>NC_139678.1:49289377-50489377 GCF_964106915.1 Podarcis gaigeae | reverse complement strand
CCAACATTACATTGGTATCCTTTCCAACAACCTGTGGGGGAAGAGGAACATTACAATCCAATAGTCTGAGATCTCAGATTATTTGGACGGGATGTCTAAACAAGCAGCAGCAGTGTACCTCTGCAAACTCAGGAGAACCATACTAGACACTGCATTTCCCCACCCAACCCCTTATTCCACTTATATAAATTGCACTCCGACATTTTGAATGTCAGATTTCTATTCCCATTCCAGCAATTCAAACACTGTCACAAGATCAAATCAATCCCATGAATGAACTTTATAATCACACTCTGTGTTAACCAATGAATTATCAAACCTGTTTTTAAATACAGTAATAGTGATGCCACATATTTGGCTTGGAAAGGACTATTTGGGTATTAGAGAGGTCCTTGCCTTTTTAAGAGCTTTCACCAAGTCTGCATAGTCTCCAGCTTCAAGTTTGGGATTTTTAACTAGCACTTCCACTGCTTCCAAAGCTTCTTTTCTCTCCTGCCATTTTTTGGCCTCCTGCAATGCAAAACATAAAAATTATATGTACCTTAGTCTTCAGAAATTGTTGCTAATCCTGTAAGATTAACCAGAACACTTGCAGACAGAGCCTTCTTCAGCCATTTGTTTATTACACTGACAGTATAGATTTTTCTATGTGTGTTGAGGGAAACCTTTACTACCAGCAGACATAGACCCAAATAGATGTGCACTGTTTCTGGAAAAACATGTAGCCTTATATATACAACATGATTTATGTCTATATATATGCATTATTGGACATGATGCGCTTTTGTGCTGAGGCAGCATCTCTGTGTACAGGAGAAGCACCTTCACACACTTGTAGAAACCCAAGATAAAATGAAGCACTTTTATTATTTTCATTCAATGACAGCTCAGGAGTTCCCATCAAATACTTTAATGTCCCTGGACATGAAGCCATTTTAATTAAGACTGCTGAAAAATGAAGCTGTTTTGTCGATACATAGAACATGACAGTTAATTGTGCAAGAAAATGGGGAAGATAGTTTAGTGTCTATGGTTCAGAAAAAGATTATTCATTTGTGTATTTATTATTAAGGTTACAGAAGGAATAATGGTTAACTGAATCATCACTTACAATTTTGTCATAGAAATCTTTAGGAAGTTTGGAGAGAATTTCAACAGCTTCCAGAAGTTCATAGGCATCCACCTGTGGAACAGCCTCATCACCGTCATCTCCTCCTATTTAAAGAATTGTTAGTATATATAGCCAGACACTGTTATTATATATATTTTATCCTCCGCATTCTTCTCTGACAAGACTCAATATAGCTTAAAGATGATTAAACATTAATAGAATTTTAAAAAAATGTTTAAAACATATGTTATAATATGTTCTAAATACGTTTAAAACATACAAATAATTTCAATAAAAACAGCATGGCACTAGTCCATGATGGGCTAATTATGTCACCATTTTTACTTTATTATATGTAAAATAATAAGATGCAGCAGAGTATTAACTCTGCAATCAATGACTTTTCCTAGAGATTGATGTGCATCAACATTTTATGCCAGCTTATGTTTTTTGACCACCTTCATCTGACTCTTAGTCATCAAAGTTATCTACTGTGAAGTCCCAAGTCAACAGTTACCTCCATCTGCATCTCCACCAGCTGCCTGTTGCTGCTCAAACTTTGCTTTCATTTCTTGCTGGGAGCGAAGGAACCGTGACTGCTTGGGAGCTGATACCGGTAGTTTGACCCATTCTTCTTCCAGTTCTTTTAACTGCAAGAATCAAAACACGAAATGTCCTACTGATATGTGTGCATTCCCTTGTCACAAGTAAAACTGTTCCTTAAGCTTGCCATACTCCTGAGCTACTGCAGGAAAGCTAGAGCAGAAGATCATTAACATCTCTTCATTACCTAGGTTCAATTTAACTGCTTTTTCACCAAATTAAATTCAGGGAAATTAATTAGTGTGCAACGGACTCTAAAAACTGTCTTGAGGGGAGGGGATTCACAGCAGTATACTTTCACTTAAGACAACAAAATGACATTCATTATTTGAGAGCTGACAAATTTTGGACCATGTCAAACACAATTCCCAACTCAAGTTATTACTTGCTAACTTGAACATATGAATTACTATCACATCAGTTATGCAACATTTTATCAAGTCTGGCAGCTAACAATGCAGGCATAAGCTAAAAGTGATAAATCTATTATACAATGCTGCGACTTCACTTGAATGTGTGAATTTATCTGCCAGTTTAAAAATAGATAAAAATGTTGAGACAGATCTAAAAACATGCAGCAAAATATTACATCTGAGATTTCTCATGGAAAATATTAGTTAAGCATCAGTTCAAGCTAGGGTCTGGTGGGTATTTCTTATTATATAATAAATTTGTAAGCCTGTCATGCTGAAGTTTGTGTAGCTGCCTAAGCCCAATGTAACGACAGAGCAGCAAGCAGGCAAGTTTAAGCAACAGCTATTTAAAGAAGGGTGAGAGGAGTTTCAGAGAGTGGTTTGTTAAAAGGGAGTGAGAGTTGGGGAAAGCTGTGAGGTGAAGGGAGATGTGAGTGTCCTGTGTGGGGCTTGACAAAGAGATGGGCAAGATGTAAAGAGGAGAGGGGAGTGGCCAAGTGTGGGGGTATGGGGTTGGTAGCCCCTGGTACAACAATATTTACAGTTTTACTTTCCCTAAAACCAAGACCCTACTTCTAAGTATCTCCTTTGCTTACTGGATAATAGTGCTCTTATTTATGAATTGCTCCTCTACTTAAAGGGGGGAAAGCCCAATGAAAACACAGATACATCACTGGGGTTCAAATATGTCTGCTCTCTTGCTTTTACTTAGCCACTTCATACTTAGAACATGGTCTGGGAGATACTCTACCTTTTGAAGCTTAAAGCTAAAGAAAGGGACATGGTGACCTGGTCACATTAAGCCTCTACGTGAAGTAGCATCTTGTTTGGGAAGACTCCGCATGAGTTCTGGGTAAACCCCAGCCCTCCCTCATGCTTAGGTTAAAGATTTACTCATTTCCTCCCTTTTGCTCAAGTCAAAGGATGTAACAAAAATATACCCTGCTCTACTGGTGGGCGGCTTCTTACACTAAGAATGCTAGAAAACAGTACTTGCCAAGCTTACCTGAACAGAGTTTATATTCTGTAATGGAGGCCTGAGAGCATCCCTTATCCACCGATAGATCTCAACAGCGAGAAGTTTGGCTTCATCTCGAACAGCCTTCTCTCGAGACTCAAAGAGTTTTGGCAACACTTTGATTATTGGCTTCAGTGAGATTATTTTTGAACCAAATTCACTGAAATGCAAGACAAATAAATAAATAAACAAACAAACAAACAAACAATGCACATTGACTCGGTTATTCTTAGGTCCTGCTTGCACGTCATGGTAAGCCACTGCCATGGTTTCCTGTGAATGAGCTGTGAACTTGACTGAATCTCTTCACTGAGCCAGGAGCAACAAACCACAACCACTGGCTTAACGTAATGTGCAAAACAGCACTCATTGTTCCTTCCAAACAAACTGTGTTTGGTAAGCCAAGAACAAGTACTGGTTTGTCTGGAGAAAACTAACAATGAGGGCTGGTTTTCATGTTACACTTAGCCCAAGGTTCACGGTTTGCTGTTCCCAAATTTGACAAAGGGAAGAGAAGAATAGCAGTGATTCAACAGCATACACTAGAATGCCACTTTTTAATGGTTTATGATTTACTGTGACATTAGAACATGGCTTATTTAAGTTATTATAAAAGGAAAACTATGTATACTAGCTCTTTCATCTGGCAGATCTGTACTATACTGGCAACAATTTCAATCACTGTTAACCTGAGATTACTCATACTAAACTAGCAATATGTAAAACCTTCTCTTAACATTTAATTTGAAAAGTGTGTGAGTCTTTGAATATGATGCACAACACAATGCTAGATGCACTTGCAAGAATTTCTCACACAAATTAAATCCTAACTGTATTTAGGATTGCAGCCTTAAATGCACATAGTTACTTAAACTGGTTTCCCTGCATTCCCCTCTTATGGAATTTCATGTTTGCCTACTTTTGAGTCAATCAAACATGGGCAATGGGTTGAATCAATGTCATGTGAGTGAAGTTCTGCTCATGCAATGATTAATTTAGCAGCAGCTACAATACTCCTGCTTATAACTATGAAGTATATATACAATAATTCAAATACCTGGATTATAATCAACGGCTTATTAACAATCTCAGTATCTGAACATATGAATGGTGCAAGACTGAACAGTACTGAAGATAGAAATTTGAAAATTGAGTATTTGTGATTAGACTTGCAATTATTTAATAGACAAAACATAACCAAAGAAGTCAGAGAGGAATTAGAATAGTTATTCACAACATGATTGATTGGGAGCTACCCATTTTTAAAGTCACAAACTACTTTTGAAACCACCATATTTTTTTTTAAAAAAAGTGAACTGGCATGCTATATGAGCTAGTATTAAAGTTAAAAGCCATTATGGGCATGTGACACTCTCATGGCTTCTTTGATCCTGGACAAATATTTTTGCTTTGTCTTTGACAATTATTTTATTAATCTGAAAGCAGCAATTGTTGAACAACTATGCTACCAGCAGGAATGTTTTTAAGGAAACCATCTGTTCTCCTTGGCAGCGCAGTAAGCCAAGAGAGTTCATCAAGAGTCATACAATTCAGTGTATTGCTATGTTCTAGTAGACTGTTATAATTGCTTCAGTGCACTCTCAGATACCAATACCAAATTCTATTAATCACCACAAACACCCCTCTCCTCACATGGCTGGAATGACAGCTTCTTCAGATTAACTTACCTTAGTGCTTTCCTCAGTGTTTCTATACACGCAACTATGATCTTGGGATTCTTGTTGTCCAAGCCTTTCAGAAGCTCTTCTTGTACTATCTCCCCTTTCTCGATTTCAATAAACATAAGACATATGTCTGTGCCAAGCTCCTTGGCTCTAGCTTTAGGCTGATTAAACACTTTATTTACAACTCCAGACACCACTTCTCCTGTTGTTCTTTAAAAAAAGAAAAAGAAGGCAACACTTTTAGGTCACATAAACATTAACCATTCTGCTCCCTGGGGGAATTAAGTTTTGTTTGTTGTATGTACAGGAATGCACTCTACTCCAAACAAATCACAGCACTAATCTCCATCCATGTTCTTTTGTCTAATGCTGGACTCTTACATATCTTGTTAAATGACCTAGGGCAGCCATTTAAACATTTAGTCTGATCACAGTCAATTTTCATGCAAAGTGTATCTGAAGTGTCCTTTAATGACTCATTCCAACCCTAAGCAATAGGCGAATAGATCACCCTGAAATATAAGGTTCCCTTGTAATTCAAGAGTACATGTCAAATGTTGGTTTACAGACATGTATATGCATCACTTAATTTTTCTCTGCTTGACCAGCAGCTCTAAGGCTACCCATAAACCACTTGATGTAAGGCAGCAGCAATGTGATGCTCGCTTAAAAACTGCAACTGGATTTTGTACCCCTTTTAATTGCAAATCTTTGTCTATGATTGAAACTTTTTTTTCTGCTTTTCAAAGTTTACCGAAAAGTAACACTATTGTTAAAAGGTGTGTAAGATACAAATCTGAACACATGCATTTATTACAAAGGAATGAAATTTTGGGTCAATTATGAAAGAGCAACAAAATCTTACAATAGGGAGATTACAAGGAGAATAGGTAAAAAATGAGGTTTTCATAGGAGCATTTCTAGAGTCTCAAGAAAAGTCAGAGTCACTTAATTAATGCTTCCTCTGGTGAATTATCTGCAACAAGGCAAGAGTTCCTTCAAAGAAAATGTGGAGTGAAGGCAAACACCAAGTAACTTACTTTCCTGCTACATGGGCATTTTCAACATAGGCAAGGGCTGCTTCCAATCCTTTCAGTTGAGCAACTGCATTAGAGTCAGTCACAAATTTCTTTACAAGTCCAAGATACTTGGACCATTCAGGGCTCTTCTCATCATCTATCTTCTCAAACAGCTTCAAGGCTTCTTCATAGCCATTTAACCTAGCCTTCCACAACTAGGATGAGAATAGAAAGATATCAGGAAGATTTCTGCTTAACTTGAACAAGTTATTAACTCTCTAAAAGAATAGCCCCCCCCCCTTTATTAGAACAATAAAAGCAGCATGTGAGAACTAGCACCTGAATTTTTCCTACATCTTCTCACATAACGGACATATTTACTACCAGCCATTTCCATTTTGCTCTGTTAAATATTTATCAGTGTCCCCATAAGACAAAAATCAAACAAAGTAGCTATTTTTCTATAGCCTCTATAACTGATTTTGAGAGTATTCGTAAAACTGGTCTTCCGTTATGGCTGGAAGCAAAGTCACATGCTATGCAAGTCAGTGAGCAAACTGGTCTCATTTGAGAAGACATGCAGAAGAACATCAAACATTTCAAATAATTATACAAAAAGACCAAATAATTAATAATAATAATAATAATAATAATTTATACTCCGCCCAAAAGATTAGTGTATACACAAGTCATTTTGAAGTTATCCATTAACAAGTTTGGCAGCTAACATACACAAATACTCAATCTTGTCTTAACTTGTGTTACAGTTTAAGACAATCTTCTTACCTTGTGTTCACATTTCTGATCAATGGGTAATTTCATCCATTCACTATCATCCCCCATGGTGCTTTAGTTTCTTGTAAATCAGTAATTCCTAGGTAGGAGGGGGGAAAGTAAAATTAACAGTCACTGGTCATAGTTACATTTGCAAAATACACACAAACCTCAATTTTAACTGTCAATACACTATCAATGCCACCAGAAAAGGGCTATAGAAATTACAATGAAATGAGAAAATATATCATTAAGTAATTTGCTGTTCCTCTTTTGGCAGACACAAAAGCAACAGGAATCTTCCTTCAGAATTATATAGATGTAGCTGTAGTAAGGAACATAGTTAATCAGACTCTCATTCAGTTCCCTAAAGGGCTTTTAATATATTCTGAAGCACACCCAACTCTGTAAGATCATTCCAAGACATATGCAAGTTTATGTGTATAGTAGTATTTTAACATAAATGCCTTTCTCAGAGCTGATAGAGTCAACTTCATCAGGTAAATAATGTATTTCTAAATGCCAAATTCAACTAATGATGCACAATACAGAGCAAGTTATTAAGCCACTAAATTAACTGCACTTTTAATCCCGACAACCAGTATTTTCCAGACTGCAGAAGCACCTCTACCTTCCTACAGCCTGTTCTATTTCCTGTCTGCACCACTAAAGTCTTGTTATTCACTTGCTGATATGCAATCCCACAACCCTCTGTCACCTAACTTAACACGGCTGCACCAATATGCCCTCATCCCATATTAACCCTAGAGTCAAGTGATTATTGCTGCACCATAACCAAATGGGCTACTATCAACTGGTGGAAATTTATCACAACAGCTCCTGGCAAGGGACGGCAAGTAAGTGGTGCCCCAAAGAATAAATTTAAAAAGCTTTTTTTATGCAAGACTGTGGAAGAGAAACAGAATTTTAAGCAACTTCAAGTGATCTTACTGGTGTATTTCCCCCCCCCCCCCCAATTCCTGTGTATAGGAAAAATACACAAGGAAATACAAATTCAGCAACTACTTTCAAACCACATTGGAGCTGGAGGAGGCCCCAGGATGACTTCCAAAGACCGTTCAGCAGTGGAAAAACTTCTCATCTTCCAAAGAGAACATGCTTAACAAAAACACCATACACCTATTACCAGTTTAATCTAACTTCTGTGGCCAGGTTGAAAGGAGAGGTTAAGCTAATAAAATAAGTCAACTATTTACACAGAATTACTTCACTGAAGCCACAGTAGGTTGAGATTGCCTTACCTAATATTAATTATGGACAGGAGGCCGAGCACCACCCAATAATTTCAATACCTGTTCCAACACCTCCTACACATTCTGTATAATGTCTGAACTAATGTATAAAATATTAAATAATGCCGAAAACATTTCAAGGTTCTCTTGAATAGTTACAAAGAGGTCATTTTTATTCATGAAAAAGAAAGAGTTGGAATGTATTTGAAGGCTATCTGGTCCAACTAGTATAAATAAGATTTCCTGATATTAGCAATAAGGTATAGACACGCTGGTAAGATGACAAGTAAAGCCTAGAAGATTCAGGCATGCCGAAATCTACTCAAGGAGGCAAAAAGGTAACAGCATCACCAGCAAACTTGGAGAAACAGCATCTACTTTATTGATAGCATATACTGAATTAAAAGGAAAAAAATTCAGCCATGTATAATGTTACATATTTTTTTTATAGAATAGCATTTGAGTTACCTCAAATGGGAACAAGTATCCATTTCCAACTATGAGGCAAATTCCCCAAAGCACTTCAGGATTGTGTATGCAGCAGTTTAAAAATCACAGGCATTCCAATTACTGGTTTTGCTACAAAAGTGTATTCCCACTGTCAGTTATTACAGAAGGGATTACAAGATAGTCATTGATATTCAGCACCTAATATATACAACCTTCACAGATCACAGATTATTTTCCCTTATCACATTTTTACTCCTCGTCCTTCTCTTGGTATAATTTTCTTATAAAACAAAATAAAAATTCAATAGTAGTATTTTATTGAAATAGTTAAAAACAATAACATTAATACCAGTAGATCATAGGCACTGAAACTAAAAGGCTCTTCGTGTCAGTTGTTAAATGTTAAAGAATGCAGGTGCAATTCTCTTTCCAAACAGTCAAAAATAAAGGACAAGCCTCAGGCTCCTAATTTAATAAGTTATGTAGGACAATCCCTCACACTGGCAACTAAAACTATGGCAGAAAATGCTTACCAGGTCCCTAAAAACGGTATAAAGAACAAGTGCACTTATGAGATTTCAACAGTGAACCAAGCACTAAAATACCATACAAAACAGGATAACGACTGTCAACCTTAACAATAATTTTAAAAGCATATAGCTTGTTTGCAATAAACTAGTCATTAATCCAAGTTTCAAAATGTGAGGTAGTTTCCTTACATGTCATGCAGAAAAGCTACTCGTCTCTTATACTTTACTATATTTAAATATAGTATATAAGATTTTAAGTGAAGCACTGCAGTAGCTGCAAAAAATAGGATTTTTTTTAAAGAAACACTATTTTGTGGTCCTTTGCTATTTCAACAATACAAACAATGCTTTTAAAGTAGTTCCCCCCCCCCACTACCAACTTGAGTATTTTCCTCGCCTGTTGGCTTTAGATGGAAGTAGTCAGCTCCCTGTATGAGAAGAAAGCTAATGTTAGTGTCCAAGTGCTCAAAAAGGATATGGTTGGTTAAACTGGGATGCCCTCTAGTGTCGTTCTGGTTTCCAATTCCTTTCTGGGGCACCTTGAACAGGTTACCTGCTCTCACAACCACAGACTGTTTTCTGGTTCCCCTTGGAAAGACTCAAAATAGGTTAGGATGGCGCAAGACTCTTTTCCTTTGCACTCCCTGACCAAACTGCCTCTGGATGCTTCCCTGCATTTGCCATAGAAGCAGCTTATGTTGCAGCTGGGGTAGCGTCAAAACCATGCAGTCAGCTGTCCCACATCACTTCTGTCCTGGTAATGTTTATCTCAAGCTGAGAAGATCATGCTGCTGCATAAACAGGCAGCATTTGCTCAGCAGATCCCAGACACCAGTAGGGGCAAATCACAGTCGTACACCCACCCACCCAATGATCAACATAGCATGAAGCAGGCCTTTTATGAATCAGCTATTGCTACAACACAATGAGCATACATGACATCTTAGAGCTTCATAAGCGCCCCTACCCCTGCTTAAAATAGACAATGGCTCTATTAAAATGTCATGCATTCAGTCTTCAGTGGCTTGGAAGTAATGCCTTGTTAATAGTCAGAGGCCCCTTGATTTTGAAAAAGAAAACTGAGGTGAGAGAGGGGAGCAAATGAACCCACAGCACATGAACCGAGATATGAACAGAGACAGTGAGGAAGACAGAAGAAAAGGAGGGAGAACCAAAGGTAGCTCAGGATAGATGTGTTCAATTGCAGTACACACTGTGATCACTACTTTTGAACTGATACTTGGATCACTGCCACTGTTGTCATTACTCCGTAAGTTACTATTGTTTTGCTGCAACCAAGGAAAAGCTTTGCTCAAGATATCACTTAGAAGCAAAACCTCAGATTAATTTTTAATAAAACTTTCCTTTCCAATTCTATTTGCAAAACTTCACCTGTAGCTACCCAGTGCTTAAAAGATGAAGCAACTGAAGATCAAATCTGTTCATTCAGCTTGCCCTCCTTTTTTTGCTTTTTATGGGGAACTCACATCTAATTTTATAATTATTCTATGACATTAGCTAGGCAGAGGAATTGTAATTTGTTCTGGACCACCTAGCAAGTATGGTGAGCCAAGAGTTTATTACCCAGTGCATTCTACTGTTTAACATTGTGATGGACCTCCACCATCACCCACAGCAAGACTCAGCACAAAGATTCACCTATCAAACAACAACACAACCAAGCCATCTCAAAATGTTACTTTTCACAGAAGCTGCTTTCAGGACACAAATGATAAAAGCTTTCTAATATCAGAATTGTACAGAATTGATTATTTGTGTTTTAAATACACAATGTGACTTTGAAGTATCTAATTGCAATCCTACATACAGCTATTCCAGAGTATACCACACTGAAATCCGTAAGATTTATTTCAAAGAAAACATCTTCAGATTGAGCTAAAGATATCAGATTGAGCTAAATGATCCAGCACCTTTATGTCTTCTCAATTTCAACAGGATTATCAGACATGCTTAACTTTTTCCTACTTTCAGACAATGGGGACTTAGAAGTGCTTAAATTTAACTGCATCATTTGAAATATTTTACAGTATAGCAGTTGCTGTTTCAAATATAAAACAACAACAACAATAATTTTTATTATTTATTATTTATTATTTATAACCCGCCCATCTGGCTGGGTTTCCCCAGCTACTCTGGGCAGCTTCCAACAAAATACAATAATTCATCAAATATTAAAAATTTCCCTAAACAGGGCTGCCTTCAGATGTCTTCTAAAAGAAAACAGCCAATCAAAAAGAACTGGGGAGAGAGAACAAATGAACTGAGCACTCCAACAAAGTAATCATATGTTTTCAGAAGCCAGAAACACAGTGCTTGATTAGGGTTACTCTCAGAATTTAATAAATGGCAGGATTTTGATGATTTGGGGTGTGAAGGGAGAAATACAATCTGCAGATCAATTCCTGGACTAGCCTATGCTAAACAACCTGGCCAAGCGAGGGCCTTTAAGAAACAATAGAGAATCATTGAGGAATTGTCCTTTCCCCCCACCCCAGGTGAACAGTGACTAGGGCAGGGGTCTGCAACCTTTAAGACAAAAAGAGCCACTTGGACCCGTTTCCGAAGGGAAAAAAAGCTGGGAGCCGCAAAACCATTTAGACATTTAAAACAAATATATCTCCGGAGCCGCGATCTGACAGTGGGCAGGAAGGTGACGTCAGGACGGTGCATGACTAACGCACGCACCGCCCCCATGCAACGTCACAGCCAGTACAGCGCCCGCCACAGTGGGGAGTGTCGGGGCGCACAATGCGCCTCCTCCCCTCGCTAGTATCCGCCCCGGAGCCACGGCAAAGGTGTAAAAGAGCCACATGCGGCTCCGGAGCCGCGGGTTGCAGACCCCTGGACTAGGGATTTGGAGGGTCGCCAGCGAAACAAGGTTTGAGGTGACAGGAAAAGGGAGTCTGGTAGTAAGGGGTTCTGAGAAGGAGGATGAAGAAGGGTTGGGAGCCGTTTTTTGGACAGGCTGGCTGAGAAAATTACTGGGAGAGATGACTTGGACTCCAGAGCTGCACTGCTGTGGGATACAAGCCTCTCTTAAAATAACCATGCTGTAAGATCTGGACTCCCTCAATGCAGATTGAAGGGAAACTTATTTGAAGCTATTTGAACCCTGTTCTAGTGAAACTAATATAGGTTCTCCACGAGTACCTCTTATTTTCTAACCCATATTTCTTAAAGCTACAACAGTCTCTGCTGTGTCTCAATCCCCATGGGCTTTTGCCACCACCCAGCAGAGAGAGTGGGAGGCACCCAACTTTTGTAACAGTCTTAAAATTGAAGCATGGGGTCGTGAGACTTGTTTCTGGGTAAACATTATGGAATTCTGCTATAACTCTAGGAACTGCTTGTTGTTACAAGCCTTTTAAAATATTGTTTGGTACCATTTTCAAAAACTTGTACTGTAATCCCCCAAAAATAATTCCTCAAATTTTGTACCAAATTGGGATACAATACATCCCTGGAAGTCTTTTTTATGAAGAGGAGCGCAAGAAAAGAACACTCCCACCACTTGCAGAAGCAAGGCAAGTTGTTTACACAACAAGAGAGAAAACAGAGAATCCTTATGCTGAGACAGGACCACTTGCCTCTATTCACTGCCACTCTGCTTACTGAGTTTTTCCACAACTTATTTTAAATCACATTTCCTTCCAAATAAGAGTTGTTCTACCTGACTGCATCTGCATTCAGGAGCTGTTACATGGAAACATTCTAGGTAGGCTCTATGACTAAGTCCTGGAAACAGGGTGGGGAGCCCATGGTCCTTCAGATGGTGTTGAACAATGCTACCTATCATCCACAACCATTTACAATGCTAGCTGGAAGTCCCATTTGTTCCCCAACCCTGTTCTAGTGAAACTAATATAGGTTCACCACGAGTACCTCTTATTTTCTAAAATCTAATTAATGCTGTAGAGCCCTGCATCTTGCCCTAGTATTTACATGCATGTGTGAATGTCACTGACATGGAGGCAAGATAACACTTTTTTTTATTCAAGAAATCATTTTTTTAATTAAAAAAATGCTCTGCAAAGCACCACAGATACAAAAAGCTTCAAATAAGTTTGCCTAGGCTGTGGCCTTCCAGATGTTGGATTCCAGTTAACATGACCAGTCAGGGATGATTAAGATTTTTATACCCCACTTTTTAATATGTATCTCACAGCTGTTTACAGGAAAGAGCAAAACATACAACAGATTGAATTTAATGCTTAAGTTACAACATCAGAACGTAGAAAACATTAGAACAAGTTCATAACACAAGGACTTCCTGAAAAACCTTTTAAACCAGGGATCTCAAACAGAGATAGTCCCTGCTTGATTTCTAGTGGGAGTTGTAGTCCAACATCTGGAGAGTCAAAAATTAAGAATCCCTGGTTTAAATTTCAAAGAATAAAAATTCCTATGAAGCATAAAAAGCAAGCACCCTGAAATAGGGCCAGCGTTGTTGTTGTGAACATTCACAGAGTAGAACAGCATAACATAACAACTCCGTTCAAATGCTCAAGCGCTCGATGTTGGGGATTCCTGACACAGGCCTTCTTCATTCAATACAATCTCGCGCCCATGCCACCCCACCTCACCCCAGCGTCTTCCAAACACATACAGGGGAATCTCAAAAGATGATCCGAATCCCTTCCCTGTCAAGGATCCCCTTTCTGTCCCAGATCACATTGCCGGTCTATACTTACGCACGTCCCTTTCCCCTGCGACAGGAATTGCCGAAGGCTCCCCAGACACCGTTTCCCGCTCTATGCCCAGCAGGGCCACATTTCCCCAGTTACTGCAGCTCGGAGCCAGTCGACATCTACAACCACCAGCACAACAAATCGGCCGACGCCGCTCGCCAGCCGGACCGACCGACCGAGAGACGCTGCTCGGTACAACTTGGCCACCCAATGCAGCGGGGCAGCAGGCCGCTCTCCCGGCATTGTTTATGACAGTCGCCCGCCCCAGCTGGCCTTCACCCTGGGGGTTTAGGCCTCGCCACCAGTGCCGCCGCCCTACCTTGCAGCGGGCGCCGGACAACGTCGCCTTCCCCCAGGCCGGACTAGGCCGGACTCTCGCTTGCCCAGCAACCGCGGCCCGGCTTAGCAGCAGGAGCGGGCGGAGAGCTGCATCTCCGACCGGCAGAGAAGGAGGCGCCTCCCCCAAGGGCGGGGCGCGTCGCAGCCGGCGACACCAACCTCCGCCTCCCGCCGCACCTGAGCTAAGGGCCTTCCCCGGGCCATGTGACAAACAAAGGCAGGGATCCCTGCCCCGGACAGACCATGCGCGCACTCCGCCCCTTTGCTCTCCCCCACCCCCGATCAGAGAGGCAGAGCGCTTCTACCGAGGCTTCCGCGCCGCGGAGGGTCCCCACCCTAACCAGTTCGCAAGCCTTTTTGATTCCCTTTCTGTCGCAGACGGGTTCTCAAGCTGAAAAAGAGGCCTGACCAGGAAGGCCAGTCGTCCACTGATGTTCAGACTAGCTAGCTTGACGGGTGAGCTCCTGAAGAGGCTTCCGTGTATCTTAGGTCTTGCTGATCCCGCGGGGCGAGGAGCCCGACGGTATGTACAGGGTTGTGCTTATGTGTGATCTCTGTACGAGGGGCCGTAAATTGAACCTGTTAAAAATAGTGGTCCGAAACAGAATCCGCAAGCATACGTTTAATTGCGAAAAGAACTACTCTGCCTCCAACTGCTTTCGAGTAAACATTTTTTGTAACATTGCGCTGGGTAAGCCAAAATAAGTGGCCTTTGAAAAACGTCCAGAGGCCCATCTCCCTAAGAAGGACCAACTACAACGTCTTGCCTTATAGGAGCTGTTCAAAGTGCAACAACTTTCCTCAAATTTACAATTCTGTTCAGGAGACACCTTTAACTGCTCAGCGTTCTGTAGCACTACTCAATGCTTTGTTAGAATCACGTGTTTTATATAAGCATCAAAGCTTGGTTTTCCTGCCTTCTTACAATCACCTAACCTCAAAGGAACATAATGAAAGGTGCACACAAACACACATCAGTATGCTGAAATGCTTTCCACCTACAATAGTAAAATGAAGCTCATAATCCTAATACCAGTCAAGGATAAATACTGCAACAACCACTTAATTTGCACGTGCCATTTCACAGCTTTAATAGACAGTACTACAGAAATCAGCAACTAGGTCATTGTCAGAGAAATTAGGTAAGCTCTACCCTTTATGGCTGCAAATGTCTGCAGTACCCTACAGCAAGGAGAAAGCACCTCAAACAAGATTTATTTTTAAAATAGAAGTCGAGAAGAATAGGAACATCCTTAGCATGTTTCCATGCTTCTGAAATGCATTCAAGTTCTGTGTAACCATAATTCCCCTTTTAACAATAACTTACCAGGTGGAAACACCAAAGTTAATAAACAAATCAACATCCACAAAGTAGAAGGAAACAGCATTAACCACTGCAAAAACAATTAGTTTTCATTCAGTCTGCTGGAATGAATGTGTATGACTGTCAAACCTGAGAGACCAGGGTTCAAATCCCCACTAAACCATGAAGCTCACTGGGCAACATTGGGCCTGTGTCATATACCTCACAGGGTTGTTGAGAAGATAAAAAGAGGGTGAATCATGCACACTGCCTTGAGTTCCTAAGTGGAAATGCTTGTAGTAAATAAATACATACATAAAGCTAGTAATAGTTTTTTGGGGGGAGTGTCTATTAGTGATTGTCATTAACACTGATAATCTTCGCCGCATTAAGCAGTTGGTCCCTTACCTCTCCTGCCCTGATCTGGCCACAGTGATCCATGCGACGGTCACCTCCAGGCTTGACTACTGTAATTTGCTCTACGTGGGGCTGCCCTTGAAACTGTCCCAGAAACTCCAGCGGGTGCAGAATGCTGCAGCAAGGCTCCTCGTGGGGTTCCTGCCATGGCAGCATATTCACCCAGTGCTTTACCAGCTGCACTGGCTCCTGGTGGAGTATAGGGTCAGGTTCAAGGTGCTGGGTTTGACCTTTAAAGCCCCTTGTGGCTTAGGGTCCTGGTATTTACGGGACTGCCTCTCCTGGTATGCCCAGCAGAGGACCTTAAGGTCCATGAATAACCATAGTTTAGATGCCCTGGACCCTAAGGAAGTCAGACTATCCTCCACCAGGGCCAGGGCCTTTTCAGTGATGGCTCTGACCTGGTCCCATGAGACTAGGGCCCTACAGGATTTAACCTCCTATAAGACAGAGATATTCCACCTGGCCTTTAATTTGAACTCAGCCCGATCTTTTATTTCCCTTCTCTTCCCCCCTCCCCACTTTTTTATGAAAATTACCCACTCTGGGATCCCACAGCTAATTCTGCCCTGGCCTCCTCACTGGCCCAAGTACAATAGTACCTCGGGTTAAGAACTTAATTTGTTCCAGAGGTCCATTCTTAACCTGAAACTGTTCTCAACCTGAGGTACCACTTTAGCTAATGGGGCCTCCCGCTGCCGCTGCACGATTTCTGTTCTCATCCTGAAGCAAAGTTCTTAACCCAAGGTACTATTTTTGGGTTAGCGGAGTCTGTAACCTAAAACGTTTGTAACCCGAGGTACCACTGTAGGTCTAATATAGCCAGCTAGCCCTGGTGACTATCTAATGTTTATTGGATGGATTTCCCTCAAATTGATTTTTGAACTTTGAATTTTATTGTTATTCATGCTTTCATACTGTATTTTATGCTGCTTTTATGTTGTATTACAATTAAGTGTTTTAAATTTGTTGTTAGCCGCCCTGAGCACAGGTTTCTGAACCAGGAAGAGCGGGGTGGGGGTATAAATAAAAACTTATTATTATTTATTATTATTATTATTATTATTAAATCATTACACTATGAGCAAGAAATTTCACATACACCAACACAATATTCTTAAACAGAAATAATTCCTTTGACATTTGTGCATGGTACAATACAAAACAATAATGATTAAAATGGTGAAGCCCAACCCTGCAAAATCATAAACAGAATAGAGTATGACGTAATTGCAGTCTGCAGAATAATATTCCAGTACATATTCACATTTTTGCTTCATCCAGAAAAAAATGTTTTCACTGTATTTGCAACCAAATTCAGATGAAACATTTTCAAACAGTAATTGGTAACCTACTTGTAAGAACTAGAAGTGTAACAGTATCTGTATTCAGAGATTAAAAGCAAATGCCTCAGGTCCAGACCCACAAAGCTATTCAAGGTTCTCAGTTCATTATCCTAAATGATGAAAGAGGTACCCACCAGTAGATTGCAGGAGACTTGAAGAAATGTTATTACTAGACCATAAAGAAGCTGCTGTTAGAAACAATGGAGTATCTAAGTGTGCAGTAGCAATAGTGGGTAAAAATGTCAAAGTAAGACATTTTGAAGTTGTAACATGTTCTAGAGAGTGTTAAAAGAACAAGCATGTTCTGAAATAGAAGATCCATTATGTTCTATGGACTTTCCAAGTTCTGGAATAAAGTGCACTTAGCAACCATGATGAAAGCTGCTTTCAGAACAGGGCAGGTGCCTAGGGAAAGGGTCAGCGCAGATATAACATTTTAATAGCTTATCCTCTTTGTAAGTAGTTACCAATATTGCAGAGCCAAATTATCTCCAATATAAAAATGTCAGTATAAAATATGTAAGTGCACAGATGCCTAGGATTTATCCAATCCTCCTTGGGACATAGATGCTGGCATTTAAACATACCTCTCCTTCTACAAAAGGAATATTGCCTTCCCCGGTAAGAGAGAAGTCAAATGAAGATATACTGCATAAACAAGTAATAACTCCAGGTATCTTAAACTGAAGGACCTCAAGGTCTTAATTATGAAACTTTTTTTAGGGGAGGGGATCAGGGTCAGCTTTCCAGAGGCATCAGGAAGGGGGGTATTGGACTATAGTACATGGATCTTTGGATATGATCCAGCAAGACTTTTTGAATGGGGTACCTCTTAGGTGTGTGATTATATGCAAGTATTATTGCCCACAATAAGCATTAATGTGCATCTCACTTTGTAGAAGGCACTAACAATGCCCATCAAACCACTCATACCTATAGGTATATAAACATTCTAAGCATAGAAACCCTAGCAAATGACTTGGATGTAAGGCCCACTGGAGGAAAAATCTTTCACAGAATAGTTCCTAAGTGTCTCTACTACACTAAAACCAGCTCCAGGTTTGATAGGCCCATGTCAACTTGCTGTCTAGGGGACCCCTGTCCTCACCATAAGGCTCACTGTCTTCTTCACCCTCTTGCGTTGGAGGGTAGGGAATGGAGGTTGTTCCTTGTTTGCCATTTCTATCACCAATAGCTCACCTGAACAAACTGACAACAACAACATTCAACGACTGCCAAGAAAGGAAAGGCTGTTCGTACCGCGGACTAGCAATGCTGCTCATTTAGTGCACCAGAGCAAGTGAACACAAATGGTTTCTGGGAACGGCAACTGCTGATGTGGGCTCCTCTGCCCACTTCTCCCTAAAAGCAGCTACTGACAATCATCACTGGTTCACAGTGGTGACAGCTACCCTAGCATTCATCACTGCTCCCTATGTCATGGGTGAGCAAAGAGCCATCAGGGGTTCCTCTACTTCTCTGGGAAGCCCCTACCCAGGGCTAGATTCTTCTGGCAACTGCCATGGCCTCAGGAAAGCCCACTACCAACCACAACCTTTCTGTAGAAGTATCCATCACAGTAGCATGATTGGGTCCTCCTGAAGGTATTAACGTTATACTCCTCTTCCCCTCTAGATTAGGTACATGTAACATTGTGAACACCAATGCTTGTTATAGCCTCTCTTCATCCCTCAGAGAAGCAGACAGGAATTTCTAGTGTCTGTCAACTCACACATGCAGCAAGCAAGCAGCACCGGTGGAAAGGGAGAGGACAGACAAGCAAGTCCTGTTTCTAGTCACCAGTGTCACTCACCCTATTGGGCAAGTGAGTTAGCAGCAATGGCAGCACAGAGTGGTATGGTGTCTACAGTTGCTCACTCAACTGCCTTCTCCCCTTCACTTCTCCCCTGCTTTGCCTGCAGAAGGTCCCAGGTAGGGACACCTGCCTGAACCCCTATAAAGTTGCTCCCAGTCAGGGCAAACAAGATTGAGCTAGATGAACCAGTGACCTGACTCAATACAAGAGCTTTTTGTATATTCCTAGTAGCGACTGGTACTACCTGCTTGCTCAAGTGGGCAACTGGCAGCAAGCAAAATTCTACCCCCTGCCCCGTGCTTAACCTTTGACCAGGGATGGGAGGGGAGAGGCAAGTGAGTGAGTTTGCCTAGGGAAGCATGGGGCTTCCACCGGACAGCAAGTTGCTGAGCCTCCCCCCGCCCCATCCCAAACCTGCAGCCCTCAGTAGCGCATGCCCACACGCAGTTAGAGATGACTCGAGCGGGAAGCCCTATTCCGCTGTGCACCTCAGAGAGAGTGCAGAGAGCGCGGGCTCGTTTTACAGACGATGCCGAGATCGGTGGAGGGCCTTCGGTAGCCGCTGCTATTATTACTACTTAATAAATTTGTATGCCGCCCTTCATCGGTAGATCTCGGCGAGGTTCACAACAGTAAAAATACAAGAGAAAAAAAACACACAAAATGCTTAACAAAAACCAAGAACAAACGCAAATCACTAACCCTCCCTCCCCTCAAGAGCAGCGGGGTGGGGATGGAGCTGTGTTGTGGAGCCCATCCTGAGGAACAGCACCTAGAGGACCAGAATGGCAGTAAGGACGAGGCGGAGCCCGGCCGCCTCAGAGCAACGGCCTTTCTCGGAGCTCCGGCCGTCCTCGCCGAAGCCCCGCTTTCCATGCCCCTGCTGAGGCCCCCCTCTCATGCAGGCGGCGGGTACTCACCTAGGCCGCGACCGGCCAAGCGGTAAGGCAAACCTCGGGCCGCTCCTCAAGTGGGTTTGAAATCACCGACGCAGGCCACACCTCCCAATATCCTCGTTCTCCATTGGCCGCCGCTATGCCCGCCCTTGCCCCCTATCTGACGCTCCATTGGGCGGTTTGAATCCGCTCCTGCGCCTGGGTACCTCCAGAGGGGGCTGCCCTCAGCGGCAACTCGCCTCGCGGGCGCTGCCCCTCGGCCGTTTGTTTCCCCAGCGACGCCGGCTCGGCTTGGAGCAGGTGCCGCCGCCGCCAGCCGAGAGGGAGACGTCCGGACTTTCGCGGAAGTTCTCGTGCTCAACCGCTTTCTGCTTGAAGCGTCCAGAGACGAAGTGGCGGAGGAGGAAGAGAGGCGCTCTTCCGCTCTGTTTAGTTTCTAAAATGGGAGCTGGATAAAAGCCTCGCAGCTACCTTAGAATGTCCTTTTCATCACTGCTAGGCTTTCCATAGCTGCGTGACAGGCAGATGTTCGTATGGTGCGTTTTCTGGCATGGAGATGGTGCAACAGAGAAAGCTCCCCACTGCCGGATTTACGTACAAGCTAAACAAGCTATAGCTAGGGCCCCACTCTCTCCAAAAAAATGTAAAGGGAAAAAAACCTGGATGTACATTTCCAAAATATAAGATAAAAGCAAATAAAATCTACTGTACATACAGCAACAGTGTTTTGTGTTGTGCAGGCTCCTATGATCAAAACAAAATAAAAAAATTCCTTCCAGTAGCACCTTAAAGACCAACTAAGTTAGTTCTTGGTATGAGCTTTCGTGTGCATGCACACTTCTTCAGATACCACTATCTGAAGAAGTGTGCATGCACACGAAAGCTCATACCAAGAACTAACTTAGTTGGTCTTTAAGGTGCTACTGGAAGGAATTTTTTTATTTTGTTTTGACTATGGCAGACCAACACGGCTACCTATCTGTAACAGGCTCCTATGATGTAAGTAATGGGCCCCCAATCATTTTAAGTTAGAGCTTAATACTGTAATTATTTCACTATGAATATACTTCTTAATTGTATTTCAGTTCAACAATTACTTTAATATTTTGTTATGTGCAAATGTCTTTAGATACCTATTAGGTCCATAAATTACCATATAGCATATATTCAACACAAAAAACAGCGGCAATTTGTTGTTGACAAAGGACAGCTGGATGAAAAAAGGGCCCCATTACCTTCAGTAGCTTAGGGCCTCATCAAACCTAAATCCAGCCCTGTGCATGACAGGCAGATGTTCAGATGGTGTGTTTTCTGGCATGGAGATGGTGCAGCAGAGAAAGCTCCCTGCCCCCCTTGTGTTTCTGCCTGTTGTGCATTTGCTAAAAGGCACAGGAGTTTTGGGAGGAAGCCGGTGGTGCATGGTTGTTGTCTTAGTAATGAGGGCAAAGGCCTTCTTGATTATTATTTAAATAGTTAAAGCTTACTCTCACAACACTTCACAGATAAAAATAGGGGCACTTTGTGTGCCAAGCCCCAGATAGGAGAGGAGTCTGTCCGCGCAGAGGGCATAACCAAGTAGACTGGTAAGACAAGCATAATTCAGACCATAAACATTTCACCCGCAGAAGCTAATTCAATGCAACAAACAACCACTTTAAGAGGCACTATTGGAAGTTTGGACAGAAGAGGGTTAAAAGGAACTGGAGACTGCCTTAATAATCCTGGCACGGTTGCTAGTGCCTTTCTTTGTCAATGTGCATCTGCATATTTGGATATAATCATAAATACTACAAAATGGTAATGAGCCTCCAGTAAAGTATTCTAAATGGAATTAAACTTGGGTAAGCACCAGACCTTCAGAAACTTCACCACTTGGAGAACTAGTACTACTGTACTGTTAAATCGATTGGAAATGGAAGATGCCATTCCACAACTGGAGTGTCAAATTAATCCAGGTTAACACAGAAAGTCAAAGAGAGCTTTAATACAGGATTCGGAAAATAATCACAACTTTTACTACACCATGGAAACAAAATGAAAGTGTGTTAATATATAAGATCTGTCGTGATTTGAAGACATCTTAAAGCAGGGCTGAAAAAAAGTATTTTGAAATTTTAAGCAGCAATAGAATTTATTTTTAGGGAACTCTCCCCACCGCCTAATCTGAGAGCACAAAGCCATATTTATAATCTGCATTAATTATTGTGAAAACAAAACACACCTTGTTTATTGTATTTTCCCCAAAATTAATTTAAGTCATAAGATGTTTCCTCTTTTTCTGAACCATTTAGACACAGTACTGAGATAAGTTGAGTGCATGACAAGTGTGTCAGCCTAGTTTGCAGGTTTACTCAGAAGTAGGTCCCACTGGGTTCCATGGAGTTTACTGCCAAGTCTGCATAGAACTGCTGCTTTGGGTGCCCACCCTTAATTTTTGTTCACAGCTTTCCCAAATCCCTACACTCAAAAGCTGGAGGCATCACTTACTAATCTCTCATTAGTTCAGTCACATGTGGCTCTGTTCAGCTGTCTTTCCTTCTGTGTTCAGTCCCCCTTCCCTTATTCCTTTATAGAACTGCTGTGTCATGCGTGCATGAACACTCACATTCAAAATGCAACGTGAGCAGAGCAAGGGAATAAATGGAAAAGGGTGGGGTATGGGAGAGAAGTGAACCTGGTGGAATATACACACATATAAAAATAGTTTTGAAAATGTGTTTTTTTTTAAATGCGTTTTTTAAAAATACATTGAATTTTCCATAAGGCTCACCATCGCCTTACATCACATCACATTGTATATTGCACTTAAAACGTTTTATTTGCAGTTGTATAGCTGAGTTCTGGGGACAGGAGAGTTTACACCTCGCACTCCCCTGCTGCCCAGTTATGCGTAGGCAGAAAGGAGGCAGAAGGTATTGTTGCATAAACATAATTTTCGAGGCAATCACGCCCATTGGCGCTGCTTCTCTTTTGTTTACATCCATTATTTTAAAAACAAGACACGCCATCTTTATTAATAGATCTTTTAATGGGAAATATATTTTGGAAAAAGATATATAAAGTAGATTCTGAGTACAGTATGTGCTTCAACAAAAACAAGAACCTTTTAGCTCTGTAAAAGAGAATTCAACCACATAATATTGTCGGACTCCCCACCCTCATTAGACTCAGCCAGCATGGCTAATGGCCAATCAGGGATGTTGGGAGGTGTAATTCAACATCACCTGGATGGTCAAAGGTGAGCAATTTCTGCTACAAAACATCGTGAAATACTCTTATTGCACCTGCTCAGTTCTCGCCACTTTTGCCCAGTCTTTCAAGAGCCCTCCTTTCCGCCGCCTTCTGCCATGCTAGCAGCGTCTAGGCTTTGAGTGACGGCGCAAGATGACCAATGGAAGCTTCACAGATGACATTTTCCTAGATTCGAGCAGCCAATCAAGAGACGAGTGGAGAAGTCCATTTTCTCCCTGCGTCTTTTAAGCAGAGCTGCTGGATAGACACCGCCTCTGCCGTCTCCGTCACAACAATGACGATCAGGACATAATAATAAGATCAGGGCGGACAGGTTCTTTCGTCCTGACTCATGACGTTGTCAGGAGGCCATGCTGTTCTTATTCTTGCTTCACCTTTCCTTCCTCCTCTGAGGTGAAGGGGTGGATTTCAAAGACCTTTTTAAAAAGCCCACAACTGTAGGCAGCCACGTTGTTTCCTTGGGGGAGATCCAAAAATAACAAGAGTAATAATGTATTAGGGCCAATGAAAGAGCGCAGAGCAGTGAACAAGCTTTTCAGTTGATGTAAACTTCAAGACTTTTATCTGATTGGATTAGGCAAATAAATGGGCGAGGAGAGGACATGATGAAAAAGTCCGCCAAGTTAAAATAGACAAAGATTAAGTGTGAGGTATTGGTTGTGTTTAGAATAGATTTATGAAAGATTTAGAAAAATTATGGATTAGAATATATGTGTGAGATTGTATGGGGAAAATACGGAATAACAGATACAATCTTGCTTAAAATGTATGTAGGAAGTGCAGTGTAAGCAATGGAAGTCAATCAATGAAATTTTATTATTGAGATATTTGTAGAATAAATTTGGAAGAAATTCTTCCAACTTTTCTTCTTTTTCTCCTTACTTTTTTCTTTTCTTCTTTTCTTCCTTTTTCCTTTTTTGTTCTTTTTTATATATGTGTGTTTATCTGAAATATATGTATGTATGTATTTGCAATATTTTGCTTATATTTTGTAATAAGTTAAATAAAATAATATTTTAAAAACAGCATTAAAATGTTACATAGACTAAAACAGCAATCCTAGCTTGCTTAAACATAATAGCACTTGCTTCAGAGAATATGTGCATAGGATTGGGTTCTAATTAGGCTAGTTTTGCTTTGTGCAAAAAGCTTTCAGGTTGAAAGGCTACCGGTACATAGACTATAAGAACTAGCAGTTTTTCGGTTTGTATGTTTCACTCTCACTGTTGTCTTTGGTGCAACCTAGTCATTTTTGCACCAAATGCAGCCTAACCTAAGGCGCCAGTCATTTACACATTTACTTATAAACTCTATGTGACTTATCCTTTCCCTACTCATGCATGCAGTGGTGTGTGTATATACCGTGTTAGCAGTTTCTCTCCTCTCCCCCATTTCTTTTTGCAGATCATCCAGCCTGCTGAAGAGTCATGAGGATCTCAAAAGCTTGCACACTTATTTTCGCCCTAATGAAGGTGTTGTTCATTATGGTCTGATCAGTGGCGTAGGGTGGGGGGTGCAGGGGGGGTCGGCCGCACCGGGCGCAACATCTGGGGGTTAGGGTTAGGGGGCACAAATCCACGGGCTAGGGGGCGCAAGTCCATGGGTTAGGGGGTGCAAATTACTTGCCTTGCCCCGGGTGCTGACAACCCACGCTACGCCACTGGGTCTGATCAGTGTTGGAAAAATTGAAAGCTTGCTAATTCCCACTACTTCTAAGCCAAAAGCTATTCTGCCACTGGAGTGGAGGCAACATGCCTCTTCCTCTCCTGTCTCCTGGCCTTTTTCAGGAGGGCCCAAGAAAAGAGGGGTCCTGTTTCCTTCTCCTCCCACCCACTCATGCACATGAAATTTATTACAGTACTTTCAGAGACCAGCTTGTGAAACACAAATAGAACTATAATCCCAGAAGCAAACAAACACTCGTGTGTTCCTGTTGCTTCTTTATATAATAAAGTGATAAAATGCTGAATTCCAGCGAGTGATTAATGATGGACACCATTCCCTTATATGAGAGAAAATAAAGGAGACATTGTGGGACAGAGATAAATAAAGGATGCCCTGTGTATCCCACTGTTGAGATGCACGTTTTAGCTCCTTGAACTTTATCCCATGTAACTCAGTGGATGCCATTAAGCAGTAAACCACCTATCGGCATGCACCCACTCTGTTTTAACACATTTAGTATTGCCTCTTAACCTTAGGGGGAGGTCTTCACTAGGTTTTACTCAGCATAGAAATTAATCAACACAACTAAGTTAGGTCCATTAAGTAAAAGTTAGCTGTTTTCTGAATCCCTAGGTAGTAATCAATTAACAGTTGCCCATCATCAGCCTAGGGCAGGCAATTAAGATTAGCAACTCCGAAAACAGTTTCTAAAAAGGATATCCTCTATCCCATGAATGTTTACATTCAGATTTAATTGATAAAGTTCAGCAAAATGGGTGATACAAAAACTTTTTCTATGAAGAGTTGGCATTTTTACCAGAATCAGCTGTTGATATGGCATGACTGGTGGGTTGAGGCACCTTGCTGGAAAGATTCCAGGCTATTTGTATTTACCGGCAAGTTAACAATGAGTAGGACTTCCAGAACAGAGAAGATTGATTGGCAAGACAATAAACACACTTCTGTCTATGAGCCTTCTAGCATTCAATTTCTTTTGGACTACTTTGAAGGAATCTAGGCTGTACTGAGTCTTCCTTAGCTTCTAGACGGGTATTCGATAATTGTATGCAATGATACAAAGGTATTATATCCCTTTGTGGATCCCGCTTTGCATTTTTTAATCCATAGAAGGCTGGTATATACCAAAGTTAATGAAGCAATTCCGAGTGTGATAAATGAAATGTTCCCCGTTGTAGCTTCCTTAATTGTATATGCCATTTGTGTATGTTGCGTAGATGTTACAATTGTGTCACATTAAGACTGCAGTCCTATACAGTTATTCTGTTGAACGCAATAGGACTTCTAAATTAACACGTACCTCATCAGGCAATCTTTACTCCTACTTCTGACCTTGTAGTGAAATTGTATCAGGTAGTTACAGGTGCCTCACCTGTTTTAGTACTGAACATTTTTTAGTGTAAGGCAGTCCTGGTACAGATGTGAATTGTTGCGTTTCCAATTCTAGAAAATTCTTTAAAGACTCAACACCATTTGACTACATTAACTTTCAACTCCACCTTACAGTAAGGTGATATATGAAGATGGAAGAACAGTACCGTCTTCAAGATTCCTTGGTACCAATATTCAAATCTCGTTTACTCCAAGTAAAGTGGTTTGGCAATTGCCATTACTGTCTTGGTAGGTGGTAGGCACAGCCTTGTCAACTATGGCAGAATTTCTAAAGCTGGATGAATAGAGCTGCTTTTTCCAGCCAGAATGTGGATGATATAACAAGATACAAGAACAATGAGCCCTTTTAGACAAACTGGAATGGACCGTTGCCAGTCCCACAGCTGAATCCTGCTGTTTGGAAAGAAGCATTTTGCTGTTTCCTCATTTCACATTCACAAACCAGCGATGTAAAAGGTTTACCATAAGTGAATTGCCAGTGTTCTTACATAGAATTATATGTTGATAGTTCCACTTTGTGTTTGGAGTAGCACATTCCCAGTGGTTAAGGAAAAGGGTGGAGTGATTTAATCAAGCTTCCTATTTTGAAATTAATGTATTTCCTAAACAAACATGGATTCTATCTGGTTTTTATAACAACTAAAACATATTGGTTTGTAATTAAATAGAATGTTTATATGACCTAGCAGCATAATTCAGAATCTTTGCTCATATAGTCCATATTCATGTACATGGAAGTAACCAAAGTTATTTCAATATGTATGTATAAGAAATATCCTTATCCACTCTACTAGGGAATGGGACTAACCAAGCAAGTATGAGGATATTTGCATTCTTTTCCTTTCTCTTCTAGGAGAAAAGAAGTTATTTCTAATATCTGTAACTCATTGGATAATGATATGCAGATCCCTAAGCAGCACGGGAGAAGTCCACTGTTGTTTTTGTTTTAATAGTCTTGCAGAGGGTACAGAGTTGATATTTCAAGATTTATATGCAGGCTAAGAAGAGTAAACCAAATCTTTTTTTTTTAGTGATTATAACGTTTTAAGACGGCTGTATGTTATAAATTAAGAGTGCTCAGGCATGAGAAATACATTCGTCTCATCTGATACCCAGTAAGTAAACTTATTAATTACAATAATGAAAAGTCCAATAAAGTCCAATGATACCAAGTGTTTTTTTGGCAGCTACACAAAAGCTTGTCTTGAGGTTCTTGTGTATAGATGGAAATGCAGGCTAAATAATGTTAATAAAAATGTCTTCCACATCTGACCATAAGGCTATCAATGCAAAATGAGGACATTTTTATAAACGATACTGTGAATTTTTACACTGCAACTTGCCCTTTGTGAATACTGATCATATACTTCTTACAGGGCCAATGAAGGGATCTGCTGCATATAAACCATGCTTATAGGTTGTTTTTTGTGCCAGTGTCTGTATGTGATGTGTCTTGTTATATGTTTGCTATTTATCCCAAAGGTCTTACATGATGCATCACCATATTTTATGCTGCTTGGGGCACATATTTTTGAAATATATATGCTGCCATTATCTATGCTACCTTGATGTGAGGAAATATATAGATCCAACGATGAATGTAGGCTAGTTGTCAAGTGCTGGAAATATGATTTTTAGGCTGGCCTTCAGAAGATGAAACTGCTCCCATTTGAACACCAAGCCTCTTTGGTTGACACTGCACAGAAGGTACCGTACATGGCTGATTTACTGATATATTGAACTTTGGGGGAACATTATTTTACATCTACATTTGAGAAACTGGGTGCAAGGCAGGACAGAAAACTCATGCCAAAGGCACCATTGCCAAGGTCAAAGGTGACCACCAACAGATGGGGCAAAGCCATCAAGTTATGGATGCAGCTGCAGGTGTCCTCAAATCCAGAAAATTAGTCTGGGGCAGTTAGGTATTCGATGTTTAAAGTCTGAAGCTGTAAGTCATAGTTTTGTCCATTAATAGAATGGACTCCAAAATGGTCAAATAATTGCTTCTGGACTAAAAACGACTTCTCTACATCAAAACCAGCTGTGGAGTATGTAACTAGGAACAATCTTGGCCAGGTTAATAGAAATTAATTTTCTAACTAGCTACAAACTTTGGTTAGTAATTATTTTTAAATTAGACTAGTGTTTAGATTTGTTAAGGAAGCTAATAAGGTAATTAGTCATTATTCTGTAAGTTCTCATTTTATTTGTAAGAATCATTTCACGTTTTGAGTTACTGTATTGTAATCTGCTCATCTAGAAATGTAGTAAAGCACTGTAAACTTTCAATTTGGTTTGATTTATGACTCATGATTCTGGGATCAATCAGTATATTGAGAAACAGGGACACACACTGAACTAAAAGGGAAGCACAGAAATGTAAAGGACAAGAAGCAGAAGTGTGTACATTCTAAGCGATTCATCTGTAAACATTTAAATTGCCAGCATGAGAAATGCAAAAACCCTCTAAGCTTCATGGGGTCGCAATAGGCTCTATGAAATGCCAAGTTAATACCAGAGGGAAGTAAGCAGCAGCCCTACTAATTTGAGCTTCAGACATTTCTGGCGTTAGTCCTTGGCAGTGCCATAACCTGCCATATGTAATATTTGTAACAGTTAATTCCCATTCCCCTGCTTTCACCCAAATCCTAAACCAGTTGTTGCTTCAAAGGTGAGAGTGTGATGGGATCTGTTTGCTCTGGTCCCAACTCCGTCGCTTCTTCAAATGAGATGAGCCTTCATGTGGCCTGTTTGGGTAGCATTCGTGATTCACAACTCACAAGTCCAGCAGCGCAATTAAGAAAAGCTAAATTTATATTAAATTATCATCAAACCTAAAATACTGAGCATAGTAGTTAAATAACTTGGGGGGGAAAGGGGAAATCCAATCTCTCCAGTGAGTAACATTTAAAACCATTACACAGAAAGGTAGGGAAATTGCTGCCAACAGCTCAAGACAGACAGAGGCAGGATGTTCTTTTTACATAATCAGTGCTCACAAGATTGTCCCCACTTCTGGCTTTCCACATTCTGCAAAGTCCAAGTGCAATGAGACTTTGCTTCATCAGCATTGGCAGTGAAGAGTCCCATATAACCAGCAGCATTGGCCAAAGGCTGCTTGCGCATCTCATCGCTGCTTACTTCACAAGTAGGAGTAAAGCTGTAGGTACCATTCTTCCAATCTTCTGCAGCCATTATGAGGGCCGCTAGGGGTCAGATGGGTCAAGGGAAGGGCTTTGAGAAAGGAGGTCATTATGTAGACTGGAATGTGCAATAAAAAGTTGCAGAAAGACAAGGGGAGACATTAGTGGCAGTGGTATTCTCTCTGTTAATTTACTGAACTTGCAAGAGGACAAGTATTTTTCAATTATTTCCCAGCCTCCATTTTTAATATTGTTTTTTCTAATTGCAACTTCCTATATTGAACACTTCACCCTGGCCTGATAGCCCTCATCAGTGCTAGGTGCCTGGCTTCAGCTTTCCTAAACTCTTTTTTCAAATGCACATGGCCTTAATTTTGTCCATGGTTTCAGCAGCAGGGCTACCCTACCCCCACAGATCTTGCTGAGACGTCTTCCTCATCTTCAGCCTGATGAAGCTTCATTGGAGCAGACCCAAATAAATATATTTAAATTAAAATCTAATATATTCCCCTGGAAGTAGGGGGAAAGCCTAATAACAACATTGCTCCAAGCCCCAGCTCTAACCAACTTTTCATAGGGATGCATAACAGCAAGGGATCCCAGAGTGATCTAGTCCAGCCTCCTACAAAAGGCACCAGGATACAACTAGCACAATGTGATCTCCAGTGCTGTCTTTTTCAAAAGGGCTATGCTTGACTTTGCCCTTGTTCATATTACCATTTCACGGCCCATGAAATTGATGTAATTGATGTAAACAAGAGATCTCCTCAAGCCAAAGTCCCTTGTCATGCTACAGCCTTTTCAAGAGAACATCAGTGGGCTAGGCAGGGTGCGTAACTGTTTGCCTTCCTGCAAGTGCTCTCCACATTGTCTTTTACAGGGTTTGCTTGTTTGTTTTGTCTCCCCTCACCAGACTCCCCCAAAATAAAGTGAGCCTAGTGTGGATGGCTCCTGTAGATGAGCGATTTTAATAACATAAATACAACTAATTGGTTTAATTTGGACTTTAAGCTGCCGTTTTTACATTTTCGATCCTCAAGTTCTATCTTTTCGGATGGGCCAGAATCAGATGCCAATGGAAAATAATGGCTGAAGGAAGAGAATGCAGAGAATATGGTAAAACACCACAGTCACTTATGGACTTATGAATGCAGGCACAAGAGCTGGTGTGGTTCAATACATGGATCTCTATGAAAGTATGAGAGACTTGGGGTGGAATCCAACACTGCACAAATGGACTTCTGCTCGCTTAACAGAACTTCACATTCTTCTCTCGTCTCCCACAGTCCCAACATCCCCCCAAACTCTGGAGCAGATTTTGAGTGGATGCAAGGGTGAAGAGAGGGAAGTGAAGTCTTATTGCACAGAGAAAAGTCTTTTCTGCTGATGCAGAGAAAGCAATGAATGCAACTCTTAGTTCACAAGGACAGCTATGAGAGCAAAGCACAATAAATGACATGCAAATAAAAGGAAGAGAGAGCAATAGCAGGTAAAATAGGAAAACAGTTCTGAGGTTGGACAGTCAGAACGAGAGAGTCTTTGATGGAAGAATATAAACATGTCCTAGAAAGACTTGCTCACAGTACTGAAACCTTTAAGCACAGGTTGATTTTGCTGTGTGATGCTGCAGAAGTAGAGCTTTATGCATGTTTCCTTGAAATACAAAACTCGGCTCCCAAAATAATTTTAATTTATACCTTCCTCAAGATAAGAAAGCAAGAGGTTTTCCCGGCTACAAGTTGGGAAAGGTTGGGGTTAACTGTCAGGAATGCCGATCTTGCACCATGACTGGCTTGCACCGTTCCTGCTGCAACCCAAAATTCCACTGTTTTGTTTTTACAATACTGAGTGTGCGCAAACATACCCAATATGTGTGGGCGAAGGCAACAGAGGATCAGCAGCAAATGTAAAGAAACATGATGGAAATAGCAGAGGTAAGCAGGGATGGAGGTGGTAGAGGGAACAGGCAGAAGCACGACATGTCTGCTGTGGACCATCTAGAAGGAAAAGGTGTCTGTGACAAAGATGCACTACTTATAACTGCTTCACACACTACGCAGCAACCAACACAATTGCCACTGTACAAACACATCACCCACCCTAGCTTTCTTGTGCATGGACTCCTTCAATGAATGCGATTAAAAATGCACAATTGTCATATTCATGTATCACGGTTTTAAAAATATTTAACTCAACAAGACACATAAGGGGGAGGGTTGCCTTGTTGACGGAAATATAGACCTGTCATAGAGGGTAAGCTGCAAGGGGGATGGTTGCTAGAGTTGGATCGCTGGTTTTTTTAATGCTTGCGCGCTCCCTGCTTGGACTAGATGAGAGGAAGCAATCAGATCACGTAACTGTTTAGCCACAGGGAACCTGTGCTGCTCGTCAGCGTGTCACACTCACACAAGCAGAGTCTATACATCATGCGCTAATCACAAGAGAGGCACTTGCAGGAGCAAGGTGAGAGGATAGTGGTGCATATTCCCAGAGAATAAATAATGTGGTTATCAGCTCTGAATAGGACTTCCCTCAATGTAAGTGCTATCTTGCCAAATCATGTCTGGAGCTGGTGGAGGAAGTGTTTGGTTGCACAAACCACCACCTGCACAACATTTTGAAAAGGCCATTTCTTAGCCTTGGTTCTCCCTTCATAGAATGGAAATCTTAACCTAGTTGCATTGAGGAGGAAAGGAGCTTTATACAGTTCTGGTGGCCTGCCTGACTCCCCGTCTGCCTGCCTTTGCCTAGCCACACACATTCATCATCTCTCAAATTGCACACACCCACTTTTTGACACCACACTCCTCAACCCACACAGCAGATCCTAGAAGAAGGTGCGAGCAGACCCATCCTCCCAGAGAAACGCTGGCAAGAAAAGGCTTAGAAAATGTCCCCTACTGGGTTTGTCCAGCAGCATGTTGGAGCTGGAACTTGCACCTGGTGTTTCAGATACACCCACTGACCAATTTATATTCAAAACAGACAAACAAATAAAACATATTGCCCACTTGTGTTCCACAGGCTAACGTTGTTTTCAGTAGCACACATTTCCACAGGATGGGCCTGTGACTTGACTAACTAAGGAAGGTTACGATAAAATACCATTGCACCCGGCGCTTTCCTCGGAAGTCAAAGCTAATGGGAAGTGCAATAAAAACAGCGAGTCGTCCCTCCAGGGAACAGATGTGTTAAGTTCAATCTGAAAAAAACCAGAAGTATGTTTTAGGAAGGGAGTGGGCATTCTGCCACACCGAACTGTGGCAGGAGCAACCTCTGTTGCCAGCAACAGACTCAAATGCTTTACCCTCTGAACTCCTGACACCCTAGGTTGGATTTCACAGGCGTTTCCCCACAGCTTAAAAAAAGATGGTCATGGTAATTTAGTGCCCCTTCCAGTGAAGTTACAACTGTCGTTTGCTCTCCCCACACAAGTATCTGCAAAAGTGACCCGCTGTTACATCACCTTTCTCACTTCAGGCACTTCTACCTGGCCCCAAACCCTTTCATTTAAGACAGAAAGAGCGCAGTGCAAAATCTAGTTAGTGCCAACAGACTCTGAAGAAAGGTAGTAGTATCAGGAGCAGGGAACTTCAGAAACACTCATCCCTCCCTGGTGGCATTGGAGTCCATGGCTAGCTGGTGCACTAGACCGAATGAAAGCTGCCTCGGACACAGCTGGGAAAGCTGCTGCTGAATTCAGCACCACAGCTTCTAGCAAAAGGGAACATATAAATAAACATCAATGAACAGTGAGCCAAGAGTCTCTAGGTTGTCTCCCACCTGCCACAAAGGCAGTTTAAGCTCAGGCTCCTCTCAGAAAGAAAGTCTCTGGGCTCTGTGTGACACAGAGGCAAGTCTCTTTTGAGTTCCTCCTGGAATTGCGGGCAAGATCCTATCTCATCAGTGCGAAAGGTGACAGAGGAGGGACAAGCGTCTCATTGTGTGCTTTAGACATCACTCTCTGTTGAGGGTTTGCGCTGGTGCTTCCAGCCTGTGTCTGGAAGGGAGCCGCGGCGCTCAGGGGTCGCTGCCGCGTTGATGCTGCTGCATTCTGACTGCTCCTCCTGCAGCAGCTGCTCTGTTTCGGTGTCATCCAGCGAGCCGGAGCTGGCTTGGATAGAGACCGTGTCAGTCTTCATGCAGACGTGGTCACGGAGGATACACCCCCGAGAGCTCCGTATCTGTTTCAGGTCGTCCCACTCCGATTCATCACTGGACAAGAGGCATATCCCTTCCACAATCTTGATCTTTTCCTTGCTGTAACTGTGATCAGGACCGGCCTGTGGACAGAGACAATAACATGAGACATGCGAGCTGAAGAGGAAAAAGCAGGTGCCAGAACACTGAAGCGCAGGAAACCCACAAGAGGCGGTTTCCTGCTTTGTGGACAAAGTCGCATTGTACACTTGGGAGGGACCAAAGAGATGACCACTGCAACTTTCTGCTTGTTAGACAGGACTGTCCACCAACCAAGCCCACACAGCCACGAAGCAGGAAGTGCTTACAGAGAAAGTGACTCCAGGTGCTCCAACTAACCAGCTGTAACCACACACTATGGTAATATTGGGCACAGCAGGGGAGGAAAGGAAAGAAGGTCACTAGCCAAACTGAAAAGAGGCAAGAAAAAAGAGTTTCAGACTCCCCAAATATGGTGCTAAAGTAAATCTCAAAAGCTAGCAAAACTTACCCACTGGAGACAAAAATGTTATTGACACCTATCTTCATACCACACAGGTGTTTTCTTTCATTGTGGAGGTCCCTGACCTATCTTAAGAAAGGGAGCAAAAATCCCAGGCTCATGGGATGGGAAACCAGAAAAGAGAGCTAGCTTTCACAGGTTTGCCAGACTCAAATGTCTGCATACATGAAATACTATCTAGATGCATCACACACTGCGTTTCCTAGCAGACCAGCTGTTACTGGCAATTCCATTACAAACTATGCATCCCATCAACTCATGAAAAGATGATACAGGTAGTGAATAAATTGAGAGGACAAATAATATATCCCAAATCATGAGTAGTGAAAAGGAGCACTGGTGAAATCAAGGATTAAACTAGGAGACTGTCCTAAAATTCAGCTCCAGAATAGCCACTGCAGATTAGATTATGAGAATGCAGGCACTGACTCTTAGAAGGATGTCTCCCACTACACCAGGGGTAGCCAACATGGTGTTGACCATGCTGGCTAGGGATGATAGGAGTCTGAGTCCAACAGCATTTGGTGGGGTGCACTAGATGCTTCTTAAGGTCACCCTCCTGTATCCTGAGCTTTGTTCCAAAGGACAGGAAATGTAGTGGAAACAGTTGTAAAATGTTGTCTATATTTGAGTGGGACACAGAAGCCAACCCTGGTTAATTCAACGCAAAATGTGTCTGATGAGTATAAACACTGAAGTTAAGAAGCGTTGCACAGACCAGTCCAACCAGTAATTATGTTAAAATAGCAAAGATTTAGAGAACACTCTCATAAAAACAGCAAGGTGCACACAAATTCGACATGGAGGAGAGGAAAATCAGGAAGGCAAGGAAACATGGAGACAAGGAAAATTAGCAATAACTGTGCTTCACCAATTCCAGGAGGGGAAAAACCTCTTTACTGATCATACCCTGCACATGTATGATGGTGGGGTACAAAGTTTTAAGCAGTTTCAAACTACTTAACCAAGGCAAAAACACTTTTATTTCCCAGCACACAAACACACAAGTATTTCAGGGGTGCGTGTACACACGCACACAGACACACACACACACAAAGAGAGGGAGAGAAAGCCAGCCAAGAAGCAAGTAATATAAGACAGCATTAGGCCACTCATCAGCACTACAGGAATAAGGCAGGCAGAGGCTGCACAAATGCAGAGCTGTGATACCTGATATGAGGCTGTGGGCAGGTCAAAAGAGGAATGGTGAAAGGCTATCAGGGGGGTGAGAAAGATGCTGAGGAGGAAAGACAGAGAGACTAAGTGCTTTGAGACATCACAGCCCATCATGTGCCCTTACAAATGCAACCATTTTCCATTAGCCTGCTCTCCCTCCCACTGGCGATCCATGCAGTGCACAGGCGCATCTGTCTAGCTGCATACAGCCATTCAGGACTACTGAAGTACAGGGGCCCCACCAGGCACTGGGGTGTATCATCTTGGCATGAACCAGAGAAGGGGAAGAGAAGAGGTGCAGCAGCATCACCCCAAGCTCTGCTGAGAAGTCTGACTCTTCCCTCCATCAACTGTCACCTGCCATCAGGCTGCAGCAGAGGATGGAAGGGAAGGGATGCAGGGCCACTCCAACAGCTGGGAGGACAGCAACTTCTGGCACCTCCTCTCCATTAACTTTTCCACCCCCAATGGCCATTGACAGAAACTGTGACTAAGAATTTGTCTCATTTCCTCCTGTCTCCCAATCCATTTTTCCTTTGTGCCATATCTTTTAAGCCTGGAGGCAGGGACTGTCTTGTTGCAATGATTTGCAACCCACTCTGGACTCCTTTTTTTGGCTGAATAGAGGAATTAAAACTCTGAATAAGTGAACTCTTCATTTCCTTTGGGCAACAGGTGCCCCAAGACAAAAGCATCAAATAAATAGTATTGCTGGTTAACCTATATGAGTCAGTGGCCTCCTAATAATATGAGAAGTGAAGGACAGGGTTCTTTAGGGTAGCTAGGACTGATGAGAATAAGACAAATTAGTTAGGCTTATTGCAATTTGATGTTCAAAACCACAGTGGCTTGACACAGATGACTCATTCTAAAGGCATCTCTTACCTCCTTATAGCATAGCTGGTTATACATGGCTGGCTTGGGAACTGTTTCAATCTTTACCTCTTGGGTAGATGTCCGGTAAGAGGGGTTACTGTAGGTAAGGTTGCCCAGGCTAGGATCTGTGAACTTGGACTTCTTGTGCCTGCAGGAATACAACTGTCAACAAAGAGCCTCAACAGCTAAAGCCCTACTCTGCACTACTACTCTATCAGAAAAAATAACTATGGTCTTGTATTTTCTCCTTTCTCAAACCATAAGTAAGTCTTTTATATCAGATAGCAAACATCTCAGATAGCAAATCACGACTGCACTCATGGGAGGCAGCAAAATTCTATTTACTTGTATGCCAGTGGGAAAATCAGGGGCAATTCCACTGATAAGCAAGAGAGATCACATTCATGCAAAATGTTCAGAGTTCAAAGAGTCAATATGTAAGAACCAAACCAAGGCATGTGCAAATTTCCACAGGATTCCTTTGAACAATTTCCCAGGAACAAAAACTTTCTACGGGGCAAAAATTGAATCGAGTATTTGTTGCGGTTAAAACTACTCTTCACTGCTCCCTGAACCCAATACTGCCATTTTTTCAGAGGCAAATGGGAGAGGAAAAGGAGATGCCCACAACATTATGCAAGAAATGTAAGTTAGGAGCATTAGCATCTCAGCCTCCCTTGTTTATGGTTACAACTTTGCTTTTTACTCCAGTTATGTCTCCATGAATGCCACCACCACACCTGTTGCAGACCAACATGCCTATTTCCTCTGGCATTGGTTCCAGTGAGGCATTTTTAACTACAGCAAGGAAGACCTGGGCTTTGTCAGAAGTATCCCAACCAAAAGATGAATTCAGAGGCACAGAGAGACTAGGGCAAGGAAATTACCTGTATATAATCACAGCACCAATTAGCAGCAGAATGATCAATATACTGAGAAGGCCTCCAATTATGTAACTGACGTGCAGTCCTCCTGAAAGAAGGCAACAAGTTAGATCGAGGATGACATTCCATGTTTCTGTGTGTAAATATGTGTGCCTGCTGACAGGGCCCTAGTTTTTGTACAGAATTACAAGAAAGTCAGAAAAGGCAACAAAAATATTGGCAGCCTTTTAATTTTTATTGTGGCAATTCTTCCATTCCAAGAGTGTTTTCCTTTAGCCCATCCCTTTAACTCTTGATGCATGTTTTTGTCAACCAAAAGAACAAAATGATTTTGTACTAGTGTAAATGTTGTATACACCTTTGGGTAACAAAACAAGCAAACTAAAATTCATTTCAGTTGCTTATAATTCCGATCTGCTTTAGCTAAATCATCTACACTGATTCCCAATAACTCTTTTTCTTCTTTAATTTTAATTTCATTATGCTTCCCTAGAAACTTTTCCAAGACCTTTTATCAGGAAGTAACTAATTAGCATTTTTGGGGGGAGGGCTGATAAGCAAAGACCTTTTATATCATGCAGTATTTGGACTCGCAATAAAAGTGGTTTGATTCCCTCCCTCCCTCCCTCCCTCCCTCCCCTGTACACCAACATCTCCTTACTAGAAGAAAAAATTTGCTGGAGTCGTTCCATCATTCCAGAAGGCTACAGTGGGTGTGTAGCTGGGCAAATGCATGACTACTTTGCTATGAGCCAAAATAAACCTGCATGCATTTAACCCACATTGAGGGCTTGGTAACGCTATCGCTGTTTATCGGTCTTGTGTCTGGGCCTCCAACATGGGACACAGAAAGATCTGGTGCAGTCCAGGGCAATGAGGGATAATGTAAAAACTCACCAGTGGTTGCCGGCACAGCTTCGCTTGCTCGGCTGCACAAGCCTTGGCCAACCTTTTTGTCAGAGCAGCTACACAGGGGGTAAAGAAAAGTAGTGAAAGGTCACAGAATTAAGAGTTGGAAGGGCCCCCCAAGGGTCATCTAGTCCAAACCTCTGCAACATAACTTCTGGCCAAGTAGAATGAACCCAACTGAGGCAGCTGGACATGAGGTTTGACAACAGAACAGGTTGGGGAAGGGTGGTCCAGATACCCAATGTTTTTTTTGAATCACATTTAACATGGCATGCAGGAGGGGGAAAGAATACAGTAGCTGAACAGTACACATGAATGGAATAGCTCTGGCCCCCCAATATCACCATTCTATTAAGAGGTGCAAAAACTCCTGCATAGTTTCTTTCCTCTGGGGCAGGAGAGTCAGTGAGGAACTCGGCACCAACTTTTGTCACAATCATCTTTTAAAGCCACAAAGCCACTCACTTTGCTTCTGTTGTTTCCAAGGATATATGGGGTTTGGTTGTCGAAGAGCCAGATCTACCAGCGGGAGTCTGGCTCTTTTTGCTTGCACGAGTAGTCTCGGGAATCGAAGGCCCCATGCCAGGAACTACACAGAACGCAAAGAGAAAGGGAAACAGAAGCTTAGGAAGGGGAGATAATTAAGCCAAACGCAGCTTGCAGAAATGCAGAAACTGCAATCTGTTCCCCCAGACGCAGCAGCAGGCAGTTAAGGTTCTGTCTGTGGTTTTAACAGTGATCTGCTCCTAAGAAAACAAAAACTGCAGTGTAGCTACAGGTGGTTAACTGGGCTGCTACAGCCTGTATGGGAGCAGCAGAAAATATTGGCGTGCTCTTATTTTGCCAATCTCCAACCATCCCCGATGTTATATGCACATACATTTTTAAAGTTACTGCACACAAAATGCCAATGAAATACAACGAACTGCTTTGAACCATATTCTTCAGAGACCCATCCAGAATGCTAAAATATGCATCTGGGACATCTGGAGAACGGAAGAGAATTTCAAAGAGAAGTTTTCAAATGCATAAGGAGCCCAAGTCCAGAGGAAACAGGATAATGATTTCTTGCACTGATCTGAATACTTTGACAAGACTGCATTCTGCCGCCTAGGCTGTTCTATTATCTAAAGGTGGCTTATTTAGGTTTCACAGGAAAAACTCCACAGAAAAAGTCCTCATGAAGCAGGAGCAAAAACATCGCGATTCCTGTCTGAAGGTCTGCAGCTCAAGCAACTTACCATTTGAGCAAGGCCGTCCATCTGGTTCATCTGGGCAAGCACAAACGAAGTCAGAAGCTCTGGCAAAACAGAGGTGGGTGCAGCCTCCATTACTGACTCCACAAGCATTGGTGCCTAAAAGATGCAAACAGTGTATTTGACATTACCACCAGAAGAACATCGTTTTCTGTCCTCAACTGTGGGGGCTTTGCATTCTTATCAGCAAGATACAGTGGCTGATGGTTCTTACCGAAGCCTATCATGCACAAGCTTATTTTATTTATTGAAAAGCCCTTCTAAACCACTTAATATTTAAAAACCTCTAAAAGATATACAAAAATAACGTAAAAAAGAACAGGATCACAAAATTCCTGTTTGTTGGGTCACTGTTGGATTGTTTGTTGGCACAGGGTTGCAGCAACCCTGGCAAGTAATCACCGGACTATACAAACAGGGAGAATAAATGGGCCACAATGCAGGTATCCTCCTTGTCTTATCTTGATATCGCTCCTTAGTCAATACCTTCCCATTCTTCTTTTATATTACAAAATCCATTAAGTTTGTGCTTTCTCAAAGACAAGAAGGAATATTTCTTAATAAATATAACTGAATTACTTGTCATTACTGACAGGCAGAGTGTTAAAGAGGGTGTGTGTGTGTGTGTGTGTGTGTGTGTGTGTGTGTGTATCTATGAGCTCCCTACGGGGGTCTCTTCTGCAGAAGCCAGGATTTCAGGTGTCAGGGGTAATGGACTCCGACCACCACTACATGGTTGCTTTCAGAGTCCAGCCATTTTCCTTACCCCCACAGGGTAAGGAAAGTTAATATCAGACCTTCACTTATATGGGAATGAACAAAGGAATGTGTACGTATTACCACTGAGCAGGGGCTAATCTGCCCTACTGATCTCACTGATCTCAATACCTGGACAGAAAAGCAGGCTGCTCCTTCTCAGTTGTGTCCTAGACTGCAGTCCATTTACTATATCCCCTAGAAGCGAATGGGAGCCATTGAGAACTAAACTAACCAGGCCCTACAGGGAGTTTGGTTTCTTTAGGAACTGGCTTTTTAATATGTACATAATAGCAACGTTTTAAAGAATCTGATGCTTTGCCAGAGTGATTTCTAAGTTTGTGCCCCATGCCTATTTTAAATACCAATGGTCTTCATTCTACTAGATGTCTTAAAAGAACCTGACAGGTGTTCAGAGACATGGTGGATGGCCTCAGCCCACAAGCAGCAATGGAGGCACAGATTTCTCAGGTTGGAGTACAATATCCATCTAGCATGACGCAGGTTTTGCATACCAGTCTATGTTTTATTTAAACAGTATGGGAGAGGGGTAGCTAATATCCCAGACTATTTTTTTTTTTTAATCGCCTTATTCCTGTTTTTAGTATGACAAATCTTCACCCAAACTCTAAGTTTGAAGGGAAATTGCGTAACTCCACAACAGCAGTCCTAAGTCCATGATGCTGTATTATCCATGTACCAGCCTTACTAGCCGGAGTTGTTATATTCTCACCACCACTTCCTCCCATGACACCCTAGAGTCATGAAGGCACATCTGAAGATGTGGTCAAGTGGGGCAGGGGGCAGGGGGAGACTGAACAAGTGATTCTCTGTGTTGCAATTTCTGCAGGAAACATTTAGAATATATTCTGGAAGATGCACCCTGTTTGACTCTCATTATACATAAAGTGAGGAAACCCAGATTGTTGCATATACCTGTCTGCCTTTGAGGAGAGACTACAATGATATCCATAAGTCCTTCAACATTGGCTAACACAGTCTCCTTATTCCGACCAGAATATTTGTCCACTCGCTGGATAGATTTAGTTTGCCAGTCCGTCCAATAGAGCCACCTGTCTTGCTGCTCAGAAACGAAGAGATAAAGGGTTAGGAAGATACAACAACCATGTAGGAAGGTAACAAAAGTTTATTCAAGCAAAACCATTTCTCCAGGGTATGGCAGGAGGAAGAATGAGAACACCAACTTCTCCCAACACCCAGAAATTAAGAAAATATACTATTTCTTTGGGAGCTTATATATCTAGTGACATTGCAAAGTTCCCACCAAGGTCCTTTGTACCTGTGTCAAGGCAAAGGGATGTGACACTTGGCTGACCAGGACCTGACGCAGCTTCCCGTTGAGATCAGCACTCTCTATGCGGTCTAGATGAGCATCTACCCAATAAATCCTAGAAGAACAGAAAGTATGAGAAGTGAAACCAACCTTCACCATAACCTCCCACCCCAAAGAAAACGATTCCCCATCCTTCTTGCACTTCTTTACTGATGTGATGCAGAAGCTCCAGGCTGTCTTAAAAGCAGAGAAAGGACTTCTGCATGTGGAAAGGGACTATGTTATACTGACCTCCTAGTATCATAATCTAAGGTCAACCCATTGGGCCAGCCCAAGTCAGTGTTGATCAATATCTTGCGCTCAGAACCATCCAAATTTGCGCGCTCAATTTTAGCAACTTGTCCCCAGTCTGTCCAGAAGAGGTATCTGGAAAAAAACAAACACAGGATGACACACAAACACACACACCACACAGGCTGCTTCTGCACCAAATAGTTCTTTTTTGGAGACGAAGGGAGAAGCTGTTTCCTCTGAAACTTTTTGCTATTATTTGCAATGGCTCTCCTTATTAGACTCTTCACTAGGGAGTAGATCAGCTGGTGGGGAGGGCTGGTCACTGCCTTTTGAAAAACATCTTCCTCCAGCCATTCCAGCCATCTGCAACTCTTCAACAAGACCAACAGATCATCTGGTTCTAAGAGTCAGATTGTAGTCCTAACTCTTCTTGGTCCAGCAATGCTCACCTCTAGGCAAGAACAGAACCACAGGCAGGAGGGGCTCCAACAATCTAATCTGCAACTACCTGATGAAGTGCTACAGCTGAACAGCTGGCTGGATAGTGTGCGCTCATAAAGATCTGCTGGTAAAGGGGTCTACTTGGTCAACAGACCAGATGCTCCTATAGGCCGAAGGAGGGCCTTAACCTTTGAAGCACTACTCCCTCCACCCATTCTGCCTCTAGTTGTCCCCCAACTTACCCCTTCCTGGGAAAGACAGCAATTGCTCGGGGTTCATCCAGATTGTTATTAATTAGCACCTTCCTGCAGCTGCCATCTAGTCTTGCAACTTCAATGGTGTTGCGGCCCGTGTCAGTCCAGTAGAGGTTTCTAGCCACCCAGTCCACAGCTAGACCATCTGTAGTCTTCAGTCCTTGACCAATAACTGTTTCCATATTGCTGCCATTAAGGTCTGCTCGCCTGGAAAACAGTAGATACCAATGAAAATAAGAATTTCTGCCTATTAAAATACCACATTGTAAGGCAGATCTCGCAACACAAAGACCAGCTAGGTCTCATGTAATTAATGAATTAATGCACCAAAAGGAAGCTAATGGGTTCCTACCTGATGACATCTAAGAAGACATCTGTGTAGTAAATTTTGCCATCTACACTGTCATAGTCCAGAGAGATAACATTGTTCAGCTCTGGGACAGGAACGTGAACGTCAGTGTGATCGCTAGTGTCCAGTGAGATGCGGCGGATAGAGCCTCGACTAGAGAAGAGGAGGTAGGTTTCAGGAGAAGGATCGCAGGTCCTCTCATCACTCTTCAACTGGATACCAGTAGGGCAGGCACAGGAGAAGCCTTCAGGATTTGGCAGGCAGAGATGGGAGCACCCACCATTCCTCACTCCACACTTGTTAGCACCTATGGGAAAACAAAGGAAGTCTCTCAGACTGGACTTTCCTGTGGTCCATATTAATTCAGTACTCTCCTACACAGTCCTTGTAAACAGGAGATTCTCAAGCAAAAGTAGGCACAAACATTTGTAGGCCCTGACTAAGGCTACTACTACCCAGTGTACCTCAGGTATTTTTTAAAAGGGTCGTAGAAAAAGTTAGAGGGACCACAGAAAGATGGAACTTCAGAAAGCAAAGCCTGCCAGTGTCTCTGAAGAAAAAACACCACCTGACTGCACCCCCAAAATGATCAACAAGATAGGCAACAACCAAAGGATTTTGCATTATCCTTTGCCAGCACAATGGCACCAATAATGCTGTTTCAAACTGTGGGGAAACCCTAGCCCTACAGGGGAAATAGCAAGATGAATGCCTGGCGACTAAATAAACGTACAGAACAGGCACTTGAGAAGATTGTAAGTGTGAGGATGACAAGACAGGTGATTCAAATAAAATGGAAGGCTTCAAAGTGCTTGAGTGGTTTGAATGTAGTTTGGTGTTGTTGTTTTAAAAAAGGTTTGAGTAGCTAGGATTAAGCAAGGCTTCCCAACTCAGAGCTCTCCAGAGGCTGCTGGACCTAAACTCCCATCAGCTCCAGCCAGCATAGTCAATAGTCAGGGTTGATGGGCATTGTAGTCCAACAACAACTGGCTCACATAGCCTGGCAAGGCTAGATTAGAGAACGGAGCAAGATCTGCAGAAAAGGCACAAAGGCCAAGTAAGAATTCTGATGTGAAAAAATCCTTGAAGAAGAAATGCAAAGAATTAAAGCATTGCAGTAAACAGTATCTGGGAGTGGTTGGGGGTGCAGAGGAGAAGTAAAGAACCCCCCTGGTGCCAGCTTCTAAGAGGACTCTCCAAACAATGTTTGGCTTGATGGGAAATCTGGGTGGGGGGGGGGGGGACTTACCCAGAGGGTGCTTCCTGTCAACAGCCTGGATGTCCATTAAGCCAGGCAGGTTTGCCCTGACTAAGATGACGTTAGCACCAGTGTTCTTGTCAGCCCTGTGGATGCTACGTGTTTGCCAATCTGTCCAGTAGATGTAGGAATCCAGCAGAGTGAGGCCGTAAGGGTGCTGTACTGGAGAAAGCAAGGTGCGGCGGTTTGCACCATTCAGGTCTGCAGCCTCAATGCGCTGAAGGACAGAGATGGAATGTTTATTCCCTTTTTGAGAGACAGAGAAAATCCCCAGAAAGCTGAAAACAAAGGCCTCAGATAGCTATGATTCCAAGCTACCATATGAGAAAAAATCTCACAAGCATACTTGGTTATCTCTTCACTGGGCAACTGTAGCTGCAGTTCATCAAGTGACAACACGTGAGCAATACCCATCAAAATGCAGTGTTTGAGGTTAAGGCCAGGCAACATGAAAGCCTTGCCTTTGGCACTTGAATCCTGATGGGGATTTCTGACATGGAAGTCACCAAGAGATGTTGCAATAACTGGCCTCATTTGCGTGTTACAATAAAACACAGTTAAACTGCTCACAATGCTCAGAAGTCATTGCTTTGCTCCTGCTCCCGGCTGCACCAGGAGAAGGAAGCCACGGGTTTTGGTGCATTGTGCTGTCTGAACCCAGACGCAGGGTCTCCAAGCAAACCACAAGTGGTAGAAACTCTAGCTCACATGGCCCTTAAATGTAAAATGTATGATGATCTCCACCAACAATTTCTAGACCATCTATGTATTCCAACATGGAAACCAGAGACGGAGGTTATGCGCTTCTTATTACAGGGGAGAGACCAGGAGCTCACCAAGACAGTAGCTAAGTTCCTCTATTTGATTTTTTTTCACCGAAGTATGCTACAGGATCCTGCCCTTGCTGGAAACCAACAGAGATGAGGTGTATTGCTCGCCTCTTTTGCCCTTTGGTAGGTGACTGTGCCGTTGGGGTGGCGACGAGATCGCACTGGCCTATCTATTCTGAATGTATTCTGAATGTTCTTATGTGATGCCAATAAAGATTACTTGACTTGACTTCACATAAGTGGTAGCCTAGCTTTATTCTTCACTTTGGGGCAAACAAGCCATGATCCTGGGTTCAGATTGACACAAGCCAAGGGGTCATGGTTTGTTGCTCTTGGCATAGCACAGGTAGGAGGACCAAGGAAGGACCAGAGCAGGGAATTTCTGAGCAGGATGCATGACCGCGAATGGCTTAGCAGCTCATTTGTGCTCCACCACAGCTGAATGTCAGACATTAACTATGGCTTAATGCATGTGCCACTGCTACTGCTGAGTGATGAACCTGCACTTATGAATTCCCTTAGTCCGTAAGGACTCTTAAATCCCTCTCATGCCACCCCTTCCTTCAGATATAAAGTTATTAACTCCACCCCAAGAAAACATTCTGCACGCCTTGCAGCAGTTCCAACCTCAGTATGTGCATCAGCCCAGAGCAGTTGTGATCCAGCTCGATCCACAGCCAATCCATTTGGCCATCCCAGGTTGTTGTTGATAAGCACCGTGCGCCTGGAGCCGTCCATGCCAGCTTGTTCCAGCTTGGCGTTCTCTCCCCAGTCCGTCCAATACATAAAACTGAAGGAAGAGGAAAAGCTAGTAAGCGACCAACTGAGAAGCCAGCATGGGAATTATTCCCATGCCTTCCCATCCTCTGCCTTTCCCTTGACCAAGACGTACTACAGCCAGCACTCACCCCATCTCATGATACAGGGCAATGGCTCTTGGGCTGTCCAGGTTTTCCCATACCAAAACTCTCCTCATTGACCCATCCAGGTTGCCCACTTCAATCCTTTTGGTCCCTGTGTCAGTCCAATACACTTTGCGACCGATAGCATCCACTGCTAGTCCATCTGTGGTTTGCAACCCTAGTAAAAAAGCAGTAGCAATGTCATTGTTTCTTGCTACTTGCTAACCATCACATTTAGGATCTTCCCTCCTTAAAAACATCCGCAAGATTCGCCAGGCATTTCTTACCATAAATATTCCTAGGTACTCCATGAGTAAACTCCAGAGAACTGACTATGCTATTAAGACTGTGCTCACATCACCCGGCAAAATCCATCTCTGAAAGCACCCTGGAGGAGTGGCTATTCCAGTAAAGCATCTATTACCTGTAGTAACGATATCTTCATACTGAGATCCATCTAAGGCAGCCCTGCTAATCTTCCTCAGGGTGCTGTCCGACCAATAGACCTTTCCTGTGGAAGAAATAGGAGAACATCAGCAACATCTACACAGAAAATCCTAAAAATAGGCATTAAAGAAGTAGCATTAGCAGATGAGGAAAGTAATGGGGAAAGCCATTTGGTGTGCTTTTGTTAAGCCCAGTTAAAAAACAACAACAGAAGTGCTACCTGTTACTGCAGGTATTTACTGATGAAACACACCACTCACAGGCAATATGAAATATATACGCTTAAAAAATGAACACATTGTGACATGCTCTTCAAAAGGGCAGAAGCTCTAACTGTATTGGCATTACACGAAAAGTTATTTATTGGTATGTTTATTACCAAAAGCATAAGGGATTTTGGGGGGGGAATATTTCTACTTTTTCCCTTCTCCTTCTCTCTCTTTCTCTCTTTTTACTAAAGACCAATTCTCAGTCTACATCTTAACAATTCGTAGATCAGGGATAGAGAACCCAAGGCTTCCACATGTTGTTAGACTTTAAGTCCAACCAGCCCCCACTGGATCAGTGCTTAAAATGGTTAAATGACACATTTCAGACCTTCTTGAGGATCCACTCCGATGGCAATAGCGTTTTTCATGGTGACATTGACTGACACAACTACGTCCGCAAAATACGGGATGTCAAGCGAAACCAGCCGAATATCCGACCTTCTAGCAAAGATCAGGAAGCTAGTCATGCCTGCGGAGTTGAAGACAATAATATATTTCACATTTAAAACTGTTCTACTCAGCAGTTTCATATATGCCATCTCTGAGCTAACCAAGAAGCAACAAGGATATTTTCAAAATATTGTTTTTGAATCTTATTAGTTTTTGGTGCTTTTAAAAAAATTAAGTTTAGTAGTTTTATTGTATGCTTGTAAAATGTCTTGAGACTCATGTGAAAGTCAATTCAAGAATTAGTAATTGCCATCACAATTGCCAAACATTAAAAAAAACAACACACTTCTGCTAAGGATGTCACTGGATGATCTGTTACAGACCACAGACAAAGAGGATATGGAATGAAAGAGTAGAAGCAAAATTTACAGCTCTAGGGCTCTGAAATAAAGGTTGTGCACCTTCCATGCTTCTTGTGGCACAAGCATAGAATTTGCTACTTTGAGCATACGTTACTTCTCATCCTAAAAAATATATGACTTCTGGTTTTCAGGGGACAGCATCTTATTTCCTTTTCTGGATCTCGAGCCATGCCTACCATTCCTTTGGTCTCTTTTGCCCTGTTGGCTATCTTAATAGCCAAATCTGCTTTGTTTCATTGCCTTCTAACATTATTTAAAGGTAAAGGTAAAGGGACCCCTGACCATTAGGTCCAGTCATGACCGACTCTGGGGTTGTGGAGCTCATCTCGTTTTATTGAACGAGGGAGCCGGCGTACAGCTTCCGGGTCATGTGGCCAGCAGGACTAAGCCACTTCTGGCGAACCAGAGCAGCGCACGGAAATGCTGTTTACCTTCCCGCCGGAGCGGTATCTGTTTATCTACTTGCACTTTGACGTGCTTTCGAACTGCTAGGTTGGCAGGAGCAGGGGCCGAGCAACAGGAGCTCACCCCGTTGCGGGGATTCGAACCGCGGACCTTCTGATCGGCAAGTCCTAGGTTCTGTGGTTTAACCCACAGTGCCACCCGCGTCCCTTTCTGATATTCTTTACTTTACCATAAATCCTAAATGTTCAGGCTAATTACCGTATTTTTCGCCCTATAAGACACACTTTTTCCCCTCCAAAAATGAAGGGAAAATGTGTGTGCGTCCTATGGGGCGAATGCAGGCTTTAGCTGAAGCCTGGAGAGCGAGAGGCGTCGGTGCGCACCGACGTCTCTCGCTCTCCAGGAAGCTATCCGCAAGCCTTGCACGCCCGGAGGGAGTTCCCCCGGGCGCGCAAGGCTTGCGGGCGGCAGCCTGCAGCGTGGAGCACGGGGCGCCCTCCGGAGGACGCCCAGTGCTTCGCGCAGGTGTCCGCTAGCCTTGCGCACCCGGGGGATCTCCCCCCGGGCGCGCAAGGCTTGCGGGCGGCAGTCTGCAGCGCGGAGCACGGGGCGCCCTCCAGAGGACGCCCTGTGCTCCACGCAGGTGTCCGCAAGCCTTGCGCACCCGGGGATCTCCCCCGGGAACCGAAGGCTTGCGGGCGGCAGCGCGGAGCACGGGGCACCCTTCGGAGGTCGCCCCGTGCTGGTGTCGGCAAGCCTTGCGCACCCGGGGGATCTCCCCCCAGGAGCGCAAGGCTTGCGGGCGGAAGCCGGCAGCACAGAGCACGGGGCACCCTTCGGAGGCCGCCCCGTGCTGGTGTCGGCAAGTCTTGCGCACCCGGGGGATCTCCCCCGGGAACCGAAGGCTTGCGGGCGGCAGCGCGGAGCACGGGGCACCCTTCGGAGGGCGCCCCGTGCTCCGCGCTGGTGTTGGCAAGCCTTGCGCACCCAGGGGGCGTGTGGGGTGCCCTGAAACAGAGGGTTCCCCATGCTGCGGACTGTAGCCTGCCGCCCGGCGTGCGGGGCGCCCTGAAGCAGAGCGCCCCTCGCGCCAGGCAGACATGGGCCAGCCCCACAAGCTCGGGGGACAGCGGGGAGGCGCAGCACCGCCATCCCACTGTTCCCCGACCTAGTTTTGGGGGGGAAAATAAAGGAAAAATTTTTTTCCTTTATTTCCCCCCCAAAAAAGTAGGTGCGTCCTATGGGACGGAGCGTCCTATGGGACGAAAAATACGGTATGCCATATATTAAATGTGTGCAATATATTCTGATTGCAGAATCTGGGTTTCCCTGGGCCAAGATTTATTTGGTGGGTGTATTCATACCAAGAGCATTTTTTGTGTTTCCCAAGCCTATGTGGCACCCTCCAGATGTTGTTGGACTCCAACTCCTGCCAGCCCCAGCCAGCACAGCTACTGATCAGGAATGATGGGAGCTGGGGTGCAGCAACACTGGTTATCCCTGTTGTAGGGCTTTGTACCTAGAGGCCTATCAAGAGAAGGCTCTGGGGATTAGAGACCCAGATGCTGCAGAATGTGAGACCTACCTGGTAAGCAAGTCTTGCCATCTGGCTGTAGGTTGATACCGGTGGGACAAGTACAGCTGTGACCTTTAGGGAGAGGAGCCAGGAGGCAAAGGTGACTGCATTCACCATTATTAACTGTGCATGCTGTATGTACTGAAAAAAAGGAGAAGAAAACAATGCATCATGACAAGGCCAGACTTAGAAGCCCAAAGCATTCTGGGAAATGATATATAAAGGGTTGGGGGGAAAATGTTTAAAATAACTTTTGTGAAAAAAACTGAAGCTTTTTTTAAAAAAGGAATTTTAGATGCAGAAATACCGAAGGAGCAGAAAAGACTATTCATGTATGCGATGATGGCAGAACTGATACTTTTGGCCTGGAGATGGAAGGAAGACAAAGTCCTGACCAGAGAAGAATGGCTGATAAAGATGATGGATTACACTGAAATGACCAGGATGATCAGAAATCAAGAAGATAGAAATTTTACTAAGGAACATGGGGGGGGGGGGGGGGAGAGAATATAATTTATCTTGGAGAACACTGTAAGCAACTAAAAACTTTGGCCGGATTGTAACAATACCTGTAATGTGACAAGAACTATGGGAAAACAGGATCTTTTTTTTTATTATTAAGAAAAAGGAGAATCTTCTAAGATGCAGTTGGAAAAAGGAATGTTGATGGAACCCATGGAGGGGTGGAGGGAAGTCCAAAGATTCAGGAAATCCTTTATATGTATGATTAGGATAGTAATATAATAATTTATAATAATTTTATTATTTATACCACACCCATCTGAATAAAAATGTAAATTGTAAAAACCAATAAAAATATTGTAAAAGAAAGAAAGTGGAGAATCCCAATGCAGAATATGTCAGGAAGAGACTCCATCAGGCAAGGCCTCTTTCCACCTGCCTTGCCCCACCCTCTGACCCTAGGGGTCCTCATAAGGGAGCTGTTCCTGGACAAAGAACTGTGAGGGGAAAGACTCCATCAGGCAAGGCCTCCATCCACCTGCCTTGCCCCACCCTCTGACCCTAGGGGTCCTCATAAGGGAGCTGTTCCTGGACAAAGAACTGTGAGGGGAAAGACTCCATCAGGCAAGGCCTCCATCCACCTGCCTTGCCCCACCCTCTGACCCTAGGGGTCCTCATAAGGGAGCTGTTCCTGGACAAAGAACTGTGAGGGGAAAGACTCCATCAGGCAAGGCCTCCATCCACCTGCCTTGCCCCACCCTCTGACCCTAGGGGTCCTCATAAGGGAGCTGTTCCTGGACAAAGAACTGTGAGGGGAAAGACTCCATCAGGCAAGGCCTCCATCCACCTGCCTTGCCCCACCCTCTGACCCTAGGGGTCCTCATAAGGGAGCTGTTCCTGGACAAAGAACTGTGAGGGGAAAGACTCCATCAGGCAAGGCCTCCATCCACCTGCCTTGCCCCACCCTCTGACCCTAGGGGTCCTCATAAGGGAGCTGTTCCTGGACAAAGAACTGTGAGGGGAAAGACTCCATCAGGCAAGGCCTCCATCCACCTGCCTTGCCCCACCCTCTGACCCTAGGGGTCCTCATAAGGGAGCTGTTCCTGGACAAAGAACTGTGAGGGGAAAGACTCCATCAGGCAAGGCCTCCATCCACCTGCCTTGCCCCACCCTCTGACCCTAGGGGTCCTCATAAGGGAGCTGTTCCTGGACAAAGAACTGTGAGGGGAAAGACTCCATCAGGCAAGGCCTCCATCCACCTGCCTTGCCCCACCCTCTGACCCTAGGGGTCCTCATAAGGGAGCTGTTCCTGGACAAAGAACTGTGAGGGGAAAGACTCCATCAGGCAAGGCCTCCATCCACCTGCCTTGCCCCACCCTCTGACCCTAGGGGTCCTCATAAGGGAGCTGTTCCTGGACAAAGAACTGTGAGGGGAAAGACTCCTTCAGGCAAGGCCTCCATCCACCTGCCTTGCTCTATCCTCTGCTTCTTGATGTGTATTGTGTTGTTTTATGTACTGTGGCTTGCCGTTGTTTTATTGATTATAGTTTAGATATTATTTATTGTAACTACTGAGTGCATTTCTGTTTTAACTTTTATATGTTGATATTATTATTTTCTAATGATTGTTGAATGTTACTTTTTTGATGTAGGTTGCCTATTTTAAAGTTATGTTTTATTATCACATTTTAGTATTGCATTAGATTGTTGTAAGGTGTACATTTTTTGTTTCTTCAGCTTGTAAACCGCCTTGAGAACAGTGGTACCTTGGGTTACATACGCTTCAGGTTACAGACTCCGCTAACCCACAAATAGTACCTTAGGTTAAGAACTTTGCTTCAGGATGAGAACAGAAATCGTGCTCCAGCGGCGCGGCGGCAGCAGGAGGCCCCCATTAGCTAAAGTGGTGCTTCAGGTTAAGAACAGTTTCAGGTTAAGAACGGACCTCCGGAAAGAATTAAGTACTTAACCCGAGGTACCACTGTATTGTAAGACAGAAGGACGGTATACAAATTAAAAATGACGATGACAACAGCATGCTTCAAAATTCTACAAGCATGCATGGGAACATAAACAGCACAGAGGAGCGCTTTCCATTAAAATGAGTCACAAAGGATTCATTCGCATGTACTTTTGAGTTAAATTTCTGTTGGGGTGCAGGTTGCTTAGAATCAAGGAACTGTAGAGTTGGAAGGAACCCTGAGAATTGTCTAGAGTCCAAACCCCTGCAATTCAGGAATAGGCAGTCATCCCGCAGAGGCTCTCTAGCTGTAGGGACATGCCAAGCAGAAAGGGATGGCGTATCCCCTCCCATGTACCTGAAGGCCTGTGCCGATGGAAGACATGGATGTCCATGAGGTTTTCCAGGTTGTCCTGCAGAGTTTCACGATTCTGCCCCGTCCTTTTGTCAGCACTCTGGATGCTCTTTGCCTGCCAGTCGGTCCAGTAGAGCCGAGCTCCATAAAGAGTAAGCCCAAAGGGGTGAGGCAGGTTGCTTCCGATCAGCACCTGTCAGTCCCCAAAACAAAGACCCGTAAGAAGTTTTAGTAACAACACACAGCCAGCATGGCAACAGGGACCAAAGGGGGCTGTTTTTCAGTCCAAAGAGCCGCAAATCCTTCTGGGCAACCTCCTAGGGGCCACGTGCAATTGGTTTTATTTGCCAGAGGCAAAAAGGGGCTGTGCAACAAATTTTTCCTTTGTACAGTACAGCCTGCATTTTACCCTCTCTATACTCCATCCAGGCATTATCAGAGTTGAAGGACACATTCCAGCCAAGTAAAAGCACATGGGGTGTAAAATAGGACCAGGGAGAGTTATGGCATGAGAAGATATCTGAGGACCAGGCAGAGAGACCTGGAGGGCATATTTGGCCCCTGGGCCCCAGGTTCCCCACCCCGGTCTAGAGGCTGCAGGTAGCCCCAGCAAAGCATCCATCTCTCTCCTTGTACTTTTTGCAGTATGCATTCTTCACTCAGGAGTAGATTGATTTGCAGGTTCAGACAGACATTAATCCAAAGCATTATTTTATTTTTAATTTTTGGGGTCAATAACAAGATGGTCCCTTCCCTTGGGCTAATGATCTAAGCAGCCAAGACCTTTTGGAGACCAGAAGCAAGTTGCATTGGACCAAGTGGCAAACACACATCCCAGTATGTTTCTGTTGGCGCTGACCTTTAAAGCCCTAAATGGCCTCGGTCCTGTATACCTGAAGGAGCGTCTCCACCCCCATCGTTCAGCCTGGACACTGAGGTCCAGCGCTGAAGGCCTTCTGGTGGTTCCCTCGCTGTGAGAAGTGAGGTTACAGGGAACCAGGCAGAGGGCCTTCTCGGTAGTGGCGCCTGCCCTGTGGAACGCCCTCCCAGCAGATCTCAAAAGCAATAAGCAACTATTTTACTATTAAGGGACAACTGAAGGCGGCCCTGTTTAGGGAAGTTTTTAATGTTTGATGCGGTATTGTTTTTAATATTCAGTTGGAAGTCACCCAGAGTGGCTGAGAAAACCCAGCCAGATGGGCGAGTATAAATAAATTATTATTATTATTATTATTATTATTATTATTATTATTATTATTATTATATTTTATCCCCAAGCAATTCCTATTTACAGCTCCTTTCCCAGAAGCCTTCGATTCACCTTGGCTTTCTTACCTTCCTGTTGCTGCCATCCAGGCCAGCATACTCAATTGTCTTCATGCCAGCATCTGCCCAGTACAGACGATGAGATTCATAATCAATGGCTAGTCCATTGGGCCAGGTCAGGTTGGAAGAGATGATCACCAAGCGGTCAGAGGCGTCCATGCCTGCACGCTCAATCTTCGGGTTAGCCCCCCAGTCAGTCCAGTACATGAATCTGCACACACACACACACACACAAAACTGCACGTGACTTCTGTTCCTTTAGTGGCAGAATTATTTCCCCCTGCCAATGAGCTCCACAAACGAATGGGCAAGTGCTTTCAACTTCCATAGTGACTACTCTCCTAAACCAGAATCTGTACACCCTACTCTAAGACTCCATGCAAAGGAAGAGTAATAAAAAATAAAAAGGCTGACAAGACATCCCATTATCATGTGGGCCTTCTCTTTTCTGCAAAAATGAGGCAATAGAATTTCAGGACTTTCAGTTCAGAACTTCCATGTGCCATCAGACCATTCCATGAACTTCAAAAAATTAAGACAACACAGTTTCTCTTTAGTCTGTTTTTGTAGGCAAACCTAGGTTGCACTGCTTTCTCACAATGTCTCCTTCCAGGTAGTGACAGTAAGCGATATGAAATGGCCAGAGACAGAGCATCAGGAATACAGGAAGCTGCCTTGTGCAGAGTCAGGCTACTGGTCCACCTAGCTTCACTATTGCTACACTGACAGGCAGTGGCTCTACAAGGTTTCAGGCAGGGGACTTTTCCAGTGCAAACTGGAGATGCCAGGGATTGTACTCGGGACCTTTGGCATGCAAGGCAGATGTTCTGCCAATAAGCTACAGCCCTTCCCAAACAGTGAAGGTCATAGAATTATAATGCTGAGATCTAGTCTAACCCCCGCAATGCAGGAATCTTTTGCCCAACATGGGGCTCAACCCCATGACCCTGACATTAAGAGCATCATGGTCTACTGACTGAGCTATCAATGTTAAAAAGCTAGGAACAGGTTTCTTTTTCTTTCTGTGGGACCTTGGCGAACTGAGATTTGTCCCTATTTGCAACCAGAAAGAACATTTTAAACTCCACGTCAGACAAGGGCAGATATTTGGCTTGTGTTCGTTTCTTTTACACTTTTACTGAAATTACACCTGGTCCTACAGGCAACTCTGATCAGGTATGCTTTGGCCCCTTCTGTTCTTGGCTTGCACATGAGGAGTTAAGGAGGAGGAGCCTCGCATTAGGATGGCTGGACTAGGGCAGTCTGATTGCTCCCAGTCCTGCTCTTATAGCAGAGCCATCCACACCAGCGTCCAGCCCCCCCCCCAACCTTTCAGGAATTGCAACAGGGACCTTGCAGGGCAGTGGCATGAAAAATTGAAACACAATAGCACAAAGGAGACCCTGCTATGCAGACTCCTGCGAAAGCAGCTTCTTACCCTCCAACAGGGTCCACCACAATATCCCTGGGTCTGTCTAGATTCTCCCAGATCAGTACAGTCCGCATAGTTCCATCTGTGTTAGACACCTCTATCCGGTCTGTTCCTGCATAGATTAGAGGAAGAGGATGGAAAGACCATAAGCCTCCAGAGTCATAGGGGAGACCATTAAAGAGGGTAAAAGGTAAAGGTACCCCTGCCCGTACGGGCCAGTCGTGTCCGACTCTAGGGTTGTGCGCCCATCTCACTTAAGAGGCCGGGGGCCAGCGCTGTCCGGAGACACTTCCGGGTCACCTGGCCAGCATGACGAAGCTGCTCTGGTGAGCCAGCACCAGCGCAGCACACGGAAACGCCATTTACCTTCCCGCTATAAAGCGGTACCTATTTATCTACTTGCACTTAAGAGTGCTTTCGAACTGCTAGGTGGGCAGGAGTTGGGACCGAACGACGGGAGCTCACCCCGCCGCGGGGATTCGAACCGCCGACTATACGATCGGCAAGTCCTAGGCGCTGAGGTTTTACCCACAGCGCCACCCGCGTCCCTCATTAAAGAGAAACAGCTATACAAAAGTACAGTCTCCACTTCACTCCCATCACCCAAATAGAAATTATCAGCAAGCTAAATTGCTCAGCGAACCTGAGAAGTTTGCTTTAGAATCCCACTCCACATCTCTACAAACTCTCAGTCAACTAGGCTGCATTTTGAAGCAAGCTTACTTCGGAAGCAACTTCCACTAAAATCAGTGAAACAGAGAACCAGGTGCTATTAGCATAACCAAATGTAAATCATGTCCTGGACTGTACCACTTCAGGCCGCAGGTGATGGGCTGCATGTTTTGAACACTACACCATGAAGACCTCTGTGCATAGAAAAATAGCATGTCAGGGACAAATGGAAGCTGGATCATCTCTGTACCTGAGCATACTTTATTTTCCACATGCAGAGAAAATAAATCATGCTTCCCCTATGGGGAAGCATCCAAACATGCAGCCCTCAAGCCACAGTATGAAACGGCTTGAGGAAAAGCTTTAATTCTGTGGTTTATACAAACAAATCCATATAGGAATAAGGTGCACGGCAAGATGTTTGAAATGTCATGCAAGGACATTTGTGCAGCCATTGAGAACATCCTGTGGAAATTTTCTATTTCAGAACTTTACTTTCTCTGATTATTAAACAGGAGCTCATACTCCCTGAATTTCTAGGAAAGCAGCATTTGGACACCATGGTTTAATTTTTAATGGGAAGAAAATGAGTCTCGCCTACCCCTGAGCTATCCCCCGCCTCCCAACATAGTCACAAGGCGTTTGGCCCATTTTTGATTAACCACAACTCACTGTGCTGTTCAAACCTTACAAAACTGATGAACCTCGTTTCAAAATGGCCAACTTCAAACCACAGTTTATTAATCCAATTCGTTTCAACAAACCATAGTTAAGATTAACCACCGTTTACAGTTCAGATGTGACACATTAAAGTAATAGAATTTGGGAGAGGAAGCTTTCATTATTATCCTCACAACCAAGCTGGAGGAGGAGACAGGAGTGGGAAGATACCAAACCCAGGGGGCGGGGGACATGGCTGATAAACCACAGATTTATTGTGATGTCTGAAAACAATCCATTGCATGTCCATAGAAGGATGTAATATGCCAACCAGTTTGTCTGTGGGGGAGGGGATATTGTTCATACTTCCAAATATGCATTATTTGGTATGGCCCAGTTAGGATTTAGGAGGCAATGCTCCAGAGACTAAGGTGGTTTTAGATAGTCAGTACCTGCATCTGTCCAGTACAACTTGTTGGTGACCCAGTCCACAGCCAGACCAGCAGGGCTTTCCAGGCTGCTATCTGCCACAACCTAGCAAGAAACAAAAGCAAGAAGGAATCTTAGGGGGAGAGAGGGGTACCCTTAACAGACTTGCTGCTGGATCCTGCTCAGCAGCAGAAACTTGTACTAGCCACATTCAACTACGAATGGATGTTCACAGATAAGTGAATATCAACGTCAAAGAGATGGATGCAGAACAAACTAAGATGTAGCATGCCATCATCTGGCTGCTTCAATGATAAATTGTCGGTGCACACAAAAGATGATTAGAGAATTGATGTGCGCTAGCGGGACTTAAAATTTAATTTGTCTCAGCTGTTTGAGAAAGGTACACTGTAATTATCTCCCGACAGTCTAGATCATATTCTAGCTATCTTCATTTCACTCATTTATTGGACGGCGCAGATGCCCTCATTTCAATGCTTGATTGCATTAGCTGCCCACAGGCACTTGCAAGGCGGCATGCGCATGCCGGTGTGCAGCCAAGCCAGCAATACAGAGAAGTCAATCAAACTGAAATATTCATCTTCGGAAAGGCTTAAATTTCCAAAACAACGCTGTGCGGTGCCCTCACCACCCCAGAAGCCCATTACCTCCTGTCCTGTTCCATCCCATTTTGCCCGACTAATGGAATCAGTGCCGACGTCCGTCCAGTAGACGTAATCATCCTTTGCATCCCAGTCCAGGGCCACTGCGTTGCGCACATCGGCCAAGGGGATGACGGCATCAGACAGGTCTTCTGTGTCGAAGCTGATACGACGGATGTCCATCCTTCGGGCAAAAAGCAGGAACTTGTCAAGACCTGATCAAAGGTCGAAAGGTCTTCTTTTAATTTCTCTAAGTTCAACAACATGGTAACAGACAACAGAAAATTATCTCGTTACGTCTTAAGCTCTGCTGCATCCACGCCCCTTTTGCATGGACTTCTATGACATGTGTATCCAATATAGCGGAGGACAGACAATGCATAGCTAGCAAGTGGGTAGGATGCTGTACGCATCTGCCGTTGGCAGAGGATGCTTGGGATGGGGACAGAGGAGGATGTGCTGCTGGGAAAGCATCTCCCCAAGGGAAGCAAATCTGACACAAAATGAAAGCGGGCTGACAGCCCTTCTAAAAGGAGGAGAATCATCCTTTCACCAGTCTCCCATATAAATAAGAGATAAGGACATGAGGGCCCTGCTGGATCAGCCCAGTCAAGCCTAGTATCCTGTGTCTCACAGTGACCAAGTTGATGCTTCTGGAAAGCCCAGGAGCAGGGCACAAAAGCAAATTTGCCATAGTAACTGGCATTCAGAGGTATACTGCTTCTGAATCAGGAGTGTCATGGCTAGGAGCTGTTCATAAACATATGCCCCATAACTTATTTACTAATTTATTTATAAGATTTCCTGTCTGTCCTTTGCCTTAAGGTCCCAGGGCAGGCAACAACAGAATATACAATTATAAAACAGATAAAACTGTTTAAAGTATGAAACAGGTGAATCCTTTCCACATGGAAACAGAACAGTATAAATTCAGTATAAAATTTGTCTGAACCCTGTTTAAGAAACAATTCAGTATAAAATTTGCCTGAACCCTGTTTAAGAAACAACTATGCAAGTGGCATGTGATAGTATATTTCATAAGTGAATTGCGCATTGTGTCTTTTGTCTGTCTCGAATCATGACTGATTCCATTAGGTGACCCTGAAATCTAGTATGACATGAGAGAAAGCATTCCCTCTATCCACATTATCCACACCACTTTACAAACTCATGTCGTGTTCCATCTCCATCTCTTTATTGTGATGTAACCCACTTTTCAATTTAACAAAAAAATCACAAAGCTGTCTTTTATTGTTCTAAGCGAAAAACCTTCAAACATATTCACCTTTTCATATAGGGCTCAATTACACCAATCATTTTGCAAGTTCTCTCCGGCATCTTTTCCAGCTCTATAGTATTTTTTTATAGATTCAACCAGAATCCAACACAACATTTAAAAGGCAGCTCTGCCATCAATGTATAGAAGCACTTTACATACTACCCATTTTGTTTACATAAACACTTTACAATACTGCCATTTTAACCTTCCTTTCCCTGATCATCCATAGTATAGAATATGCCTTTTTTCTGTTTGTTTTGCCTGCAACCCTCCTCCTCTCTTTTTCTTTCTCTCTCACTTTCACATGCATGTGCATGCGTGTGCACAGACACATATCAAGGTGTAAAAGCTCTTCTTTATCACACTTACTCTGAGCACAGGTGTGGCTGCTGGTCTTCCGAAAGCCTGTGGGACAAGCGCAGGTATACGACGTGTTGTTCGGTAGGCACAGGTGAGTGCAGCCCCCATTGTTGGCTCCGCAACGGTTTCTCCCTGCTCAAATAGCCAAAAACAACCACATATAAGGAAACTAGTAGAGAAAGCAAAGGCTTTAGTTGGTGTTTGGGAAAGATTCAGGGCTTCAAAAGGGCATGCTTTGGAAAAGCTGCTTTGAGTTACAAAGATAGCTCATGTGACCATGATCCCTGAAGTTGCTCTGCCTAAACATTCAGAATCAAGAGTCAAGATTTGGACCTTTAAAGCCTACCCTTTTTTCTAGGTGGAAATAAGCTGGAAAATAAAAAGGGAGGGTTTGAGAGGTCCGAAAGCACCCCACATTTATTTTGATAGGGGTTAATTTAATGAAACCTAACCCACTCAGAATTCTAACAGGACACATACTCTACAAATGTTTTTTTAACAACAGGGGATGGCTATTTTTTTCAGGCTCTATGTTTTAACCATGTCAGTGCAAATACAATGGGAGGAGTTCAACATACCACTAAAAAGACTATTCCGTCAACACAAGCGTTTCAGTTTGCCAGATGGAACCATCTCGCCTTGTCTCCCTGCCCCCAAACTCTGCTCTAGGAGTTCCCCTGATCCCACCCCCCACCCCCCGCATGTCAAATGTGGAAGAAAGGAGAAGGAAGAGGGGGGGGGAACCTGTTACACTAGCAGAAGACCTTGTGCTGGCATCTCCTATCAGGACTGATTAGCTGAATCTGGCCCAAGAGAGTCTGCAGATAGCAGGCACTAGTCACCATAGCCCTTTTCCTTCTGAGGTTACCTGCTGGTTGGCGCTGAGGATGCAATGTGTGGATGTCCATGGGGAAGTGGAGCTTGTTGCGGATGATCTCCTGGTTCTTGCCAGTAAACTTGTTGGCGCTGTTTATGCTCTTGGTATGCCAATCTGTCCAGTACAGGCTGTCTTCAAACACCGTGATGGCAAACGGATGTGGAAGGCCTGCAGCAAGAGGGCAGTTAAGGCACATGGATTATTCTAGCCTCCAGAGAAAACAAAACCACTCTTTCTACCGAGTGCTTCTACCTCTAACTCAGAACTGTCTCCAATTAAAGGAGTAAGCATGGCCAAGTCACGAGCTGAGAAGACATAGATGAAGCCCACTCGAAGGAGAAACATGACTGCTGATTTAAGAAGATAAGTATAGCTTAGATCAGAGCTGTGAACAAACTGCATACAGTGCATCCCTATTCTATGTGACTCGAGAGTTTAAACTTCACTTTGACTAGTGAAGGAGATGGGCAGCGGCCTCTCTCATTGCTAACTCTGCCTCATACAATTAAATGTGCAAGACACAGGCAGGGTGTGCACTGTGTCTGTAGTTTCTTAGCACTGGAAGTCCAGTGGCCAACAGTCCCACTGTCCTTATTCATTATTTCATCAGAGCCACTTTTTGCCTGCTCTCCGTTGAACTCAATCCCAGAGCGAGTCACAGTCCTAGTACAGTAATAAACTCAACAATAAAAACCACTGGAAAAACTCATCAAAATCCGTAACAGCAAATCAGAATCAGCAAGGGCAAGCGTCTACTCTATTTTGAAACCATTTATCCAAACGTCAGACTGAAAAGATATGACTTTAAAAGGCACCTAAAACCCATCAAATTTGGTGAGGGAGGGGCATTCCATTATCTCACCTTGGCTAATAACAGCCTTCCTGTTCTGTCCATCCAAGTCAGCCCTCTCAATAACGTGATGCTTGGCATCCACCCAATACATTCGATGCCCTGCATAGTCAATAGTTAGCCCGTTTGGCCAGAAAAGATGAGTGTCAGCAATGATGCGTCGATTGGAGCCATCCATGCTGGAGTACTCGATGCGAGGAGTATTTCCCCAGTCTGTCCAGTAGATGGTGCTATTGGAGAAGAGAAAAGTTGTAAAGGCTGGAAATATGGGGTCTTTGTGGATTATGTGAAAAGCAACCAGGCATATATCTATGGCAAAATGATTGGTACAAGAGATTATGCATTCAGGTGTTCAGGAGCACTTATGAGGCCTAGGAGAATGGGAAGAGCTTCACTGCTAGGACAATAGTTCTCATGAGCAGAACTCTATTCAACAGATGCTCCTGCTGCTGGAGAAAGAGAGAAGATTTATTTTTGCAAATTTCATATTTCCCTGCAGCCCTCCGAAAAGTCACGCTGGAGGGTTGGGTGCAGGTGTGAAAGGGAAATTAGCAAAAGAAGAAGAAGAAGAAGAAGAAGAAGAAGAAGAAGAAGAAGAAGAACCGCATACACGCCAGTTGGAACCTCCAGCTGGTTTTGTCTGCAGGTCAGCTTGGCCAGTTTCAGTTCAGTATGTTTGGACATTGCCGATTGAAAGGTCGGCGGTTCGAATCCCTGCGGCGGGGTGCGCTCCCGCTGCTCGGTCCCAGCGCCTGCCAACCTAGCAGTTCGAAAGCACCTCCGGGTGCAAGTAGATAAATAGGGACCGCTTACCAGCGGGAAGGTAAACAGCGTTTCCGTGTGCAGCTCTGGCTCGCCAGATGCAGCTTTGTCACGCTGGCCACGTGACCCGGAAGTGTCTCCGGACAGCGCTGGCCCCTGGCCTCTTAAGTGAGATGGGCACACAACCCCAGAGTCTGTCAAGACTGGCCCGTACGGGCAGGGGTACCTTTACCTTTACCTTTATGTTTGGACAAATAAATTAACATGGGAACCACCACCCTGAAAACCAACCCCTCCTCACTCACCCCTCCATGGGGTGAAGGGCAATTGCGCGAGGCTTCTCCAGGTTCTCCCAGAGAAGCACCTTCCGGTGGGTGCCATCCAAGTTTGCCACTTCAATGCGAGATGTTCCAGAGTCTGTCCAGTACAGCTTGTCGTGGATCCAGTCAATGGCCAATCCACCTGGGAAGTCAAGGTGATTAGTGTATTCTGTGCAACGAAGAGAATCCCATGAAGCAACTACCATAATTTTTCCCTTCCTAAAGGAAAAGGGGGAGCAGAGTCCTTCCTTCGCCATGCCTTGCCAAATCAAAGCAGCGCTACGCTAGCAAAACCACTAGTTTATCGACCTAGAGATTCATCATTCCCCGCTTCAATATATGCAGTCAATATATTTCTATTCCCCGTGACTCTGAAATTCTCAAAGACGCTCACCTGGGCTCTCCAGCCCTGTGGACACAACTTCCTCCACATTGCTGCCATTGAGATTAGCCCTCATGATGCGATCCAGTGTGACGTCAGACCAGAAGACTAACTCCTTGCTATGGTGGAAATCAAGGGCAATAGCATTCTCCAGGTTGTTCAGCAGCAAGGTATACTCTGACCGGTGGGGTAAGACCTGCCGGATATCAATCCGATTGGCAAAAAGCAACACAGGCTCCGGCCCTGAAGGACAAGGACAGACAAAGGGAGTGGGGCTGGTAAGATTGGACGCCATCACTGTCATAAAGACAACACAAGGTCTCTAAAACACACAGAGAAATGTATTAACAAGAACATCTATACCAATATCAGGATGTTGCCTGACCACTGTAGTACATGCACCAGTAACCTCAAGACTGGACTACTGCAATGCAATCTACATGGGGCTGCCCTTCCCTTGGGTCTGGTTCAGAAGCTCCAGCCGAATCTAGTGGCCAGTCTGGCGATGGGGATCCCTGCCAAAGCCATTGCTAAAACATCTGTGCTGGTTGCCCATTGAGGTCCTTGTATTAATTTTTGAAGCCCTGGAACAAGTTAGGTCCAGGGTACCTCAGGGATCTCTTGAACCCTTCTATCCCAGCTTGATCGCTGAGAACGTCGGCAGGAGAGTCGGTGGTTGCTCCCCATGTTGGTGAGGCTCACTGGACAGAAACAGAGCCTTTAGTGTCATTGGCCCAGCCCTCTGGAATGCTCTGCCGATATAAGAACCAGCAAACGTCTTCCATTTCAACTCCTTCCTTATAAACTCAATCTGAAATGTGGGGAAGGGAATCTGTGAAAATTTTTCCTATTGGGGTGGGGTTGCATATGGGCCACAGCACCCATGTCAACCCTCCCTTCCCATAACTCCTGTGTTTTGCTCAAGTCAGAATCTGCAGCACTTGCTGATGGGACTGGCACAGCTGCCATGTGGTTTCTCAGGAATCAGATGAATCAGCATATCTAAATCCTAGCAAAAAAGCCTCACATGAGCACTGCAAATCTCTTGGCTCAGCCACCTCAAAGCCTTTGACAAGCAAACATTCACTAAAAATCCAATCGTGCTCTTCATTCCAGGCTTCCCGACACCCACTCTGCTATTTCTTACCCTGATGTGCAACTGTCTGCTAAAATGCTCAAAGCACAGCCATAGAGCTCCACCACTGCCACCAAACACACCCATTTTCTATTTTCAACAGGAGCATGCAGGCAGCGGGGAGATAAAGAAAGAGCATGGGTCTTATTCTATGGTGCAATCAGCAACTCAGAATTGAACTCCAAATAAAAGCTGATGCTCCAAACTAAGCAGATAACATTGCATCAGGCACGGTAGTGACGGTCCAACCAGAGTGGAGAATCCCTTCTTACCCAGGGCTTTACAGCTGCGCTTGTCGGGGCGAAGTTCGTAGCCTTGCTCACACCAGCACTGGAAGCCGCCCTCGTTGTTGGTGCATCCCTGGCTGCAATAGCCTTCCTCTGCACACTCATTCACATCTGAAGCAGGGAAAAGGAAGAAAGTATTCAGGTGTGCAAAAGGGACTGGAAAGCTCTTCCTTATGCTCTGGATTCCACACTTGTTAATTTTCAGCTCACTACATGATAGAGATCGCAAGAGGAGCTAAGAACTTAAGAGCTCAGACCAACAGGCCTTTCAGCTCAGTATATCCAGTGGGCAAACAGCACATGAGTCCCAGAGCAATTACGTCGTTGGCCCTACACTTGTTTAAACCCCAATCCTGGCAGCACTGGGGTAGAGGCCAGAGCAGGAATCTAAAATCCACATCCACTCATATTGTAGACATTCTACCAACAGATGGCCCAAGGCATGAGGCTGCTGACCTTGACATGACCTCCCATCCTCCAGGAGCCTGTAACCTGTGTGGCAGGTACACTGCACCGTCCCTCGAGTCATCTGGCACTTCTGGGCGCAGCCCCCGTTGTTGAGGTTGCAGTTTTCTTCTCCAGTTCGAAGGCCTGCAGAAGAAGCACATTAAGTTGAAAACTCACCAGGCAGCTGCTTATTTTTTCTAAAATGTTGCAGAAGCACTACAAAGGCCAGGTTAACACATCACATTAAACCATAGCTTTAAAAAAACAAAAACAAAACCCACCTATGGCTTCATGTGAATTGTCAGTATATTGGTGCATGCTGCTCGCATTTTACTTCTCCACTCCTGCCGGAAACATCCACACTCTGCGCGTTGTCTGAACCCAGGGCTTATGGTTTGTTTCTCTCCAAACAAACCATGAGTGGAAGCCAAGGTTTACTCTTGGCTTACTGCTTATGGTCTGTTTACAGGAAACAAACCATGGGCACAGGTTCAGATTACAAAAGAAGCCAGACAGTGACCTGTCTTAGGGCACCGCAGCAGGAGCAGAGGAGGAACAAAGCACCTATGTTTCTTGCAGTGCGTGGAAGCATGTTTCTTGTCCACACTAAACCACAGTTTATTTTAGGTATGGTCTAATGTGATGTGAAAATGTCTGGGAAATTCCGGACGTACGGTAGCCCTGACTTACGGCAGTTTTGGTCAGGGCTCTCATCGCTGCCATCTCCACAGTCATTTACACCATTGCACAGCTTTCTTTGACCAATGCAGCGTCCATTTCTGCACAGAAATTGATCTGGGGCACACTGGGGACTTCCTAAAGGGGCATAAAGGAAAGTTAGAAGCAGTTAAGAGAAAGTAATCTAATTTTCATGTACAGTAAGGATACTAGTTTATCTCCATTCTAGAAGATTCCACATCCTCAGTAAAATACAGGAAGCTGCCTAACACCAAGTCAGAACATTGACCTACTGCATCTAGCTGATTAGCCTCAACTTTCACTGTTAACTTGAAGTAATACTATATTACATTGGGTGGTATTCAATGCTAGTCCCACAAAGAGTAAATCCACGGAAGTTAATGGACATGACTAACTCAGATCCATTATTTTCAACGGGATTTCATTGTTAACTATGAAAACCCTTTAATAAAAACAAGTATTAAAATGAAGGATCGGGACATACTGGTTTGCTTCATCCAGTAGTTGGAACCAAATTCTGGAACTCCCTTCCCAATTCTGTAAATTCTAATATTTAAGAAATGATTCTAATACCGGAAGGCGGATTGGGGTGGGAGACACACAAAACCCTGCAACACAACGGTTTGCTTTCACAATTTTCACCTGTATCCTCGCAGTTTTCTTCATCGCTGTAATCAGTGCAATCATCCTCCCCATCGCAGCGCCAAGAGAGGCGGACACAGCGGCCGGATTTACAGCGGAACTGGTCAGCTGTGCACATAGACGTAGCTGAGGAAATAAAATGAGAGAACTCAGTGAATTCCACCTGTTCTTCGTCATCATGTTTTTTTTTGTATGTCACTTTACCCAAAAGTGCCTCCTCACACCATCAGAAATGGTTTAGACAACTTTTCAGTAGAATTCACTAATTGGAAAGCATCCCTAACTTTAAATAAAGTCTCATTTTTATTTTATATACCGTGATCTTTTTATGTGAACCGCCCTTAGACCTCTGGGTATAGGGCGGTATAATAATATTACAAATATTGAATAAGGCAAATAAGCATGTATCAAAAAAGTTTATATAATAAAACACAGCAACGTTTAAATATTATTCACTAATTGCAAAACATCCCTAAATTTAAATAGCCATGCAAGCATTAATAGGTCAAACATATTAATGAATACATACTAAGATTAAACGAATACCTAGCAACAGAAACACAAATATATAATCCAAACAACAAAGCCAGCGTGTCTTATCCAAAACTGAAAGTTGCCCCCTGTCTGATATCACCAGGGCCACACATCCCCTTGCTGCCCCTACACTAAACCTCCTCTGCAAGCCCCAAGGCACTCACTGCAATTCTTCTCATCCGATTGATCGTCACAGTCAAAGTCACCGTCACATCTCCATCCAGCATTAATGCACAAACCATTGTTGCACATGAACTCGCCTGAGCGGCATGGCTGGTGAGAGGCTGCAAAGAGAAGAGAGTGCATTGCAATCCATTCTTTATTGAGCCCAAATTAGAGTAAATCCCAGGTACCTCCACTGCATGTTCCCTAGGACATTTCCTTTCTTGCCTTTCCAACCCAGTGTTAATTCTGCGGAAATCCCTTGTTGCAAACAGAAGCGCTGGAAGCAAATGTATTCTTGGATTTGTACTATTTCTTCTGAGCGCAGAAGCTACAGATTCTCGATGCAGCACAGTTTTGTCTTCTCAGAAATGAAATTGATTTTTGTTTTAAATGCAATGCAGCAACCCACCCAGCACGCCATCGCCTCAGGTAACTTACAGCAGTCGGATTCATCAGACCAGTCCCCACAGTCATCGTCTCCATCACAGTGGTAGATGTCCAGAATACAGCGCCCATATGCACACTGGAACTCCTCCAGGCTACATGTTGTTGCTGGAATATCTGATGCTAAAAAAAAAAGGATGAAGAATACTTATGTAAGGCTAGTGCTTTTGGCACTGTGAGCAACAAGGTACACAGGAACGCAGAAAATGGCCTTGAACCAAGTCACACCTTGGTCAATCTAGGCCAGAACTTCAGGCAGGAATCTTTCCCAGCACTACCTGAAGATGTCAGGAATTGAAACAGGGACCTTCTGTAGGCAAAGCAGATGACCTACCACTAAACTGTGGCCCTTCTCAAATACAGAAGAACAAAAGAGGAAGGCATCACGCATATGCAAGCCTGCCACTACACTGAAAAGTTTCAAGAGTGTTACCTGCACTGCTGCAAATCTTTATTTCTGGACGAAATGTTCATTGCTTTGCAAGTGTCCACCAAGAATGAAACCTTTGCAGCACTTCCCTACTGTTATCCCAATACTACGTATCAGGTCTCACATAAGGGTATTTGCCTAATTTACCTAGGCCACCTTCCACATGGTAACTGCCCCTAGCGGTCCCACACATTAAAACCAGCATAGTGCATACAATGAGCATGCTGAAAATTTGGGTGTCGTGGAAGAGGCAGTCCCCTCCTGACATTCAGGTGCAGCAGGAATAGCATGTCCCTGAAAAGTAACCCTGTAGCTGTTGTTCAGTGGTGCCGCACCCTGATGAACGCTACCAAAAATAGAATTATTTGGGCAGGCAGACGCAGCAGTGTGTGTGTGTGTGACAGTACACATATTAAGAACAGCAGATTTCAGCACATGGGCAAATCCATGTGGGAACCATAATGTGAACTGATTTATGGCAATCCGCAAGCATGCCAAGTGTTCATCAAGTGCTCTGAGCCCGCTGTTTTCTAAAGCCCCCCCCCCAAAGCAAGCTAACCTTTTGAGATAGCTCCAGGCCATCACAGAGCTATAATTTTCCCTGTCCCTGGAACCACACCCATGTACACCTAAGAGCTGACTGTGCCAAGGTCTGATGTTAGCCAAGTTGCTAAGGCTGAAAAGCAGAGGGCACATTTGAGAGTTTAAATCTTGCTAACACTGCTGAGCTGAAGACATCCTGAGTGGTGCCAGGCTTTTGAAGAATTCGGCTTCTTTCAAAATGATGCCAGAACAAGCATCTCTCTCTCCCCCTTTTTTTTTATTGTAAGAATTCTTCCCAAGAACTCTGACCCTGTGCAGCACCCAGCATAATCTATGACAAAGGTTTTACAATGAAGCCCTTCTCCACGGCAATTCTTTATGGCACAGAAAAGAGCCCTCCAAGGAGAATTAGGCAGGACAAGAACATTCTGTGTGTGCTGGGACAATGTGCCCAGGCACCGCTGTCAGGACTGTAAGAATCAAAGAGGGAAGAAACCAGAACCACAGAACACAAAAAGAAAAAGATACTGCCACAGTAGGGGATGCACAAGTGTTCACACACACACACACCAGCATTAGATTAGGTAAGGCAAATGAACGGCCAAGGGTGGGCAGTGGTACATCTTCTGGTGATCCACAGAAGATCAGTAAATCTGACTCCTGACCAATTTACCAATAGCAGCGTGAGTGGGGAGGAAACTCCTCCCTCTCTAAATTAGACTGCTGAAAGAATGAAACCCTGGTGTGAATGAAAATCAAAGAGTAGATTTTTTTATTTTTTATTTTTCCATTAATAATTCAACTTGGTTCTGGTACTACAAACAAATTCTGGGGTCGCACACATGCTGCTGCCACAATTTGAAGTGCTTGCGTCCTCCCTCCCCACTAAGCCAATGTTTTGCACGTGGCTCTGGTTGTAGGGAAAAGGGTAGAGCTTAAAAGCTCAACGCATGCTCATCACCTCTGGTCCAGACAATGCTTGGGGTCAACCGTTCTGGCCATGTACCTTTTTCCATTGCAAATACTGACCAAGAGGGATGGGGAACTTGGGGGCAGAGAAGCACAAATGATGTAGCAAGGCTACGCCTTTCTAAAAGGAGGAAACACTACTCACCTTGGGTGTGTGTTTTTTAAAAGCTATTAAGGCAGATTTTTAAGAAGTACCCAGGCCTAAGAAGATACCTTTCCTAATCCCTCTTTTACCCTGCCACTAAACATGGCAACGTTTGAGTTTCGTTCCTCTCCCATCCCTGAGGCATGGATGTTTATTAATAACCAGCGAGGGAAGGCCCAGCCAATGAACAGGAGAGAAAGAGAGAGGTTGGCTTTCTCTCTCAGAGCCTTTTTCCTGGCTCAGAAGTATTTGCAGCTTTGGCTGCTGGCCAGCTCTTATTATCTGGGGAGAATAAAGACAACCCCACACAACACCGTTCCCCACCCTTGCCCTTCAGGAGCTGGCAGCCCCGGTCGTCTTCCCCACCCCCACCCCCAGACCTTTTGAAGTTTCCTCCTATCTAGAACAAATTCTGCAAAATGCCCTTGAGACAGAAGTGGAGGAGGAGGAAGAGAGAGAGAGTTCTTCCATTGCTACTGCTCAGACATAGAGGTAAGGGGGGAAACAGAAACCTGATAAAAAGCGCTAAAATGACAGGCAACCCCACAATAGGCTACAGCCAGCTCCCCCAATACTCCCAGCAGCTAACTCCAATAATCTTTTAACTCACCGGTGATAAAATTTAAGGACCAAGCAAAGGGAGATTATGGGAGGGATGATTCCATAGGCTGCAGCCAAGGGTAAAGTCCTGGGAAGGAATTCATCCAGAGTGCTTCCTCAGAATCTTTGGCACAAATTAAAGCTGATCCTCTTCCGGCACCAGCCCACCCCAAAAAGTTGAGCCGCTTTCCCATGCTCACAAAAATCTTTGCTCAAGGTGTGGTTCAAAGCTCCAGTGCTCAGGAAGCAGATAGGGGGAACAACCCTCAAGTTGCCAAGAGATACCAGAGATATACAAAATGAATAATATGGTGGCTTTTATGGGACCAAGAAAACAAATAGACTAACTTAAAAGAAAAAAAGCAGCACTACTTTCATAAGTGGTAGCAAAAGGTTAGCCGAATTTTTCCTACCAACAGAGCAACAATAGCTCGTATCAAAAGATAACAGGCTGCTCAGGGGATTGCAGTCATCTTAGTCTCACAAATTTAGAAACACAGAGAACTTTTACACACAACTATGAGTAAGAGAACGTGGCTGGTAGCTTGGTTTGGCTGCAGATGTTGAAAACTTTGCAGAGTGGTTTATCCCCCCCCCCTCCCTGCTTCTACAGGGGCAGCAGGTCAGTGTTAGGAACTGGGAGCCCAGGTTTCAAATCCAGTGTCAGCCATGAAGTTCACTGGGTGACCCAGGGCCCGTCCCTGTCTCATAACCCAACGTACCTCACAGGATTGTTGTGGGGATAAAATGGGGACGGGGGGAAACCATGTATGTCAATTTGAGCTCCTTGGAAGAAATGTTATTAATGATAACCAACCTGCATAATGGGGGTTGGGGGGTGGCGGTGGTCAACATGCCCTTCCTTTGAAGAAAAGTCCAACACAACTCTCCCCTTCACCTAAGTGTTTCCGGAGCAACACTCAAGGAAGAATATGAACGGAAATGGTGACGTTGCAACTAAAAATCTTATTGCTTTCTCTTTGAGCAGCATATCAGACCCTTTAAAGTTCGTCCTTGCTCACAGGTACTTCTTGAATAATGAATATGGATTTTCAACTTCAATGTGACTTTTCCCCATTTGCGTTTATTACGAGTCACTCTAAAAAACATCAGTGTGGGAGAACGCGTTGCTCTTTTAAGACAGAAAGAGAAGAAAAGTGCTGCAGAAGGTTACAGCTGCTCTAGCTGCAGCCCATTATCATTTCAAAGCTTAAGAGATGCATGCTGTTATCAAAGGGAGGAGGGGTGATGTAATTTTAAGCAGAGCTTTGGGCTCAGGAGTATGAATTTGGCAAAATGCCTGCACAGATTTGCACTGCTAATCTATATGCTCTATTACACCACTGCAGGGTTCGGAGTCACAATAGCTCCTTATTTCAAGAGAAAACTGAAGTAAGCCTAGCATTCATTACAAAAGATACCATGTGACATCAGAGTGGAAAGTACAACAGGAGCAGGAGAGAGAATACTTACGGCAGTTTTCTTCATCTGATCCATCCTTGCAGTCTGTATCCCCATCACAGAACCAGTGTTCAGCAATGCAGCTGCCATCGCTGCAGCGGAACTCCTTGTCTGAACACTTCCTCATATCTGCAAGGCAGGACAAGGAGCAGCTCAATGCAAAGGTCATTCCCCCATCCCATCCCACCCTCCTAGGAACCAGACTCTGATCAGGCGACCCACCTGTCAACATGAGAAGGTGCCTCAACACCCACCTCATCATCTGCTAGCCCACAAATGTGCTCACTGCTTATGTGCTCTTTCCTTTTTAATATAGTGGTACCTCAGGTTAAGACCTTAATTCGTTCTGGAGGCCCGTTCTTAACCTGAGGTACCACTTTAGCTAATGGGGCCTCCTGCTGCCGCCGCCTGTTCTCATCCTGAAGCAAAGTTCTTAACCCGAGATACTATTTCTGGGTTAGCGGAGTCTGTAACCTGAAGCGTCTGTAACCCGAGGTACCACTGTACTAGGCAATGGGTTAATTTTTGAATGGACCTTCAGGAATTCTGAAGAAATACAAGAAGGTTCACACAAGGCTGGTGATAACACGACAATGGGGTTTTGTCTGGGAGAGGCCCAATCTTCCAGGAGCAGCCTATAGCAACAAAGGAATGCAGCATAGTTCCTGTTGCTTGGCCCAGAATAATCAAATGTGTAATCTTAATTTCCTCTGAGGTAGCCAGTGTGGTGTAATGGTTGGAAGCGTTGGACTAGGAACTGGGAGACTAGGGTTCACCCTAAAGCTCACTGGGTGACCTTGGGCAGGCCACTGTCTCTCAGCCAGATGTACCTCATGAGGTTGTGAGAATAAAATGGGGGGGGGGGGGAGAGAGAGAACCACGTATGCCACCTTGAGCTCCTTGGAGGAAAGGCGGGATTTGCAGGTTATATAAATATAACTTTAACATCATATACAATAACGGTCTGGTTGGAGAGTAATTCCCAGCGTTCTCCCTCTGTGCAAATACTTTATGAGCATTTTTTGTTTCGATCTCACCCACTGACTTGGAAGCAGTGACCAACCAGCCCTATCTGCTACCCTAAATCCCCACTGCCAGCAGTCTTCCTGCAAAGATTCACAAATCTTAGCCCACTGCCTTCAACAAAAGTCCACGCAAGCCCTTCTCTAGCAATCTCTGTGGGATTTGGCTACTAACCACATTGTTCATCGCTGTTGTCTCCGCAGTCATTGTCACCGTCACAGTGCCACAGGCTGCGTATGCAGTATCCATTCTGGCATGAAAACTCATCCTCCTTGCACTCCCGGGGAGCTGTAAAGGACACAGGAAGCACAAACAGCAAGCAAAGTCAGAAACACACACAGGTTCGCTTAGCCGGGAAAGTGTTTGTGTGCTGTCCAGCATCATTGAGAACTGTGTCCTCTTTCAATTTATGGGGCACGTCCTTATTACGGGAGCCCAGCATCAAGCGAACAGCAGCATGAGGACACCATCCCCAAGGGCTTGAGGCAGTGCATCCCACCTACCAGAGGAGGCCACTCAATGCCCAGCCTGGCTGGGACTGCAAACTACACCACAGTAATTACAACTGCTGCTAATAACAACGGTGGTTTTTAGTGACCTGTCTTACTCCTGCAAAGAGCCAGCTATGCTTGAGATACGCCAGCTATACTCTTTGTGCTCTCGGAAAAAGATTCTGAACACGAGACCTGCAGAAGCAGATTCCCAGGTGGGGGTGGAGCCACGATGCCAGCTTCCCAGGCAGGTGAGTCACGACTCTGGAGCCGCTATTCTAGCTTCCTACCAGGTAGGGTGGAACAGCAGTAGTGGCTCTGCCCTGTTTCTGAGGACCGGTGAGGAGTGAACTTACGGCAGTCTTGCTCATCGGAGTCATCTTCGCAGTCATTGTCTCCATCGCAGACCCATGAGCGACGGATGCACTTGCCGTTGTCGCAGTGAAAATCCAAGGGGGAGCAAGTGGGCAGCACTAGAATGGAAGGAGGAGAAGAGAGGTAACTGATTAAGAGCACCCAAAAGGTTTCACTAATGCGTGGGTTTGGTTTTTTTGTTCTTTTGTGCCAAGAGAACTAGGAACAATAAAAGAGAAATTACACATGACCAACTTACTAAAACAAAGTTAGTAATAGTAATGAACCCAGGATACTTCTGTCTGGGCATGGCTCTCTTTATCCAAGCTCTTTTTTCTTTTTCTTTCACTAATTTATTTTCTTTTTCAAAATAATAAAAACGGTTACAAGAAAAACTAGGTGTATGTCTAGTTATGCAATACAATCTCCACCAAAAATAAAACATTAAATTGATTATGTAATGTCATTTCAAGCATATTCTTAAGGCATTAGTGATTATTATCACTCTCCACAGACAAATTTGAGTAGTTGGTGGGAGAGAATTGTTATGTTTATCCCTTGCATATGAAAAGAAGGAAGACCAGGATTCTTTTTTTGGTCAATATTTTTTATTCCATTTTTTATAATGTATATAAAACAGAGAGAACAGATATAACAACTGGTGAAAATGAAAAGATGAAAAACAAAACTATAAAACGGGCGTGTAGAACGAGTACAAGGTTTCAACAAGGGTATCTCTTTTTGTTACACACCTTCTGCTACCCTTCTTAGCCTGGTTAGTCGCTCTGAGATGACCGCATCCCAAATGCTGCTCAACCATACCTCGAGGGTAGCTCAGCCTGAGATTTCCAAAAGCACACTATCACCAAAAGTGAAAGCTGCATGACATAAAAGCAATGCAGATCAGGAATCGCTATGCCAAGAGCTGTAGCTTAGTTGGTAGAGCATCTGCTTTGCATGCAGAATGCCCCATGATGGATCCCTGAGTAGGGCACCTCTGGGTGCGGCTGGGAAGAGGGCCCAGCCTGAAATCCTGGAGAGCCACTGTCACTCAGTGTAGACAGGCTAATGGTCTGTGCTCAGTATAAGGAAGCTTCCTACATTCCTGGCAAAAGGGGGAAACCTATTTCTCTCCCCTCCTTCTTTTAACTAAGCAAGAGAATGCGTGCGGATGCCAGACGACAAATGAGCCACAAGGGCACACTTGTTGCTCTATTAGTTGTTCATTTGGAGAGGCCCCAACTACATCCCAAGACGCGCGCAGTGAGAATGCGTCCACAATTCTCAGCGGTTATTCAGTACTGGCAATCTCACATCCCCAAGCAAGCAAGAAGAATAATCCCTTAGAAAGGTGAAGCTGCCATCCGTAAAAGGCCGGAATTCAAAAGGACAGCATAAATCAATCACAGCCCTGCCTTCCCCCTCAGGGTTGAAAGAAACTCTCAGCCTTTGGGAGGGCTGCGCTTTCAAGGGCTGCCAACTATGACTGGAAGGGAGTAGCACCGGGACTTTGCTCCTGACAGGTGTGTTCTCCAAAGGAACAATGTTACTTCCAACTATTTTTTTAAAAAAGAAAGGAAGAATAGAATAGAGCAAAGAGAAGATGGAGATTGTGAAACCCTTTCATCCCTGCCTGGTCTGCTGATACTATCTCCCAGCTGTCATCACCTGGGCTTCTTCCCTTCCAGCAACACAAGAGAATGGCAGGGGAATGAATGCAGCAGTAACACACACAAGGAGCAGGAGGAAAGAGAAGTCCCCTTGCAGTCTAGGAACTGGATGGTCAGTGTTGCTTGCTTCAAGCTCCACATCAACTGGAATTGCCTGCCACTGTCCAGTGCAAACAACAGTTAACCACACAATACAGATTGTCCTTTTCCATTTCCCCATTTACCTGACTTTATCTAAGGCAACGGCTGCAAGTTTAACATGGGAAAGCAAAGCCCATGTTCCCAGCCTTACCAGCCTTGAAGACTCGTATCTCAAATGGAAGGAAGGAAAAACTGTTCCTAGCCAAGGGAGAAAGGGATGCAAAAGTTACCACAACATATAACCAGGCTGTTATTGGAAGATGAACTTCAAAATTAGTTGCTTGCTCCTCCAATGGGTGGCCTTACTCCTTACAATTAAAAGTCCTCTCTTCTAAAATGCTCCAGGTGAATAGGTGGAATGGGATTATGTTGGCTGGCCCCAAACTCACCTCAGAGCTCTGGAACAGAAGCTGAAAATAAGGTTTTTACAAGCCAGAGCTGCAAAGGAAGAAGGAATGCACTGGTACATTCCCAATACTTGCTTATAAATTTGGCATCACGGCTTTGTCTGATGTCAAACAGCTCCAGGTGACAGGCCTTGTTTTCTCACAACCACCTCACAGGTCATATGGGGAGGTATGGTCGGTGTTATTAGTTTGTTTTTTAACATGTTGGAACATTCAAACATGGGGCCTCCATTTGCATTCTGAAATGGTGTAATTCTAAATCCATAGACCAGTCCTTCCTCGACAGCAATTAGGTACCATTCAAATGACTGCTTTCATGGGTTGGACTCGCAAACTATGCTCATGATGAAACAATTGAATGCTTCACAGATCCAAACAGCAATGTTTCACATATCACACAACTCCTAGAACACAACTGCAAGGGCACACTTGGATTAAACCATCAAGCTTTGGGTTTTTCCCTTCAGATCTCTTAATGTGAGGTTGAGTACCCCCTTATTTTGCCTTGCATGAACAGCAGAAGAAATATTTGTTGTTTCATATACTTCAGGTTAAAACAAGAATGTAAACCTGCCGGTTGACAATCTAAGATCATGCACATTTATTTCTCGGCTCAATGACAACATTCTGTAACCCCTTACTGGTTAAATGCAGTATAAAAAATAAAGCTTTGTGATTGGGGCGTTTTCAAAACAATGTATAAGCCATACCAATTCTGCTCTTTCTATATCTAATGTAACTTAAGCTACATTTCCATCCTGGCCAATGAGGAGTAAGGCATAACTAGAAAGCCTGTTTATTCTGAACTATCTCTTCGTTTCCTTAACTCCTGGAAATACTGTCTTCCTCTCCATATAAAAGGGGGGAGGTATTTTAAGACCTAGAAAGGCAGAGCACATTGATGTGATGGGAGAGGAGATAGCACTTTCTCTGCGCAGACCAAACTCTCCCAGGCCTCAGCTGTAGCACAAAAAACGCACAACCCCACCCCTCCCAACATATGCAGCCTTGAGCCCCAGCATGACTAATCACCAAAGGTCTGAGCAGTAGCCGCCTGGAAGGGAATTTGCATGCTGGCTCTCTGGGGGAGAATTCTTCTGGCTCCCACAGGGTTAGGCCATTAGCGCTGGTTCATAGCGGATACCATTATCCTATTGAACTGCTGCTACTCTCATGAGGCAACTGCTCAAAATGAAATTCCGAACCTACAGGGAGTAGTTCCTCCCAATGTAATGCCCTCCTTAAATATGAAAAATGAGCTTCAAGTTAGGGGGAGAGAGAGAGGGGCGGGAGGGAAAGTGACACAGGGAAACGGTTGCACACAAAGAGGGGCCCTTGTTCACTCTTCAGCATGTCTGCCAATACAGCAAAGTCAGGCTGTGTTGTTCATACTTGGCCATGGGTCGACCATCTTCAAACTTGCAAGATCTATTTTGGATTTTTACTAGAACTTCAAGCTCCACCAATCAGAGCCAGGTGCAAAATAATAGTTCAGGGTGGATGGACACACAGTTATAATTAAGGAATGGGGTGCTGGTGCGAGCACATCCTCAGTCCAGGAGTTTGTTTCCTGTATCATAGAACATCAGATCCCAAGAAGAACGTAAGCTCCTAAGAAGAACATAAGCAATGTGCTACGATATTAGACTGCTGGATAAATTGCAGTAGATCAGGAAGAGTTTTGACAACTAAATGCTTGACAATGGCAACAACAGAAGCCTTTTTCTTTCAAAGTAGACTGTTAGAGGAGGGATAGTACCTCTGGCGGGGGAAACGTCATGTTCCTTCTGGGGTCTACCTCTGGTCCTCACCCTGCACTCAGCTCTCACCTGTAACTCCCAGAAGCTGTCAGCATGTGACAGCAGCAACACGCCAGGAAACCATTCTGACTGGCCAGCTTAACCAGGTGAGGGTAGCTGATGGGTGTCAAACCCTTGGTGAGTTAAGGACTTCCCCTGTGTGTGAAGACAGGTTCTGGTGGATTGAGCAGCTGAGACTAATATAGGGTCCAATGGTCAAGAAGGTAGTTTCTGTAGAGTGAAGGGAGGGCCAGAAAGGGACCCATCTAGGGGAAGGAAAACTCGGATTCTAAACCTCTGCTGCCTTGTGTGGTATCTTCAGGAGAAGAAAAGGCTAAGGAGTAAATCCTACACAAATCCAGAGTGGAGCCTCCTTCTGGCAACTCCTGTAGCCAAGCTGGTGCCAAATGTATTCCTCTGATTTCCTTTAGACCACCTCAGTGAGGTCAAGGGGGGGGGTGTCCTCGTTGTTTGGGCAGCCCAGGACATCCAGAGGCACTGCCCATTTTCTACCTTGAAAATGCAAACCGCTCCAACTCCTATGTCAGCCTAGGTCTTCAGTGAAATAATTACTCCCAGTTTTGAAGTGGAAATCATATTCACCTTTCCTTAGCCCTTTAGAAACCTCCCCAGCAAGTCTGGGAAAGTGATGCAATGGGTATGAAAGCAAAAGCCCTTCCTTCCTTCCTTCACTCCACCCATGTTAGGAGGTCCTGGAGTACACACAATTGGGGTGAAAAACCAAGGGAAGTGTCTGACTAAATAGTAATTATAAAATGATTGCATCCTTGCCAATAAAAATTAAAATAAACCAAACGCTAGAGTTCCATCCAGGAAACTGCAATTAACAGCGGTCAAAGGGTATCAGCAAAAGTCTAAAAAAAGGAGAATAGCTCTCTACTGTTTTGCATCAAGAGTCAGAAGCATGACAGAGGATGCGCTCATTAGAAAGAATCTGGCTCTCCAAAAACATGCGCATACCCTGGAGGCCAGAGTCGAGGAGGCCAACTTTGAGGAGCTGAAGGAGACAGAGAGAAAATTACCTCCACTGTCAGGAGAGTAGAGCGCTGTTGTACTCAGGTCCTGCTTATGGTCTTCCCACAGGGATCCGGTTGGCCACTGTGAGAACAGGATGCTGGACTAGATGCGCAACTGGCATCATCCAGCTAGCCCTTCTTAAGTTCTTATACAGTATCTATAACATAAGCTAACCACTTTTTTCAAAAGTCCACATATTCCTTATACAGTGGTACATCGGGTTACATACGCTTCGGGTTACAGATGCTTCAGGTTACAGATTCCGCTAACCCAGAAATAGTGCTTCAGGTTAAGAACTTTGCTTCAGGATGAGAACAGAAATCGTGCTTCGGTGGCGCGGCAGCAGCAGGAAGCCCCATTAGCTAAAGTGGTGCTTCAGGTTAAGAACAGTTTCAGGTTAAGTACAAACCTCCAGAACGAATTAAGTACTTAACCAGAGGTACCACTGTATATTGCATACATATAGTACATGAAGTAGCACTTTATGTAATAGAAGCCTTAAGTTATGAGGCTTTTCATCTAGTCAATCCAAGATTCAGGAGCCATTGGCTTCCTTCCAACCACAAAACCTTGCTTTAGAAACCAATGGAAAAGCCAATATTGCTGCATGGAATTAGCAACCAATAAATAGATATCCTATATTCTTCATTATTTCCCATTTCATTCAACCATGCTGGAAATACCCACATACATCAATGACCATCAACAGGCAAAATCCAAATAAAAAAGACCTTTCTCTTTTCCTCCTATCCCTGAGACAGCATTCACAAGAGCCTCTATAAGGAGCGCCTGTATTTCCAGGCGTTTGCTTTTCTAAAACCTTTCTAAAAGCACATAATTATGCTTGATAACTTCTCAAGTGCCAAATTGCCCATTTTCACAATGGGGAAAACTGTACTTAACTAGCATTAGTTTCCAGCCTAAAAAGCAGGCGGTTTCAAAGGCAATCAGTAATCCCATTAGCGACTATAAGTTCCATGAAGGATTCCTACATGAGGATGGGTAAAAAGCAGAAAAGCAGCAAAAGCCTCTCCTCTCAAAACACTTCATTATCAAGGCTGACCTTTAGGCTGGCACAACTAAACCCTTTTGAACATACTAAATTCAGCCTAAATCATCTTCTCACTCCCAAGCAAAAATCTTTTAGAGCAGCTTCATTTGCATTATATTTGCATCAAAGGGTTATTCTTTGCAGAGAGGTAAAAACATGTATACTATCATATATAGTGGATGGCATTCAACTTTCCCCCCCCCCCTCAGAGTAGACTCATTGAAACAAATGACCATGACTGACTTGGGTCCAAGAATTCCAGCACCCTTGTTGTTGACACAACTTCCCTGGGTGGACGTTTGGGAAAGGAGTTGCGTGAGGACCAAGAGCGATGGAAGGCAACAGGGACCTGCTGGAAGAAGGTGATGGAGCAATGTCTGGGGGAGAGATGGAGCTGTGTCGGAGGGAAGAGCAGCAGACATCAAGAGGACGGAAAGAGAAGGGCTGCAAGCCGCCAGGTCGGGCCAGGAGCTCTTGAACTCTGGATGGTGGACTACTATTTGAGGGACACGCTCCCTGAGCACACCCCAACCGCACGGCACAACGGAGACACTGGAGACAAGCCAACCCCCCGAGATATGAGGTGCTCCTTGAAAGCCACATACCCAAGGACTGACTCTGAAGCAATGATATCAGATGACCAAGGAGAACAAGGAGAATACTTCAGGGGATGAAGTACGTCAGCGAAAGACACAAAATCAGAGCAGCCGTTAGCAAGAAAGACATGGGTGAGTGCATCCATAGGCTCATTCTGCAATTGACTAGCGACAAAAAGAAAAAAGAAAGAAAAGCAATGCTTTGATTGTCATATGCTGTTCATTGCTCACTTCAACATGACTCTGCACTTCACATACGCTGCTGCTAATTCCCACTCCCCTTGTTTTTAAGAAGGCTGTTGTTGTTGTTTCTGTAAGGGCACATTCTAATTCATTGCTCTCTGCCACACTTGATTTTAAAGACTCTTGCTGTCTCCCCCTCCTTGAAAATGATGATGGCACTCTGCAGCTCCAGAGAGGCAAGGCAAGGGGCTCATGCATTCATTTCTCTAAGTATGCAGCAATGGCACTTCTAATTTCACTTAGTTTTAAACTATGGAACTCAGTCCCACAGGAAGCGGTGGGGCCCACCAATTTTGATAGCTTTAGAACAGTATTAGATAAATTCATGGAGGAGAGAGCTATTGATGGCTACTAGCCATGATGGCTATGCTCTGCCACCACACTTGGAGGCAGCAATGATTTTGAATACCAGTTGCTGGAAACCACAAGAGGTTTGCACTTGAATCCTGCTTGCTGGTTTCTCAGAGGTATCTGGTTGGCCGCTGTGAGAACAGGATGCTGGACCAGATGGGCCACTAGCCTCATCCATCAAGCTCATCTTATGTTCTTAATAAAGAAGAAGTGTAAGCCACAGAAAATTTAAGCATCTCTACCTCCTTTTTCTCTATGGCTTTTTCAGCCACATAGGCACATTTCAACAGGTACAAAAGAGCAGAAACCAAAAACATTTCCCCCCACACCAAATTAAGGCTTGGTACCAACATGCCTCCTTGTGACTTCAGATAAGCCCATCCCAATTAAATATTTAGAGGGCAAATGGATTTCATTTTTATTTTTTGGCCCAGGGAAAATGAGTACATCAAAAAAGACCAATTCAGTTGGAGGAAAAGAAAGAAGACAACTAAAGAAAATAAACCGACACTGGTTTGGTAAAGATGAAAATCCTTCAAGTGTAAAGTTTGCAGATGAAAAAGGAAGTGATGCTGCTTACCAGCAAGACCATTTATATGGTCTGCAAAGGAACTGCAAAGGAGGCGCAAGGCTATGAGATTCAGAAAAATGCTTTGTATGTATTTTTTAAACCATCACCGTAGCCAAGTAACATGCAAGACTCATTAAGAAAAACCAGTTAGGAGACCCTCACATCACAGTATTTGAACAGATGTACCAGACACACAGCACGTGACACGCTGGGCAGTTACCAAAGGTGAAAATTGAGTTGCACTACCAAATATACAGCAATAATTTAAGGTTTGCACCTGATGCAGAGCACCATGAGGATCCCTTGCCGAAATGTGCACTTCCTCCTCAGGCTTCATAACTATATCTGTTCAATCAACTCTTCACACATTCCCTTTGCACATGAGTGCATTCAGTTATTTCAGAAACAATATAAAATTATTTGCAGCACAGCTTAAGACCACACCATTTGAGTAAAGTTTATTTAAAACCACGTTTAAAAAGACACTATGAAGACACCAGAGCCTCTTGGGGGAGGCCATTCCATGACCACATGATTCTTTATGCTCCTCCTTGATCAGTCATGTCTTCTTCTGGGGAAGTTTGATGGCTCCTGTGGAATTCCTTGACAATAGAAGTTCAGCAAGAGCCATCCCTCCTCATTTCTAGAAGTCTTCTTAAAATTGTATCATTCAGAGAGGTGTTTCAAAACAGAGATTCTTTGCCAACCAGTTCTTACCGTGTGCTTAATGCTGTTTTCATTGAAATGCGTACTGCTGTTTTTGGTCTGTATAACCCCTTGCAATATTTTATATGAAAAGGCCATTTATAACTATTTAAATAAATAAATACATCTTTCAGGTAACCTTCTCCCAAGGAGTTTATAAATGTAAAGAAATCCAGCATTGAAAATGGGGTCCAGAAATATATGTGTGCATGTACAATGACTGCACACATGTAGACAGAAAGACAGATATATATACATACATACATGTGCGTGTGTGCACACATGTAAGTATGGATTTTTTAAAAAAGTAAAATGGCTAGATTCTACTTTTCACAAATTACTGCTCCTTATTTCATAATCTGAGGGCTGAGAATTATAAATTGGGGCTCTCTTTATTCAGATGAAGTGCATTTTTACTTTGAGATTTCATTACTATGTACTTCTGGATATTAAAATACTAACAATTAGCATCCTTGTTTTGGCTCTGCAGTCATTGTGATGGCAGTTCTTATGCAAATAGGACAGTCTGTCTGCAGAAGTGCAAATCCTGGAATTGTGGATGCACTGTAATTATGATTCAAGTCTAGATCTCTCTGAGGGAGGTTCTGTCCTTTTTCTGCATTGCTAAAACTCAACTTTCCAGTCAAGTGATGTACATGGAGAATCATTACTAGACATTTAAAATAGAAGAGTCGTTTGCTATTATGGATTTTTGACGGGCATCTTTTGCAGTAGCTTGTCTCATTGTTCAACTCCTATTTCAGCAAGGATGCTTGCTCCTCAGTAGAAATGAAATTATTCTTTTTAGAGAGTACGCATAGTTTTGCAAAACAAAAACGAAAAATGAGAAGCTTTTCTGTACGTTTTTCATGGTTGTTGCACATTTCAATGTGGATGTACTCAGTGCACATTCTCCCACATTCAAGGATAAGGTATGTTTTACCTGCTTCTTGTTTCAGTAAAGGTGGTGAGATTGTTTTGCCTATTTATAAATCAGTTTTTATACCACTTTCCTTGTTTTGGGGGAATCCTGTGATTTTGTCTGTTGTTTCTAATGCTCTTGAGAACTTTCTCCTTTGTTTTAGGACCACAAGGAAAAACTGAAGGTTGGAGACACGCCCACCCACACCGGCTGCAAACTCTGTTTTGTTTTCTTTTTGTTGACAGCATGGGCCACAAAAGCTAATTAAGCAAGCAGCTAGCTCTCCTCACAGCCACAACCTTCCAAGAACGCCAACAAAGGAAATGTCTGGAAAAGGGACATGTTGCAACACGTCCCAAGTTAGCAACATGCCACAGACTCTGCTGGACTGGAAGATACTCTTAGGGCAGATACTTGTCGCAGGCCTTAGCCACGGTGGTGGCAAAAAGCGACCTGTGACTTTTCACAGCACCCAGGCACACACCAATCTTCTTTCGCCTCAGTCCTTCCCCTCTCCCTCCCTCCCTCCCTCTTAAGAATGGATTGTTCGCTTACTGCAGCCGTCTTCATCACTGTGGTCCCCGCAGTCATTGTCACCGTCGCACTGCCACTGAGCAGGGATGCAAGTGCATTCGCCAAAAGCACTAACAGCACAGGTGAAGTGGTTTCGTCCGCAAGCGCACTCTGCGCTGCTGCCGCCACTGCTGCCTGCACCTGCAGGGAGAAAATAATCAACATGCTTTAGAGGTAAGAAAAAGCAAGGGACACCTAACATCACGTTAATGCGCATGAATGCAGTGCAAAATGACACTGGGAATATTCCTATGAACCACACATACTCCCAGCATTCCACTGTGTGTTAAGATTCCCGAGATGCAACTGACTGGAAGCAACGACTGAAAAGCAATCATTCAGGGGGGAAATCTAAGGGTTGGTTCCACGGCCAAATATCTGGAGCAGCTTACAGCAATATCCTATTTACAACACCTCCATCTCCCCATCACCACCACATACATGCATGGATCCCATATTTGGGCAATTCCCAGAGTCCTTGGCAGATATATGAGGACTTAAATAAAGTAGGGAAGCCTGCAGGTTTTTATAGGCTTTCTAACTGTTTACTCTCATCCCTTGATTCCAGAAAGGGGATAAGCTGAAGGATATTTCACAAAACCACAGTGCACACATGCCATCATTTCTGCTTCATAAAAAAAGGCAGCTGCTCCTCAGCCAGCATTGTCATGTGCTGATTTCCATTTTTTCCTTCACATTCTCACAGCTGAAATGCTCACAGACTTATAGTGATATTATAATGATACTGTACCTGAAATAGGAGATATGTTCAAGGTATGTGGTCATATCAAGAATAGAAACAAGGAAGTAGCTACAAACAGACTGAGTGAAGTCAAACTCTTTGCAAGTAAGTTCTGCCTCTAAAAATAGGACACGTGTGATAGCTCACTCATGTGTTTCAGAAACCCAGAACAGGATCCATGCCTCTGATTATGACCCTCTCAGCGTCTCATGTTCCATTCCTGGTCAACTAAGGAGATTCGGAAATGAGCAGGAAGTCAGAGCACCTGCCTATTAGGCAAGCAAAGCAGTGCTTAAGGGGATAAAATATACGCTTCTCGTAATCAAGTCAAAATGTTTCTGATGCTGCTTGGGCTGATGCAGACTTTAAATCCGGTAACAGCTATGGTATCTCTTCTAAGTGCAAAGTATTTCTCTAGAATCTTTCATGTTGTCAGAGGGAAAAGCAATTTACCCAACGTTTGTCCAAAAATTGTATCACCTTTCTTAGAGACAAGGAAGAAGATATTTCACCCCTTACTCCGAAGAAGGGGGTCTGCTTCCCACAACCTTTCATTAATTCTCTACTGATGCTATCAATCAGCCATCATTACAGCAAGATAATATTGCTGGCTCTTCATTAGCATGCCATTGCTCTACATTCTTTGGAGAACTGTTTCATTTAGGAAGCTTAACAATTGAGGAAGGCTGTACTTTTACACACAGGCTAGTTAGCAGGACAGTCTTCTTTGATCTGAAGGGATATTCTTTCCATAAATGAACTTCAGAAGCAAATGGCTACTATTCCTTCGCTTGTCACTTGAAGCAGTGATTTTTAACCTCAAGTAGCAGTTTCCCACTGAAGAAAAGTACAGTTAATCCAGTCTTAATAGAGCGATTTGCTGACCCATTGTTTTAACAGAGAACTTTTCTGTCAGAAACTGGGAAGGCCACACTGCACTCATATGTTCTGATGACAGAAGAAACATCATTCACTGATATAGTCCACAAAGATCTGTTAACGCAGCATAAGAAGCAGAACTAATTTCAACCAGGGGTCCAACACGTGACCAGAATCCCACCTACTTATAATTTTACAGGTGTCAAGGTCCACTGGCTCAGTATCATGCTCCATGGGCACCTTTGGAAGATGACACAGTCCAAGCTTAATTACAGTATCTCTGTCATAAGATATTCGTTGATTAGTTGGTTGCATTTCTATCCCACCTTTCCTCCAAGTTGCTCACGGTGGCATACATGGCTTTCCATATTATCCACACAACAGCTCTGAGACAGGTCAGGCTGAGAGTTGATGACAGGCCCAAGTGAGCTTCATGGCTGAGTGGGGATTTAAACCCTGGTCTGCCATTCACAGGACACCCAAGGAGATGTTGAGTTTAAAGTTTATGTGTGGTGTTGTTGTTAAGCATAAATGTTTACTCCACCATTTCTGAAACATAAGGTAATAATGAAGGAAGATTTTAAGGCTAGTTTAGCTCCCCAGTCTGGAGCTGGAAGCATTCAAGCTTCCACCTCTCCTTGTACAATCAACACATTCATGCAATGCTATACGAATACATGAGGCATAACACACTCGTGGAAATATTTTCCTGCTTGAACCAAGGACCAGCTATAGCAGGGGTCGGCAAGGTTTACCTCTCCTGGGCTGATTCACTCCAGCGGAAATCCCTCTGTGGGCTGGATCGCGCGCACGCGTGAGCGCGCCCATCCGTGATTTCCGGCGTCTGTGCAGACACAATTTCCAGCATTTGCATCTGCCCAAACATGATTTTCGGCTTCTGCACATGCACAGATGTGATTTCCAGTGTGCGGGGACTTGCAGAGCAGGCGGCTCGGTTCAGGGGAGACTTGTGGGCCGGTTAAACAAGCCCCCTGGGCCGCTTGTGGCCCATGGGCCTCAGGTTGGCTACCCCTGAGTTATAGCTATTCCCTCACCTTCACTAAACCTCATGGAGACACTGATGCAGAAACTTTTTGACATTCAGAAGTTTCCCTTTTTATTCTTTAAAAGCTTAAGGGAACATGTCAAGCAACTTCAGCAGGTCTGATTTATACATACAAGGAAAAGAAATTCAACAAGTCTATACAGGTCAGATAAGGTTTATGGCTTGGGTAAGCATAAATGGCAGCAATCGCACATACTATAAAGATTAACAGGAACCCGAGGAAAGTACTTTTCCATGATAAAGGAATGGAGCACGGAAAGCAATAAATCTCAAGGGTAGCAAAGCTGAAGAGTGACAGGAAGGAGAGAAAAAGAGTGCTTGTAAACATTTGCCTTGAAAGCCAATGACTGGAGGTAACTTTTCCAGGACCCACTGAAAGCTGCTGCCAATTCTAAGGAAGTCAGGGCTAGCCAATAAAAATGCAATTTATTCTGGTAAAGCAGCAATGGTCTGAAAGGCATATGCAAGCACACTATCATGTGGAAGTGAAAGAATCGGCTACTCTGAAAGAAGAATAACTCTGCCCCACCCTCACTTTAAAAAGACTAAGTGGCTGCACCTTTGATTAAAAAGCAAGACTGAGTTCCCATGTCTACCCTATGTTAATTAAGTGTGACAATGGGTTGAGCAGCTTCCCTTTAAATATCTCATAAGTCACCACATCTTTAGAAATGAAAATGCTGCAATATCTCCAAGGGCTCAGAGCATATTGGGGAAAGCTTTGCAGGATGATAATTTATATCATGGCCCGCTATTCAGAAAAGTAATTATAATTGGCTCGGATATGAACACAAAAGTCAAAAGCTGGCTGAAGAACCATAAACAAAGGGTAATGAGAAACAGCAACATACCAAACTGCAGGAGGGATGGAGCTCTTAGAAACTACAGGGATCACTGTTAGATCCACTGTTTTAAAACATCTTCATTAGTGACCTGGAAAAGGGGAACTTATCCACAGAGGTGCTTTCAGAAAACACCCAAACAGGAAAAGCAACAAATGCCCATGAGAGAGCAAAATAAAAGCATCAGATAAGAGGAAGAAAATTCAGTGTCATATAATTCACATCCGGTAGGAAGCAATCTAACTTAAATATCTGAAGAGAGAAAAATTGAAATACTAATGCTGCAATAGCAATGCAATGCTGCAATCTTAGAAAGGTTGTTTTGGCCAGATCCTAACCTGTTTACTAAATAAGTCACTATGAGTTCAATGGAACTGACTCCCTCATAAATCAGGAGTGCATCATCATTTGGTCATTAATTCCAACGTAATGTCAGCAAGCATAGTTAAATTCAAGCCCCATTACTTAACAAGAAAATCTAGGGGGGGGGGGGGAATCTACATATATAGGAAATCTGATATACAGTGGTACCTCGGGTTACATATGCTTCAGGTTACAGACTCTGCTAACCCAGAAATATTACCTCGGGTTAAGAACTTTGCTTCAGGATGAGAACAGAAATTGTGCGGCGGAGGTGCGGCAGCAGCGGGAGACTCCATTAGCTAAAGTGGTACTTCAGGTTAAGAACAGACCTCCAGAACGAATTAAGTACGTAACCAGAGGTAAGGTAAAGGTAAAGGTACCCCTGCCGGTACGGGCCAGTCTTGACAGACTCTGGGGTTGTGCGCCCATCTCACTCAAGAGGCCAGGGGCCAGCGCTGTCCGGAGACACTTCCGGGTCACGTGGCCAGCGTGACATCGCTGCTCTGGCGAGCCAGAGCCGCACACGGAAACGCCGTTTACCTTCCCGCTGGTAAGCGGTCCCTATTTATCTACTTGCACCCGGAGGTGCTTTCGAACTGCTAGGTTGGCAGGCGCTGGGACCGAGCAGCGGGAGCGCACCCCGCCGCAGGGATTCGAACTGCCAACCTTTCGATCGGCAAGTCCTAGGCGCTGAGGCTTTAACCCACAGCACCACCTGTGTCCCACACAGGTGGTACCACTGTATTAAACTAATATTTAACTAATAGATAGTTATTTAATATTTAACTAATAGATAGGCATTTACTCCAGACTATGCTGCTGACACCTGGAACTGACAAGGCCAGCAATGGAAATTCCAGTCTTCTCATCTGATCCTTCTGCATCAGGTTGCAGAAACTGCTGTGATCTCCTCTGCCTTCTAGGGTGCTGTCACTTCCTACTCTCCAACACCCATCCAAGAATTACCTCTTTCTTTCTATATTTGCTGCTAAGACCCTAATTCATGTTCCAGTCACATCTTACGTAGACTACTGCAACCTCCCTCCTTACCAGCCTTTGCTCTCATCATCTCTGCACTTTTCAGGCAAATCAGAATGCTGCTTAGGCTAAAGTTAACTCTTGCCCATTGCTGCAATCCCAACTTTGTCTTTCAGCTTCTGCACTGACTCCCTGACATTTTCTGCACCAACTTTTGTATGCATCACTACTGGAACAAAATGTTTAATACCTCTAATTAATCTAATAATCACGACATCAGGCATTATTGACCAATAATGCACTTACTAATACCATTCATTCAGAGTTCAATTTAGAATCTGTAGTACAGTTGGCATTTTATAAGGATGGGCATGGATTTGAAAGGAAAGCTTAAAAACATGGTTAATATACAATTCTTCTCTGTATCTCACGCCTGGATAAAAACATAGAAAGATGCATGTCAAATAGTAAAAGCTCCTCCCCTAAATGTATATTACATGTCAAGACTTTCTAAAACACAGGTTATGCATAAATCTGGATTTTCAAGATATGGAGGAAACTACAACATGGCTCTTAAAAGTCCACCCAACTTGCTGGGAGAGAGAAATTTTCTCCCATTCTGGCAGCCCAGCACCCACCATTTTCAGGCAAATTTATGCAAATTATCTACAGCCATTAAGCTTCCAGTGCATTGCAAATTGATGCTGAGTCTCTTCATTTTCTCAGTTCTTATATTTTGATGGTGCTTGATCTCTCTCTGTTCCCTGCTCTGATATTTTGGTACTGACTTCCAAGGCACTGGCTACAGTCCAGCCTCTTAAGACAGATCTCATCACTACATATCTGTCCTAACTCACAGAGGTCAGATTCTTCTGGTTGCTTATTTTGTTGTAGATAGGATACAGAACTCCAGGCGGTGAGGACACTGAACTTCCTGTTTGCCAAATGCATTTCCTACCATTAGACATGTTTTAAATATTCATGTCAAATGCTATCACATTGCAAACTATCCAATAACTAACTCTTCAAGGAGAATAAAACAGAAAAAACACACTTAATCTTTAGGTGGTATTTCATGTTCAAATTACAAACACTAGTCAGGAATGATTTTCTAACACCCAACCCTCTCAGTAATGTGATCCTCACTCCATTCATCTAAGGTTCAGAACCAACAAGATCACCAACATGTTATATGGCTTTGACATCATGATGTTATCAGGTATATCACATAAAGAACTGCCAATCAAACTGGAAACCACTAATAAATTTTCTTCAGCATATGTCAGTCAAGTTGAGCTGTCTCGCACCACTGTGTCAGCCGCAAAATATGACAGAATAAGAGGAACATAATCAGCAAACACTGCATATCATCTATCATATCATGTAAATTATATGAAAACTGAAGTGCAAAAAAACACAGAATTATAGAGTTGGATGGGACCACAAGGATCATCTAGTCCAACCCACTGTAATTCTGGAAACATGGGGCTCAAATCCGCAACCCTGAGGTCAAGATTATCATGCTCTATTATCTGAGCTATCCCAGGCCATGCAAGCTAAAAGGCAGGATGATCTTTTGGCTATTATGTCATGATATGCATTAAAACCTTCAGAGCCAAACAAATCCCTTTGATGTTGAATACTTCAACAAATTTGCACACCTTCTTCAAGAAAATAAATTTTCTGTCCCCACATCTAGGAAGCCATTTCTCTTATTATTCTTTTCCAGCAGTTTTGGAGTAAAAACATCTTTTCTTTTGCTGAGGAACATTAATCATATTTTTTTCATAATACAAACGTTGGTTGAATTATCATTCCCATTACAATCATTAATAAACCATTATCACCATTATGAAGGGGAATACGTATTCTCCAGCCTATTAATCTTGTTTCAAGAGAGCAGCATCCTAACAGCCTGACCTGAAGAGGCCTACCAAGGTTGCCATACCAGGCACACTTGGCTGAGCATAAGCCACACTGAACATGGCAAGACTCCCAAACAAATCTGCCTGGGATTGTGCTGTGATACTCCATTCCCTAACACTAAATTGCAGCTCACACTAGATCAGGGGTAGGCAACCTAAGGTCCATGGGCCACAAGCGGCCCACAGGGGTTGTTTAACCGGCCCCTGAGCCGCCCGCTTAGCAAGTCCCCGCATGCTGCACTAAACCGGCGCAGCGTGGCGCAGGAACTCGTTTCCGCAGTGCCGGAAGTCGCATGCTGTGCTAAACCGGCGCAGCGTGGCGCAGGAACTCGCTTCCGCAGTGCCGGAAATCGCATCTGTGCATGCTCAGACGCCGGAAATTGAGGCCACGCACGCTCACGATCCAGCCCACGGAGGGATCTCCGCTGGAGTGAACCAGCCCAGGCGGAGTAAACCTTGCTGACCCCTGCTCTAGACCCTTCCAACACCCGAAACCAAACTGAAGGATACAGTCCATGAACAACACAAGCAGCAAAACTGACGTGGGATCTTTTCAGATTCAGAGTCTGTAGTGTAGAGATTGGAATCAGAAGTGGAAAAATGATGCTACTGGTAAATTTAAAAGAGGGGCAACATAATCATCTCAGTAAAATTCCAGCCATAAAAACAGGTCTAAAAATTTGCATCAGAATCCAGGGCAAATAAAAAGCACTGAAAAGACATCCGAGTTGGTGCCCAGCAAACCTACCTAAGGAGAGTATTCCACAACCAGGGGACAACAACAGAGAAGGTAGTTTCCTTGGCCACCCCCACCTTACTTCAAAAGTCAGGGGACTTGGAAGAATGGCCTCGGAAGGTGGTCTTAGAATGGAGGTCCATGCAGGAGAAAAGTGTCTTTCAGGTAACTGGGACACAAGACATTTAAGGGAAAGAAGCAAAGGTGTAGCCATGGAGATTATATGGGGGTGGAATGTAAAGACAAGGAAAAGAGCAGAGGCAGTACAGTACTCCATTTAATCATTTAGGTAAAAAGGAAACCTGTTTTCTGTTCCAGCGCACTGACCAATAGGTATACATGCACTGCAAAGACTGATGAGTACCTGGGCATATTAGACTACCTGAAGTTTTATACCAACTTACTGTACAATGCCGTGTAACACGTTCCCCAACTGCCTGTGTGCTTTTGGCAACACAGCACAATATTTCTGGGACGCGGGTGGTGCTGTGGGTTAAACCACAGAGCCTGGGACTTGCTGATCAGAAGGTCGGCGGTTCGAATCCCCACGACGGGGTGAGCTCCCGTTGCTCGGTCCCTGCTCCTGCCAACCTAGCAGTTTGAAAGCACGTCAAAGTGCAAGTAGATAAATAGGTTTCCGTGCGCTGCTCTGGTTCGCCAGAAGCAGCTTAGTCATGCTGGCCACATGACCCGGAAGCTGTACGCCAGCTCCCTCGGCCAATAAAGCGAGATGAGCGCCGCAACCCCAAAGTCGGTCACGACTGGACCTAATGGTCAGGAGTCCCTTTACCTTTTACTGTACAATGCCGTGTAACACGTTCCCCAACTGCCTGTGTGCTTTTGGCAACACAGCACAATATTTCTTGCTAGGGGCCTGGAGAAAACCCATTTTTCTGTGTTGCAGGGAAGTACCCATTTCACCAGCAGAGCTGCAATTGCCAGAGGATAAGAAAACAAGAGCTCAGGCTCAGTATGACATTTTTGAGGATTCTGAGGGCTGCGAGAGAACCCAATTCATTATTGTGGCATGACATAAGCAAAACTTGAACCAGATCTTTTATACTAAAGGGTCAGCAAAGGGGTTATTTTGGAATAAGAATGTCAACACTTCAACGGTGGAGCATCTGTGCAAAGCGGCTACTCTGCTGCTACTCTCTATTCCACCAGAATCTGGGAAGGCAAGCCACAGTGGCCTAGCCTTCCAGGAGGAGTTCTCCAGTGAAGAAGAGGGCAGCCATTTGTGGCAAGAATTGAGAAAGAACCTTCTACTCTGCAATCCCACAGGCAGAGGAACTTCAAAAGCTGAACCACAAAATAAATGCAGCTATCTTGGGGAAAAGAATTACTCTATAAAAGTTTTTTTAAACATATAACCAAACATACACAGTACATATTATGTTTCCCTTAGAGAACGAGCAAAATAGAGAGAATTATTAACTGCCCAGACTGAGCTGACTATGGCAGAATTAGGCCAGGCTCATCAAATAAGGGGCACCACACGACCACAATGTCATCACAGATCCCCCACTGCTAACCAGAAAACTGGAAGAAATTAAGACTTGAAAGTAAAAGGCATCCTGGCCATTTTTTTGTGGGAGAGCAGGGGGAAACCACAATGATAAATACTTTTTATGGGTTCATATGGGGCTAGATGTTTCCAGCAGTGCTGCCAGAAAGAAAAGTAAGATGCACCGTGGTGGAAGTTACAGCACAGCTGCCATACAAGCAGAGAAGTTCAGGCCTATTCAGCCCACCCACATCTCACCTGCTTTTCTACAGAGCTTGCGAACAGTCATGCTTCAATTCTCACTGCCTCCTGGCTCCAGTCTCCCTTACAAAAAGTCTTCCTCAGTACAGAGAACAAGCTTGCCCTGGCCCTCACCAAGATCCAGTCCTTGACTCTACAGTTGGAGGAGAGGGTTGGGGGACCCCTGGCCAGTAGACCTAATTAGACCCGCCAGGCCTACCCATTTGGCCTGCTAAGGCCATTTTAGCCAAGCCACATCCACCAGTCCTAAGATGATACATGACATCATGTGTGGGGCAGGTAAACAAGTGGCTGGACCAAAGAGGTTTGCAGCCACCACCAGTCAAAACCTTTTCTCCCTCTTTCACAACACTTGAGGAAATCCTATGAAGCTGAATGTTGGAAGATTCAGGACAGGCTAAAGGAAGTACTTCTTCACAAAGTGCATAGCTAGACTTTGCTCCCCTGAGAAGTAGTAATGGCCACCAACTTAAAAGAGCTTTAAAAGAGGATTAGACAAATATATAGAGGGTAAAACTATCAATGGCTACCAGCCACAATGATAGTTTTCTACCTCCAATGTTGAAGGCAGCATACCTCTGAATGCCATTTGTTGAGAGTCACAAGTGGGGAGAGGACTATTGTTCTTCCGTCTTGTTTGCAGGCTTCCCACAAACATCTGGTTGGCCCCCGTGAGAACAGGATGCCTTTGGCCTGATTCAGCAGGGCTTTTCAGCTGATTGTCCGCTGGGAAGTTCTCTAATCCATTACGATCCTCACTTCAACATTAATTCAACGGCTGTATCATGGTTTCATCCCTGAGCTTGTGAGAGAATGGCTTCAGTTGTTATAGAAGACTCAGCATGAGAGAAAAGCTACACAGCAAGGAGAAAAGAAACCACCTCAACATTTACAAACCTCAGTCAGATACGACCAAGGTTTTATATCCTGCTTCAGAAGCACTGCAACACCGACTTTTGAGTGCTGCACATATAAGCCAAAGCCATTGTTATTCTTCACCTCTGAAGTTCAAACTCATCTGATATGCTTGTGGACCCACCTGGACTGTGGGACAGAGCAGGAAACTGAAATGAGGCATTTCCAAGCTTAATTCAGAAGATCATTTTTCTTCCTCTCCCCACCCTTCCCTATCTACTCTGCGACTAAACACATCATTAGGCAAACCCTAATGGGAAACCAATTCAGTGTCACAGTTGTGTGTCAGGAGTTCCACACTTAACTCAGGAAATTAAAATAAAGCCTCCTGCTCCACTTCAGCAATCAAAGTATGGCCTGTCTTTCCTGTCTTGGCCTCTGACCTGAATGAAGTGCGATTGCATCCTGTGATACCGGAAAACAAAGGCCAGTTAGGCTCTAGAGATGTTGATGCAGGTCCCAATCTCTTGTAGTAGTGTTTAGATTACTGAAAGGCTTACATTAAAAAGGGAAGGCCAAGCTCCACAGCAATTGTTGACACTGGAATTAGATTGTTCCTCCATGAAGAGGCTGCCCGTCTGACTGGCACAGTTCCAAAACTTAAATGCTACTGTTACTTAGAGTCCTGAATTAGTTTTGGATTTGGGGAGTTTGTGTTGATCCAGAGCCAAAGGAAACATGAAAACTGGAGGAAAATTTGTTAAATGTTGACAGAGCCACAGGAGGGAAACTTCAGCAAAGCTACCAAGAAACACCGGGAAATTTTAATTTTTTAAAAAAAGACACACAAAACAAAACAAAACAAAACAGAACAAAACAAAACAGGGGAACTGAAGAAGAGGAAAGTTCCAGCCACATGATAGAAGGGTTAGTTCCTCCTGCAGACTTGGACATAACCAGTTATTTTTATCCAGTACCCATTACTGCACTTCCAGGAAAACAGTGAAGCAAGTGTGCTTCTAACCTCTCTAAGCGTAGTTCACAGTCCAGAATCTAGCATACCAGCTACTATTCTGCTGATGCAGCCACCACAGAATTTGCAACTCGGTGCAAAATTCACCCTTAAATAACAACAACCCACATTCACACACACAAACAATGTTTGTGTAATTCCACTAAATAAGCACAATTCATACAGGACACAGAATTCAGCTCTTCCTGACACCAACTTCGGGTCACCTTTTGGTGCAAATCTTAAAAATCGTTTAAGCTGCCACATTTCTGGTATCTATGATTCTTGCACACCTGCTCTTTTGGTCCTGCTCAACAGCAGCTTCAGCAGGAAACAAATGACCAAAATGAAACATATGGTCTGACAAGAGGTCCTCTTACAGACAGTGATTTTTCTGTATTTCAGTGCTTCACAGTTTTAGTACTGATCTTATTGCAAGGTAATCTTGCAGTAGGCAAATTCGGAAACTAAGGCCAAAGTGGCAATCAGCTGATGGGCAAAATGAGCAAACTATCTGGTGCATTTGTGTGTGTGTGTGTGTGTGTGTGTGTGTGTGTGAGAGAGAGAGAGAGAGAGAGAGAGAGAGAGAGAGAGAGAGAGAGAGAATATGAACAGAAGGAGCAATTACAGTGCAGCACACACATGCGAGGAAAAAGCTGGGCAGCAAGAATGTCAACTTTCCTCTTTCAACAAATAGTCCCTAAGTTAATATTTCTCTCCTCGTCTATATCTGAATTGCATCTGAAATTGTTTATTATATACACAATAGTTTCAACTGTTTTTATATACGTATTTGTTGCATGTTTTTGTTGTACTATGAAAGCACTTCAAGATGGTTCATAGGATGAGATTCATGACAGAACAAGATCTGTCAGATTCTACTGAAGGTTTTTATAAAAAATATTATCTTATACAAACATAGCAGTGCTTTTGTTTGTACATTTCAAATTTCATTCAATACTTAATATTTATATATCACTTTTCCTAAGAGCACAAAGCTTGTCACTTCATTGTAATCCTTTCTGGAAGCCAGCAGACCCAATATTAGCATCATCATAGTAAAAACAAAGCTAGCAGACACTAAGAACTACCAGGTACTTCCAGCTCGAAATTAATGTTCTCAAATTTGCATGATAGGTGAGCTAAGCTCTACAACATCAAATGGCTTTAATAATTAGGAGGGGCTTTCAGTGGGCGACCCTCCTGTTCCAAGTTTTACTCAAGGTGGAATGGCCTTCAGTTTCAGATAGATGCTATTTATTTGGGAGGCCACCCAGTTGGGAGTAATTGGCAACACTGTTGTTTCTATCTGAGACAGGCAATATAACCCACCTCAGAAGCTTGCATCTGTCCCCACAGTTCCCCATCCTCCCCAAATGTGTACCGGACACTGAACAAACCCGTTGAGAATGTTCCCAAAGGCCCACAAAGGACCTTTGTTCTCCTCCCAATTGTGTCCTGCTCTTTTCACCTCCCTGCGGAAACATTTCCAAACCAGTGGGCACACACGTGTGTGTGTGGGGGGGGGGTGTCATTGCAGGGACTGAGGGAGTGTAGAATGACTGGATAACTTTCCTGAGAGTGTTTCTACAGTCCTATCTGTTAGCACACCCTCCCCGCCGCCCACATTCCTATTTGGAAAGCTGGTCTATATGGAGTAGGGGAGAGGGAGAGAAAAGGGCAGAGGACCGCCCGCCCCTGCTTCTACTTTGCAGCACACTGCTCCCTTTCACGAGGCTCCAGTAGCTTGTGTGAAACGATCAGCTGCACTCCTCTGCAGCGCAAACTAACTAAAGAACAACATGTTAAACAAGTGACAGAAGGAGCAGAGGGCATGGATCAGGCAGTCTCCAGACACAGCGGCAGTTCACTAACAAGCTGCTCAGACAGAGCACCAAGACAAATAAGACAAACAGGAAAGACATGGACAAGCAAGCTCCCCATCTTTATTCTAGCTGTCGGTCATTTTTCTTATTCGAGTGAGAGTAGAACAATGAGGATTTGTCAAGCGTGACCATATACGTTCCCAAGGGTCTATAAATGCCCAAAAGCAAAGGACACAAATGCTTTACTTGGGAAGTGAAATTTGACAATCCAGGCACTTCTCCAAAGTTGGCAACTAACTGTGCCAACCAGCCCTTCTGCCACCCCCTCCCCTTTTTAAATTTTCATTTGATAAAAGGAGGTTTGGTGCTATTCTATAGGGGAAGTCTAGACGTACAGCTATTCTCATCCAGTAGCCCAAATGCTTTACTTGGGAAGGGAAATTTGACAATCCAGGCACTTCTCCAAAGTTGGCAACTAACTGTGCCAACCAGCCCTTCTGCACCCCCTTTTAAATTTTCATTTGATAAAAGAAGGTTTGGTGCTATTCTATAGGGGAAGTCTAGACGTACAGCTATTCTCATCCAGTAGCCCATATACAACAAAAACCCTCAGATCATCTTTACAACTTTGCCTGCTCCCATCAAGGAAGCATTTGAGGCCCTAGCAGTGTTATTTTTCTAGAAAAAGAGGTGCCAGAACTCACCATGAACACCTCCATCATTCTCTTAGTACAATGGTAAGAGTGGAATGAGAGATGCCAGAACTGACTTCTGGTGAGTTCCGGCTGAAAAAAAAGTCCTGGGTCCTAGATATCTGTGCTGATTCCCAGTAACTTTTCCTTAGTTCCTCAGACCAAGTTTCATCAATGTTAGCAACCATTCTGCTCCTGGCCATTGAGATGCTTCTAGACGCATTCGCAAGCAGTGTGTGATGGTAGATCATCTTCTCCAGTGGTTTGTCCCCCAGTATCCGATATTCAGGTGTATACTGCTTGTATACCATTCATCTACTTATCCTCCATATTTTTACATAGATCTGCACAATGTGGGAACACAGTGAAGAAAATAGGCATAGCTATAGGAATACGTCCCAATTCTATAGAACAGTCACCAAGGGAAATAATTTGACAGAAATTGCTGGCCTGCAAGTCGCCTGGCAAAGACAACATTCCAGGGACTAGTCTCAGCTTTTGTTTCTAGGTATTTGGCCACTGAGGTTTTTCCATAAATTATCCTAATAACAAATATATTTTAGCTCTTGAATAAAATCTGTCAACCTGCAAGGGGTTAAAGCCTGGTTATCACGTACTAGTAGCCTGACAACTCTTGTGTCTGCAGTGGTCTACAATGGTCTCAGATTTTTCATATAATCAGGTTCCATTGCTGTTAATCAGTGCACTACTATTTAAGTATATAAAAAAAGCCAAACACAACATGAGCTAAATGGACAGAAATCTATTCAGCCCAACTCTATCTGGCCAGCCAAATCTCATGACCAGCTGGATTGCCCCTTCCCTTGCTTGCCCAGCAGGATGCCCAAAAATGGCGTGTGAACATTTCCCTCTGCCCTTGCTGCAGCATTAAAATGAACAATAGTCTCTGCCAGTGTCATTCATCTCCTCCTGTTGCCAGACTGTTTTGTTCTTTCTTGTCCCTTTTCACCTTACAGGGAGGGGCTTTTAGAAGCCCAACCGACTGGCAACAATACAAAAAGAAGAAGAATTAGAATCTTTCATATTTCCAGGGGGGTTATTATTATTATTTATCAGAAGGGAGGTTAAGGTTAAAAGACAAGAAGTGTTGTCATTCCCTTGCACAGCAGATAGAAGGCAGAACCACCACCCCCTCAAAGTTCTCAGGACCCAGCTGACCCGTTCCATTCCAGAACTGGTTTCTCCGTTTGAAGGAGTGCAGAATTTGCTGGAGAGTGAGGGTCATAGGGGAACAAAACTCTTTTCTTCTTTAGGAAGTGGGGACTACATAATTGCTGAGAGGCAGCTTCCTGGTGGAAATCAACATGGATCCCAGCTCATACTCGGTGCTGTTTTGTGTGCAAGCATGTGGCCTTTCATCCTCTCCCTCTCATTCATTTCGGATCATTGAGAAGGAAGGAGGGCATAAGCACCAAGCCACCAGCAGTTCAGCAGCACCCCGCCCTGACCAAGTGGCTCAAATGAAAAGGCAGTTGCTACAACACAAAACTAAAACAGGGAAGAGAGAGCGAGCGAATCCAACAGGATCTGCAGAAGGAACACATTCAGTCGTGACCCTCTGCAGCCAGCCATTTGAGCAGGAGGAGCCTGTCCCAGTCATCAGTCATCAGCTGGTCCTCCAACCAAAAAGTGTGGCAATACAAAAAAAGAGAGGGTGAATGGGAAAGGAGGACTTTTGATTTCCGCTTTCAGGGGCCTACTTATATATTACAAGCGAATTTGTATAACCAGCCTGCCAGCCTCTCCCCAAGAACCCTCTGGTGCAGGGGAGATCTAAAGCAGAGAAGTAATGAGAGAAGAGATGCTTTACTGCTTCCTTGCCTATTCTTTCATCAGGGTGGCCCCTCTCATATGTTGCCAATAAAGAATTGCATCAACAAAAAAAGAGGGCAAGAGGGTGACACTGATTTGCATGTACTTTGAATATGGAAATTTATATGTATAGATGCATATTTCGAATTTAAATGGGGGAAGCACCTCTCACACTAGTGGGGAAGCCTGGGAGCAGGTGACCCAAGTGTTTGCTCAGTCTGCTGCCCAAGTGCTATCCAGGTGCCTGGAACTTCAAGGTCCCTGCTCACCAGGGTGGATGAAAACCAATGATTTCTATTTTTTTAAAAAAAAATTAAATTGGATTTTTAAAATAAAATGCTTTTGGAGGAAAAATCTTTGTAAATATAGTTTTCTATTTAAGTTACATTATAGTCCAAAGGCTATTCATCAGGAAATAGGATTTGTTTTAAGTTTTTCACATGTGCTAAAATTCAGTCTAAGGTGTTGTTTTTAATCGTTTAACCACATCAGTTAACAAACATGGATACATATGCTATAATGTTGTTGCTTTAGTTAAATAAATTGTTTAAATTGTTATTAAGGGAATGATTATTTTTCTCCTTCCAATAAAGTACAGAAAAGTCCAAATATAAACAGTTAACTTATTAAACCTCACAATAATTTTATAGTTATCTGTCTATGTGTAGTATAGACAAATCAGTAATTTTTGGTATAACTGTAAAAACTACTCTGAAAATTTCTTATTCCAAAAATGAAAACTTCTTTTGGTTGTAAAGATTATATCAGCAAGCAAGAGTCTTTCTGTATTTTTTTTTAAATTTAAATCAAGTCTTACTGACTAGTGATTTAAATCGATTTGATTTAAATCAAATACACCCTGCTTAGGGTTTTCTAAATGAGAAAATCTCTAAGCCAAGCAGCCCTTCAGATCGAAGACACCTTTAAACAGAGGATGGACACTGCTCAAACCTGCTTCATTCACTCAGAAGTGACTTTTCAAATAAAGTAATAGGGCCATGACATGTGTTTGCATGCAGTTAATACTTGCAGCAGATCGGGGACAATAGATGGATGCTGCCCCCATGAATCGGATGAATTTCTGCAACATACCCACAGAACATCTTAAGATTAAAATACTTTGATTTCAAAGAAAGGATTACTATCTCTGGCATGTTTCAAGTGCATGTAGATTTTAAACTAGGTAGCAGATGTAATAAAAACTGGTTGGATGACAGCAAGAAAAAGGAGAGAGGGGAAAAGAGAAAGTGGGAGGTACAAAATGTAATACAGTAGAATATTCTGAGGCTGAAGATGGGGTTCGGCAGTTCTATATATGCACCCAGATTTGCTGGACTGACATTTTTTCTCTCTCTGCCCTCTCACTCTAAAACAGAATCCATTCAACGCCTTAAAAAACACACCACAGTACCTAGAAATCCAAAACTCACAAGCTCATAACGTTAACAATAAATGATGCTACATCACTGAACAATATAGCTATATTTGCTTTCAATCTAACATTACAGATAGATTAGAGATAGGGAGATGATACAATAATTGTGTGTACAAGATTCTATTTTCCACAAAGGGAGTCCATGGAACATAGGAAATTCCAACTGCTCTGGAAGAAAAGTGTGTGGAGGGGGATCCTTTATTTGGCATTTGAAATTGAACAGCTGTCAACTTTTGGCAGCTTCATGTGTGACTTTTTTAAACATGTGAAATAAATATGGTAATTTATTTCATCCTCAGAGAGGCAGAGAACAATGAAAAAGCTGGATAAGAAAGGCAAGGCCCTACCTTGGCACCTGAATGTTGTAGACATGGAGAAAGTAGCAGCTGAACACAGGGAGGGAGAAGTCAAATTTTCCTTACCCTATACCCTGTCTATGATCAACCCTGCCCCAGGCACCCAGAATCAATTTCATCCCAGGGCCAAGGTGTGAACTGCACCTTCAGCTATATTTTTAAACTGCGGTCTACTCAGCTTGGCTAGTCTCTTCAGTTACATGCATGCTTTGACATCTGCCATGTGCACAAGCCTAGGGGGCGGGGAGGGCAGAAGTCTACACACAGGAAGGTGTGGTGACAAGGCCTCTGCATGCTAGCAGCTTTTTGGGCACAGGCCACTTACGCACCTTTACCTTCAAATTGCATCATTAAAGAAAACACAAAGTTGTAGTAACAGGTAACAGAAAGATCAGCTACAGGCAACTTTTATAAACACAAAACCAGTGCTGACCCCGATGCATACAGACCATCCCATATTCTCAACCTACTGTTCTTGTACTATCAAGGGGAAATAAGTAGCAGAAAGACAAGCAAAAGCCTGCTGGCAAGTTGAAGAAGAGCATCAAATATTAAAGAGGTGTTTTGACAATTCTTGAGAAGTGATAACAGAATCGTGCAGGCAAACATCCATTAAGAAGTAGCAAAGACTAGATGCCATAGCCAATAATACCCCGCCCCTTGGTCCCAGATTTTAGACACCTCTGGATAAGAACAATGTCTAATAGTGGGGAGCTGGGGCAAGAGCATGCATTCAAGCCATGTCCCAACATCCTCATGTGCATCCGTCCCCATGTACCTTCACCCAACCTTCCTATGTTGAGTGGGGTAGTTCTGCAGGTGCGTTCAGTCGTGGATTAACCCTCCATGTGACCAGGGACCCTGCTCTAGAACTGTTCGAGAACTGAACAGGCAAGGCTGATTCCGCATGGGGATGTTGGGGCAGGTTCGCATGCACGCACCTGTTCCCACTTTTCAACATAACATGTTCAGGCAAATTCCTGAACACAACTAAAAAGACGAAGAACTCCTAAGCAGTTGTTAAGGCATGACTGAGAGCATATGGTAGAATACATTTATGCAGTTGATGTTTAAAGCCTGGGGCCAGGTTAACAGCAGCTCTTTGAACTGAGCCCAGAAACAACATGGTAATCACTTCAAGTCAGTTGAGGTGCAGAATTTTTGACCAGCTCTGGTTTCCAAACATTCTTCAAAGGTAGCACTATGTACACTGCAGCAATCCAAAAGAGGTTTCCATGGCACTTATCACAGTGGCAGGGTCCTCATCACAAAGAGGATGAACAACCATTTCTGGATAATCTGGGCCACTCACTCAGCTCTGAATGGCCTCCCCAAGGAGCTTTATTTAGATGTTGAAAAGCACGGCGAACCAGGTGGGAGACTCCCAAGACTGTTCACAATCCCCCAGCGGTACCTTCAGCCACATTCCCATCAGGTTGTGGATGTCAGAATTTACTTAGGTTATGCTGATGTTCTTAGTGACATTTTATGGATATTTCATTCATTTTATTCTCACATGTTGTACATCGCCTTGAAATATTTCTTACAGAAGTGAGGATCATAAATATGTAGACAGATAAATAAATGAATACAACTGTCAATGCCAAAAAAAAGGCCACTGATGCAAACAGCTGGTTCAGGATACTATGGGCCAATGGTGTCAAAAGCTGCCATGAGGTCCAAGAGAATCACAGGATCTACCCCCTGGTAAAGGTCACTTAAATGGGTCCGAAAAATCAAGTTACTCAGGAAATTGTAGGTTATTAATTGTCCTGCTGCCATTCTGAAGCTACCAAATATTGCACATCAGGTAAATCTGCTGGTAACTATATGAATTATTCCAAAAATTATGAACTGTACACTTACGATGTCCCAAGTGAAATCAACGTAATTGTGTAGAGGAGAGGAAGCTCCTCTCACCTCACAATATTAATTGTCTGTTTCCTTTTCTATTGGTTCCTTAAATTAATCTCCCTCTGGGATTTAGTGGTGTAACAAGGCCAGTCAGGTAAACTCTTATCAATCAGTATTGCAGAAGTCTTTGCTTACAAGCAACAGACAGGCACAGGATGAAGGAAAACAGTGCCTATAGAAAATCACACTATTTAAATACAACTGCCTGCTTTTCAGATTATCTCTTCTCATTTGAAGTGGCTCATAAAAGGGATATAGCTCTATGCCACCAATGTGGTCCTAAGCATCAAAACTGCCAAAGGACTCATTATGTAGTGTTCAGTTGTTCTGAATTTTACAGCAAAGAATTCAACCCTTCAAGCTCTCCGTCAGACAGCTTTTCAAGCTGAAGATTTAAAGTGTTGTTTTAAACCTACAAAGCCTTACAAAACACCTTTCTCCATAGGAACCATGCTGGACTCTGAGGCAAGACGACCGGAGGGTGGTGGCAAGATAACGGGCCTTTTGAGTAGAGCCCCCCCCCCCCCACCTTAAGGAACATTCAGGGAATCTCACCTGGCAAACACTAACCATTTTTCTGGTGTCACACAAAGAGGTTTCTCTTCTCTCAGGCATTTGAATGTTAATTTTCTGCAGCAGTTGATGCCATTTTCTGGGTCATTTGCCTGGTGGTCAAGCCTCTGTTTGAAGAATGGGGGGATTTGTTTTAAATAGCTTAACCATGTTGGTGTTTTGTATTTGGGTTTGCTTTTTTTTAATGTACTGCATACTGGAAATTTTATCCCTGTAAGTAATTTGATAATTTCTGAATGGAAAGCGACCAATGAAGTAAATAAATACTACAAATAAATCAATAATTTCCAAATGGCAGACCTTCAGCGAACTTGTAAACAGGTTGCCAGGTTCCTAGTTATGCATTTGGGTGGAAAATATGTCCCAAGGCTTTTTAAAGGAGAGACTGTTTCATATGGTTTTACAGATGAGTGTGAACCTGGGAAAATTCATTTTACTAAATAATATATATATAAAAATAGAACCACTAATCTGTGGATTTAGCATGAGGGCAACATTTGTTTATCTAACAAACAGACAAAGGAAAGATATGGTACATATCATATTTTTTAAGCCAAAAACCAAACAGAGACTCTAATGTTTTGTTTTGTTTATCTGGGAAACCAAGGTTCTAAGTGCAGTGCTATCATATTTGCTTATGAGGTTTCAGTCAAGTTACTCTCTCCGATTTAGCTTCCCAGCTGTAAAAGGAAATGATAGCAGCAACTTCATTTTGTACTACTTTGTACCTCTCTCTGCATGCACATATGCAGGATTCCCTCAGATTTTGTCACAGTTTACTAACAGCTTCAGGATCTTTTCTGCTAGGAGTAAGCCACTAGTCCTGCGTGTGCCAGGTGCTTCACATCACCCTCTCAGTGCTTCATCCATACTTTCCCACAATGGCAAACACACAATGTATTTAGGATTTTGCTGGATTATTTGCGAGGGATTGCTGGATGGATGACTCTACCTCTCTAGATGATATTTTTGTCCCTAGCAATTCTGCCCTACGCACATCAACAAAAGAAAAATCTTCACAAACCCCATTACTCAGAGAGACAGATAATCTAAAAGACAGTAAATTATATACACAATTTATGAGACAGAAAATTTTACAGCTCTGTGTGAAGATTTAAAACTGCATCATTTATATATCTTTTTAAATGTTTTGCCAATTTTTAAAAAGGTTTTACCCATTCAAATCTATGCGACAATTTAGTAGTGACTAAGTTCAGTTCCTGTGATGTCAAATAACTTTCTCAAGGTCAGAGCCTATAATACCCACACCTAAGATGTCATATATACCCACACCTCTATGTTATTTTAAAGAACTTGTTTAGTGAGTGAGCTTGAGGTGAAGCAGTGGGCAAGGCATTTCATAAATATGTTTGTTCAGATATAAGTGGGTAACTTAGACAATTAGCTTAGGCTGCAATCCAAACCCTAACCCCCCCCCCCAATGCATCTGACTGGGGTCAGCGTGGGTTGGAATGGGCAGAGGTTTCTATATATACCTTTCTTTGTCGGCTACAGTTACTTCAGGGAAATGAATGGCACTGTGGTCCAAACCACAGTGTCTCTTGGGCCCCACACAACAGGGTGAGCTCCCGTTGCTCTGTCCCAGCGCCTGCCAACCTAGCAGTTCGAAAGCACACCAGTGCAAGTAGATAAACAGGTACCGCTGTGGCGGGAAGGTAAACAGCGTTTCCAAGCGCTCTGGCACTCGCCACGGTCCTCCATGCGCCAGAAGCGGTTTAGTCATGCTGGCCACAGGACCTGAAAAGATGTCTGTGGACAAACGCCAGCTCCCTCGGCCTGAAAGCGGAGATGAATGCTGGACCTAACCGTCAGGGGTCCTTTAACTTTTACCTGTGCCTTTAAAGTTACTTTGAGGCATCTGCATATCCATAGCTAGCGCAAATATAAGCCACAATGGCTTATAGTAAATTTTCAAGTGCCACTTGGCTGTAACAGCTAATTTAAATGCACCCTTAGAACTCAAACACTGGAACTCATTTGAGCCAAAGTCCTGAATCAAGACGTATCAACACTGGCAGCCCTTATTCCTGGAATCTGTGGATTTGTATTAAAAAGAAGAGCTTCTCTACTTATGTGTCATGTTCATTTCCCTCTCCCTGGGTGAACCAAATCTGCACAGGCATCTTGCAGGGCTTCCACCTGGTCAGCTTTGTATTTCAAGCACTAATAAAAAATAAAGCAAGTCTTGTTGAAATTAAACCCTGCCAAAAACACAAATTAACAAAGCAAGAGGTAGCCCCCGCCCTCAATGCATTTATCCTTCTTTCCACACGCACACGCACCTCCTCTTGTTACCACCACTCCCCCCCCCCTTAAAAAGAGCCATTAGGAGAAAGCTGTGGAAATATTTGCCCCAAACTGGAGATTGTTGCAGAGTCTCGCTGTATTGTAGATGGGAATACACACAGCAAACTTGCACTGTGAGGAGCCCTGCGGGAATCCAGCCGCTTCAGGGAGGCTTTGTGAGTCCAGCTCTGCATGCACTGGCCAGGCCATTGTGAAAAGGAAACAGAAAAACCATTACCAACCTAAACCCTCTCCCCCCACCCCCATTTCCATTCTCCCTCTTTAGCAATTCTTCCCTCCCCCCCTCCTCTAGACAAATTGAGATGGGAGGGGAGGGCTGCTTTTAAAGGGAGTGAAAAGGTTTCCTCCGTTAGATTTAAGGCAACAAGTCAGAGCTGCAAGGAGCCTTTTATCCACCAGGGAAGCCTCCCACTGCTCCCAGGCTGGGCTGAGCTGGAATCCTGGGGTTCAGCTTTCTGAAGCTTGCCATTGATTTGTCACTGGTGATAAGTGAGGCCAGAACGGTTCCCACAATCCCCTGCAGAGGCAAAGATTCTCCCACAATGCCCAAGGGGAGAAACATTTTAAAGAGAGAGAGAGCGAGCAAAAGAAAGGAATACAGAATTTAGAGGTCAAAAAATCTGGGATGTTTCTTTTCTCCGACAACAAAATAAGTGACTATTCTGCAGCTCAGCCCGGGAGGAGACAATGCTTCAAAAGGACAGCACGGCAGCTAATGTGAATTCCTCCATGTCCCTCTTGGTAAGAAAGCAAGACATTGGATTTCTTCAATATATTTGCGCCCAGTGGGTTTCTGTGTGCCAGCTCCATACAACAATATTCCTGTAGCAATTTGCAACTGTTCCTATGCCAATCTCCGAGTCTTTTAAATCCTCCTTACTTACACATGGGCACTCTTCACCCCCCAAGGAGATGTTGTCAGAGGACAGTTCTATTTGGGAGGCCCCTTTCTCACAAATTAAACAAAGGGGAGTTTTAAAAATGAAAGTCTGGAAGATTAATTAGAAGAGCAACAGAGAGCACGTGCAGAGAAAAAGCTGCGCTACCCAAGCCAAGGAAAGCAGAACCATAATAAAATGCCTACGGGCAGATACTGATGCAAAAGCAGAAAAGGCATTTTTTTAAAAAAAAGTAGGATATAAGTACACATAAAGGCTACAAGGATACAGAATACCACCCTAGAATTCTGAATTCATAAGCTTAGAATCACAGATTAACATCATTCCATAGAGGACAGGATTGGGGGAAAACCTAAAGGTAAAAGTAAAGGGACCCCTGACAGTTAGGTCCAATCACGGACAACTCTGGGGTTGCGGCGCTCATCTCGCTCTACTGGCCAAGGGAGCCGCATAATCAATTTCTCAACCCTACCCTTCATCTTTGGGAAGCTCAGAAGGTCCCAGGTTCAATTCCTGGTGTTTCCAGACAGCGCTTGGGAGCCTACTGCCAGTCAAAGTAGACAAAACTGATCTAAACAGACCAATGGTTCAGGTTCAGTGGACGGGAGCTTCCTATGTTCTTCTGCTTGTCAAACTATATAACCGGCCCTAGAGGCAGAAATACAAGATCAGGTGTTTTGCTATATTTTATCAGCAACGGTACAGGGGCACGGGTGGCGCTGTGGGTTAAACCACAGAGCCTAGGACTCGCCAATCAGAAGGTTGGCGGGGTGAGCTCCTGTTGCTCAGTCCCTCTCCTGCCAACCTAGCAGTTCAAAAGCATGTCAAAATACAAGTAGATAAATAGGTACCACTCCGGCGGGAAGGTAAACGGTGTTTCCGTGCGCTGCTCTGGTTTGCCAGAAGCGGCTTAGTCATGCTGGCCACATGACCTGGAAAAAACTGTCTGCGGACAAACGTCGGCTCCCTTGGCCAGTAAAGCAAGATGAGCACCGCAACCCCAGAGTCAGTCATGACTGGACCTAATGGTCAGGGGTCCCTTTACCTTTACTTATCAGCAACGGTATCCACAGCCATGTGAAATCTGTTTCCCTCTGGTGCATGGTGCAGTCCTCCTTAGCTAGAAGTACGTTGAGTGAGGCACTTGCTCCTTACTTGTGGTACACTGTGATTCATCTTTGAATTGACCATCTTGACTCATGTTAGGGATTTAAATTAATTATATTTCAGTCACTTTCTAATCCGTGATTCTATGAAAAAACACAGAAAACTCTTCTTCTTCTTCTTTTTTTACTGTACTTTCCAAATAGTCATGATAAGACTGTTGCAACAAAAACTACTTAAGGGCAAATCTCTTTTAAGATAAAGTTTCCATGGGCAAGAGCCCATTTTGATACTTGCCTGAAGCTTTACCTTCCTCTGACATATACACGTAGACACATAGTACAGACTAGGAGGAGGGATGTTATTACAAAGTGAGACCAGAAGGCCTAGCAATGCAAGAGGGAGGTGTGTCATATTTGTGCACAGCACAAATGATTTAAAAGATCCCACCAGAGTGGGCGTGGATCCATTTGCAACTGGTATTCTGTACAAATGTGAAGACTGTCACACTTGTTAGGGTCTGTCTGGATTTGTTTGGGGATATAATAACTTCATGGCTTGTGAAGAACTGTGAGACTGGAGTGTCACAGAATCACAGAATTGTTGGAAGGGACCCTGAGGGTCATCTAGTCCAACCCACTGCAATGCAGGAATCCTGCCCATAGTCATCCCTGTGTGGGCTCAAATCACCAGCCTTCTGGTTAACAGTCAGATGCAGTGACCCACTGCTATAAAGAGTTCATTGAGAGCCTGCAGTCCTGTGAGCATGGCTGCATAAGGAGCTACCTCTCAACTAGGCAAGTGGATACTTACAAACCCCCATTCCATTTGTAGTATCTGCCTCCTTGTACAAGATTGAATCAAGTAATTTCCCTCCAATCATGCTTCACCAAGAGAGGAACTTTCGTGTGTGTATGTGTAAATTGAGCACGTATCAACATTGGTATTTAAAAGTTAAACTTGCAATAAGCATTATATTAATAGAGGCATTGTTTCTGCTCTTGATCTGTTGTTAGCTGAACAGAATCAGAGAATCACAGAAGCATGGAATTGTGGAGTTGGAAGGTAACGCAAGGGTTAGCTACTGCAATGCAGAAATCTTTGCTAAGGCATACATGATGGATGGCCAGCAAACCTCCAGCTTGGCATTCTAACAATAAAAGTTAATTGGGATATGAGCAACAAAGGTAAATTAGCTTTCATGGGACTTATTTTCTACGTGCACAAAATAATCCTGTGTCACACAGACTAATGTCTCAACACATACATTTTATTTGAGAGATTAATTACCCAACTCCAAATGGGCAACAGCAAATGAAGTCCAGCTATGACAGCCTTCTTCAACACTGTTGCCATCCAGATGTTCTGAACTACAAACCCCTTGATGAAAATTGTGGTTGAAATGATTTGACGTCACCAAGTTGTAAAAGGCTGTGCTAAGAATAGGCAAAAGTGACAAAATCGCCTACTGGGTGATCAGAATATCTATAGCATTCACAGCAAAGGGCCACACTCTCATAGGAAACAGAATTTTTAAAGTACAGGTGGCAAAGGAACTGTGCCCCTATCCAAGCTTTCAAACAGAGTGGTTTGTGCCTTCAATTATACTGGACACTCATACAATGGGTGAAGCAAGTCACCGAGCACACTACAAAGCCATTCCTGAAGTATGCTGTAGACTTGTAAATTATTGTCTATTCTATAGTTTGGCTTGTAAAACAAATAGAGCATTCTATTCAGCAACAAACAAACAAACAAACAAAAAACAGGAGGTAAAGAATAAAAAGCCAATGTCAGCCTCTCATCCCGTAGATGAAAAAAATGGAGAGGGCAGAAGAAACTTCTGAAGACCGGTAACTGAAAGAAGATATTGGTAAACGAAGGAGGAAACCTATAGCCAACCACAATTCAATAGAGGGTGTATATCAAAGGGATCTGGGCCTAAATTATATGCAGACAACATCAGATTAAATTGTTTATGTAGGTGCCACTGCTGTTATGATTCATTTGACTGACTATTTTACTGTTTTAGTATCTGATGTGTAGGTTGCTTCAAGAGCCTGTTTATAGCTGAAGACATTTGTATCTGCATATATATGTATACTGAATACATATAAAATATATACTGGTAATTCTAGTTGCTATTAGCAAAGCAGAAACCTGAAATTTGAATCTTGCAAGTAAGGCTCTTTGGGGGGGGGGGGAGTAATGGTTTGGAGGGGCCTTTGCTAACCTGGTTCCCTCCAGAATTTTTGGACTGGGGCTGGTGGGAGTTGTAATCCAAAATAACTGGAGGGCACCAGGAGGGCAAATGCTGTTGTGTCCCATATTTTTGTGCATTCCAAAATTAGCAAAGAAATCAATGAACCGTTTACAATTATTATATAGCCACAGTAGCAGACCTATGTTGAAAAGGGCAAGTTGGCAGAACTGAATTTTGCCATATAATGAAAAAGAGGGGGAATAGGTTCTTCAACTTATAGTTAAAAACTGCTCAACTTGTTGCAAAGTTTATGCCTGAAACCAGTGACCAATATGAAACGACAGTACAGGAAAGGTAAGTTTTAAAGTATGGTCCATGCTGAATTTAGGGTAGAGGGGAGAACACACGGCTTAGTTTGAATAAGTTAAATATTTGAAAAGACACTCTGACACAAAGCAATTTGTAAAGCAGGGCAGTGGGGGGAATTATAAAATGACCTGGCAGAGATTCTATAGGTGCAGCTTCACTAGACACTTGCTACAGAGACACCCAAAACTTTCTGCCTGATGAAGCCATAAAACATTTTTGTGCTGTTTCCTCACCACAGCAGCAGGTAGTGAATGTGCAGGCAGAAATTTCACAAGTTCCCCAAATACTTCCGCTCCCCCCATGCTCTTTATTGATTTTGTTAAGTATTACAATTATTCCATTTGTTATTCAAAATAAAATAAGGTACAAAAAAGAAAACACAATTCAACAAAAATGTCTCTGATACATTAAATCACAGATAAATAACCTTCTACTTTTTCGGTGTGACTTCCATCCACCTCACTACAGGTCCTTTCCCTCTTTTTTTAACTGCGTCCTTTTTCACCTTGTAATTCACCGGTATTGTATGAGATACATTATCTGTCTTGTTATATAATTTGTGAAAATTAATCAAAGCAAATTAAGGATTTTACTTGGGAACAATGTTTTTCTAAATATACTCTATAACACTCCCACTCTTTTTAAAACTTTTGATTTGTTTGGTTCCCCAAATACTTGCTACAAATGCATCGGGTGAACTAATGAAGAGGACTGGTGTGGTGCTGCAGTTAGCGTTGGATTAAGACCAGGGACACTGAGGTTCAAGTTTCCACTCAGCCATTCAGTCTGAGCACACCTACTCAAGTGTTTAGACATGACCCTGGTGACCAGCATGCTCTAAATACCTTACATGATCAAGAAGTTTAAAAGATATCTCTCTCAGGCGAAAGAGGGGTTTAAAAGGCCTCTATTTTTCAGAAAGTTATTGAACACCTTTTTTCCATTTGTACCAACACCTAAAAACATTTTGCAAATATCCTAGTACAACATACTATATCTATGTTTAAAAAGACTGCATAGGAGGAGGAGAAGCAATCAAAATATGGAAGGAGGGAAGCAGCACACAAACAGAACTACTGATGTTTAGTTTTGAAGCCTTTTCTCTTTTCCACCCCCTCATTAATGCCAGGTAAGATGGCAAGATTGGGATTAGTTTATTCATACAAAAAAACAGGAAAAGAGAAGAGATTGTCCAGAAGAAAATCCAATCAGGAAATTCCAAGAGGAAGGCATGGGAGAAGAACCCAGGGCGTCCCCTGGTTTTTGCCATGAAAAAAATGTTGAGATTCTGCTGAGGAAGCAAAGCTTAGCTTGCCAGCTCCCCTCTGCCCAGTTTTCTGTGTATCATCGTGGCCCAAGAGGCAGAAGCACTGATTTCTCACTCTTCTAGGTTCGCAGGATGGCACTATGTGGGCTGCATTCAGGATTCCATGTGTTTATGTGCAGGAAAGGCCTAAGGAACAGGGCCTGCATTGTGTTTTAGTCCTTTCCAATTCTACTGTACTTTGTCTTGATTGTTAGGTGGGTTTCAACCAAGTTTCTATTCTACAGCAGACATTTCGCTTCCTTTGCGCTTTTCTACCGGGGACCTTAAAAATGTGAGACTCAGTTCCCTTGTTTTTCCATCTAGATCTTTGTTTTTGTTTTGCTTCTATGTTCACTTGGAGAGGTCCAATAAGGCGTGTATGTGCCTGCCAGGATTCAGCCCTACCCAGATTTCAAACTTGAGGTCTCCTCAAGTGAAGAGCAAGAGGAGCAGGATCCCATCCCCAGCAGATCTCCATCCTGTCAATGATCCCGAGGAGCCATCACAAACGGACTAACCAGATCACCTACGTCACTTCCTGGCTAGCTCCAAGACTTCCCTTCTTCTCCTCCTGGCCACAGGAGAAGAGGAGACAGGCAAGAACTTCAGCACTGCCCTGAAGTGCCTAGGTAGCTGCATGTGAGGCTCCTGGGATGGGGCCGAGGAACCACTAAGTAGATCAGGGTCTGAGCAAGAGCCAGGAAGGGGTGCAGCCTGCTAGACTGAGGTGCTTCGTTGCTAAACAAAGCAACTCCGATTTTCCTAACTTGGAGGAATGTGATTGTGCCAGTTTCCTAAATGTGGAGAATCACACAACAGATCTTGACGATACCTATAAAACAGTAACCACAAAACTTTAAAGCGGTCCGCCTCAAAATCTCTTATCAGCTGGCTCCATGAGAAGTCACAGTTCCTTTTGGAGTGTTTCCCTCCACACCGGAGACCTCCAGCACAGCCGGTATTGTTGGTTTTACAGAGTCTGTTCCCTGAGCAAATCACTGGGCGAGCACCCAATCAAAGCAGAGAAAGGGCACCAAGCACAAGAGCCCCAATAGCACGGCAAGGATAAGGGGGTGGGGAAAGTGTGCACAGCACCTTTTGTCTGCTAAGTAGCAAGTGCTTCTGAGTGCTCTTGTCCATTCAGGCAGGCAGCTCAAAGGGGTGTGGGAGTCAGCCAGTGCTCAATGAGGACCACTTCAAAATCTGAATAATCTCCCCAGTGACCCCCTCTAAACACTCCCCAGGAGTCCTAAACATTCAGTACTTGGCTTGGGATAAGCGGCCACATTCAGTGCGAGTTAGTCCGTCATTCTTCCCACTTGCCAAAGGCCATGTTTTCAACCGATTGGGGGGCTTGTTTACATGATCATTTATTGTGACTTAACAAACCCAACTGCTCTAACTCACTTTAATCTGTTTACACTATCAAATGGGTTTAAACCCAAGGCTGAACCAGAATGAAAATAAGGAAACTTGCTGCAACTTCATCTCGAAAGAAGCGCCTATGCAATATACTAGCATGGTGATTTCCACAGGTGAGCAGGCAGGTGTAGGTGGGGTTCGTGTTTCACAGCAAGCAAACACAGTAGCATAGCAATGATCCAAGATAGTAAGCAAGGAATGTAGCTAACACCCCACGCAATACCAAGCATGTGTAAACAAGAACTTCACGATAACTTCTATGAATCAATCTTGGAAACAACTAAAAGCATCCCTAAATCATAAAAGTACGCCCTTGGAAATTCAGGATCCAATACTACATTTTGGCTGTCTGCAAATGCTTTGCAGTTCTAGCCAGAACATCAACCATTGAAGTTTGATTTGTGGTGCGAGGCCACCTATGGCAGTTTCAAAAAGGGGGTTATTAACAATTAAAATGCCCTCTCAGCCCATTACAGAATAGGGTCTGCATATACAAGAGAAACAGGATAGCTCAGTTGGTAGAGCATGAGACTCAGGGCCATGGGCCCAAGCCCCTTGTTGAGTGAAAGATTCCTGCATGGCAGGGGGTTAGACTGCATGACCCTCGTGGGCCCTTCCACCTCTACAGTTCCATGAGATACAGGGCACATCAGAATCAATTAGTCATGTAGGGTTCTACATGACTCTGCATCTTATTTAAAGGGTCCTTTTAAATCTAAGAAGCCCCTGATGGATCAGGCCAATCACCTAGGTAGTTGAGCATCCTGTTTTCACAGTGGGCAACCATGGCCACCATGGGAAGGGAATAGCTAGACAGGATTTGTAAAACCCAGTAAGGGTAAAAAGGTCCTTGATCTATGCTCTGACCTCTTTGTGTCCACCTCCCTGACTTCCACCTGGGTCAGGGATTCATAAAAATTCTTTAAACATTTTCTAATAAACTTAGCTGCAAAGTTTAGCTTTCATTTTTCTCCTTGTGGTTAATACAGACGGAATGGCTGAGAGATGTCTACTATGTGCCAAAACAATGAAGACTGAAAGAGTGGTAGGCTCATGTGGATGCAGCCTCAGAGCTCATTCAAACACGAAGCAGTGCCTGCTGCATCATCTTCTATGCTAATCTTTCCCCGGGTGCATGAGCTTTCTACGTGCTGGGAGGTTTCAATGAGGAACACGGTGCAAAATGAATGATTCCCAACATGCTTTGAAATGGTGCAGGAGTGGGGAGCACTGCATCATGTGAACATGTGCACATTGCAACTGGCTCAGAATTGTATTGAAAGAAACAAAATAGTTCCTTCTTTCTGTTCTTGGAGCCCTTATAACAAGGAATACGTGAAAGCCAGTTGTACATGAACATACAATATAATCAGACACAGAGAAGGGTGTCTAGGACGTTCCTTGTTCCAAGTCTGATTGTACTGTGTTGTTAGTTCGTCCATGTGGCTTGCTTTTGTTTTGTTAAACTTTGTGTGGTTTGTTGAAATGGCCTTTTCTAGCAATTAAGGGACAATTCAGTAATGGTAATACCTAATTATAAAATTAAATTAGCTTGTGATAGCTCATAATCCAAAGCCACCCACCATTGGTAAAAACAAAGCAACATTAAAACTAACAACCATGTCGTAAATTGTATAAACTATTTTACTTGTTTTTAATTGTATTATTAGATTGTTGTAACCCACTCTGAAACCTTAGGGTGAGAAACATTATACATTAAAATAAAATTAGCCATACTCAAATCATACAACTGGCCAGTATAGCAACAATTTTTTATTATTATTTAAAACTATATATTCCTTGTTACAACACCATATATTTAAAAATATTGTTAAATAGAATAAACATTTTACTTACAGTGTTAACCATTTTTGTATTTAAAAACTGTATTAGAATATTAATGATGAAATATAGTATTATGTGCAGATTATGTATTCCACTAGAAAACAAAACACACAGAACTGATGTAGTAAACACAACCTAATTCTGAACCAGTGCTGGAGCAGTTACTCTCATGTATTTATCTTTTAAATTACCTTCCCTGTTCATAGTACTCTGCAGTCCCCTGTCATGTGCTCCCTGATTTCTCAGTTTCTTGAAAATCAGTCACCAAAACCATTGGCTGGGTTGTTGATATTTTAGCACCCTAACACAGGATGGGTCTGACCTGTGTGGATATGGCTTCTCTTACATATTCTATGATGTGGTTTGCTATTTTTAATACTTGCCTCTTCCCGTGAGCCAGTTTGTTCTCAGCTTTGTGGCTGGGAAACTGGCAAATACAAAACCAAATCAAAATTCTGAATATGTTTCTATACTCCCCCCCCCATTAAAACGCTGCCAGCATCTGTCCTCAGTGCAAAGCTTTAAAACCCTTTCCCTTCCACTTCCCCTCCACTGATGCCTTGCACCCCTTCATCTAGCACTTCAATATGCAATCAGCAAAGCACATCTCACACCTGCCACTCAGGCCTTACAGTTTCAATCTTCCTCTTCAAGCTCTAGCGCTTCTGTGCCTGAAGACAGACTGGCTCCTGCCAACACCTCTGCTCCTTCTTCTCTTTGTTGATGAGGCACCTCTATAATTGTCCCTCACTGCTAAGTTTGCATCTTCCACAACACCTTCTGTCTCTGAAATTCCTTCCCTCTTATTCCTCTCAAATAATCACTTTGCTCTGACACTAATCCTTTCTTAAAGGCTATGACTGAACATATATGAAAACAGATGGAAGAGAATACATAAATGCTCCCACATTGCCAGAACTCTGCATCTCCCAGGAGTTGCCAACCATTTCTGGCCCATGCGCATATTTGGATTTTCGAGTGAGTGCTATGGGCTCCCCTCCCCACCTCTGGCCCTTCCTCTCCCCTCTCTCTCCTTCCCTAGATCAGGTCTTCCCCACAAGACTGAAAGGGACAAAGTGTGTATACACACTTCACTTTTCTAAGGGATGTGGGTAAAAGTAAGATCCAGTCAAATTAACCTGGCCTTGGAAAAACACTCTTCAAACTTCATCCTTTAGCTCATTGTCAATTTAAAAGGAGAAAAAGGTATCTACCCTTGTCACCTTGTGACCAAGGGGCAGTAAATGTGTGTGTGTGTGTGCGTGCTCAGAGGCTTTGCAGATGGCAGGGGAAGATTTCAGAGGCACCCCAGCACTCGTGAGTGCCCTTTGACAATGCCTGCTGTACCCTATGTCAAGATGAATTTTTATCAACAGCACTGCTTTTAACTAGCATATTCGACTCTCAACTTATGTAGGGAGTATGTACTGGGATAGCGCAAAAAGGCAAAATTGTTTATAGTCTAAAGAAACTGTCCCTGCACCTTTAAACTCTTGCCCAAGGCCACACACACACTCCAAAGACTGCTGAACATGCTCCCTGAACATCCAAACGCTCTCCCAAGGTGAGTGCAATGGCAGGTGGGACTGCCAACGTTCCCCCCCACCACCCCCAAAAAGCCTGTCCCCTTTAATTTTTTTAGGTCAAGCATGGGAAGTTAAATTCATTCAAGTTAAATTGTGTATAAATTGCAAATAAATTAAATAAATTGACTGTATCTCATTTTGCGCATATGCCATATTAACCAAAATAAATATCTGCTGCACCATTTATCCAACCCAATGGGAACAAAGTTCCCATGACCTCAAGTGCACACCAAGCAGACCTCCTCAAACAACTCTTCCAAGACAGATTTAACTTTGAAGAGTTGAACTAGGAAAGAGGCAAAGACTTAAAAGAAACTGAATCATTTGGCAGACCAATAGCAAGAGTAGGTTTCCTGCCAAAGGCATTGCCCTTTCAAGTGGAGTGGGGAGAGCAGAGGCATGAGAAGGAGAGTGGAAGATAGATGGGTCTTTCACTAATAAATGTTTCCTCTCTCTCTTTTTCCTCTCCAGCATATCCCTTGAAGAGGGAAACAGTGAGTAGAGGAAGGCAGTTTTTTGGTCTTTCCAGGAAAAGCAACCAGGAATAAACTCCTGGAGATAAATTATACGGCACCTTTGTACAATTGCCTCTTTGTCAAGAGTGGGGTCTTTTTTCTTCTTCTTCCTCCCAGCGCTTTTTGTGGCCAGCTTTGGTTCTGCTCTGTTCACACCACTCCCTCTTGCACAGAGGTAATGGCAGAGAGGATACAGGTCAATGCTCAGTGCAAGGCAGAGTCAGACCCTCTATGAGCCTGACCCGCATTCCCTCTGCCCCCAATTTCTCTTCCATCCAAGAACTGTCCCCAAGTGTGAAAAGGTCCCATTAAAACATTTTCCAGAAGCCTTTACAGGGAATACATTATTTTGATGGATGCTCGGACTGAAGAGAAGAATTTCTAAGCACCAGAAAATAATGGAGCTTGTTCTAATGGCTTTAAGAGATGCCCAGAGGCACCAGGGAGGTTTGCTTCTCTGTAAATCAAAACAGCAGAAATCCAGAAAATGGAGTTAAACAATTGAACGCCAGGAAGCAGTGAAATTGGGCTCTATTTAACTGCTGCTCTTGGTTACAGCCAACTTCAGGCTATTTGGAAAAACAGCACACATGCCACATCACCAGCACAAATTTAACAGGGGAAAACAAAGAGACAACAGGGGTCATAAAGAGGAGTGGCAAGAAGGAAACCAGGGAAAGCTAGGTCACCACTCTCTACCAGAGAGCTAGCCCGATTATGACTGAACACTAATGAGACATGCAATATTAAAACAATAACAATGATGCAACGGGGACAGAATAATCTGTAAACTGGTATGGACTGCCAGCCAGTTACAAAAAGAATACTAAAGTTCTTGCTTATCTTAGTAACAAGGAATAAATTGGTGTGCTGGTGATTAGTAGATGTGTTTTGAAGACTACTACTGTGCTGATCACTTTGGTTTGGTTTTTAAAAAGCACCCACTGTTTGCTATTCAATAAGCACTGGATTTCCCCAAAGTAAATCACAATAATATATCATCCATCCAGCTTTCACAGGATCATTATTCTGATCAACAAACAGGGTGCACCTTGAGCACATTTAACCTACACTATTTCAGCTATAAGTGGGCAAGGCGGGTGTGGTCTATGATCTCGTGAGAGCATCCCTACCAGTCCCAGAGTCTGTGTGTCAAATGAGCCTGAGAAGCAAGGTCAACAGCTTAAAAGCTCTTGTCGTAGTAACCACGAGCGGACTCACCACGAAAATGGCTTTTAAACTCTTGCTGTTGCTTCCAGGGCAAGGCACCCCAGCTCTAGGACTGATAGGGATGCTCTTTCTCCTTCCCCTCACTAATTGCCTTCTAGAAGGCAGCCTAGCTTGGCTAGCCTCAGGGTGGTTCCAAGGGTAACACGATTTTGGCTATACCCAATTGCCGCAAATACGTGTTACCTTTGAAACCAATCCCTTGCATAAGATGTGGGCCAACTGTATAACCAATACCAGCGATGCTTATGTGAGATTTAGGAGCTTCATGGAGACGACAATGACACAACGGATGTCAGAAACCACTTGACTGGACTCTTTTGTCAGCAGTTTCCCTGTATCAGGCTGGTTTCAATAGGGAGGAGGAATGGTGGCTGAGGAGGCAGAAAAGGGAAGAAAAGCAAGTGATAAATTTCTCTATTAGCCACGGGTAATCTTATGTGAGGTAACAGTATGATGGAGTATTTTAAAACCTTTGTATGTTTTGTAAAGAAGGGACGTGAAGTGGCAGTGCAAACACATATTCAAGCTGGGCAGACATTTTAATCAATTGAATGAACTCATTTATGATCCAACCCTGGCTATAGAAGAAAGCAGATTTCATACATGCAACTTAAAGCATTTTTTGAGCCACCCTCATGCTTTGGATATACTGGTACATATATGAAATACAAAAATGAAGTTCAACATGTACTATAAAAAGTTTTTTTATTGAAAGATTTTCATTTATAAAGGAATAATGCAAAAAAAGAAAAATATAAAGAATAGAGAAATGTGAAAATAAATATCAATATATAACAAAAAAAAATTACACTGCCTTCTCTCTTTCAAAAAGCATGCATGTGCATCAGCCTTGACGCATATGGTATTATTTTAGAAAGTTGTTAAAGTATCTGTGAAATTGAAAAGGTTTCCCTGTATCAGGCTGGTTTCAATAGGGAGGAGGAATGGTGGCTGAGGAGGCAGAAAAGTAAGGTGGAGAGAAGTTACACACCATCACCAACTGCATTGAGATAGGATCACATCCAATTATAGGGTAACACAGGCAGGTTGAAAGAGAACCTTCTTCCACAATGACTGGAGAGTTTGTGATGATATTTAAAGCAGTAAAACCTTAACTTATGCATGGGGACTGTGAGGAGGGAGGTCATTAAAGCATCTGAAAATAGATGTGTGATTTTAGCCTAGAAAGAAATTGCATAATGCCAACCTTTCCACAAAACAGCAAGAGCCAACATTGTTCATTACAATTCTAAGGTCACAAATATTGATGCAACTTATTTAGCAATGGGGCAATGATAAAGCTTTCCACTGGAATAAATTTGTTCCCACACTGGCAATTCTAGTCATCAAAAACACTTGCATGGTTGATGCTTCAATCCTATACCCGCTTACCTGGGACCAAACTTCGTTGGAACTCAGTGGGGCTTATTTCTGAGTATAGGATGGCACTGTAAATGAAGCTACTCAGTTTCAAACTAGAGAATCTACTACACTCCATCAATTCACAGAGTTAACTATGTATAAGCCCCCTGATTTCAAGGCACTTAAAGTGGGCATTAGACTATGCTGGATCATCAAATGAGTATGCTTTGACATGCACTAGAACCATTTTTTAAGAGTTATGTTGTTGGAGGATAGAAGCAATCGCAAACACTTGATGTACAGCAACCTTAGGACCCCCATGCGGGACACAGGTGGCGCTGTGGGTTAAACCACTGTGCTGCTTGGGCTTGCCACTTGAAAGGTCAGAGGTTCAAATCCCCGTGATGGGGTGAGCTCCCGTTGTTCGGTCCCAGCTCCTGCCAGCCTAGCAGTTCGAAAGCATGCAGTGCGAGTAGATAAATAGGTACTGCTCCAGCGGGAAGGTAAATGGCGTTTCCGTGCACTGCTCTGGTTTCACCAGAAGCGGCTTAGTCATGCTGGCCATATGACCCGGAAAAACTGTCTGCGGAAGCGGACAAACGCCAGCTCCCTTGGCCTGTAAAACGAGATGAGCGCCGCAACCTCAGAGTCGTTCGCGACTGGACTTGATTGTTTAGGGGTCCCTTTACCTTTACCTAGGACCCCCATGTATGAAATAGATCATCTCACCACTCCAAAGGAAATGCTGGAGGAACAGCTAAGTATGGTCTCATCCACATTCAAGCAAGCAATCAAAAAGGGCACTACTTTGCTCTTACCGACTCTACACAAAACAAACAAGACCAATAATTCCTGGGATTACAATCTAGCAATGGTAGTGGAAGGGAATACACTTTACTTTCGCTTTCTGTATTAGCAAACTCTGTTCTTGTCGAGATGGAGAAGAGGGATTAAACCAGGGGTCAGCAACATTTTTCAGCCGTCGGCTGGTCCACCGTCCCTCAGACCATGTTGTGGGCCAGACTATATATATTTATTTATTTGGGGGGGGGGGGATGAACAAATTCCTATGCCCCACAAATAACCCAAAGATACATTTTAAATAAAAGCACACATTCTACTCATGTAAAAACACCAGGCAGGCCCCACAAATAACCCAGAGATGCATTTTAAATAAAAGGACAAACTCTACTCATGTAAAAACACGCTGATTCCCAGACCGTCCGCAGGCTGGATTTAGAAGGTGATTGGGCCGGATCCGGCCCACAGGCCTTAGGTTGCCTACCCCTGGATTAAACTGATATCCCTAACACTCAGCACAGGGAACAAAATCCCACAGAAGACCGACGCCTAACAAAACAGCCATGTCAGTGAACCAAAGATACTGCAAACTCAATGGTAAAAGCCGAACCGTTAGACACATTAACTTCATGGACAACAGCTGCAATTAGTGTTCTTTGTCATGATTTGTGTGAAATGCAGACAGCCACTAAATACAGTATGCCAATTAATGCAGTGAGAGCATGCTGAATGGCAAGAGAAGCCCAGCTCAAAGGCTCCTCCATCAGGTGAAGCCAGCAGCATACTTTTTAAAGGGCATGCACTTTCAAAAAGGAAATGGTTTATCATATTCCTGAAAAGATTTCCTTAAGTAATATTAAAGGAACAGCCACAGAAACAACAATAGAAAAAAGGGATTTAGCAAAGATCTTTGTTTATCTAATCTGTATTTGGCAGGCACATTCATTAACAGGTTCGTGGTTTCCTCTGTTAAATTAGACTGTATCCAGGATATTATTTATCTGGAGAGACAGTAGTAGCAAGGCAACTTGCATCTGTTCCAGCACTTGTTGTTGTTATATTGTTTTATAGTTGGGTTTCCCCAGCCACTCTGGACAGCTTACAACATAATACCACTAACTGCAGCTACGTCCCCAAGTCACATACAACTCAATAGTGGTGAAATTATCTACACCAATTGTATTTCACTCCTAAAAGAAACACCACTCTAGCATGAGCATGTGTAGATGCGCATCCAGCTTTTCACAAACTAGAAAGATAATAAATATTTAACAGAGTTTACTTTTTTAACTGTTCAGAAATGTTTGGGCACAGGGTAATGGAACGTGTTACAGTGGAACCTTGGTTTTCGAGCGTCTTGGAAGCCGAACGTTTCGGAACCTGAATGCCAAAAACCCGGGAGTGAATGCTTCCATTTTTGAACATGCCTCGGAAGTTGAACGGCTTCTGCTGCGTGTTTTTCCATTTTCTCAATGGAAATTGCCCACAGCCCTTTGCGCCTCGGTTGTCAAACGTTTTGGAAGTCAAATGTTCTTCCGGTACGGATTAAGTTTGACAAGAGAGGTTCCAGTGTACTTATAAAATGGGCACCAAATACTCAGCAGGCACTGTGGCAGTCTCAATAAAAGGTATGCACAGATATAGCAACGGTGCTGGCCATCCTTCTATGAACTGCTTTTATTTTCCAAGTCCTTGTTTTCACTTGAAGCACTACAAAATTTGCGCATGGGGGGGGGGGGGGGGAACGACGACACCAAAACATTGCAATGTAACCACTTCAATTATTTTGACAATCAAACAGTATGTAAATTTTATGAAATAAATAAATGAAATCACAGCAGCAGTCAAAGAGTTAAATCTTCAAAACCATGACTTTTCATGGCCAAGTTTTCCTGCTTGCATAAAAGGTTTGCACAGCAAGAAGAAAGAATAAGAGCTTTTTAAAAATCGCATGGAAACACAAACATGAGATCTCACGGAGGGATTTTTACGAAGCTTCATATTGTATCTGTCTTAAAGCACTTGTTCCACTGTATAATCTGCATTATTGTCTGTTATTTTACATAGGATATAGTGTGTGTGTGTGTGTGTGTGTGTGTGAGAGAGAGAGAGAGAGAGAGAGAGAGAGAGAGAGAGAGAGAGAGAGAGAGAGAGAGAGAATGCTGTAAGAGCACCATAATTAGTATGTTTCAGTCCCACATCAATTAAGGGAACCTTTTTTTCATACTTCAATGCCCATAAAGAGAAAACCAGTAAGGGCACTCTATGTATTCCATTGAAATAAGAAAAAAAGATATAGCAACACTACAATAGCTTTCAATGAGTAAAAACAAAAATTCTGTAAACCTGAAATGTTTTATATAAACACATAGAGACAATTAATCTTTCTGTATTTGTATTCCTTTCTCATGGTTGTCACCCCTTAAAAGGAATATAAGGAAAGCAAATTGTGAGAAACTCCTCAGAATTTATTTGATCTCCTACCAAGATTCAGCTGGTGGGGCTTTTCAGTAATCCAATCTCCCAAGCTTATTATAAGTCTGCCTTGCCATTAATACTATGTGTGTACACCCTTTTAATATATATCACACACACACACAGTTTTTGTAAATGGTGGCCTGTTTCATCCATGTTTTCCTCCCCCAATCCTTTTTATTTGCTTCCTAGAATAGCATTTTTCCAAACAAACAAAACCTGTCAGTAAAGAAACAGTAATAATAATAATAATAATAATAATAATAATAATAATAATAATAATAATAAATATCCCAGACAATCTGCATTCTAACATAAAGAGAAGTGTAACTATTTACATTTCTGCCTCATTTTCACAGACACAAACTGTGTTACTTGCCACCTCCTTTTGAGGATGAGGAGAAGCTATTGAACGCATAACAGGGAAGATAGGTATTACTTTTATGGAGGAGTGTAACTTGTTTAAGACTGAAAATATTTGTAAATATCTATTATTACCCTGCAGCAAACTAGCAACACCTTTCATTTAAAAATGATGGGAATGTTACACCCACCTTTTTTTTCCCACCCCACCTTTTGAGTCTACTACAGATCACATGCTTTGTCTGTGTAATAACCTTTAAAAACTTAAACTGGATGGTACAGGAATAATTTAATTTATCAGGATTAGGAAAACTGTCTTTAAAAAGGAGCTACAACTGTGAACTCAAACTGACCTAATAGTAGCCTTTCAGAGTCTACCAAGTGGTTAAAATATTAGAAAAGTTTGCCTCTGTGAAGTACCCCATTATACAATACTCATAGAATTGTAGAATCAGAAGGGACACCTAGGGTCATCTAGTCCCACCCCCTGCATTGCAGGAATCAAAGCAAAGCATCCGTGGCAGATGACAATTAGACTTCTGCTTAAAAACCTCCAAACTACATTCTTCAGTTCCCAGACAAAGATCATTTTCCATTACTTCAGTCCGTACAAGGTAAGGTGTAAATTCTAAGTACAATTCAAAGTACTCCTCTCCAATAAGCCCAGGAGAAATTTGCTTGCCTATAATAGATTTCTAAAGTAGAATAAGCAGGGGGAAAAATATGTGAGCAAAGAAAGTCAAATGGGAATCCCGAGGTCCAAAAAGAAACCTTTCAGAGGAAAAAGCAGGAATCTAGGTGTCACTAGGCTCCTTGTTCTACATACTTTTTTGCTTAAAGGGGTAAATCAAAAGGGTTCAATCAACAGAATCCTTCAATTAATTTGGTTTGCTGCATATATCATCATCATCTTTTATTGCCAACCCTTTGCCAGCAGATCCCAGGGTGGGTTACAGCAATTTAAAATTCAATATTAAATGTTTTTTTAAAAAAAGTATAGTCACAGGAATAGGATGGGTCCTATAAATAAGTATCTCAGGTATCAAAGGCAGGGGTAATTCATACCAGCCAGACATGTACACTGGTAAATTTATTATCTGGCATTCTGAACTTGAGGACCGACATAACAACTTTTATCTTATCAGCCTTCTTTTTGATAGCTGCCATAGTACTTGCTGAAGCAAAGAGCTACTGTCAAATTAACCTGCGGGTCTCTTTCCTCTTCTATCATCTGCAATAGTCTCAGGAGAGCCCCCAAAGTTTGCAACCACTTTTTAGCACAGGTAGGCCAAAACTGCTCCTATGGGTCACTAGGGAAAGGGTATGTATAGGCTGCTAAAGGTCCCAGATAGGAGCTGTTTAACAAATTTTAGGTAACAGGGCTTAGAAGAACATCCACTGAAGACTTCAGAGAACCTTGCCAAAAGAGTCTCAGTCTCCATATATGGAAATGTTGTACCACTCACTCACACATACATAGCACTGTGTCCTCAATTTCCAGAAGGAATGCTCCTGGTTCAGGGTTCTAGTCAACTAGTCAGGCCCTCCTCCATTCATACACAGATTTTCTTTTCCAGCTAGCACACATCATTCTGTGGTTACACAGCATGTTCAGCCCTTAGATGCAGCCTTAGGTTTGAGGGTTTTTTAAATGATTATTTTGTACACCTGAAAACTTCAGTATTCCCTGTGGCACACCAATACCTTCCTCTTTGTTTCCAGCAGCCTTGTTTTGGTTGCAACCCTGTTAGCACTTACCACCCGAGTTAACAATTACGGGAGGTAATAATACTGTATATAATACAGACAAGTATATAGGGATTCAAACATTAGGAGCACCAGTTCCCAATATTCTTTCACACTCTGGTGTGACCAAGAAACGGAAACCATGGTGAGAGTGCACAGATGGAAGCAGGCAGGTTTCTCCATTGTTGAAATCACATGGGGCAGGAAATAGATTTAGCACCCTTTCCAGAAGGTGTCTGTTTCTGAATGCACTTAACAGTCGTACCTTGGATCTCAAACGGCTTAGTTGCCAAACATTTCGGCTCCCAAATGATCGAAAACTGGAAGTGAGTGTTCCGGTTTTCAAACGATTTTTGGAAGCCCAACGTACGGCGCGGATTCCAATTGGCTGCAGGAAGCTCCTGCAGCCAATTGGAAGCCATGCTTTGGTTTTTGAATGGTTCTGGGAGTCGAACGGACTCCCGGAATGCATTCTGTTTGGCAGCCAAGGTATGACTGTACTTTCTTCCACACAAATGAATGGATGTCATGAATTCCTATGAGAAAAAGTAAAGGATGCACCTGGGCACAACAATTAATTGAAGTTAAGATGGGTCTTCCATGCCAGAACCTGGATGGACCTGGTCTTCACTGACCTTTCTACTCCAGAGTCCTTAAAACGCTCCTCCACAAACATCTCATCTATCATAATATCTGGGAGTTTGCTAGTACATTCATGATACTGAGTGACCGCATGTCACAGAGAAAAGCTACCAGGACAGAGGATGCAACTTCCACAAGCGCTTAAGTTCAAGCATCTCTCTTAAAAATTTGATTGGAGTGCCAACTTCCCTCTACTATTAACTATTAAATTAAGGTCAAGGGGCAGTCATTCAAAATTCTTGAGAAGATGCAGCAGTATGTGTGCTATACTCTGTTTGAATCATTGCTATACAGTGGTACCTCGGGTTAAGTACTTAACTCATTCCAGAGGTCCGTTCTTAACCTGAAACTATTATTAACCTGAAGCACCACTTTAGCTAATGGGGCCTCCTGCTGCCGCCACACAGCCGAAGCACAATTTCTGTTCTCATCCTGAAGCAAAGTTCTTAACCAGAGGTACTATTTCTGGGTTAGTGGAGTCTGTAACCTGAAGCGCATGTAACCTGAAGCGTATGTAACCCAAGGTACCACTGTATTTCAACTATGGGGCATGGTGTGGAAGTCATGAAGGCATGCAATATTAACAAACTTATTGATTACGAACAAACGGCACCACACAAAGGCCAACCAACAGGTCTCACACAGCCACAGTAGCCTCACTTCTGAAGAACCTAAATCTTCCCATAGATACTGGCATGGTGCAGCACAACAGGGACACCACATAAAAGCTGTGAATAGGAATATGGAGATCAGATATCCTGTGTACACACACTCAAGATGCCGTACAAATAAAGGTGCAGCCTGACAGCACCGTACAGTATCACAACATTAAACAGGAAAGAGTTTCTTATCTGAAATTATTTGCTTGTGCCCTTTGTTCTATTAACCTTTTAAGCATATTAAGTTGTCTTCACAGTCCTCACAGGAGCTACTGTTCACAAAAACAAAGAGGCACCAGCTCTTACAAGTATCCTAAATTTAAGCATAAATTATTTTTCCCAATTAATTTTTATTATTTTCTTTCATCTAGCATACTTCAGCGCTGCAAGGAAGCAGGAACAAATGGAGATAAAACTAAAATCAGTGAGTAGAAAAACTGAAGTAGAATGCATATATGTGGAAGAAAATGTGCCAAACTGTTTATTCAGGCATAAACGCCAGCACTTTTCCCCAGAGGGACACTCAGGAGAATAATGCTGGAATGAAGCCGCAGTTATGGATGTTGCTATTCCTGAGTCAACCTGGCATAAAAGTGCCTTCTGTAGACATCAACACACTGCCACTTAACAAGCAAGCATGACAAATGACCTACACTTTACAGCAAACCATCCCCCCAACAGTCATTAACTGCCAGGACACATTAAATAGAAGCACCTGGGTAAGAGCCAAAATAAAATCCCACCCAGTCCTCTATCTAGGCAGTGGTCTAGCCTTTAAATTGTTCCTTTACGCTCTCACAGAACTTGCCAGAGAAATTTAAACTCCTCCGGTTAGCAATAAAAATAAATTAAGGTTCCGCCTGTTCTATCCGGCATTTTCAAACTATCGCTCCTGCCACTGCAAGGGGGGGCGGTGTATGTGAGCGCAAGCAGCATTCTGATCAGAAAGGAACTGTTTAAGCTAAACACAACCTCATTGTGCCCCAAGGCCAATGCTTGCGAGAATGATGGGAGCCAATATTTCTAAGGCAGAGACTTCCTGCAACTCCCAATCAGCATCTGGAGAGACAGGTGGATGAAATTACACAGGCAGCAGCCAAAAGAGGAGGAAGATGCATTTATGCTTCCGACTTCCTGCTACAGAAAATGTCAACTTGTCCACAAACATCTGGGAAACTTTGCTCCCCCCCCAAACAACAACTTCAACTTATTAATAAACAGCAGAGCATATCTTCCCCCCTCCAAGAACATAGTTACTATTACTCTGCCACTGTTTATTGAGCACCAATAATGTGCTCAGCACACATCTGTGAACCACTAACCACAACACATTTTCTACATCAGTTTCAAATACAGCACTGCAAAACACTTAAGATGCACAGTCTTCCTTGTAAGCAACAGGCAGGGAGAAAGCTGCTTTTTTCTTCTTCACATGCTTTCCTGCTCCCAACATAGCATTTATTATGGGTGCTCACTTTGAGCATTTATTACTACTACTACTACTACTACTACTACTACTACTACTACTTCTACTACTATAAAAGCACTCCCAAGACCACAAAAAATCTGAGGGGAAAGAAAGTAAACGGAGCCCAAGATTCCACCCTAGCAGGTCTGTACCTTTAAGGGGCTTGTCTGGTAGGAAGAGCAGCTGCATTCCTGCTGAGGAAGGGCTGCTGTCCCAACACGCAAGAGAAGGCTAGAAATAACCTGCACACATACAACCTTCCAGCACTGAATTTAACAATGCCACAGTCTCTCACTCACCCGCAGCAGGGAAAGACAGAAAGAGGGAGAGAGGGAGAGAGGGGGAGGGAGAGAGAGAGAGAGAGAGAGAGAGAGAGAGAGAGAGAGAGAAGGGGGGGTATAAATTTAGCAGATCAATTTAGCAGAAAGGGATAAATTTAGCAGATCAACTTCAGAGGGGAGGAGGTGGGCGTATGTGCATCAAAAGCGGCGGCTGCCCTTTGGAGGAGTGGGGGGAGAGCAAGCATGTTTCAAGGCAAGAGTACATGAAGGAAGTGGAGATCCCTTTGCTGTGGCTTTGCAGGGATCCGGTTGGGTTGCAAGAAGAAACATTTGAAGGGCTGGGACAGGAAAGCCGATCAGCGGCCCTAACAGATGCATGCTCTACACAATATGAGCTGCGAAGGCTGAGGAGGACAGGAATCGCCGGAGAACGAGGCATGCGTGTGACGGATGGGACAAAGACAATGCCAAGTAGGGAAGAAGAAAGCAGGTAGTTAGCACGGCGGGATGCCCCGCGCGCCGGCGCCAGAAACACTCGAGCACCTCTTGCAAATGAGCAAAGCCGCCGCCGCCGCCGCTCCACCCAGCTGCTCCTGCGCGTGGAGGGAGCGGGCTTAATTTGAGCCAGAGTTCAGCCAGGCTTTGCCCCAGAGCACCTCCCCACCACCAGCGGCTCGGGCAGTGTGTGCCGGATTTGGCCGGGGGGGGGGGGCAAATCATTAGGCGAAGTTGTTGTACCATGTGCAGAGTGCTCTTTCTGCCCTTGCCAAGTGAACACAGGCAACTCTCTCCGACACACCAACTCTCCGAAACTTGGATGCCATCACTTCTAGTTTTAGAAACAAAGGGGTGGGGGAAGGGAGGAGGAGAGAGAAGACTGCGAGGAGGTTTCTCTGGTCCACAGCCACGAGGGCAAGGACCCCGGGGAGCAAAGAAAAGGGGGGGGGGGTTCCCTGCAACGCTAACCTAAGCGCGTTGGGTGCTATTTAAAAGTCCTGCTTTGTTCAGCGGGATTTGTTCCCAGGTACGTGCCCAGAGAGGGCTGCAGGTCTAGGAAATGGGGAGCAGCTCTGTATGGGCTCAAGGCAAGAACACAGGCGCACCCGCAATGAGGGCCAGAAAAACGCCACTGGCCGAGTCCGGGGATTCCCGGCGAGAGCTCAAGTCGGGGCTGGGTCCGAAACGTGAAGCGAGACGAGCGCGCCTGAGCATGGGCCGAGCGCCTTTCGGAAAGCCCGGAGCAACTTCGACCGCGGGACGCCGCACGGCAGAAAGGCAAAAGAGAGAAAGGAGCCTTTCCCCGACGCAAGTCTCGTTCACAGCGCACAGCGGCTGAGAGCAGCGCGGGAAACCGGGGGGGGGGGGAGGGTGTCCCTTCGGAAGCGCTTACCTCGCACGTAGAAAAGGGCTCCCAGCAGCAGCAGCAACAGCGGCTGAGGAGGAGGAGGCGGGCGGACGCCCCCGAGCCGCCTCATGGTGGCGACCCCTGCTGCAGCTCCCGCAGCCCCTGCACGACGCAGTCTCTCCCCTGCTTGGCGAGCGGCGAGCAGAAAGTTGAGTTCTCCCGAGTCGTCTCGCTGCACGGCGCCCGCGGCTCTCTGTCCCTCCCTCTCCCTCTTTCTCTCTCTTTCCGCGGTGCCGGCCGGGCGACCTTCCTCCTCCTCAGAGCAGCCGCCACCACCAGGCGCCAGGACTGGCCGGGGTGGCTCGCGGTGAGTCTGGCTCTGGTTGGAGCGGCGGCGGCGGCGGCGGCGGCGGCTGCTGCTTCACTCGACCCCGCGCCGACGTCTCTCTCCACCCCGCAGGAGCGCGACGGCGAGATTGGGGCTCCCTCCGGCTGCCTGCTCCGCCTGCCCGCCCCCGGCCCTGCCCTCGGAGGAGGAGTCCCGACGGGGCAACCTCCGCCTTCGCTTCTCGCCGACAGGAGCGGCGGCGGCGGCGGCGGCTGCTACACGGCCGGGCACGTTTCCCCAAGTTGCGAGAGGGAGAAGACGAAGGCAACTTGACGTCGCCTTCCCGCCTCAGCAAGAGCTGACTCCCTACTACGCTAACAGTCTTCGACCTTTTCCTACACGGGACCCACTTTTCTTCTAAACTGGTTTGGTTTTTTTGGAGAGGGACCTGGGACCCTCTGCATGCAAAGGAGGTGCTCTACCACCGGGTTAGAGCCCTTCTAATTATGATTTATTTGTTGCATTTATATCCCAACTTTTCCCTCCAAAGAGCTCAAAGTGGTGTACATGGTTCTTTGCCTCCTCCTCAGTTCATCCTTGCAACAACTCTGTGAGGTAGGTTAGGCTGAGAGGCTGTCTCAGCCTAACCTACCAATGGGATTACCCAATGGGCTTCATGGGTGAGTGGGGATTTGAACCCTGATCTCCCATATCTTAGTCCAGCACTTTCAACTACAAAACTACACTGGCTCTCAAATCACCACCAGCACCAGGCCACCCCACACCTGCACCCCTTACAGGCTCAGAGCATTTTGAACACAAGTGGAAGTTTTCTCCCATAGTGTGCTCAGATTGGTGGCAAACAACTGCCTCACTCACACCATATAGGACAACTCCCCTCCCTTTGCTGATCAGCAGGTGCAAATGTACACATCATCCCTGTTCTCAGCTCAGATACGGCAGTTCCACTTCACTGTGTCCAGATGCATAACATCATCTATCACTCATTTCAATTTGCAGGTATTGAAGATGCACACATACTCTTCCTGGTTGCTTTTGGTACTTCATCAAAATGGGAAAGTGGTATGCACTTTTAAAGCTAGTTCAATAAAACTTTAAATGATATAGTGAGTTGAATGCAATGGTAGCTTTACACTAGCAGAAAGCACTTCACTCGTGCAAGACAGGCTGTGGCAGACCTACATTTTTGGAGCCCTGAAGCTTGAACTGTTATGGGGCCCCTTCACAACCAGCAATTAGGTAACGCCTGATATTTTCTGGGGTTGTTCCATGACAGATCACCACACCTCTACAACATCTGCGCTACCAACTCTCAAACTTCAGGACTGTTGAAATATAAACAACAACAAAATAATCAAAATGAGTTGTGCGACTCAGATTGGGTCTACTAGATTCATTTTAAAAGCAGCCTGGGCTAAAGTCGCTTCTGGGACCCTCTGGGATTAAAGACCCTGAAGCTTAAGTTTCGTACCTGACTTTCACCAATACCTCTCTCACTCAATACTTGAGGTTGTGTGGAACAGTGTGGAATATAACACAAAGGGCTGCAATGGATAAAAGGATTGGCAAAACATCTATGATGAAATCCCTCGCCACCATTGCACAGAAATAACTTTTTAAGTGAACAACAACAAAAAGCTACAATAAAAACTAATAGAGACTAATAACCCCCTTCCAAAAAACATATTGTTAAATTGACAACACTATCTCCCCATTCCGTCCCTTTGCTGCATGCAAGGATCTGTGTTTCCTCAAAATATTGTAAATTATGTGACATTTCGGTTGGTCTTAATAAAAGTATTGCTTGACTGTGGGTTTTTGGTCTTTCCATGGAACAACATGGCTGTTTTTGTTTTTTTAAATATTGTGCAAAGTACCATGAGATAGGGAAGAAAGTAAGGGAAATACTGTAGTCCAGATCAAAAAAGAGGAATGTTCACAAGCTTTCCCATAACTCTTATAGACCACTAATCTATGGGAAGGAAACTTCTTAGCAAACCACTGGGCATTTCATGCCTCTCTTTAATGCTAGGTCAGTTATCCTAAAAATAATTCTAGCAAGGCCAGCCCTACCCTTAGGCAGAAAGAGATGGATGCCTTAGACAGCAGATGCTGGTAAATGGTGAGGGGTTGGTTGGAGAGAATAGTTCTGTGTGCCGTGCAGCCTGCCCTCTTACATCTTCCAGTTGCTTTAAATTCAGAGATCTGTTGTATTTAAAGTTTCATCAAGTGTGAGGTTCTGGTCTTAGCAAAAATCTGAAAATAAAAACTTACTTACTGAACCCACAACAGCTATTCTGTATAGAAATCAAGAATTTGCGTACATCTGGTGCCTCTGATAAAGTGAAACCACCAGAGATAACTTTGGAATGAAGGCAATTCTGCAATTGTAAATGTTGCCAGGCAGCTGAGGTAGGCAACTGGAACTCTGATCTGTGATTGTCACATGAATTTTGGGTCTTAGGTCTTTGGCAGCCATTGGTTCCATACATTCTAATAGCAACTTTGCCTATTTCATAACTCTTACTTGAGGCATCCAAGAAAAAAGTTACTGAACGCCCCTTTTAATGTGGAATTTGTTGAAATATTTATAGTACTTACAAGGTTATTGTAAGTTTTGTTTATGAGAATGTACTCGATTGCAGGATATTGCTTCATAAACTATACAAATTATTCTAAAAACGTAACAGCTCTATTTCACCATACAATCTGTATACAATATTGGACTTGATGGGGAAATACAAATTGAGCTTGAAATCAGGCAAGACAGCAGCATTGTGAGTGAATTATTTGTCAGTTGTCTGCGTTGTATGCTGTACACACCCTGTGAGGAGCCAGGTACGCAGTCTGGGATGCTCCTGGATCCAGCTGTGTCACTCAGTGGCCAAGAATAGCTTTTGGTAGTATGACAGCTGTGACAATTTCTAAACCAGGATAACTTTAGGCACTGGTAACTTCATGCCTGGATTACTGCAACACACTCATTGTGCAGCTTCCATTGTGGCTGGATTTAGTGCAGAATGCTGCTGCACAATTGCTGAAAGGAGCAAGATTCTATCAGCATGCTATATCTCTGCTCAAAGATCAGAGTGGTTGCCAGTTTGTTAACAGGCCAAGTTGTATACTATTGTATACTGTTAGGGCTTTACAACTTTGGGCTAATTTACTTGCAGGATCGCACTGCTCCATCCATGTCTACTTTACTGTTTTGATCTGTGTACTTTTACAAGTGCCCTATAATGTTCTTTCTATATTGGTGAGGAGTCTATCTTTTAGTGTAGCGAGCACATATTCTTTGAAACTCCCTACCTACACCTAGGTAGGTAGTTACCGATTGAAACTAAATCCTTCGAAGACAGAGGTCCTATGGCTAGGTCGGGATGGCATGCGGGGGCCCAATTAGTGCCATTGCCTTCCGTTAAGAGTTTGGGTGTAATCCTTGACGCCTCCCTTTCCATGGAGGCACAAGTTACAGCAACAGCCAAGGCGACATTTTTCCACCTTCGCCGCATCAAGCAGTTGGTCCCTTACCTTTCCCGCCCCGACCTGGCCACAGTGATCCATGCGACGGTCATCTCCAGGCTTGACTACTGTAATTCGCTCTATGTGGGGCTGCCCTTGAAGCTGTCCCAGAAACTCCAGCGGGTACAGAATGCTGCAGCGAGGCTCCTCACGGGGTCTCTGCCATGGGAGCATATTCACCCAGTGCTTTTCAAGCTGCACTGGCTCCCGGTGGAGTACAGGGTCAGATTTAAGGTGCTGCTTTTGACCTTTAAAGCCCTTCACGGCCTAGGACCCTCGTACCTACGGGACCGCCTCTCCTGGTATGCCCCACGGAGAGCCTCAAGGTTCATAAATAACAACACCCTAGTGGTCCCAGGCCCTAAAGAAGTTAGATTGGCTTCAACCAGAGCCAGGGCCTTTTCAACTCTGGCTCCGGCCTGGTGGAACGCTCTGCCTCATGAGACCAGGGCGCTGCAGGATCTGATTTCTTTCCGCAGGGCCTGTAAGACAGAGTTGTTCCGCCTGGCCTTTGGCTTGGAGCCAATTTGATTCCCTCCCTCTCTCGCTTTTTTTCTTTTCTTTTCCTTCTCCTCCTGCGATGAGGCTACATTTTAATATTTTAATGTTCCATTATTTTAATGTTGTATTTTATTTTTGTTTTTAAGTTGTAATCATTCATCTTGTTTTTATTATTGCTTGTAAGCCGCTCTGAGCCCGGCCTTGGCTGGGGAGGGCGGGGTATAAATAAAAAAATTATTGCTATTATTATTATTATTATTATTATTATTATTAGGTGAGATATTTTGTATATATGTAATATTCCTAAATATTTAAAGTGCTTAGCAGACTATTGGGGGGGAAACTACTTCCAGACAGCAGGCTTAATCAGAGTCTCACAGACTGGAATTGCGATAGACAACTCTGAACCCTATTAAAAACCAGTTTGCCACAACCAAAAGAGGTGAAGTTGCCATAATCCACAAGGAGTCTGTCTCTCACACACAAAGTTGCTTGATCAGATTGAAAACAACAAATAATCTTGTGACACCTTAAAAGAGTGACAGATTTATTGTGACCTAAGCTTTTGTGGAGAAGAGCTCACTCCATCAGTGTTATCTTCAGTTGGCAGATTTACTTAGTTGCAGGAGAGGGGGAGATAGTTGGTAAACAGTGGGTTCAAAAGGGCAGGAAATCTATGCAGCAATCTGCCTGTGAAATTTCTATACAAATGCATACAAGATAAGGACAGAGTGGCTTATTCACAACACCAGCTTCTATGCTAATGCTATCTCTCTAGTGATGCCATGCACACCTATTCTGGGAAAAGAAGACTGTGTACACATTACCTTTTACTCTAGCTCCAGTGTGCTGCCAGTTCTGGTGTTTGAAGCTGAGTACACATGATATTAGCCAGAATCCATATGTACCCTGTAGTTTATTGAACAATACTCCGGGGTTACATGTGTTGCTCCTCAGACCATCTTCCATCCAATTTGAAAATGCAAGCCCCAGTTAAGGTGAGGTGTGTGCAGTTCAGGCCCCCATTATGCACAGATGACAGCTTCCTTCTGTAAGGAATTAGCTCTTCATTGTATGGCTGAGGTTATTCAGTCATGTAACATCATTACTTGGACAGAACTGGTGTCCAGATTTGTTGCAGGGCCTAATTCAGGGGTCAGCAACCTTTTTCAGCTGTGGGCCGGTCCACCATCCCTCAGACCATGTGGGGGGCCGGATTATATGGGGGGGGAATGAACGAATTCCTATGCCCCACAAATAACCCAGAGATGCATTTTAAATAAAAACACACATCCTACTCATGTAAAAACATGCTGATTCCTGGACCATCCGCGGGCCGGATTGAGAAGTCGATTGGGCCGCATCCAGCCCCCGGGCCTTAGTTTGCCTACCCCTGGCTCTAGAAGAAGTCAGTTTAGATTGCCTATAAGCAGGGACAAGCCAAGGCCTGCATGAGAGAAATATAATTATCCAGGTTGGGCTACTGATAATTGATAATATGCCAGAGCAGTTTTATCTGAGAGGTGACAACAAAATGTGTTCCATCAGTTCCAGTTCTGGACCTGTCCAGTCATAGGCAAAACCTTATTGATCTGTTTCCTCAGTTCATTTGGTGTATATTGTAGTTATACAATGCCTAAGGTTTTTCTTTCCCAGGGACTGGAACAAATGTGTTTATATACTCCTTGGCTATAGATGATGAATCATTTGGTTTGCTTTGAGAGGTAGCTCGAAGAAAAGCAGGTAGATGTGTGCAGCAGTCAGGTGGTTTCCAATACAGTGGTTACCTTGGTTCTTGAACTTCATCCGTTCCAAAATGTTTGAAAACAAAGGTGTGGCTTCTGATTGGTGCAGGTGCCCCGGAAACAATAGCCAACAGTCACATCAGACATTTGGCTTCTGAAAAACGTTCGAAAACAGGAACACTTACTTCTGGGTTTTCAGCATTTGGGAATCAATGTGTATGAGTACCAAGACATTTGGGGATTAAGGTAGCACTGTATAAGATGGTGTTTGTATGACCATTGCATGGTTGCATTGTCAATCCTGATGAGCAAGTGACCTATCGCTTTGCCTCTGTAATGTCCAGAAGGTGATGGGCCAGCTGTGTGAAATGACCCAGGCTCAGGCACTGGAGATTGATCCAGTAGGGCAAATGGGGCACTGCTCCACCAATCTGACAGTGCCGTCTGCCACACTCCACTTGGCTGCCTCCTAGAAGTGTCATTGCTTGTCAGATTCCTTCTCCTTACTCTCAATGTCAGTCTAGAAGAACTCAGCAGGGAGAAGGATGGGCAAAACACTGGAATGAGTTGGCTGTGTGTGTCATTGGCTATGACTCTTAACTACTTATGGCTTCTCTGCCTTCCACCCTGTTACTTAGTTTAGTTTAAGTGGGTGCCAGTCGCCGGTTGCTGAAATCCTGGTAGAATTTTTCACTTGAGAAGGCAAGAAGGCAAGAAGCCAAGGATTCAGTTTAAGTTACTAACAGATGCGAAAGAAAGAGGCGGCTTCGCTCTGCCAGATTTGAAATTATATTATGAAGCATCATGCCTCTGTTGGTTAAAGGAGTGGATTAAACTAGAAAATGGGGAGTTGTTGGACTTAGAAGGGTTTGATAACAGATTTGGTTGGCATGCATACTTATGGCATGAAAAGAAGAAAATTCACAAAGGGTTTGAAAACCACATCTTCCGAAGATCATTGATAGATGTATGGGACAGGTACAAAAACTTGTTGGAACCAAGACTCCCCCATTGGATTTCACCATTAGAAGTGATGAGTGTGAAAAAGATTAACATGAGGGGGGGATGGATAACATATGGAGAACTGATAGTAAGAGAGGGGGGAAATGGGAAATGAAATCTTATGAAGATGTGAAAGAATCTGTTTATGATTGGTTGCATTACCATCAGGTTAATGAAATGTTTAAAAAAGATTGTAAAGAGTGTGGATATGGAGAAAAAGATTCAAAATTTCAAACAGAGGTATTGAATAATGAGTACAAAAATTTGTAAAAAATGTATAAAATGTTGCTGGAGTGGTATACAAAAGATGAAGAGGTCAAATCGGTAATGATACATTGGGCCAGAGATTTTGGGTATAATATACAATATGACGATTGGACAAAATTATGGAATGAAAGGTTAAAATTTACGGCCTGTACTGCGTTGAAGGAAAATATAATGAAAATGGTATACAGATGGTATATAACGCCAGTAAAACTGGCTAAAATGTATAAAACATGTAATAAGTGTTGGAAATGTAAAGAAAAAGAAGGAACATTCTATCATATGTGGTGGGAGTGTAAAAAGGTGAAAGGCTTCTGGGAATTGATATATAATGAACTGAAAAAGATGTTGAAATATACGTTTGTTAAGAAACCGGAGGCCTTTCTACTAGGATTGGTAGGAAATGAAATAAATAAGAAAGACGGTAAACTTTTCCAATACTCAGTAACAGCAGCGAGAATACTTCCGGCCCAAAAATGGAAACAGGAAGAAATTCCAACGGTGGAAGAATGGAGAACGAAATTGACCGAATACGCAGATCTGGATAAACTAACAGGGAAGATTTGATATCAGCAAGACCAAAAGTTCATCGAGGACTGGGGGAGATTTACAGATTATCTGAAAAGCATATGTGACGAACAGATAACGCTTGTTGGTTTTCAAGAGACTCTGTGAAAAATTGAGGAATATTGTAAAAAAGAGAGTAAGAGGGGAGAGGTGACTTTTAAAGGCAATATTGAATTTAGAAATTCATTAATAATATAAATTTAAACGAAAGATTGGCAGAGAAACTGAGGGAAGTCAAAAAATAGATGAATGTGTGACAAAATGTGAATTGACTGTATAAAATTGTTTTTGAAAATGAATAAAAATATTATAAAAAAAACAAAAAGAATTTTTCACTTGAGTTCAGTGGATCATACTTGCAGGAAAGTGGGAACAGCCTGAAAAGAGCAGAACCATAATCCTTAAGTTCAGCTACTATGAAGAAAGGTTGCAGCATTTGGGACTGTTTAGTTTAGATAAAAGATGACTATGAGGTAACATGATAGAAGTCTATAAATTTATGCACGGCATGGAAAAAATGAAGAGATAATAAAAGTTTTTCTCCCTCTCTCGTAACACTAGGACTTATGGATATCCCATGAAGCTGAATGGTGGAAGATTCAGGACAGATAAAGTACTTCTTTATGCAGCACACAGTTAAACTATGGAACTCCCTCCCACAGCAAGCAGTGATGGCTGCCAGCCTACAAGGCTTTAAAAGACGGTAAGACAAATTCATGGAGTATAGGCTTCAGAAGCAATGCTTCTGAAAATCACTTGCTGGAAACCACAGGAGAGGAGAGTGCTTTTGTTCTCGAACCCTGCTTATGGGTTTTTCACAGGCATCTGGTTGACCAGTGTGAGATCAGGATGCTGGACACGGTTGACCATGGGCCTGATCCAGCAGGCTCTTCCTATGCTCTTGTGTTTAATGTATTTCCACCACAGAAAGTGCTCAGTTATGCCTGGATATATGTGCTTAACAAAAGCACTTTCCTTTTTATGCCATAACTTGATTTTTCCTAGGGCCGTTGATGAGGATGGTGTTAAAGGGCTTCTGAGCCTTTGTGTGTCATATTGATTGGCTCTTCCTTTATCTACATGCTTATTGAATAAAGGCCTAAGAGGTGTGTTTGACTCTCTCTCTCTCTCTCTCTCTCTCTCTCTCTCTCTCTCTCTCTTTCAAAATCTGTTGGCTCTAGCCTAACTCAATGTTTATCTATGATTTGAGCCAACTTGTCCTTTTAGCCGCTACTAAGGTTGCCTGGCACTGAAGGCAGTGACCTCAAGATCACCTGTGGATCTTTAAAAAATATTGGAATCCTTTATTTTCAGTCCAGAATGTGACAGATGGGAAAGTTTAGATAATAATATTTCACACACAGTGTTAGCAACGGTTTATTTTAAGCCATGGAGTTAACCAGAAGCAGTGGCGTAGCGTGGGTTGTCAGCACCCGGGGCAAGGCAAGTAATTTGCACCCCCTAACCCGTGGATTTGCGCCCCCTAACCCTAACCCCCAGATGTTGCGCCCGGTGCAGCCGGCCCCCCTGCACCCCCACGCTACGCCACTGACCAGAAGTTAACCCACAAACAATCAAACAAACCACGGCAAGTACTGTAAATATCTTCTGCTAACATCTAGTTTGTAGAAATTCGATAGATTCATCACCCCGAGGAAGGTAGTTCAGGCATGGCCACCTTGGCCAGTTTAGGGATCTTGAGGTATTTCAGTATCCTGATAAAGAGAAGCTCGGCACCAAATTGTCCTTATCCTAAGCCTCAAGTGGCTAGGTACTTACAATGGCCAGGTTCTTCATGTCCACCAACCTTATATACCCCACCCGGTTCTGTTCTCCAGTCAGTATAGTGCATATGTAATGAACACCACCCCACTTTCAAATAACATCTGTGTGGCTGGAGCTAGATGAATTGCATCTGGGTGGATTATTTGCCTAACAGGACGTTTGCATGTGGTTCTCTGGTGTAAGCACTGACCCAGGTCAGTGTGAGGGTTAACCAGACCATGTAATCAGGAACAGAAATCCAGCCCACAAAAGGAAAATGATAAAACCAAACCTCACAGCATAATCACTACAAGTAGGTCTCAGTACGATTACTTTGCTCCCAAGGCTATCAACCGTAATAACCTAGCCCACAACAGGGAACAGTTACTGAATGATGATGGCTCCTCTCCCCAGGCAGCCTAATGTGCAACTTCAGGAGTGATGGCCAGTCCTTTGCTCCTCAGGTGGAAATGGAACCCTGATCTCCTGTGGTCAACCAACCAATGGAATAAATAAGATTGATTTTGGCAACTGCCGTCCAAGAAATCTTGTCTGGAGCTGTGATGGATGGCTCGTCCTTCCCTTCCTTTTTGTCTCTCTCCAATTTATGCTCCTCTTGTCTCTTTGCATCCATGTTCTTCTCCCTTTTAAACTGTATACTGTTCTATGGTTCAGTGCCATATTGGTACACAAGGTTTATGGCACTTGCAAAGATGCCCTGTCTATAGGAAAATTATAAGCTCCCCAAAACATGGAAGAAATCTCATTATGCTCATTTGAATCATCAGTTTACTGGAACCTCAAGCCATTTCGGGACAGTGTTTCCCCTCTTCATTCTCATCTTCTCCTACATATATATACCGCACAGCCTCTTTTTGTTTCCAGTTCTTCTCCCAATGTTGGCACAGCTATTGAATTTGTTACTGTATGTTCAAGGTAATTCTGACCCATCAGCATCTGGTATGCTCTGCACTTTGGGGCAAATAAGGAACAGGGCACTACTAGCCAGCATTATGCATCAGATGAACAAGGATGCTATTTTTTACTCTTTTTTTTTTGCTTTTCCTGTTATCTCCAGACATAAACATATTGTTGCACGCTGCCCCAATCTCCAAATCCACACAGATTTTATTTATTTCATAAACTTTATATACTGCTTAATTGTCAAGAAAACCCAACAACCTCCAAGTGGTTTACAAAAGCTGAAACAATAAAATTTAAAATACACAACCGTACTTTAAAACATACAAAGTTAAAATACTAAAGCAGATTAAAATTACCGCAACTTTCTAAGCATCTGGGTAAGCTTGTCTAAGCAAGAATGTTTTTAGCAGGATCCAAAAAAAAAGAGTACAGGGAAGGCACCTGCTTGATCTCAATAGGCAGGAAGTTCCAAAGTGAAGGTGCTGGCACACCCAACAATCGAGTTCCTACAAATGTGGCACCTGCAGTAGTGTCAACTGAATTCTGTCAACCAAAGTAGTTGAGTGGGCACATGAGGGGTAAGGTAAACTCGTCCCAAGCAATCGCTTTCCTCCTGCCAGACTTTCACTGGCTTCCCATGTCTTTACTGTATGCATCAGTCTTAGGGTTCCCCAGCCTTGGCATCAAATAGGAATTCATTTCCTACAAGTTGTGTGGAGTTTGCATTGCAATAATTGCTGGCATTCTGAATTCAGTTTGAGGATTATAGTACAAAGATCCTGGTTACTTTTGAAAAGGAGGATGGTAAACAAAAATGAGGAGAAGCAAGGCTTTTTTTAAAAAAACACCCTGCACATTAAATTGTGCGGGGTTGAAACAGCATATTTAGGACAAGAATTTTTATACTCTAAACTTCTAGAGCTCTATGTGCATATCCGTTGCATTTTTAAATTTGTGGATTGTCTGATCTAAGCGAAGAGGTTGTGTCATTTTTGCTTTGTTCTATACAGAGCATATCAATGTGCTGGTAAATAATAAATATGGTCTCAAGTCACACCGTTTAGATCTGTATTTGATCTCTCTCACCAAAGTTGAGAACTCATTATTAATGAAAAAATATTTCACTGTCATTGACATTTTGTGGTGTTTGTGAGATTTTAAAGATTTGAATAGTTTGTTGGGCTTGGCTTTGTTTGGTCAGTTTTAAGGCATCCTATGTTTCCCGTATTTTATTTTATTTTTTAAAAGTATATAGTTATAGATACTGGGTGTCAGAGTTTGTGGGTGCAAGTCATCCATAATTTTTAGATTTAGCAAAAGTTAGAATTAATCAAGGTTTGACTAAACATGGAAACCCCTAGATTTGGCTTATTGGCAGAGCTAGTTGAGTGTGGGCCATTGGAGGATCCAAGGCGGATGGTGGCCAGTCATTAACCCATCAAGGAAGCCATTAAGAGGGTGGAGAGGTACCAGAAAAGGAGGTATGGGGGCCTTCCTCCAGCTGTGTGTTTGTGGGCAGAGACAAGAAAGCTTTAGGATTTCAGGTCTGGATGATGTAGGCTGGGGGGGGGGGGAATAGTTTCACTGGGCTAGCAGCAACAAGGAGGGGGCAGAACACAACATGGGTAGTCTTTGCTGTGCCTCATTTCCACAAGGAGACACAGACCCTGGGTAAGCACTTGGACCCCTGGAATCTCACATCGCTCTGAGATTGGGGTGGCGTGTAGCACTATTTTATTGTAAATATCAGAGAGAGAAAAAGAAAGAAACAGTGTCAGCTCATATTAACAACAAAAGTTATTCATAAATCCTAATTTCAATGTATATATTAATATAAGCAGTCTCTATGTCCAAATAAATATCCAAACAAGACTGATGATTATAAGATACATGTCCAAATGTAGGATGGGCAGTAAGGATTACAGATGGTAGGTATTTATCCTTCCAACAGTGAAGTATAAGGGCTGATTCGCACCTTCGTTTGCCCTGTCACTCACACTCCCCCCGCCCCCCGCCATCTCCGGAAAACCCAAGGTTTACTGCTAAATCGGAACAAATTGGGTTTTTCACAGATTGCTGTTTGTTCCAACTTAGTGGTAAAGAGAGGGTTTTCCAGGGGAAAGCAGTGGGGCAAAGACAAAACCAGTTTGACCCATGCCTTGACCCAGGGCAAGTAGAAAACCACTTGAACCCACGCTTTCTAGACACAGGATGAAGAGCCCTCAGTCTCTTTGCAACTATAAGGACTCTCAGCCTCTATTTCTTAGATGTAGTTAAAACTTTCCATTACAAAGTTTAAATACAGAAATCATATAAAAACCAAAATACTTTCCTTTATGTCTGGTGGTGTTGGGTGGAGGAATTCAGAAAGCCTCTCATTGCTTATCATCATATGGAGACCCATTTTTAAAAAGTCCTCAGGTTGGTTTAAATTTTATTTGTTTTCCTCTCCCATGTAACTGATTCTCAATCCTACCTTTTTGCCTCATCTGCTTCTCATCTTCGCTCCCCTAGCCGTGGTTAATGCTCTAAAACCTCCAGGCCTTTCCATTTTGTCCAGATAACACTATAACCTTGTTGAAGATGTCTGCAGCTGCAAATCAGCCTACAAGGGAAAGGGAAAACAAACACCTTTCTTTAACTACTCTCAGTAATATATATGACATAAGAGATCACTTACATTTTAAAAGCACAAAAACCATAGAATTGACATTTTTGTATTAGCCCAAGCACTGCTGTCAAAGTGGTTTTTTGGAGCATATGAAACAGAGTTTTTGGAAGTTATTAGGTGTTTAGAGAAAAGGAGGTCCTTCTCCCCCTTCCTTGGTACCCTTCCCATCCTGCCACATCTTACTTTTACTGATCCTCTCTGATCTGTCATGTTTCCCATACCTTCTTTATCTCTTCAGTGTTTTTCTCTGAAGACACATCACAGACACACAGCACAATTTAGGACATAATTAATTTTTTAAGACTCTGCGGGCTGCATATTGAAAACTTGCTTCTGTTTGAAAACTGTTCTTTTGGGAACCATGAGTACTGCCCAAGAGGATGGAGCACATTCTCCCCAGTTTCTTTTTCACATCGCACAGAGAAACATCCAGATCCACACATCTGGACAAGAGGAGAGACAGTGCTGAGTTACAGGGACAATTACTCCACATACTGGAATGAGGGTTGAGAAGTACAGGCTTTCCTCGGTTGCCCCCCCAGGATGAGCTAAGTCTTGGCTGTCAGTTACATTTCCTATGCCAGGATTTCCAAGCAATATTTATTTTGACCGGGCATTTTAAAACCCACCCCCGCCCCCCTCTGGCATGAGACTAAGCCTGCCAGAAATGGCTGTTTTTCTTCTCCGCATCATTAGGGAGGCAGCGTTCCAGCAGTGAAGGGTCACTCACTTGGTACTTAAGTACTTTTAAAGATGTTTCCTTTTCCTTACTGAACAGATAATTTGAACAGAAACTGTCAAGAGACTTTCCTTCAGTTTCTTCCTCCCCAAATCCACTTCTCCCTTTGTCATAGCTTGAACTCATCATGGCCAAAAGATGACCTCCCCTGAGCTTAATGTGATCAGCAGCCATGACAAGATGGCTCTGAGAATGCAGCCTTGTAAGAATTGCAGGGCTCAGGATACAGATTCCTTGTGTTCTGAATGCAGCCCAAAGATTATGAACTCTAGATGACAAAGAAAAACATTTTTGTTTGCTTTAAATATATTAGCTCCGGAGGGACTACAATAGATGAAGTGATTTGGTGAGATTGACAGAAATTTCTAAACTTTTTTTTTTTAATTGAGACCTGTTTGCACTATAGAATTAGTTTGTGCTCAAGATTGGTATTTGCTTGGGGCTAACTGGTGCCCCTCTTAGTATATATACCCAAACTTTCTTCAGCTTCCAAGCTTGAGTTTGAAAGGACTCTATCATGTGACAAAATGCAGACCTAAGTCTTAGTTTAAGCAGTCCAGCTCTTCACAGTATTACAAACACTAAGGCTGAGTTCACAACCCTGTTTAGTGTGCACTCTTTTGGTTTCCTGTTTTTAAATCTGTGTTTGCTTGATGTTATCCAAAACACGTATGTGTACTGTAAAATGCTGCTGTTTGGTATGCTGTTTCTCAAACCAGCTTCACACTTGGAACTCTTAAGCCATTTGTTTCTAGCCAAGGTGTGAACATCTTTGCATTCGGTAAAAACAAGTACTCTCACCAATGTTCCCTGGTGTGAACCCTTTAAAGCTGTGCTAAGGTGAACAGCTGAGGGGAAAGTGCAGGGAACACACCCTAGGTGTGAACCTTTTACTCCAAAATAGGTTGCACTGGATTTGTTTACCATGTGCCACAAAACACTAAGCCATGGATTGTTGTAAGCATGGCTTGCTCAACAAACCACTAGTTATTTGACAGACAAACAAACAAGGAGTGGATTGTTTCTCCAAAACTTTCATTCTTTTCCAGCAGTTCTTGCATTGTGCTTTTGTATATTGATGAGGGTCTGATGTGGCCACATAAACCATGGTTAAGCCAGACAAGCGGATATAATACCAAACCATAGTTAAAAAAACCCATGGCTTCACATTGTGGTTTGCTATAAGAAAACAAACCATGATTTGTCTGCTGGACTGGCTTTAGATGATCAAACAAACTATAGTTAGGTTAAAACAAACAATGGATTATGTGTGAACCAGCAGGGCTGTCTCACAGGTAAGTTTACAAAGGCTTGAACCATAGAATTACAAAAAAAATCCTCATGTCTAATTCTCACTTCTAAGGGTGAAAATGTCTTCCTTGAGAATGTGTTCAGAAGCCTTCCTGTTCCATTCTGAAGATGGAGTTTCTCTAGTCTCCTTGAGCAGCTTGTTCTCTTGCTGAACTGCTCATATAATTTGGAAGCTTTCCCTCATGTTTAACCTAGATTGGCCCTGTCAATTAAACCCACAGCTTTCTTTTGCAACTTAATTTTCTTAATATTTTCCAGGTACAAAAACATGAACAAAGATATAAAAGACAGCTTTCAGAAAATAACAAGTAATCAAGATAATCTGGGTGTTCAAGTCATCCTCTCTGTCTTAGTATGTATAAATAACTTTTTAAGACATCCCTTACAGACACCCTTTAAAATATTTAACAATGTTATGTTCACACCTTGATCTTATCTCTAGATTTGTTTGGTGAGGCATTTTTGTCTATCTTGATCTCTTTCCTGACCTAGCTTGAACCGATATATTTGTGTTTATTTTGATTGGGCCAGAATACAGAGTGTGTACCTATCTCTAATCATCCATGGTGAGGCCTGATGTGTGTCCTTTCTAAATGGGCTGATTAATCCTGGGAGAAATGAAACAATTCCCTACTTTTTGCAAAAAAAAATTCCCCTTGAAAAATCAAAGAGATTTATAGCTCAGATCCTGGTCTGTTACACACCATGTCTGGGACAAGTGAGGCCTCATAGCTGATCTGATTTTTTGATGTCTTCAAACAATTCATGTGATTTCTCCAGAGCAGCAGGATTATGTTTTCTTCACAACTAGCCCTGGTCCAGCATTCGTAACTTGATTATTGTTATGCTTAAGTGGTAAGAAAATAGTGATCAATTATGATGGGGGGGGACACTGTTTGCATGGGAATCCATGGCAGGAGTGGGGCAGTTGTCCCACAGATTGAACAGCCACTGCCCAGACTGAGCCATTATGGTGCCTACCTGCATTTTGCTACAACTACATTGTGGGAGGAGGTGGAGGTCAAGAGAAATCCGCCCTGTCCCAATTGGCAAATGGGGATGGAGGTGCAGAGCAAGCAGCTTGTACTATTTTTCTAATTGCCTAGTCCAAGGATTTAGGGTTGTCATATTTCAAAAAGTAAAAACCAGGACACCCCGAAAGTTGTTGAGCTCAAAATTGTTGGGCTGGACGTCTGTTCCGCCTTTGAAATCCCAGTAATGTCCAGGAACATTCGGACATATGGCAGTCCTAAAGGATTCTCAGAATGGACCACCAGTGGTCTATGAGCTTTGTGGTCTGCAGCATGTCTGTAAATCTATGTTTGAAGATGGGAGGTGAGACATCTGTCACATTAAATATTTATTCCTTCTTCTGTTTCTTCTGCTGTAGCTGATTGCATTACAATCTAACTTTCAATAATTCAAATAAATAAAAACACCATTAAAAATCTACACCCACCTTTATCTATGCATCACATCCCACTTGCTTGCCCCTGTCCTTGCAACAACAGCTTGTGGTTATATGTATTGACCAAGAGTCACTAAGGTTGCAGTGCGCGCTTCCTAGAATTTTCCTAGAGAACCGCAAAAGTAAAAAGTGGGTGTTGCAGGCCCAGTTTAGATCGCTGTGGTTAGCATGGGTACAGCAAACATGAGCTGGAAGGTATGCCAAGGCGCAATTGGCTCAAGAGGCCAGAACCGTAATTATGGCTCTCCTTCTGGAATACTGTATCACTTACACAGAGCATGACGGAACAAGGTCAAAAGGATATAATGCCCTTTGTTCCAGGATTTGTCACCTTAGGTGGCATCTGGGCATATTCACAGTACTCTTAGGTTGCTCCAAAGCAGGACCCTTTTAAGATGGAGGGGGTAAGCGGGGCAAGAGGCAAAAATGGGTAAAGCAAAGAATGCAAATTTTACAATTACGCAGTAGGACATAACAGAGCTTCCACTATAACCTATAGCCCCATAACCAGTATTCTGTATATCTCAAGTGTAGGGTTGCACCCTAAATTTCCAATCCTATAAACAGAAACATGGGAATAAGCTGCATAGAACTCAGAGGGACTTACATTGTATAGGATTATGCTGATGTGGGTGTCAAACCAGCATGTATTGAAGCTCACTGTATTTAAGATGATAAGGCAATATAAAATATGCGCAACGAGTGCTTCAAATCTTCAATGAGTGCTTCATATATGTAAGTCATAATTTCATACAGCCTTTAAGAGAAAGTCTTCTTTGTGGAAACAAATTTGTCTTAACTGTAAGTTTAGCAAGGTACTGTGCAGCTGAATTCTGGAGCACCAATGGAAAAATGGTATGCTACTATTGTTATAGGATTGGAGTGAATAATGGTGGGTCCCTTACTGGCCTGTGATTCTGAAACTGTGATTTGAATCTAGAAGAAGAAACCTGTTGAACAACTTGGACCAGTTCCTTGCCTTAGCCACTCAGCTAAGCGTCTGTCACCAGCATCTTAAAGAGTGAGCCCTGTTGCCATAGAGACAAATGGATGGAATTCCCACAGCACCATGCTGGATGCCATGGTATCCTAGGAATGGTAAGGACAGGCCAAGTGGGGCTGTGTGTTCCTGCATTTGGCTAGGCTGGAAGAGAGGCCTGACTCAGCTGTGTTGAACCCAAAGCTATGCCCTTGTGGGAAGCCCTATTAACCTAATGAGGAGACAAGATCTGTTGGCGTGTTAATGCTGTGAACCCTTCCATCCTATGCCTAGGTTGTATATGTGTGTACATTAAGCCATATGTCATAATGGTACCACGGTCTCCATTATCAAGGGAACCAAATTCTAGATATATGCAGGCATCCCTGAAGACTCTCACCACTTGGAATGTGTGCAAAACACTTCTAGTCTTCATAGTTTCAGAGAAGGATTTTGAAAATGTTGTTTTGGGTCATCTGAAAAGCAGAGTCACATTTGAGGGGGAAAGTATTCCTAAATATTTATTACAATTTCTATGGCTATTTGTGGTGCTGAAAAATATTTGGCATTTGCTATAGTACAGACTTTGAAAACTGCTTCTTCCAGCACAGTTATGTAGCTACTATAGCAATAATTACCAGAGACCTAGGCAAATCAAATGTTTTAATCTGACTGAAGGTGGTGTGAGCCAGATGAAAATGTTCCAGTGACTGAGCCTTTTTGAAACAAGACGTTTCCCTTGGAATGGTTGCATGATGTTAATTCGTAGTTATTATTCTCTATTTGTCATTCACCCTACTGCTGTGGATGAGGAACTGGTGTTTAAGGAACTTCAGTTAATGAGTAAAAAGAGTTTTCTACTTAGGTTTGGTTGTGCCAAACAGCAAGGCACAAAACAGAAAAAGAAAAAGGAATGCATTCACGGGCCAAATATCCCATAGAGCTAAGATTGTGACTTAACAGAAGAAACAGTGCAAAAAAAACCCCACAACCCACAAGATGGAGATCAGGGTGTCTAAGCATATGTTCTTCTTGGTATGCAGTCTTTATTATGTCGTATTTGAGCAAATTCCAGACATATCCCTGCATTGCCGCTCTGCACGGCCTTCTGCACATGTTTCTATTAACCACCATTCTACTCAGTGAAGCACCCCCTTTGCTCTTTCAGTGAGACTTAAGGAATGCCATGGGAAATGCTCACATTACACTGGAGTTTTGTGCAGCAAATACATAAAGTGGAGACATCATCCAGGCTTATGCCTGCGTATGGGAACTGGAATCATGACTGGGTCATGGTTTCCATAAGCATGTACAGTGGTACCTTGGTTCTCGAACTTAATCCGTTCTCGGAGTCTGTTTGATTCCCGAAACAGTTCGAAAACCAAGGTGCAGCTTCCAGTTGCTTGCAGGAGCTTCCTGCACTCAAACGGAAGCCGCATCGGACGTTCAGCTTCCAAAAAATGTTTGCAAACTGGAACACTTACTTCTGGGTTTGCGGCGTTCGGGAGCCAAAATGCACGACTACCAAAGCGTTCAAGATCCAAGGTACGACTGTAGAGAGGTGTTTAAAGATAAATGTATACAACACTTTTCCCCCCAAGGAGTGCTCAAGGGTACGCAGTACCAGCACCTCTTTTGTTGTTAAAAAGTGTGGCGCTTACTGTAACAACTTCATGGTGAGTACTGGCACCTATTTTTCTAGAAAAAACCACTGCATGTATATCTTTATTAAATTTATATACTGCCCTTCATCCAAAGATCTCAGGGTGGTTCACAGTATAAAAATACAGGATAAAAGTGCAAATAAATAATTAGAACAAAACTAAACAAAACCAATCACCACCCACTCCCACAAACAGGTTTAAAAGGCTGCACAATATTAATCAGCCAAAGGCCTGGTTGAAGAGTAATATTTTTGTCTGTAGCCTAAAGGTATGTAATAAAGATGCTAGACGATCCCACATTTTCTGCAGGAAACAGTAGTGTAACCCTGGTGTTTCTCACCGAAAGCCTAACAAAAAGTGTTGCCCATTCTTTTGGGTAAATATAGTTAGGCATTGCCTAGTACTCTATATGCTAAGTGTTTTACTGTCTTTCCCATCACATTAATCCTGTGATTGATTTCCTCCTATATACTAAGAGTGAACTAATTATACATTTGTGAATCAGCACAACTCTGATGTCATGTAATGTGAATTGGCTCTCAGATGCAAATCAGTGTCTTGATTTGGACTGATTTTTTTTCTCAGTGTAAGAAATAGACTTATTGTAGGGTTACCAGACGTCCCCGGTTCCTGGGGACAGCCCCGGATTTGCAAATCTGTCTCCGGACAAATTCCATCCCCAGAATGTCCCCAGATTTACAAATCTGCCCCTGGGAAATGTAGCAGCAGCAGCCTCAGCAGCCTCCCAGAGCCAGCCTGGTAGCGCAGTTGGCTCTGGCTGGCTTCAGGAGCTGCTTGCTGCCATGGCGCCCACCGTTTTTCCTTGCTGGAAGTCCCCATATGATGTGTTGCGCACAAGACACATCACATGGGGACTTCTGCGAGGCAAACTGGCGGGCGGCACGGCAGCGAGCGGCTCCTGAAGCCAGCCAGAGCCAACTGCGCTACCAGGCTGGCTCCAGACTGCTGACTGCCACTGCCACCACCACTGCTGAAGGGGAACCGGGGACGTCCAGCGGTACAGATCTCCTGCCCCCTTCCCCCTTTATATTGACTGATCGGGGAAGGCTTGGGAGTTGTGGGCGGCCGGCCGTTGCCCAGTTTTTGAAAAACTCTGCACATTTATGTTTCACAGGGTGCGAAAGAAGGGCTTTGCACCTTTATACAATATACATGTGTGCTTGGGCCCAGGGTCTTTCGCCTCACCATCCCCACTACTGGCTCCCTGTTGCTACTCAGCTCCAAAAAAAAAAGTCCTCAGATTCATTGAAAAAAATCTGGTAAGCATACTGAAAACACACAATTATCATTAAGCTCATTATCAGAGTTTAGCTTTTTAAACTCTCCTCACCTGCCAAAGAGCAGGTGATCTCTGTAGCGGATCTTGTAATAAGCAGCTTCAAGCTGGGGCAGGCCAATGGGCAAGTGACAAAGCAGAATAAAGTGTGTGAAGGGCTCAAGACGCAACATCTTGTTTTTATTTGGTTCTCTTTTGAGTCATTAACAGTCAGGCGCCAGTGGTGCTCAAACTTATCATTATTACAACCACAAATGTGCTTTGTGTGTGAAAGGAAGATTTCATCCCTTTAGCTGGTCTTAAGAGAGAGTAAACCCTCACAGAAGCAACAAAACATATTTTGGGTAAAAAGATCTATAGAAAAGAAGGACCACAGAAATACCCACAGAAATTCCAAATGTAGCTTTTAAACCTACATGCAAAACAGCATGTATAAGTGAGTGGTCCATATAATGACAGATGAAACAGCAATATCTTGAAAAGAGCAAACTAATTAACTGTTACTAAGCCTAAGCACATGTAACTTTAACCATCACACAAAGCTTCCTTGTTTACTCCTGCCTCTGCTACCCTCCCCTTCCTCTGTTGTTCCCGTCTCTAATTTTGGATTGCAAATTCCTTAGGACAGAGACATGAAAAGCACCATACTCACAGACAGAACTTAAAAACAGCAACAATAAATAGTCTAGAACTGTGCTCTGCTGTTTTCACTAGCAGAGCGTGAAATCCACACCAGACTCTAACATCTTATCCTCTTTATTTGGTACTGGGAGCTGATCGTGCTGTGTGGAGTGACCGCCTTGGGTGCTACTGTGTCATCTGTATGGGTAAAAGCTCCTGCAGGTGTAGTTCTGCTGTTCATGTAGTTTTAGAGAATTGGGCTCTGAAGGTAAGGAATTTAAAGTACTTTGAATCTTAGAGAGAACTGTGGAAACTACTGTACTTAAATTACTGATTAAGAAGTATTGCATATGATCAAATAGCTCCTCCAGGCACACATTTTTTAGCAAACCAAAACAGTTATCTATTTTCAATTTATTTTATCAGTTGTAGCCGTATAACAGAACAATATATAGTATATTGTTTAAAGTACAGAACTGGGTGTCATTTTTTGGAAGAAATGTTTTGTTGTATTGAAACCGAGAGGTGTAGAATAGAGGTGTGGAAGGGTAATTGATTGTTTCAAAGCAATGCTAAACTAGTACATCAATGCAAATACCAGGGGGCAAATATACACACAACAGCAGGCAGTAACCTGTGTTGGCATTTGATAACTGGTTGCTCCAAGATGTACACAAGGGTAAACATGTTAGTAATGTCTCAATTAGGAAATAAAATAAAGGCTTGAATACTTTCTAATATTTGCTATAAGACATTAGGGAGGGACCTAGCTCAGTAGTAGAACCTCTGTTTTGTATGTCACAGGTTGAAATCCTGAGCATCCCTAGGTAGAGCTGGAGATTATTGGGAGGGAGCATGTTTCTAGAACTAAAGTGAAACTGTGAAGCTCCCTTGTTATTTCTGCTATTGCATGCTGCATACTGTTTAAGTAATCTAGTTACTTAAACAACACGCACAGAGACTCTGTGCTGGTCAGCAGGTAATGTCTTTTTCCACCTGCCTTGCCCCCACCCTTCAACCTTCATAAGGGTGCTGTTTCCAGAGGAAGAACTGTGCAGGGAAAGAGACTCTGTCTGCCCTGAGGTGGTGGATGGTCTCACCTGTGCTGGCCCACCTCTAGCCAGAGGAACCTTCAGAAGGGAGTTGCCATGGGCATCATGTGTATTTAATGAGCTGAAGAGTGAAAGATTATGAGTCATGGGGGTGTGGAGAGTGTGTATGAAATTCAGTGCTTGCTTTATTTTTTGGTTACAATTTTGTTAATGTCAAATGGAATTATATTTTTATAAATGCTGTATTGATTTGTTAATCATATAATATGACGTGCTATGGTTTTGATTGTTCCACTGTTCAATTAAAATTAAAAAAAAAATGTTTGACGGCTACTGCCGTCATTCCATCTACATTTCAAAAGAAGGGGTCTGGTGAAGTATTATCTAAAGCAGGTAGTTAACCCTGGATGCTTCTGCAGACGCCTTTATTAATAGCAATAACAAACATACAAACAAGCACCCCACCCCAACCCTGAAAGGCCACTTGACTGGGCACCTGGCTAAACAGTGGTGCGGGGGAGCGCGAAGAGGGGGGGTTTCCGGGTGCGGCCTCCCCGCTCCTGTTCCTCTTCCTCCAAGGGGGATCCTAGTTGCGAGGGAGCTTGTTTCTGGCCGGAGACTATTTTCCCGGCCGCAGCGTCTGGTGTCCTAGAGACCGGTGAGGGGAAAAAAGAAGGGAGGAGGTTTGACAGGATGCTGAACGCCGACCGCCTCTCCCCGTCGGGGCTCGAGTATCTGGGTGAGGCTCCGGCGGGCGCGGCACGCGGAGCAGGTGGCCTCCGCTGCGCCTTCCCTGCAGCAGCCGGGGGAGGAAGGGAGGGAGCGGCGCGGTCCAGGCAGGAGGCTTCCCTGCACCCCTCCCTTCTGGAGGCTCTTCGGATTTCTGCCCGCCCCGTTTTTCTCCTAACTGGGGTGGGTGGGGCACTGGTCACTCCAAGACCCCCGGGCACAGGTTGGAAGGAAGACGGGGGTGAATGGGGGCCCCGCCGTGTCTTGGGTGGGACAGGCGATTTAAAGTCTCCCTAGCGTTTCCTCCTTTACCTGAGATGGGAGTCGGACGGTTGCCAGCGGGGTTTCCAATCCTGCTTTCAGTGTTTTTCAACCTGTGTTCATTCATTCTTGAAAGCAAAAGCCGATGTAGCCAGCAACACAATGCTAGTCGTCTTCCATTTCAAACACCTGCAAAAATCCTTTAGGCTTGTAATGCAAATACAGAAGGTGATTTTCAGCTCCTTCTCCAGCCAGTTAATATTTACCGGTGAATGGGTTGGCTGGTGGAAGCGCTGTAGACACGTTTCAGTATAACATTGTCTAAAACGGGGCTGGGGGGCTGGGATGACTGAATGTTGTTCACAGTGGGCCAATAATGGCTCTCTATTAACCGCATTGGGGCATTTTTTTTCATCCCTTAGGAAAAGGGATGCCTTTGATCAGGGTTAAATGAAGCTAAAATAAGCAACCTCTAGCATCAAGTTAGGATTCTTTATACTAAAAAGCAAACAAACCCCAAGAAGTGTTCTAGCACTTTTGAGATTATATAACAACAGTATTTACGTAGCACTTTCTGGGTGCTCCAAAGTGTTTTGCAATATTTCACATATATTATCTCAGTAATCTTTGCAACAACTGTATTACAGTTATTGTATTATTTTCTGGATGTGCTGCTGAGAGATAGTGACTTGCCTAAGACTATCTAGTGAGTTTGTTTCTAAGGTAAGATTTGAACTTGCTGGTTTAAATTTGTGTAGCACAATCTAAAGTAAGTCCTGTTGTGTTCTATGGGGTTATGGGGTTTGCTCCCAGATAAGTGTGCCTTACAGCACAGTCCTAGGCATTGCTATTTGGAAGTGAACCCCACTGGATTCAACAAGGTTTATTCCATATATATATCTTAAGATCACAGCTTTCACCTCATAGTATACACATCAGTCATTTGGCACACTTCTTCTGTCATTGAAAGTGTGTGTGAAATGTGTAAAGCAATGGAAGATAAAGTATTTGCAGTACAAAATATGCCTATGGGTAGCAGAGATGTTATGCACATGTAATCCTGTAATCTAAACTAGTGTTCAAATAAATTTTGGGAAATTGTCTTCCACATTGAATAGGCTCTGGGAATAGTTAAGCTACCAATGTCTGTCATGGCTGCTGTGTTTCTTTAGGAAACTGCATGTGTTTTGTGATATACTTTTACATGAGTTGCAGAATGCAACTTGAGTGAGCTAGGTGTTAGCAGCTACTGGAAGTATCACAGCAAACAAAAGTATGAGATTAATGGAAGTAAGGGAAGAAGAGGAGAAGTTTGGAAGGACTGATGTGGTCTACAGGCCTCCCACTGAGGGACTTAATCCTGCTGGAACATTGAGTTCAGATACTAAAAAATCTGTATTTGCATCGTCACCATCATTTCCCTGCTTCAAAATAGCATAGTTCCTCCTTTGATTATACCCAATCCCAACAATTAAAACTGGACTATAGTATACTGCAAAGGGGAAAGTGTGAGGTGTGTCTCTTAAACATCTCTTTGATCACGATTGGCATGTAGCCACCAATTATTTATTTATTTTTCTATATTCAAAGAACCCTTCCCACATTGGCTTCCCTGCCAAGGAACTCCTGCACATTGCAGAGGACTGAGCAGAATGATCAAAAAGGTATACTCCGCTCATGTATGGTTTTGGCCAGGTCTTTGCTGATCCTGCATGGAAATGAGAATGCTCTTAGGTTAGAAGAAGCCCGATATTCCCCTGCAGGAGCAGATTGGCAGTAGTGTGCAAGCTGTCTTCTAGGTAAAATTGTTTGTCCTTGCTGAACTTTTCATTGAGGAACTCCCGATAAGCTCCTTATCAGGAGATAACCCCTTGGTTTTCCAGTAACACAATTCAAAATCTACTCATTTAAGCAAATAAGTAACAGCCCCATAAGGAAAAGCCTTTCTTTGAAGGCACTGGATAAGCCAGTCTGTGGGAAAGCACCATCCAGCTCTGTTATCTTCTTTAACTCAGTATAAAACTGGCTAATTTTATTAGTTGAATGCTCATTATCTTGCTCCATCCAGTGGGGTTGGTCACTGTTATGCCACATCTTATGTGTGGGAAACAAAGGCTCAGATGTTTTGATTTGGCCAACCAAGAACTCTGTTGAGTGGACATGCAATTGAAGCCAGCTCCCTTACCCCCTAGTATTTCAGAGCAAATTTCTCAGCCATCATATGATGATTCTGTGTGTTCGATTTTTAAAAAGAATGTACCCTTTTGTTTTATTTATAACATGTATATGCCACCCAATAAACAAAGCTTTTCTGAGCAGTTTAGAAGTAAAAATTAAGACCAAAAGTATAAATCTATGACATAAAACACAAATGTAAAACTAAAAACAAAAGGAGAATAAAACCAGAGTGAAAATAGTGTCAGAGGAAGGTTACAGTGGAAAAAAAATCTAAGAAACAATAATTATTACTTTTATTAAGATTGAAAAGCTTTAGAAAATAAAAAGGTGCTAAAAGAACCACAACTTGGGCACTAGGCAAGCCTCTCCACCACTGAAAATACACCTTCTCTAGTAGCCGCCCACATCAAGGGTGGGTGATAGGATGCTGCCTTATATTAGGTCAGAACATTGGTCAATCTAGCTCAGTGTCAGCAAAACTATTAGCACTGGCTCTCCAGAGTTTCAGGCAGGGGACATTTCCAGCCCAACCTGGAGATGCTAGGGACTGAACACGAGACCTTTTGCAAATAAAGTGCATGTTCTACTACTGAGCTACTGGCCTTTCCCTCTTCATCTGGCCATTACACCTGGGAAGATGATCTTAAAGGTAAAGGGACCCCGACCATTAGGTCCAGTCGTGGCCAACTGGGGTTGCGGCGCTCATCTCGCTTTATTGGCCGAGGGAGCCGGCGTACAGCTTCCAGGTAATGTGGCCAGCATGACTAAGCCACTTCTGGCAAACCAGATCTTAGGGTCTTGTTATGTGGAGACAATAAAAATTTCATGTCATTATGTTGAAGTTCAGGCCTCCCAGCAATACAAATCTTGGCCTTTTGTCCCCTAAATGTGAATATCTGCTTTTAGTTCTCAATTATACATTTAAATCTAGGTCATAATCTCCTAAATAATGGATGGATTTGATCTACTTACCTATTTAGCCCATTCATCCCTTTTACTTGTGCTCCTACATTTAAATTCATACTTTTTTGGAAACTCTTTGAAAAATCTGTTGACTTTTACCTGCCTTAAATTTCTGTTCTGCATGGAATTTGGGAAGTTCAGTTCTCTCAAATGTAGGCCGCTGCTGTAGTAAAAAATAAGTTGGTTGTCCCGTCCCTGTGTTGTATAGATCATGCTCAGGTATGTTGTTTTTTAAAGAGTTACTTTATTTCAGGGGTGTGGGGGAGCGCCTATATGATTTTCACAAAAGCTGTTGACTAATGGTTTGTTTGATTAATATGAATCCAGTAAAAGTAAGCAATGTTTGGGAAAGTGCTTTTGAATCTCTTTCGGCATTGACCTGGGTTTGTTTAAAAAAATTCTTTGGAGAGAATAGCAGCCTTTCTCCAGGTGCTTTATTGTGTTTCTCAAGGCCTTGTTAATAGAATTAACTGGCTGTGAGACTACAGGTAATTGTGATTAGAGAAACCAAATCATGTTAATCTCATTCAGAAGTCTGTTTGTTGCCCTAGGCTGTGTATCAGGTGTTCTTTGAAGAGACTCCAAGCTCAGCCTCCTCTCTCTTGGGATGGGTGAAGTGTCTTGTAAGTTGTCCCCCTCCCCGCTACACACATGAGACGGAACTAAGCAAGTTGGGTCCTTTTAAACCCCCATCCCAACTCTGTTGTAGTGAACACCCCCTGTGTCAGTTTGTGCTGCAATATTTTTCTGTTACACCTTCTGTGACATATTTTCAGGGACTAGAGATCAAGGTTGTGCTTGGAGGTGCCTGGACTACAGAGGCACCTGGGTCTTGTCCATACCTCTGCATTAGAACCTCATTCATACCGAATGGTACAAGTTGGAAGGGACCTCCTGGATCATCTAGTCCAGGGGTTGGCAAGGCTTACCGGGCATGGGCCGGATCACTCCTGTGGAGATCCTCCGTGGGCTGGGTTGGCACAGTGCGACACCGGAAGTCACATCTGTGCATGTCCGCGGGGCTGGAAATCGCTTCTACACATGCCGAAAATTGCACCTGCGCAGAAGCGATTTTTGGCGTCTGGGCATACACAGAAGCAATTTCTGGATACGTGGAAGAAAGTCCCTGCGCCGCGCTGCGCTGGTTTAGCGCAGTGCACGGGGACTCACTGAGTGGGCGGCTCGGTTTGGGGGCTGCCCATGGGCCAGTTAAGCGACCCTCATGGGCCGCTTCCAGCCCATGGGCCTTAGGTTGCCGGCCTCTGATCTAGTCGAACTCTCTGCAATGCAGGAATATGCATCCATACAGGGATCAGACATGTGACCTTGGCATTATCAGCATCACGCTGTAACCAACTGAGCTAACAGAACAAGGCTGTCCTGTGTTTGGATTTCAGTGTTCTCATTTATGCCATTCATGTTCAGTTGTTGAAGAGCATGGGGCTTTTAAAAAAACTGACTGTTTCCTATTGGTAATGCAATTGCCCCCATCAACTGCATAGATGTTTGGAGAGTGGTGCAACCTGTCCTGAACCTTTCTTCCTTACCCTTGTATATGGAGACTGCCATCCTAAGGTAAAGGTACCCCTGCCCGTACGGGCCAGTCTTGACAGACTCTGGGGTTGTGCGCCCATCTCACTTAAGAGGCCAGGGGCCAGCGCTGTCCGGAGACACTTCCGGGTCACGTGGCCAGCGTGACAAAGCTGCATCTGGCGAGCCAGAGCTGCACACGGAAATGCCGTTTACCTTCCCGCTGGTAAGCGGTCCCTATTTATCTACTTGCACCCGGAGGTGCTTTCGAACTGCTAGGTTGGCAGGCGCTGGGACCGAGCAGCGGGAGCGCACTCCGCTGCAGGGATTCGAACCGCCGACCTTTCAATCGGCAAGTCCTAGGCGCTGAGGCTTTAACCCACAGCGCCACCTGCGCCCCATCGACTGCCATCCTATATGAAAGCATATAGGATGCCCCCATGTCGTGAACAGAGCTGCCTTTATTCAAAGTATAATGGACCCAGAAAGTTGAGTCTGTTAAATATGGGGAAATAGTGGATACTAGTTCATTAGGGCAAATGGGACACTGCTTCGCCAGTCTAGCTTCAACCAGCCGGCACCTGCCTGCATTCTTACTTGCGAGCAGTCTAACTTACAAGCAGCCTAGAGGTAGCACTGGCTGTCAGCTTGCTCCTCTGTAGTCTCAGTGTTGCTTTGTAGAACTCAACAGAGAGGGGGATGGGGACAATACTAGATATATGAAGGGTGTGGGGGATTGGTAAAACCAGAAAAAATGGGGGAGGGTAAACAGGCCTACCCCAATTTTCTGTTTTGTTTTTTTAAGTCTCCCCCCCCCCCCCGAAAAATTGATTAAAAAATGGATCTGTGCCTTCTCATCTCTAGACAAAACTAGAATTGGTAGGCTCCATTTGTCATTGGCTCTGGTTCCACCTACCGTTGGCCCTCCCTTCCTTCAGCCTGGATACCATTCTCAATGGGCCCAAGCCACCACTGAGGAAGATTTACCATAGAGAAGCAGAAACAACTTGTGAGGAAGGACCTATAGGGGATAAGCCGACTGCAGAAAAGGCAAAATTAATGTAAACTTAAAACAGGATCATTTTGATATGAAAGCAACAGTTAATGTGGAGTGACTAAAGATGGGGTTGAAGATGAGGATATCAACCCTTTTTGTATGCTTAGAGTACAGTATTTCAGCCACTTGTTAAAATTCAGGATGTTGCAGAGGAAGAAACATTAACGAAATTAATGCTAGGTATGATTGTTTATTTAAAGCTAATGTCCTGCCTTTCGAAATGCATTTCAAGAATGGATTCATTAAGAAATGAAATCAATATTTGTAATCATGCAGTATTTGGAAACACATATAGCAACCAGCTATCATATGAAAATGGTATTAACTTAATATGTCAAGAGGACCACTAGAAAAGTGGTTGCTAAAAACAAACAAACCAGCAGCTGGAAAGGGAATAGCATTAAACAATACAAACGAAGGGGACACAACTAAAAACCTGCTGTGGTCAATGTACTCTAAATATAGAACTTCAGTAATCCTTACAACCATTCTGTATGGTAGCAGCCCATCAACATCTCCCCGTTGTAGATGTAGGGCTGAGGTGGAGCGGCTTGAGTGTATGGCTGTTCCACAAGGAACTTTTCCAGTTCAAAGCTCTACCATATCTGAATGTGCTTCATAGCTTTGATTTCTTGGTTCTTTTGACAAAGTGCTGCCCTTTCAGTGAAGCTCTTTTCCAACTCCAGGTCTAATGGAGGGCTTACTCTTCTCAGAGCGATTTTGAAACTTTTAATTATTTTCTCTCTTGAGCTAAGTTCCTCTCTTTCCCCTCTCTACCAGAATCCTTTTCCCCTTCATCTTGTGCCAGCTGCGGACATGTGAGAACATGAGCCCCCTGCCAGGGAAGGTCTGTGTTTTGTAAAGCCTGGGACTGGTTGATGCCAGAGTTGTGGCGTCTCTTACGAAAGGGAAGCGCTGTGGGGTGCAGCTGTTCTGCCATTGCTAGTCAGAGAGCCCTTGACTCTCAGCGCATGAAAACGAGCTCTTGGGGCACTGCAGATGCGTTTGATGCTTTCTTCTTTCTTCTAGCTAGCTGTTCCTTCTTTCATGTTTGCCTGCCTGCTCTCCTGCCTTCATACATTTAACTATTTGGATGGCAAGGAGTTTAGAAATAATAAGTACTTTAGTGAAAGAAACATAGTAATTAATATTGCATTCAAAATTAACGCTTAAAAGATTCTGCATCGGTTCCAGACTAAGGCTGTAACTCTGCCCAAATACCTTGGGCTATTAAAATCAGTGGGACTTACTTCTGAGTAAATATGTATGGGATGTTAGTGTTGTAGGTTAGCTACACATAGTTCCCATTGAAAGTAGCGGGACTGGAGTTCTCACATTGCTTTCAGCGGGTCCTAAATGCAACTAACTTAGTTTGGATCCAGTCCTCTTGAGTCCTAGGAGAATAGGGGAAGGGCCATGGTTCAGTGGAAGAGCATCTGCCTTACATGCCAAAGGTCCCAGGTTCAATCCCCAGCATCTCTAAGTAGGGCTGGAAGAGACCCTGGAGTGCCATTTCTGTACCATTTTAGACAACACTGAGCTCGGTAGGCCAGTGCAGCTCCCTATGTTCCTGATATTTTAGACTGAAAAAATGTGGGGAGACCCTTGGCCTGGGATAATGATTTGAGTAGAAAAGACAAGGGGAAAGTATTAGCGCCTTGGTGCAGTGTACCAGTCCAAAATGACATGCCCAGCACAAAAAACAGGGCCACTAAAAAAAAAAAAAGTTACATCCCTGGCTTGTGTTGTCACAATATGTCACAGCCGTCATATACTGACTGGCTAGGTACACTTGAAGTCACTCATCCTCCCATCATAGAGGAGAGTAACATACCAGTATTTGATTCTGAGCACACACAAAAAAGGGTGTGTGATACCAGGCTACATGGCTGCATGAGGATGGGCTATCTGTAAAAGGTTGTGCATTGGCATTGCTTTGCTAGCTAAACACAGAAGTGTTTGTTTTCAGTTGAGCTCAAGACTGAGAAATTCTTTTGTTCTTAATTTAGATTCCATTTGACCCATGTTGTCCTTAGTGGTAAAATACTGCCAGATTGTATAGCCTCACAACACATGTCCCAGATCAGCAGCATATACCCTGCATTGTAACACTATCTGCTGAATGACGTGCCAGACCAGCACATTTGCCAAACAGTGTAGGAGCACCCCCCTGAGTTTCTGAAGAGTGATACTGAGGTTAACAAAGTGTCAGAGTCACAAAACTCTGTAAAACGGAGAGGATCGGTCCTGGAGCATACAATAGTTGAGCTTTTGTTTGTCTTGGTTATTTGCCCATCTTGTCCTGGATAATCTTTAGGGCTGTCTGGTATGAATCTAAGACATAATTGGAAAGAATCAGTTCAGTAGAATAGAATTTATAATTCTGCCTGTGTATCTGGTGTCTTAAGTGATGGTTATGAACAAAATGACCCTAGCAATTTTTAGTAGGAGATACTCAGAAATTCAGTCTCCTGTGTTTTGGTATGACTTTGTGCTTTACATGACAGAATGTTTGACTGGAGGAGGCAAAAATATCAAATTATTACCATTGCAAACCCCCCTCCCCATACACACAAACACACACACACACACCACCACCACCACTACCACCACCACTACAGACACACACAACCACTTGTTGGGGGAAACCAGTTTCCCTAAAGGACATATTTCCAAGCCAACAGACTGAACTATAAAGTTTTATATTCTTTAAGAGCTGCATCCCAGGTGTGTATATCTTTTGCCTCGTGGGACTTCTATCCAAATTAATCCCTCCAGTTCTGGGTTTAGCTTTCAAAACTTGTAACGCTAGCCAAATCCCAGTGGCTGAAACAGGAAATGGTGAATCTGATAAACTTGCACTGTGTCAAATATTTTTAGTGCTCTAAAAATACATGTTTTAGGACTTATTTACTCAGAAGTAAGTCGCATTGCGGTCAGTGAGGCGTATAACCAACAAAGGTTGGTCTTATTATGCAGCGCAGCTTGTTCCTGACTATCAGCACCTTCAACTTTGCCAGCATGGGATCAGCTGCCAAGGCAAAACTGCCCTCACGTGCATGTCTCTCTCACTCTCTTGGCTGACAGCTTGAATAGTTCAGTGGACTGTAGCTATTGTGGCAGGACATGTTTTTAGAGTGTCAGCTATAGTAGCCTGGCTACAGGCATTTGAAGATAAGGTCACAAACCTTGAAAAACGGCCCAATTTAAAGGAAGAAATCTGCACCGTGAAAATGAAAGCATTATAATAAATGTGTGCTTTGCAGCCTACTGACCAGAGGGTAATCTTCCACTAACCTCCAGACTCCCTGAGTTTAAAAAGCAGTTTTAATATTTTGGCATAAAAACTGTGGAATATAAAATGGATAGGGTTGGGGTCTATTTAAGTTGTGTGCTCTGCTGCTGTTATGCAGGCTTAAGCAAAACAACTGGGTTATATGTGATTGTTACATAAATGCACAAAAATCAAGATTTTCATAGCTGAAAAAGTTTTTACAGCACAATTATTTATTTCATGTATAAATCATTTCATATGAAGCAATGCAAAGCAATTTAACAATAGAATAAAACTTATAAAACAATTGCATATATAGAAACAATTACCGGTAAAAGCTTTTATATAAAAGCAGTCAAAACATTTATCTATGTAAACAGTTTCAAATCCAATACAGATATTGACAGATATATTAATAGCAGTGTTTAACACCCTGTGTGTATACAGAGACACGTTTGGCGAGCATACTTTGGTGCTTTTGTGTGATTGAAACCACTGTACCTCTGTAGACAGAACATAGGATTTTACATGCAGTAACCCAGTTTGTGCCTGCATTTTTGTTTGTTTGTGTCTGTTACGCTTGCTCAAAAAACACACTGCGGAACAGTGGCTGTCAAACTGTTACCTGACTGGCAATCAAAATATTAGTTTCATGAATCACTTTTGTCACCTTTAGGCACCAGGAAACGTGTATCAAGATGCTAGAGCCAAGTTATTCTTTTATTTGAAACAGCCAACAAGTTTCTTCCTGAAAATATATGCTTAAGTGGGAAATGTATCTGGTACAGTTTTTATCCGCAACATAATTAATAAAATGTGCTTTGAAGATAATTACAGATGAAGTTCTAAATGTAGGACTTTTGCAGTAGCAGCTTTGAAAACACTGAAAAATGTTCTTATGGCTAGGCTTGAACAAAAACCACTTCCGGAAACAGGATGATATATGCAGTAGTGCTGTTTGCTATGTGATACTGTTTTAAACCTTTTAGAACTTAATACGAGAGATTTGAATGGTCATCCCTTGTCCATTTCTGAGGCGGTTGTTTACCATCTCTGACTTCTCTTTTTAGTGTTCTCTTGACAGCTCTTAAACTGTAATCCTTCACCCATATTCCTGGAAGTAAGTCCCATTAAATTAATGAGGCTTGCTTTTGAGTAGACACACGATTCCACTGTAAGTAAAGTTGCAGCAGAGCAGCATGTGCTTAAGCTCCAGTAATAACTGCTTCATAATCCTCAGCACTTTCTCCTGTTTTCTTACTGAGCAGCATAACAGAAAGTGCTCAGACATACAATAGTGGAGTCCTAATGTCTGTGAGGGAGAGACAGGAGATATGGCAATATGTAATGGGCTTGCTGGCTTTATTTTCCCCCCTCCCTGCAGCATGTAAGCTTTTCGACCTCCCACTGGACTTGACAGCTTATTGAGTGGGTAGGTTTTTTCCCCTCAAGGAAAATGTCAGGAAAATTATGATTACGATTTTCAGTTCGTAGTTGGATCTTCTTGTTTTACATTTAAAGCTAGGGAGCACCCATTACATGACAGTTGTTTCTTTGTAGTGTTTGCCCCTTTTTAGTATGCTCTACCACATTTGTAAGAGAGGTGAAAAATAATTTTTAAAGTTTTTTTCGGCTATGTTCAAAGCAAGAGGAAGAACAAGGTAGTAGTAGGTCCTTTACGTGGAGAAGATTAAGAAATGCTGTTGGGTGACAGGAGAGAAGGCAGAACTACTTACTTGGCCTTTGTCTTCACCCAGAAGAAAAGCAGTGCCCAACCTGGTGATAACAGAATAAACAGTGCAAGGAGAGGGCTACAGCCCAACAATTGGTCCCTCAGATTTGCACAAAACCTTCATTGACAACCCCCTTGGGCTTGCTGATCAGAAGGTCAGCAGTTCAAATCTGCGTAATGGGATGAACTGTTGCTTTGTTCCAGTTTGTGCCAACCTAGCAGTTCGAAAGTCTACCAGTGTAAGTAGATACCGCTGCAGCGGGAAGGTAAATGGCATTTGCGTGCACTCTGGCACTCGTCACGGTGTCCCGTGCGCCAGAAGCGGTTTAGTTATGCTGGCCACATGATGCGGAAACGCTGTATGCAGACTAACACCAGCTCCCTCGGCCTGAAAGCAGAGATGAGCGCCACACCCCATAGTTGAATTTGACTGATGAGTGTCGCAACTGGACTTAACTGTCAGGGGTCCTTCACTTTTACCTTTTTAACCATCCCGGGGTCTTTTACCTTTACTTGCTCCCCTACTCTCCATTTTTCAATTGCCTAAGGTAACCCAGTAGACCCTTTCCCTTTCCACCTCATGCTGCTGCTTCCGCCTGAGGCAGAGAGTGGGAGAACCCCCAAATCAGGTACCTCTGAACATTAACAGAGTGCTCTTACCTGGAGAGAGGAAAGGCTTGAAAGGCACAAAGGAGAGATAGATATCTCCCCTCTCCCTTTGGACCTTGCCAAACCTCCCTTCCCCTTACCGCTTCTCCTGTGAGGAAGGGGGAAACTGCAGCAGAAGTAGGCTCAAATTAGCCACAGAGGAATCCCCCCTCCCTTTATGCATTCTCCCATGAAGGGAGGCCAGACAGCCTACATGAGCCACAAAGGAAGAGTCACAGCAGATCAGGTCAGCTGTTCAGCAACTATCCTGCTCACAGGAGAAGGCTGAAATGGCATCGGCTGTGAGGTGAACAATAGCGGCAGTGGACCAGGACAGTTACTGAGGAACTGCCCTCGCCTGTCATGACTATTGCCCTGTGGCTCACCTAGGCCATGCTGCCCTCAGACACTGCTGTGAAGGCCCCACAGCTCTCTGAAGACTATTGTCACACTGTAGTTCATAGTACCACCTGTGTGTGGCCAAGCAAAGTGTAGCATGATGACACTCTTGTGTTTGTATTATATGGCAAGATATTTTCTTTTGAGCCCTCAGGTTTAAACAAAACCAGAAAACTACACAAGCAAATTTACAGCTGCCCAATTTGACTGTGTGCTTTTGCACAGCTGTTGGGTAGGGAATTTGTTTCATAACAAGGTGCACACATAGCTATATGTGGGCATACCCTGTTGCTACTTAATTAGCATAATAGAATCAACAAATTGAAAAGCAGGGAAAAATACCTGTTGGTATGAACAGGAAAGACCAAGGTTGTTCTTCATATACAAATTCAAATACATGCAGCTGTGGACTACTCTGGTCTATTTCAAATGGGGGAAAAGCAGATTAACAGCTAAAAAATTCTAAAATGTGGACAAGCCCAGGGTAAGACAACAGACGGTCAGATTTGGCTGTGTTAGATGTTAATCAGGTCACACTGGGACCTCTTGGGAAGCAAATATATACAATGGTTGTTTCCCTATCTCTGTAATTACGAAAAACAACCATTGCCATGGGTATTCCTGTTCACCATCTAGTCTGATGATGAATTCTGGAGACCTCAAAAGCCTTTACACAATGTTGTGGTATTTTCAATTTCCAAATAAAGTTATTGCCCCAAGGTTGATGTTTTTATTGTGTGTTTTTTTCTCCTGGGGCAACACAGCTGCTTTTCTTTCTGCTTCAGCACTATTAGTACTGTACTGCATTTGCCATAATGCCAATCATTATTTGATGTGCCTCCATCTGCTTGGTTACTGATTTACCTCGGAGCAACAGAACCATTTGATTCCTTTGGATCCTGTGTATTAGAACTTGATTCTTATCAGCTTCCCATTGTCTGCCCACAGTGCGGTCAAATGATTTAACTTTCACAGGAGTGTGATAAAATGCTTGTTAGAACTCTGATCAGAACACAGATTAACTTTACTAATACTAAATTTATTTCCTTTTTAAGAGCAAGATTTGTGGTTTAATGAGGCAATGAAAATAAAATGTTACAAATAACCATGTCTCACTGATAAGACCTAAGTGGTGATTACGATAACTTTGTTGTCTGCTTCACCCACTACCCTTCCTGTTTTCTCTCACCTGACCTTTCTTGTATAGATATCTATGTGTGAATATGTTATCTGCATTGGTTGATTAACTGTTTTAACCTTGTACCATCTTACTTTAAATGGACCACTTATCTTTAATAACCCCATGAAAGGAACAAAAAAGTGAAGAAAGGGAAAGGGAAACTTCAAAAGAGGTGGATAGAAGAATTTCAGAGTTAATTAATTTTTCAAAACCTTCTGAAAACAAGTGAATTTGTTATAACATTTAGCTAATAGATGTGTTTGCTTGTGATGATCAGAAATTGCAGCTGGCTGGGAGATATCTTCTAACACTGAATGCTGTCATTATTACAAAATTATGAGACTGTGCTTTGTGATATATAAACTTGTAAATAGGGATTGTGCAGTGTCATCTTGTAGATGCAGATCACAAGGTGCTTGTTCCACACTTTAAGTGTGTGTGTGAACAGTTAACTTGTGTTCAGATCTCTGGGCTTGGCCACAGGACCAAGAGCATCTTCAAGACCAAAGTGTGTGGGGGTGGAATCCCTCCCTGTTGTAATTGGACAAGAGGTTCTTAGGTGAGAGGTGAGGACTTTTTACTAGCATGTTGCATTTGGATTTAATGAGTGCCGTTGCTGGCTCAGACAATTTCTGGGAGGAGATCACTGAGCACAGCACTTGGGCACGCAGGGGAAAGGGAGGGAGGAGGAGGAGAAGAAAATAACCTGGTTGCTGTTAACTTAGGAGTGTGACTGAGTTGCACGACTCGTTCCTCCCTGAGGCATCACAGGTGCGTGGAGTTATTTTTCTTTAATCACTCACATAAATTAAAAAATTTATTCCTTTGCATTAAAATAATTAAATAAAGCTACGCCCTGTATCTTTTATTGCCAGATAATATCTTTGAACCTCTGGCTCACAGTCTTACCACCAGCTGCAAGGTATTTTCCAGGGTGTGCTTTACCCATTCTGCCATTGTACTAAATAATGTTCTAGACAGAAAAAGTCCCTGATAACAATCAGAACTCATCTGAAGTTTTAATCATAGTGCCCACTAGCAAATCGTCTTCTCTAGGCTTCTCCTTGGGTCCACCTGCCCTGCCTTCCCACCTGTCAGCTATGACAAGATGAAAGAGCTTTCCATTGTAAGTACCATGTGTGGGTGGAAGAAGTTAGCATGCACAACTACAGTGGCTTGCAGAACTGTGGGTCTTCTGAGTCAGACTGGATGTTGAGGAAGGTGAGAGAGATATGGGGGTCGGGGAGAGAGATAGTCGCAGTAAGATGGCAAGGAACAAATGTATCACTAGCTGTTCTTAACCAAGAAGTAGGTTTCCTTGTGCTGTTTTCTTAGAGAATACTGTTCTTTTAAAAGAATATCTGTTTTAAAAACAGTTGTACGTATACAAAAATACAGGATCACCTGCAGAAGTGCCACAAAACGTGGTTTTAGTCCTGTTAGGCACATGTGAGTGGAGGTGATTCTTCAGGTAACCTGACCCCCAGGAGTAAGCATGGACCAATGGTACCAAATAGTATGGGAAGCAGCCTTATTAGAAAAACTATCCAATAAACTGAAACTGACACGGGGACAAATGGAAGAAGACGCCTTCACCTGGTATGGCTCCCCTTTATCACATACACAGCCCAACAAGACAATGACAAGAATCCACCAACAGCATACAAATCAATATGGCTAACCTGATTCAAAAACACCCACCCACCCCACTCACACATGAAAACAAAGTTCACCACAGCCAATCAACCATACCCTAGGCCAACCCCAACCTCTCTCAACAGCAAAGAAACACAAGGGAATAGTAAAGAGAACCGGCACAAGTAATGCTGACACAAAGCCCCACATATACATTAAGTAAAATAGAAACATCACCACCCAACTCCACCCCCACTCACCATGGCCCCCTCCACCTCTTTCCCCCTTTTCTTCCTAAGGTAACACTAATGTTCCAACAAATGAAACTGATCTGTAGAAAATGTAACTTGAAAAAAGAGACATTGCACATACTTTTGTAAACCAAGAAATCTTTAATAAAAATACGTTAAAAAAAGTAACCTGACCCCAAGCTGCACTTTGAATTGGACCTGAAAACAGACTAGAAGCCAGTGCAATTGACAAAGCCCTTGTGTAAAGTCAGATAGATTTCTATTGTTAGTAAACAGTTGTTATAATATAACTCTCTTTCACAAGCAAATCCCAAGCCAATGTAAAAGTGAGTTAAACATATCAGAAATGCAAGTTTCTAAAACTTAAATTTGTAACGTTCCCTAAATAATTTTAGATGAAAAAAATCCCATTTGACTGTTAACACTGTACAGGGTGGAAAAAGTTGCTGGTAACTTTTTGTACTGTTAGCATGTATTAAGCTATGCTGTTGGTAATAAACTTGTCTACATCAGCCAGCAATCATCTGATTTTGAAATTATCTGGATATGAGAATTATCTGCCTGTAACATCTGTCAGCCCACTGATTGCCAGGGTTGATTCAGCTGGTAAGGTGCTCTAGGTGGATGTCCCTTTTATCCCTTACCACTTTCTGAAGCTGCTCACTTGCAGGACAAGGACAACTACCCCAGATAAGATTCTAAATATGACCATACCGTCCAGTTTCAGTTGACAATCTTGTACTGGAACTGTTGAGCTATAGTTTAAGGATGGACCTGTGTGCATTAGGAATGGACCGTCTGATAACTTCAATAGGATTGCTTTGTCTGCATTCCTTATTAGTTGATTCTGGAACATTACTGTGTCTTTTGCATTTCTTTTTAATTAGAAGGATACATCAGTCCAGATTTATGCAGTTCCTTTTCTAACTGGGCTTCTACTGAGAGGACTGTGTGCATGGCTGGACCAACTAAATTCCATTGTTCCAATAAGCGCTCTTGTGCTCTTTTGCAATCCACACACCACTAACTAGAATTGCTTGTAATGCATGATTATGGAGCCCAACAGGCATAACTAGCTGGATGTCGCAGAATGTGGCAGCTCTGTGTTTGAGGTACTTATTGCATGCAGCAGTTACATCAACACAATGTTTGCTGGAAGTCGAATCTATCTATTCCACCATTTGAAATCTTCCACCATTTGAAAAACGCTTCCCCCTCTTTTTTTGTGTTAGTGTGCTCACCCTTTTCCTTGCTTGAGCTTTTACAATTATTTTTATATACATTTATATTACACATTTTTTTCATCACATAATTGAAGGTGGCATGCATATGGTTCTCAGGAGACCTCCCTCGCCTGTTGACCAGACCCAGACCAATTTAATCCCAGGAGAATAACTGTCTCACGTGCCTTCAGACTAGACCCTGGTCTCTATCTCTTGTGCTTCACAGTTTAAAGCAAGGTTATTCTTAGGCTGGAGGAATAACTCCACCCCTTTTCTTACATGGGGTGAGGAACATTACTGCAGATGTACTGCTAGAACAACACTAAAGCAGTTCAGGAAAAACCCTCTGTTTGTTGTTGGCAAAGTGGCTGAAAGAAGGGCACATCCATGCCAATATCCTTCCACTTGTGTGGCCTTTTGTGAAAGCAGTAAAGTTGCTAAAGCATTTCACCAAGTTGTCCTTGTCCAAAAACTCTACAGCAAATGAATAGTGTCCTTTGTCAAGCTCTAACAACCCTTATACCAGCAGTCTTGAAAATGTACAGTTCTGCTTAGTGAGCCATTTGGACTCTAATGTGTCAACTTTTATAAATGCTACTTTGATGGGTACCCAACTGCCCCTGAGAAAACATCCCTTTGGGATCTCTTAGAAGGAGAAGTTTGCTGTGGGTTGTACTGTCCTGAAGACTTGTTTGCCAACCACTATTTTAAGCAATAGGGTTATATCCAAGGCTAGTCATACGTTTCAGTTTCTTTGTGTTCCCTCTTTTTCAGCTCAACAACACATCCTCACATATATGGAAGATGCAGTGAGCCAGCTGTTGGAAAGCAGAGACGATATTAGTCAATATGGTATTGCCAGATTCTTCACTGAATAGTAAGTACATCACTACCTAGTACAGCAAACTTAGTCTGAAAGTGGACAGAGCAACAGGAAGGACAAACACAGAATGGGACTGTGACAGCAAATACCATATTAGCCCATACATATAAAATGTCTGCACTTAAATGAACCACCAAGTCCAGCTCTACTCTATGCTTAGCCTTAGAAATATAACTTACTAGATATGCAACCAACTATTGCTCCCTTTGCTGTGACAGCTGTCCAGTCCTATTGCAAGTTCACACCTGGTAGGTCCTGTGGGTTTCAAAGAAGCTGACTTTATTGTTGACAAAATTGAATTTGATCCAGTGAGGCTTACGTGTGTGAGGAAGTGTATAAATTGCATGCCAAATTTGACCCAAGTTGGTTTGCACTTAACTAGCAAAGCGTAGCTACAAACATGAGTCTGACTAAACTGCGGGAGGCAGTGGAAGACAGGTGTGCCTGGCGTGCTCTAGTCCATGGGGTCACGAAGAGTCGGACACGACCAAACAACTAAACAACAACAAGCAAAGCGTAGCATTGGAGTACACAAATGACACATGACATTTAGGCTGCATTCAATAGGATTTCCTTTTGAGTAGTTTACAGTCATCTACCAGTCTCTTAGTTCTGTTCTTTGCCTTTATTCAGGATCTAGTCTGATGTCTAATGGAGAGTAGGGACTGGACTGAAAATTCGGTTGAGTAGTTAGAGTGGAAAAAGGCCAGGCACTGAAAAGCTACAGAAGAGATGTGAAGGAAACTATGCCAGTGTGAGTAAAGAGGCAGGAGGTTCAGGGCAGGAAATTTAGGAAGACTGGACAGCAGGACAGATAAAGTGTTTTGGGAGCTGGTTAACACACAGTGGTTTTTCTTACGTGAGCTTATATGTTTGTATGAGGGTGTGGGGAAAATACGTGGCTCGAGTCTTTGTTTTGCTATGAATTACTGGAAAGCTGAACCACTTGTGATGGTTCTCTATCTATCAATATACCACATCCAAGCTCTTCATTCATCCAAAGTCTTGGACACCTCAAAATGCTGCTACATTGTTTTATTTTCTGCAGCATGAAACTATGACAGGATTAGCTTGTCCTTTGAAATTACCTGACTTTACCATTGTTGAAATAAAAATAAAAAATAAAAATTGTCCAGTAGCACCTTGTAGACCAACTAAGTTTGTTCTGGTATAAGCTTTTGTGTGCATGCACACTTCTTCTGGTGCATGCACACGAAAACTTATACCAGAACAAACTTAGTTGGTCTACAAGGAGCTACTGGACAATTATTTATTTATTTTATTTCGACTGCGTCAGACCAACACGGCTACCTACCTGAATCTTTTACCATTGTTGTGAACAAGTCTCCTGGCCTAGAGATTGATGGTTGTTTGTATAACAAGGTGGCTGATACAAACATGCCTATCACACCTATAGTTATGTTTATCTTTGTAATTAACTTTTTCTTCCTGTAGGGATGGAGATTCTTGAACCCAAACTTAATTTATGGGGAACACGCACCAACAAATCTAAATGAAATTCTGCTCTCAAGGATGACTAGTGTGGATGGGATTTGGCATGTTTGATCCAGCCGCATGTTAAATTGTGCCTGACAACAAGGCTGTATTTGAAATAACTGAAATCAGTTACATAGTGCTGTAACAATAATAGCTTTACTATTCCTTACCTTTCATATGGCTTCATGCATTATTTTAATGTATAACAGGTTTGGACAAAAATCTTAAAAGCATGGGTGGGGAACCTGTGACCCTACAGATGTCGCTGGACTACATTCCCATCATCCTTGGACATTGGCCATGCTGGTTGGAGCTGATGGGAGTTGGAAGTCCAACAACATCTGTAAGGTCACAGGTTCCCCATCCTTGTCCTAAAGCAACAGGTTTTTAGGCAGGGAATTGGTGCTTCTCTTCTTACTCTTCTTGACAGCCCAAATAGTGCAGAAAATCTTATGCATAAATTGCTCTTCTCACCATGAGGCTCTTTCACAAGAAGGCTTGGTATTCTCCATAGTGCCTTGTTCCTCTGATTATCTCCACTGACAAGCACTTCTCTTATTTTTGAGAATCATCCCTTTATTTCATTCCCTCACTTTCAGATATAGCAGGGGGAGGGGGATTGGTTTAAACAGATTCTTTTGTGGGCATTTTAGGCTGTGCTTTACCCCTGGTGCACACACATTCGGCCTTTATTCTCTTGTCAGAATATGAAGAAATGCAATTTTCATTTTAAAAGAGAGCAAGCAGACCGAATAAAGTAGAATTTGGATTTGGAGAGAGGAATAGGAATTTTGTCTTGCCTCTTTTAGCCCTTCGTTTAGATAAGACAGACAATGTGAAGGGCCGAATGAATGCATTAAAGAATTTAGCGTCCTAAAAATGAGGCTGTGACTGCTCAAGCCTACAAGCTGGAATAATGGGGAATTGCAGGAATGAAGTGTTTGTCTTTAGGTCAATAGGGATAAGGGAGGTCACAGCTTGTGAAGAAGAAAAAAAACCCGGCCAAGTGGGGAAATGCCATGCTGTGTGTGGCACAGGTGGCTGTCTGTGTAGTGGACATTGTTGGGATTCTTAACATTCCTCACTGCTTCCCAGCAGAATTCTTCTGTAAGCAAAGACATAAAGAAGAGAATCATCCAGCAACTTGTGTATGGAAAGGTGCGAACGTATGCTCTGTACAGCTCCCTGATACTGTCCTCCGCTTTAAAAAAAAAATCAGCATCTGATGGAAAAATGGATGGACAGGAAGAGGCAACTTAACGCTTCCCTCTCCGTTTGGTTTCTCAGCTAAAAACTTCCTTTTCTCAGTGACTGTTTTACCCATAGTTGGAAAGGTTTGGGGAACCTTCAAGGTCCTTGTATGTTTTGCTAAATTGGTGGAGAAACAGACTGGAGAAGGTGGATTTTGAGCAGAAAAAGGGCTAAAGAAGACAGGCTTAATCAACCTCTTCCCATTTGCCCTTCTCCAGCTCTAACTTAAGTGTCTGCTTTGTGTTAAAAATGAAAAAACAAGAAGGAAAGGGGAAAGTCAGTATTTATTTGATTTATCCATTGCTTCCTATCAGGACCTGAAAGCAAGTTGTAGCAGTAAGAATCACATACATGAAATAAATTCATGCAGTTCATGGAAATACATTTAAAATCAGTCATAACACACTAAACGTATTCCTCCATGATTCATAACTAATGAACAAAAATATCATTTCCTCATGTAACACAAAGATAATCGCCAAAGATCCCAACTAAAATAACCACAAGAACCACAACAATATTAGCACTCAAAATGTGGTTTGAGCCTCTGTCAAATGCATATTCCCTCACTGCTGGAATCAAGGAGGCCCTGTTCTGCTCTGCAGAGAGACGAGCTCATCTTGTGCAGGGTCCAGGCTGGATAGTAACAGAGCACAGACCTTTGATGCTGCTTCAGCAAGTCGGACTTAGACTGAGCCCTATATATGAGCAGCAGCTATATCCCAATTACAAAATCTACCTTCACTGAAAGTTGCCTCGTCTGTTAAAACGGTCCAGCACCAGGGTGGAATCTGGGGATTCTGCACTGGCGTACTCTTGAATCAGAAGTTGTCAATTCGACATCTTCAGGTCACAGTGACACTGGCATCACAGGCTCATCTTGTGTTTAATTCCCCTTTTAATTCAGAGTTGTTGACCTCATTCCCTGAAGATGGGGAATCTGACTCCTGGGTCATGACAGGCCGTTGAAGACCCAGATGAGATAATCATTTGAGCACCTCTTCAGTGCAAGCATTAGAATAAGCATAAATTGCATGGGAATGAAGGAAGCTGCCTTCCTAAGTTGCGCCATGAGTTTATTTAGCCCAGTTTTTGAAGGGGGACACCCCCTGTCCTACCTGGAGATGCTGGGGATTGAAAGGACAATTTTTGTATGCTAAGCATGTGCTCTTTCGCTTAGCTATTGCCACCGCCACCCCGTCCATGAAAGACATTGTATGTACTTAAAATTTCAGAGTATGAAGACCACAAAGTAATGATGAACGGTTCCTCATTCTGCATTTAAAAACATTTTAAAATATTTATCAGCAGTATTGTCCCACTCCCACCTCATCAAGCCGTTTACCTGACTCTCCAGTTCTTGATCTGTTGAGCCTCCACATCCTCTCTTGGCTGGTGAAACAAACATGTGATTGTTTCTGTGAATGTAACATCGCCCTAGAATACGAGTAAATGATTGCCGGTGTGCTCAGATAGATCAAGACTTTCTGAAAGTGGGGTCGCATTTCTCTAACACTCCTAAAGGAAGGATATGAAATTCCAGAAGGGTTTTCGGCTCAAGCTGAATACTCCCCAGAGTCTCTGAAATGCTTATGCAGGAGAGGAAGACATTTTCAGGTGCTGCTATTCTGTTTTTCTTTTTGACAGTTATAGCTAGACATATCATTATCCCAAGGGGGGCAAGACCTGGAGTGGGAAGCAGCTGAGGCATAGCTTGAAAAATGTTTTTCCCCCATCTCTTAAGTTTTACTTTGTCAGTGGTTATCTTAAGCTCTGGGGGTTGGCAATGATTTCTTTGGCAGGCGCTATAATCTTTCTAGGAGGGTCAGCGCACATGGCAGACTCCTCGGTGTTCCATTTAAGGCACCAGGGTGCTCCTTTTAAACTGGGCAGTGGCCAAACTTGGCCCTCCAGCTGTTTTTGGACTACAACTTCCATCATCCCTAGCTAACAGGACCAGTGGTCAGGGATGACAGGAATTGTAGTCCCAAAACAGTTGGAGGGCCAAGTTTGGCCACCACTGGGTTAGACCCTCGTGTTTTATTCTCTGTACCTTTGTGACAGTAGCCAGAAGAGGGAGGTCTCTTCTGCCATCATTGCAGATGGTGAAAAAGTAGTACTGCAGCCACTAGCTCAGCAGCAGACAATGGCACGTGGGACCAGTGATGTTTCACAGCAAACTCAGTAAAAATAGGGTGTCAGTTGTAAACACTAAAGACCCAAACTGGGGTCTACATCCTTACGGTTGTTGCTGTAAGGCCCAAACTGAAATAATTTCTTTTGTGAGCCCAGTTTCTGCATCTTTTGAAGGAAAATAATTCCTTTTGTACATTTGTATTCCTTGATTTTTCTAATAAATGTAACATCCTTGCTGAGAGCACAATGAAATACACTGCCTGTCCTGAGGTATCTACCTCTTCAAAAGGAACATCAAGAGTTTTCACGTTTGTCAGCTGAGAGATTTTTGTGTCAGCTGAGAGACGATTTCCTCTAGATTATTTTGTAGAAACATTGGTTGGGGTACAGGAACCGGGGGTCATTTTGAAGTAAAAATAATAATTGTAGTGACAGCAGAATGTTCCGGCCTTTGATTGAGCCACCAGACAGCAAGATGGGAGAAAAGCCCCAGGGCTTGAGAGTCTGTTTTTCGTCATCATCAAGCCTATTCAGCAGGATGTGGATGTTTTGGTACAGGGTTTCAGGATATGGTGTGCTTCTTGAGTGTTTTCACCTTGATATTAGCATTCTGTGGTCCTAGGGCACATGCCTTCCTTCCTTCCTTCCTTCCTTCCTTCCTTCCTTCCTTCCTTCTTTTTTTCTTTCTTTCCTTTCTTTTAGGATTTTATTCACTCCCCATCCTACTCTTCCCCAAGGCCGTAGCATTGCCCTGCTCCAGTGAAGAGATGACAATGTTATCTCAGCAATACTGGCTGGCTGCAGCAAGCTGTGTGGCATGTGTGAAACTTCTGCTGTCACCAACCTGGCTGTGAAGTGATCCTTTCGGCTCAAAACTTCCACTGGGATTTTCTGTTGCTGATTCCAGGCAGGTCTTCTGTTTTGGCTAAGATACCCTGCTCCCATAAGTGCTGAAAAGGAAAAGCTAGCTCACAAAGGGCTTGGTATGCCTCTACTGTATATCCCAGTGTTATACAGAAAGAAAGACGTGATACCGGGATATACACCCAAGATATTGTGCATAGGGTTGCAACTAAAGGTGGATCTTGCAGCAGATCCTCCTGTTCACTCAAGAACAGGGGTCAGCAAACTTTTTCAGTAGGGGGCCAGTCCACTGTCCCTCAGACCTTGTGGGGGGCCAGACTATATTTTGAAAAATAATGAATGAATTCCTATGCCCCACAAATAACCCAGAGATGCATTTTAAATAAAAGCACACATTCTACTCATGTAAAAACACACTGATTCCCAGACCGTCCGCAGGCTGGATTTAGAAGGTGATTGGGCCAGATCCGGCCCTCAAGCAGGATGTGGAGGTTTTGGCTCAGAGTTTAAGGATATGGTGTGTTTGTTTAGTATCTTTCATCTTGAGTATATTTCACCAGGGCACTATACCATTGCTTGTGCTCACAAGAACCATATTCTTAGCTCTTTCTGTGTCTGTTACTAAATGCATGCACTTGGAAGGAAGGAAGGAAGGAAGGAAGGAAGGAAGGAAGGAAGGAAGGAAGAACATTGTAGTAATAAACTCCCATTTCAGTATAATAGGTATACTATGCACTAAAAGGTTGATTCTGCAATGTCCCATCAATTCCCTAATATTAGGAAACCCTCTCAGAACCCATCAGAATTTGACAAGTGCCTGACTGGCTTAGCAGGCAGCAGCCACTACCTGGATTTAGAGAAGCAAGAGCCAGCTGGACTCTGTAGGCTCCTGCCCAATCTGGTAACAGAAGTTTTCTGTTTATAGGTGAATCAGTTCTTGTTCTGTGTGCAACCTACACTCTGGCTCCAATCCTGGGACCTGGTTCAGATATATGGTTGAAGTCACCAGGGTTAAGGCAGCTGGCCACTGGTTTGTCTGCAAGCCCATTCCTCTTTTCCTCTCTTTCGCTTGCTCGTGGGTTCAGAATAATGCATGGCCATTGCAAACCCTGATTTGCAAGGCCCTTCCTGGAATTTTGGGCTGCGAAATCACAGTGGATGAGAAGTGGAGTGAGGAGGCGCTTATGTATGACCAAGAAAGGAGAGAGAAATGTTGATCAAGCATTTGCCTGCCGTCACTGCTACTGAGCCAATAGCAGCCAGATGGCATTACTACTTCAGCTACTCTTGCCGGTTCACAGCTGCCAAAGATCTATTGTAACATCATAAAGCTGGATGCATAGAGCTTGTTGAAGACTCTAAGTGAATTGATGAAGTTATACTAGTTTTAGGTTTTTGCTTGGCAAAAATAAGATGGATGGGGCACGCAGTCAGAAGATGGTAACAGGTTGGCAGAAGCTCAAAGATTGCCATATTTGCAGACTCTCAGCTAGCTGCATAGCTTTAGATTTACTTCTGGTAGATTTGTTCATTACTTTCAGAATAAAATACTGAAGCATAGTATCTGAGTGGGTTTCTACATATGTGAGGTTTACTGGAATAGTATCCACCGAGTCTTCATTTCTTTTGGCTAGTTGTGCTTTCCTGTAATTAGTAGCCAGAGATGTGGAGCTGTAAGCATATTCTCTTCCTTCCACTAATTGGGCTTTCCTTTCTGCTGATAAAATGTGATGAGGATTTAATCTAAATGTAGGGAAAAGGCTGGCATGTTGACATCTTCTGACCAGCCTGCTCTTGGGAGCCACTTACTTGTGCTCAGTGAGCCAAAGCTGGTGTTCTGTGCCTTCAGAATAAACAGTAAAATGCATCAGGATGAATAGTTGCATATCTTCTACATGGTATGGTGGGGCTGTTCAGTTTCTGCTTGTCATCTGCTCTGCTCTGAATAGAGCAAGAAAGTGACATCTATTGGCACAACCCTTCCATTTTGCAAGGAATGGAATGGCTGTTTTTCTTGCTTGCATAATGTATGCCCTAAGGAAGAGTTCTGGGTAAGTAATTTGACAATAATCTCCTTCAGGTGTTCCTGTTGGGTGTTAGCATGCAAGGGGGACATAAGGGTAAGTGCACTAGCTTCAGTCCCCCAGCCACCATTCTTGTCATCCTCTTTAAGCTGAAAGGCAGATGTCTGAAGTGGACAGCCTCCTATAATCTGACTTCTTGAGCTATGATATCTCAGCAGCAAGACACTATGGGAAATCATTTTTCTGAAATGCATGGAGCGTTTGCATGAGTACAAGAGTGGCCCCACTTCAGAAGTTCATTCTCCAGCTCATGGAGGTGAGCAATGGTGGGGCAGAGTTAGCCCACTCATCCTCACAACCCCCATCGGCTGCCTTGCTTAACACCTAACAAGGATACCTGAAGATGGCGAATGAAATATTCAGATCACCACTCCTCTGTGAGGAATAACATGAACCATAGGAAGTCTGACATGAAGCTATTTTTATTCTCAGTTTTAGGATGCCACTTGCCTGATGTTATTGTTAACTACTTGGGTGTGGAAGTGTTGGTGAACTCTGTGGAGAGCTATATAAAATCACTGTTGAGTGAATAATGACTCTGGATATTTTAGCTTAATGGAGAGGACCACAATATTTTAAACCAGTCTGATCAGTAGTACTCAGATTCCAGCTTGAGTTGCTGCCTTTTAGAGGGAGTGCTTGGGATTTATTTCCCAACCTTCCTAGAATCGAGAGCTTGTTTACATTGGAATAAAGTCATTTGTCCTTGAATACCTCTCTTCCCACATCCAAAATGCTGCTTAGATACTGGAATAGGGTTTTTTTTGGGGGGGGGGGGGGAGAATTTGACATTCCTTCTTGGAATGTGCAACGGAGTGACCCAGAGGTTTTAGCTGTGTTGATAGTGTGGATTTAATCCCATCGTTATTAAGTTTAGAGACCTGAGCATATTCCCTCAAAACAAGAAAAACAACAACATTTATGTGAATATACACCAGCAAATCTGCAGCATCTCTGGAGCGCCTCTTGATATCCTCTCCCACCAAAGACCTAAACATCGAACTGTGTAAAATTGTTTTGTAGCTAAATTTGTCTGAAAATGAAGCAGGTGTCTCACTGGGATTTTACATCATTCCTTAAAAATGTTTCTATCTAAATTCACAGATACTGAAAATCCCTAAAGAGGCAGAGACTTTTCACTTGAAGTGCTCTTAATGCTTCAGATGACCTAGACAGTGATATCTCTCTCTTTCTGCCTTTATTTTAAGAATAAAACAGCATTTATACAACATATTTAATGGTTCAAAGCATTTCACATCTAACATTTCAGTGAAGTTCAGTGCTTTCATAAGGTAGGCCAGTGTTATTCCCATTTTGCAGATGGGAACACTGAAGCTAAGAAAATAATAGTTTGCCTAAGGTCCCCTGCTGAGTTGGGTCCTAAGGTGGATTTGAACTGGGATCTTTCACACTTATACCACTATGGTGTACTAGAATGGCAGAAGTGGATTTAGTACTATCTTATATTTGTCCAAGAGCCTTGCCAGCCTAGCATTCCTTAGGACTGACCCTCCCTCCTTCCCAAAGTATATCTCTTGAAACAAGTAAAGTGATTCAAAGCAAGAAAAGTAAACCAGCATATGTAGGTTAATCATGATGGTAAATCACAATCATAGCGGAAGCAAAATTCCATCAGTTTGGGGATTGTTATTTTTCTGAATGTTGCTTCTTTAATATGCAGGAGGCTTTTAAAGTCCATATTTTGTTCATCCTTGCAACAGCCCTGTGAGAGAAGTCACTGTTCTCATTTTAGAGATGAAGGGCAAGACTGATTTCCATCTCAGCAGGAGCTCTTCGTCGAACTTCCCCAAAACATGATGTTTTATGCATAAATGTTTGCAATTCTTTTAATGGCATCTAGGCTGTGTGAGCTGTTAAGAGTTTGAGCCAAAAGAAAAATATTATATTTGCAATGCGATGCAAGTGCATATATGTATTTAAATTTTGTATTATTCATACGTCGTTGCAGAGTTATGGCTGGGGATATTCAAAATGCAAGCAACAATATATTTGGGGGTGGGGGGTTGTGCACATGGGGTTGCTGTTCTTTGGTCCCAAGCACTGTTAGATTGTCTTGCTGCCATTAATTCTGTTCCACAATTGGTAGACAATGGAGACTCGACACATGATGAATTAATTTGCCCTTTTTCTGGTATTTAATTTTACTAGTAACCAGCCAATACCCTTTCCTTTCCTTGCTATACCGTAAGCTGGATGCAGATAATAAATGATTTCCCACCCCCGTACCTCTGTTTTATTTATCAGATACAATCATTTTGGTACCAAATCCCCTTCTTCAGCTAGCTTGACAACTAGTTCAATATAATAATTAAAAGCAACACAAACATCATTTCCCCTTCCACACCCCATCTTTCGCCAGAAGGAGAGCTGCAAGAAATTTAGTGCTTGTGTATGTCAATCAAAAGGGACGCAGGTGGCGCTGTGGGTAAAAGCCTCAGCGCCTAGGGCTTGCCGATCGAAAGGTCGGCGGTTCGAATCCCTGTGGCGGGGTGTGCTCCCGTCGTTCGGTCCCAGCGCCTGCCAACCTAGCAGTTCGAAAGCACCCCTGGGTGCAAGTAGATAAATAGGGACCGCTTACTAGCGGGAAGGTAAACGGCGTTTCCGTGTGCGGCTCTGGCTCTGGCTCTGGCCAGAGCAGCTTTGTCACGCTGGCCACGTGACCCGGAAGTGTCTCCGGACAGCGCTGGCCCCCGGCCTCTTGAGTGAGATGGGCGCACCAACCCCAGAGTCTGGCAAGACTGGCCCGTACGGGCAGGGGTACCTTTACCTTTACCTTTATGTCGATCAAAAGCATTTGTCTGTGTCGACCACAGTAAACTATGGCAAGTTCTTAAAGAAATGGGAGTGCCTGATCACCTCATCTGTCTCCTGAGAAATCTTTATGTGGGTCAAGAAGCTACAGTTAGAACTGGATATGGAACAACTGATTGGTTCAAAATTGGGAAAGGAGTACGACAGGGCTGTATATTGTCTCCCTGCTTATTTAACTTCTATGCAGAATTCATTATGCGAAAGGCTGGACTGGATAAATTCCAAACTGGAATTAGGATTGCCGGAAGAAATATCAACAACCTCAGAAATGCAGATGACACAACCTTGATGGCAGAAAGTGAGGAGGAATTAAAGAATCTTTTAATGAAGGTGAAAGAGGAGAGTGCAAAATATGGTCTGAAGCTTAACATCAAAAAAACTAAGATCATGGCCACTGGTCCCATCACCTCCTGGCAAATAGAAGGGGAAGAAATGGAGGCAGTGAGAGATTTTACTTTCTTGGGTTCCATGATCACTGCAGATGGTGACAGCAGTCACAAAATTAAAAGACACCTGCTTTTTGGGAGAAAAGCAATGACAAACCTAGACAGCATCTTAAAAAGCAGAGACATCACCTTGCCGGCAAAGATCTGTATAAGTTAAAGGTATGGTTTTCCCAGTAGTGATGTATGGAAGTGAAAGCTGGACCATAAAGAAGGCTGATCACCGAAGAATTGATGCTTTTGAATTATGGTGCTGGAGGAGACTCTTGAGAGTCCCATGGACTGCAAGAAGATCAAACCTATCCATTCTGAAGGAAGTCAGCCCTGAGTGCTCACTGGAAGGACAGATCCTGAAGCTGAGGCTCCAATACTTTGGCCACCTCATGAGAAGAGAAGACTCCCTGGAAAAGACCCTGATGTTGAGAAAGATGGAGGGCACAAGGAGAAGGGGACAACAGAGGATGAGATGGTTGGTCAGTGTTCTCAAAGCCACTAACATGAGTTTGACCAAACTGCGGGAGGCAGTGGAAGACAGAAGTGCCTGGCATGCTCTGGTCCATGGGGTCACGAAGAGTCGGACATGACTAAACAACTAAACAACAACATGTCAATCAGAATTGCATTGAATAGTGGGACTCCCCTGGCGCTGTGCAAAACTCTAGGACAACTTCAAATGGAATGTTTTAAAGAAAACCCTTCAGCAATAGCGACTGACCTTTTCTGTTGCATGAAAGATCGTATATAGAAGATCATGGCTTACTTAGTGGACAATCAAATTTAATCTTTTGGAATTCAAAAGCCTTGAACAATTTGTTTGGAAGGTTAAGTCACTTAACCCCAAATTAAATAAAATGCCAAATAGCTGCTGGTAAAAAAGTTTGTTTGGAGAGAAGCAAACCACGAGGGTTGGTTTGCACGTAACACTAATCTAAGCCTCATTTGTTTCTCCCAGAAGGCAGCAGGGCAGAGTAGGTGTAATTAAGCAGTGGGCACCAGCATTCTACTCATTCACAGTAAGCCATAGTTTCTTTCTGACTATAGCTTCCTGTTATGGGCAAACCAGGCTTTTATATACAGTGGTACCTTGGGTTAAGAACTTAATTCGTTCTGGAGGTCCGTTCTTAACCTGAAATTATTCTTAACCTATGGTACCACTTTAGCTAATGGGGCCTCCTACTGCCGCCGCACTGCGCTGCTGCCGTGCGATTTCTGTTCTCATCCTGAAGCAAAGTTCTTAACCCAAGGTACTATTTCTGGGTTAGCAGAGTCTGTATCCTGAAGCGGCTGTAACCTGAGGTACCACTGTACGGGTTACAGATGCTTCAGGTGACAGACACTTCAGGTTACAGACTCTGCTTACCCAGAAATAGTACCTTGGGTTAAGAACTTTGCTTCAGGATGAGAACAGAAATTGTGTGGCAGCAGCAGGAGGCCCCATTAGCTAAAGTGGTACCTCAGGTTAAGAACAATTTCAGGTTAAGAACGGACCTCCAGAATGAATTAAGTTCTTAACCCGAGGTACCACTGTAGTGCCTTTCAGATTGAAACACCCAAGGTAACTAATAGCAACAATGAAAAAACCAACAAGTTTAAAAAACAGCCATTAACTGAATGAAGGACAGCCCATTCAAAACAATGTCAAGGTGTGTGAGAGAGTAGGCACAGGGATTTCAAATGTCTGACAGGCCAGTACAGTCATGAAGTGGTATTGGAAACCCATCAAAGAGGGCCTGATGGATCTCCCATGACAGAGAGTTTCACAGTTTAGGCCAGAGCTTTCCAAACTTTTCATGTTGGCGACACACTTTTTAGACATGCATTATTTCGCAATACAGTACTTCAGTTTTACTAGCAAACTGGAAGTTAAACTAACCACTTTCCAGCCTTGGAAAGAAGCGTGGGGACCATTCACGCGATATACCTACACACTGCAGTCAACACACTAATGTAACAAGGAAGGCCACTTCACACATCAGGTCATGTGCATATTGGGAGGCACAGTTTGTATAAAAAAGAAATAAATTGTAAAAGCATTTGTGTTGGTTCCAGAGTCTGCTCAGACGATGCCCTTGCATGGGGTGGGGTGGGGGAGAAGCAGATTTTTCTGATGTTTGCTTTTCAGAGAGCTGGGGTTGCCTGTAGAACCATGCTAAGGTATACATGATGGTACATGATGGGTTTATTGTTATTTAATGTGTGAATAGCTCCATGTATTGTATGGTGACCTAGACACCAACTTTGGTGTTTTCCAAAGCTTCCTGGCCCCTCAATGTTTTTTGAATGAGGGGTTGTTTTTTGGAGGGGGGAAGCCTGCCTAATTATTTTTTTGGACTGAGTTTCATTTGTTTGGCCTGTCTTTTTTGGTGGGTGGGAATTCTGAGCATTATTGGGGTTTTCCCCTGTGAAATTGTTGTTTTTGGATGCCCATGGCATTTCCTTTGATTTCCTGGTCAAAAAAAGTTGGGAAGCCCTCACTGTTTGCAGCCAAAGGAAATCTTTCCTGTTCTTGGTTATCTCTCCCTGTTCAGATTCATTTGGAAGTTCTGCCCCAGAAACCAGAAGAATATTCAGAAAACATTAAGAGCTCAAATATGAAGTATTCAGTTATATATATTTCTTTTCTTTGAGCTCTGATTATTCCTAAATGCCTTGCTTTACCTGCTTTCTAGCTAGTGTTTAGCTTTTTTTTTTTTAAGGGGCACATATAGAATAAAGGTCAGAATAGAACACCGATTCAGCTTGTTGTTTCTTGTTTTGTTTTTATTAAAGAAATTTCCTGGAATGTCTTCCGCTGAAGATGGGAATTTCCATCAAATACTGGCTACCCTTCCATTGCAAAACATACCCTGTAGGAAACTGAAGGATGATTCCAACATCATTTTTTTCTTTGTGGAAAAATAAATGTGAAAACCGTCACATCGGAATGCAGAATCCACATGGGTTTTGCAGATAGAGTCCGTAAACATGAGAACTCTTGTTTGCTCTTGCTCGTAGATCTTTCTCCCATATGGATTTTGCATTTCAGCATAAACGTTTTTTAAATGTGTATTTGCCAGTGAAAGAAAAATGTTACAGCAAAATCTGCCCTTGGGGAGATCAGTCCAGCTGTGTTGCATTACAAAATGGCGGTGGTGGATCATAACTGATTGCAACCTATCATGTGGCTGGTTTTGCACCTGTAGAACAGTATGACTACTTTTTCTCTGGGTCACTTTCTTGAAAGAAACAAGAGATGTTTTACAATGTCCTTGTTAATTGTCTTTTCCCCCATGAAAGTTACTATCCTGGCCCTTGAGGGAACTTCAGGCAAGGAATATATTCCGCAAACAAGGAATATATTCCATCCAAGGCTACAAGGTAAGGTTTTGACTTCGTTTTATAGATGAGGGAAACAGAGGCATGAAGTTGTGGATACTTCAACCTTCCTATGCAACATATAATAGGGTATTTTCACTCTGTCCTATAGCCAGTGAAGCATAGAGGGGAGGGTTAAATGTCTCTGTGACTTGGGCTGTAGTGGCACTTTAAAAAAAAAAACCAGAGGAAGCTGATACTCTTGGGAATGTAATGTAATTTAATTTTGGCTCTGCTTTCCCAGAACTATCAATGATCATTAGATGATCAAGTAATCTTCCACTGTTCCTCACAGTAGGTTTTCGGCTCTGATAAGAATGTGGAAGGCTGGATGTCTCTGTCAGTTACACAGCATTGCGGTGATGTGGACTATATCAAGCAGCACATAGCACTTGAAAGCACTAATTCTTAACTGTTGATGTGTTGCTGTGAACTGTTTCCTTCTCCCCCGAGCTACCTCCAAGCATTTCTCCATGGCGACTTAGCCTTTTATAGGATAGGTCTATCTCCCAGCATACTGGATTTCCCAACTCATAACTCTAAAATGCTTTATTTCAGAGTAGAAAGGACGCGCTATATGTGGCCTATTATATCCATATCAGCTTGCTTATCCTTTTCAAACAGCCATTGTCTTTTAATAGGGCTCTGCCTGGCAGGGGGAGTCCTTAATTCCTGCTACATAAGAATGGCCAGCTTGAGTTACAGCAAGCTGTACTACGCTACTCTGATCAAAAGGCCTCTGTTGTTTTTTAAAGTCTCTCTTTCTTTCTTTCTTTCTTTCTTTCTTTCTTTCTTTCTTTCTCTTACTTTCTTTCTTTCTTTCTTTCCCTCTTTTGTTTTTAAACATAGTGGCCCAATAATTCAACATAGCAAAATTGTGCAAGCTCTGATTTGAGAGATTAGGGTATTAAATAACTGACCTACTTCCCTATTGTACCTCCTGATCTGAAATAGGGGCAGCAAGAAAAAAGGAACTAAGAGAGGGTTGTAATGGGCAACACTGTTGTCTGTATCATTTAATTCTGAAAAAGGTCCTGTCCATCCAGAAGCTATAACTTTGTGAAAGACTAGTATATCTCAAACTGGTGTGTGTTGGATGCCAGCATGAGTGCCTTTGCATGCTTTCTTGCCAATAGGCTTATAAACATACAAGGAGAAGAGTTTCAAATGTGTAGTGTGACTGTTATCACCAAAAGGGAAGAACAAAGTCAAGTACTGTATCCTTGTTGCAGGAATCCATAAACATGACTAGCGTCCACCAGTGACGAGGATGTATTTTGTTAACTTAGCAAATGCATTTGTGGGGAGTGTAAAGTGAGAGATGGGCAGGGGGTTGTCTCTGATCCCATGCTGTGCTTCAGAGGTGCTCAGAATCAATGACTTTGGAGTGTCCCCAAAGCTCAGCGTGACTGCAGGAGCAGCCCTTTTCCCAGGTTTGGGGAACGGGTGGGAAGACTCCCCTCAGCAGTCACTCTGATCTTTGAGGACACTCCACAGCCACTCCTCCTGAGTACCTCCAAACAGGGCAGCCCAAGGTGTTTCAACACCTGAGGCCAAATGCCCCACTGCCGCCTCCACCATTGGGCAAACTCCATAAGGGCTTGTGGAGTCTCTCCTGCTGTTTAGATTTCCAGCTAACATGGGGCAAGTAGTGGTGTTGGTTGGCCTCTCTAGTCGGATGTTTCCATAGCATCCCAGGACTTTTACAACCTATCAAAAAGTCCAAAGTCTATGTGCCCCCCCTCCCGCCTTGCTCAAATGAAAGTTTCAAAACCCTGGCAAGCTGCCTCAGTGTAATTACCCAGAAGACAATGCTCTATTGAGCTCTCGCTCTGTGTCCAGAGAAGCAGCACCTGAGTACCAGCATTCCCAACACATCCTTCTCAGAGAGCTTTGGGGCTTTGCTACTTCCTTGTCCTTTGCTCTGTCTTACTCATGTGTACATACATGCCCATCCCGCAAGCATAGAGCAAGTATGCTGCAAGGCACGTCTTTCCCAGTCCTGGCATCCTAGGAAGATTCCTGTCTGCTTTGGCTTCGGTGGGGCATGTAAAGGCAAGGTCTCTAAGTACAGGCGTTTTTTTGTTTCAAATGGACATTTCTGTTATGTGAAAGGCAACTATTGCTATTGAAGGGATTGCCCATCAACCCAGCAAAACCTCTGAGTGAAATGCATGTGCTTGAAGTCTATTAGAGTACTAATGAGGGCTTTAGTTTTAATTGCCGCTGCAAGTAGACAAGTCAGGAATTGTGTCCATGGTAACCTTCAGCTCAGTGTGCTAATTTTCCTGTCTCCCCTCAGTGGTTTTGAGGAGGACCAAGCAGCATGGGGCAAGGAAGATCTGACAACTAAGCAGTGCCTGTCATTCTTTTTAAGGGTCACACCTGTAGGCACAATACCTATAGACTAAAGGAAGAAATTGGTTCTATTTAAAGGCAATTCTTCCCTAACCTCCCCCGCCCAATACTAACATTGAGTTTTGAACTGAAACACACAACCAGTTTATAGGTTTTAGCATTGCTTCAAATGTAAAAGAATTCTGATGGGGATTTTTTTAAATTATTATTAAAAGTTTTCAACATAAAATATGACAAAAGCCAAGCTAATACAGCAGTGCCTTGGTTTAAGAACAGCCCTTTTTATGAACTATTCGGTTTACAAACTCCGCAAAACCGGAAGTAGTGTCCCAGTTTGCAAACTTTACCTTTGTCTACGAATGGAATCCAAAAGGTGGAAGGGCACCGGTGGTGGGAGGCCTCATTAGGGAAAGCAAGCCTCGGTTTAAGAATGGTTTCGGTTTAAGAATGGACTTCTGGAACGGATTAAGTTCGTAAACTGAGGTACCACTGTATAAAGAAAGAGGATCAAGAAAAACAAGAATAAGAAAAGAAAAAAATAGAGAAGTGAAGGGACAAGAAAGGCAGAATAAATAAGCACATTTTTTCCACACACCGAAAAGTGAACCCTCCCAGCTCTCACCTGGGAGTTTCTCCTTCTTCTCCCAGCCTCGCTCCCTGCCTCTCACACAGAGCCCTTCATCTTCCATCTATTATCACCTTCCTGTGTGTATCTTCATTAATCCAAAATAGGGGACTTCAAAAATCAACAGCAGTAAAGCCTGAGTTAGAAATCATAAAGAAATAAGATATAATAAATCTAAACTAAAGAAAGAAAAGAAAAGAAAAGAAAAGAAAAGGAGGAGGAGCTTCTGATTCTCTGCCAATTATTATAGTAATAATTATTATTCAAAATATTCAAAGCATGTACTGCAGGAAACGTCTAGCTATGTTATATAGCTGCTTCTCAATCTGCTAGGTGTTGCTTTCTCAATCTTTTATCCCAGGCATCTCCGATTCACCTTCTGCTCAAAAAGTCTAAAAGTAGCTCTTGAATTATTATTATTAAATGTCCAAAATGGTCCTTTTCCAGTCCAATGTGATGAATTCCTCTCCCAAGTATTCCAGCAGATCTTAAAGAGAATTTCTGTGTTTCTGTGTTGAAAATAATGTATAACTTGCATGTTGATCTTTTTATTCGTACATAGAACGCTTTTTCTGTGGGGATTTTATGCTTTCCATGTGAAAAAAATGGGCTGAAGTTCACTTAGCAGGATCTGGGAGTTCTGCTGGCATGATCTTTCCTCCCAAGAAACTCATCTGATAAATCTGAGGATAATTTGAAAGTGCTAGCCAAACAAAAGAAAGACATGGCATGGCCAGCAGCCTACTTTGGAGGGTGGTTCACGAAACATGCTAGAATCATCTTTAGACTACAACTTCTTCACTAAGTCCTCACTTATTGGTCACTAGTTCTAAAATGGTGTACTAGAATTCTTCAGGCCTTTAACTAGCCCATGGAAAACCAAGACTTGGCATGGCTCTTGTGCCTTCACCCCTGTAATTCTCTTTCAGCCATATTCCATCCGTTTTGTACTCCCGAGACATCCTAATACTGCACAGTAAACAACAACCAGTAGTACAGGCTGTTGGGCTAGGAAAAGTTTCCCCCCTGATCTGTCCAGAACATAGTATTTAGCTGCTTGCCACAAAGGCAAGATGACCTCTAAACATTCTTTTTGGGGTTTTGGTGTCCAAAATAAAAATAAACTGAATGAGGAGTACCAGTCTTTGGCCTTTCACACCACACATTGGCTTGGCATGGCCACAATGGCAAACTATGCTTTATCATCATAAGCCAAAGATTCAGGCGCATGAATTCCTCCCTCCCTTCTCCTCCCTCCAATACAGCTGTCCGAAAATCGGAACACATTCACTTCCATTTTCAGTTACAGTGGATAATCTTAATTATGGTTTAGGTAAACAAGCAGACTTCATGAATTATTGTTTAATTTCCTCCAAAAACGTATTTGAGATTAACCACAGTTTGTCTTGATTTGGGAATAACTGTATACAGCAGCAATGATGTAAGTCAAGGTTTGTTCTTTGCTTACTGACAATGCTTACTTTTAGCAAAACAAACCAAATCTTTGTTTCAGATGTACTTCTTGGCCCAGGAATCATGTTTTGTGGCTCCTCCTTGTACTAGGGGAAGAGTGAATCTCTGCATTCTCTGTTAACCATTAACTATGGTCCACCATGAAATGCAAACTGGGCCATTGTCTATGCACTACATGCACAGTTAAAGGCAGGGTGGTGGATGAACAGTCATTTTTATTTTATTTTAATAATATGCATTATGACAGCTCCTTTAACAGATGCTTTGGAGCTCTGCAACACCTAGATTATAATAAATTAAAATAGTAATCTTGAGATCATCAGATGTCAAAGTAACATTATAGCTATATATTTTTAAATACAGAGCTATAGCACTCTGTGATTAAACAATTTTCATGCTTCTGGAACCTGATCCAAAGTTAGCAAAATAATTTTGAGCTTTTTGTTGACTTTACTGGGCTTTGAATCAGGCCTTTGGGGCATTGTAGTATGATTTTGGTTGTCTCTTTATCTTGTCATCTTCCACCATGTAACAACTCATGTCTTCCTCTGATTTGTGGAGCACCAACAGTACCTGATAATTATAAAGGAATTCATAATCGTCCAGCAGCAGTTGCCTAAAAATAACAAGTTGTTGAAAGGGTGGGGGAATCAAAATCTAGTTGTATCTTGAAGAAAACTTGCTGTTGCTTTAGTGCAGTGTTTTTCAACCACTGTTCCGCGGCACACTAGTGTGCCGCAAGATGTTGCCTGGTGTGCCGCGGGAAAAATTCAAAAGATTTAAAAATAAAGTATTTTATAATTTTTCATATTTGTTTACTTACTATTTCATAATAAAGTAATTATAAAATACTTTCTTTGTGTTTATTTGATTCCTATTCAAGAGAATTACTTTATATATAGTCAATATAGGCACAGAGTTAAATTTTTTAACATTTTCTAATGGTGGTGTGCCTCGTGATTTTTTTCATGAAACAAGTGTGCCTTTGCCCAACAAAGGTTGAAAAACACTGCTTTAGTGCATTATTGGACCACTGGGCAACATTTTTAATGCATTAAAAATAGTGCTAACCAAGTGTCTGTATGCATTGGTAGCTAAGTCTGCTCATTATATCCAAAGAAAAATGTTTAGCTTAGCCTTTTTTGTAATCTTTTTTTTTGGAAATTAAGTAACGTTTCAGGGAATGCTTGATAAGCTTATTGGAAGTTACCTGGAGAGAGCCTGGCTTGTAACTAAGCATAAATGTATTAGGCATTTTAAATGGGTACTGTACTATGAAATGCTAAAGGACTAAAACAATATCCAGTTAGCCAATAGATTTTAGTTACTGTGAAACAGCTACCTATGGAGACAATCTGCCCCCGCCAAGAATATGAATCTTTTCACTAATTCTCTCTCGGGAGAGTCACTAAGCTGCTGTCCTAGGGGGAATGCTTTCATGATCTCTCTGGAGGATTTGAAACATTTGCCAAGCTTAAAAGAAGAACAGGGACACGCACAGATGAATCCACTTTTAGTGAAGGGACCTTTTATTGTTCCTCTGTTTTTCATTTTATTTGTATCAATGTTTCTATTTAATTTGCACATTGAACTTTAATAGCATCTTAGAAGGGCACTTTCAGACGTACATGAAACTTGATATTGCTGACTTCTAAGATCCTTCTGAAAAGAAACAAAGAAGATACCAAAAAAGCTTATTAAATGACATTGCCCGGCAGTGTTCACAACTCCTATATATTGAAGTTTTGTAATAGAGCAAGAGACCTTGGAAGTAAAACTGTCAGGTTACCAGATGGCCCTTATTTCAAAGAGTTCGCCTAACTCACAAACATCACAGCTTTGCAGAAAATAACAGATGTGCCTCATTTTGGACATTACAGTGCCATACACAGATAACCTTACTTCAAAGTATCCTTTATTTTGGAAATTTTGAGCTGACGTCTGTCACAAATTCCAGGACCCCAAGTCCTGCTCTCAGCCAGATCTACTTCAAGGGACACTTTTGTTTAATTCATGCTTCTTACAAACCCATTCACAATCTTTCGTGCACACATAGTCTTTCACACTGACACCATGCTCAGGGCTTCTCCCCACCACCTTAAGCCAAGCTTCTGATTAACTCAGAGCAAAACAGATAATATTTTAAGGGAGGGAAGAATATTTATGAGAGGGAAAGAACAGAATATACCATCAGGCATATAAGAAAATACAATAATACTTAAAAACCCTTGCTAACTTAGCTAAAACCTTGCTAGAGGTGTAGAATGTAATTCACAGCATGATAATTGACATGAGTTCCAAAGAAGCATATTTATTTGTTCTCATTTAGGCAGCCCTTTGTTCTCTGTCGGAGAGGAAGCAAGTTTTCCTGTTTCACAACAGTGCTGTACTAGAATTGATGCTGCAGGTAGCATCCACGTTACTATGCTCTCAAAGCAAACCCCACAGCCCTTTGTATAAATGAGCTTGTGATCTCACTAATCGCATGCTAATCAATCAATCAAACAAACGCATTTGGTTACATTTTAAACTAGAGAAGAGGGTTAAATTTAATACGTAGATTTTTCTCTCAGCTCGGAGTCAAGAGAAGAATAGGTGAAATACAGTAGTACCTCGGGTTACAAACACCTCGGATTACAAACACTTTGGGTTACAGACTCCGCTAACCTGGAAGTAGTACCTTGGGTTAAGAACTTTACCTCAGGATGAGAAGAGAAATCGCGCAACGGCGGCGCGGCAGCAGTGGGAGGCCCCATTTGCTAAAATGGTACCTCAGGTTAAGAACGGTTTCAAGTTAAGAACGGACCTCCGGAACGAATTAAGTTCGTAACGAGAGGTACCACTGTACTCACACTACTTCCGTAGTGGCCTGTCTGCCAAGAAGCACCACGCTGAATGTGTCAGCTAAGAAAGTATTTTTATACGCATTCCAGACCAATGGTTGCTTGACATTAAAGCTTAACTTTTTCCTCTTGCAGGTCTGACATTATGAAAATGTCTTTGGTTACAGAGAATAGCGTCAATTTGGTCAAGAGGAATTCCAGAAACCCATCCATTTTCTCCCCACCCATCCATTGAAGTCTTACACAGAGCTGCTAATGAAAAGCATTAGCCCTCTCTTTTTAGTCTTGCTACAGTTATGCAGGGATTCCATGACCAAAGTTACCAAAAATAATAATTTTTTTTTAAAGTGTATGTTACTTCTTGGAACATGATGCTGCAAGTACAGCTCAAAATGAATTAAACCAGTGATAGATAATTCTGCTGGTGCCACACTCATGTCTAGCAGGTTCAGGGCAGGCCATATATTTTCTTAGGGGCTGATCTTTTGCTTATGTAGTGATATAATTCATTTCAGGAACATGGCTAAACAGCCTATATGTTGTTTGTGGAAAGGCCAGTTATATCACCACCATCACCCTGCTTCAAACTATAAAATCTGAAACTGACATAAGTTGGGTTTGTTTGTTCCAGGGTTTTTTGGGGGGGCAGGTGGGTGGTACCTTCACTCTTAATGTAAATGCACTGCCTTAATTTTTGCCTTTAGGATACTGAATATAGCATTCATATTGTGTGTTTTTCAGTACTCAAAGCACTTCTCATTTATTATCTCATATAAACTTGACAAGGGGTGATACCTAGCTAAGACATACCCAGAATAGACCCATGGATTTCAGTGGATCTTCTCTAACTAACATTGGAAATGGTTTTTTCTGCAAATCTCAGATTTACCAAAGACTGGAAGGGATCCCAAAATAACATCTAGCCCAACCCCAGTCCTTATAGCAATAACGTGGGTTGGAAGTCAAAATTTGTATTACACAGGAATGATCCAAAGGTATACTGATCTTGTCTAAAAAGAGGTAAACATGCTCTTGCAAGTCATTGGTATCGGTCAAGTTTCTGTTGGCAAAAGTAAATATTTATTGGATGCTTTTGTTCTTCCTGGACATACCTAGTGAATGAATCCTTAGGAAAAAATATCTGAGGTTGTTTTCAGATTACCTTCTTATTGAGCATTTTTCCTTACTACTTTGCACCAAGTTTGTTGGGAGGTTAGATGAAATGGGCTGTTTTTTCAACATTCATTCTGGGTATACAATGTGGCATGGAGCAATTGTTATCCCACACTTTCCAGTGTTTTCCCCATCACTTTCCTTATTGCAGAGGGTCCAATTTTGAGGGGGAGAAGTTTGTTGTGAAAGGACACCAAATCAGCTTTGAATGCAGAATTATAATTTGCCTATATGTTATTAGTTCACACCTGAAAATTGTGACACCTGGAAGTGTCCTGAGTTTAGGGCTCTCCAGCTTATTGGAGGTCTGAAATCTGCCGCACTAATATAAGCCTCCTTCTAGTGAGCAGTTGGATGTCAGCTGTTTCGTGACTTTTTTTTCTTTCAAAAACCTGTGGGTTTTGTATATGCTCTTTAAGTTGGGCACCTGACATTTTTTTGCTAGCGTTAGCTTCCTGTTGGTATGACTGACAATCATATTTTTTAATTTTCCCTCTGTAGCTTTAACAGCGTACGCCAAGGAACTCATATTTTGTTCCGAGAATTCAACTTTGTTCAAGCTACACCCCATAATAGAGCATCCTTTCTAAGAACCTTTTGGCGATGCTTCAGAACCGTGGGGAAAAATGGAGGTGAGTTTTCTTTTTCTTTTTTAATTAATTTATATAATTTTTTTCAAAAAATAGAAATTAAACAAAGAAAAACAAAGAACAATACATAACACTGTAAACACACTTATATACATATCTTCCAAAATGAAAACTAATAAAAATAAAGAAAGAAAGAAAATAAAAATTAAAAATATATAGAAAAAAGACAAAAGAAAAGAAAAAATACTTTTCATAACCTGGAATATTACCAAATACTTGCTTCAAATACTGCAATATATAAATCTTAGTTTAAATATTATAAAAGACTTCCATCGCATTCACCACACGTCTCTTAGTTGTCTTACTCGCGTTGTTCAAGCTAAACCCCATAATAGAACATCCTTTCTGAGGACCTTCTGGCGATGCTTCAGAACCATGGGGGAAAATGGAGGTGTTTTCACTTTCTATCTCTAACACTCTGTTAGTGTCTTGAGCAGAACTGATGACTAGAAGTTTGTTGTCTAGACTTTTGTCTGAACTTCCCATTTGTCTGCACAATTGATGAATGTTCTCTTGCAGCTCTAGTGCTCTCTAAAAGTTTACATAAAAGAAGGGTAGCTTCTCCAAAGATAGAATTTTTAGGAGGTGGCACTGGCGTAATGTGGGAGTGCCAGGGGGGCCGTTGCCCTGGGCACACAATGGGGGTGTGTGAATCAGGCGCCCCCTGCAGAGATCCCTGTCACATGGCTAAGTGAGTGCGGAGGGTGAAGCACACCCTCTGCACCCCTCCCTTGCCTGGCCTGCAAGAGTGGTGAGGGCTGGCTAAGGCACAGAGGGTGCTCTTTACCCTCTGTTTGCCCAGCCCTTGACCCCCATGAGCGGCGGGTCCATGGCCAGCAGCTCCACTCCTGGGTCAAGCCTGACCTGGGATGGAGAGAGGAGATTCAGCATTGGCATTGCCACCCCTCTCCTTGGCACTGAGCAAGGATGCTTCCAAGGCAGCAATTTCATGCCTGGTCAGGCTGGGTGCAGTGGGCTCCCTCTGGGCCCCGCCCGCCTCAGGGGAGCACCCGTCGCAGGTGGTGGGAGAATACACCCTGCCACTGGGAGGTGGGCTTGCCGGTCAAAGGTGTCCTGTGCTAGAGAAAATGAGACTTGGGTTTATCAGTTTTATACCTTGCATCATTAGAAATAGCTTGAGCACATATTTGTGTATTAAAGTGAAAAAACATATTTAGTAGAATTTTCCATTAAACTCATTACATCTAGGCAGTCAATATATTTTAGGTTGTAACTGTCTGACCTCTCCAGTTCCTTCAGAATCCTTGCAGAATTGTCATCAATGTTTGCTTTCATTGTGATTTTTTTGCTTACCAAGCTGTGTAAGTGGTGACCAGCCATCATCTTGATAATTTCTGCACATGTTCAGCTGATTGTTGTACCCCTAGTGCACATTAGTGCTACCATACTGAATTATGCCATGCAGACCTTTAACATATTATGCCATGCCAGTAGACCTTAAGACTGCAGTGTTTATTTAACACACCATGGCTTGGCCTGAGAGCCCTTATTGCTTAGATAAGGGACATAAAGATACATAACTCTGTATTTGGGAGATTGTTGGGGTGTTTACAGAGAAAAGAAAAGAGACATGTTTGTGAAAAGGACTCAATACTATTGCATTCAGCACTGTACAAAAGTATTTTTTGTCTTCTTTTTTTAAAACCTAAATGGAAGAAATGCTCAAACCTTTTTTTTCTGTGACTTTTTTAAAACTTGGTTTGACTTTTACAGGCATTTTGTCTTTGCTCAGGCAATTCAAAACACATAATCATTAGCAGCTTATGCTAATTACCACTTTATCCATCCATTGTATCTGTAGTAGACTGGGTTTTCTCTGTTGTTCCAGCCAAGATGATTTAGTTTAATCAGCGTATACTCCAGCTTTTAAAATCTAGTTTCAGTTAGGATGCTTTTAAAGCTTGGTTATTTGTTTATAATTTTTTAACAACCAAAATTTGGGGTTTGAAATTTTCTTTCTTTTTTTTATAAATATTTATTAAAATTTTTAAATATAAGTGCAAAGATAATAAACAATATAACATATATCATAACATAGTTTCATAACTTCTTTGGACTCCCTCGCGTCTCCCGCTCCCACTTGCATCATTACAAACTTTTGCCAGCAATTTATCATCTTGTTTACAATCTTACTTCCCGTTCATTTGAATATAATCTGATGATTCTCCAAAAGGTTTATATTTTCCTCAGTCTCACTTATCGTCCTAATTCCATCTAATTTAGTCGTGCTCAATTATTTATGATCTAGCATCCTTCTTAACATTCAACCAAATTACAGTATTTTTGTAGATAAATCTTGAATTTCTTCCAGTCTTCTTCAACCCTCTCTTCTCCCAGGTCTCGGATTCTGCCGGTCATCTCGGCCAGTTCCATATAGTCTATCAGTTGCATCTGCCATTCTTCCAGTGTGGGTAGATCTTGAGTTTTCCAATGCTTGGCGATGAGTATCCTTGCTGCTGTTGTTGCATACAGGAAAAAAGTTCTGTCCTTCTTTATCACCCTCTGGCCGACAATACCCAAGAGGAAGGCCTCTGGTTTCTTAGGGAAGGTATACTTAAATACCTTTTTCAACTCATTATATATCATTTCCCAGAAGGCCTTCACTCTAGGGCACACCCACCAGAGGTGAAAGAATGTTCCTTCATTTCCTTTACATTTCCAGCATTTGTTATCAGACAAATGGTATATTTTGGCAAGTTTGACTGGGGTCATGTACCATCTATATATCATTTTCATTACATTTTCCTTCAAAGCATTACATGCAGTGAAGTTCAACCCAGTGGTCCACAACCTTTCCCAGTCCTCAAACATGATATTATACCCAATATCCTGTGCCCACTTTATCATAGCCGATTTAACCATTTCATCTTGTGTATTCCATTTTAACAGCAAGTTATACATTCTTGAAAGTACCTTAGTCTTAGGTTCTAACAGTTCTGTTTCCAATTTCGATTTCTCCACCTGGAACCCTAACTTTTTGTCATTTTTAAAGACTTCTTTAATCTGAGCGTAGTGTAACCAGTCTCGCACTTTATCCTTCATTTTCTCCAAACTCTGCAATTTCCAATTGTCTCCATCTTTTTCTAATATTTTCCAATATTTTGGCCATTTGGCCTCCATATTGGGTCTTTTTCGGGCCTTAGCTTCCAGAGGTGAAAGCCACCTTGGAGTTTTGTTTTCCAATAAGTCTTTATATTTTGTCCAGACATTAAACACTGCTTTTCTGACAATATGGTTGAAATTTTCTTACTGGGATACTGGTTTGGTTTTTTGGGGAGACAGGAATTGTTGTTTTGCCTTTCAGTGGCTGGAGTGATAATTCCAGATGTCTTGTGGTGCATCATAAAATATAGTCACAGGAAACATGAGCTTCAGTGATGTAATGCAAAGTACGTATGAAATCCTCAAATTGCTCTGCTGGTTCACATCTCTTCATTTCAATGAGGTGTAAGCTAGCTGAGAGGCACAGAACCGGTACTGGAAGGGACTGGAAACTAACCACAGTTTACTTATTGACCCAGCAGGTTTATCTACATTATCAGCCTCTCGTGAATTAGCACACATTCTGATACATTGGGGGATTCTGTTATGAATCTGCAAGAGGCAGACACTCTTGGAGTGGAGAAATTAAGGAAACAACAGTTGAAATATTTAAGTTATACTGGCTGGTAAAATTCACAATCTTCTGTTTCTAATTTGAACACTTCAGTAAGTGCAGTTTTACATCTTCCATGCAAAATCTATAAGTGAGGAGACTGAGGAAAAAATATAGTTTTCTGTTCCCAGGAAATGGTTGGAATAGTGCTTATACACGTCAGTTTTTATTCCATTGCTGTGGCATGTGCCTATGTAAAAGCCAGTTCCTGGTTACTTCTGCACTGTATAGTCACACTTGAGCATGCCCAAGAAACAACACGGATGGGTTTGTGTAGCTGCACCCTAGTGCTGATTCTAAGTGCACTCTTTTGTGTCTTCTATGTATGTAAATAGCTGTCAGTCTGATGGAGAAAATCAGACTACCCTTTTGGTGACAAGTAAGTGTGTGTGTGTGTGTGTGTGTGTGTGTGTGTGTGTGTGTGTATTTAGGGGCAAACCTGTTCACTACCCCTGAATCTGAATAGTGTGACTTCCGTCACCAACTGGAGGCTGCAGTATGTCTCTGTGCAAAGTGCCCTTCCAAGTGATCCCTGCAATATACAGGCCTTCCGTTTATACACATGCATCTTGTACACCATAATCATAGACATTTTGCTCAAATGAAATAAAGGGCAAGCAGAAGGACTGCATAAATGGGGCAGGAGTACCTAGGAATAATAATTAATAATTAATTATTTGTACCCCGCCCATCTGGCTGGGCTTCCCCAGCCACTCTGGGCGGCTTCCAACAAAGATTTAAAATACATTAAAATGTCACACATTAAAAACTTCCCTGAACCGGGCTGCCTTCAGATGTCTTCTAAATAATAACCCAGAAGATGGTTCAGTTTTTAACAATCATGAATCATAATAAAAAGAAACAGCAGACAAATAAAAAAATGCACCAGCGTACAAAAAAATAAAGGCCCAAATCCCCAATTCAGCGCTGTGGAAGCCAGAAAGAAAAGCATGGTGAAGCATATAAGACTCTGCAAAAAATTAAAACGAACCCCTCCAAATTAACAGTTAAAAGTCCAGGTAAATATGACAGGCATTGTCTGGCAGTCAACAGAAGTTGATGCAGGTGCCAATTGGATCTTTGTTGGTGGGGAATTCCACACTAAGGGCATAATGCGGGTGGGTGGGTGGGAGGTAATCTACTTGCCAGAAGCCAACCACCAAATTTGGCAACCAGACATGACTTTTGTTTGCCTCCTTTAACGTTTTAGAAATGCAGGCTCCATAGTACGGACAATTCAAAACTGGATATATTTAAATTATTTAATATATATTCAAATGACCTTGACTTTTCACCTCCAGGAGAAGAGGTGGCAATGATAAAAACAGCCAGGAGCACAGTTTCAGATCCCATCTAGAATTTTAATCGGGCAGTGGTTTTTTTTTTAATGGTATTTTGAGCCACTACCAACTTTGTCCAGGAAATGGAGTTTCCACTCAAACCTTGGGAACGCAGGAAAGAACTGACTCATCAGTCTAACCAGCTTGCCAGATGCTTCTTCTTTTGTATATAGAAACCCCTGTTTGCTGTTTGTTGTTCGATCTTGGGATAAACATGTAGTGACTTGGAAAATGCGTGTTGTTTGCTCTGAACCTTCCTGGTTAAGCCCAGCAGACACACTTAGCCATGAATGTAGAAAGTTGCAGTTGGATGCATGGACAAAGGAATCTTTTTAACTGACGGAGAGTACCTTAAAATATTTGTTAGCTTTGATAATTAAATAATAGATGAAAAGTAATACCAAATAAATGAAGAATAATTTCTGCTTCCACTGCTCTTCTGTTTTAGTCCATCTCCTTTGCTGCCTTTTAAATCTTTACGCAGCAGTACATCTGGTCAGCTTGGCTTCAGCAGCTGCTTTCATTTTGCATCTTGAAGATGCTACATTTTATGTTGGATCGGTGGCCCATCCCTCCTCTTGCATAATTGGACTGAATAGTACACCACAGTTCAGTGCATAGCGTGGAACAAAATTATATAAGCTGCATATACACCATACATTTAAAGTGCACTCTCCACCACACCAGAATACTGGCAACTGTAGTTTACTACTTAGTGCTACAGCTCCCAGTGCTGTTAACAAACTGTAGTTCCAATGATCCTCTTTTTTCGCAGAGTGCTTTAACTGTATGGTGTGTAATGGTTGGCATCCATCTGTCTTGAGAGACAATGGAAGAGAGTACTCCCTCAGGAGTGAAGTCGGAGAGTTATAGCGCCTGCTGTGGCTATATAGAACGATACAGGAAAAACATGTTTTGTTGCAGCTGGGGCAGACGAAGGCATTTGGTTTCGCTGTCACAGATTCACCATGGCGTTTCTTCTCTCTGCGATCCTCCTAGCCTTCATTCCTCCTCTGGTCTTTGCTGTGGAAACATGACCTGATTGTCTCCGGTTATTGCGGTCATCTGCAAGGGATTCCACATGATGGAGTTGAAGTTGGCAGCGTTCATGTCACCTTTGCAGACATCGTTGTGATGCAGAGTTAGTCTGCTAATGGGCCTGCTGCCTAAAGCCACCTCCCTGTAGAGCACGCCCTTGGGAATCCTGCCATCTTCCATTCTGTGGACGTGACCAACCCAGCATAGACATCGCTGAGACAGAAGTGCGAACATGCTGAGAATGTCGGCTTGGGACAACACATCTTCATTTGAGTCTCTCCTGCCATGCAATGCCCAAAATCTTCCTGGCACAGCGCATGTGGAAGGCATTGAGATGTTGCTGCTTGCGGGTGTAAGTTGCCCATGACTCACTTCCCATAAACAGCATGCTCAACACGCAAGCCTGGAAGAGCTTCATCTTGGTGTCTTGTTTCTTTACACATACAGTGGTGTCCCGCAAGACGAACGCCTCGCAAGACGGAAAACCCGCTAGACGAAAGGGTTTTCCGCTTTGGAGGTGCTTCGCAAAACAAATTTCCTATGGGCTTGCTTCGCAAGACGAAAATGTCTTGTGAGTTCCTGCGGGGTTTTTTCCCTCCCCCCCCTTTTTCCCAAGCCGCTAAGCCGCTTAACAGCTGATCCACTAAGCCGCTTAACAGCTGATCCGCTAAGCCGCTTAACAGCTGATCCGCTAAGCCGTTTATCAGCTGATCCGCTAAGCTGCTTATCAGCTTATCAGATGATCCGCTAATCCGCTAAGCCGTTTATCAGATGATCCGCTAAGCCGCTAATAGCGCTAAGCCGCTAAGCCGCTAATGGGCTTGCTTTGCAAGACGAAAAAACCGCAAGACGAAGAGACTCGCGGAATGGGTTCTTTTCATCTTGCGAGGCACCACTGTATATGCAACTTGAGCCTTGAGGTGCACAGCATTAATACCCCAAGATGTTCTGCACCCACTCCATAAGTGCAGCATTGTGTTCAAACAGATCCCAGCCATGGCTCTTGGACTGTTTCTCCAGTCCACTACTTACTTCCCTGTTCCCCAACATTCCTTCATTCTAAAACACATGGATTCCTTTTATCTTTAGAGTGAAAGGGGCCCCATCCCATTGTCACCTCCCAGCATTTCCCTTTGATGCATTGCTATGCTAACCATAGGCTAACACCTCCAAGGGTATTAGTTTGAGTTAATTAACTTTTAACACAGGTTGGTTTCCTCTTCTTTTGCCGTGTCTAATACACAATTTAGAAAGTTTGCCTAATGTAATTGCCTTTTCACACATGCTAATTGCAGGGGATAAAAAAGCATCTAACACACATCTTAAGACACATGGGTCTGACATCCCGCTTTAACATAAAAGCTCTAATTAAATTCTAACATTGACTGAGCCCAGGCATTTAGCACCCACAAACTTGTAACAAGTACCATGCCATAGTGAAGCACTTTAGAAAGTGACTGATCTAGGGGTGCAGAGCAGGGAAATAGGCAGATCAATGCATTCTTCTTAATATCAGACACAAATCTGTAAAATAGAACCAGTGTCCTGCATTTATTAGGGAAGAGCAGCTGCAGAGGGTTTCAGGTTCCACCCTCAGCATCCCCAGGAAGGGTCTGAAACCCTGGAGACCTCCTGCTAGTCAGTGTAGACAATACTAGCTAGATGGACCAATTGCCTGACTCAGAATAAGGAGCATCCTGTGTTCCTAGGGTTGCTTGGAGAACAGACAAAGCATGTATTGTAAATCATTAGAATATAAAAATGCTTTTTGGTGATAATGACACTTGCAGGCAATAAATATCTAACAGTTGTACTGTATTTGTGATGACAAAATCTCATAATGTGAAGAGCAGATGCAGATTCATTCCATTTTACTCTGCATCGTGGGTATTTTTTAAATCTCCTGATAAAAGAGCTTGTGCTTGTGCATAGGAACTTTCTGAAATGAAGTGTCTCTTTTCTGCTTTGTCTTCAGTTGACCTTTGGAATCTTGGTGACCTGCTCTTTGGAGTTTGTTGTCTGTTCCCCGGGACAGTTTAATTAAAATTGTATTTCCTCTGTATAAACTGTCCCTCCAGGATCTCCTGTGGAGTTTCATGAGGTCAGCACGTGCCTCTCCCCAACCCCTGTGGCTTGCAAGACTTGGTGACTCTCTGGTTTTAATTATTATATTTTTCTTTTAGTGCTCTTCAGCCAATTAAATACATTTTGCTTTGAGAAGCTCTTTTTTGGCTTGTCATGAGGAGAGGAGGCAGTCTCAATCAGGACAAAGAACATGCTGATTTTTTGGAACGATTAGGAAGCAAAAACATCTCCCAGAGGCACAGTCTGTCCAGGGTTACTGTCTATTGTTCTGTTGATTTCAGCAGGGAAGAGTTAAACAACTCTGTGACTCTCACATTGAAGCCAATGGGGTCGAAAGTGTTTCAGCTGAATTATGCACCCCCGCAGTGAAGCACACTTTTGTTCCCAGCTGCCACTGCTGAGGTGCAGCTAAGAAGGAAACAGCACCCTGTTCCCTTGAGGTACTTAATGGTGGTGCAGGTGCTGCCCCATAGCATCTGTACAGAGATTTATTTTGTGATAACACCATCAGGTTGATAGCATCATCTGTTTGCATTGGCACAGATCCTCACAGGACGGTATAGAGCATGGGGGCCAGATCTGGGCCCAATTGCCTTCTCAATCCGGCCCGCGGATGGTCTGGGAATCAGCATGTTTTTACAGGAGTAGAATGTGTCCTTTTATTTAAAATGCATCTCTGGGTTATTTGTGGGGCATAGGAATTCGTTCATCCCCCCCCCCCAAAATATATATATATATCTGGTCCCCCACAAGGTCTGAGGTGGACCAGCCCCCTGCTGAAAAAGTTTGCTGACCGCTGGTGTAGAGGCACAGCAGAAACATGGCTGTCAGTTGCTGTTTCGTGGCTGCAGCTAGTAAAATGTCATTCACCATTGGCTGCTACTCATGGCTAGCTAATGGAAGCTCATACTGCCACATGGGCAAGTATGGCTATTTGAATAGCTCTGGGATGAAACTCTGCTAAACAACTGCATCCCAAATTAAGCTATGTAACATATGGCCTACCCTGCCCAACAAAGGACAATGCAAAACTTGAAAGTCCAGAGTCACATCTGACTTGCTCGTTGCAAATCTAACAACCTCATAATCCACTTTTCATCAACACAACTCATGTGATCAATATTAAGCCTAGCTTAGCTTTCTAAAATTGGGCTTGCAAGGAAGACTAATTACAGTGGTACCTCGGGTTAAGAACTTAATTCGTTCTGGAGGTTCGTTCTTAACCTGAAACTGTTCTTAACCTGAAGCACCACTTTAGCTAATGGGGCCTCCTGCTGCCGCCACGCCGCCGGAGCAAAATTTCTGTTCTCATCCTGAAGTTCTTAACCCAAGGTACTATTTCTGGGTTAGCGGAGTCTGTAACCTGAAGCGTATGTAACCTGAGGTACCACTGTATATAAAGGTATATATTTGTCATCTACTGCTCAAAACAAAAAAACCGAAACAAAGTAACAATGACACACAGTGGCGTAGCGTGGGTTGTCAGCACCCGGGGCAAGGCAAGTAATTTGCGCCCCCTAACCCGTGGATTTGCGCCCCCTAACCTGTGGATTTGCGCACCCTAACCCTAACCCCCAGATGTTGCGCCCGGTGCGGCCGGCCCCCCCTGCACCCGCCACGCTACGCCACTGATGACACAGAGGGCCGTGTGGAATGAAACAGTTCATTTAACAGATTCCGCTGCAAGCAATCTTTCTACAGTTGCTTCTCTCAGAACAGGGGCTATTGCCATTCTTCTCTAGACATTGCACACTTTTCTGAAATAGGCCAGCTGGAGCATTTAAAGGAGAACCTAAGACATAGTGGACATAATTGGAGAGAACCAGTGGTACATAGGCATATCTGAATAGCTCCATAGGAAGGACAGGGAAGGGCATGCTGGAGGGGTGTTGCTCTGCACATCAAAGAATGACATAGAGTCCCAACAAGAAATCCCCAAAGGGGCAGACTCCTCCAGAGAGTCGCTGTGGGTGGCAAAACCAGGCCTCGGAGTAATTTAAGGCTGGAGACAGACTATCTCCGCCCTGAATAAAATGAGGCAGAGAATGAAATTGAGGAGTCATCCAGAGGACGAAGTGCTGCAGCAATGGGTGGCATCAATTAGCCTCAAATAGCCTGGGTAAAATGCGTGTTCCAGTTGCGACAAAGAGGTGACTGGTAAAGGTCAAATGTCTAGAGGCTCCAAATGACTGTGCCCCATAGCGGCTGGTCATGGAACTGATCAGAGGAGAGGCAACTCTAGACTTGACGTTGAAATGGAAAGTAAAGAGGGGACTCAGCTAGACTGGTGAAGAAAAAGCGATCTATATGTGTTGTATATGCGATATAACATTGTGCCACCAAAGGGCGATGTGGAGTCCCGTTTTTCTCTACCTGTTTTCCCTGTTTAAATTCACACCACTTTAAGCTGAAACACTTCTTTAATGTGTCTAGATCCCGCCAGGGTCAAATCCTTCCAAAATGCTTGGGGGTTATTCACAATCACAATAATAAAAGCTCATTTAGAGTGTCTACCACAGATCAGGAAAGCTGCCACGTAAGCAAAGAGGATGCCAGCATGATTAATAAGCAGAGTCAATGAAGATGTTAGAGGCAAGAAGTCTTCCTTCAGAAAATGGAAGCTGTATTAAAATGAGGAGAACAAAAAGGAGCACAAATTTTGAGGAAATAAATGCATGCAAAGAATAAGGAATGCTAAATATATATCTATGGACACAATGCTAAAAATATTAAGACCACCACCAACAAATTATTTAAATACACGAGAAGCAGGAGACTGTCAAGCAAAGTGGTTGGACTTTTGAACAAGAGAGTAAAAGGTGTGCTAAAGGAGGAGAAGGAGATTGCAGAGAAGCTGAATGAATTATCTACAGCAGAAGGTGTGGGGAAGATCCCTGTAGCTGGAGTTTTTCAAGAAGGAGGTCTGAAGAACTGAGGCGAATGCTAGTGACTAGAAAGGAAGCTCCAGATCTTGTTGATGAATTAGAAATGGATGAATCACTGGGTCCAGATGGTATTCACCTGAGAGTTGTTAAAGAACTCAAATGTGAAGCTGCTGTTCTTCTAACAAAAATATGTAACCTGTCTCTAACATCAGCCTCTTAGGACTGGAAGTGGCCAACATAACACCTTTTTAAAAAAGCAGCAGCTGTGAAAAAGGCAAATTCCATGCTAGGGATTATTAGAAAGGGAATTGAAAATAAAAGTGCCAATATCATAACACTGTTATACAAAGCTATGGTGTGACTGCACTTGGATTACTGTATACAGTTTTTGTTGCTTTACCTCGAAAAGCAAATTGTAGAACTGGACAAGGTTCAGGAAAAGGCAACCAAAACAATGAAGGTACTGAAGCAAATTTTCTATGAGGAAATGTTACAACATATGAGCCTTTTTAGATTAGAGGAAATGTGACTAAGAGGATGCGGAGATGTAGAAGATTACACATGTTGTGGAGAAACTGTTTGGAGGAAGCTTTTCTTGTAATACTAGAAGCTGGAGGCACCCAATGAATGCTGAATGTTGGAAAATTCAAGACAGACAAAGGGAAGTACTTCTTCACAAAGCAAATTGTCACTGCGAGAGATGAGAAGATGAGGAAGATGAGGTGCATCTATCAGGCCCAGTTCTCTTCTACTTGTTTGTACAAAACTATGCAAGTCTGGATAAAAGTATACTCACACTCTTGACAAATAGAAAAGCTACCTACATGTAGAATTAATCTCCTTAAACAATGTTGAAATAGCAGCCCAGTTCTTGCCCGGTTGGTGCTTCCTTGTTGAAAAAGGCATGCATCTAAAATTGTACATGAGAAAACCCTCCATATCTATTGCTGTGTACACATATTGTTGCCAGGGATTGGCAGTGTGTGGCATAGGCAGGGCCCCCGGAGAGTGACACAGGAGAGGGGACCAGTGATTTATGGGATTTGATGCTGCCTGCAAGGCAGGAGCCAGGGGAAGAGGGGTAGTCAGGGCAGTCGGAGGTGGAGGAAGGAGACCAGATGTGGCAGAAGAAGAAAAGGCTGTTCAGCTGACAGATGGTTCAGTAGACCTCCCACTTTCCTTTGCCCTGCTGCCTCCTAGATACAGGAGGGGTTTGGGAAGAGCAACAGGTCTCAGGTTATAAGCATACAACCTGTCAGGGGAGGGTACCGGTATATAAGCCAACAGTGGAGCAGGGGTCTCCCTGTTGCTGCAATTGCTCTGCAGGGTCTAGATTTCTGGACAGCTTCCTAAAGGCTAGAAGTCTGTGCATGCGTGTGTATGTGGAGCACTGTGGAAGTGCTGTAAGTGCTTTTCTTGTCAATAAAGGGTTAACTATCAGAAGTGTGCCTTCCTTCGCTGGGGAGGGCCAGGACAATTTTGCACTCCTCCACAGTGTGTACCTGGATACAGAAAGGAAAGTGAGATGCAGCCCTAAGGCAACATCAAATGTGTATTTGTGTTGCTATGTTTTAATGAGATGCAGTTGCTATTGACTTTTTTTGGCAGTTCCTCCTGAAGAGCACTTGTCAATTTTAAATGAGAACAAAGGGATGGATAAGAAAGGTGTCAATTTTTGTCAAAGGTTTTACCCATTGCGGCTGTCACCACCTCATCTTACCCAGCCTACCACCTATTCATAATTGAGAATTACTGTGACATTATTATTGTCTTGAAAATAACCTGATGAAACCAGGTAAGCCATGGAGCTCAAATGGCACCACTGAATCTTGAGCAACACCTGGCTAATCCCTTTTACACAGTTTCCTATCTTGATTATTTCTACCTTTTCCCCTATAATTATTATCCAGTTTGGTCATTGGATGCTTCTACACACTAACTTTTGCTGTGGCAAAAGGGAAGCGAAAGTGTTTTGCTTTGTTATTAAATAATTTGTCCTTTCTAAATAAATTTGGTAGATCTCAGTACATCTGGGATACCTGCAGTTTTCCAGCAGTCATCTTACACCACAGATAGATAAGGGGCCTAACGTATGACTTCCTTAATCTTGTATTTTATTGAAAGCAGTAAAAATGTCTTAATATTAAAAGAGCTACTTAAAAATTACTGGACATTATGTTCACCAACTTATACATCTCTGTACAAGTCTCGTAACATACAGTATTTTTTTTAATGTAGCTTTCTTTTTAAACACCCCACGTTTTTCCCACCCTCTCAACTTGTGGCGTGATTTTAATAAAAGCCTGAAATGTATTTGATGGAGATTAACCAGGGATAACTTTGTATAAACACTGAAAACTATGTTTTATTAAGCTCAAACCTTGTTAGTCAAGAAGTACATAGTGTATATTAGTGGCTTCAACCATCAAACCAAAAACAATGGATTCACTGCCTTCCATGCATGCTACTCAGATTACACTTGAAATAACCTAGGAACAACATGTTTAAATTATTTGCCCAAGGCTGTGAAAGCCATAGGATTAGAATTTCGGCACTCCCAACTCCTACTCCTGTGCTCATTACCACACCTTGTCTCACCAACGCACAGCCTAGCTTTTGATAAGTGAAAACTCATGACATGTGTTCTGTGTAGCTCTACCTGAGCATTTTGTCTTACTTGCATGAATTGAATTATTTGTGGTAATCAGAAATAATAAATGAAGCATGCCTGAACTCGTTTGCTTTTAACATAAATACTCCTACGCCACTAGAGCAGCAGTAATAGAATGCATCAAGTTAGCATCTTATATAATATGCAAACTTTTCTCCAACATCAGAAGGCAATGGAAGAGAAATAAGGGTGGTTTTTTCACCTTAATAACCATGGTTTGTCATTGCACGAGCAAACGTTTATCAACTGAAAAAGCTGGATCGCATTGATTCATAACATTATTCATGCAGGCGTATTTTGAATCCTTGCAAATGAGAGGTGGGGAATCTCTCTTAAAAAGTAGTCTATTTAGGGAGGTATGTTGGGGATTTGGGATGGTTTTCTGTGGACTTCTGTACTGCATTCAGCCTGTATCCTTAAATCCTGAAGAGTTTTGTATATCCTGTTCTAAATGAGAGCTGAACACATTCACAGATTTGTGTTGAAAGATTTATGCTTACCTAAAATCCTCCAGTAAGAAAACACAGAAAACAGAGGAGGGACCAAGATAGCTCTTTCCACACCAAGCCAAAAAGTTATTGAATACAACATACTGAAGACTCCAGTTCAATGGGTAGGGCAGAACCTCCTTCTGTACAAATCTATGCTAGACAATAAGCTAACTAAGGGGTCATATTTGCATATCCTTATCTTTAAATTTTCTGCCCATAGCTGCTTCACTCTTGGGGGTTATTTTTGTTGGAACTGTGGTACAGGGCAGATGGGTCAAATACCTCCACTGCAGTGCTGATCTGAATTGCAGGGGCTCAGACGAATTTAAGGGGGTGGGGGAATTAAAATATGTAAATGTAATCATGTGTTTAATGTATTCTCCAGTTTGGCCCTTAGTGTGTCTCGCAAGAATAGCACCAGTGAGCTAATATAAAATAAATCGCTTCTGCAAGAACTGTCAAGCACTTACGCTTGACAGTAAACTAGTTAATGTAGTTGAAAGAGATCTACATTCAGAACTAGTTAGTCCTGCATGAAAAAGATTCATGTAAACATGTACCTTGTCAGCAAGATTCCATACCCAATGATTATTCATAAAGGCTAAAGGGTGGGAAAGAAACCCCAAGAAAATAAAGGCACAGACTCACCCTTCTTGGGATTCATGGCAATCCTATGAGCTTTGGGTGTGGAATACAATTTTCCCAAAGGCATTCTCCTGCTGTTTCCCAAGAAGTCAGTCATTCTTACAGAACTGCCCTTGAAAAGATGGGCAGAGACGAGAACAAGATGGAATGAGCACCCCTTTCACTGCTATAAGGCAAAGCAATTTCCATATTTGAAAGCTGCACACAAAGGCTGCATACAGCTGTATACCTGGCCTAGCAGGGAGAAAAAGGGCTTACCAAAACTCCTCAATAGAGTTTCTGGATGACATCCAAATATAGGAAAGCCTGTTAAGAGGTTTCAAGGGACTGAAAATGTAAAATTCCCTCCCTCGCCCCTGCTTTGCTTTAATTTTACATAGTAAGTCAGTCATATCACATTTTCTAACAAACAAGCAAAAAGGTGTGAAGAAAATAAATCATGCAGTCTTTTAGCATTTATCTCTTTTCAGAGAAGAAAGGAAAAGTTATACCCCACCCTCTTGGGAGACAAATTCCCTAATTAAAAGTTTCAGTCACTAAAGATATAAAAGCATTTTAGATGTTGTACCTAACAGGTGGTTTCTTGTTCAAATAGCCAAGATTTTACCTCATGATCTGCTAAATTTGAGGACAGCTGAAGCAAATCTGTTTTCATCAAAGTATTTGCCAGAACAAAACCTACAACAGCCAAATTTATCATCTTGTTAGCTTGGGAATTCCCTACATTTGTGTCAGTATTAACGTTGATGTACTCCTTTCTGCTTATGGAGCCTACATATTAGTTGAGTGTACTGCACTAATTTTAACAGTCTTCAGGTTCAGCCATTGAATGCTTAATGGCATGTCACAATAACCTTTTAGGATTCTGTTTGACAGTTCCAGTGAAGGAAACACAGTCATTTACATTACAAACTTAGAATGTTGACATGGTAGAATGTAAAACATGCTAAACCCTCCCTTATTACATTTGCATCCAGCCCTTCCATATGCATAATAACTACTCTGAACATTAAGGTTGCCATTTTCACTGTGGCAGCTCGCTAATGCAACATACATTTATTTATTTGTTAACTTTCTCTACTATCCTTCATCTGAGAATCACATGGTGATTTACAATATAAAAACACCAAAATACATACATAGGAACAACCAACAAAAACCCACAATTTTGAAAAAGGCCATATATTGCTTAATTAAACAAAGGCTGGGGAGAAGAGGAATGTTTTGCCTGTTTTTTATTTTAAAGTCATAACATTGAAATACAAAACAGACACACAAACTGCTTAGAGGTTTTTTGTCCAAGTAAACAGTATATAATTTTTGTTAAATAATAAAAATAATTTACAGCTTGGGGGTGGAAGAAAATGGGTAGACATGATCTTGTTCCAAAATAATACAAATAAAGACCAAAATCTATTTGTCCATCTTTCATGTACTACGTTGATCTTGTCAATATGCTAACTATGATGATGCCCAGATTTCTTTCTTGGGTTGCTACAGCCACTTCAGAACTCATCAGTCAATATGTGTCATTAGAATTGTTACCAGTGTGCATTGCTTATTATCTATTAACTGTCTGCCATTTTTTGCTATGCCTTTACTGAATTTGAATGGATTCTTTTGGGAACTCCTCACAAACAGTTTTAGATAATAGTCTCCTGAATGTCATCTGAAAACAATTTGACAATTTACCCCGTGTCCAGACTATTTAAGTAATAGTTTAAAAGCACAGAATTTGCTTTTTAAAAAAAATCAATCCAAAAATGGAAACACACACACACACATTTTGAAGAAGTACTTTTCAAGGTCATAAGTCAGCAAGCCTTGCTGTCAAACAATGCATAGATTTGAATCAATCAATCAATAAAAATAAAGAATAATTCACATAATTTATTATGTTAGAGTTCGTTGTACATTTAGCATTAATTTCCGCAAACATCCATTAAGAATCTTTTCACACTTAATATAAAAATGTATATTGCATACCATGATCTGACTGTTATTTGGACTGGCAACTACCCAAAAGGTATTAACAAGCAGGAATGCCTCAAACCAGCAAAAATGTACGGTACACTGCAGGATACCACAGGATGGAATTCAGAGTCCATTTTAAAATAATTCAGTTTCCATTTAGGTTCAGAAATTGCGCAAAAGCATAAAGCTTAAATAGTGCCAGAAAACTATAACAATATTAATTTAAGCACACCCTAGTATAATTGAATATATTGCATTCTGTAGGCTAAATTAACTTTGGAAGCAACAAGAGCTGCAAAATTCCGTCAGGATGGAGTGGGCACAAAGGTTATGGTGCTATTTATACTAATTTGCTATGATTCACCAAATTCAAAGCCCCAGTACATCTGAGCACCACATGTAGGGAAGAAACAGCAGGGCATCACTTAGGGATGTGGCCCTCTAGATGTTTTTGGACTCAGAATCCCATCAGCCCCAGCCTGCATGGCGAGCAGTCAGGAAAGATAGGAACTGTAGTCCAGCAACACATGGAAGGCCCATCCCTAGGGTTGTCATATTTCAAAAATATGACAAAATCTACACTACTGACATCCAGATTTTCCCAGTCATTTCAGCAATTTCCTTCCCGACACTGTTTATAGGGGCTTAATACTGGCTATGTCCAAATGTAAGGCACACCTACCCATCCCTGAGATTCCTTATTTCTAGGATGCCACTTTTTTTATGTCCTGCTTGTCAGCTTCCCAGAGGTAGAAAACAGAAAGATAATCTATTTGGACCTTTGGTATCCACAAACTGGCGGGGGGGGGGGGTCGTTCTCATAAGGCACAATAGAAGCGGAGTCTAGATAAACAAGAACAAGGAGCCATCTTGAACATTGTACTCCCTTCTGCTTCCTACATGGCCAAGACTGTAGAGTTCAACAGAATTTGGTGGAGAATGCAGCCACAATGATCCACATGCAGCAACTACTCCAGTTTAGATTACTGTAAAGTTTGACCAAACTGCGAGAGGCAGTGGAAGACAGGAGTGCCTGGCGTGCTCTGGTCCATGGGGTCACGAAGAGTCGGACACGACTAAACGACTAAAGAACAAAGTTTAAACTGTGTTCTGAAGAGCGAATACTGCTAATCACACCAAAATGAATTTCCTGTCTGTTCATCAAGTGCCAGTGTGCATGTTTCTATAATGTCACTTCTTGCAACATGACTCAACCTCCTTTGGTAAAGAAGTAGACTGTATAGTCAACATAATTCATTTCTATACATGTCTCTTACATCTCCTACAACCTTTCCATAATATGTTATTTACATATATTGTTGCAATAAGAATTATTACAACTCACGCAAACTGCAGTGGAGAGACAGTGTGGGGCAAGGGAAGTTTCCCAATGACTTCCAAACCAATATAGTTTTGTAATGCCCGCAGGTAATTATTACATATTCTGATTTTTGCCCCTAATTATTAGACCTTAAGAAAAAGACAAGTAAGTTGATTTCTCATAATTTAGCATTTTGCAAAACAAATTGATACAGTGTAGTTGCTGAATTCCCTGATAATTACAGCTTCTACACAGTAGAATTGTCCAGTAACCTGTTTCTCTCACATTCTAACAAAGAGAGTTGGTTAATCTTTGGCTCTGGTGTTTAGTTCAACATGTGGAGCGGAGTCTTAAGAAAAGTCATGTGCCTTGTGGGAAATGATGTACGAAACAGTCAGCCACTCAAAGCCATTGCAGAATATGCAGCAAATAGATCATGGTTTTAGATATAGTGGTACCTCGGTTTAAGAACAGCCCTTTTTATGAACTATTCGGTTTACAAACTCCACAAAACCAGAAATAGTGTCCCGGTTTGCAAACTTTACCTTTGTCTACGAATGGAAGCCGAACAGTGGAAGGGCACCGGAGGCAGGAGGCCTCATTAGGGAAAGCGCACCTCCGTTTAAGAATGGTTTCGGTTTAAGAATGGACTTCAGGAATGGATTAAGTTCGTAAACCGAGGTACCACTGTATTATTATTGCTTGATCTACTCTAACATTATTTATTATATCAAGACATGCTAGAATCTTATTACGTTATAATTTTTTAGAGAACTTTTAAGTCTGCCTAAGATAGGCATGAGTGCCAACTGTGCCATGTGAATGCCATGCTGCATGGCAAGGTCCAGGAGAAAGATAATTTGACAAAGTGGTAGAAAAATAGGTAATCAGTATTTAAGAGTAAGAGAAAAAATAGTCTGCAGGGTCATTTCAAATGAATAATTATTTATTATTATTATTATTATTATTATTATTATTATTATTATTACTAATACTACTATTATTGACACACTTTTTGTTAACTAAGATCCTGACACTAGAAAATCTTGAAGCCTAAGAGGAAGTGTTAAAAATAAACTAAGCTCAACTGCTAATTGCCAGAGAACCAGTGTGGCAAGTGTGTCAAACTTTGTCTCAAAAGGCCTGGGTTCAAATTCCTGCTCAGCAAGAAAGTTCACTGACTGTGGGCTGAGCAGTCACAAGATTATTGTGGGGATAAAATGGGAGCCCCTATGTATGTAGCTTTGAGCTTCAGGGAAAGACAGGATACAGACTCTTGCACAACCTAGCTGACGTAAGGAAGTACCGTATTTTTCGTCCCATAGGACGCTCCGTCCCATAGGACGCACCTAGTTTTTTTGGGGGGAAATAAAGGAAAAAAATTTTCCCTTTATTTCCCCCCCAAAAGCAGGTTGGGGAAACCAAACCAGGTCGAGGAAGGGCGCTGCACCTCCCTGAGCTTGTGGGGCTGGCCGATGTCTGCCTCAGGCGGCAGGCTGCTATCAGCAGCGTGGGGAGCCCTGCGGGGAACCCCTGCAGGACTCCCCACGCTGCGGATGTCTGTCCGGCGCACGGGGCGCTCTGCTTCAGGGCGCCCCACCCGCCGGGTGGCAGGCTGCTATCCGCAGCGTGGGGAACCCTGCGGGGAACCCCGGCAGGGCTCCCCACGCTGCGGATGTCTGTCTGGCGCGCTCTGCTTCAGGGCGCCCCACCCGCCGGGAGGCAGGCTGCTATCCGCAGCGTGGGGAAAACCTGCGGGGAGCCCCTGCAGGACTCCCCACGCTGCGGATGTCTGTCCGGCGCGCGGGGCGCTCTGCTTCAGGGCGCCCCACCCGCCGGGAGGCAGGCTGCTATCCGCAGCATGGGGAGTCCTGTGGGGAACCCCTGCAGGGCTCTCCACGCTGCGGATGTCTGTCCAGTGCGCGGGGCGCTCTGCTTCAGGGTGCCCCACCCGCCGGGAGGCAGGCTGCTATCTGCAGCGTGGGGAGCCCTTCGGGGAACCCCTGCAGGGCTCCCCATGCTGCGGATGTCTGTCCGGCACGCGGGGCACTCTGCTTCAGGGCGCCCAACGCTCTGGGAAGCAGGCTGCTATCTGCAGCCTAGACATCCCTGCCGGACCTCCTGCAGGGCTGCCCGGGCTGCGGATGTGCTCCCGAAGCGCCGGGCGCTCTGCTTTCAGGGCGCCCGACGCTCCAGGAAGCAGGCTGCTATCCGCAGCCTAGACATCCCTGCCGGACCTCTTGCAGGGCTGCCCGGGCTGCGGATGCGCTCCCGAAGCGCCGGGCGCTCTGCTTTCAGGGCGCCTGACGCTCCAGGAAGCAGGCTGCTATCCGCAGTCTAGACAGCCCTGCCGGACCTTCTGCAGGGCTGCCCAGGCTGCGGATGCGCTCCCGAAGCGCCAGGCGCTCTGCTTTCAGGGCGCCCGACGCTCCAGGAAGCAGGCTGCTATCCGCAGCCTAGACATCCCTGCCTGACCTCCTGCAGGGCTGCCCAGGCTGCGGATGTCTTCCTGAAGCCTGGAGAGCGAGAGGGGTCGGTGCGCACCCACCCCTCTCGCTCTCCAAGCTTCAGCGAAAGCCTGCATTCGCCCCATAGGACGCACCCAGATTTCCCCTTCATTTTTGGAGGGGAAAAAGTGCGTCTTATGGGGCGAAAAATACGGTAAGTACAAAACCAAACCAAAGGTATTGCCATTCAACCATAAAGTTCCATTATTTTTGTCCTTTTCTTGCATTGATGGCCTGTTTCATGAGCCTTATTGTGTTTCCTGGTGGGATATGACCCTCTCTTACTTTGTGTTGTCACTTGTGATCCTGCAGTGTACTCTCTCTTTGTAAAAAACAGATCTATTTACATATGTTTCTGATCCTTGCATTTTATTTGAAAGCCTTGCCCCTCATTCCATATCCAGTAAACACATCACTAGATATATTTATATTTTATGCAAAAGCAAGCAACGAAATATCTCCTCAACAGATAACTTGCTAAATACCAATCCAATTATTTGTACAGACAGTCCTGCCCTGCCCTTCTACTCTGTCTTGATAGTTATCAATTAAGGCAATTAATTCAGACTTGCAAAATTCCTCTCACCCACTTGCCTGAGGTAAATAATTTTTGATGGGTGCGTAAACTATAATTAGTATGTTCATTATCATCAAGGTTACAACAAAGAGTGGGCACATAAATCTGTTCATGATGTAGTAAACTGTTAAAAGTAATTTTGCAATTCTAGGAAAAAATGGGCTCTACATGAACCTTTGCTTTCTTAAGTGCCCTGCAGTTCCTCAGACTCTTCTGTTAAATTGCTTTCCTTTGCTGTCGCTGTGTGTATATGGAGAGGAACACATGATTTAACTAGAGTGTTTTCTTGAAAATCCTGTTAGACTTCAATTGAGCTGGTGTATTGTGAACATTTCTACCTTGTGCCATGTGGCTGTTCTGCTACTCTGCTTAGCTACGTATTGGACATGCAGTCAGGTGTGTGTGTGAGTTTGTGGGGTAGGCCGATCAAAACAACAGCAATATAGTCTTGCAGATATCTCCTGTACTTGGGCAGATGAACTCATGATTTTGAATCTCACTTCCCATAAGCTTGTTTCTAGATGTTCTTTTGACTGCTGGAACCACTAAGATGATCCAACTAGCCTGCAATTTAGTTGTAACTCTGTAGTGATGACCACCTAGAGTCTGCAGTGCTGGAAGAACACTATTCGGCTGCCATTTTGTGTTGTCACATTGGCTCAAAAGGTTCAATTTTGTGGGGAAAGAGGCTAGAGAGACCTAGGGTGGATCTACACACAGGAAAAAACTCTATAAATAAGTCAGAAATTATATTGTTATACCAAAATAAAAACAAAAACCCTATGGAAAAACGGTAAAAATTTACTGCTCTCTGGCGCCATCTGGTGTTGCATGTTTATAGCGCATTCAAATTGTTGTTTCTTTACTAATGTAGCTGAGTCCCTAGGGAGATAGGACAAAATGCACTTAGAAGTTCTCACCAAATCCCTTTATTGAAACAGACAAAGGAATTTCTCCTTCCAGTATACACTGATGTGGGAGAGCTCCTGAAATTGTTGATTCCCCAGTACGGTCTTCACGGTGGATGCTAATGAGCAAATTGGTCACATATAAAAACAGGATCTGAATGATATAAAGTCCTTGGGTGGAATTCACTGTCATCCTATGGTGAACGTCCTGTCACTGCAAGCACTGTGGCTTGCCATATAAAATGATTTCCCATCTCTGCCCCTTGCACTGGTCTGGCAAGTCTCCTGAGCACACACCCCCAAGCCAATTTTAAGGAGTGTCAGGGAAGGAGAGGCAAGGAAGTCCCATTGTACAAGCAGAACATCTAGGTCAGGGCTTTCACTGGTAGGACTTGTAAGGTGAACCCTGCCCCTTGCCAGTAAGCACCCATTGTCAGTATTTAACTTAGAAAGGTTGCATCCCACTGTAAAGCAGCTTCTTTGTGTGGTTACGCCAAACAAGAAGATTGCACCTCACTTTCTCTTACCGCTTACTTACATTCCTGATATATTCCACGGCACCTGAAACTAGTGGTAATAGGCACCCAATTATTGTAATACTATCTCCCTTTGCAAAGAGAACCACTGTTGAGTTGAAGAGGCCTCCTTTGCTTAGTCCTTTCAAAAACGAACATGCGCTAGGGTTGTAGGTATTGTTTAAATGGTTAGCTGGGTTGCTCCATGTAGTATGCCATAGTAATTGTGGCTTGGTCTACACAGATTGAGAGCTTATTCTAACCATTAACTTCTGTGCTGTCTGTATATGTAGCCAACCAAGCAAAAGAAAACTATCGCCTGTTTTTATTAAATAAAAATTATGATGCTTAGCCCTTGTATTGTTTCATGACCTAATTAAGGACTGTGGCATGCATACATGACACCAACACAATAGGGAGCAAGATTGAGGCTGGAGGTGGGGCTGATTATTTCCTGATCCTTATTCTTCCTAAAAGTATGTGATACAATATATACCATAACAGAATGCTCTGTATATGTGCCTGGAGCAGCAGCTGGGCCTGTTACCCTATAAAATTGCAGAGATTCTTTTCACATCATTTTGCTCTCCCTTGAATTCCCACTCTTTGGCTCGAGTCCCTTGCTGAAAACTTCTGTTTCAGGGACAGAAGACTGCCAAGACAGAGACTGGCAAGAGAAGCAGAGTTTTCTCCCTTTTCTTTGAAGAGCCAATGTCCCTCATTAGCATTTGAGAAGAGTAGTTGTAAATAGACATGAAATAATGTGGAGTGCTGCATAGTTTTAATATTAATAGTCTCCTCCACGGGCTCTAACTGACTAAGTGCTATACAATTGTACTTGGCAGCTGTGTTACTGGACACCTTTCTGCTGGGTGGATTCCATTACTCCCAGGAGAATGTTTATAACTTTATTCCAATAGCTGTGTCGTAACTAAGCTATCTTGACACCAAACCATGATTTAGGGATCAGGGGCAGGCTGCTGGATCTTCTGCACCCATTCTCTCTCCCAGAGGAAGGCTGCGTGACAGAGGAGACCCAGAACAGAAGATATTACTTCTTAATATTTTTTAAAAATGATTTTTTAAAAATAACTTTTTTCTCTCTTTTTTTTTTAAAAAAAGTGTCCCCATATTCTTTGAAAAAAATCTGGTAACCTTAGATCAGACACCACTTAAGGCTTGGAATTGATGACCTGCAGCCAGCACCAGGTCTTCAAGCTCCTCTTCTTGCCCCTCCAGATCTGACCACCTACTGCACAACACCCCCATGAGACTCATGACAGCCAGCAGTCACACATGGAAGACTGTCTGAGCGATTGTAGGGCTCTTCCAGGCAGCCTGTTTGTTGAACGTTCATCCTGAGTTGCGTGCATGGAGACTGATTATATCTGGGCATTATTGAGCATTTTTTCTGATTGGTTTGGTAGAGGTTATACGACAATAATCATTTGTCCTGCATTCATCCTGATTTGTTTGCAGGGTGTTTATGTCTTCCCGTTAATAATTCATTCTGCACACAATGCATTTCCCTGTCACTTTCCTAATAGCAAATGGTCAGTTTCTTTTTTGAAGTGGATTAGTTGTGCTAGGGCGACAGAACACTTTAATCCACTTTAATTACACAAACCTACATTTCCCCATGCAGGGACGCGGGTGGCGCTGTGGGTAAAACCTCAGCGCCTAGGACTTGCCGATCGCATGGTCGGCGGTTCAAATCCCCACGGCGGGGTGCACTCCCGTCGTTCGGTCCCGGCGCCTGCCAACCTAGCAGTTCGAAAGCACCCCCGGGTGCAAGTAGATAAATAGGGACCGCTTACCAGCGGGAAGGTAAACGGCGTTCCATGTGCTGCGCTGGCTCGCCAGATGCAGCTTGTCACTCTGGCCACCTTTACCTTACATTTCCCCATATGTACTTGAACCCCTCCTTCAAATTCCGGACAGTCTGGAGTTTCTCCAAAAATGTCATGCCCATTGGGAGCTGCTCCCTCTTCAGGCTTTAATATTGTCTTGTCTACCTTCTTACTGGTCAGGATAGTAGTATTCTGAAATTTCACCTTCAAGGAACATAGTAATCTCCTTTGGGATGATCAAGTAGCCTTTATTTTCTGTGCTGTAGGGGATGTTTAAGGAGTCTGGTAAATGGGGCAGGATACATACCAGGAAACTCCTAAATCAATATATAACAGAGTCATGACTTGCTTAAGAGCCCTACCTTACACTGGTGCTGTATCCTGATATGTATCTCCATTACCAGCAGATAATCTGTCTCTTGCCTGTAATTATATTACCACTTAATACATTCTCTGATAATATTGTGCTTGAGAAATATTGATGTAATCTAAGAGAAAAATAATATCAGTGTTGCCAGTGAAGTGTACAGTAAGATAATGGGGAAAGTGTAAATGTATTTAGATTATTAAGATTGCTGCGTAGTTAACAAAGAACAAAATAATTCTTAGACTCAAAGATTGTCTGGACCAGTTCCATTCACTCCCTAAAACTCTTTAAGAAATTAACCATTTTAATAGAAGAATGTGCCCTGTAATCAAAAGCAGTGATTATGCATTATAAGCAGATAGCAGAGGGATCAAGGTGTGCTCAGGGCAGAGGTGTATCTAGGCTATCTGCCATCTTTCCTAACATTTTGTGTTAATTATGGTTAGTAAAATGTATATACTACACAACTAAACACCATGAAAGCTTAGCATAAGGCAACTAATCAAACTTTTTCAGTGGCATGATACAAATTACTTACTGACACAGAATATGAAGAAAACCTTAGATTTTAAACATGATTCTGAAAGTTCATAGGGAAGATATATAAATATTTGGAAATTGATGGTTTTGTTAAAGATGATAATGATAATAATAATGATAATAATAATGATGATAATGATAATAATAATGATGATAATGATAATGATGATAATAATAATAATAATAATAATAATAATAATAATAATAATAATAATAATAATAATAATTTATACCCCAACCACCTGGCTGGGGTTGTATTCAGTGAAGGCATTGCTAAACTATTGTTTAAACCAAGCAGTCACTTAAATCTTGGTTTATTACATATAGAATAGCTAAGAGCACCAGCAAAAGCAGCCAAGCCTTGAAAGCAGTTTGAATGTTTTTGCCACTTCATTCATGGCTCTGTAGCTTTTGGGCAGTGACAGTTCCTTATCCGTACGAGGTCCTGGTTTGCACATAACCCTAATCCATGGTTAATGTTAATCAACTGCAAACCTTTGTTAACGAGCAACCTTTAACCATAGTTGATAAATCATAGGTAAAGTTGGTGGGCTGCGTTCACACATAACTCTAAGCCGGGGTTTAATAAACAATAGTTTAATAAGTCATGGTTTAGAACTATATGTGAGCGTGGCCAATGTGCGAATAGTTTTAATGTATCTGTGTGGTTTGTTGTTGTTTTTTTTAGTCTGTTTGTGTGTTTAGTTATAAGTTGCTTTGGGTTGCCCTGGGCAAGATAAAGTGACTAATAAATTCAAGAAATAAATGAAACAAACAACTTCTGCTTGCTCAGTGGAACTTCTCCACCCTCTCATTTCTCCCCACATGCCTCTGAAACTGCCCAAATCTGCTTCGGGGGGTGTGTGTGCAAGGAGTGAAGAGATAGGGGAAGTTCTGTTGTACAGGTAGTTTTTTTTTCTGGTGGTCAAGTGTGTGTGTGTGTGTGTGTATTGCAACATTTAATTGATTAATTGGTTAGATTAATTAAGACTGCAGTTTATGCACATTTACCTGGGAGTATGTCCAGTTGAACTCATTGGGGCTTACTTCTCAGTAGACATGCTTAGCATACAAGTTGAACGTTTTCTGATCGACTGAAATGTTGCTCCTGATTACTTAGCCAATTGACTTTTTAAAAACATGTTTTTATATATATATAAATGCTTATAAAAACTTCAAGGGGCAAGCACCATTTTGAGAGGCATTCCTTTTTACTTACTCACATAATGGGATTGCCTCTTTTAAGTAAATCCTTGCTGAATCACACGTGTGCATCATAAAAAAAAAGGAAGTGCACTTTGGGTTGTTTGGTCAGTTGCAAATTTAATAGATTTAAGCGACTAAAACTCATATGATTAATCAAGTAACAGAATGGCAGCGATTCAAGACTTATTACTGTATTTTAAATTGATACAAAAAGTAAAGCCCATACCACATCCCATTTAAAATTAGGGTTCTGAACATTGATTCACTACTAAATTAATATTATTATTTTTTTGCACAATGGGTAATTGGGTACTGGAATTTATTCATAGACTGTTTATTTCAAACCCCATGGTGAGTAATTTTCTAGAAATGTGATTTAGAAACTTCAAAGAGATGGATGATACTCTTACAGGAGCAAATATTTTTTTTACTCACTTAGGGAACCTTAAGGCAGATGTGGCACTTTGTGGAGACACACCTCTTGTACCCCAGAAACAAGTGGGTGGGACTTGCTGCAACATTTTATTTTGCCCAAGGCAAGGGATGTTCTGACCTATTTAATAAAAACATTAACATGAAGGATGCAGAAGACAACATTTTGATGAAAATTGCACCTGATGACTCATACTTAATGATTATAACTTTCCTTTTAATGAAGGAGTCTCTGAAAGGTGTCGATAGTTCTGGCTATCTTTACCATTTGCTTTAGATAGTCAAACAATTATACCTTCAACTCTAGTGTAGCAAGAGCACATTATATAGCTTAACAATTGTTGATGGATGAGGCTTCCCTTAATTTCTGACAGCCCTTTTTATTTCACTTCCCTGCTTTCTATGCTGATGAAATTAAGCTTTAGAAATTATAATGGAATTGCAGTACCTGCAAATATGCCTTTTCAGATAGTGAGGCAATAGAAGACTATGCTATACTCCAGTTTTCTTGGACATGATAAATGCACACATGCAGGATTGCTGACTAATACATATTTTCTTTCTTTCTTTCTGGAGGACTGTACTCATGTCTAGTCCTTTTTTAAAAAAACAAACCCTGAAATATTTGCACACAGATAATCCTAACCCTTTCCCAAGAAAAATGCAATTCTGTGACTTGTGTAAAATTTTGCATGTTTCTCCAATTCTGTAGAATCACCGGTAATTCTGCACAGAAAGCTATGTAAGCTCAGAAAACTGAAAACCTCAAGAACTGGAAATCTTACTCAACCAACCATCTGACTTCTGAGATTTCTGCAGCCATTGCCCACACTTTTTTCCAGCAGTTCTTTCCATAAAGACTAGGAACTTACTTTTATTTTAAAATAATAACTGTGTGCCCAGGGCCACAGTCTCTAATCAGTAAAAATTGTGCCATACACACAATCCTGGGTATATGTTGAGCTGAGAGGACATATTGCTGCTATGTCATGAAAGCAAATATTTATGTTCTGTTCTGTTTTCAAGAATGTCTGAATAGCTTATATGAGTCTCTCTGGCATCTCGACCTTATCCAGACTGATGCTTGGATACGGAGATAGCCAGGGAGTCCCATATAAACTTCCTGAAAGCCATGTTTGCTCAGAACCAAGCAGGTCAACTTGAATAAAAAATGGGGTGGGGGCTGCAGGTAAGCCTCACCCTACAATACAGTACTTACTCTTAAGTAAGTGTACATAGGATTGCTTACTCTTAAGTAAGTGTACATAGGATTGCAATCTTAGTCACTATCATTTTTATTGTACCATTGTGTTCTCTGTTCTGCTTTGTGTTGAAATTGATTAAGAACAGGAGGGTATTGAAGGTTCATACCCTACTGGTATTCAAATGCATAAAAAGCAGACACCCTCATTCTCCAAATCGTGGATTGCAGCAAGATGGTTGTGTTATTGTGCCTAGGGGCAAGAGACTTTGGCCGTTCAACAATTATAGGGGGCACATGTTTTCACCACAAATGTATTTCAGGATAACTTAATTGTTACAGTCCCTCAGCTGGCTTCACTTGTAGTGGCACAGCAGAGAGCAAAATGCATAGTCTTGTATTGGTGGGATACAAAACTGTATAATTCATTTGCAGGCCATTGCAAAGCCATCCAAGACAAATAAATCCCTGAGAATGTGAAGCACACAAAATGATTGCTGCCTCCCTCCGTGGAGTGACGCTACACTGAGAACTGGCTAAGCTGATGATTCTCACTCGTTGGGTTGGATAGCATTGCACCTTTCATAATTGGCTTGAGTGTATCCGGTTATATCAAAGTGCTTTCATGTGAAAACACAAAAAAGCTCTGTTCAGACTACTTTGCACCCTCTGTAACTGAGCAGCCGTCATTAAAGCCATTTCTGTTTTATTTCCCTGTGAGTAATTCGGGGGGGAGAAGCGACTTTGTATTTCAGTACATTTGGTTTAGCCAAGAGGTTTATTCACTGCTGCTTTGTACTTTGAGGCAAACTAGAAAACTCAGATTAATAGGTTGTTTATTCTTCACCATGTTCCTGGAATCAAAGGCACTGGGTTGCATTATTAAAGAAGTTGTGTGTGGCAGCCTGGAACTTTCTTTACTGAGCTCCACATGAAGAGAAAATATTGCTTTTTATCCTCTACTCATTACACAGCCTGGAACAGGAGGACTTTTAGATGCAGTATCATGTAGCATTGCTTTAAAGTCTCCCCACCCCATACAGCTTTAGCAGATGCTAATTATGTATTCTGGTTTAGGAAAAGATATCTTTGGAAGGCTTTCTGTGTGACCAGCTTAAAGCCCGACACAGGAAGTGCTATCTCAGTCTGCTTCTGAACTCTCAGTGCTGAATTTGTGTGCAAACTCTTCTTTTGGCAACAAGGAATGCATGTGTACCTGCGCTGCCCATACAGTCTGTACCCTGTCTCTTCAGCACACTATATTCATTCTGCATATCTACTGTGTTATAGAAGATCCTCGAACATAGGAGGACTGGAAGGGATTGATGGCAATGGGAGTGTTCTCCAATGATGCTGTGGTAACATCCCATCCTAGTCAGATGTGTATGCCTACTGTTTCCATTTTTTTAATTGGAAGTGGTCCATCCTCATTGCATAATATTAAGCTAGAGAGACCATTGGCTTTCCGTAGTAAGTTGGCTCTTAAAGTGAAATAGTCATTGCTAAATAATCCAAAAATATTCCTTAGGCATCTAATACTACAGAATGTAAGACATCTGCAAATATGTTGAAAGTCATACTGAATCACAGCATTGCCTGCCAGATGTTGTTGGACCACAGTTCCCATAATCCTTGCCCATTGGCCATGCTGGCTGGGGGCTTATCAGAATTGGAGTCCCAACACCATCTGTCGGGCTACAGATGTCCCATCCCTGCTCTAGCCAATACCGTTTTGGAATTGCCCGTATAGTATTGTACAGTAAATATCTCCTATCCCCTTTTGTTTGCTGAGGAACCTCTATATTTCTGTCATAGATGTTTGTGTGTATCAAAGGATTTTGCAGCATTCTCATTGGGTCCACATAGAGTAATAGCGAGGCCTATTAACCTTGTTATTGCCCAATGCAAACTTGAGAAAACACTCCAGAGCATACCTAATTCTCCCCCCTATGGCTATGGATTGCAGGAAAATATTTGTAGTAGTTGGTGCGCCGTATTTCACAAATGGTTGCCTGCTATTATTTATCTCTTAATTGAAGAACCACTTCCAAGGAAGCCTGGCATTTCCTGGCCCATAGTTAGAAAACCACTGTACCAAGCTATTGTTCTGGAGAATCAAACACATCAATAGAATATCACATTTCACTTCATACACTTCCCATCTTTGCCATAAAAGTTGTCAAAACATTGCTGCCCATTCCCTTGAGGCTATGACATACTTTCCATGCCACAAAACCAAAGCCATGCATAAGCTGCACAGTCACAGTCACAAGCCACACATCTTATGGCTAGTTCACAGAGCCATTTTTTAGTGGTGGAATGTGGGCCAAGTGGTTGTGGCTTGGTATTTCCCTCCTCTGGGAGCAGGGTGGAGGGAGTGTGCGATTTCTTCACCAGGCACATGTATCCCTGCTGTTGCAGGAATCCCCCGGATTTCTCCGTTAACACTGTTTACTGCCTCGCTGCAAAATTTTAGGAAGCGTTTGAGCAGAGAAGCCCTAAAAACGCTGGTCACAAGATTTAAAGATATTTAATTAGCAGTGTATTCACACGAACGGGGTGGGGTTGTACAAATGAGTGAGCAAACAAAATTCATTTTGGGATTCCCCCTGCCCCCAGGGTGAGTGTTCCTTACTCTCACATTCATGCCTCAAACATTACATGCCTCTGATCAAAAAGAATCACAGTTGAGCCTGAAATTCTGTTGAGTATGCCCAAGCCCTTACACATACTGATAATAGATCTGTGAATCCCAACCAGTTTAAAAAGTGAGTACAGTGATACCTCAGGTTAAGTACTTAATTCGTTCCGGAGGTTTGTCTTAACCTGAAGCACCACTTTAGCTAATGGGGCCTCCTGCTGCTGCCGCGCCGCCAGAGCCCGGTTTCTGCTCTTATCCTGAAGCAAAGTATTTAACCTGAAGCACTATTTCTGGATTAGCGGAGTGTGTAACCTGAAGCGTATGTAGCCTGAAGCATATGTAACCCAAGGTACCACTGTATCTCGTAGGGATGTTGCAAGAAGTCAGGGAACAGGGTTGGAAATCAAGCAGAACCAGGGGTGGGTAAGACATCATGGTCCATACTGACTCCCAAGGGCAAGAAAACTGATCTTGGAGGACAGCACAAGGGAGCAGGTGAGAGCATTAAATATAGGAGAGACCCAATACTGGTGTTTCCACTAGGGATGATGGAAGTTGAAGTTCAGCCTCCATGATTCTAAGTGGAAGAAGATACTAAAGTTGTCTCTACACAGCCTGTGTTGTTTTCAGTTTTCAAGGAAGTTCAAGAGAAGGAGGGGAGTCTCCCCAAAGGACCTGCTGTCTAATGCCCTGCCTGAACCTCCAAGGTAAGCTTTCTCCCTGTGGGGACCAGAGGAGGCTGGTGCAGAAGGAAACTGGGCTTCATTGAGTGTTACAGGAAATCCCTCCCAAGGAGCTTTGATGTCGAATTGGCAAAACTGGTTTTCAAAGATGAGCAGTTTTCAGTTCACCCTTCTCTAGTCTTGTGCTCCACAAAGATGAACATAAGATACTTACTGATTTCAGAATAGGTGCCTTGGTGTCTGTGAGGTGGGCCTTTTGAGAAACCAGCTATCTGAGAATTGTGTTTCTGCAGTACAAAGCATATACAAATAATATACGTTGTTAATAGTTCACATTTTATTGTGGGACACAAGACCTAATAATGTTTTAATAGGAGTGGTTACGCGTTTAAAACTTTTTGATCTTATTTAGAGTTCCATTTTCTGCCTGTATGTCATGATGTGAGATCTCCTCACTGAATTGTATTTAGTTCATAGTTTCTCACCTAGTCAGTCCGTAAAACATACCATTAGTATTTCAATAAACTACTAATAACAGTGAAGGCATTTTAAAACTCAATACTGTTCAATAGTAGAAATATATCCCCATAACATGTGAACTGTAGTAGACTGTCGTTTTGACTATGTGATGTGTCGTTTAAAATGCAAGCACCTAGGGTGTTATTACAGTGATTAAATGCTTGAGTTATATTTAGTCCTAATCTCAGACAGGGTAACCTGATATTAGCCTAGTAAAAATGTCTTTAATGCTTCTCTCATGTCTATGTAGTTCCCTTCTCCTTTTACATCTAGTTATTACTTAACTAGATTTTAGTGATTCATAGGCTGGTTCAGACTCTTCAGCTCTTTTTGTGAGGTGAAGGAAAGCTGCTAATCAGGCCACTGCATATATTGGTTTCTTGATATAGGAAAGCTTATATCATGTTGTAATAGATATATGGTGTTAAATGTTTAGGTTTAGTAAATATTAGGATTTAATTAGAACTTGTATGTTGTAACTGGGATATGTTATAAGACAGTCTCAGTGTGTATTAGAAGTGGGTAATGTCAAGGGTTTGAGGTGTTCAATAGGTGTTTGTCTGCCTTAGGAGATAATGGAGAAGTGCACCTTTGGGGGCAAAGTCAAACAGCTGGAAGGTTGCAGCACTTGCTGTGGCTGTAGAGACCGATATTGGAGGGACATGTTGTGTTGCAGCCGGAGCGGATGAAGGTGTCCAGTTATGGTGCTGCAGATGCACCATGGTGTTTCTTCTCTCTGCACACCTCCCCAGTGGTCATTCCTTCTCTGGTCACTGCTATGGATGCATGACCTGATTGTCTGTCTCCAGGTTCTGTGGATTTCCACATGGCAGGGCTGATGTTACCAGCCTCTCCTTCCTTGTTGTGGTTGTTTAGTCGTTTAGTCGTGTCCGACTATTCGTGACTCCATGGACCAGAGCACGCCAGGCACTCCTGTCTTCCACTGCCTCTCGCAGTTTGGTCAGACTCATGTTTGTAGCTTCGAGAACGCTACAAACGCTACTCCTTCCTTGGACATTATTAAACAGAGGTTGGGTGGCCATCTGTCATGGATGCTTAGTTGAGATTCCTGCATTGCAGGGGACTGAATTAGATGACCCTTGAGTCACTTCCCTTGAGTTAGAAACTTCAAACAGTGGTTACGTGTAAAGAACGTGTAGATCCATGTGTACACTCCCTTGGTTTACTGAGGAGCTCCGGAAAATGAAGCAGGATCTCAGACGGCTAGAGCGAGTATGGCGACGGACTCGTGACGGAGCCTCAAGAACATCTTATAGGACGCTTATGAAAGCCTATGAGATGGCTATGAAAGCTGCTAAGAAATCTTACTTTGCAGCTTCCATTGCATCCGCTAGCTCTCACCCGGCACAACTTTTTAAAATAATTAGGTCAATAACGTCCTTAGGAGGACAACCAAATTTAAGCACAAATTCGACCCACAGCTGTGAGGCATTCGCGAGTTTTTTTGCGGGGAGTGTCCAGATGTTGTGCGGACCCCCCTGGTTGAAATTATCAATTTGTCCCTTGACACGGGGACATTCCCAGGGGAATTGAAGGAAGCAGTGGTGTGTCCACTCTTAAAAAAAACTTAATTAGATCCCTTAGACCTATCCAATTACCGCCCAGTTTCAAATCTTCCATACCTGGGTAAGGTAATTGAGAGAGCGGTTGCTGAACAGCTTGGTAGGTTTCTGGAGGAAACATCGGCATTAGATCCATTTCAGTCCGGTTTCCGTCCTGGTTTTGGGACGGAGACGGCTCTGGCTGCCCTAACAGATGATCTCCGTAGACAACTGGATTGAGGCGGGTCAGGACTGCTGATCCTTTTAGATTTGTCAGCAGCCTTTGACATGGTCGATCATGATCTTCTGGACCACCGCCTTGCAGACGTAGGGATACAGGGCATAGCCCGTAACTGGTTGTGCTCTTTTATCTCTGGTCGGGGACAGAGGGTGGCATTAGGGAGGGAAATGTCGTTGCGCCACTCCTTGGTGTGTGGAGTGCCGCAGGGCGCAATTCTCTCCCTGATGCTTTTTAACATCTTTATGCGCCCCCTTGCCCAGATTATCCGGAGCTATGGGCTGGGCTGTCACCAATATGCTGATGACACTCAGCTCTATCTGCTGATGGATGGCCACACTGACTCGGCCCCGAACACACTGACCAGATGCTTGGAAGCTGTGGCTGGATGGTTTCGTGGGAGCCGATTGAAACTAAATCCTTCGAAGACAGAGGTCCTATGGCTAGGTCGGGATGGCATGGGGATGAGGGACCAACTCCCTTCTCTTGCGGGGGCCCAATTAGTGCCATTGCCTTCCGTTAAGAGTTTGGGTGTAATCCTTGATGCCTCCCTTTCCATGGAGGCGCAAGTTACAGCAACAGCCAAGGCGACATTTTTTCACCTTCGCCGCATCAAGCAGTTGGTCCCTTACCTTTCCCGCCCCGAGCTGGCCACAGTGATCCATGCGACGGTCATCTCCAGGCTTGACTACTGTAATTCGCTCTATGCGGGGCTGCCCTTGAAGCTGTCCCAGAAACTCCAGCGGGTACAGAATGCTGCAGCGAGGCTCCTCACGGGGTCTCTGCCATGGGAGCATATTCACCCAGTGCTTTTCAAGCTGCACTGGCTCCCGGTGGAGTACAGGGTCAGATTTAAGGTGCTGCTTTGGACCTTTAAAGCCCTTCACGGCCTAGGACCCTCGTACCTACGGGACCGCCTCTCCTGGTATGCCCCACGGAGAGCCTCAAGGTCCATAAATAATAACACCCTAGTGGTCCCAGGCCCTAAAGAAGTTAGATTGGCTTCAACCAGAGCCAGGGCCTTTTCAACTCTGGCTCCGGCCTGGTGGAACGCTCTGCCTCATGAGACCAGGGCCCTGCAGGATCTGATTTCTTTCCGCAGGGCCTGTAAGACAGAGTTGTTCCGCCTGGCCTTTGGCTTGGAGCCAATTTGATTCCCTCCCTCTCTCTCTCTCTCTCTCTCTTTTTTTCTCCTCTTTCTTTCTTTTCCTTCTCCTGTGATGAGGCTACATTTTAATATTTTAATGTTCCATTATTTTAATGTTGTATTTTATTTTTGTTTTTAAGTTGTAATCATTCACCTTGTTTTTATTATTGCTTGTAAGCCGCTCTGAGCCCGGCCTTGGCTGGGGAGGGCGGGGTATAAATAAAAAATTATTATTATTATTATTATTATTATTATTATTATTATTATTATTACTGAGGGGTGTGTGTGGACCTACTTCTGAGCATCAACAATTAGCATGTGAAGAGTTAATTAACCTAGGTAAACGCCTAAGGTGTACCAGCGTTAATCCTAGTCAATCAACAAGTGTTGATGAAGTCGGCATACTCCTTTGTCAGGCGACACCTGGCTGGTGGGATTAACCATTAGTACTTCAAAGCATCAAAAGAACTGACCATTAGAATGCAAATAAATAAAGGAGGCTTAGTTTTTAGGAACAGCAGAATTAGGAGATGCTGGTACCAGAAAGCAGAGAAGGAACTATGCTTGTATGTGCCCGAGATACCAAGATAGGCTGCTGGTGATCTTGACTTGAGGATAAGCTGGCTGAAGGGAGGCTGGGAGAGATGTCTTGGACTCTAGTGATGCACAGCTGTGGGGAACAAGCCCCTCTTGAGAGGACCATGCTGTAAGATCTGGACTTTCGGGGTGTCCTGGTTTTTACTTTTTGAAATATGGGGTCACGAAGAGTCGGACACGACTAAATGACTAAACAACAACAACAACAACAAACTTTTGTAACAGTATATTAAAGGGGTGGCCAACATGGGACTTAATGGATGCAGTTGTGCTCTTGAAGTCTTCCCCTGGCACTCAGGAAGTTTCTGAGCACCCCTCCCTCAAGGCCATCTTTGCCATAGAGGTGGCTGCCTTTTCCTCCCCTGAAAGCACATAGAACCGAAGGAGGAAGTTGAAAAGGTGACACTTTTTTCAACTTCCTGTATCATCTCTATGTGCTTTTAAAGGCTCAGGTTAATTCTACTGCAGTATTTCTCTAGACCAGTGTTTCCCAACCGGTGTTCCGCGGCACACTAGTGTGCCGCGAGACCTTGCCTGGTGTGCCGCGAGTCGGGCGGCGAGAGGCGGGGCGGCGGCGGCGAGGATCCGCGTCGAGCCGGGGGCGGCTCCGCGGTGGTGGTGCCGAGGTTTCTCTCTCCATTCTCCCCTCACACACACACACAGGAAATAACACAGGATCAGCTGACAGGACCCGGCCAATGGGGCGGCGGCGGGGCAGCGCGCGCAAAAGGGAGGAGCGCGAGACAGCGGACGAGGAGGAGGCCGGCATGTCCGGGCAGCAGCAGCAACAACAGCAGCAGCAACTCCCGGCGACGGCTCCTCAAGCCCCGGGCAACCCTACTCCCTCACCGGCCTCGGCCGCCCTCCTGCTCCACCCGCCGCCGCCTCCCCCGCCGCCGCCGGCCACCTCGGCCCCGCCGCCGCCCCCTCCTCCGCCCGCTATCGCTGCCACCACCACAACAGCCGCCGCCGCCTCAGCTGGGCCCATGCCTGCTGGGAGCGGCGGCGGCAGCAGCAGCGCCCCGGCGCCCTTCCTTCACGGCAGCGACCCGGCCCTCCTGGTTCGGGAGGCGGGCGCGAGAGCCCCACCCCTCGGCGCTCGCCAGCTCCGCGCGCGTCCTTGCCTGGGCGAAGGTGCTTCTTGGACGGGAGGCTGCGGCGACCAAAGACCCCGGCGGCTGTCAGGAGGAAGCGGAGGAGGAGCGGGAGGCTGACCCCGAACTCGTGGGAGGAGGCGAGAGAGAGAAGGCGCTTGGGCAGCCACCCCAAGCCGGCGCACGGGGGCGCCCCTTTGGAGCTGCCCACCTGAGCGCACGGGACAGGAGCGGCGATTTGATTCGCGCCAGGCCACGCTTGCTGCGGAGGGAGGAGGAGAGCGGTGCCTTCCAGCCTCGTCTCGCTTCGTGACAGCGCCGACCGAGCCTGAGAGGGAGCAGATCCGAGGGGGATCTTCCCCACCCAGCCACCCCCTCGCCGCCCGCCCTGCTCCTGTCGTGGCAGCAGACGAGCCGACTCGCCCTGACCTGCGGGGTCCCCCACGCCGCCTCCGCTCACGGCGGCGACCCGGCCCTGAACGAGCAGGAGAAGGAGCTCAAGCGGCGCCTCAAGCGGCTCTACCCGGCCGTGGACGAGCAGGAGGAGGAGTTGGAGGAGTCCCTCAGTCCCTCGCTTTGCTGCCTCCTCCCCCCCCACCCCCAAAGCTTGGAGGTTCCCCGGCAAGGGGGAGGGGGAAAATTGAAACTTACACTTTCGTGCGTCCCTCCCGGCGTGACGCTGCGCGCTGACGTCACGGGGCTGTAATGGTGGTGTGCCTCGAGATTTTTTTCATCAATCAAGTGTGCCTTTGCCCAAAAAAGGTTGGGAAACACTGCTCTAGACAGAGGGCTTGGACCCACCAGTGGTCCTTGGGCCACTTTAAAGTGGCCCTCCATCTCATTACCTACCCTCCTCACTTGCCTGCACTGCCTCTAGCCATACCATAATCTTTTGCTTTAACTAAAGGCAGCACCAGCAACTCCTTGCACGTGGAGTAAATGTGAACAACTACGCATCCCCCACACCTAAACAACCTCCCACCCTTTACACCTAACACATTCCTTTGCCTATCCCCCTACAGCTCAACCCACCCCTCTCCCACAGATCACCAAGCTCCTCCCCTCACACCGCAAGCCCCACCCTCTTCTAAGGAAGTGGGTGCTTCACAGAGCAGTTTGCTAAATTACTGTGTGAAGCACCTCACCCCCTGTTAAACCTCATTACAGGTACTTTTAACAGAAGGGTGGAAGGTATTTCACAGTTCCCCCGCCCCGCTCTGTTGAACAGCTGACCTGGACCACCTTGCTTTACATATGCAGAGTATACATATACAGAGTATAGCAACACCTTGCATTTTTTGCATATAGTAAGAATAATAAATAGAAGGAAGGAAGGGAATGTAAAAGGACCAAGGAGGAGGGAAGGGGTTTTTTTTGGGGGGGGGGGGAGCAAATGCATAAAGTACAAGGTTAGCATGAAAGGTGAATGAGAGAATTTACAGGAGATGGATAATGACATATGCAAACAGAAAGTATGTTTTGTCTTCCCCGCCTAGAGCCTCTAGATCAGCTAATTCTGCCTAAAATGGGGAGATTGTGTCACAATACAATCTGCATTACAGGGGGTTGGACTAGATGACCCTTGGGATCCCTTCCAACCCTACAATTTTATGAATACTTCCAGAGGAAAATTGACTCCATACACCAGTTTGGAATTTAGAGTTTCCACCATCTCCTTAGCACCAGAAAATGGAAATGAGAGGTAGAACTGCATGCTGATGATACTTCAGGCAAAACCTCCAGAAGATATCTCCCGGTGGTTTCATTTCGGTGTTAAAAAGTATGGATCCTCATTGCACCCTGTAGGCCAAAGGCCGCTGGGTAAAGCAGTAGTCTTCCAGCACCACCTTCTGGGTGGTGAATAACTGAAGAACGAATTAATTCTGAATAGCTGCTTTGTGAGGAGAACCATTGCACTTCATAGAAAATGAGTTGCTCTGATGATAGAGTAGGGAGATGTAAAGAGACCTCAAAATGTTGTTTCTCTGGCAATTGTAGCACATTACAGAATAAATACCTGTTGTCCTAGGGGTTTGGAGCTGCCATCACTGGCTTTGATTGACAATTACGGTACTTGTATACTGCTAAAAGTGCTGTACATCTGTGTATACTTCAGCACATAAGCTTCCTAGAGCAGCAACGGAATACAGTGGTGTGAGAAATGCCATTAGAATGCATGTTGTAAAAGGCTGTATTTAATTCCTCCAAATGCTCAGAAAAGGGCCTATTTCAGTCATTCTGTGCAACAGTATACCACCCTTCCAGATAATTTCTACACATTGGTTAATAACCACCTGAACTAGACCAGTGTTTCCCAACCTTTTTTGGGCAAAGGCACACTTGTTTCATGAAAAAAATCTCGAGGCACACCACCATTAGAAAATGTTTAAAAAATTAACTCTGTGCCTATATTGACTATATATAAAGTAACTCTCGTTAATAGGCATCAAATAAACACAAAGAAAGTATTTTATAATTACTTTATTATGAAATAGTAAGTACTGTATTTTTCCTTTATTTCCCCCCCAAAAAAAACCAGGTCGGGGAACAGTGGGATGGCGGTGCTGCGCCTCCCCGCTGTCCCCCGAGCTTGTGGGGCTGGCCCATGTCTGCCTGGCGCGAGGGGCGCTCTGCTTCAGGGCGCCCCGCGTGTCGGGCGGCAGGCTACAGTCCGCAGCATGGGGAACCCTCTGTTTCAGGGCGCCCCACGCGCCCCCCAGGTGCGCAAGGCTGGCCAACACCAGCGCGGAGCACGGGGTGTCCTCCGAAGGGCGCCCCGTGCTCCGCGCTGCCAGCTGCCGCCCGCAAGCTTTGCGCTCCCGGGGGGAGATCCCCCGGGTGCGCAAGGCTTGCCGACACAAGCGCGGAGCATGGGGCGTCATCCGAAGGGCGCCCCGTGCTCCGTGCTGCCAGCTGCCGCCCGCAAGCCTTGCGCTCCTGGGGGGAGATCCCCCGGGTGTGCAAGGCTGGCCAACACCAGCGAGGAGCACGGGGCGGCCTCCGAAGGGCGCCCCGTGCTCCGTGCTGCCAGCTGCCACCCGCAAGCCTTGCGCTCCTGGGGGGAGATCCCCCGGGTGCGCAAGGCCTCCGAAGGGCGCCCCGTGCTCCGTGCTGCCGACTGCCGCCCGCAAGCCTTGCGCTCCTGGGGGGAGATCCCCCGGGTGCGCAAGGCCGGCCGACACCAGCGCGGAGCACGGGGTGTCCTCCGAAGGGCGCCCCGTGCTCCGGGCTGCCAGCTGCCGCCCGCAAGCTTTGCGCTCCCGGGGGGAGATCCCCCGGGTGCGCAAGGCTTGCCGACACAAGCGCGGAGCACGGGGTGTCCTCCGAAGGGCGCCCCTGCTCCGTGCTGCCGGCTGCCGCCCGCAAGCCTTGCGCTCCTGGGGGGAGATCCCCCGGGTGCGCAAGGCTGGCCGACACCAGCGCGGAACACGTGGCGTCCTCCGAAGGGCGCCCCGTGCTCCGCGCTGCCAGCTGCCGCCCGCAAGCCTTGCGCTCTCGGGGGGAGCACGGGGCAGCCGACACAAGCGCGGAGCACGGGGCAGCCTGCCGAAGCGAGCGGCGATGGGATGTGGGGGGGAGGGAGCTCGCCGCCCCGCGTGTGCTCGCCGCCGCCTGGCCTCTCGCCGCCCAACTGGCCCGCCTCCCTCCCACGGCACACCAGGCAGCGTCTCGCGGCACACTAGTGTGCCGCGGAACACCGGTTGGGAAACACTGAACTAGACATCAGTTGAAGTTTAGGAAATGGCGCTTGCATCTTGAAGAAGTTACACTTGATGTACCAGACGTATCACTTTCATTACCACAAACATTAACTGGGATGGAGGGATTGTATGAAAACTCTCAGAAGTCCAGGGGGAAGCTTACTCACTTTCTTGTCATATTAAAGCAGGGGTCAGCAACCTTTTTCAGCCATGGGCCGGTCCACTGTCCCTCAGACCATGTTGTGGGCCAGACTATATTTTTTTTTGGGGGGGGGTGAACGAATTCCTATGCCCCACAAATAACCCAGGGATGCATTTTAAATAAAAGGGCACATTCTACTCATGAAAAACACGCTGATTCCCGGACCGTCCGCGGGCCGGATTGAGAAGGCGATTGGGCCGCATTCAGTCCACGGACCTTAGGTTGCCTACCCCTGTATTAAAGGAAGGGCTGTTCTTGTAGCGGTTTAAAATGAGAGAATGATCCCAGGACTGAAGCCAAAACATTCCCTCATAAAGGAGAGTTTCCTTGGGTCCCCCCCCCGCCCCCCCCCCGTTCTCCAGGGCACACAGTGTATTCATGCTGCTATGCACTCCAGCTAATTTTGCAGTGTATCACCATTTATAATTGTTGCCCTTGTTCATTCATATTGTAATTGGCTTCAAGTGTTTTCTGTGGTGCTGCTTACATCTCCACTGATGGGTGAGAATAAGTCTCTTCACTTGCCACTTTCCTCCTTTTAGGATCCAGTCCGGCCCTTTTGTTAATGGCATGGTGGTAGAGCAGATTGTACCCCAAAATCGTCTACATAATGGGATGGTTGAAAGATGGTGTCACATTAGCTCTGGTTTCTTTTAATTGCAGTTTTTGTTTATTTTCTTCTTTTTAGCGGATGCTGGCTGAAGATTCATCCTTGATGTTATGAAGGGATATCTGGGAGGTTTAATTTCCTTGTCTTTGCAGGATAATATTGTATTGCCGAGTCTCCACTTCTAAGACCTCATAATTACACGTTGGGCCAAAGGCACTGCTCCAGACTAGCGGGGTCAAGAAGCTTTATGACGCAGTTATAGTACATAATGATCCTTAAGCTCTTGCCCTAAGCAAGCATTATTATTATTGAGCAGAAACATTGTCCTTCTTGCCAAAACTTAGTAGTCAGATGTAATGTTTTTTTTCCATGGGAATTGCTGCTAGAACTCCCATGAAGGAAATATGTCCTATTGGAACTAGGCCAGACACACAGTATATCCTGTTTTTTTAAATGAAACAACAACAACAAAATAACTCTATTAAATACTTGTTATTAAGTTTGCTTCTTTGGGAGAAAGGGTGGGATATAAATTTAATAAAGAAAATAAAATGAATAATGTTGCATTGACACAGGAGTCAGAACCTGGTAGCCAGTTCACTGAGGGGAGCTGTTTGGTCCTCCCATTTATCTGTTTTCTTCCTTATCCATTTCCAAGTTTATTTAAGCTGTTTTACGGGATAAGAGGGAAATACAGGCATATGTCTTAGTATGTACAAAGAACGAAAAGAGAAAGGGGATACTCTGGGTTGTATCTAATGTTAGTCCTACTCTGAGCAAACCCATTGAAATGAATAGATGTAAATTAGTCATGTCCACTAATTTCAGTGGGTCTACATTGTGTAGGACTAAGAATGGATGCAACCTTCAGATGCTAATTGAGTGCCTTGAATCTACCTCTTACGTTTTGGCACCTCTAAACTAGGAGTAAAGCAAACATGTTGGACTTAAGGGTGCTGGCTATTATGGGATGTGCACAAATGGCATTTTATTACTGGTATAATGCTTCCACAGCACAAGCTACAGTATTTCTGCAATGGGGGTGCTGTTGTTGCTGTCATAGATTCTTTGTATGTTTCTTTTAGTCCTTATGATTTATGTGGAAATTGATTGGTTGTGTATTTTTTATGTTTATTTATTGTTTATGACTACTTTTGTTATGTTTGTAATTATGTAATTTTTTAATGTTCTAAGCCACTTTGAGCATGGTTTTAAGTATGGAAAGGCAACATACAAATAAAATGATGTATGCATGCATGCAAACCATGTCTTTGCTTGCTAGCAGCTCTTATCATCATACTTGGAAGGTCGCCAAAGTGGTCTTTAGCTCTTAAGTTGAAGTCTCTAGTCATTTAGATATCAATTGCAAAGTTGGCTAGTATGTGTATTTTCTGGAACATTGTCTCTATTATTTTTCTGAATGTTTGTCCTGGTTTAATCTTCAATCTCAGTAGTGGGAATAATTAAGGACTGCTGTTTCTGTTTCTGTGTGTTTGGAAAATGAGGAAATCGGTTCTTAAAAGCACCACAAATGTACTATCTGTCCCTGGTTCTTATTTATTTTAGAACTGGCCTTGACATTCAAAAAGCAAATTAGTCACAGGAATAGTCCATATATGTTATTCAGATCTTTCATTTAAACAAAACCCCATCCAGCAGAAAGAGATCTATCTGCTGATAGCTCATAAAATCACTCAACAACAAAGTATATAAACAATGAACTGTGGATCCACATCTAATCCCTAACACTTTGATTAAATTAAAATAATCTCCCCAACCTAGTGTTTTCTGCTTTGTGCTATAGGCCCCTATTTCTTTCCCTAGATTTACACACACACACACACACACACACACACGCTCATCTCGCTTTATTGGCCGAGGGAGCCAGCGTACAGCTTCCAGGTCATGTGGCCAGCATGACTAAGCCGCTTCTGGCGAACCAGAGCAGCGCATGGAAACGCCGTTTACCTTCCCTGCCGGAGCAGTATCTATTTATCTACATGCACTTTGATGTGCTTTCAAACTGCTAGGTTGGCAGGAGCAGGGACCAAGCAATGGGAGCTCACCCTGTCACGGGGATACGAACCGCCAACCTTCTGATTGGCAACTCCTAGGCGCCACCCGTGTCCCGATATCCAGATTAGACAACTGTTAACTATAGTTTACCTCCAATCAGAATTGGGAACTAATCTCTCTGTGTCATAATACTGGAATCGGGGGTCATCCAATGAAGCTGAAAGTTGGATTATTCAGGACAGGCAAAAGGAGGTACAGTGGTACCTCTGGTTAAGTACTTAATTCGTTCCAGAGGTCCGTTCTTAACCTGAAACTGTTCTTAACCTGAAGACCACTTTAGCTAATGGGGCCTCCTGCTGCCACCGCGCCGCCGGAGCACAATTTTTGTTCTCATCCTGAAGCAAAGTTCTTAACCCGAGGTACTATTTGTGGGTTAGTGGAGTTTGTAACCTGAAGCGTCCGTAACCTGAAGCTTATGTAACCCGAGGTACCACTGTACTTCTTCACACAGTGCATGGCTAAAGTATGGCATTCGTTCCCACAGGATATAGGGATGGCCACCAACTTGGATGGCACTGAAAGAGGATGAGACAAATTCATGTTTAGCAAGAGTTACTAGCCAAGATGGCTATGGTCTCTTTCCATTGCCACAGGCAGCATGCCCCAGTTTACCAGTTGCTAGGAATCAGAAGTGGGGAGAGTGCTGTTGCACTCAGGTTCTGCAGATAGGCCTTTGACCTGCTCCAGCGGGGCTCTTCTTTCGTTCTTACATACAGAGTGCATTTCTCACCCCAGTTTGTCCATGGTATCTGAATGAGCTTTAAGGTCATGTACGTTAGCTGTACCCAGTTAGACTTCATTCTTTTGTCATGGAAGGCTAGTACCAGTTCTCAACAGGTGCTGCTTTTCTCTCTGAGCCAGACGTTTGCAGCGCTTACTGGGATTTGCAGTTTCCTTGAGTTTAAGAACGTAAGAAGAGCTGTCCTGGTTCATCTAATCCAATATCCTGTTTCCAGCAGCAGCCAAGAAACCACAAAATGGTATCCAATAACAACAGTGAAAGAATACGAAAAATATGTGCATCATATCTCTTAAGCCAAAGGATGCTATTGACAATCAGATCCAAAAACTCTGCAAAAATATATATATAAATGAGCTCTCAGAGTTTTGTGGAATGATAAGATACAAAGGTTTGCCATAATTCAAGAGCTGAGATCCCACTGGGGAGGTAAATCAGTCTTCTGTAGCAGATTAATCAGTTTCATTAGCCAACTGAGTATTTCAGTGTTTTCATGTTATAGCAAATACTGGCTTTCTGGGTCGGGGTTCAAGTCCCCCTGGGGAAGCAATAACCATCTGGGGAGAAAGCTGACAGGATAATGGTGGAATGAGGACAGACAATGAAGGAAGCCACAACTACATTCTCCTGGGAGCAAACCTCGCTAGTTTACTAATCAGAGCAAAAGTATGGAAAACAGGCAATGTGGATTCAAACTCGGCCAGGAAGAATGATAAAATTAAAGCCAAAGTCACTTCTTGCATTTATGTAAGAAACTAAATGTATGCTTTGGTGGAGGGAGGAAAGTGGACAAATCTAGAACTCACAGGTGTCACAGCCTCTCTCTAATCACTCAGTGACAGTAGAAGATAGGAAGATGACACATTATGGGACATTTGTCATCTGCTAGCTACAGACCAACCAAATGTACCTTGAAGAAGTAAGTTGCATAAAAAGCGCTAGAGGAACAGCACAAGTTCAGCTGCAGGAGGTCTCAGGTTCAGGAGCTGGATGTGACCTCACATTGGAGAAGGATAGAAAGAGTTCCCACTCATAAGCACACCAGAGTTTTTGCTTAGTCTTAATGCAGGTCTTAAATCTTCATAATAAATAACTGCAGTACAGGTGGTGATGTAAGTTATATTCTGTGCATGCCCTTGCAAACTCTCTTCATTATTATTCTTGTGTGTGCTTTTTGAAAAAATGTACATGCCACTCTAAAAAACAACAACCCACCCATAGCAGGTTGAAATACAATGAAGTAAAACCAGATAAAATCAGAACAGGTATAATTGAAAGTTAAAAGGCCTAGAAACACAAAATGTTATTTGCTGGGCACTGAAAAGACACCTGTGTAGGCACTAGTCAACCCCCCCAGGGGAGAGCAGTGCCCCACCACCGCGACAGCCCTTTCACCTGTCACAACATGCCCCACTTCAGATGGTGGAGTTATCAGGAGGAGACCTCTGAAGGTTATCCCCATGTACAAGCAGGCTTATGTTGGAGAAGGCAGTCCTTTAGGTACCCAGGCCCCAAGCCATTTAGGACTTTAAAGGCAACCACCAGCACTTCCAATTGTTCCTGGAAATGGGCTTGGCACAAGTGCTGTTCTTTAGGCACTTGTGAAATTTGTTTCTTCCAAGTTTGTGTCTCACATACACTAAAGTTGTAGCAGATGTTCAGATTTTCACCAGCCAGTGTGAGAAATTAAGTGTAATCTGTGGCATCCTGCACATGTCTGTAAATTAGCCAGGTTTCCAGTGGACTCTCGCAGTTCAAACAAAAGCTCTGCCCTTAGTTAGGATTATGTGTGCTTCATGACAGGAACATGAGATTTTTGCTTTAAAACAATCTCCATGCAGCAGAATGACTAAGAATCATGTTTTTCTAAAAAACAAGAATAACCTAGATAGCACTCAGGCTTCAATATTTCAACTTGACTCCAAGCCTTTTGGAGTTCATGGGTGGTATCAGAGGCTTGGGGTACAGAGCAGATTGCTTTATGTTTTGACTTGCCTATTGTATGTATCACAAATGTGTGTTTTTGACTAAACATTTAAACTGGTAATTTGTGGCAGCCAATATCTTCATTCATCCAGCAACCTCTCTCCCTGTAGAACAACAGTGAGTCCTGTTGACTTGACTGTGGCCTGGATTGTAGCCTTGGTGCCCAAGAGACAGGAAGGAGAATTGTGGTCATGATGTACCCAAGCCACCTCTGTTTATTCACAGCAGCTCTTGGCAGCTTGGACAGGCCAATGGGCAAATGACATTTTCCCACATGGACCTCCGTGACTTCACCATAGTTAACTGGAAAGCAGTAATCACAGCAAATAGTAGGCATCTCATAAGGGCACTGGTGATCCCTTCTTGTGTAATGAGCAATTAGCAGAGAAAATGATATGACTGAGTGGTAAGTCCTATCCCATGTTCTGAGTATGGCAGGGTCCTTACCAGGAGCCCTGCAGGGACAGTGGTGAGGACATGGGGACAAACAAGAACTCAGTGGCTTTGGGGCTGGAATCTGCAGCCACCAACAGACAGAGGAGATAGCACACCAGGAAATTCCATGGTACATCCACAAACTGTTGGGTGTGCAAATGAGTTGGTGCCAAGGAGGGAGGGAGAAGGGGGAAAAAACAAATGCTCAGCCAAGAACAATTTTTGATGACCTCCTTGGAGTGGGTTACCAACTTGCCTAGGCTATGGAGAAGAATGTGAGTAAATACAATCTTATGCCCTTGAAGCTAACACCAATGAGGCTGCAGCTCTCAGTCTGTGATAGGGAATTTCCAGTGGGATAATGAATAGGGATATCCAGTAGGAAGATTTTCTACTTATGATTATGTTGTTGTCATTATTATTATTAATTTATTCATTTAGGTCTTGCCTCATGCAAAATGTCTCCAAATGACTTACATGCAGAAGTAAAAACATCCATCAAGACTGCCTATCAATATATAGGTTTCATAAATGTTGAAGCTTGTTGCAGCATATCAGGAAGATATATCAGTTCATCAGATATATCAGTGGTTGTTACTGCATCATTATCTCCAGTCGAGCTCTCTTCTAATGTTCACAAAGTGACCAGAATACCAGAATTATTCAACGGGTCATTGTGAAATACTGGTCAGAAGAAATGTGGAATGGTGGCAACAAATGGTGCTTTCTGGCTAAGAGAAGGAAACAAAGTATAGCAATGCTCACAATTCAATGCAAGTGAATTTCTGCCTTAGTTTAGGTGCAATTTAGGCACGACAAAAATCTATCCACAGATGACACAGTGAAGAATCATGTTTACTTACCTTTGAACATAGTGAAGCTTTATTACTTACATCAGTAGAGATGCCTACACCCCTTCCATCTTCTTTTTAAATGATAGGCTGCAGGTTGAACATGACCTGAAGATATAAGGAAAACATCTGGCCATCTTTCTGTTTTGCAATAACAACTGGGACTTTATCATATATCTCTTAATAAAGATGCAGATTACTGCAAAGGATGAAAATCCATGTGGAATTCACCTGCAGCTGTATAGCTAACTTTATTTGCAGTCATAAATTGTATCATGCTCTTAGCCTTGCAGAATAATTGAACAGTGAGTGATGACTTTATCCTAGATAATTTTCACAAGATTAAAAAAAAGTTTTACAAGTATTTTTAACTGCTGTAAAATATAATAGGGTAAACCTTGCCATGATTACTGTAGCATCTCCCAATGCAATATTATGTAGTGTGATACCTCAAATCTGTGTGCGCTTCATTCGTATCTGAATCATGACAGTAAAACCTGACTATCTCTAGGGTACATGTAATGAATCCCTGAAATGAGCTGAGCGACTAGGCCTGCTTAGATAGGATGATCAGATGCAAAGAGAGATCGTGTTCATGAACTTCCCAGGGTTAGCCTGATGTAAAAAAATCCCATTTTGCAGTGGAACTGGAATATATAGTGGTTTAGTTTCAGCTGCCTTAAAATCAAGGATGCTTGGCACAGGACTCAAGACGTTGTGTTCTGTCATTCTGTGGATACTCCCAATACAATTAACGTTCCATAAATAATTATGCAAGGACCACAGAAACGTGTATTGCTTTTAAAGGAATCTGGCCTGAGATTGAGAAAAAATAAGTTTCCTAGCCCTCCTCTCTGCAGATTAAAAGTGTGGAAATATGTAGGCAGTGACCTATTGTAGGCATGAAAAGGACTAGCAAGTGTTCATGTGGTTCATGTGGAGCAGCTTCTGTCCTCTCATCTCCTGTGATGAAGTGAGGTACTTGCTTCCCTTCCACCATGTCACATTTCTCTCCCCTCCCCCACCATCCCCAAAATTAAGCAAGATCACACATGATGTTATTTGTGTGGTGGAAGAAAAGAGGGATGTACCCATTTCCCCACCAAGCAAAGTCTCTCAGTGCAGAGTTTAGAATTTCTTACTGGTTACTTTGTTGTTGTTGTTGTTGTTGTTGTTGTTGTTTGTTTATTGAATTTATATACTGCCCTATACCCAGAGGTCTTGGCGGTTCACAAAACAACTTTACAAGGAAAGAGAGCAGGACTGCAGCTTGCAAGTGTTTTTGTGCATCTTTCCCCACAGCCATAAAGAAAGGAGCATTTAGCATTTTGTTGTCTTGTGCTCCTCAGAAGAAGGTCCAGTATGAATTTTTCTCGATAAGAAATTTCTACACCTCTGAGAATTAAAACAAAAAACTCTCAAAACTGGGAACAGCAATGAAGCTAAAGGAAAGTTCTTTGATATCATTTTACTGAGAACCAGTCCCCAGGAATTAGCATTCAGCATAGGATAATGCATAAACACACACAGCTGCTGCTGGGGGGGGGGGGAGATTCTGCCGCAGAACCACACCTGTTTCTATAAACTTTGTTAGGGCAGTAGAACTCCCCCCCCCCTCGCCTTCCTTGAGATGGTGTCAGATTTTCAGGCTCCTCAGTCATGGCCGCTTAGAGCAATCACGGGAACCCAGGAAATGTCTGTTGATTAAAATTCAGCACTGAAAGTTTGGAGGGACAACTGGAGTACAAACAACACAATCCCCATGAGAGAGAACAGAGCTAGAGAAGGAAAAGCCCCATCTTCCAGGTCTGCAACAGAAGAGATCTCAGTCCCCTTCCATTTACTGCTATAAGCGAATACAGGTTGAATGGAAGGGAAGCAGAATGCTGCAATGAGAAGGATCTTGTACTCTGGCTCTTGTGAATTAACTCAAAATTCCATCTATACAGTGGTACTTCGGGTTAAGAACTTAATTCGTTCTGGAGGACTGTAACCTGAAGCGTATGTAACCTGAGGTACCACTGTATATGGCTGTGCTGTGAGTATGTCAAGTCTCAACAACAATGGGGAAAATTGTGAGTACTATAATAGAGTACATTGTGAAACAGAAAAATCCCATGATTTGTGGAAATACAGGTGAAATATTGACTGGAAATATAGGTGAGGACACCAATAGCATTGCGCCATCAGTTTTCCAGGACCTCCCAGCCTACTCCACTCCCATGGCCCCTCTGCTGAAAAGATGCTCTTACATGTCTAGAGTTCCTCTAGAGCAGGGTGGCCTCTCAGCAACATTTGAAGCAAGGTGGTGGGCTTTGGGGAGGAGACGTGAATGTTCAGACAGGGTGCTGGAGTCCTCCCACCTCCTTTGGGAAGGGGATGGGAAGGCTCTAGGACCCTCCCAGAGCCTCATGCCTTCTTCCCAGAGCCCAATGCCTTGCTTAGCTGTCTTTGGCAAGGCAGTGCAAGGACTGGCGGTGTGTATGTGTGTCAAATTTTGGCCTGGCTCCTCCCCACCCCCTACGTGACAAAGCAATGTGCGAACCACAGATTCTGTGTCAAAGGACTCTTGTGGCCCACTTAGTATGAAAATTTGGACTGCCATGTGCTAGAGCATTGTTGAATGAGGCACCAGGTACTGCAGACAGAAGGGAAAGCTGGCTAGCTCCACATAAACATTCTGTGCACATGACTGGACCGCTTTGGATCCCAATTGCATTAATGGAACACTGGAGTGAGAAAATGGACGAGCTATAGAGGGCTGAGTGACCCAAGTTCCTTCCAGCCCTGTCCTCCCGCTGAGTTCACTTTGGATCCTGCCTGCCTGCTTCCAGCCTGGCCCTCGTTCTACTACTGGCTTTTCTTCCATACTTTGCATTCTTCTGCATATAGAAATACAGCAAAATTACTGTTGTTCAGCCAGTCCTCTCCTTAACTTCAGTCCACAGGCTTTTGGACAGGGAACATGCAATCATGAGCAGCTTTTTGACATCAGTATGTTTCCATTCTCCTTAGATCCCATAAACCTCCCTGAGCTTCACCTCTTTCGTCTCTCCCCCTGCCCCACTTCTGAGCCACAGAGGCCATTCTCTGCCAGCCTCTCACAAAGCAGCTCCCAAAGAGATGAATCATTGGGTTGGCTGTCTTGTGTATTTTGGATCTGGTCTCTCTGCCTTCCTTTAATATAGTGACCAGATTCGCACACACAATTACAAAAGAGGCCATCCAGCTGCCTCGCTGGATGCCAAAGTAATAATGCCTGTGGGTTTGTGCTCCATACTTCTTCATACATGCCCCTAGATCTTGTTTGCCTTTCCTAATGCTGCCAGATGTTGCTTGGATGGGTTTCCTAGCATGTGGTAGCGAATGTTACCCTGCCAGTGATTTTTAACAAATTTAAGCAACTTTTAATTCACTGGGCTTTTGGCTCTTCACTGGGCCAAAATAGACATTACACACAGATGCATGTAATGTTGCCATCACAGCCCTTTTTAAATAAGAAAAGATGTTTCAAGAGTGTGCAGTCAGGTCCGGAGAAGTTTGCAGCGTCTGTGTGTGCACCCCATCCATGACCACCATTTCCCAACCCCACATCATGGGCAGCTCCCCACCCTCACAGGGTTCAAAGAATCGTAGAGTTGGAAGGGACCACAAGGGTCATCTAGTCCAGCCCCCTGCAATGCAGGAATCTTTTTGCCCAATGTGGGGCTCAAACCCGCAACCCTGAGATTAAGAGTCCCTTGCTGTACCAGCTGAGCTATTCTCACTGTCTAAAGGAGAGAAGCTACTTGGCAGATCTGAAGCAGGGAAATGGCTGGCCAGGCTTAGTCATCATCGTTTCTGGTCCAGATTGCCTCTCCAGAAATTACTTTTCCTCTTTAAGTTGGTCATTGGTTTAATTTTACATATATCTGTATGAAACATAGAATTTGGCCCTCAGGACTTTCTGTACATCATGCATGTAAAGCACATTTAAAGCATGACCCCCAAAGAATCCCAGAAACTCTCATTCAGTAAGGGTACTGGGAATTGTAGCTGTGTGGAGGGTGAACTGTACTTCCCTGGGTTCTTTGGGGGAAGTTTTGTGAATTAAGTGATACATGTTTTACTGAGTTGGACCATCTATCAATGTAGCTTTATATTGTTTTTATTGACTGGAAGCAGCTTTCTGGATTTTCACATGGGTCTCTCTCTCCCAGCTGCATCTGGAGATGAATTCTGATAATCTGCCATTCAACTACAGCCCTTTCTGTTAAAGGTAAAGGTACCCCTGCCCATACGGGCCAGTCTTGACAGACTCTGGGGTTGTGCGTCCATCTCACTTAAGAGGCCAGGGGCCAGCGCTGTCCGGAGACACTTCCGGGTCACGTGGCCAGTGTGACAAAGCTGCATCTGGTGAGCCAGCGCAGCACACGGAAACGCCGTTTACCTTCCCACCAGTAAGCGGTCCCTATTTATCTACTTGCACCCGGGGGTGCTTTCGAACTGCTAGGTTGGCAGGCGCTGGGACCGAGCAACGGGAGCGCACCCCGCCGCGGGGATTCGAACCACCGACCTTTCGATCGGCAAGCCCTAGGCACTGAGGCTTTAACCCACAGTGCCACCCGCGTCCCTGGAAGCCCTTTCTGTTACAACTTTTCTATTGGAATGCCTACCTATACCACTGAAGATAAGTCCTATTGTCACTTTCCATGTTCATACTCTGTTGGCAAGAAAATCTGGCTCCCGTAATAAGAAAACTAACTTGTTTTTAAAATATACTAAGTCAAACAATGTGACATATGCTTACTGAACTCAGAAAACTGCATACATGCATATTTTTTTGCAGAATTTGGATTCTTCTTTTTGGCAGAAAGCAATGTGGTGGCAGGAGGAGAGGTGTTAGTAAATAAGGAACATTTGGAGCCTATGGATAAAGAAAGAAAGAGTCTAGACTGTTAAGGAAGCAGATGTTCCACTCCCCAAATGCTGGAATTCCCTACAAACTCTAAACGTGATCTAAGTCCTTTGTGCACTTTATGCCATCACTAGCCCCACTATTTTTTTTTTGGTAGTCGAGGATTTGGAAATCTTATTAAATAAATAAATAAATAAATAAATAAATAAATAAATAAATGGTAAAAGAATATACTTCAGCTGTGTGGGCAAAGGGGTGAATTCATCTCACAAAAGATTCAATGATTTGAAACTGTCATCTGCTTTGATTAGTTGGAATAATGTCATAAAGAAAAATGTAAAAATAAAGGAATGTTGGCATATTCCAGCAAAAATGGAAAAGAAAGCAGAAATTGCTGCAGTTGGTGTGTTTGTCTGTGGTCAGGAATGGAAATCAGCCAAGTGAATTAACACCATTGTTTTCCTTCACATCATCGTCACCCCCCCCCCATGCAAATGATATGTGATTGATGACTTATTAAAGATTGTTATGATATTTCCTTTACATCGAAACGAATGCAAGTTGTGCAAGTCACATAAATAGTCACATATGTTATGGTAAGTTATATAACTTAAGTTAATTAGCAGGCAGTGAGGTAAATAATGAAATATTTGTTGGAAACTGAACTGCAGCGAAACAGAAATGGTGCTGATTGTGACAAATACAGGTTGGCATGGAAATCGCTTCCTTCTGACTCCTTAGTGGTTGAGTCTCTCTTATGCTTCGCCCACCTTCTTGTCTGTATGACATTGCCTTTTAACACTTCATTCTGCATTGTTATTTTAATTTTTGCAAGTTGTTCTGTGATGGTTGTGGGAAATGACTCATAAACTGAATGAACACAAATAGTAGTAATATCCTTCTCTTTCTGTTGCAGACCTCTTGACAGCCAAGGAGTACCACTGCCTCCTGCAGCTGCTTTGCCCTGACTTCCCCATGGAGCTTACACAGAAAGCAGCAAGGTGAGCACTCCTTCAGCAATTAGATCTGTGGTTATTTCCTACAGCGAGAATCAGCTCCTGCTTTATACTTGGGTAGAAAAAGTGCCTGTACTGAAATAGTGTTGGCACTGCCAGTTGTGCATGGTGCATATGCAATTTGAATGATGCAGGTTGCCTATGATAAACACAGACGTGGGGATCACTGCTTTTGTGTTCAATACAGGAAAGCCTGTACATTTGACTGTACTGCTGTCGGTACCCATTTAAACTTGAATGCTTTTAGTACCCTGACTTAAAACAAAGAATGAATACTGAACTGTCTCTTAAAATTGCAGTATTTGCGATAAGCAATATGTTTACTTTGGGGGTTTGTACTGCATGTTTTGGTTTAATATAAAGGGATCTGTTTCAGAGCTGAACCTCATGTTCAAATTCTGGGAGAAGGGGAATGGGTTTTATTCTTGATCCACTTTCAGTCTGAAATCTTCCAAGGAACAGCTCCTCTGGTCTCAGTTCCAAACCCTTATGGACTCCAGACTGATATGTGAGATTCCCCAGGCATCCTGTTGACATCCAATGATCGAGTAATCTAAGCAATTTTGGCAACGGGTAGCCTGACATATCTCTGGCTTAGATACCACAGTTGGGGCAGAGTCTATGTTGAATTGGATATGTGCAGATTTATCTGTAAAGTCGCTTGAAAACAAGTCACAGTTGGTGTGCTGATAGAGTCAAACCACTTGAGAGATATTCTGTCAAGCAAGCAGTATATTAATTTTGTTTAAATAAATAAAATAAACTTTTGAACATGAAAAGCATGCAAACTGAGTGTGGGAGGGTGTCATACTAGATCAGTGGTTTTCAACTGTTTTATCTTCAGGAATATGTTTCTGTGTTGCCTTGTCTCCTGAAGACTGTCAAGGTAGCATAGACTCTTAATCTCAGGTTCGTGGGTTCGAGCCCCATGTTAGGCAAAAGATTCCTGCATTGTAGGGGGTTGGAATAGATGACCCTTGGGTCCCTTCCAGCTTGGCAATTCTATGATTCTATGAGGAACTTCAGGGAGGCTTCTTGGCCATTACTAATCTTCTCATGAAGAACCCTCCAAGGGACCACCAGGGCTTTTCCAGAACCCAGTTGAAAGCCGCTTTTTAAGAGTCTAATAGACATAAAGACAATGTCAATAGCAAGAGGATCGATCTGCCTTTTGGTTCTCAGCAGAATTAGGTATGGTCTTAAGGGAATTGACAAAACAAAGTTTGCCTACTGCAGCAGGCTCTATGAATCATGAGACGCTTTCTGCAATGCTCTAGTATCTTACTCAACATGCAGAAGGGGGAAAAATAAGGCACATGTCACCTTTATTGTCACTGCTGGTTTAATCAAGAGCCAGTTAGTAGAGTATTAAGAGCTGGCCTGTGAAACCTGGGTATTAATCCAATGAACTCACCGGCTGACTTTAACCAAGTGAGCGAGTCAGCTGTGTTTCAGTTCAGTTTGCAAAGTGACTTGAAGACTTGAAGTTCACTGCGTGCTATAACCTGAAAGAGAATTTCATGAAAATGCTTCACCGTTGGTATCTAACACTTTCAAAACTGGCTAAAATACATAAAATCATGTCAAGTATTTGTTGGAGAGGCGGAGGGCATGATGATCCACATTTGGTGGAACTGTAAAAAAATAAAATGATTCTGGGAAACAATATACAATGAGCTTTAAAAGATTTTTAAAATTTCCTTTGCAAAAACCCCCGAAGCCTCTCTGCTGGTTATTAACGATATTCTGAAAAATCTGAGGAGAATTTTCATGTATGCAACAAGAATTTTAATAGCTAAAGGATGGAAAGGAGAATCTGTTCCCACTAAGTTGGATTGGCAGGCAAAAATGCTAGAATACGCAGAATTAGCAAAAACGACAGGAAGAATGAGAGATGATACAGAACAAAGGTTTATTAGAGAATGGGACATTTACAGAGTATACCTAAAAGAGCATTTTCTAAACTCTCTGGCAGGTTTTGATTGACCCCTGCATGACAGTAGGAAATTTTAGAAAACCAAGACAATTTGAGACAATTTATGAGAGACAATGGAAAGTGTGTAGTTGATAATGTAACCCAGGAAACACGATGGGGTGATTGGAAGTCATAATGGAATCTTTGATGTATGAATTTTCTTTTCTTTTCTTTTCTTTTTGTAATTTGTATTGATCTTGGCTTGTTTTTGTTGATTGTTTTTTGCAAAATTAATAAAGCATTTAAAAAAAGAAAAGAAAAAAAGAAACTAATTGCGGCCTACCTCAGAAGCTGATTGCAAGGATAAATGAGAATTTTTGCCAGGAATAACTTCATTGGTCCACAGTCTTCACAATGCAGGCTATAAGTCTGAATACATAAATCTGAGAGGAGGCATGGTGCTGAAGATTGTGTCAAGGAATTTAATCTGCAAAGCCATTGTAAACCTGAGGCCCCACTGAAGGGGGGCAGGCTTCGCACAACTCCTCTGTTGTGTGCTTGTGCCTTGGAGACAGACAAGCTGGGGGCTTTGGGACGGCAGGTGTGAGAGAAAAATGAGATCTGTGTCTGAGGCACCCCGGCTCAGGTGGGAATGATCTCACTGCCTTTGCTCTTCTGGGTTTGAGAGCTTCCTTGCGCTAACAATTTGCTCTCACCCATGCAGCTAATCAAGGGAAGTCACTTGATATACTGCCTTAAACCTGAAGCTGGTTTTGCCTCTCCTTCCTCTTCTATACCTTCTGATACTCTTGTCTGCATTTTTCTTTTAGTTTCCCCCTACTCGTACATCAGAAGCCCCTGGCTGACTATGGGACATTAGTGTCACCAGCTGGACAGATCGTTTTTTCCCATGCAGCTGGCTCTTTCGATTCAGTATCGGCAAGCAGGCTCATGCTTGTCACCTCCCCTGCCAACCAGGATTCTTGTTCCTGCTTTCAAGTAGGATATAACTTAAGGCTTACCATCAGTCCACTCAGTGACAGCACCTATCGATAAGCTTTGGGGGCTATGATTTCATAGGCAGGCATCGTTCATAATCCAACAGGCCTTTTGGAATCCTTGAAGCTGCATGGTTGAGATGATTTCACAGGGCAGCCAGCTCTTTGGAGGCCTGTTGCTATGTGCTGATAACAAACAGTATGAAAGAAAGAGGTCACATACGATGTTGGGGCAGAGAGGAAAGGCAGCCGCAGTGCAGAAGAGAACGAGGTGTGATCCAGCATCTTTAAACACAGGCTCCATTTGTGGGGTGGCATCTAAAGGGGCAAATGGTAGGTGAGTGGTGGGCTGTGAGCTGCCTGTCCACTGCTCCCATCCCTCCCCCCCAGTCCCTCTCTCCAAAGACTTTTCTTCTAGTCACCTTCTGATACAGGGAGTAAGCCTGGCTGCTAGAAAAACTTATGGGAGAGAGGCTGTGTGTGTATTTCTCCAGGAGGGGGTGATGGCGAGTGGGGGAGTTCCAAGAACCCTCACCTATGTTCCCCTTTGGCCTTATGAATCACACCCCACCCCACATGAAAGGGGCAGATGCAGGTCTGCTGCTTCACGTGCACTGGGCCTTGTTAGGGTGTGAAACCTAAGACGCTGGCAAGTTAGCAATGTCATGTGACTTTAAGTAGTCAAGCTCGTTAAGTTGTTAAGTTGCTCAGTATATAAAGAGTGTTTGTTTTCTCTGCCTGGGGGGCGTGAAGCAAAAATGTCTGAAAGCTCCGGAGGTGTTTCTGTTATCTGTCTGCAATAAACCTGTCTTTGGAAAGACAGGCTTCCCTGTGTCGTTATTCCTTTGCTACTGAGACTCTGAACCTTGTACTGCAACAAGAATCTCTGCACTGGATTTAATTAATGCTCTGCAAAGAGAACTGTTGCTGGTTGCGCAGCGGAAGCATTTACTGGACCAGTACACAGACTCTCTTAGCCTCCATCTCTTGTGACGAAACCAGAGAGAACTGGGCTAGTTCCCACAAGCGCCAGTGAGTTCCCTGCAAGGCATCGGCCACAGGCGGTTTGGAGGCTTTCATCTTTGTCAGTGATATGTGACATAGACCTGCTTTGATTTGTGGGGTGGGAAAGAGGACGGTTATCTGGCTAGAAGCAAACTATTAGGACTTGCAGCAGAATTGCAAGCACACCATATACTGTGCCTAACTCCCTTTTTTAAGCAACGATTTGTGCCTGCTGGTTAATATTAGGCTTTGCTCATATTAAGTGCTCTCTGCATGGGCTCCCAGTCCCATAACAGGGGTGATCAGGAAGAATGGGGAGCTGGGACACAGACATGAGCTGATCCAGCTTGGCTCGAAGAGCAGAGGCCATTCTGTCTCCAGCACCACAGAAGGAGTGATGGGCTGTGTCCCACACATCAGCTGCTTGTAACCTTGAAACTACCTGAAGTCTGCCCTTCCCAAAGGGTGTGGTGGCAGAGGTGTGAGAGAAGTCTACTTAGTGCCGGCAGTTTCCTCAGTTCTGATGTCAGGGGCGGGTCAGCAACAAAACACCCAGTGTCAGGTAAGTTAGTTCTTTATTCAAAGAAATCAACACAGCTCAGTCCTAGTGGTCACAGCAACCCTTCCCAGTAGGCCTAGCCCCAACGAAGCAGTTGCGAGGATTGAAGGTTCCTTCTCCAGCAGCCTACAGCTCCTCCGCCTTCATTCCTCTTCTTGTTCTGGGAGACCAGGGGGAAGGGGAGGTGGTCACAGATGGAGGGAGAGCTTTGCTGGCTTCTTCAGCAGCCTGCCTCCACTTTGCCTCTTGACCTCCCCCTGCCCCTGATTCTGGATTCCTGTCTGTCACAGCCGCTTCCTGCTCACTAAACCCTGTTACCTCTTCAGCTTCCAACACCTCCTCCTCCCAGTCTGCCCCCTCTGCTCCCTCTGACCACTCAATGTCATCCCACCACCAATCCCCTGGCTCTAAGCCTTCTTCCCCTGGAGGGGGTGCCTCCCTCTCCCTGCATCCAGCCAGCCAATAGCAGATGAGGAGCTTTATCAAGACCCCTCCCTGCATCTGTTCAAAGGAATGATCAGATTTCAGCTGTTTCAACAAGCGCCTTGATGACATTGTGCTGATTAACAAACATTCCCCACCCCATAACATACGCTTGACAGTTTCAACTTGTTGCTGCTGAAAAGTAGGCTTGCTGGGGTTTCATATCATGGCCAATTTCTGTCTGTGACACCCGCTGACTTAGGGCCAAGCTAGATGTTCATTTAATGGGTAGTATACAGTGATGGATCTTATTTTTCCCTAATTAATTACAGGGGTGTGTGATTCTTACTAGGAAGCCAAAGCACGGGATGTGGAGGGAGGCTTATTTCTTCCCTCCTTCTCCATGTTTGGAAGAGATGTTCCTCCCACCCCACCCCCCAGCAGCTAGCAACCTTAGGAGAAAAATGTCCCCATTAGCGGACTCTACTTTCACAATATGCTGAAGGTAGGAATTGATAAAATGGGTGGATGGATGGAGGAAGAGGGGACTTAACTTACAGAAAAGCAGAGTCAGCCTACCACATCAGATCTACAACATGCCTTACTTTCAGCTAGTAGTCCTTCTGTCACCTCTGTGTTTCTTTCGTTTTTGTCATGAACTAAAGGCATTAAATCGAGTGCAAAGCATCACACTGACATGTAAATCCTGGGCTCTGTAACCTTGTGCTTGGAGTGCAATATGAAAAATAGAAAGGGAAGGATGAGACGTTTCTCCTCCCCCTGTCCACAAACATCTGTTTTCTAGAGAGTTCGTGCCGGTCCATTTCCAGCTCCAGGATGTCGCCATAAATTAGGACCATGTCCCCTTCTTGTGGCTCCTCCCCTTCCTCAGATTTTCCTCCCATTCAGCTCTTTAGGAGAAGCATAAACATGTCCCTGGCAGTGCTTTACAGGTTGCTTCAGCTGTGCAGCAGCAGTTCACTTGGGGAAATAACTCTGTCGCTCACCCTTTTCTTAAACAACTGGGCCGGCTCTACCCATGACTGGTCTTCTCTGGAGAACAGACACCCGGGCCAACTGGAGCCAGTAACCCAACACCAGAGGACACCTGCTTCCAGCTAGGTGCTTCCTCAAGACACCTTCTGGCATAGCTTTATGGTCTTCCCTTAATTTAGCTTCCTCAAATACCTTTGCAGAGCTTCAGACAACTATCACAGCCTTCCAGCACTTCTAGAATTGGGGCGGGGTGGGGGGGGAGAGAAGGAGTGTCGACTCCATTAAGGGTCAGACCTTGAATTCACCACTGAAGCTCAGCATGACTTCAGTGCCCCTGGCTTTTTCTTCACCCTCTTTCTTCGAGGAGCAGAGATTTCCTGGTAACTTCTTTTCAGCCTCTCCTCTGACGCCTGCTGCCTTTGTTGGGGCTACCTGAGGGGTGCAAGGCTTTGAGGCACCGATGCAGCCTGTAGCACTTCCAAGGGCTTGAAGAGTGGTTTTGGATGCCAGAGGCTGCGCTGCATTGCCTGGGAGATGGAAGATGCTCTGCCTTCCAGCTTCAAAGCCATCTCCTTGATGTGGCCACCGACAATCTCCATAACGTGCTTATTAGTGGGAATTAAGAACTGGACTGCTGCCGCTCTAGACAGCAGCAGGAGGAGGAGGAGGCGGTTTCTGGGACATAATAAATAAAACAGAAGCACTTCGACATCTTCAAAGGGTTTTGTTTTAAATAGTGGCTTTTCTCCTGGGGACCCTCTTAGCCGTAGCCTTTCTTCTTGGCAATAATTAATTCAAGCTGCTCTGTGTGCTTGAATTTGCCTCACTGAACTGAGCTGGTCCGAGTGGCGGAGAGGGAAGCCTTTCCCGCAGATGCGTCCGGCTGCTCTTCCGTCTCCTCCTCCTGCTCAGCTTCCGCAAGCCTCTTCCACCAGTTGGAGCAACCCAGGACTGATGACTTCTCTCTGGATTATAAGGGGGTCCTAGTCCCAAACCCTCCCCAGTAAAAGGCATTCCTGCTTTGAAGGATACGGTTCACTCTGTGTTAGAACCATATGAACGGACAAATGCTGGAGGATGTTTGCCAAAGCCATGACAGAGCTTACTGTTTATGGAAGCAAAATGAGTTCTCACCCTATTTGACCCTGCGTGTTTTATGAAGAGCGAATTGTATATCTGTATGTAGGTGTGTTCGTAGGCTGTGATGTGGGCCCAGCTGCCCTAACAGGATCTCTCTAGGCTGGGATGGCTCAGCTGGTACAGCATGAGATTCTTAATCTCAGAGTTGTGGGTTTGAGTCCCACATTGGGCAAAGCATTCCTGCATTGTAGGGGGTTGGACTAGATAGCCCTAGTAGCCCCTTCCAACCCTACAGTTCTATGATTCTTGTCTATCCATTCTAAAGTTCACCTCCCATTCGTGTATTTTGTGCATGGGGTCTTTATATGGACAAAAACTGGCAAACAGATGCAAACTAAGAGCCATGCCAGTGTTTGTCACCAAGTAGGAAGCATAAAACACAAATGATAGTTCCATGTTCCCTGCAGAATCCACTAAACAGATGTGGGTCCCAAACAGTTAATGCACTCCCCACAAAGTGCTCCCTTCTCCCTACTCATTGTAGTGAGCAGCCCAGACTTGAGACATGAAGGGAACAAAAGGATTATTTCCTGAATCCTTCATAGGAGCATCCCAGGTTTCGCTTTCATCTTGTTCTGCTAGTTTAATAAATATCAACGCTCTTTGGAACTGCAGCATAAATCGGCACAGTAAAGCCCTTTTCTTTCCTGCTAGCATTAGCTGTGTTTGTCCAAGGTCAGAGCAGGAGGAATTTGTTGCTGCAATCTTGTCTTCATTTTATCCTTTATGTGTAGAGTACTTGGCCATTATTGCTAAACCAAGATAGCAGAAGGCAATGTGTCCTTCATTCTTTTAGGATTCCAGAATGTGCTGTCAGAAAATAGTGATTCTGTATCCTACATGTATGATATTTTTATTTCGTACTGGCCAAAGCAGGACTGATACTTGTGGGTTTCCAAAGTTTAGGTGTCAGGAAGGTCCTCCATCACCACCTTTTTAGGAACAAGTGAAATAAGTTAAGAACCTCCTTCCTTGAAAGCACCCAGTCTCTTGGAGGCAGCTCAGCTCTCAATGTTTCATTTCTATTTCCACAGGGTTCTAATCTTGCTTCCACACACCATGAAATCAGATCGACCCAATAGCCACGCTTGTCTGTTTTAGCAGAAGCAGTCTCAGGGCACCTTAAAGATTTAACCAGTTTATAACAAAACAGCTGAAGCCACAGGTGGTGAACCTGTAGCCTTCAAGCTAAATTTGTGTAATTGGTGGGAGTTCAGAGAGCAGGAGGCAGGAAATTGTGTGTGTGTGTGTGTGTGTGTGTGTGTGTGTGTGTGTGTGTGGCTAGGAGAGAGCCAAAAGGGATGGAGTGATGGAAGACAGGGAAGCCTTTGACATGTGATCAGTTTAGACCTCTGGCAGCCTCTGTGTTCATTCATTCCTTGGCAGCCTGCTGGGTGAGATGGAAGAGAGGCGAGAGAACAGTAGCACACCGGGAGAGAGAGGAAAGGTGTTTCGCCCCACTTTTGGTTCTGCCTCCCATCACCTGCTTTGGGAAATAGGCAAAGGTAATTCCTAGGATTCCAGTCCATGGAAGCTTGTGCATCTGTACTAGTCTATAAAGGGCTGTGACCCTCTTTGTGAGTTCGTTTTGTGACTCTGAGGAGTCCTTGCTCACTTCCTGTGAACTTGACCTCAGCTGTAAGTTACCTGGCATAGCAACTGGCTGTTGTTGAGCTATCTGTCTCTCCTTCTCCATTCCAGGATTGTTCTCATGGATGATGCTGTGGATTGCTTGATGTCTTTTTCAGACTTCCTGTTTGCCCTCCAGATCCAGTTTTACTACTCAGGTGAGCCCATCTTACTAACCTTGTCTCTCTTACTACAGTGACCCATTTAGGATTGTAGACTCTGGACTTAGCAGCTTCACACCATTGCCCACCCCCCCCCCCTTTTTCACATGGTAATATGTATTGCTTCACTTACTTCAAAACATGATAAGACAGCAGCCCTGCACTTCACTCTGCTGAGTGTGGCCCTGCCCTCATGGTGCCACTGTCCTCCTGCACAGCTACAATAGACAGGAGTGTGGCAGGAGTGTGGGCAACACAGGCCAGGAAGCCTTGTCCTACAACACAGATCCTCCTGATAGAGAACTGCATGTGAAGATCATTCACTCTACACATGCCTGCGTCAGAGAGACACTTTGGACGCAACTCATTTCCAGAAAACACTGAAGTTAAAGCCTGAAAAGTACATGTGGCTCCTCCTCATGTGTGAACTTTGCATCCATTTCACCGTATATTTATTATTATTGGTTTATATATTTCTACTCTCTCCTTTAAAGGCAAGCCCTCACAAGGTGGCTTTTGAAAAACAATGGACAAATAACAATAAAAACGCATGAGATAAAAGCATATACAGGGGGTCCAGCTTGAAAAACTCAGTGAAATAAAGAAGTCTTAAGGATGACAAGAAAAGGGGACAAGCAGAGTTCTTCTACAAGTGTGGAGCTGACACTGAAAAGGCCCTGTTTTTGGTATTTGCCAACCTTAGTAGGAGGTCCTTAGCCTGGGTGGGTTCATATGGGTGTAGGCAGCGCTTCAAATAATCTGGTCCTAAACTGTTTAGGTTTTTAAAGGTTACCACCAGTTCTTCACACTGAGCCCAGAAACAAATTGGTGGCAAGAGCAACTGATGCAAAATCAGTGTGATGTGATCAAACTGTCTACTCCCACAAGCATTCTGGCAGCTGAAGTTTGTAGCAGCTGAAGTTTCTGGACTGTCTCCAAAGGCAGTCCTATATGCAAATCACTGTAGTAGTTTAGTCTGGATGTAACCAATGCATGTGCAGCTGGGGCCAGCTCCACTTTCTCCAGACAAGGCTGCAATTGGTGAATGAACCCAAACTGATAGAAGTCACTCCCAGCCACTGAGGTCACTTCCATAAATAACACTATGCCCAGCAGCACCCCCAAACCACACACCTGATTCTGTGTAACCCCATCAAAACCCTGTTGTGAACAAACCTCCATTGATATGTGCACCCACCATACCTGAACACTGGCCATGCTGCCTCAGATTGCATTGTAACCCAAAACACCTGGAGAAGAAAAATATCAATATACAACCAGCACGACCACAAATAGGCATCATGTACATGGTTTTCTCACATCTTCACAAAAACCCTTTACATGTAGCAAATTCAAAATGCTTGAAGCAACCCCAAGTATTTTATTTCTGGAAAGCAGTTTCCTTTCTGATGGTAACCAGCGAGAGAATGGGTCTGAGTGAAAACTCTAGCACCTGTCAGGGGTAGAAACCCTGAAATTTGGGAACAGTGTATATTCATGGTAACCGTGTGGAAATGCCTGTTTACATTTTATTGCCTCTGGGAGATGGAATCGTGTGCTAAATTCCTTCATCCTTACGACATGCCTCTCTGTTGTTTATCTCTGGGCAGGGATGGAATCCAAATTTACAGCAGATAATGAACCCCTCTCTCAGTCACTCTCTCCTGCGTGAATGGGGTCCATTTCAAGAATGCAGCATGTTCTGAAAGCTGCTCTAAACTCTGGACCTTCAGGATAACCTTAGAAAGCCACCCATCTTCGTGACGCATCATAGCCTTCCAGGCTCTAGTTGTGTGCGTAGAGGTCGGCAGACACAGACCACAGGTCACCACTTCCATGCTCATCTGCGCACGTCAGCTTTCCAGTCTACCCCACCAGCCCACATGCATGCAAACCACTCAGTGTGGAATCTACATCTGTAAATGGCTGACCAGGTCCATAAACAAACTTGTTTAAATTTAGATTCTGGGAGTAAACAGCGGGGAAGGTTTGGAGCCTGGGGGGAAATGCTTTCGGCCAGCTTTCCCCCCTAATTTTCCCTTTGGACCCTGTCTTGTGTTTACTTTGGATTTGTGCTGAAGTACACTGGGCTGCAGGCTGGAGACTGCTTGACCCAACTCCCTTGCCTCCTCCAACAATCCCAAACAGCTTCTTCCTAACTTGGGTGGTGTTTATCTCTGTGACCATGGAAGTTTGCGTGTTTAAGAAGCTGGTCTGATTGGGTGGCCTTGACTTTCACTCTCCTTCGTAGAATTAAAGTTGGAAGGAATTTTTCTTAAAAAGCACTCTCAAAGAGCAGGACCAGCAATTCATCCACAAGATTTTCAGAGGTGGCCCTGTGAAATCCTCTTGTGGCTTTCTTGTCCCATCCTGAAAAGGCTAAGTGCTAGGCTGTGTCACGAAGGCACAGAGGTTGCCAGTGTGATTTCCTCCCAGATGTTGTGGGCTACAGCACCCACCAGGCCCAGCCAGCATGGCCAATGGCCAGGGATGATGGGGCTGCTTGGTTTTTTGTTTTGTTTGTTGTTGTTTTTTACAATTCTAGACCACCCTTCATCCGAGGATCACAAGGCAGTTTACAATATAAAAACACAAAAATACATACCATAGTATTAGTCCAAAACCATGTGAAGGGAACCATGTTGGCGTCCCCTGCACTAAGGCCTTTTGGGTCCTCATCACATAGTAACACAAGTAAAATCACAGTATTGCATGCTCTAAGGCTTCTTTGCAGGATCATGCGTAAGTACAGTGGTGCCTCGCAAGACGAAATAAATCCGTTCCGTGAGGCTCTTCATATAGCGGTTTTTTCGTCTTGCGAAGCAAGCCCATTGACAGCTTAGCGGATTAGCGCTATTAGCGGTTTAGCGGCTTTTAGCAGCTTATCAGCTTAGCGGATCAGCTGATAAGCGGCTTAGCTGCTTAGAAAAAGGGGGGGAAAGGGGGGAAACCCGCAGGAACTCGCAAGACATTTTCGTCTTGCGAAGCAAGCCCATAGGGAAATTCGTTTAGCGAAGCGCCTCCAAAATGGAAAACCCTTTCGTCTAGCGGGTTTTCCGTCTTGCGAGGCGTTCGTCTTGCGGGGCACCACTGTAACTGCAGGAGGAAGAATGGGATCGATTTGCTACACATGTCCCCAAGCCTTGAGAATTCCCATGTGTGCCAATAACCATGATTTCTAAGTTGCCTTTCTGTTTTTACAGAGTTCATTGAAAGCGTGGCTGCCATCTATCAAGAGCTCTTGACGGGCAAGAACCCAAACACTGTCATTGTGCCTACATCATCCTCTGGGCAGCATCGTTCGCGCCAGACTCTAAGTGAGTGCAGCCAGCTCGATGGGGTGGAGGCATCTGCATTTTACCAGTGCCTTGAGTCTCTGTGTGACAGGTCCAAATACAGGTAAGGCTTGTGACCGGCTAACATGAATAAACCATGGTTCATCTTTGCCTACCTTGCAGGGAGGGGAGGGGCTCCCTGAAGTCTAGGCAAAGACACTCATCACATCTAGGAACTGAGATGGGGCCAGTTGCCCTGTATCCTTAGCCCAATGCTGCCTCTCTGCTCTCTGAAACTAGCATGGCTAAGTACCACTGATAGTTAGATGGGTGACAGAAATTATGATACCAGCTTCTCAAGGAGCACACAACTGCAAAAAGGCAGTTTTCCCTGTAACAAGTGAGCACGTTTTGAGACCCCTCTTAACTCTGAGTTCTGCCAGATGGAAGTGGTCTTTTGACTTAAGAGTACCCCAGTATTCTCAGGCCCATCTAGGGCGTTTCAGGCTGAGCGTGAAATAGGGCCCATTTCTCAACAGAAACAGTGCTGACAATATCCTTCCTTCAGTATAAGAGCTTTGCCAGCGCTGACAGAAATGGATTGCAGTACCTGCTGGTCAAAGTTGTTGGGAAATGCCCTTCAGCAAAGCACTTTTCACCTCCTCACATTAAAAGGCAATCATGGTTGCCTGTGGAGATTGATTATTTGTTCATATCCTGCTTTATAGCCCCAAGACACTCTCAAAGCAGCTCACAGAAGATTCTCAAATCTAGTACAGAAGCAGGAATTGTACAGGGTCCACAGAGCCAGGCTTGTCCAGGCAGCATTTCCTGTCCTTGTCCTCCTTCCTTGATGCCATAGCGGGCAGCAGTCCTCCCCTGAGGCAAGGGAATGGGACTAAGTGACTGGATCCTGTCAAGCCTATGGTGGAAGGAGTCTTCCCTTACTGGTGACATGCCAGGTGGCAGCTCCCACCAAAATCCCTTGAGGCAAGGGGGTGCAGCCCAATTCACGCATGGCCAGTGTCAGAGGGAGTTATGGGGAGATTATTTCCTCCTGCGTCCTTTTAAAAGACAGCTTCATGTTGTAAAGTGACACCTGATCCATCCCTCCATCCATAAGCTGAAATTGCTGAAACTGATGCAGCACAATTTCTTCCTGTCTTCCTCTCGTTTGCCTAGCTGTCCCCCATCTGCTATTGTGAAGGAAGTTCTGAGCAGTGTGCAGAGACTGACCTTCTATGGATTTCTGATGGCTCTTGCAAAGCATCATGGGATCAACAGAGCCCTCGGTAAAGAAAAGTCCCACCCTGTTTCTTCCCTCTCCCCCGCAATGATGTGGTCTAGGGAAGTTGACAGCAGGTTTTAAAGTGACCAATGAGAAAAATTTATTTGCCGTGACCAAATATGCCAGAAGAACCATATAGGAGCATTTTAGAAAGGTCCCTTTGGAGTAAAGAAACTTGGAATGAATCAGTCAAGAAAGGCAAGCGGGACAGTACAAAAAAAGAAAGAAAAACCCTTCATTTAAACTGCTTTAATTCCTTCCAGTTGCCCAAAGACCACATCATGCATTATCTTTTAGTTGTAAAGTGTGACTGTGGCAGATGCGTGTTTGGAAACATGGGTTTCATACCGGTTCCCTTGTCAGGCAGCTGTGACTGGCTGCAACCGTCTGCTGAGTATACATTTGTTGATTTGCTTCTGCAAAATGTTTAATTCTTGGCCCAATCATTTGTGGCCTGCACTGGATCAAATGAATTATGATCGGCTAAAGTGAGCCCATCAGATTTCACATTTAATCTCATGTATTCCTTTGTGCTAAATTTCTAGCTATTGTTGGATTCTGTCCTATACAGTGGTACCTAGTGACTAGTACTAGTGACTTCTGAGTATCTTGAACCCATTGCAAGTCCCTGTACGAAGCTGCTTCTCAGTCCCTCTGCCCTCTCTCGTTTTCTGGCCCGTGTGAGCCGCCTGCCAAGGGTCTAAGTCACAGCACAGCCAGCGCTGCTCTCTCCCTCCCTGTGCCTCAGCCAGCCATCTGAGCTGCTAATGCTCTCCTGGTGCAGGGCTGTTTACCCAGCAGCAAGGAGATTATATATCAAAGGGGACAGAGCATACAAGCCTGCAATCCCCTCTGCAAACAGGCTTAGAGAGACATCCATTCACAGGAGGAAGAGGATGCCTGGACTGTGCCCAGCCAGGTCTGCAAAAGCCACTTTCCAGTAAAGGGGCAAAGCCAACATATGGGCTGAGCAAGCCCTGCCCACTGCCATCGCTGTGCCATGCACAAAGTGCCTGGGTTTTCCCTTCCATTAAGGAAGGCCTGGCCTCTGGCCTCTTGCCAGCTTCCTGCCGAGGCCTCTCACAGGGAGGGGCAGCAGCCGCAAGTCGAACAGGTGCTCTCGTCTTGGCAAGGGAAGCCGGATTCTTCTCCTGGTGCCTTTTCATCTTCCCTGCACGCAGGCTGATTTGAATAGGCTTTGGTCTGCAGGGGATCACAGGCTCCCTGGAGCCCTGCAGCGAGGGCAGTTCCAGGCGAGGGCTGGGAGGCGCTTTCAGGCAGGGGCCTTGGAGAGGCAGCAGCCCTGCCATGACGAGAGACAGGGATTAGAGCACAGCGGATGAGTTTCTCAGGCAGGTGGCAACGCCCAGCCTCACGTCAATATTGATTCACCGGTCCTCTTAAGTGCTGCCTACCAACTCTCCCAAGAGACTCAAGCGTCCCAGGAGACTTTCTTACACATGCAGGAAGATGACCAGCATTTGGCTGGGTTCAGCTAATTGAGGCTGTGGAAGGCTGGCGGCAGGCAGGAGCATTTTCTTGGCTGCTGCAGGCTTCTGTGACACGGAGCCAGGGATGCTGAAGAACCCCATTTCTTGGAGCGTCAGAGAACACAGGAAGTTGCCTTCCTCTGGTCAGACCATTGGTCCCTCTAGTTTAGTGGCTCTCCCAGCTTAGCTCCAACCTCAAGCCACTACATCTTTATTTACCCCCTTGCAAACATGCATCCAGTACATTGTGGGAAGCAGAAAGGGTTAAGGCATTTTTTCTCCACCCCAAGTTGTCTCCTATCAATACTGCTTTGCAGCAAGAAAGCAGGCAGGATTTCATTCCACACAATTGCACAGTTTCTGTGAAGACACAATGGAAAGACAGCAGCAAGGGTGCTTGCTTTCAGCTTAAGTGTTTTAGTTTATGTGTTAGATTTTCTATGAGGCGTCCCTCAGAAGACGACAGCTGCATAGGCACCCTTGTTACAAGCGGCTGAGATCATGTAGCTCCTTCTAAGCAAGAAAACAAGCAACAGAGCATGTAAAAGGTAATCAAACAGTTAACATAACTGAGTACCCGCAAATCCCATTGTTTTGGGAAAGAGATTGACCAGCATCGCCTTGACTTAACTGCATGTTCTCAAAGGGATGTATCATCCACTCTGCAGAAGGCTCTATTTGCATTATGAACTTAAGTGTTCAGCTGAAAAGCACACACAAAATGGACATTGTCAAGTTCCTATGGCGTATGGATGACAGAAGCTTTTGCTGAAGTATCAGGCTGATCTTCACCTTGTTGCTTTTTTCCTCCTGCAGGTGCTCTCCCAGATAAGGCAGACCTGCTGCTTGACCCACATATGGATCAGGAACTGGAGAAACTGTAAGTCCCTTTTCCAGTGGAGAAAGCAGAGTCAGGCAACATGTCCCTCTAGCTCAGTAGTCTACTCTGCAGTGCCTCTTTCTTCAAGGACATTTCCACCCCTGTCTGCAGATGACAGGGACTGAACCCGACACCTTCCGCTTATAAAACATGCATTTTGCCCCTGAGCTACAGGCACAAGTTATGCAGCAGGACTCCTCTTTGGATCCGTCTCAGCTCAGTGGTGCAGTTGATGAGACGGCAAATTGCCTTTTTAAGCAGTTACCGCTAATTGACAAGGAGGACTGGAAGACTTTCCAGCCCAAGTCTAATCCCAACAAACAGCACCTGTGCAAGAGTGCAAAAGGTGTCTCACACAGCAGTTTGGCTAGCCACCTTAAAGGAGACCCAGAGGCTTCTAACTAAGGAGGGAGCCTTAGCTGTGCAAGGCAAGAGTCCTGTCACTTAAACAAGAGCAGTTTAGGAAGTGGAAGCTATATGCCAGCAGAGGAAGCTCTTGGCTTGTTGCAAACATTAAATCTTCCATTGCAAGAACAATGCATGCAGCAGAGGAGCCCTGACGGCAACCTGTAAGCCACATCCCTTCCCCCGTATACTAGTGCACAAGATTCTGCAATGACAAATCTCTCAGCCCCATTTTTCTTCTTGTAGGGTAGCTCAGGTTTCCGGGCTCTCCCTTTCCAATTCCAACCCTGCCAGCGGGGATGCGACCAATGTGCCTTCCCGCCCCTCTCTCCGCCTCAGCTCCCCTTGGAGGCCTCTCCTCCACCGCCGGAAAATGGATGCGGAAAGCGACGGCTCCACCGAAGAGACAGATTCCTCTGAGAACTGATGGATAGATATGCATGGGCGTACAAGCTTATTTCCAGCCCTTGTAACTGAAGCCATGTAGGTGTTGATGAAACATAGCTGTTTAAGCACCCTCCTCCACAAGCTCAACGTGTGACCTACTCCTTTTTACTCTTTATCAGTATTATAGCTCAGAGCTCCCTCTCAGCAAGGCACACCCCATTCTAACAAAAACTGTTGTTTTCTCCTCATACTGGCAGAGAAATTGGATGGCTAGGCCATGAAAGCTGACATCAGCTGCAGGGTTCGACTGCCCTCTGGTGGCAAACAAGTCAAATTAGTAGAAACGTTCTACCTTTGTAGAATCAATTCTAATCCCAAAAGTATGCACTGTGAAACATTTTCATCCTCATCCAAGGATAGGAAATATACAAGATGAAGCCTGTAACTCAAAGCACTCTTCTTGTCCTCGCGAGATTTATTTTACTTTCTCCTCCTGTATATGCCCTATCTGCTAGTCGGTTAGCTATTCCAATACCTTCCAAGCTTTCACTTCAAAATTCAAACAAGTTAGTAAGACATGACCCCAGTTAAGTCACCAGATTTGAAATTTGGGGCTAAGCTTCTATACTTTGTAGGATGGCCATTGCCGATAAGCATTTTCAAATGCTTACTGGGCTCTATCGTAGGAGAAAGGAGTAGGGCATTATTTATTAATTTGCAAAGCTTTAAACTTTCCTGCAAACAAAGTATAATATATAGTAAATAAAGCATGTTGTAAAAGGCAAGTAATGTGTCTGAGATTCATTACAACCTTGAAGGAATGCGAAAGGTGACAATACCGCTCAAAACTCCACTAAACCATTGGTAAGTGTCTTCCTAGGGAAGGTACAAAGTTTTTTTTTAAAAAAACAGTGTATTAATCAGACAGTGTTTCACATCAGCTCATTTTTCATAAAGAAAAAATCAACACAAATTGGTAATCCTTTAAGGCTGCTTTCACACCCAGACTGTGTCCTCTTCACACCTCACCTGAAGTCTGCTAACTTCCCTTCCTAGCCCATGGCATAGAAAAGGGAGTAGCTCTGCTTGCCTCAGTGTCCCTGGGGTCCATCAGCTACATCTGAATTAAAAAAAGGAAGTCACAGAAATGGAACACATACGTATTTGATTTTATTCACTTGGGGTGGGAGGGAGAGAATCCATATCACTCCCCTTTGGACCCCCACACACAGCAGAGGCCCAACCTTGGCCACAACAAAGCTCATTAATACTACCGTTTTAACTCAAAGTACACAGACAGCCCAAGAAGAGAACCCTCTTCCAGTCGAGAGTACACCAGGCCAAACCAAAGCTCTGCAAACTCCTGGCCTTGGAAAGGAGCACTTTAAGACAAATTTGCAATAATCGAAGTTAAAACATCAGTGCATTTTCAGAACCCAGGGAGCAAAAAATGAGAAGTGGAGCAGACCCAAGGGGGCGGAGAAGAGATTTCCAGTAAGCCCATGCAGCCATTTACCTTCTTGGGGAAGTGTGCAAGGAGAAAGCAGGTCAATTGCACTAATGAATATGCAAATATGGAAATAGGCAAGATGTTGCTCCATCATAAAGTGGGTCCTCAAGCTACCCTGATAAACCTCATCTCTCTCTCTAGCAAGAGCATCTTATTGAAACCAAAGTCATCATTCCAGTGTACTCTTAGTGGTTGATTTCCCAGTGAAGAGCGATTAGACAGACTTGCTACCTTCACAGAATGTACAATGGGCACGACGCAAGTCTTCAGATGAACCCACAGCTGCAACAGCAACTATCATGCAAGGTAAATGTAAAATGGTTACAACAGCAAGCACCGCTTCACGTGGATTGAGTTTCCCAGTGTGATGAGGAGATTCTTCTTCCAAGAGAAGAACATAAACCAAGGCAGGGGGGAAAGGCATGCAGATGCAAGAGGGGGCTTTGTGGCAGGATAGCTTCTGTCCTGAACATCAAAGCAGCATTGTGGGATGGAAGAGAGCACTTTCATCTGCTCCTGTTCTTCATCTACACCAGCAGAACTGTAACTGGAGTCGTTTAAGAAAGAAAGAAACCCAGAATGCTGGGCTAGATGGAGCAAAGGGGCAGCAGTGAAGCTTCGACAAGGGGAAGCCGCTTTCCTTGAAACTACTTCCTTTCCCCACGTGCAGCACAGATGGGGCCATGCTATTCAGGTAGATCTCGCCGGGGAAGGGAGGCCAGCAACAGCAGTGGTTGCACAAACAGCACCAGAGCCAGGGGACTGAGCGGCCACTGCCCTGTTTTGTTAGCAGTTTCCATAAAGGTCTGAAAGGAAACCAAGAGGGCACCAAGGAGACGAGGCAACAGGTTATATGAAGCAGCAGGCCCAATAACCTCTTCATTCCTCAACTGAAGATGCTCTCTTCTCAACAGCATCAACCCACGGTTCAGGGTGTGTGTGACAGGGTAAGAAATGTACGTTTCCCCAGCTGTCCAGCATATTTGCGTAACACTGCAAATATCTTGCACAAGCCCACCCAAGCTTGCCTTGATCCTTTGCTGCTTGCTACAGATGGAGGCTTTTAAGTCGCTGCTCTCAAAAAGGGATCTAATTATATCACATTGGTTCAAGGCACGGCCAGCAAGAATGACCTTGTGCCAAAATCAAAACTTCCCCCTGTTCTAGAAAACAGTCTAGGCCCTGGGGATTCCCCACCATTCCCCTGTTTACTGCCATTTCCCTTGGAAGAGTTTCAGACACAGCTTTCTTCTCCCCCCAAACATATTCTGCTAATAACAGCCAGGGGCTGGGGGACGTGGAAACAGCAGCAGCACAGAGGTCAATTGGCAACCCTTGTGCAGTGCGCAGCAGCAGCGGGGGATTCTCTGGAAGGGCCAATATTCCATTAGCTGAAGGTTGGGGTCATTTCAAATCGAAAATAATGTCCAAAGAGTTTTTGAGCAAGTGCCAGGCATGTCCATTTCTCCTTCTCTCCTCAAGAAGCCCCTAGCCATGCTCGGCTAAAAAGCAATCCTGTTCAATTCTTCCAGGTGGACTCAAGGTGCAATTGGTGTTTCGCTGATGGCCACAAGCTGCAAAGTCTCTCCTGAGTCCTCAATATGAGCCATAGCGATCCTAAGAGGTGGGAGAGGGAGGACAGAAAGAGGCAACTTAGCACATTGCCCACAGAAATGATGCCATATTTCTCGGCACCTGAATACAGCAGCTAACCCCCCAAAACAGTTAAAACTTCAGGCCAAATATCAGGACATAAAAGTGCCGGCTGGATCAGGTCCATGGCCCATCTAGTGCAGCATCCTGTTCTCTAACGGCCAACCAGATATGGGGAAACCCGCAAGCGGATATGACAAAAGCAAGCCCATCCTACTAAGCTCTGAATAAGAGGCTTATGAACCATGTAAAAGGTTACTTTTGCTGGCTGGCAAAGAATTTCCATGCTGCCATCTCAGATCATGCAACACCATGCTCTCACTAATAACATGAGAAAAGATCAGAATGAGAACTGGCTGTAGCCCCTGTCATCCCATCATTTGACAAAAGCAGCTCCTCGCACAGGAGCATTAGGGGAACAGCCCAAGTGTGTAAGCAGGTGAGCTTGAGGTTTGCACACACAGTGTTAAGTGTGGATGAGGCCTGCATTAAGGTTTCTGTCTAAACTTCTGTTCCAGAACTACAAAGTATAAAAACACCAGTTACTTTGCATATGTTTGCATCATCTACCTGAGTCCAAGTAGCTTTGCAAAAGCTGGGAATATAAATTTAGCATACATTTGCAGTAATTTATTATCTTCTAGTGGACTGACCAGCTAGCTGCTTTAGAAGTGTTGGAAACTTTTTGACCCCTACATGAATGAGAACGAAACAAAAGCCAGAGCCAAGACATCACACATGGCTTCCAGGATTGTAACCTTCACTATCAGAGTTTGAACTCTGCGTGAGGCATTTAGAGCCTCTTGCCATGACTACACAACAGGCGTGCTACCTCACCTGAAGGGAATTCATCACACCATTGGCTAGAACAGCCATCTTGCCAGCAACAGACTTCACCCCTTGCTTGAACTGGGCAATATCAGCAGCAGGCAGTACATTTCCAATTGAAACACTACCTAGAGAGGCAGAAGGAAAAACAACACCATCAGAGAGTTCTGCTGTATGAGGAAGATGCTCATCTTATGGAAGAGGCCTTGCTGGCTGAGATCCTAGGTTGGGAAATCCACTAGGAGATCCTGTAACCCTGAGTCAGATATGTAATCTGCTCCATGATTTGACACTCAAGCCAGCCAAGCCCATCCCTTTCTGAGTAATAGGTGTTAAGGGCCACACCAGCCCCTTGGTGACAGAAGAAAACCCGTCTCTCAAGTTGTTTGCTGACATACCCGAGTTCCCTGTCTCAGACTCTCCAAACAGATCAGCAGAGCTGATGGCATTGCTGCCAGAGAGTTGTTGGAGTCGGGATCTGGCCTCATACTGGAAAGAGAAAACAAAATAAGACGCAGGAAACAGAAGCTGGTGGTTGCTAGGTGATGGGTGGCAACAGCTTGAAGACAGAGAAATCATCCTGCACTTGCCTCAGCATCAGCTTCCCGCCCAAAGAACATGTCAGACGAGATGGCTTTGGCCCCAGCAAACTTCTGTCGAGCTTCACTAGACTCTACTACTGAGATCTTGCTCTCTGTCTCTCTTCTGTTGGTGGGTCTGAGTGGAGGAGAAAGGAAAGCCCTGTAACAGCAATCCATAGAGTCACAACCCAGTGCACAGGTATTCGGCCATGGTGAGAAAGTGGAACCCCATCTGTTCAACTCCAAGTTGGTTGGATGTCATAAGCCCCCTCAGCTAAGCGCTATGTCATACACTGGATTGATTCACACAGCACATTAAACCATAGCTGAAACCCAGCCAGTTTTAAATGAATAAGCAGTGTGTCATGTTGCAGGCTGTTCCAAAGTTTGAACAGCACTCTTCCCGTTCCTGATGTGCCACAGTCAAAACCAGGCAGAGTTGGGTTTGTTCCCCTGAAGAACCCACAAGTAGCTACCCAAGTACAAACTTTTGTTACTGCTTGTGGTTTGGAGACAAACAAATTTCAGGCCATGGCCCAGAAGCTACAAGAAGCCAAAGTCTGGCTTGTTTTGTCCACAGAACAGCAGAAGCAGGAGCAGGCAGGGAGTGCAGTGAGAACCTTTCAGCAGTACACTTAAGGCACATTGCTTGTTCACATTAAGCCACAGGTTTAGTGAATTGTTTTTCTAAACTATGGTTTCTGCAGTGTGTAAACCTGGTCACTATTTTCCTCAGTTAAACAAAGACAAAAGCCCCCTACTCTCATCAGCAACTCTCATTCAAGCAACCAGCATTTCTCAGTGGCTTAGTCAAAGCATTGCTCTGAGATCCATTCGTATTGATTGCAAATGTTGTTGTTATTATTATTACATTTATGCCCCACCTTTCCTCCTGGGAGCTTTGGGTGTCACATTAGGTTTCTCTCCCTCCCTGTTTTATCCTAACAACCACCCTGTGGGATAGGTTAGGCTGAGAAACAAGGTCACCTAGGGAGCTTCATGGCTGAGTGGAAATTTGAACCCTCATCTCTGAAGTTTAGTCCATCAGACCACAATTTTGAAACTGGTGTCTTTTGGACAGTGCTTGAGGCAAAATGCCTTGGGAAAGCCTAAGAGGCCTTTTTGTCAGGTGCTGGTTAAAGAGCAGTCATATATGTCCCTGAACAGTTCCTTCAAGAAACTCCTTCAAGGGACTCATCACTTTTACCTTTCACCAATGGGCCGGATACTGGAGATAGTGATGTCTGTCTCCTCTTCCCCTTTGTCAATCCCCCAGGTGTTGTCTGTTTCCCACTGCGAGCCAAAAGCATCTCCTAATGAGAAGGGATTATCTTTGTACCTATGGAAAAAAAATGAGAAGAGATGATTTATCCAGGCCAGATAAAGAAAAGCTGAGCAAGAGCGAATGGCACTGCAACCACTCAGTCTTACTTGGGTGGTCCGGATGTGAAACTTCCAGTGTCTTCAAACAGATCCAGCTGGGACCGAGAGGACTTTGCAGTCACTGGTGTTTCTTGTTCTATCATTTGCATCTCGGAAAGGACAGAGTGCGAGATGGAACTAGGAGGAAGAAGACCAAGATAAAACCCTACTGGCAGAGCCCAACACCTACTTCTCAACATTAGAACTACATTGGCTCAAAAATAAGGCCCAAGTCAACCTAGTCTGCCTCCCTTTAAAGGAGCTCAAGGTGTTACTCATCAAATTCTGCAGGCAGCCTCCCATCCTGTCACTAACCAGACCTTCTGGCTTTTCAGAAAGGCTGCTACATCACTTCATTAAGGCTGTGCTCTGAGCTAGCCAGAATGTAGAGATCATGGCAAAAGCAGATGTGAGACTTAAGACTGCAAGCAGGGGTTTCTTATTGCTAAAACTTATGCTGTATACAGTCTGGGTGGGTTATAAACAAACAACGAGGGAGCCAGGACAGTGTCTCATTTTCTAAAGATACAAATTTCATTATACCTCAGATCAGCTTCTACAAGATGGAAAAGCAGAAGAGCCACCCAAGGCTGAGGATCTACTGGAAAGAAGCAATCTTTTGATTGGGGCAAATAGAGATTACAATTAAGGCTAATATTCAGGATTCACAAGCCACTCCAAATAGAGTAGACTGGAACTCAGCTCACCAATGATGTACTCTTGAACCACAATCTTCCTGCCTATTGAGACAGCAGCAACTAAACTCCCAAGCAATCTTGGGGCAGATGTTACACTAAAATCTACCCATTCGGCACATTCTCCTTGTTCTTCATGTATAGCAAATACCTCCTGGACACCAATCCCATGCCCAGTCTCTCAGCTTGTTCACGCTTTTTTCCTTCCAGGTTCTGGAATTTCTTCTCCTCCTTCTTCCGATCAATCTGCAACTCCTGGTATGCCAGTCTCATTGAGGCAACTCTGAGGGAGACAACAAAATAAACTGGCAGGGGAGTCCAGAATACATATAAACTACCCACATATCTCATCATTCTGAAATGAGGAAATGGGTAAGCAGGACAGACTTTATGTACTCAAAAAAGCTCAGGCCCGGGCAGGACAACACTTATTTAGTCCTGACTTTGTTATGTGCCAATTGCTTCATCATTCCATGCCAAATACAAGTTTTCCTATGATAGGAAGCTTGTCCCAATAACTCTGCATGCAAACATATACAGATCCTAACTTGAGGATGCTGCAAGTGTGCCTCACTTACAGGGACTCCTCAGCTTGCTTCTTGCACTCTGCAGCCTGTTGTTCCCTCATCTTTTCAGCCACCTGGGCCTGTCGTTCAATTTCAGTGAAACTCTGGCTGCTCACTTTTTGAGCTCCAAGACCCTTTTTGGCCCCCAGCTGGAAGAAACAGAAGCAGAATAAAGGTTCCAAGAAAAGCCACAGTGAGCCTTTAAAATGGCAAAACCAAAGGATCGATTACTGCAAACGATGCAAGGGGCGCAGAGAGAGTCAGTGAACAAATCTGGCCAGTTCAAGACAAATTTGATAGGCCCCTCCAAATGCTGAAAGGGAAGATTTAAAGGGTGGGAATTCTTTTGTGCTCAGCAGGCCAGATCCTTATCTGTCCCCATCCCTGCAGAGCAACTGTGACAGTTGCTTGGTGCAACCCACCTGTTAAAAGTCGCTTACACAGGGCTTGGGAACTGCAGCACAAGGGGCTTTGCCATCCCTATGCTTAGTTACCAGTGCTGAGCACAAGGCTGGCCAAGCTGCTTTCTGCAGAGATCAAAGAACCATAGAGTTGTACAGCTGGAAGGGATCACTTGCACTGCAGGAATCAAATTGGCTACATGATACAGGTCCCCCCACCCCCGGTAAGAAACTTGGGTTGTTCAGCCAAACTTGCCACATCTCTGACTGCCCCACAAATCTCATCCTATGGTATGGGCCAGGGAGACACTGTTTGGGGAAAATAGCCTCACAGGCCAAATTTGGCCTACAGGCTGCAGGTTCCCCACCAGAGAAAAACAGCTGCTCACTATTTTGCAAGCTTTGCTGTATGCAGTTCCACTATTTACTCATCAGGTGTACTTCATATGATGTTTGAAATTTTATAAGTTTACCAATGATGTAATCTCTCCCTGCCTCCCCCACCCAGCTTTTTCAAGCTCATTCTGAATATTTCTCTATATGCACAGTATTTGGTTGTGTGCACAATCACTGAAATCAAATCCAGTCAGGAATCAGGCAAATCCCTGGAAGCACTGATACCCACAAATAGCATACAATGCAAAACTGATTAGAGAAAATCCTTATTAGATACTCAAGGCAAATGGCAAGGTCATTTGCTGGGTAGATGTGGACTGGGGAGCAAATCTTTATCAGAAAAAATAGATGTGTGTAGTTAGACAAAATCCCTCTCAGGAGACATACCCCTTTCTTAGTAGCACCTGGCTTCTTCTTTCCAATGAGTGAAGGTTTTATTTCTGCAACAGGGAAAAATAATGAGCAGACATGAAAGACAGCAAGAAATCTGCTGTTAGTCCCAACACTAGTAAGCAGCTATTTAAGGCTTTTGTGGCACATTGAAAGCTATGCCAAGTGTGCCAGATGCATAGTTAATACACCCAACAGCTCTGGCAGCAGCATAGAGAAATCCAAAGGCAGTATGACAGGCCACACCATGCAATTTCAGATTAGCCGCTTTGTGGTCCCCCTTCTTGAGTTGAAAAAGCAGCATAAAATCACCCCAAAAAGTGGTGCTTCAAAGAATCTGGTTTGAAAAACTAGACTGATTTCCCAATATGTTACATATATTGCAACAAAAAACTGGTGGTTGAGAAGCCAAAGGGTGCCTGGTAGCTCAGGTTGGCCTTGGAGAAGAGCTCTAGTGGCAACAAAGCACCGCTGCAGGACTGAAGCTACATTTTCTAGGGAGGCTGCTCAGTATTCCTAAAGCAGTTAGTAACGCAAGTGCCTCCTTGAAACGAGCCACGTGTGTCCACTTGGCTGACTGCAAAGATAGCAAAGAGCAGGATGGATCCTCAACTTCACTAGTGAGGAAGATCAACTTCCTTGAAATGACAATTTGAATGTAGAAGACAGACAAACCCTGGCCTGAAGGCAGAACCACAGAAAGAGAAGGCAGAGGCAAGGCACCACAAGTAGCCAGTGCAGGCCCTTAGCCAGTTACCTCTGGCAGGAGCAGCCCCTTGCCGAGACAGACACATGGATGCGTCTGAGGAAGAAAAAGACATGTACATGTTGGAAACTAAAATGGTACGTTCTAGGTATAGTCTGGGCTCAGGATAGACAGAAACACATCCTCCACAAGAAGGCCCAAGCAAAATTGCAGGAACAGGATACTAGCATCTATAGGCTGGAATCAGACATCGTGGTTTATCAGACCAGGCACAGATCCTGTGCATGCAAGCTTTCTCTGCCCTTCTCCCCACACACACTGCTTTGATGAAGGCAACCTAGTTCATAGTGACATCTGATCCAGAAACTGTGCTTTAAGGTCCTCCTCCAAACCAAATCCGATTCTAGTTTCATATTCTTGAGCCCGTAAAGTACAGTTTCCCTGTTTTGACATCAAGGGAAACTGTGGTTAAAATGTAAGGTATCTTCGCCAAAGTTGAATGGATATGGGGAGGAGGAGCAAACATGCATGTAACTATTCCTGGTCTAATACACCACGGTTTAGCAGACTGGATTGTTAAAATCAGAATCAGATCACAGTCTTCAGTAATGGCTAGTTCCTCTTGACAAATAAGTCAATAATAGTTCTAATTTGCATTTATTCACTCGATACTACCCCAGTCCCCCTGGTGAATTATTGCTTTTGACCTAAACAAACACTGGGATCTCAAGGTCAGAAGGGACAGGCCATCCAGAAATTGCAGAATATATGGTATGCTGATACCATATATGGGAAGAGTCTCCAATACTGAATAAAATCTTTTTCTTAATTCTGTGCAAGGATGAATGGTCATCTTCATATTTGAAGGCCGTTATACTGATGGAGCAGATTTGTTCTGGAGGATAGGGTTCAAACCAACAAATTAAAATTACAAGAAAGGGGATTGTGACTAAAAATTATGAAGAGATTCCTTCTGAAACAAGCAGCTGACAGGTGAACATACTTGTGTGGAAGTGAAAGACTCTCTTTTGTTAGAAATCTCTACGCAGATGTTGGATCACCCATCTGGCATGGTTTCAAACTGGATGAGGGACCACGTATTGAGATTCCTTCATTGCAGGGTGAATACTCTAATTTTATGCCTAACGGCCGATTTCCTCTACCAGCCAGTTGTTCTAGATGATCTTTAGGTATATTCCAACTCTATAGTTCAAATTTTCAAAAGCCAGACTTAGAAGTGACCCAATTCCTCCTCCAGAGTCAGAAGCACTGGCCTCCCTTACCTGATTCAGCATCTGAAATAAACTCTGTTGTTAATGCAGACCATCTACTCAAATTAAATGGTGAGCCACTGAGACATTATATTTAACATAATAGGAAACAAGGGAGCTTACACTTACCAAGAGATCCTTTAGGAGAAGTGCTCAGCAGGTCAATAGATGGACCCTGGTCAGGTTCTATGGGCAAGAGCACACACACTTATTTTTTAAAATGGCAACTAAGGTAGAGCAAAGAAGATGCATGTCTTGTGTCCAGTATCTTGGACAATTAAAATGATTTTTTTCTCATCCCACAAAACGTTGATGTTCCAGGACCACTGCTTACTATCCAAACTCCCTGCAGGAAATTACTGGACAGCTAGTAGAAACCACCAGAGTCTCACTGACCGTCAAGAATACGCATCTCTAAACTCGGCCCTCCAGATGTTTTGGGACTACAGCTCTCATCATCCCTAGCTAACAGGACCAGTGGTCAGGGATGATGGGAACTGTAGTCCCAAAACATCTGGAGGGCCGAGTTTGCCCATGCCTGGTCAAGAATATTCCAAGCAACAGAACTGCTTCCACACACCTGATACTTTTAAATCTATATAGAAGGGGTGGGGAACCCATGGCCTTCTATATATTGTTGAACTCCAGCTCCCATCAGCTCCAAGCAATGTCATTACTGATGTGGGTTGATGGGAACTGTAGTCCATCAACTTCTGAAAGACAGAGGTTCCCCACCCCTGCCCTATAGGAAATGCAGGACTCCTTAACTTAAGTCACGCAGCGTAAACACCCTTTTCCAAGAGAAAAATAAAATGTTCACTTCAAGAGAACATGGGTATGGCTGCCAAACGTTGTGGAGAGATGCCACAACATGCATGCAACAATGAAGCAATTCTTCAATCCTCTATATTGACTCATGTGTTACACTGCACAGATCCTCTGCTCATCATCCATCCTGAGAACAAGCAAGATCAAGTGTCTTTCCAGCCAGGCTAGGAAGATTCAAAAGGGGCAAAGGAGCTAAATAGCGATACTCACGTTGAACTTCATTATTCTCAGTAGACTTTGCTGTTCTCTCCAATTCTAGAGAAGGCTCTACTGTGCTCTGGCCTGTTTCAACCACATCCCAGGTATTACAATCCTTAAAAGAAAATGAACTGGTCCTCAGGAAGATGCAGCAATTTGGATCGGACAGTACAAATAGATCAAACTCAGAAACCCTTGGTTAACAGGATATGCATTTCAAACGCATAACACCCAATAAGCATTAACAGTGTTCTCAAGTATTACAATGTATGCCCTCAAGGTGGCTTCTTGTGGGGAAATCTGGAGCCAAGCAGATTTAAGACTCAGGCCATGCTGTCCCGTATCTTTAGATATAATCTCCTCCGTGGCAAGAAACAGTTTTGGAGAAGGAAACCCAATCCCTTGAGACCAGCTCTACAATCCTAAGCATGCTTAAGTAGATGGTACCCTGAAATCAATGGAACTTCCAGTTTAGAGTCAAAGTGGAAATCTCCCAGTCTTGCCCCTGTATGAGAGAGAAGATATTCTAGACAGGAAAGACATAAGCTACGAATCATCTTGTTGAACAAAACCAAGAGTTCATCTAGCTTCATCTAGGAAGCTCAGAAGCAGTGCAGAAACTAAAAGCTATCATCTCTTTGAACCCAGGATCCAGTATCTGGAAGTATACTGCCCCTGAGCAAGGTCAGGGTGGGGGGATCCTAAGGAAAGAGCTCTGCTTATCCTTTGTGAACAAGACAAAAAAGAAAAAAGGAGGAGGAGAGAAGGGCCTGTATCTCAGTAGAAGAACACAAGCTCTACAAGAACAGGAATCCCAGGGTCCATCTCCAGTTGGAGGGTTGTGGGTGGCAGGGCTAGGAAGACCACCTCTGACTGGATAACAGCCAACACTCAAATCAAAGAAGACTGAGCCAAACAGACCACTGATCTGACTCCGTGGCTCTGTCACACCAAGTCAGGTTCATGGCTTAGGCTGAACACACTGGCTCGCAAGGAGGAGGTTGCAGCTACTTTGCTCCTCCTCAGGCTTTTTAGGTCAGCACAGCACCTCAGCTAGGGTTTTGGCTCTGCTTGCCATTCGAACCTGGGACTATGGTTAATGTCTCTCTTCCTTAACTACGATCTGTAGCCAAAAATTTTCCTAAGGTTACAGATGGTGGTCAAGGAGGAAAGATCTTCACCACAATCCAAGCCAAACCTTGATTACTGTGACATGCAAACCAGGCCAGTTTGCATGTATGAATGTAAACAACCACCTCAAGGAGGCAAACGTAGTGAATATGGCAGGTCCAAACCACTGAGCAGCACGGCCCCTCCAAGTTGACCTATGTAGGTTACAGAGTTTTGGATCAAATACATTCATGACCTGTAGTTCCCCCATCAAAGAAGGTTTCTGATGGAAAGGGGCAATCCAAGTTGGCTCAACACACCTGTGTATGTTCCAAGAAGAAATCGGCATCACTCTTTTCTGGGGAGTGGCCTGGAGTTCCACTCAGCCCATCAATCAGAAGCTGGAAAAGGAGAAAATAATTTGTCGTATTCAGTAGCAAGCACCATGGTCCCTGATCCTTCCCAACAGCAAAGAGGCTCATCTGCACTTACATCATTCCCATACTTGGCCATCGCAGCAGTTGCCAGTTGCCGGATCTTCTCCCGGTACATCTGGGCTGCGCGGCTATTATACTTGGCACTGGCATCTGTGGTGGTGCAACCATACTGGCGGAAAAAGGCAGTCTGGCGGGGGTGGAGAGGAAATTTAGTTGAAGTCCAGGATTAGAAAAATGAAGAGCAAATGAAACAAACGGGTGACCTCCTATAACTAAAGGGCCCGATTCCAGACATAGACCTGCAAGAATTCAGCTTTCTCTTGGAAGCAGGAGTTTCAGGAACACAGGCCACCATGTTCTTTTATTTTATAAGCAAGTTTGATAAACAAATATTTATTAAGAAAACACCAACCACTTGACTATGACATCTACCAAAGAGGAGCATGGTAAAAAGGTCCAGGCATGCAACTAAAGATCATCAACTTCAAATGGCTCCTTACCGCATTGGCATTGCTACCCACTTGCATACACCTCAGCTGAAACCAGCTCCAGTTGAAATCAAGCTCTGTGGACCTGACAAGAGAACAAAACCTGGAGTCATTATCACAGAAAAGTTCACCAGATCAGGCTCAGAAGGGTTTGAACAACACAATGCACAATGGAAGCAGATCTCTGGGAATATATAAGCTACTGTTAGTGCCCCTGAACCAATAAATATATTCCATATTAGTTTCCGGGTGAGGGCAGTGGCCAGAGGTGTGCCTTGGTTTCCTTGTGCCCTTGGGCAAGGAGATGTTGTACCAGTGCCTCTATAGCCAGGAGAGAGCAAGGACCATCAGGGTCAGATCTGCTCTGCTCCACACCTCCTCCTCCTCCATTGGTCCATCTGTCTACCTTCCTCCCTCCACTCCCTGCTTTCCCTTCTGCCTCCTTCCTCCCTTCCTTTTTCCTCCTCCTGCAACTCTTACCCGCTCCCTGTCTTTCTTCCCTAAGCCTTGCTAGGCACTCCACTCACACTTCTGACTGGGAAGGGGGCACCACAGGGTTGCTGAGATGGCCCATGTCAGCAACCGGATTCCTCTGGTGAGGGCGCCGAGATTCCTAGCCACTCCAAGCCAGATGGAGAGATGTGATTTTTGTGCCTCCCTGACCCTGCGTCCTTGGTGGGGGCCAACCTGGCCAACCTCTAGGTACACCCCTGGCAGTGGCTCATGTGTTACCAGAGCTTTGACCCAGTTGTATTTGGCTGTTTGAACTCCTTCAGTCTGGCCTGTTAACCAGAATAATTTCAGACTGAATACAAGGTAGTGGGTACCCAATAATTCAGATGCAAAAGTGTTGGCAAGGAGAATATGCTTTGAGCACACGAGCAAAAACTCTTCAGATGTATCCAGCTAGCATGCATTTATCTTTTTTTCCAAGAAACACACAAAAATACCAAGTGGACAATTTTTTGGATTAGGGAAAAACAAGCACACACAAAGGAAGACAGCTTGCTTCTCTTAGGATCTTCTGTTGAGGCCCTGCTCTGACTTTTTTATCAGGAGTGCACCATGAAACAGCAAAGGAGGGTTTTTTCAGTGGTGGAACCCTGGCTATGGAATACCATCTCCCAAGGAGGAATGCCTGGGGCCAACTTTAGATGCAGCTTTTAGATGCCAGATTCAGACACTTTTATTCAACTAGGTATTTTTAAAAGTATATATGTCTCAACATGTTTTGAGCTTTTATTTGTTCTTTTGTGTTTTGGTTTTTTGAAATTGTATTATGAATTACATTAGCAGTGCCCTGAAATCTGATCCAATGAAAGGAGGGACGGTATAGAAAGCTTCTAAATAAATAAATGGCTAATTTCAAAGATACAAAACTCATCTCAGTATGTGCTGGTCAACAATATTTTAAAGAAGCATTTGTACTCTCCGAAATTATGTTTCCAACCCCCCCAAAAAAAAATTTTTGGGAGAGGGATGTCTGTTGTAGGACAGGATATGTTTACATGCTCTTTTTATTGAAAATCAATTTTAAAATATTTTTTAAAGCAGCAGCAGTGTTTGTACTGTTGAAATAGATGTGATGGCTTTAGCACTGCTGTCAAGCAGCTCTGCAGAAACTTCTTTGACATGTTCTTCAAAGCCTTATCTAATTTGTGTAAATACTTCTATAGGCTCATAAATACAGGAAGAAATAGCCATGAAAACCACCAGAGAGAATTATGCACTCCAGAGCTTGGGAAAGCTGTTGTACCCATACTTTGTACATTCATTTACTAAAATAGAAATACAGAAATACAAATGATTCTAGCTGATACTCTTCTAACCAATGAAAGTTTCCTCTAGATGTATGAATTTCATTTCTCCTGTTATGGTACTGTCAGCCATGAGATACTCAGAAATCAATATGTATCAAATATCTCACTTCTGTCACATGACACAGCAGCCAAAAGAAGCTATGTACTTCTTGCTTTGCCAAAATTGCATGGTCCTGCTCCAACACAGAATTCTACTTTCCTTCTGTTCACCGAGGACAAAGAGAGAGCATTTCAGGTAAGAAACTATTATAAGAGCCAAAGAGCTTACACTGTAAGAACAAGAACTAGGGCTAGCTAGCTAGCCTGTGTGAGTAATCCGATACTCTCACAGAAGTAGGTCAGGTAAAGGGTAAGTGCGGGCTTTCAAGCTTCACAAATGTATTGAAATGAGACAAATACTTCAATGTATTAGAAGTCAGCAAAAAAAAAAGAGCATGTTAAAGGGTCTGTTCAAGCATGTTCACTGCTCAGTTTTTATATAACATACTTTACATGTGCAATAAAGTCAGAGATCAAGTGTTAGAGATGGACAGCTTTTATGACCATTGCACATCACCTCAAATGTAAAATCTTTCAACAGACAGCAGTGGAGGAGTGTCAAGTGGTGGAAAATTCAAGTATGAAATCAGTCTCAGTGCACTACAGTGAACAGTTGTTATTTTTATACATTGCCAAGGAAGGAGGAAGCTTTACAGAATTCTAACACGGCCCCCAACTCCAATGTTTTCTTCCATTGGTGTGGAAACAGGTTTTTAACCAAAGGAATGCCTGTAGCAACTCTCTTCCTTCCATAGCTAATCACTAGGATTGTTGCATGGCAAACAGAAACATTTTCTGAAATGATGATTCCCTCTTTTTGAATTTCCCTTCAAATGCTGTATAGGTACAAACAAGCATGCACTCACTACAACACAAAATATTAACTAATGCCACCTATAAAATGACAATAATACCAGAAAGAAACACACAAATCTATCACTCAATTTGCAGAAGTATATAAATAAATTAAATAGTGCAAACTTGTATGCAGTCACACATCATGTGCAAAATAATTTTTAAAGATCATAGCAATCAGCAGTGCATTTTCTGAGTATCATAACTACATCTGTAGATGAACGGAACATTACAAAGAAGTTCATTCAATACTTGTCTAACTACGAAAGTAGCCATCTCTAAGTCATCAAGAACAAGCTTCACCACAAATATATTACAGTGCTTTTTTCTGGGGGTACTCAAGGGTACCCAGTAATAGCAACTTTTCCTTCCAGATGTTAAAAGTGTGGCACTTATTGCAACAACTTCATGGTGAGTACTAATCTGTATAATGAACTATATAAATATCCTGCCTGTTTTCAAATAGCAGTACAATGAACAAGTGAGAGAAAGGGGATTAGGCTATTCTTAGGATCCTCAAAGATTACCTAATCAAACACGTTTTACTGCACAAGAGCCATTTTAGGAGTATGCGTAAGTACCACAATTACACAAGACACTGGAGTTGCACACAATGAGCCACGTTGATCGTTGGTCCCCGTACGACTAAAGCAGGGATCCTGTATCTCTCACGTTCCTCATCTTACCTCCCACCCCTCCAAAAACAAACAAAACCCTAGTACTCACCGGATAAAGCTGAGATGCACACCCAGCGACCGGTGAACCCCAGAGCAGTCAATGCAGAGAAACACTCCATAGGTGATGCTGGCCCAGCTCGGGTTCTTCGCACCGCAGTCAAAGCAGGACTACAAGAAACAGAAGAAAAGCTATGAGGAAGACCAACAGGGAGCCACCGGGAAAGGAAGGACAGCAGGCCAGCTTCCTTATAGGGAGCCAGTATGTCTGGTCTGGCGCCAGTGACTCTAACTATGACGAGTCTTTCCCCACCCTGCAGCTTGAAACGAGGGGACTGCGGGGATGAAACGGGCCGCTGTGCTTTGAGGGGACGCAGGTGCCGTCCTCCTTCAAGGTCTCAAACCTCACGGCCCCAGCCCTGCCGCAGGTGGACGGGGCACTGCGGCGGTGGCAGAACCGAACCGGAAGGGGACGGTGGGGAGGGGAGACGCTGGGCCGGCGGGCGTCTGCCATCGGGAACAGCGGCCAAAGAGACACTCCAGAGCCTCCTGCCTCAACTCCCCGCGCTCGGTACCTTGTTGGGCGGCGCAGACCGAAGCCGCTTGAAAAGGGTCTGAATCTCCGCCTTGCTGGGCCCGGCCGCCATGTTTTCTTTTTCCCAGCACCCACCGCGGCCGGCAACAGGTCGCCGCGGGGACCAATCCGCGCGCGAGGTGTTTCCCTCCGACGGGTCGCCTCCGGGGTCAGTTCAGAGTGCGCCGCGGACGTTGCCGCCATGACGCTCGAGGCAAAGTAAGCGCGCTTGGCGGGAGCCGGGATTGGGGCTTTTCGCCGCGGAGTCGGAGACGATGCCTAAAGCCTGCTCGGCCGTTAACTGTCCCAACCGGGACACGCGGGAGAACCGGGCCAAGGGCCTCTCATTCCACAGGTCTGCATCTGAATACCGTAATGGGGCCTCCTCATGGAGAGCGTGGCTGGTTGTAAGCCTATTAGCGGAGGGGGCGGGGCTTTGGTTAACAAGGGGCGGGGCCAGGTGTGGGTTGTGGGCGGGGCTTTGTGTCAGTCGGTGTCGTCACCTGCACCATCAGCCATGTGGGGAAAGTCAGTGGGATTTATAGTTTCCCATCTCTTCTTCCTCCTCCAGCTTCCCCAAAGCCCATGAACTGAGGAAGAAGTGGATGCTGGCTGTGAATCGCATTGAGCCAGGCTCCAGGAAGCTGTGGATCCCAGGCTCAGGCGCCTGCATCTGCTCAGATCATTTCTTCCAGGATGATTTCGAGGTGTATGGAGGACAGAAAAGGCTGAAGGCGGGTGTGATCCCCTCCGTGTTCTCCTTCAAGGTATCCTAGTGCCAGAGAAGGGAGGAGAGTGCTGCCAGGCAGGGCCACCAAGTAGCCAATGCTCTACCATGGTTTAAGGCAGAATATTAGCCTCCATCTGTGATCACTCCCCCAGTGGTGGCCACCAGCTTAGGTGCCTATAAAAGAGGATTCATGGGTCTGCACTGCTGTCAGAGGCAGTGATGCTTTTGAATGCCCAGCAGGGGTGCCAATTTAAATAAAATATTGTGGGGGCCCAGGTAAACCCCGCCCCACATAATCAATCACATGACACAGTGCACACACACCATTTGAATAGAAATGCCCATCAACATTGTGGTTAAATATTTTATTGTGGGGGCCAAAGCCCCCACAGCCCCTAGGAGTTGGCTCCTATGATGCCCAGTTGTATAGAAACCATGTGCTCCACCAAATTCTTAAAGACTACAAGTGAGGGATGAATGTCCACATTCCCTCCCACTGATAATTTTTCTGCACAGACAAGTGTATACCTAAAATATCAGAAAGCATTTCTACATTTGATCACCCACCCACAGTCTGAAGAGGCACAGTCAGCTAACAGTCGAGTTTTAACATGAGGATTTAGATAATCTTATTTCCCACTTTGCTTTTAAAAGTATCAGTTGTAACTAATCATGATGGTCATAGGCCAGCTCCAACTGTCTCTGAATTGCCATTTACTGGGGGGGGGGGGGCGGTTTTTGCCCAGAGGCATCTGGTTGGTAACTGGGAAACAAGATGTTGGTCTCAGTCAGGGATGGAGAACCTCAGGCCTGGTGACCAAACACAGTTCTCCAAACCTCTCTCACTGGCACTTGGAACTCTTCCCAGGTGATACCCTTCACACCCTAAATATTGTTGCCTAGTTGGAATTCTAATGATGTGGCTTGCTTGTCTCAGTGGCGTAGCGTGGGTTGTCAGTACCCGGGGCAAGGCAAGTAATTTGCACCCCCTAACCCGTGGATTTGCGCCCCCTAACCCTAACCCCCAGATGTTGCACCCGGTGCGGCCGGCCCCCCCTGCACCCCCCACGCTACGCCACTGGCTTGTCTGGATAGAATATAAAGAGAGGTGTATGAGTATGTGTGTGTATAGAAAGGTTAAATTTGCATTGATTGCTCTGCCTTCTTTTGCTGCTGCCCCACCCACCACTGACATGTGGCGCTCAGAAGGAAATAGGGAGCCTGGTCTGAAAAAAGGTGTGCCACTACTGGTCTAAACAGCCCTTTGATATGATCCAGCAGGGCTCTAAACTTTGACATGCTGGTCATGTGTTTTTGTCAGTAATTGCTACTCTTCTTTTCGTGTGTGTTGATGTTCTTGCTCATGATCCAAGCCATGCTGCCTTATTTCATGGGGTAAAAACTGTTTCTTTTACCAAGGCAGACAGGACTGCAAGCAGTCATAATAAAAAAAAGTGCTGCTGACACTATGTTGGTACACTTGAAGATTATCTCACACCAATTCATGTTGTTGCCCTTGCTCTGTTCCCAGCAACAAGTAGCCTCAAAGTTTGGAGAAGTGTTTGATTCCCTCTCCCAGTGCATCAACAGCATGATCCATTGGAGGGAGCCGTAATATTATTATACAATATATGCTGTGTGGTGGAGGACATGTCAGGTGCTTGGAGTAAGAAGATACCAGAAACTTAAGGGCACAATCCTACAGTGAAGATTATTATTGTTATTATTATTTATTCAGTTTATATACCACCCTTTATCAGAAGATCCCAGGGTGGTGTACAACATCAAGAACATATTTCACGGAGCATAATAATAAAAAGCATAATGCAGAGCATAATTATAAAGGTAAAGGTAAAGGTACCCCTGCCCGTACGGGCCAGTCTTGCCAGACTCTGGGGTTGTGCGCCCATCTCACTCAAGAGGCCAGGGGCCAGCGCTGTCCGGAGACACTTCCGGGTCACGTGCCCAGCGTGACATCACTGCTCTGGCGAGCCAGAGCTGCACACGGAAACGCCGTTTACCTTCCCGCTGGTAAGCGGTCCCTATTTATCTACTTGCACCCGGAGGTGCTTTCGAACTGCTAGGTTGGCAGGCGCTGGGACCGAGCAGCGGGAGCGCACCCCGTCGCAGGGATTCGAACCGCCGACCTTTCAATCGGCAAGTCCTAGGCGCTGAGGCTTTAACCCACAGCGCCACCTGCGTCCCTAGAGCATAATTATAGATGCATGCTAATAAAATATTCACAATAACAAGTCCCTACCACAAACACATTTAACAAGCCTTAGATTATTTATTGGCTGAAGGCCTGGGTAAAGAGGAATGTTTTTCCTTGGCGCCTAAAAACATGTAATGATGGTGGCAGGTAAGCCTTTCTGGGGAGAGCATTCCACAGATGAGGAACTACCACAGAAAAGGCCTGCTCTCTGCTGGTTGAGGGGCTGCAGGGTTTAGCAGAAGTCCTGCTGCACTTTTCTAACAAACCAGGGCTTCTCCTGCAACCCTTGTGCTCCTAGCACCTATAATTGGATGTTGGGGCTAGGAGGGGTGAGCGGGAGGCCAAATGCCCCATTGGTGAGCATCCTTCACTATTACATTTATATCCTGCCTTTCCTCCGGGAGTTCAAGGTAGTATACATGGTTGTCCCCATCTCCATTTCACTGTTGCAACACACTTGTACAGTAGGTGAGGCTGAGAGATTGTGACTAGCGCAAAGTCACCCAGTGCAGTTCATATCCGAGTGGGGATTTGAACTCCATTCTTCCAGGTCCTAGTCCAGTACTCTCCCTACTACGCCACACTGGCTCTCATTCCAGGCATAGTCCTTAACTGGTGGGCTTTAGGATGTTTCTAGGGGCAGTGAGTTTGTGTCTGTTGTGTTTATACTGCTTACACTGTTTCAGGTTGAGCTTGCATTGGGTGTGGCAGTTATTCAGCCAACAAAGTGGTGACTTATCTGCTGCCTCTTTGTCATAGCACGAGAATAGGATTGTTCTGTAAATACACTTCCCCCACCCCTGCACATTATCTAGTTGCGCTGTTCATTTCTATGCTTCTGGAAGATTTGCTTGTACAGTGGTACCTCAGGTTAAGTACTTAATTCGTTCTGGAGGTCCGTTCTTAACCTGAAACTGTTCTTAACCTGAAACACCACTTTAGCTAATGGGGCCTCCTGCCGCCGCTGCGCCGCCAGAGCCCGATTTCTGTTCTTACCCTGAAGCAAAGTTCTTAACCTGAAGCACTATTTCTGGGTTAGCGGAGTGTGTAACCTGAAGTGTATGTAACCCAAGGTACCACTGTAATAAAATGTCATCTCCCCCCCCCCCATTTCCTCTTTATGTCACAGTGTCACTCCATATTTCATTGCTGTAGGGTAGGAAGGTTTTAACAGTAACATTATATTGGCACACAGGAAGAATGGATGTTATATTTAGCTATTATTTCCATTGTATTGAACTTTTCTATACCACCTTGAGCATTAATTCAAAACGTGTTGACTGACCAATTTATGTGTATTTCAGGGTATCTCTATGTTTCTATTTCTTTTTTAGAGTTCCTGAGTTCCTCTACTTGATCCAGATTTTAGTTTCCTCCAGGTTGCTTATTAGGTTTACATAACGGGGGGACGGACATCTAGAAGGTTGGGGTTTTGTTTTTTTAACACTGGAGTGCTTTGTGGGGAACCCTGCAATATGCAAACCCACACATGATTGCTCGGCAGACAATGGCCACTTTGTGCAACGTTTCACTGAGTTTGCGCCACACCCTGGTTGCAGTGTTTCCATTTCTGCTTGCAAGTTCAGGCAGAATCTATTCAAGTTTAAGAAATTTCAGGTCTCACTGATTTCATGGCCTCGGCTCTGTATACCTAAAAGAGCAGCTTCGCCCACAGTTCTTCTGAGGTCCAGTTCTGAGGGCCTTCTGGTGATTCCCTCATTGTGAGAAGTGAAGTTACACGGAACCAGGCAGAGAGCCTTCTCAGTAGTGGCACTCGCCCTGTTGAATGCCCCCACATCAGATGTCAAAGAATGAACAATTACACAACTTTCCAAATACAGCCCTGTATTGGGAAGTTTTTAATGTTTGATGTCTCACTGTGTTTTTATATTATGTTGAAAGATGCCCAGAGTGTCTGGGGCAAGCCAGTTGGATGTATGCGGTTTAAGTAATAATAATAATAATTAATATTATTCAGTGGGAGAGAATTTCATTGTAATTCAATACTACAGTTACACTAGCTGAGTGGGCATGGGTTGCTTCTCAGCTCCATGCCCTATTCTGGAGTGGGGAATTGGCTGGTCAGAAGATTTGAGGGTCCTTATGTTCCCCACCACCCAGGGGCCAACTTTAATGGGTGGATGGGGTTGCCCACCTGTCAGTCAGCCAACATCACCGTAATGTCAGGTGACCCATCTTCCTTTGACCTGCACAGCTTGAAATCAAACCAAGGGCACAGTACTTTGTAGGTGCCTGCAAATAGCTGCTTTGCAAGCAAGACCGTTTTTGGCCCAGCTTTGTCTTTGTTTGCCTGACACCTGATGACGTCCTGATATGACATCCGGTGTAGGACAGATGGGCTTGGATTGACCAAAATGCCTTCACAGGCCAAATGGGGCAGCCTGGTGGGCCTAAATAATCTTGCAGACTGGAGAGCCCCCACTACTGCTGCTATGTTAGGGGTCAGCAACCTTTTTCAGCCGTGGGCCAGTCCACTGTCCCTCAGACCATGTGGGGGGGTGGACTATATTTTTTTTGGGGGGGATGAATGAATTCCTGTGCCCCACAAATAACCCAGAGATGCATTTTAAATAAAAGGACACATTCTACTCATGTAAAAACACGCTGATTCCCGGACTGTCCGTGGGCCGGATTGAGAAGGCGATTGGGCTGCATCCGTCCCCCGGGCCTTAGTTTGCCTACCCCTGTGCTATGTATTAGCTGGAGAATTCCTCATCTGAGGATGACCTGGAGCCCCCAGTACTTAGCAAAGCCCCAGACCTGACTAGATCTGGGGAGATGAGTAAGTTGGGACTCTTGGACAAGGCCGCTGTGGGGCAGTTGGCACAGTGGGAGAGTTTGGCCTCAGAAGCTAAGGCTGGATGGACCCTGAGCTTGTAGGAGCAACAATGTTTTAAACAGCAAATGGAAACCTGTCCGTAAATGGGAGTACCAGACTTGGGAGTCTTTCTTTGACAACAGCTCATGAAACTCAGCTGGACCCCTGGGTGTGGTTCCGGTAGCTCCAGCTCAAAGACCTCAGTACCAGACTGGAACACTTCTTGCCTGGACCTTGAACTGCCCCTCAACTTGCCTCTTTCCGGCGCCACTTGGGATCGGCTCTTTATGTGCTATGGGAACAACATGAGTGCTGTGTTGGGTGGGATCTTCTTCCTTTCCTTTGCGTGTTTTGGCTACAAAATTGTGTTTGAGAGCAGCAAAAGGAGTCTTGAACCCCTGCTTATTGGGATGTTTTGGGGCTTCCAGCAGCAGAGTTACTGCTGGTTTCTCATGTTGTGATGAAGGGGCATCTGCTCTTTGTGTGTGTGTGTGTGTGTTTGAGTCAATAAGAGTTCGCTGGCTCCCTCCATTTGTGGGCACCATCACCTAGAGTCCCTGATTGGTGGGCTTTGGCAGAGTTTCTTAGTACTGTACAACATCGGAACATCATGTTTTCTGTCCTTGCTAAGACGTTTAAAAAGACTGTGTGTCCTTCACTGTTTATATCCACTTCATAATTCTTTGTGTTTGCTTCATATCTAATCTTTTTTCCACGCTTCCATGGTGTAGGGAGGTGTTTTTCTGGAAGTATTGCTGATCCAATCTAAAAGAATCTCTGCACAGAATAAGGTTTTGGTTTTGCCACAAGAGGGAACATCAGATTTGGCTGCAATGTGGGGCCTTTCCCCCCCTCCCCTTTTATTGCTGGTTGTATTCATCAGTGCATAGGCTGCCCAAAACGTAGCTCCCTGAGGCTCTCTGTCCTGTGTTTCCTGTTGTTTTCTTTCAGAATGGGTGATCTGTGTGCCTCTGAAGCTGCAACATAGGCACATTGCTCTTAACTGCCAAGTGTTTGTTTCAGGAGAGTGCCCTGCCTCCTTGTCTTCAGTCCCTGAATAATGCAAGCACTGTCCACGAAAAGTTTCAGTATGTACAGCTGTTGTTAAATGTCATGCTACAGCAGGAACAAAATGTCCAAGAGGGCAGGGTATCCTGGGTTACATTAAGATTTGAAGCAAGTCCCTAGCAGCATGTGGCTTGTTACTCTTTGAAGCAAGATGCTGGGCTAGGTAGATCTCCTTTGTGGATTGAGGCAGAAGATCTTACGCTACCTATGGCAATTGAAAGCTTTCATCTTGGGTCATAGAAGGTAGAAGGAAATGACAAACACAGAAGATGGCCGGGGTGGAGGTGGGAAGCATCCCAAAAGAAGTGATTTTATCCAGATGCAGCCTACCTGGCTGTACATGGCTTCAGCCTTCATAGTGGCCTGTTTTGTAATCCTTCTCACAGAAGGAGAACTGAGTTTAGTTTGGGGCCTTTGTAGAACAATCACAGGCCTCTTAAAGAACTAGACAGATGCAAAATGCTTTCTAAATGGAGTCGCCTTATTTGGTACTGTTAGGACTTTCTGAGGGGGTTTCTCTCAGCCTTGATATCTTGCTCACATCTTGGAGAGGCCTGGGTTGCTGCATGAAGAAAGCAATAGTCTCTGGGATCCTCAACATCTGGTTTGGATTAGTGAGGTAACCGCAACATCCTGTGAGAAGGCCCTGGTGTAATAACTGGATTTGCTACCTCAGTCCAAAAAATGAGCGCCTGGGGAGAGTGCACCCTCCTTGCCTCTTTCCAAAAGTTGAAATAAATTCATTTGAATGGAAAGTCATTTGAATTTTTTATAGCCAAAGGGGTGGGGAAATGACATTGCACAACTCACAGAAGCAAACTAACTTCCCAGGGGTTTAACTATTGTCCTCCTTGGTGTGAGTCATGCTGTTCTAGAGGGGAAAGAGTTGTGGTACAGGAACAAGAAGGCTGGTTCTCATCCCTAAATCTTACCCAGGTCCCTCAAATGCCTCATAATTTCTGTCAGCATTCCTAGTCTCTGACAATACAGAGCTGCAGAGGTGGATGCTTCCGATCCCATCCCCTGGTTTTCTGTGAAGGCAGCAGAAATGTAAGAATTGCTGGCATTAGGGATGTTTGTCTTCCTTGTACAGGACAGGAAAGGCTTCCTGCTAGTGACTCTTCCCTGGTCAGGAAAGCTGTAGTGCAGCTCACCTTGGCAGCTTAGCTGGACTTTTTAATTGTCTGCCTTGCTCAGCAATTTGGGACATACTGAGGGATTTCTGAGCTGCAGCTTGGTTCTCATTTACTAACCTCAAGGGCTCTCCTACTAGATCTCCTTTGTCCCTAAAATATGTGCTACCTCAAGTTCTGGTCCAGTCTAAAACCTGCAACCTCTAAGGGTTGACTCCAACTAAATTTTGCTTGGTGTAGGCCCATTAAAATTAATGAACCCAAGTTAGTCATGTCTGTTAGTTTCAGTGGGTCTTCTCTGCATAGGAATAAGATTTGATACAGCCTCACTTTCCATGGTACTTTTCCCTTCTCATTCAGCAGTGTTAGGAAACCTCAGGTTTGAGGGTGAATGTGGCTCTCTAGGCTTTTCTTTCAGGCCCTCATGACTCTCACTAGGCCACACCCTTCATTGTCCCTGTTCTGTGCCCTCCTTGAGAACTGTTGCCTGGCTGGAAGATGTCTGTGATGATGCCTTTTGCTTGTGTGAATGGAAAGAAGTGTGTATGTGGGTGTCAGGGAGTACAGATTGTTATGACTTTTGCATGACTAGGATGTAGCCTATGGTACTAAGATCAGAGTCCCATCCGGTGCTCCACCCAATTTTGCCCTGGCCTCCTCCATGGCTTGCATATGGCCCTTGTAAGGTTCTCCATGGGGCAGTGCAGCTCTTGCGCCCACGTTTCCTCACCCCTGCTGCTCAGGAAGCAATGGCTTCTAAGAACATCCGTTAAATGAAGAAAAATAAGCTGTAGGTGACTGTGTTTATTTTTGAAGACAGTTGAGTAGATAGACGCATTTCCTAGTATGTAATCCACTGAACATAGGTGCAAGAGCGTGAATTGAAAGTGGGAATGTGGGGATGAAAAAGGCACATTGACAAAAGCAGCAGGATTCAGAATAGGGAGAGGATTTACTTAAACTTGCAAACTTGGGTTGAAGGAAGGATAATGCAGTAAGGGAGGACGAGAGTTTGGGAATTGGTAGTGGGCCTTGGGGGTGTATGTGTAAAGGGAATGGAAGAGAAGAACTGTGGTTCATCAGCTTTTTGCTCAGTAATAGCAGGAACTGGAAAGCTGAAGAAGTGCCAACACATTTTATGAGTCTCTGATTCAGCTGCTCGGACAAAGGGTCATATAGTGAAAAAGGAGCCACAAAAGAACTTCTTTATCCAGATACCTGCTAGGACAGACCATTTGTTGGCAATAGAAGGGGTGTCCAGATGATAGCCTGACATGAAATATAGTATGTAGAAATGGAAGACAGGAACAAAGAAGTGATTGCTGTACTGGGAGCAATATTCAGTGGGGAAATCTATTTATTAAAGTGCTTAAATGTATGTTAAGTGTTGTACAGTAGTCAATATATTGGCACCCTTGTCCTTCAACAGAGGGACAAGACACAGAAGAGTCAGGGAATAGCAGGAATAAGGTGGTCAGGCAAATGCACCAAATTCAGGGACACTTTAAGTAGCAGTAGTTTTTGAGATACACACACACACACACACATACACAGGATTTATCTTATTTTGAAAATTTGTATCCCCCACTTCAGCTGATAACTCTCCCAGAGGAAGACACATTGCAGAGTTTCCCTTCTTTCTTATACACTTTGTTATCAAACATTTCCAACAGTCCTATCCATATTTAGTCAGAGGTTAAGTGTCATTGTATCCTATTGGTTGTGCCCCTCTTTGTGTAAGTGCATTTAGCATTGCAGCTTTTGATCAAGGTCAAGGTCTCCCAGCACTTTTCCTGTTCTGCCACCGGCTTGTGGGCTCAGCAGAGGATTTCCATAGTCCTAAAACAAAAAAAGGGACAGCTGCAGAGATGGATATGGTCCCCACTACGTCAAAGTGGGGGCGGGGGGAATATGCTTAGGTGTGCTGCAGTGGGGTGGGGGAATGTTCCAAGCAGTTTTTATTAAGAAGCATTTTATTAAGAATCATATTCATCTGTGCAATTTTCTTCTTTTTCTTTTGCCTTTGGTGTACTTTCTGTAGCTGTCATTGTGCATAGATTTTTATAGTCCTTTCTAGTGTACCCTGTAGCCCAACAGCATCGGAAATGGTTTAGGAAGTTTGATATATACGACTAACAGTTCACAATAATCTGCACCTGAAGAACTGGCATGCTTGAGATTAGGCCTCTGTCTGAAAAGACTGCAAAGCTTTACTTCCAAAACCAGTTTTCCTTCCATATCCCACTGATAATAATGGGGAAGCAAGGTGATGCAGGGGCAGAATATTTGCATTGCATGTAGAAGGCCCCCGGTGCAATGTCTGGCATCTCGAGGTAGTGCTTGAGAGCAGTACATATGAAAAGGATCTAGGAGTCTTGGTTGACCACAAACTTGACATGAGCCCACAGTGTGACGCGGCAGCTAAAAAAGCCAATGCAATTCTGGGCTGCATCAATAGGAGTATAGCATCTAGATCAAGGGAAGTAATAGTGCCACTGTATTCTGCTCTGGTCAGACCTCACCTGGAGTACTGTGTCCAGTTCTGGGCACCACAGTTCAAGAAGGACACTGACAAACTGGAATGTGTCCAGAGGAGGGCAACCAAAATGGTCAAAGGCCTAGAAACGCTGCCTTATGAGGAACGGCTAAGGGAGCTGGGCATATTTAGCCTGGAGGAGGTTAAAGGGTGATATGATAGCCATGTTCAAATATATAAAAGGATGTCACATAGAGGAGGGAGAAAGGTTATTTTCTGCTGCTCCAGAGAAGCGGACATGGAGCAATGGATCCAAACTACAAGAAAGAAGATTCCACCTAAACATTAGGAAGAACTTCCTGACAGTAAGAGCTGTTCGACAGTGGAATTTGCTGCCAAGGAGTGTGGTGGACTCTCCTTCTTTGGAGGTCTTTAAGCAGAGGCTTGACAACCATATGTCAAGAGTGCTTTGATGGTGTTTCCTGCTTGGCAGGGGGTTGGACTCGACGGCCCTTGTGGTCTCTTCCAATTCTATGATTCTATGCTGGCTAAAGACTCCTGCCTGGAACCATGGAGAGTTGTTGTCAAATCAGTGTAGGCAGCACTGAATTGCGTGTCTCTGTTCCGAGAGTCCAGAATTCATTCCCTTCCCATGCCTGACAGCTGGTGTTGAGGAAAAGGGATGTGTCTTAACCTTCAGACTATACTATTTCATAGCACAGGTGAGGAATTCTGTGTTTGAAGTCAGACACTTCACTGGAAAACCAGCACACCACGGAGGAGGCTAAGAGAACAACTGTCTCTGACAATGTTACCTTTATTGTGCAGTGAATTAGGTTTGCAGTGGATGGCTATTCTAATACGTAAGCCCTCATCTGTATTCTGGTCTCAGAAATGCCTTTTTTCTTCATTTGAAATAAATCTGGGTTTGCCTGACAATGAATAAATAACGTAGAGAGTAGGTTGGATCAAACATAATGCCACAATCTACACATGTCTACACATAAGTAAATCCCACTGACTTCAGTGGGACTTTGAGATAAGTGTATCTAGGATTGCAACCCAGTGGTTAACTTTTCACCCAGTTAAATTGATGAAACTTAAGATAGTCATGAGTAAATTGTATGGGACTAAGGCATAACCTGGATCCAGCCTCTAATGTTTGAAGTATGCTTAATTAGTTCCAGTAATGCCATGGCAATGTTGTTGGGGATTATTTTTTGTTCACTTTTGCCTTCTACTACAGCATTAAATTATCAAACCAGGCCTTTTTCTTTTTTTGGTCGAATTGCTGTGTCTAATTCATTTGAACTCTTTCTCAATACAGGAACCAACAAAAGGGAAACATCCATCAAAGTCTGTCAAAACCATGGGCATCAGTTGGCCAGTGGCTAGTATCAGCGAAGCTACTCCAGCAGCTGACTCATCGCCTGCACAAGCCAAAGCAGTACGTATACCAGCGAGGGTAGCTGGTGCCTTCTCCAATGCCAGCAATGCAACTGTTGGGAAGGACTTTGGGGCAGAGGTCAAGGGCCCTGCACAGAAGAATGAGCAGGAGAACACTAAACACAGCAGAGCTGGCTCCAAATTCTGAAAAAAGTAATGCACATTACCATATGAAGAGCCCCTCCTCCCCACCAGGAGACCGTTAAGTCCAGAATCTAAAATTACAAAACTTTGTGTCACTAAATGCTGTAGCATGTAGCTTATATTACCATAGGGACTTGGACAAAGCCTATAGCCGAGATGGGGAACCTCAAGCCCATGGGTGAAATGTGGCCCTCCAGGTCCCTCTCTGGCCCTCAGGACACTCCCCAGGCCACACCCACTCTTCCAAGGCCACATCCCTCGTTGTTAGATTGCGTCCTCCTTGAGTGTTTGTGCCTGGCTGGAATTTATCCTTGACCTCAAATAATGCTTCCTGTGGGCCTGGATGGAGGTGGTGTGTAAGTGTGAGTAGAAACCAGCCTACTGTACAAAGGTAGAACTTTACATTCTTTCCTCCTGGAGAACCTGCAGAACCTGACTTCCATCACGGTATCCTAAGTTAGCTTTAAAGAGGGAAAGTGGCCACATCCACTAACTATTGTGAATCTGATGGGAGAAGGGAGTCTGGGAAGGGTTTACTCTGGCTGTGGTGAGAGGCTAAAAGGAAAATCAAGGCAAAGGAGAAAGGTGAAGTCAGTTTAGCTTTCAGGAATAACCAAATCCAGCCCTTTGTGGAAAATCTGCATGGACAAACATCGGGTGCCGGGAGGACATGGAAGTTATGGTGAGCGAATTAAAGAGATGGAGCAACGGGTCTTCTTTGTCTTCCTGTAGGTGGAACTCATCCAAGCGGAGCATCAGTATAGCCTGAGTGAAGCTATGGGCAGCAGAACCAAGTCTCTGATTCCCACTGGCCCAGTGCAGGGGACTGAACGGGAGCAGGACGCAGCCCAACGCCGCCTCTCCTATTATCAGCAGGAGCTGTGGAGTGTGCTGGAGAGCCTGCGGGAGCAGCATCTCCTCCAGAAGGACATGGAACACATGCTGCGCTCCCAGTTCAGCGGTAAGCACCGTACGCCTTGCCCAAGGGGCTCTTCTTCATGCCAGAGGGCCTTTACAATAAGACCAGTGCAGTTTCAGAATCAGTCAAGGTTCCAAGGAGGGAGCCATGATACAAACCAGCTTCAAGGCTTGGTTAAGATGAGTGGGGTAATTTTCACAGCCCTTTAGTGGCTCACGTACCAGAAGTAATGTATTTAGTGTTAACTCTGGAAGTGTATACTTGATTCTAACCAAACTATGCCTCCTGATGTATATTTTGCTTTAGGAGGCTTAGTTTGGTCAGTATCAAGTATACACTTCCAGAGTTAACACTAAATACATTACTTCTGGTAAATGTACCACCGTAGCTGCTAGAAGGCCATGAAAAAATTGTGTCCTGGGCTTTTTAGACTCATCTGCCCATGTACTATCTGAAACCAAAGGAGCGCATTGGTTGCCAGATGTGGAATATATTGGCATTGTTTCAGCTCCCCTACCCCATTTGATTACCTCTTCAGCATTTCCAACTGGCTTGGTATGCAATTGCTACAAATCTCCCCCACTTCCCCAAACCCTTAATAACTTTAAGTACACCCTTCTCTGCTTTCTTGGTCACCCAATCCTCCTGGGTTTTGGACTCAGTTTCCCTCCCCATGAAAATAGAGCATGTTGAATCTTCTTCTAGCCCCCAGTCTGAACGCAGTAGAGTCACTGCTGAGGCCAATGTTAAAGACTCTTCCTCTGCAGCATCCCCCCAAATTAGCTTCACCTCACTGTCCATCCCTTGTTTGAGGAACCCTCTTTACTTCAGCAGACCTGCAGCTCACTTTGCAGTGTGAGGGAGCCCTGTGTGAGAACTACCCAGCTGCCACCCGCAACTTTGCCGTCTCGCTGCATTTGTTCTCAGCCAAGGCCTATGAATTCGTGAAGAAGACATTCCAGCTCCCAGAGGCCACCACCCTTCGCACGTATGTCTTTCTTATTTGTATCTTATTTGTGTTAACTAGGGGCAAACGTTGCAAAGCAACAGTGCACAGACATAGGCACTATATATGCATTCTAGCTTGCTGAAGAAACTACTTTTTCCAGTGTGACACTTTTAAGATGGGAGAAAAGAAAGAGGGGTGGGGAATGCCTGAAAACACATTACTTTGTTGTGTCGGGACACCTCACGTACAGACCTAGAGGAGCTCCTGAACGTAGTCTGCAAGCTTTCTTTGTAAGATTTGCCACTGACTGCTCAGACATGAATGACACCTCTTGGGCCATCTTCTGAAGGACCACAATGGCAGAGGATCTGACTTGCAAGCAGAAGGTCCCTGGTTCAGTCCCTGAGCTGGGAAAAGGCTCCTGCCCCAAATCCTAAAGGGTTTCTGCCAGCCAGAGCAGACATTGTGGAGCTAGATGAAGCAGTGGTCTGACTTGGTATAAAGCAGCTTCCTCTGTTCTCATGCTACACAAGTAAATTCCACATCAAACAACCCACAAGGGCAAATATGAAGTTTGAGGTGCAGAGGAGAGAGAAATTCAGCCAAAGGTCCAGATAAAAAAAGGTTTTTCACAAGCTGCAAAAACTTCTAAGAGCTGCCGTAGATGTTATCTGGAGGGGAAGGGAATTCCACCCTCAGAGGCCCTGTATCAAGGATGCCTTCACTCAGGTTGCCGGAAACCAAATTCCAGGGAAATGTAACAATCCCTCAAGGAAAGTAGGGCAAATTCCTTTGTTCCAAAAAGAAGAGGCCAAATCTGAAAATCAGGTTCCTCAGAGGAGACATTTGCAGATCCCCTGGAAAAGCTTTCATTAAAAATGCAATATTGGGCAAAAGGAGGAAATTGACAAACCATGAAGATATGACTGTTGGTAACCCAGGATTTAGGGCTGGATGACTGAGATAAAAATGAGTTTGACATCCTGCAAGGGGCAGACGGATGCCTGTGGCACCATGAAGACTATCGATGCATGGACTTTTGTAAACAATAGTTTAGGCTGCTGCCCAACACCGTTTATTCTGAGTAAGCCCCATGGAATTCAATAGGACTGACTTCTGTAGACAAGGCTAGGATTGCACTGCTATTTCACCAAATGCAATTGGTCAAGAAACCTCTGGCCTTGAAGGCATGCTGGGGGGAAATGGTTAATCTTTCATGGTTACTGGAATTGAACCTTGAAACATTTGAGTAATGTACTAGCCAACTGATTGATCACTTTACATGGGTTATTGTGGGAGGAATTCAGTGTAGCCCTAAACAGATTACACTGTCAGCTCAGGCTTGCTCTTCTAGGGGTTCTCCTGACCACCTCAGAGCTGAGGGGGCATGCAGTGGGAGGATAGGGATAAACCTTCATTGCACTAGCGGAAGTCCTTGCACAGGCTTCCACAAGTGAGACTGGTTAGTTGAATTGGGCCCTATGTTTATATCCCAAATTCCTCCAAGGAACCTAAGGTAGCATACTTGGTTCTATGTCCAACCCCCATTTTATCCTCACAACAACCCTGCGAAGCAAGTTAAGCTAAGAGATGGTGACTGACCCAAGGTCATCCAGGGAGCTTCAGGAGTGAGTCAGAATTTAAACCTGGGCTGTCCCTTGTTTAGTACAGCATGACAGTACAACCTCTGCACTGGCTTGGCATCACATTGTTGTATGGAAGCAATTTGAGAGAGGTAAGTGATGCCCAAAACTCTGATCAGGGGAAAGCCAAGGTGAACAAAAAGACTTGAATGTAGTGTGTCCCGTGTGTGTGTGGTGTGTGTGAGAGAGAGAGAGAAGTTAAGCTTTTCATCCATTGGAGGTTAAAGTAAGATCAGATTGATTAGCAAGAGGAAGCAGAGGAATGGACAATTCACAAGGAAAAGGAAACAGCTGTGCTAGTTGATAAAACTAGACTTTGGAGGTATAAGCATCACTGCAAGCCTCTAAAGGTTTTCTCAGAAATATGTCTTGCTCTCTCAAAAAAAGTATGATCTCTCTCTCTCTCTCTCTGTCCCACATACGTACATATAGGATTGCAACCTAAGAAAGATAGTCTGAATTGGTTGGTCTTCTCCCATCCATCCAAACACTCAGTGGCACCAAAGAAAAAATATCATAAGACGCACGTGCCACTTAACTACAATAGTCTCTATGTGGTTTACAGTGGTACCTCGGGTTAAGAACTTAATTCGTTCTGGAGGTCCATCCTTAACCTCAAACTGTTCTTAACCTGAGGTACTTTAGCTAATGGGGCCTCCCGCTGCCGCCACACGATTTCTGTTCTCATCCTGAAGCAAAGTTCTTAACCCGAGGTACTATTTCTGGGTTAGCGGGGTCTGTAACCTGAAGCGTCTGTAACCCGAGGTACCACTGTACAAGAGATATAATGCAAAATGGTAAAAATCGGTTAAAACACTAAAAACAGATGTGTCACTAGAAAACCTACTCTGCTATTCTGTGAGCACCCAGATATGGGGGAAACAACTTTCGACTATGGAAACATCAAGAAAAGCAGACATAGCAAAGGCGCGTGTATCACAGAACCACACAACCGGCACTTGGAAGGAACAAAATCAAAGTACCGTGCTATAATGATGTGCCTCTTTAATTTCAAGAGCCAGAAACATCTTCCAGTGATAATTAAAATATAGGTGTTAAAAAATGAACTCATAAAATAGTGGGGTAGAGAGTGTTGGACACAATGTGGTGGGGATGTACACGTGGGAAAAGCACAAAGTGCCCTGTACTATATAAAGTCAATTGTGATTCTTCTTGTAGTTTACAGAAAGGCAACAATTAGATAGCACTAGGAGCCCATTGGGAAGCAACCCAAGAGTGACCTACACAAACTGTGCCAAATGCACTGTTAGCCTAAAGGAAACCACATGGATGATTTGGTGTGTTGGGAAGGAAACAGGCTTTTGAGCTCACCTGATGGTTTATGGGAGATTTTTTCTTCTTCTTGATTTCAAATACAGTGGTACCTCGTGTTAAGTACTTAATTCATTCCGGAGGTCCGTTCTTTACCTGAAACTGTTCTTAACCTGAAGCACCACTTTAGCTAATGGGGCCTCCTGCTGCTGCTGCACTGCTGGAGCCTGATTTCTGTTCTTATCCTGAAGCAAAGTTCTTAACCTGAAGCACTATTTCAGGGTTAGCGGAGTGTGTAACCTGAAGCGTATGTAACCTGAAGCATATGTAACCCGAGGTACCACTGTACTGCAAAGAGAACCAGAGTATCAAAGCAGAACTGATGCAGGCTCTGCCTTCCCACGTGGAACTATTCTCAGGCCCTCTAGCACAAGCATGGCCTAAAATAGTTTATGAAAGTAACATCACGCTTTGATTTCTCATAAGCACGAGGGCAAAGAAACATACTATCCTCAGGCTCTGGGGTTTGGCAGTAGAAGAAAGATTTTTGTTTGAACCAAACATGGAGCTGATTAGCTTTCTTTCCCATGCTTCTTCCCTCATAGGTGGCTCTCAAACCTGGATTACGAGCCGGGATTCAGCCAACAAGCCTTCGATGCTCTGGCAGAGAGATCTCAAGCAGGGGAGAAAACCTTCAAGTTGTGCTCTCTCCTTATGGGCTCAATCCCTTTGGAAAGGAGAAGCCACTATGACCCTTCCACCGGGCGTTTGCATGGTTTGATGGACTTTGGTGCTGGTAAATATGATGCGGATGAGGTTTCGGCAGCCGGAGAAGCCCTCCTGCTTGTGGCTGTTGGATTCCAAGGCCGGTGGATAGTGCCTGTTGGCTACTTCCTCCTTGCCACCCTTAGAGGTAACATACAAGCCCAGCTCCTATGCCACTGTATCCTCAAACTGTACGACATTGGCGTGCAGGTGGTCTCTGTGACGTCTGATGCCACAGCTCCCAATATCGAGACAGCCAGGCGGCTGGGAGTGGTGGTGGACGGCCTCTTTGTCAAGTCCACATTTTTCCATCCAGCTACTCCTACGCTGGAAATAGCATACTACTTCGATCCCAGCCATTTGTTGACGCTGATCCACCGCTTGCTGCAAGCCGCCGGCAGCCTCCAGGTGAGCGGCAAGGCGGTCTGCTGGGATTACCTCCTGCATCTCGGGGCTCTGCAGGAAGAAGTGGTGCTCCAGGCGGCATGCCAGGCCAGAGCGATCAGCTCGCAGGAACAGCAGGTGTGGGGAAATGGGGCCACGCAGTTGTTCAGCGAGGGCACGGTTCAGGCCTTACATTTTGCAGCAAGGCTCGGCCTGCCTCAATTTCAGGGTCATGAAGCCACTGCCCACTTTATCGGGCTGCTGAGTGCCATTTTTGACGCATGCAGCAGCTGCAGCAACTATGGGAAAGGTTTCAAGGCACCCCTCTCCCGCGCTAGTGCCAGCGCCCTCAACAACCTCTGCAACGAGTACGAGAACCTGCTTCGCAAACTCCGCACGGCCACCGGGGAGCTGGTAGGGCTGAGCAGGCATCGATGGGGCTTCATTGGCTTCCTGGTGAACCTGCGCAGCTTTCAGTGGCTGGCGCAGACCCACCTACAGGCAGAAGACGAGCCCACCGCTTCTTTGCTGTCCTGTTGGTGGAGCCTGGACCCTCTGGAGTGGTGCAGGGGAGCCATACAGCAAGCCCGTGGGCACAAAGGTGTTGGCCCCGCATGGACCTTCCAGCGGGCGTACAGGCTTGTCTTGAACAGAGCTCTTTCTGGTCTGGGCCTCGATCCACCAAACCTGCTTGACATATCCTTACGCAGAAGAACTAACCTCCAGTTGCAGGCTTCCTGGCCTCTGGCTCGCGGGCAGATCTGGCGCTTGCCTTGGGGCACTGGGCCTCCACGAGAGACACAGGGCATAGCCCCAGCCTTTCTGGACGAGTTGGAGGAAGACGCCATCGCCTGCATTTCCTGCGTTGTTTTGGGGAAGCTGCTGCCTCTCCTCTCCTGCGCCGAATGCCGCGCTGCCCTCTTGTGCCCTTGTAAGGGTGTGCCCGCGGGCAGCGCCCTGCTGTGCGTGCAGAGCAAGGGAAGAAAGTACCTCCCGGCAGAGTCCGTACGGAAGGTGATCCGCAGAGCAAAGCAGGTTGTTGGCCTGCCTTCTTTGTTCCTTGGAGACTCCAGCCACCGCGGATTCTTGGCGCGGCAGCTGGCCATCTTGGCAGATGTGAGTGAGGAGCGCAGTCTTTTCTCATCCCTGGGCAACCACCTCTTTGAGAGCAACGCTGTGGTTTCCAACCATTACGTCACTCTGCTGCAGGAGCTTGTGCGAACCTTCTTGGAACTGTGGCTTGAGGCAGCGCAAGGGCAGCTGTCCATGCCACCAACTCATGAATGTAGCAGCTCTTTGAAAGTGGCTAATGGTAAGCAGCAGACAGGGAATGCAAATGGCCCCAGCAGGGACTGGCCTCAGCAAACGCGTGGACTCATGGAATGGTACATGCCTGTTTGATGGTGTGGGAAGCTGAATGCTTATGTTTACGTGGCCTTGTAAGAGAAGCGGTAGCTTATGATATGCTGCAAGCTGGTAGAAAACTACGAGGCTGCTTTGCACTTGGGTTTTTTATTGGAGCGGACACAGGCAGGGAGGGCCACGCGGAACTGACATGCAGGAAGGTCATTCTAACTTTTCACATGAAAGTGATGTGTGTGTGCCTTTGAGAAGCATTTTTGCAGGGCTTACAGCATGGGGATCACAGAATTGTAGAATTGGAAGAGACCCCAAGGATCATCTAGTCCAGCCCCCCACATTGCAGGAATATTGGTATCCTATTTACATTGGCAAAGCTGGTCTTTATAAAGTTGTTTCCCGAGTGGATATTGGAATTTCGCTTATGGACTTATCATGGCTTCCTTTGTTGTGCAGTCCCAGTTCTGGAGTTTTAAGAACCATATGCCTTTTTTCCAACTAGTCCCCAAAATTGGGACTTCCCCCTTGCCCAGCACTTTTGCTACCAACCCCACCTCTGGTCTGTAGAAGCAAAGCTGAGGCAGCAGCCCAGATTAGAACATAACTCTTGACCTTTGGCTATCAAGAAGCAAAGTCCAGCACCAAGTGGCTGAAGCCTTGGGCCAGGTCAATAAACAGCACAGGAATGAGAGTGATTACTTGTTGCAACAGCTGCACTCCATATTTCAACAGACTTGCACCTGTTGCAAAACTTCAACCCCGAGGCAAAACATGTTTGCTACATAAAAGACACCAACTGCAGCAAGTGATCTTTGCAACTTCTTGCAAGATTGCTGAGGACCCGACCCAAAGTGGTCCACTGCCTAACAGTGGTGCTCTGTAAAAATAGCTCCATGGGCATGTGAAGAAGTGAGGCGAAGGCAGTTCTTAGCAGTCAATTATAGGCCGAAATGCTGTGCTATTCATTCTGTGCAAACCGTCCTTGGGTGGTTCTGAACACCACTAGCACCTCCTCCTCACAACTATCCTGATGTAGCACAGGAGCCCTACATGTATAGTTGATGTACATCTGTTACCACAAACATAATGCCTGTTTGAGTGCTTTCCATCTAATCAGTGTGACTATACTGAAGGATACTATGGTTTGTCCTGTAACAGTCATATCAGATCCTAGTTGCACTTAACAGCATAGTTTTCAATACCTCGCTTCCATATGAAGTCAGTACTGCAAACTATCAACAGATTCAGCAGTTGGGATAGGAGCTTATGTAATATAGTTGCTAGACAGGTAGTTGGGGTGCAATTGAGATGGCTAGTTTGACCCTTGCCTAGGAATAAGCTGCCGGAGAGTTGCCATTCCACAGTTGGCTTCTAACTATCCTTTAATGTTCGTTTTTAGAGCAACTGCTACGTTTTTAGAGCAACTGCTACTTATTCAGCTGGCAGACAATAGGCTTGTTGGAATCGCTGCACAGAAGAGGAAAGGAGTTTGGGTGCTTTGCGCTTCACGGGGCATTTTCCACCTTCTATTCCATTATAATGCACAGGATTCAGAAAATTTTATATACCTTTATTAGAAAAAAAATCATCACCATAATTCTAGATGTTTAAAAGGAAGCATTGGTTACAATAAGAGTGTCCTCAGAAAGTTCCAGATTGTTTTCATGGTTTTTGATGCAAGTTGGAGGCCAATGATTTGATGACCTCTGGAGAAAATGCTTGCAGGGTGCACACCTTAAGGGGGAAGGGAGGAAGCAATCATGAAATGACTTTCTCAACATAATTAGCAGGATATAGTCCAACCTGACCGGTCTGAAGCCGGCCTTTGCACCAGCCCTGTTCATCCTCTTCACTGATCTTCATGAGCTCTTCACCTAGAGGAAGAAAAATCTCAGAATGAATAACAAGGCAAGTTTCTTTCATTGGTTTAGATATTCACTAAAATGAAATGAGACTTGCTTTCTTTTCCCTTCTGGTTTCCAAAGATGCTGGCAATGCGCACATATGGAAGTGAAGCTAAGGTTGAGATACCATGCACACTTATTTAATAACAATTCCACTGAAATCTGTGTGTCTCATTTCCAAACGAGTTTAGGGTCAGTGTTAGCCTTCATTCTCCATACAACTATATTATAGTGGCCAACTGGAACAAAGCCATTATTGTACAGAGAAGCACCTTAAAAGCTCTTGGGCATTAGCAGCCAGAAGATGCTTCCTAGACAGTGATACCCTCTCCAGCTGCCCATGTCATCTCAACTGACTCATGCTGAATGGTCAACTACCATGCAAAATTCACACATTAGTGAAGTTAAAGACCACCTGAAAGGGGTGTAACCATCCAGAGAATGCCTTTTTAAAAAACACATCGGCACTTGCTCCAACTTTCTATTTAAGGAGAACAATTTAAAATATCATTTCCAGAAACAAAAGGAAAATAGTGCATCAGTTCAACTGACTCAGTGAAATAACAAAATGTCTGCATTAACTATACAATTGCATGTTATTGAAGTATTTAGATGGGGAAGATGACCAATAGGTTTTAAAAAGAGGAGTGACCCAGTTCCCATAAGCCCTTGAGTATACACTACGACCCTGGCAAAGCAAAAAGAAAAACTGATGAATTGTTCTTTGACAGAGATCAATAAATTCAGCTCACATGCAGTAAGCTAGACAAACCACAGCAAACCAAGTATAGAAAGCTCAGCGTCCCTATCTTCATAGACATAGTTTTTAAACTTTTTACGCTTTTACTGCTGTAAACTGCTTTGATATAGTGGTATACAACTATTTTATAAATAAATAAGACAACATGACAGGCAGAAGCAAACCAGGATGGTGCCTGGAAGGATTTTTCACAAATGATAAACCAAAAAGCAGTTTGGATCTACTTCTTGTACTTATTTCATGCTACAGATATTCTTGTAGTACTCCTGTTTTAATTAGTTACTACAGGCAGATCAAGCATAGTAAGTTGGTACTAGAATATTTAATAATGATAACTCAGCAATGCATGTTTCATGCAAACCCAAGTGCTGGGTTTTGAAAGATTTTAGTACCTGTAAAAAAGAAAAACAATCACATTTCTATAAATACATTTTTAAAGCATGAATGAAATCAAATCCCCAAGATCCAGATGGCCCCTATTCCTATGTGCTTCCCAGTAGATCAGGCTGGTGGATATAAAAACTATTTTAGTGTGGAATCGGGTGATCACTAACCATAAGGCATCTATTTATTGTGTTGTGGCTCTGGCCATGTGGCAAGCCACTAGCCCCAGAGCAAGGCTAGAATTACCATGCACACAACCATCCAGAGAAACAGGTGTGTGATAACATTCATTTTATGTCACTGGTGACAATCCATCTGGGCTGGCATATAGTGCTGAAAGTTTATGTTAAATCACTGCTCAGTTCCAGAATTTGCCAGCTTCTCGTGAAAGACTCCTGCTCCCAAGTTCCCCTTTATGTGTTATTTCTCAATACGCAGCTCTGCTTTCACCGCCACTGAGCAAGGGAACACAGTCCTGGTATATTGAAGCATTTTTGGCCATTTGGCATGGAAAATAAATGGAGCACAAATGGCCATGCCCAGCTACATACAGGAAGTCTCGGGAATAGCAGCATCTCTATTGCCAAGCATTGGAGATCCCTGGATGCTAACTCAGCAGTGGAATATTCAAGCATGGAACTTGGCACTAATGGAAAAATTGACTCACGAGCTACATGCCAGAAGAAATGAACAACCAACCAAGTTTTATGATATCTGGTCATGTTTTATTTCAGATATTGAGACGAACAAGATTTCTGCCCACCTGGAACGCAAAGACTTCTATGGAAAGACAATTTGGGATGAGAATTGCTCACATCAGATTAGGGGAATCTAGGGAGGGTAGGGCTCTTTTCTTCCCTATCTTCTGCCACTATATTCCTGTATCTACAAAACTTAATAAAAGCATTTTTAAAGAAAGAATAGCAACTTGAATCAATTGCCATCTTCCTTCAGAGTCTCATACCGCAGAGCCCATATTGGGAGCAAGTCCATGCCTTTTCCTGTCCCTTTGGAAGAACTTTGAAGTAATTTATCTATCTTCCCTCTTTCCCAGTAGTTAAAAAGTGCCCCATTGGTTCTTCCTCTCTCTGCAATTTCTTAGCATGCTGCTGACCCCTTTCATAAATGGCTCAGTTTATTATAGGATTCTCTCAGAAAACTCAAGTGTTTGGCAAAAGGCGTCCTGGGGCCATCCAGGTCCTACTGGAAAGTTTCCATCCATATCCCAAAAGCACACTAGCAAGCAAGTTAGAAGATTAGTGCATTTTTACCTGCTTTAAAGCTCAGCTCATCAGCCTCTTGTCCTGCGTAATCATACAGTGCTCGCACCCGCACGCCTGGTACCTTTATGTCGTCCTCATGCCCATTGACTTCTGGGCGCTTCTTGGGAGTGTCCTCATCCGACCACTCTGAGATTTCTTCTTTCCCTCCACTGTGCAAGGGGATAGGGAAGAGGAAAAATGGGAAAGAAAGGTCATTTAAAACCCAAAGCTCCTTCTTTATTTAAAGCGTCCCATTTCCAAATCATGCATCTTTCTAGGAGAAGAACAAATAAGAGGAAGATGCAAAACATGGAAGGCAAAGAAGTCACCATTAGCCGGGGGGGGGGGGAGTGGGGGGAGAGAAAGAAAGAGAATGAGCAGAATAGCAGGTGTTCAAAAACACAGTCTTTCCAGTAACCTTGACCAGTTCTGGAAATAACTACATTAAAAGCCCTAAGTGACTACAATCAGGGTAGAGAGAAGGTGGTCTATTTGAAGAAAGCTAAAAAGGTGTCTATTTGGGAGAAATTGAAAAAGAGTGTGCTAACACTGCCCGTCTCCTTAACTAGAAAGTATTAAGAAGCTACAGCAAAGGAGAAGCAAGGAAACAGGTACCCTAAGTAGTCTTAAGTTTCATACTAACTTCATACAGGCCGAGGCCTTCAGGGTATCATAGAAGTGACTGTTTTGCTCCTCCTGGTATGAATACCTGTGGATTGGCAAACAAGCCTTTTTAAATCGAGAAAAGGGCAAGGTTATGCTGCAGAATAGCTACTTCCGGTGATATTCGTGTTAACAAAAGCAGACTCTACATTGCAGTAAAGGTTAAGATAGGAATTTATTATTTCCTGTACTTCTCTTGTCTTTTCCTTCTTTGTAATCTTGTGCCAACAGCCACTGGACCAGCATGCTCAGTATGCCATCTGGTCGGGTTTTGAATGCAAAGCACCCAGCTACGAAAGCCACAATCTTTGCTATCTACTAACTTCACTGTAGAACTAACATGAACTGTGTTTGAGTAAGAAGGGCCTGGCTAGCTGACATCTCTCTTCTTAGTGAACAGATGCAAATCAAGAATCCAGAACTGCCTTTGTTGGAGCTGGAGGAATATTCTTCTTTCCCTGAGATCAGCAACAGCTGGAGAGGAAAATCCTGCCAGCGTCCTCACTCTGAGACTAATGGGTGGAACAAGCAGAGGCAGAGCTACATCAGGGCGGGACAGAGGAGAGGCACAGTGCCAGTTATAGCTCCTGCCCTTCCAGCAGGTCTAACAACAGCCCTGCATTCCATTAGACTATGACATTTATCTCACAATTTGCAAGGACCTAGCCTCTGTATGCTCTTGTTAATGGGAATTCATATTCTCAAAGGGAAGGGGAAGGTATTGCTATACCCATTTTTGGTGAGTCAGCCATCCTGCAATAACACTGCCCTCTCTGCTCTAGAACCCGAGTGTTACAGGTTGCAACTTGCCTTTGCTTTGTCGGTGTAGGGGTCTGTTTCACACCATCACCTGCAGGCACAATGCTAGTCAAAGTCACATCTTCACCGCTTTTCCCACTTTTTTCCTTCTTGCTGATTGGCCTCTGTGTCTCCAAAGACCATTCCTAGAGGGGAGAAAGTTATCAGTCCCTAGTTCCAAAAATATTTCAGAAGATTAATTGAATGCTTCCTCTCCCCCCCCCCCAATCCAACACAGACAATGGACATCCTTTATGTGGAGGGGGACTTCTTGCTTATTTGCAGAACAAGGTCCCAGGTTTGATCCCAGACAACTCCACTAAAAATGGAACAGGTTTCACCCTGGAGTGCAGTGTAGTCAATATTTGGTTAGATTGACAAATACTCTAGGCTGGTAGCTTTGCATGTTCCTATCATGCCAGGTATATTATGCATCTCATTTCTGTTCCATAGAGAAATAGTGGTGAGTGCTGATTTCAGCAGGATGATATGAAACACGACTTACTTTACAACCTAAAGGGGGCAAGTTCCCTAGTATTTCCCACCAGAGAGAGATGGCTTACCTCAAACTGAGGCCAGTTCATAGCCATGCCTGGTCCATGGGTTTGACGCCACCACTTCAGGTCCTCTTGGTCATCTGCAGCCATTATTCCCTGATACAAATCCCGGTAAAGTGCATGGAAGCTGCAGGCATGAAGAAACACACAACAAGCATAAGGGACTCTGTTTGGAAAGCTACATAGGCATGTAGGAAAGGACAAACAGAAATATGTTCCTACAGTACCAGGAGATGTAGCCTTCCAAGGGCAAAAACACCTTAAATAGTTCTCATCCCATAGGATGCAATAAGGGCAGGGAAGCCCTCTTTTACTTACACACACACACACACACACACACACACACACACACACACCTATCATTGGTAGACAGGTTCAGATGGTTGTGCAGATCCAGGAACATCTCTTTGAAGAAGCACAGCCGTTTGCATTCTGCTTCCTGACAGCCCTCAAAGACCTGTTCCATGTCCTCCATATACCGAGGGTTGTAGCGATTGAGCTCATCCAGCATCTTCTCATACTGATCCTTGCACTGCAGGGAACCAAAACAAAACATTTGTGAGCTGTTGACTGCCTATAATGCTCAGGAGTATTGGGACCAAGGTGGGACCCATGTTTCTTGCTGGTTACTCTTTTAGTTTCATCAGTTGAATGAGAGTATAGTAATTGACTTATACAGCTCTCTTCCATGAGCACCATTCAGTTTAGGGGCTCTACAGGGCCTTGATGCTTTCTGAGTTCTCTGTCTGGTTAGGAGGCAGCAAATATTGCAGCCAAGGGCAATGGCCCATCTGCTTAAAGGACTACCCATTGAAGCACCGGGCTGCCTCTCCACCCACAGAATTTAGTCAGTGACAAAGATCCAAAATAAAGTTTGTTTCTTGTATTTAATTTTTTTAACTGCCATGCCACTTTTCTGGTTGGTTACCTAGCAAAGCAGTTTACAAACAGTAAAATGCTATTCAAAACACACAAAAGAATTATACAACTATAAAATCACATTGTATTCAAACATGAAAATAAGACAAAACCAGCTATTGCCGCCATCACCTTTCAATCTCTAAAGGTCATTCTAAAAAAGCTTTGAAAAGTCTGCTTAAGAGAGATCTGTGACAGAGTTTGCCTAACTACTCCCTGGCACTGTTCCATAGGCAGGTGGGCCACCACAGAAAAGGCCCTGATTTTTGTTCCTTCTTTTAGGACTCTCCCTCATCTTAAGAGAGTCAATGGCCAAAGTACCACCTTCCAACATTACCTACCTTCTCTGCTTCTTGAGCACACTTCTCGACACGCTCCTGCAGTTTACGCATCTGCTCCTGCGATACAGAGGAATCGGCTTTGGCATGATTCTCGCGTGTCTGTGCCGTCTTTTCCTCCTTACGAGAACTATGGTAATTCTTTTTTGAAGTTTCCACCTAACAGAGATGTCATATGGAATAATGTATCAGCAGTGTTATTTCCCATCACATACAGAGACAAGCAGCTGTATTCAAGAGGAAGTGGCAGGAAAACAGCAAAGTACAATTTACATCTCAACACTACCTAACCTATGACCAGCAACATGAGGCTGGACAATAGGCTGAGCTATTTTGCCATCTGTTAAGTCCCAGACCATAACGCCGATTAATCAACTAATTCCAAGGGTGGCTATCGAGATGTTTGATAAGTCTGTTTATTCCCCCATCTGCTTGCAACTTCTTACTCACATCCTTCAATTTTTTCACCCAGGGCTTCTGGGCCTTGCGGAATCCATCCTCTGCTTCCTTTGTCTCCTTGAAGCCACCAATCATCTGTTTATGGTAGGCTTCCTTCTGCCAGGCCTTGATCTTGTCCGAGTCTTCAGCAGCCAGGCGGTTCCGTACTTCCAGATGGATCTCACTAAGTTTGTCTGCAGCTGTCAGGAATGCATGCCAGGCTTTTTCCAGTGTGCCATATTGAGGGCCTAGATGAACCAACCAAGATGACATGGCAACATAATTATGCAAGTACAGAAGGAACCAGGTTTGGAAGCCAGGCTTTGTTTGTTACCAAAGTCATCTATCTCAAAAGTACATTTACTGCTCAAAAAGAAAGAGCTGCGTGGGAGGAACATATATTGACAGTAGTGTGAGACAGTGCATTTGCCTCCTACAGAAAGTTTGCTGAGCTCAACCCTAGGTAACTGCAACTAGAGTGTGTGCCAACAAACTTCTGCTCAGTCTCTGTTGCATAAAGACTTGATTGACTCCCCATCTTTATAATCCCAGAAATGATCATCCAGAGTTGTACTGGCAGTCCTCCAACCTACACCCAAGTCTCTCATTGCCTACTTGTTACCATCACACATAGCCTTCCCAGTATACTGTGCCAGGTTACTTTTTGCTCCTCCTACAAGTCTTTCTGTTGACCAGATTCTGTGGGCTGATGAATTCTTCTGACCTGTGTGGCACTTAGCACTCAGTTAATGGGACAGTAGCTGAAAGCCATGAAATAAAATTGTCTTTCCCTCAGAATTTATCCTATAGACGAGGGATGGGGAATCGTTTTGGCCCAGTAGGTCAGATGGTTATCCATGCCCCCATTCCGCAAGCCAACCTTTGACTGGTGGGTGGATCAACCCACCTGTGAGGCAGCTGCCCCACTCACCTGTCAAAGTATCTTGTGAACCGCAGCACAAGGGGTGCTGCCAGCCCTATGCTTGGCAAAGTACCGAGTTTAAGGCTTGCAATGTTGCCTCCTTCAGGGATCAGCTCCATGGGTCATGCAGCCAACCAAGCAAGTGTCCAACAGCTGAAGGGAAGTGACTTCATGCTTTCTGCAGAGATCACCTGCATGATTGAGTTCTCCACAGAGAACTTGGTCCCACAGCTGATCGAGTTGTGTCTCTATCTGCCCCACACCTGATGTCACATATGGGGGCAGGTGTGTGTGGTTTGGGGAACATGACCTCGAGGACCAAATCTGGCCAGTGGGCTGCAGAGACCTCACCCCTGCCATAGACTTTCTGAGGGCATTCCCACAAAACTAAAACCCTTCATCAGCTTTACTTGTTTTAACAAAGCCATTTCTTGTATGATAATTAATTTGAGCAGATTCCTCCATAACAACAGTAGTGGAAAATGGAACAAATAACACATTTATTTTCTTTTATTAAAAAAATACATTTTAACCACACAATAACCCAACAAATAAAAAGTTAAATATTTGCTGGGTAGGTAAATAAAAAAGGGAGAAATATAGAGCATACCAGCCACATGTCAATTAAACTATGTTATGTCTTTAATACTAGAAAAATGTTTATACTGACACTTAGAAGAACAAACATGAAAACCAAAAAGTTTTTCCCATAATACACTTCAAACTAAATCTAATCCTTTACTATATCCTTGCTACATCTGGAAAGGTTTCTGTCCTCTCTCTCCTCTTAAACATTCCTCTCCAAATTTATTAACTTTTTGTTTTCCCTGCCTAACCCCAAGATACGATGTTATCTTGCTCATGGTTGCCAGGCCAGCACCTCTATTTCATTAACTCTTAGCTGAGGGGGCAAGCCAACTCAAAGTGTTGGGGTCTCCCTGCACAGGACTTCAAAGTCCCCCCCCCCTCCCTAAAGAGACAGGAGTTCCATCCTGAGTGATGTGCTTTCTGTACCGTACCCTTCTCCACAGCAGTCCTCCATTTGCGGGACCAGTCTGTTAGCTGCTGTGCATAGCTCTTCTCAATTTTGGCTCGCTCCTGGAAGCAGGAGACAAGGTCGTTACACAGCCGGCTGCCATCATCCACCCGCTTCACTGTCCGCTTGTAGTTGCCAGGCTGAAATTAGATTAACACCATCAGTCATTCTTGCACACATCTCAGATATATCTTTAGGCAGAACAGGCAAGCCTTTTGAAGGCTTCTGAGCAATAGGTTCACTCCCATCCCAGGACCACACCCAAATTCTCAGCTGGAGCAAGGAAGGCGGGGCGGTAACTGGCTTCTCTGTTATGGACACATTCCAGGGACTATTATTATTATTCAGCAGCACTAAGGATTGTGGAACCATTTAAAAAAGGGGCATCCAATGACAACTTGTCCTAGGCTTGCTGTCAGTACTTCTCTGCCAGGAGGTACTGAAACCAAGGTTGATGTAGTATTTCTTAGCACATCCTATGTGACTCTAGACAAAGGGGAACCCTTTTATTTCCATCTTGCCCTCACTTACCTCCCAGAAACTGCCACTGGGTGCCTCCCCACCAGTATCATCTTCTGATGACATCACTCTGGTTTCCTTGCAGCAGAGAATTTTTGCAGATTTTGGAGCAGCTGGGAAGAAAAGCAAAATAACTGTATATGTAGCAGAGCATGGCAATTCCAATGAGACACAGAAAAGTAGAGTGTCATCCAAACCCAAACAGGCTAGCCCCATTATATAGGAATGTCGGTCACTATCTACAGGGACAAGAATGAGGTAGGCCTTCTGGTTCCTTGTGGAGGAATCTTCACATACAAGACCACTAGTAGCACAAAGTACTTACAGGACAAGTCTTTTCTGTGATGCTGGGAGGAGTTGGGTTAGGGCCAGACTGGGACATGCCCAAGCGTACAAAGGCACATTCACCCCAGCTGCCTACTTTTCCAATTCAGTTCACAGTCAGGAGTGTGGGAGGCATCTCTGGTAAGGGATCTCTATCCCAGGGGAGAAATCTGGAAGCTGCTCCTGCAACAGCTGAATCCACTGAGGAACACTGTATATAGATTTTTAAGGGACTAGATGTGTCGTTTCAGTACATCCAAGCCCCTATGTAATATTCAGAATTACTACATTGCCTACAAAAAGCTAATGTCATCAGTCAATCTCCAAGGTTCTGCAGACTGCCTTGATTCTTACGGTATTATCAAAAGACTTTTGTTTGTTCCCTTTCTGGAAGGAAAAGAACTTACCAAGCTGTTTAACAGGACAAAATAATATTGTCAGCGCTTGAGCTCTTGGGTTTAAGCAGACCATAGTTATATCTTACCACCACAAGAGTGGCTCCACTGTAATGCATTTGCTCAGTTTCCACCCTAGCAGCCTCCAGTGGCAGACTTTGGGCTCTCAAATTTTAGTGGCACCTGGCACCCCTACCTCTTGTGCTCTGTCCTATAGCATTGTTCTGGCGCACTGGTCATGCTACCCTAAAACCACTTCCTCGGTCTCACTTTCCTAGATATTCACTCGGCAATATACACATGCTTATTTAGTCACTACAATTCTAGTAAGACTGTGTCAGTGGTCTCAGCTGGCATGCATGTAATGTATACAGCAAAAATAGAGGTTCCCAGGCACCCTCCACAGCCTGTTTTGGTGACAGGAGGATTCCATTATCATAGCTCATTATAAAGGTTAGCTCATGGTTAATGACTGATGGACATACTTGACTGTTGCTCATTGCCTCTTGCACATTCCTTGCTATAAAAAGCTCCCCCACACCCTGGAAAGGTATCCAGCTTGCTCCCATGGCAAGGCAGAGCTCCCATGGCACAAAGGACTGGGTTTCATCCTCCCTTCAAACGCTTGTGGCAATAGTTTCCATGATACTGAATGCTCCGAGAGATCCTTCAGAGAAAAACTGGCACCCAAACAGAAGGAGATTAAGCCACTGCTATGTTGCCACATCGGCCCTCTCCTGTTACATGGGAAAGCGTTTTTAAAATGCACGCTCCTGGTTTAGGTACTGAAAACTCCTAACAGCCCTAGCTCACCTTACCACCAAGGAAGTTAAATCAGCTACCAAGCAAGCCTGAAGACTCCGTCCCAACAAACTAGGCTCACATTCCCTCACACACGTTTTAAGAGTCCCAGTTTCATTACAGATTTACATACCCAAACACAAGGCTGCCAGATACCAAGGGATGGAAGGGACGTCTCTAGGTTCTTAAAGGGCTTGCTTAGTACACTGGAAAAAGTGGAGCCAACACAGCTTTGTAGCCAATTCTCACTGGTCTGACTCAAATATAGCTACTTCATCTGACAACTAAGAAAACCCTCTCACCCAGAGTGTACTTCTCAGTTTCAGCAGAATCTAGGGAGGGGCACCCTCAAATATAGAAACAGGAGCAGCTACCCCCTGCAATCCAAGGTGTCAATCTCTAGCAAATATACTGGAAATATGCCAAGTCCTAGTGTAAAAAGATATTACCCCAGAGTTTAGAAGTATCAGGGTGGTATGAAAAGGCCCGGTCAGGACAGCTGTACAAAGCAACAGCTCCTCACCAACCGGAAGGAGCCAACACAAACATGGATCTCCTGTCCAGGCAGCACTGGCCCACAGCCCAGCTCTCCCACCTGCCTGACTTCCTCCTCTGGGCATCCTACAGCCAAGATAAAAATGATGCTTATTTATGGTTTTCAAAGATGCATCTCATTTTTAAATAAAAACAACACTCCTTGAACAATAAATATCCTTTGGACAATCAAAATTCAGCTTCCACATAATTTGAGTCAACAAGTGATTTCTTCTATCTGAAAAGCTAGGAAATGAAGTTTACCCAGCTGGATTTGCTCTGACTGGGCCCCAAGCAATGCTGCAAACTTCTGCAGGCAGAATATATATTGACTTATGCACAGCACCATGTGGGGATGCTCATACAGGGACCACTTAAGTTATTAAACATATCAACACAACTGCTGATTCCTTGCGAGCTAAACTAGGGAGAGCCCAGAGTGTAATAATTAAGAAGTCAAGTTGCTGTAGCAGTGACCCATGGGGTAGCCCAGTCATTTTGTTTTTGCTTTAAGAACTTAAATATACTTGTTTGGGAAAGGTTAACTCCTCTACAGTGGATTGGGTTTCTCTAACTATAGTAATTGTGCCCCTCCAACACCCTCCTCCCTCTCAAATTATAAGCACTTTCTCCCTGTCTGAGTTTCTTTTGTTTTTTGAACATACAAACTCTAGGTCCAAGCTACCATTCTGTAACACCAAATTCACAAAAAACATAGTCCCGAATCTGCCGCTCAGGGGTTATTTAAATGACTTTAAGATGCCAAATCAAACAAATTAAAACATCTAGTTCTTCAGTTTCTAGAGTTAAAGCTGAGAATGTTTGCGTTGGGAGGCAAACACAGAACAAGCCAGAATTTAAGGGGGGGGGGGATTCCTCATTACTTGAATTATTTGACCTATAGCTTTTAAACATATGGACTGCTGTTGTCACATGCCCACACATTCCAGGAAGCCTGGCTATAAATTATCCACCTGTATAGGTTTACTGAAAACAGAACCTCTCCCTGTGCACCACCCTTTAATACACCCAGGTGGTGCCTGGGCACTTGAGTGGAAGTTTAAGAAAAGTGCAACCACCTGAAGCTTTTCCACTCGGTGCCTCTGTGGTTGGCAGCAGCACACACCAACAGACAAGCTGCCCACTGGGTATCCAACCTATTGTGACCAGATAAAAGCTAATGAATTTTATTACTCTATGTTGCATCCAAACGTGCAGCACACATCAGATAGAGGTAATCTTTACGGGACTTGGGGTTCAAAGTCCAATGAGGTTTGTCAACTGGGATAATCTCATGTTCCAGTGTTTCCAAACTGGAGTAAGGGATCCAGCCTGACATGGTTCTACTTAGGACCTGCAGGACCCCTACCTACTCATTACTTACTTTCTCTTCATACTTCAGGAATATTTTCTCAATCACTCCATTGAAACCACATTACCCACAGTCATTATTATACTATTAATATTAATTATTCTGCAAATAAACAAGAATAAAGCCAGCTTTCAGTAGACCTCTGGGAAAGTGGATTCCAAGACAAGAAACCTTTTCAGGTCCCCGCTGTGTTCTCTATCTTCCCTGCCCACCTTGTGTCACAAGAAGACCTGCTGACAATACTAGCCAGGATGTGAGCACAAGTGACGGAGCAACAGCCACCAAGAGCTAATGGCAAACTTTGTGGTGAGGAGCAGAGGCTGTTCTGTATCAACTTCAATTATAAATAATCTTAGTTTAGATTTTACAACGTATTATTGAGACTTAATATAATATAATCAAACAAACCAACAAAAGTACATTGCACGCAATACAAATTAGACACCAATAACAAAGAAAACAAAAAGCAAGAAACATGTCATCATTCAGTAAAGAAACAAGCAAAGCAACAGGAAATACCTGTACTGCTTAGATAAAATTTTAAGATTTGCATTGCTGCCACCTGTAGTTAATCCATAGGGCCTTTAAGATGACACATAAAGAAACACTAGTACTCACATTTTTGGAGTGACCCAAAGTTCACTTTGTGGGCTGCAGCTATGGCACAGTAAAGCTTTCAAACACAGTATTCTTTTTGAAGAGGAGCTTGATAAGCTAGTATTCAACAAAGGAGCTGTTGCTCTTGTGCTGAACAGCAGCAAGTAAATCCTATGCATGCACACTTGTGCAATGGGTGTTTTTCCTTGTCCAGGGGGCACTCCCTAAGGAAGAGTCACCTGGTTGAGAAAGCAGCCAGGAACGAGCATTTCCCGGCCTCTCCCTTGGAATCTATGCCTATTTCAAATGCCTGATCCAGTTTCAGAGAAGATTTAGCTACCGGTAAGTGTTCCAGTCCCACAAGTGACACATCTTCCAAGCAGGAGATGACATTTCCACATCAGAAACCTTGGCAAAACAGCAAGCCAGAGAAGAGTCAACTTAAGGGATTTCAGGACACTCAGCTTCTTAAATCTCCAAGCAGTTAATAACTGCAAATGGAACCATATTGGATGTCTCCAATCTAAACAGACCAGCTTGCCAGATCAAAGACTCAACACTCCTCTGTGCTCCTGATAGTCAGTAATATGGGCCCAATATATTTATGTACCTCAAAAATCTGTACTAGACTTTATATGCTTAGCCAGCCCGTCTCCAAAGCTATGACTTCGTAGATGTTTCTCTAACATTAAGCATATAATTTTCTTAGTTTCAGGATACTGTAATTCGTATTGCCAACAGACACCAATTTATTCAGAATGCAGTCCACAGCAGTTCTACAGACAACCATACATTTTATTTTGCCTTCAATCCAAGTGGGGAACAAGATAGATATTGCTCAATTGAGAAATTAGAGCTCTCCAGCTTCCACCTTTCTTTCATTATCTCTGAAAGTGAACAAATGTGCCACATCTAAAGGAAAAGACACCATTAATTCATTAATGCAGAAATAGGTGAGAGAATAAATCCTCAGCTTTCTCCAAGCACCTAAATAGTACCATTTTATAGCATATGTGCTCACAGCTAAATATTTGCTTGTTACCACCCTCATCAGCTGAAGGTGGGGTATTTTTAACTTTAATATGTAATGGTATCACTTCTCCTGACTCATCTCCAGATGAATCAGCTGTGTTACAGTTCTGCAGTACTTTCAAAGCATTTTGCCATTTGTGTCATGTACATTTCTAACCTCAATGTCAACTTACTTATGAAAGCCAGATCACTTCCAGCTCAATAAATTTAACCAATCTGCTCCCTCCCGTCTCTATGTTGTAGGAGTGAGTTCATTCCCAAACCATCCCTCAGAGGACAGGATCCATTCACTTCTAGACAAGCCTCAAAAAGCTTGGCTGTCCTGCTTTCCTATTTGGCAGCTTACATCAGAGTCAGATAGTTTCCCTAATATTTAAACCAACCTTTCTTGTTATAATGCAGCCTCCCCCAATCTAGTGCTTTCCAGATATTTTTGACTACAGGGCACTGGGTTGGGGGAAAGCTACTGTAGCACAACAAACACAAACACAGTGAGGCTTTTCTCTAATTGATAAATTGCAAATGATTCATACATTCTTCAACCTCTTCCTAAAACAACTGAACCAAAGACATAACTGGATCAGTAGCAAAAACTGCATGCATTCCTCATGTTTCCCTTAGAATTCCTGTTATTTGCCATGGCATTCTCATTGATTACAAGTGCTTTTATGAACAATGATGACACAATCTGTGTACTGTGCCCTAGCCAAGGAACAAGAGGAGCCAAGTAGAGCAGAAAAATTGTGCATTAACCAAAAAACAAAACACCAAACCATGGGGCAAAAATTATAATTTTCAACCCATTGCACATGGATATTTCATTTTTAAAAACATATTTACAGACTTAAAATAGTTTGTGGGACTATATTTAATGTGTTTTATTTACATTAGGAATCACTGCAAAAAGAAGAAAATATTGGCCACCAAGTCCTATTTACAGTTTGGAGAGTTTGATGACTTGTTTCACTGTGAAGATTCGTGGTTCTTTTCAGTACAGAGGATTTTTTTTTTTACCTATTTCTGTAATGTAGAAATTGCTCTAGGTTTAGCTGCAGTCAATATTTGCTTCAGTCATGTACCCAAGCAAGTTTCCCGGTCAGACTACCAGACAACTCTGTTTATTATTACTAACATACAGAACATACATTTTTACCTTTTAGTTGTGCCCGATGTACTCAGGGAACAACTGAATGTGTTCCAGCACTTCAAAGCACCAGCCAGGTGAACACTGCCTGATATAATAATCCCTATACAGTGGTACCTCGGGTTAAGTACTTAATTCGTTCCAGAGGTCTGTTCTTAACCTGAAACTGTTCTTAACCTGAAGCACCACTTTAGCTAATGGGGCCTCCCGCTGCCGCTGCACCGCCAGAGCACAATGTCTGTTCTCATCCTGAAGCAAAGTTCTTAACCCGAGATAATATTTCTGGGCTAGCGGAGTCTGTAACCTGAAGCGTCTGTAACCTGAGGTACCACTGTATTTTGGAGGGGGGGACTTCTAAGCTATTATATCAGAACAAAACTCTTTAAAAAAAACTTTGTGAAGACAAAGATACATTTATTGGGATTCATTAATATGAAGGGCTGTGTAGCTATTACAAAATGGAGCAAAAGGAAAGGAAAGGGGGGTATTTACTCTAACTCCATTTTTCTGTTACTCATTGTAATCAGTTCCTCTGCTTTGATGATAGAGAGATTCATTGTTCACACTTCTGCTGCTATTAACTAGTTTACTCAATTACTTCCTCCAAGAAGAAAATCCAAAACAACATGAAAGGCAAAGTTCAGAGCCATCCAGAAGTAGAACCCTAGAGACCAACAGCTGTACACAGCCTATTCTGCAGAATTCAGAGGCCTCTTTGGTTGGGGAGGGGAAAAGGAGTGCGGGGAGAAACATGCCTGGGAACAGCAGATGGAAGAGCTGAGTCGGGAGGGCCCACCATCCATGAAAAACCTGAAACTGACAAGGGGACAAATAGAAGAAGATACCTTTACCCCGGCATGACTCCCCTTTATCACATACACAGCCCAACAAGACAACGACAAGAATCCACCAACAGCATACGAATCAATACAGCTAACCTGATTCAAAAACACACACACACCCCACTCACACATGAAAACAAAGTTCAACACAGCCAATCACAAACAAGCAACCGCACCTTAGGCCAACCCCAACTTCTCTCACCACCAAAGGAACACAAGCGAATAGCAAAGAGAACCTGCACAAGCGACGCTGACACAAAACCCCACACATACATTAAACAAATTAGAAACATCACCTCCTGACCCCACCCCCACTCACCTTTCCCCCCTCCACCTCTCCCCCCCCTTTTCTTCCTAATGTAACCCTAATGTCTCAACAAATGAAAATGACCTATGGAAAATGTAACTTGAAAAAACAGACATTGCACATACCTTTGTAAACCAAGAAAACTTTAATAAAAATATTTTTTAAAAAGATGTTAAGATATTGATTCAAATTTGCTGAAAGTGAAAGTACAGAATGGAGTTAAAAACCTATGCATTTAGATGTGCTCAGACATGTTACCATGATTTTTTTCATGACTGTTGATTTACAAAAATTGGCATGATTCATAACAAATAGTTACTAATTTTCTGTGTTTTATTATTTTCCTTAATAAATGGTAAATTATGGAAAAAAAAACTTGATGACGACATTTCCCTCAGCATGGAAAGGAGCCCAGATTTAACTGATTTATCAGCTCTCTCAACATTAAACAAAATGTACCATTTAGTCCTCAAACAGAAACACCATTTGAAGGATGGTTAGTGCCAGTGGAATGGAAGTAACTACTCAGAAAATCCCAAGTACAGTACTTAGAGATACATTCTAAAAAGTATAGTGACGGCTCTCTTTCAAAGCGTAGCCTCTGTGAGCCTCTGGAGGTGCCCTTCCAACTCACTGTACTTTCCCCCAATTAGGTCTTAAAGCTTTTAACTTTCCAGCTGTGCAACATGGACATCTTTAAAAGACATCTGAAGGCAGCCCTGTTTAAGGAAGTTTTTAATATTTAATGCTGTATTATTTTTAACACTCGATTGGAAGCCGCCCAGAGTGGCTGGGGAAACTCAGCCAGATGGGCGGGGTATAAATAATAAATTATTATTATTATTATCTCTGTATGTTTTATATCTGGATCTTCCTACTGATTGATGAGAAGTTGCCAGTAACAGCTTTTCACTCCTCTGCAGTCTATGCCTCTAACCATATATGATGCCACTTTCTTCCTTATGATCTGTCCTGGGCTAGAGTGAGATGCCACCAACCAGATCTGCTTAGCCCATGCTTCACATGGGAATTTTGCTTTAGAACAGCCTTTGCTGACTTGGTACCTTCCAAATGTTTGGCGCTCTCCAACTCCCATCAACCACAGCTACTTTAAAGGTTTGGCACATCATAAAACCAGAGTCTGATCTAATAACGTTATCTATTTACCCTCTCATGCCGATCAGCAGAACCAAGGGGTTCTGGACCACTTCCAGCTGCATGTGGGATGTGCTTGCCTGGCTCTTCCCCCATTTAAAACAAAAAGAAAACCAACTTAAAAGTGACCATCTGAGAAAGTTAAGCTAGACAGTTTTTTTCCAGACGCGCCAATTTATCTTTTTCACATATTGAAAAAAGACTGTTTGAAGCCATACAACAGCTCACAGAAACAAGATGACATTATAGCACAATTATGTTCCTCGCCACATTGCCAAAGCTTTAATGTTTAGGAATGCAGGATGCAACTGTGTTATTTCCCCGCAACAAGACACTGTTCCAACGTCCCTTTCTAAACAATGGGCATGAGGAGCTAACTGTGGTACATCCCTGTTGGAAAAAAGGAAGTTAGCTGGCAATTCTTAAAACTGGTCCACCGCTGATTTCCACTTGGTTCCAGTAGTAATTGTGCCTGCGTAATGCTTCCTCCTCATTACTTTGTTTTATTACAAATATTTACATTGATTTGTAACAGAAGATAGTGTTATACGAAAAATAGAATCTTGGTGTGGGAAGTATACTCCCTTCTTGGCCATGCAGCTTCTGTCACAATATTCTAGAACTGCAAAACAAAGTTTCCACTATATGCATTAAATTGTCATCTCTGTATTGACACTTTCTGAAAAGCGCTGAGCTCATGGGCTCAAGTGGAAGGATGTTGCTAGCATTAGCTGGGTTTACAACCCAAACCCTTTAGACTGATAGCTGGTTTCTGAGAATGTAATTACCACCCTATAGGCACATTCCTCAGAATGTTTCTTCACCCAGCTAGTATTGCTGGCAAATTGTTTCTCTCCATACACCCTCGCACACCCTGCCCATTTCTACTTGGAGAATCATGATCTCACTCCAGAAGAAGAGCCCTAGTATGCATTCTGTAAAATTAGAGTCTTTTAATCCCAGGTTTTCTGTTTCAGATACTATCTCTGCAGCCCTCTGTCAGACATATTGTAAGCACAGGCGAGACTTATCAAGATGCTTCCAGTTTGGGATCACTAAGTCTGTTCTCCACCACAACTACCTCCATTTAGATGCTGGCAAAAGCACACAGCAACTATACAGAGAGCAATTTCTGTATAAAGTTATACACAGCAGGTCATGTGATTTAGTAGAACCACCCATAGCCTTCAGCAATTGCCTTATCCAGGTGTAGACATCTGCCAAGGACTTCAGCCTAGAAAAACTAGTCATTTGAAGAAATCCTGAGCAGCAAAGAAGAGAACACACACTGATAAAGGGGAAAAGGCTGGGGACAAAAACAGAAACAACTTGAAAACACAGGTGTATGCTTTCCCTTAGATGTTTGCCATGCCACCTTGTACTGCAGATTACTTCCTACTCTTTATCAAGGTACATAGAAAGAACTCCTCCTCTAAGCTCAACAATGCCAATGTTGGGTTGCACTGTTGTTTCGCAGTCCCTACTCCCAAGCACAGGCAGTAAAAAGACAAGCTCACAAGAAGTGTGTGCAACAAAATGGGCAGGAGCATCATAGAAGAAATTAGTCTAGACTTTGAGCAAAGTCCACTTGATAGTTAACCACTTTAAAAAGTTGATCAGGATGAGAGGAGACTAGACAAACTGCATACTATGCATTCCTCTAGAGCTGGTAATTCAACTGTTAAGATTCACCAATAAAACTTTATTTTTTGTAGGATTCCAATTGTAGCCAAACAAGTACACTTAAACCTGAAGCAAAACCTGTTTAAACCAGGATCAATCAATGCTTAATTTTGAAATAGGTCATGGTGGCTACAATGCACATCAAAGCTGACGAAACCACTTCGAAACACCATCTTTATGTCCCTCGGTTTTCATTCAATCTTACCGGGGAGTGGAGAGAGGAAGGAGTGGGCATTGGCAAAAGGCTGTTTGATGCAATGGTTAAAGAAAAAGCTGCTACCATTGGGCTATAAACACTTGTGATTAAACAAAACATTTTCCACTATGGACTTTAGATATACAATATTGGGGGTCTGATATGTCAGGCTCTCCTGCTATAAACAGCTATATAAGTGACTTGTTATGACAGTGGACCTTCTCAAAAATCTAACATTAACCATATGATTGATTATTCAAGTCAAGCTTAGGGAAAATCCAAACACATCAGGAACTAAGGAAGAGATGCTCTGAAACCAGAGAACCAATGAGTGTGCAGACATGCCTTAGAACCAGTATCAGACATGCTGAGGCACACACTTTTACACTGCGCAAGGTTAAGAGCATACGCAATGAGCTTGATCTCTAGTCCAATGCTCAGCCCCACTATTAATTCACTGCTTGGCCTTAGTAAGAGCTTCTCTCTCAGCTTCATCTTTCTCACCCATTTCTAATATGGGAGCAGAGTAATACTGGCCTGCCAGGTTTATTTTGAGGATTACCAAGGTAAACTACTGGATGGGACAAACACTAAATGGCCTGAAAAGTAGCAAATCCCATCAATCTCTACAGCCCTAGGTGATACACAACAAATCAGTTAAGGAGTTTAACCCTAGGCCATGGGTAGGCAAACTAAGGCCCAGGGGCCGAATCCGGCCCAATCGCCTTCTAAATCTGGCCCGCGGATCAGCGTGTTTTTACATGAGTAGACTGTGTGCTTTTATTTAAAATGCATCTCTGGTTTATTTGTGGGGCATAGAAATTCGTTCATTTTTTTTCTCCAAAATATAGTCCAGCCCCCCACAAGGTCTGAGGGACAGTGGACCAGCCCCCTGCTGAAAATGTTTGCTGACCACTGCCCTAGGCTTATTATCTGCTAGAGGGCATCTGAAAACAGTAGATATAGATAGATAGATAGATGATAGACAACCTTTCTTACATTCTCATTTTTGTGTGACCTTAAGATATTTACCAAGCCTATTCCCAGAATGGCTTTTTCAGACCTTGTAGAACACAGAACTTGTCTTAACTTGTGATAAAGTTAGTTACGTAAAAGGTTACCAACCGATCAGAGCAGTTCATTTGCATCATCAAGGCACGTTACAGCAACAGTGAACACTACAACATTGTAAATAAAAAGAAAAACACTTTTTAAGTCAATCCCATATATTTTCTAGTATAGTTCTGATGTCAGTGATTTAAACCTACCCTATGCTAGTCTACTGATATGACAGCTCAGTACTAGCAAGCAGAAACTGGCCCTGTAATTGACTAGAAACTACTGTGTAGGAGGCATTGTGTGGTCAATACTGTGTTCAGCTACCTCTTTTGAAGGCTGTGGATTATGCGAGGCAAGTGCTGACACAGATGACTAGAGAGAGATGTGGGCAGCTTGCCAGTATTCTGACCTCTGCCTTCTTTACACCACATATAGCAATCCATACCCATGTAATGTCAGTGTAAAGGTTAGAGAAGGGAAGGCCAACTTCTATAGTCTCAGGAGTCACTATACTCTCCAGATGGTGGGCTGGAGCCCGAAATTTATTTGGCAGGTTAGTCTGAACATTTTATCAGGACAGTCATACCTCGGGTTGAAGCAGCTTCGGGATAAGTATTTTCAGGTTGTGCGCTGCGGCGACCCGGAAGTAACGGAGCGTGTTACTTCCAGGTTTCACCGCTCGCGAATGCGCAGACGGTCAAAATGACATCACGCGCATGCGCAGAAGCAGCAAATCGCGACCTGCGCAGGCGCAGGTTACATTCGCTTCTGGATGCGAACAGGGCTCCAGAACGGATCCTGCTCGCATCCAGAGGTACCACTGCATTCAGGTCCTGCAACATAGTTGGCATCGTCTAACAGTAAGGGCTCCAAAGTCATAGCGCACGTGGCCGAGAACTGCATCTCTCTTTAGCTTTTGTATTTATAGCAGTATGACATCTTGCAACTTTTGAAAACTGTTTCCTTTTCAAAAGGAAAACTTTAGAAAATATGTTACTATTATCATGATTGAAATTTAATAGGGGCCTGAAAAAAAGTTAATTTCAGGACTGGAGGTCACTCACAGGTCACCAGTTGGCCATCCTTGTTTTACAGCAGTGATGGGGAACCTGTGGCCCCACAGCTCCCACCAGCCAGCATGGCCCATGGTCAGGCATGTTGGGGGATGGAGTCCAATATCATCAGGAGGACCAGAGAGTGCTCATCTTGGTTTTAAAGGAAGCACAGCCACTTGAGAAGAAAACTTCTCAACCGTATAAGCAACAAGCATATCTGTTCCAGTTCAGTCTAAATTTGAATTTTTTTATTTTCTGTCCCCCAAAAAGAAAAAGTATTTCACAGAATATCCAGTCTCAGGATCTGGAATCCCGCAATACAGCATCTCAATAATACCTTTCTTTAGAAAACAGAATAGGTTTTTTAACTGATAATCTACGAAGCTCAACCCATACAACGTCAAAACAAAAAAAATTCCTTCCAGTAGCACCTTAAAGACCAACTAAGTTAGTTCTTGGTATGAGCTTTCGTGTGCATGCACACTTCTTCAGATACACTGAAACAGAAGTTTCCAGACCCTTCTATATAGTGAGAAGGTGGGGAGGGGTATTACTCAGAAGGGTGGTGGGAATGGGTGATTGGCAGATAGCTGTGATGAGCCTGTTGACGACTCTTAACGACTGCAATAGGTCTTACAGGAAAAAGCAAGGGGTGAGAAGGTGAAAAATGGCTTTGTCATGTATAATGAGATAAGAATCCAAGGTCTTTGTTCAGACCAGGTCTCTCCATGGTTTTAAGTTTGGTTTAAGTTTAAGTTATACAACGTATAACTGAGAATGCAGTTTAAGAATCAAACAGAAGAATGAAAATCCTGTATAGCTTCACTAGTCACCTCATTCAACTCAACATTTTGCTCTTGAATGAAGCAGCTACCATGTCTAGTTATTTATACCATTGTAAATATACCTACAGAAAGTTGTGTACAGATTTTCAAACATTAAAGGTTAGCAGCAGGCAATAAGAACATCAGTATGAGCAATTCAACTGAGTTCCATAGGACAGACCACTGTTTTTAGCTTTCCCATATATAGTTATAGCAAGGCCTTCACCTTTAAGGTGGATTTTACTGAAGCCTCTATAAAGCTTTGTAAACAAAGTAGTAGCTGCTGCCCTAAGACATCTTTGCTGTTTTGTATGGTTCCCAATAGCTGACTTTGTACTTCAGCTTTTACCCAACTGATACATATCCATCTCAACAGAAGACATACACTAATACTGTACTATCATATTATGTTGCTAGCATATTAATGCCAGATCCTGGCCAGAAAGAGCTTGAGTTTTCTTGCCTTCCAACATCCATCTCTGTCTAAATGCAGAAATGTTTTTGTTATGCAGGAAGAATATGTCTCCAGGTGTTGTATGAACAAACCCAGCATGGAGAATACTAGACAGGCTACCTCTAGAATTCATCAGGAAGTTGGAAGTAATGCAATTAGTGCCTTGGGCATGTTTAGTTCAAGTGTAGAAGAATGTTGTTTTAATGACAAGCAGCACCGATCAGTTCAGTTTTATTTAAAGCACCCAAAAGGTTTTTTTTAACGGGGGGAAAAATCACAGCAGATTTGCAGAATGAGGCTAGCCTTGGCTCATCTAACACTACATGTTTAGCCTGGAGCATCTGAGGTACAATTCACAAGCGAAGCAGCACCCCACAAATGGACCATAATCCCCAGCTACCCTGTTAAAAAATAAAGCACTTCTTTAGTCAGAAACAGGTTTGCTCCCACATTTCAGTGTTTGCAAGAAGAGTTTGGCTTTGATATCCCACTTTATCACTACCCGAAGGAGTCTCAAAGCGGCTAACACTCTCCTTTCCTCCCCCCCCCCCACAACAAACACTCTGTGAGGTGAGTGGGGCTGAGAGACTTCAAAGAAGTGTGACTAGCCCAAGGTCACCCAGCAGCTGCATGTGGAGGAGCGGAGACACGAACCCGGTTCCCCAGATTACGAATCTTACCACTCTTAACCACTATAACAATGACTGATATTCAAAGAAGCAGAGCTACTCAGTTCAACAAAGAGAAGTATGGAGAAGGAACTTCCTGATTCAATTTTAATTAAGCCCTTTTTTGGTCTTTCCTGGTGGAGAACTGATTGCTGTCCCACATTATTATCATCCAGGATTTTTGTGTGGCTGTGAACAGGCACTAATATGTCTACTAAAAACAAAAATGTAGCAATAAAGACAAGAGTTCATGATCTTTCAACTCTTACTTCATGCCAAAGAAAAGTGATCCCACAAGAGTATATTTATTATACATATATAATAATGTGGAAATATGGCTGAGAGAGCATGGGCTACGCTAGCTTGCCAAATGTGTCCCTGTAGAATAGTCCAGTGTCATCTCCCTACCATGCTGAATGTGTGTGATTTTTTTTGTAGGCGGTAGTGGCCAGGATTTGATTGATTTGATTTATTATTTTTCTATGCCACATTTCATTCAAATGAATTGCAAAGGGGCTTACAAATGATAAATAACACAAACAAAATAAAACAATAGAGCATCACAAATACAGCGCAAATCATATAAAATAATTGGGTGGCAGTAAGGCAGAGAACCACCCTCCTATCACTAGCATTCCAACAGCTTCCCTGACCAGCTTCCCTTGCCCATTTTCCCTCCTCACTCACTGAAGCCAAAAGCCACCATTCCAAATGGGCAATAGAGCATTCCATTCAGCAGGAATGGATAAGGGAGGCTTATCTTTTCCAGCAAGAAAAAGTATTTTAGGAAAGGAGTTCAGTAGAGAGAGGAGGAATGGCATAAGGATACACATTTACAATGCTAAAGCAGAACAGATTTACAATACTGTACTAAAACAGGATAGATTAGTCACCGTTTCCTTCAAATATATTAATCAGTACAGGCCACACGTACGTTTCTCACTATTGACACACAGATCAAGCAATTGATTACTTTCGTACTTGGGATACCCAGTGCACAAAGTATGTGCACAGCATAAGTTATGAAATGCCCACAAATGCACAATATGGCAGCTTTGGTCCAGAAGATGTCCGGGTTGTGGGATGACAACCCCCCACAAGGGGCATATTGCAGCATCAAGAAGCAACTTGTTGGAGGGTCACCCCTCTGTAAATAGGGTGTTTTTGGGTAGGTGTTTTTCCTCCTCCTGCATTATTATTCTGTGATGTTTTGTTCATTTTGTCATTGGCTAGTTGTTTTATTTTCTGGTTTTAATATATATTTGTCCCTGTTTTAATTGCGTTATTTTTGTAACTCACCCTGGGACCATTCAGTGAAGAGCAGAGCACAAATAATAAACAAATACATGCATAGTAACTTGCAAAAGATAATGCCTCTTTATCTTAAACCTTGTAAACTCATCACTACACATACATGCTCCATTCCTAAATGCCGCTATACATGTTATGACTTCTTTTTGAGCTTCTAGGGCTTCCATGGTCTCCCAGGTCAGGAACTGACCCATTTGCTATACAAGGCAGTGAAACGTGCCCTCCGCCAGGATGTTTTTCTTCAGCTAATCAAACTATGTTTCAGGTTGGCATATGAAGATAATGGAATTCAACCCTTATTTCAATTAAACCTGGTAAATGGGCCTAAAATGTTAGGTCCCCTGACAGGAGGGTAAGAGGAAAGATCTGCTTTAGAATAGTGTATTCAGCCTGCTTTAAAGATTTACAGATCTCCTGGGGTGATGCTAAGTGATAAAACCAGTGGTTGGTTTCTGTTTGAGCACGAGGCCCCAAACATGCAAAGTTTTAAGATCTCAGTTACTTGATTACATATGCTAACAGTGCAAAGAAGCATCAAAGACTGACCTAGAACTGAATATCACAGTTTATCGTGCCAAAAGCTACCTTGTACCTCTGGAAATAGCTTAGTATATTTGTCTCATTTTCCCTTATTCCAGTTGTTTCCAGGGTGAGTTTATTACATCAATTTATATTGAACAAGTATTGCAGTTAAGGTGTAAGGAACTGAGACAAACTACTAGTTAACTTTGCAAGCGTCCTGCAATCCACAAAGTTTGTGCGCCTATTCTAGTTTCTCCCATACACTGGTTTAGGGCAAACAGCAACATGGTTCTGCAGAGAGTAAAAGTCAGGCTGGTGGAAACAGAGGAGCAATCTTATACCTCACAGCACCTGGGGTCCTACACCTAGCAGACATCAAAGTGGTTTGAGAAGCAGCAACGCTCACTTGTGTTTGGCATGCTGAAGGGATTATTTTGTATGAAGAAGACTATTTCAAAAAATAAAATAGCCAAAACTGATGGCAGAACAGACAGTTATGGTGCATTTCACACATTTCTACTTCCTAACTGGCAACCATGTGTGTCAACTTAAGCAGCCCTTAAGTTTCTTCAACAGCCAGAACTGTCAGAAGACCCAGAGGCAAAACAAAGCTCCCCTGAGCCACAATGCATCTAACTCTGTAATGCAGTAGCAGAAATTCCATTCTTGCTCCACCTAGCAATTGGCTCACACCTAGAAACAGTCAGTTCTATCCAGCATTTGCTTAACGCTCTGCTTCATAATTGCAAATCCTCTTAATATTATTCAAGGTAAAGTTTAGTGGAATGAACATATGCCTTTTAAAGCAAGGTTTTAACTCTAATACTATGGGAGGCATTTGAGAGTTACAGTATATTATCCATCGGTAAAAACCTCACACATTTCCATGCAAATAGGATCATGGCTGACTTTACTGTCCCTGGTATTTGTGATTTTTGGAAGCCATCTGCTGTATGAGAAATCCAGAAGGGCAAATTTGAAGCTGCATGTGGCTTTCTCCCTCCTCCTTTTGACCAGCCCTTCAAATAAATAGATCGTGTTAAGTGCAACAAGTAGGGAAAATTTAGCTGGCACAGAAAGCTGTTATACTGGTTCACGGTTTGTACAGCTTGCAAAGCTCCTCTGACATTTCCTTTGAGGAGCTTCTGACCTCTTCCATGACCAAGAAAGGACAAACCACAGATGGTCTTTTCTCTCTTGCTACAACAGAAATCCAGTATTAAGTTCCCTGTACAAGAATATCAGCACAGCATATTAGCTTCTTTCCTTCGTGGACAGAGTTACCCAAAATAAAAATAAAAATATCTGTGGAGCCAGGTAACAAGATCACACAGGTTCAGAGAGCAACCCCTGGTGTCTGCATGTCCATACCTCAGTTGTCAACAAAATGCCACTCAACCGAACAGAGATAATATCCTCAGCATCTACAAAAGGACCTTCCACTTTTTCCTCCCAGCACGAAACTGCAGTAATACTGCAGCTGTTTGCATCTCACCTTCTGCTGGCAAGGCTTGCTACTTCCATTTTAATTCTGTAGTGTACAAGCTATACATCTTGAAACTGTCCCACCCCTTCTTTCCAGTCGAAATTCCCAAAGCTTTAAATACAAAATTAATTTAAAAATCCAATCTATATATTACAAACAACTAAATTTTAGACTACAGTAAATGGCTCTACTCAGAGTATGACTTAATTTGATATCACCAATTGTGTGTTATACTCTTATTTGGCACCCCACCTTTTAAACAAATCGAATCGGTCGGCCCAGAACTGTAATATTCAGCCATCTCCTGCTGGAGGAAATTTCATTTTGGTGGCTAAGCAGAAGCGTTTTTACCCAGACCTTCAAACATCAAGTTGTAGATGGGGGGGGGATGATAAGTGTGGAGGGAGGGATCCTAGTGGCTTTTACTCTCTTTGGCAGCCCCTCTTGCTAAACTCCCCTGCAAGGCCCGTGGCTTCCAGTTTCATTGTGGGAAGCAGCTCGCACCAGATCCTCCTTCACAAAGGAACTCTGTCATCTTATCTCCCGCGCCCGAGCCCGGTTCCGCACCAATCGGACGAGGGTGCTCCCTAGCAGAGGGGTTCCCACCCGAAAGTTATCGGCCTTAGCGATGACAGGAAAGGGGGGAGGAGGAGGGAGAGGAGCACAAGTATGAAACAAACCTGTTCAGAACGCTGCCAAATCCTCAGTTCCTAATGTTTAAAACTGAAGAAGTTGGCGAGCGCGTCTGTCCCTCCCTCCCGTTATAAGAAACCCATGCCTCCCCGCCCCCCATTCCCACTCTCCTTCACCGGAGAGATCTTGGAAGTGGGTGCGGCGGCGGCAGTTTCGCCCCGGACAGAGGCTACGACCTACCTGCCCCCGCGCAATCCAGCGGAAAGAATGTCCGCAGAGAGCAACGTGGGAGACCCGAAGCGCGCTCGCGCCCCGCCGCCTCCGCACGCGCAGCAGCCCTGACTGGGGAGGAGGAGGAGGAGGGGAGCGAGGACGACGACGGTGGAAAGAGGGCGAGAGCAGCCCCGGGCGCCCGCCAGCCGTCCTGAGAGGAAAATAAAGACGACTCAGTTATCCTCCCCCCCCCTCCCTCGAGAGTCGCTGCTGCGTTACCTTCTCGAAGCTGCCGCAGCTGCTGCCTCGAGGACAATCGCTCTCTGTCTGGTGAGGCGAAAGGGCTCGGAGCGCCTTTTCCACGACGCAGAGCAGGAGGTCGAGCGCAGCAAAAAAGGGAACAGGGATCCTGTGGCTCCTTGCTCGGGAACAGCTCCAAGAAAGGAACTTACCTCCTCGGTCCCACCCTCCCAAAACGGGGGGGGGGGGACACGGGACCCAAAAAAGAATCTCCCTTTCTTTTCCCTGCTAGAAGAAGAATGGGCGACGCTGCGAGTAGTCCAGAGCCCGCAGGGAGAGAAGGAGGTTACTAGGAGACTTACCTCTCCAAGTTGCTACTCCGGAGACTCCCGCTCGGAGAGGAGCCTTGAGGCTTGCCGGGATCAACCAGCGAAGCGTCCGAGGGGGGAAAGGCTGGGCACGTTCCTCGCCAAGCCCACCCTGCCCGGATCAATCCGCCTCTCGCTCCTCTCCTGCGGCGCAAACTCTCGCTCTCGTTCGCTCCGTCGCCCCTCCCCCTATTTCAAGCGGTCCGACGGACAGCGAAGCGTTTGGGGAGGGGGGAGGCCGGCCCGCCTCCCGGGCGGTAGGCGGACCCACGCAGCCCCCCGGAGACCTCCGAAGGGGAGCGCGGCGCGACTCCCGCGCAAAGAGGCCTGGGCTGCGGGCGAGCGAGCGAGCGAGCGAGGAGCGCGAGCTCGCTGGGCAAGAAAAAGGAGGCTCCCTCCACCCTCCTGCCTCGGGCCGAGAGGGAGGGAGCTTCTGATCCAATTATCCCGCTGTCGTCGTGGGGATGAAGGGAGGCCCTGCCCAGCAGCAACAGGAGAGGCTGAGCTGGCCACATTTAAAGCGGCGGGGTGGGGGAATGGGGTGGTGATATTCGCATAACCGCAGCCGGGGCTCAGCTTCCGAAGGAGCCGGGTTTCAGTCGGGACAGGCGAGGGATAGTGGGAGCGCCTCTGCACATGTGGAGAGTGCGTGACTCTGGCGCAGCCCTCACGCGAGCAGGGATTCCAACCAGTGCGGTGTGCAGGCCCTGTCGCTCCTCTTTCCTTTTAAGCCGCTGAGCACAGCTCAGGCTGAAGCAACAAGCAGGCACCGAGGAGGCTCCGGGGATATCGAGGCGGAGGGTTTTCTGCCATGGGGCAATAAGGGAACACACAGTCGCCCTCGCAAAGCCTGTCGAAGGACTGTGGGGCTCTTTCTCTGCCAAAAGAGGAGAAAGCAGTGATTCACCCGGGCGTCCTCCTTCCCAGATTGCTTTTTAGTGGTTTGCTGGGCTCGGCACTGCCGTGAGGAAACTCCTTCACGAGGCTGCTGGCGCTGCGCTCTTGGAACAGCCGACTCACCTTTTCTGCTGCCCCACTTCGCCCTTGGGCACAAACAGCCAGTTTGTTGGCTTCCAGGAACAGAGCACTGAGATGTTTGTCTGAAGAGAAACCAGAAGTCTTAAATAGGAATCTGCCTTGTACCAACCCAGGCCATTAGCCTTTCTACCCCAGTGCTGTTTACACAGACTGGCAGCAGCTCTCTGAGGTGTCCAGCTGGGATCTTCCCTCGCCTTCATCTTTTCCATGTGCTCTATCGCTGAGCTACAGCCCTTCCCCACTCACCCTTTCTGAAGGCCATGGTGTCTTCCTATGCTTAAAAAGATGCCTTATTGACAGTGTTTTTTTTCTAAAAAAAAATGTTTAGGGGTACTCTTATTTTCTTACTCATTTTGAAATACTGCCCCTCAATGAGGCCAAACTTGGATTCACAAAATATTTAGGGGTATGTGTACCCCTGCATACCCCCCAGGAAAAAAGCACTGCTTATTGATGCAGTAAAAGACATGTTCTTATTGCCAAGTTTCTCCTTTCCCTCATCCCCTAATTTGGTTCCGGGTTTTTTGTTTTGTTTTTAAACAACCCTTTTTCTCTTCCTCTTCTCTCATTTTAACACTCCACCTCCAATTTTCAGTTCCTACCTTTTACAGCCCTTTGGGATCCTTGAAAAGTGGAGCTGCGTTCTCCACCTCCCTTAAACCAGTTTAGCTATGACTCAACATTTGAGACAAGGTTTTGCATTACATACATGGGAACATTTTCCTTTTCCAGTCTACTTTCTGTTTATGCTAGCCTTAACAATCTATAACTTTCATTATTGCAGAGGGTATAGGTTTGGATTTATTACTATTGTTTTGTTAGGTGGAAGAAGGCTACTGCCCACATAGAGTCTCAGTTTCTAAAATGAAACTTGCCAGAAATAATTTCTATCTGGAGCTTAAACCCTGAACATTTTTTTCCTAATCACATATGGGTGAGAACCATTGGTTGGTTACATGGTGATAAGCGAAAAGACTTTGCACACACATTCTATCAGGAAAACAAGCTGCTGAACATCGATGGCAACTGGAACTTCCCTGCAGTATGTTATAGGTATTACACATTTTGGAACATAGATGCTACGTTTTCAGAATAGAAAAATACAACTTCAGTCATGTAGCCCTAAACTTGATTACTCTGAAACAAGCTCTATTGAACGCAGTAGGATGTAATCCTAAATGCATATCACTGTCACCTAAAATGTAACTTGTGCAGCAGCCTTTAAAGTCACCACACTTGGTTTATGTTGCGCCATCTCTTCCAGAAAAACAACAGATAATAACTCAGACTCCAGATAACTGACTCAGACAAAGGCTAGTGGCCCCCATTAAGGTATCTCTCTGTTTAGATCTCATTAAAATACCTCATTACAGTCGTACCTCAGCTCCCGAACACCTTGGGAGTCGAATGTTTCAGCTCCCGAACAATCAAAAACCAGAAGTGAGTGTTCCAGTTTTCTAATGTTCTTTCAGAAGCTGAACATCCAACAGAGCTTCTGCGACTTCCGATTGGCTGCAGGAGCTTCCTGCAACCATTCGGAAGCCGCGCTTTGGAAGTTGAATGTTTCAGAAGTTGAACGGATTTTGGGAACAGATTCCGTTCGACTTCCGAGGTACGACTGGAATCTGATCAAGATTAGGGCTCAGACTTGTAGTCCATACTCTTGAGTAAACCACATATTTAAAAACATTAATTTCAGCCTTGCTCTGCAGCAGAAGTGGTAACCTTTGACCCTCCAGCTGTTGCTGAACTAGAATTCTCATCGGCCCTAGCAAGCATGGCCAGGGATGATGGAAATTGCTAAAAATCCTTTTTCTTTTAAACCCCCTAAAACTAAATTCTGTTGATCTCTCACAATAGTCTGCAATATGCTGACAGTAGTGGATTTTTCACCTTCATTTCCTTGGAAAGAGGAAATAAGTCCTTGGAAATAAGTCTGCTGTGACAGACTTATATGCAAACTTTGTCCTCATAATAACTTTGTCAACACTATTACAGGACCTAATAATGCCAGCCACAACATGCAGGGTTCATTCACATGCTCATCTTCCAATGTGATTTACTGCATCACCAGCCAGTGATGCCCTTGGGCATTCAACATAGGACAAACAGGCCAGTCTCTATGTAGCCACGGAACAAATGAAGTTCAAAGGGAGACTTGCTGAATTACAATAGATCAAGAATTTCAATGCAATCACTTGTGGATTGAACCAAGCCAAAGGATTTTTAGCACATTATATGTATTAGTTGGCTTACAAATGCTAGGATGTCTGTGCCATCAAGAATTGTTTTGTGAATTATTGCTGTTAAGTATGTAATTTTCAATGTCTGTACTTTTCTGCATTTCATTTCCCTCTTACCTCACTTTTTACAATACCCTTCCCCCCAAAAAAAGTGTATATATACTTACAACTCAGAATAAAACTTCATGCATATGATGAAAATGGACTGTAGTGCACAAAGGCTTACGTCATAAGAAATGTATTTGTCTTTAAGGTGCCAAAAGACACTTCACTGGTTTTTCCACAAAATACAGGTATCTGGGTGTTGTTGTTGTTGTTCTTTTTTAAACACATAACTCTCTTAATATTTAATGAATCAGTTCAATTTTTCATCTTTCATAAATATTTACACTGAATCCTAAAGTTGAAATAAGGACACTTAGAATGGAACATACAGGGTGAGTCTTTTAAAAGAGGCCCCATGGAACATGTGTACTCTGTATCCACGGGGCCTCTTTTAAAGGACTCACCCTGTACAACAAAATGTTGCCTTGTATCTGCAGACTGACAGCAATGCTTCCATCCTTCCAGCCACTGGCTGGAAGAGGAGACGTGTAATGGCTGTTCAGAGCTTGCAGGAAGGGACAGAGAAAAAAGAGAAAAGTCTTAAGACGCTATTCCCCCCCAGAACCTACCTGCCTGAAACCTTTTCTCATGCTATTTATAATGTTCAAAGGTCTCAGGTTCAGCACTGACATCCAGCTCTGAACCTAAACACATTATTGATACATAAAGGTAAAGCTTCCAAAGAGTGTGAAAAAAAAATATTTCTTCCTTCCTGAAACTTCCCATACAGAGTGCGGGTTGGCAGCTTTGAACTCCATGGAACATAGCCTCAGCTTCCTAATTCCTATCTCCAGGATACTGTGTATCAGGACCAGGGAACATGCAGCTCTACAGATGCTGGACTCCATCTTAATAATAATCCCTAACAATTGGTCATGCTAGCTGGGACTGATCCAACAATGTATAGAAGATCTCAGGCCAAATAAGTCTTCTTGCTCAATTTCCCTTCTCCCCCGTACCAAACTGACACCCTCAACAGTTGTTCTCAGTATTTTGTAAGGCCTAGGAACAGATTAGCACAGGTCCTTATCAGCCTGCTTGGTTATTTATTTATTTACACGCTGTTATACTTCCGCATAGCTGGGGGAGTTTGCTTTGGATGTAGGATCCACTATCTTCTCTGTGGGTGGCATCCATTTGCTTCAAAACCGATAAAAACAGGGCCACCCAGGTTCAGTGCACCAGGTCTTTCATTATATGTTTCCACTTTACTCTATTATACTCCGCTTTTCCTCCAAGCATCTCAAGAGTGGCTTACACAGGATTCCCAGGTGGTTTCCCATCAAAGTACTGCTCAGGGCAAGATCCTTCCCCCTTCAGTACAGTTGCTCAGCTGTAATATTCTGTCTACAGACAATTGTCTATATTAAAATCCATCTTAAAAAAACCAAACCCACAACCACTTTGGGAGTTAGAGATGTGCCAAGTGTGTTTATTCAGAAAGGTTAGTTCCTGGTCTTCTGGTATGCAAAACTGAGGCAATGGTTGTGTTGAATTACAAGGAAGGGTGGCAGCCGTTGGGATTCATGGAACAAGGGAGGCAGTGGCCCTGATCCAACTAAGGTGTGTTGCAGACACCGATGATCAGCTAATTGTTGGCACAGGGGAAATCCCTTCCTAGTACAGCACTGAATATCACACAGGCCCCCTCCCTGCTGAACCTCTGGTGCCTACTCCAGACTTTTTTTTTATTATCCCAGCATGCATTTTAAATTTATTATAGTTTCAGATTATTTGTATTGCTTCTCTTTTATTTCTGTAAACTGCTTAGAGGCTATTGCAGTTAAGTGGTATGTCTATTAAAATAAATAAATGAATGGATGAATGAATGAAATAGACCTGTGCACAGGGCTTCCCCACTCTCACCCACTAGCTGGTGGTTGGCAACAGACAAATATTGTGCACACTTCACAGGCAAAGTGACATCTAGTGATTGTTAGGCGGGTGGATCCATCTGTCAAACTTGGCCCATGGGGGAGGGGCAAGGGGAGATGGCCTGCTGGCCACATCCAGACCCCTGTTCTAATGCTACATCCACTTGTGGTATTATTTTTAACATAATTATAAGGCTGCAGTTCTGTGCGCATTTACTTGGAAGTAAGTCTCATTGAACAAAGTGAGACTTCTTTTTCAATATGATCTTTATTGTATTTTTTAATATAAAAAGGAACAATACAAATATTAGAAAGTATGAAAAAAATACTGTTGTCTAAAGAAAATAAAAACAATGAGACTTCTGGGTAAGTGTGCATCAGCTTAAGTTTGAAGGAACATACAGTATGTTTTATGCTTTCAAATATGAAGCAAATGCAAATTAGTATGACAAAAATAGGGGACGCAGGTGGCGCTGTGGGTTAAAGCCTCAGCGCCTAGGACTTGCCGATCGAAAGGTCGGCGGTTCGAATCCCTGCGGCGGGGTGCGCTCCCGCTGCTCGGTCCCAGCGCCTGCCAACCTAGCAGTTCGAAAGCACCTCCGGGTGCAAGTAGATAAATAGGGACCGCTTACCAGCGGGAAGGTAAACGGCGTTTCCGTGTGCGGCTCTGGCTCGCCAGAGCAGCGATGTCACGCTGGCCACGTGACCCGGAAGTGTCTCCGGACAGCGCTGGCCCCTGGCCTCTTGAGTGAGATGGGCGCACAACCCCAGAGTCTGTCAAGACTGGCCCGCACAGGCAGGGGTACCTTTACCTTTTTATGACAAAAATCCCAATTAGTCCATGGCAAAGTATTCCCTTTAGCTGTTGATTTATATATCCTTCTCAAGCCGGTGAAGTAACTGATGTCTCAGGGTTTATGAATAGGATGTAAAAGGAAACATCTATTATTATTTTTTTGACAATTTGCATTTACTGAATAACCATTGACAATGGATGGGAATCCCTAGGTCTCTGAAAAGAAGACAATGAGAGCAATGACTGATCAAGAACAGCAGCATAGACTATTCCAGAAAAAAGTAGCTTGTAAACTGCATCCAATATGTGCCTTTTAATTTACTCAAACAAGGTTTGGCTGTGGATACAATTAGAGCTGAAATAATGAATTGATTAATTTGGCTTTTTAATCAATTGCAGCATCAATAATAGATTAAAACATGCCTGATGCAATTTGCATTTGATTGTTCTTTCCCTCTCTCATTTGGCAGCTCTTGATTGCTCTTTCCTTCCTGGCAGAGTATTGCCATTTGTCCATCATTTTGCTTTCCTAATAATGAATCTGTGCTGGAAGTCCTTTTCCTTTTGACATTGACACAGTGCATGAAAGATTGCTGCTAATTTAAAATTATTATACATGTAAAAAAATAATCCTAGGTGACTTCCGCATGTTTTATGCAGGGAGTGTACAGATGGTTTGGTGAATGTATGCAGGCCAGAAAGGAGGGCACATGATTTAGTTAGGGGTCAATAACCTGAAGTATAGGAAGGGGTTGCCAGCAACACAATCTCACAGTACAACAGCCACCTAAGAGAAGCATAGAAAGCTTCCATCTTCATGAGAATCAGAGTACTGAGCTACATAATCAGAAACATTTGATGCAATTCTTAACTTGACCATATAGCTTCAGACTGTAGGATGGGGAATCACGTTCAAGTGGTTCCTGCCTAAAATCTGTAATTTTATTTATTTGATAAAAAAATTATACCTTGATTGTAAGAAAAAATACACCTTCAAAATTGTTTATAAAAAGAATAAAACAATGGAATTACCAGTAAAAAACAGTTAAAAATAGCTATTTAAAACATTGCAAAAACAATAACTAGCAACTGCTGTATTTGAGATACCATTCTTGTCACACCTTTGTAACATGCCTCTCCCCCACCCCCCATGCATGGGGTTTCTTAAATGAGGAAACATTCATATATGAATCCATGCTGGCTTGGAACTTTCCATGATTTCCAGCTTTTTATACGCTACTGCACCATGTCCACGAGTGTCGTCCAGTAGGAGCTGGAATAAACAATGTCACAAATGTAGCATACTATATTCATGCATTTCTTTCCTTTTTAGGGATTTATCCACTTTCCCACAAGTTTCCAAGTGCCAGGGGTGCCAACTTGAATAAAATATTGGAGGAGGTAAGCCCCACCCGCATAATCAATCACATGACACACTGCACTCAATTTGAATGGTAATGCCCATCAGTTTTGGGGCGGAGGGGGCAAAGACCCCCTTGGCCCCTAGGAGTTGGCTCCTATGCTAACTGATTCCGGGGCTCGAGTATGGTGCAGGCCGAACCTGTTTATGCACTTGAGCTGCCAGTGGTTATGGCCGTGGCACTCTGCACACACTCAGATAACTTATTTCCCCTCCCCGCCCCAGGATGCTTCCCGGCGGCACTTAAAGAAGCAACCACCCTCCTATATCTCTCTTCCTACGATTTAAAGAACAAATAAATCAGCCGCCAGGGCCAAATTCTGGTGTAACCAGGGTTTAATGAGGCCCAAAGCTACTGAAGGTAATGGGGCCCTTTCTATGTCCAGCTGTCCTTTGTCAACAACAAATTGTCGCTGTTTTTTGTGTTGAATATATACTATATGGTAATTTATGGACCTAATAGGTATCTAAAGCCATTTGCACATAACCAAAAGGAGCCTATACAACACAGATCACTGTTGCTGTAGATAGGTTTTTTGTTCTCTATCTTGTACTTTGGAAATGTACACCCAGGTTTTTATCCTTTAATTTTTTTGGGGGGGGGGGGGCTCCAAGAGAGTGGGGCCCGAAGCTATAGCTTGTTTAGGTTATACGTAAACCTATGGCCGCGGGGAGAGCTCCTTCTCGGTGCAGCTGCAGACCATTTCGTGGCGCCTCCTTCCGGCGAGAGGAAAGAGAAAGCGCCCAGCCGAGGGAGGCTGCCTGCTCGCCTGCCAGCCAGACGGTTCCCACTCCGAAGCCATGCCGGAACCCGACTAATTTCCCGCGTAAAGCTCTTCTCGGCTCCCTCCTTCCTTCCTCTCTCTACACTCCCCCCCCCCATCAGGTTATGAAACCGGCGAGGAGGCGGCTCCTTCTTCCCGCGCCTTTTGTCCATCCACTCCTCAGCCGGGGCGGCCTCGTTAGCAAGGAGCGTGCGGTCAAGGGAGTTCAGGTGAGGGGGCGCCCTTGGCTACCGCTTCCCCTTTGCACCCCTTGCAACTTGTGGCGGAGGTTCCCGCGCTCGGGAGGCGCTTTCCCCCTCGGAGGATACACAGCCCTCCCCTTCGCTTGCATTCCCTGCTTCTCCCTATCCGACGCCAAGGACCTCCTTCTTTGCTTCAGGCTCCGCCTTGCTGCCCCCAACCTTATTTCAAAGTCCCCTCACGCTTGAAAGGTGGTGGGCTTTTTTTCTTTTTGGTCCAGGGCGGGGAGGGCGGGCGGTTCTACTTAGGCAGCCTTGTACTATTTGGCCCGCCTCGGGTATGCTAATAATATTGAACTTACATAAAACTGAAAGTTGTTTCACGTGCTGTATTTGAGGAAGAGAGAGGAGGAGCGGCCCTCCTGCAGTATTTGCTTTTAGGTGGTTTCTTGAATTTTTCCCTTCCTTTTCTGATCATTGCACTTAGCTATTGTTCCAGACTGGTGAAAATATTTTATGTGTTAAGATCAGTGGTGTAGTATTTCAGGGTTGCAGGGGTCAAAGACCCGTTTTGGTTTTTTCCTGCAGGAAGGTTCCTGTCTCCAGCGTCCTAGGGCTGCCCAGTCATCATGAAAGGGGAGCTTTTTAGCCACTGAATAATGCCCCAAAGTATCATCATCATCATCATAACTGTTATTATTAAGGACACTGACAACACAAGGTGTTAAACGGATTTTGTTTTGAGGGTCTCATATTCAAATGCACACTACTCCTTGTACTTACATGCCACAACTCCTTGTACTTACCTATTTTGATAATAAACATGTGGTAAAATAAATTGCTTTGTCATTAAATATCATATGGTCATTAGGTAACTATTATAAATGTATTTGGAAAGAGCAGGAAGTGGCATAATTTGTCTAGCAACCATTGGCTACATTTGCTTCCAGCGCCTTTTGAATACAGGTGGACCCAGGACCACTAACAGATGGGTAAAAGGGGTAGGATTTGGGGGCCCAAAGACCAGCAGAAACCCCCTCCCAATTTTTCACTTTCATTTTTTATAAAAAAGTAAATCACTTGGTCATTTCTGAAGAAAGGGCACAAAACAGGTAGCTTCAATGCTTTGGTACTCCGCAGGCAGCACCATTGTTAAGGACTGTCCCTAAGTAATCAGACGAATGAATGTTGACCTCCTCCTCCCCACTTGGGACTTGGGAGAAGCCCCTCAGAGCAGCAGGGGAAAAAACAGGAGAAGCTGGATTGAGGATACTGGAGTATGTTTGTCAAAGTGCTTTTGCTATTTTACATTATTTCACCCCCCAGGCATGTTGCCTTTACAGAATAATATATAGTCAGTTCGTTTTGGTATGTTTTATTCAGAATTAAATGAGCTTTTATTCCTGCTGAGAATAATTGATATGAACGCAGACCCACCCCACTCTGATTTTTCATCTCCCCCTGCTTACAACCACTACCGGTCTGCTGCTCATTACTGGGCTGTTGTTTATTTACCCTAGCATTTGGCATCTGAGATGTGTGTGTGTTTCAAGTTACCAACCTTTTCCTGTTAGTATTTGTTTGACCTGTTTTTAACACTGAATTTTAAATTGTTGTAACCCACTCTGGGAGCTGTTGATGAAGGGCAGGTAATAAATTTAATAATAATTTAAAAAATAATAATAATTGTGAAATGCAACTGTAGAATAATTAAACACCTTATGACTGCTTCAAGATAAAATATCTATAGATTGTACACAAGAATATTATTTTATTGAGGTCGATTGCATAGTTTAACTCTGCGCTGCATAATGAAGTACTTTATCTGTTCCGAATCTCTGTCTTGTCTGGATTAAGCTTCAGTCTGTTTTGCCCTCATCCAGTCAGTTACTAACATCTGATGCTTCAGAGATTGAACAACTTCAATTATGGCAATTTCATGGCAATTCTTCGTTTTCTGATATTCCTTGCTCTTATCCTCTTAAGATCAAGGAAAGGGAGAAGAATACCTATACAGTACTAAGCGAGCAATCCTTAGTTTTTGGGAAGAAATGAAACTGAGGGGGTTGTTGGATCCTGCAGAAAGGAAAGTCAGTGTGGTGTAGTGGTTAAGAGTGGTGGACTCATAATCTGGTGAACCGGGTTCGCTTCCCTGCTCCTCCACATGCAGCTGCTGGGTGACCTTGGGCTAGTCACACTTCCTCAGAACCTCCTCAGAACTTTTGCATGCTATCTGGAGTTCCATGATGGAAGAAAACTGGGATATACAGTAAATGTAAAAAGAGAATTCATAATAATAAAGTATTGGTGAGGATTTATGAAATGGTGGGGCTTGAAATCTCATGTTACATTTGCTGTTTACTTCCATTTTAAGCTACTTTAAAAATGTATGCTACTTTTCTTAAGAATCTAAAGAGTTCTTCTATGACTATATCCCCCACTCTGTTGGTCTTTCTCAGTAATTTACCAGAATGGCCCCTGGGAAGCAGTCAAGGGAAAAGAAACTACAAAAGTCTCCTGAGTGTCCATCAGAAAAAGAGGCAAAAACAACTGGGAAAAGGAAGCGAGACACCAGAGAGCTGGAAAACGAGCCCTATGCAAATAAATTACTTGTGAAAAAAGCCCCCAAGATTCTGGAAAAAATGGGTAAGGTCTTAAAACATACATTTCTCATATGTGTCTATGTAATGCTAATGCAATTTGATTCTGTTGATATTGTTTGTTCTGATAGTTGCTATTGCTAACAGACCATGGGTACATGTAATTTGATCTCTTCATATTTAATCTTTTCCCCTGTCATTTTTCCTGCAAGCCTTTTGCTTCTCTCTAGGCCAAAATAGTAATAATGAAATCAGCTCTAAATGCAGCTTGTTTTGGTGGTTTGCCTCTTAACTAACAAAGGTAATTTAATCCCCACATAGTAAAATTGGGAGATTTTTAAAAGTATGCTTTGTACAGCAATGTGAAGCAGAAGTCAAATTCTTTGTCGCTTCATGTGGGGCTGCTCAGTTGTAACACTTTTTGAGTTAATGTTCTGGTAATTATTTAATTTGGTCCTGCAAACTTCATTATATTTCAGATATATGCATGTTTTACAATTGCATTCCTGCTATTTGGAATTTACCACTGGGCCCTGAGTCACATGTGCTCCAGGGTCAGAGAAATGAATGGTGCTTCAATGCTGGAAGGAGAAGCTGTTCCTTTCCATACAACAATGAATGAATGGTTTACACTTCCTTTCCTTATTTGAACTAGTAATGCATTGATGTGAACACAAAGACAAGTACAGGAACATTTGGTCAACTTTCCTTGAGACTTATTTATCCCATTCAGCAGTCCAGTATATTTTGCCTTTCCAATTTATCTGGTAAAAGCACTTTAATCTATCTTTTCCATATCTCCCTTTATGCACCTATTTTAACACTTCACTTAGTTTTTGTTTGAATGTTATTTTACAAGTATCGTTCAAAAAACTGCACTGGCTTTAAAAAGAAGATGAAGCTTTGTACAACCCGGAAAACATTAGAAAATAAAGCCTCTTAAAGAAATAATCTTCATGATATAAGCAGGCCCAAATATAACTCTCTGTGTTAAAAGTCTTTTGACATTAGAAGTCTCTCAATAGTGCAGATAAGGCTAGAAGTGTAAAAGCATTGGACATATGCATGTTCAAAATTGGGCTGTACTGCTCTCACTAGATTCTTTAGGAAACAGGATTAGGGTTAAGGCAATACTGACAGGAGCACAAGCAGAAGTGGTATCCAAGGTTATGGTCCAAATAATCAGGGCCTAAAACAAGAAGTCTAGTGAGAGGCAAGTTCGGGATAGTCTGAGGTCATCTTCAAGTTTAATCCATGGGCAGACAAAGGCATGGCAGGTGACAGGTCTGAGGTCAGGCTTAGGCTAGTCAGCCAGCCAAATCTGTCACAGTTCTGGTACAAAGGCATTGTTCCAGCAGTTCTTCCAACCAAATATGAGGGGGTTTTTGAGCTGGAAGTGCTGGACTCCCACCCTGAATCCAGATGACTCCTATCAGCTGCCTTCATCCAGAAGTCTCATTGGCCCCTATGGAGTGCTTGTCTGCAGTCAGGCCCTTCTAATGAGGTGAATCTTGTCTAGCATTTGAGGTACCATCTCTCCTCCAGGCTCAGGACTTGTGCACATGCACCCCAGAGGCTGAACTCACTTGTGGTGTGGATGGCCTCACCTCAGCCTGAGTTTGATCCCAGGGTTGTCGTAGTGCTGGGGAGTACAGGTTGTCCTCTGATGAGGAGTCTCCCAGCTGCAGAATGACAGAAACCCAATACTGTATGTGGCAATAATGAGTGCATCTTTTGAAATCTAGGTCTGCCCCATTCATGTGGTGGAAAGGGTCAGTAGAGTGTGGAATGTTTAAACCCTTTTCAGGCACTCTCATGCTCCATGTTTAAAGCAGAGCTTTCCAAACTTTTCATGTTGGTGACACACTTTTTAGACATGCATCAATTTGCAAGACAGCAATTCAGTTTTACTAGGAAACCAGAGGTTAAACTACCCCCTTTCCAGCCCCAGGAAGAGTGCAGGAAGTGTTCACGCAATACACCTACAAAGTGCACACTACGGTGTCACGGCACATAGTTTGGAAATCTCTCATTTAAAGTAAGACTGACTATAAGAAAAGTACTTGCCAGGGATGGGGGAGCACTCAATACCTCTGTTTGTGCCCCCTTTCAGTAGCAGCCCCACTGCTTTGCATATGAATGGAGAAGATCTATATTTTAAACAGCAAGTATGCTGCTGTGACATAGAGCTTTACCAGGCCAGTTAAAATCCATGGGGAGTTTTGCTGATATTAGAATGGGGGTTGCATCCTTAATATTCTCTCCTTTTGGTTGACTAAGGGAACACTTTTGTTTTATTATGGACCCTTCCTTGCAAAAATACATGTTTCAAGAGTTTCATTTGATCTGCTTCTACCTCATGATGAGGACTGTTGTCGTCTGACTCCTAAGAAATTGCAATATGCCGTATTCCTTTGCTTTGGGGGGGTGATTAGACATGTTGCAGTTAGATTCTGTGTTGCTGTAGATGTCTCTGGTAATTAAACACAAAACACAGAACCAATGTTCGAAAACAAATCCCAAGCTGAGTTGCTCAGCAAAATTCTCCCTGGACAACAGTGTTTTTAGACTTTTCCATGAAGAGTCAGCAGGTTTGTTTGTTGAGAACAGCCTGCCAATAGCTCTGCACATTTTCTGTAGACTACAGAACAAACCTGGAATATTCTGTTTCTGCAGGAACTCCGGGGGGCTTGGCTGGGGTTTATGTTCTCATGCTTTTGGAAGTATCTGGAATATTGTGCTTTTATCCTAAACTGGGCCAATATTTATTTTCTTCCACTGTGCTTTAAGAATGATGTCTCCAGCTACCTTACTTTTTAGCTCATTTTTAACCTCGTAGAGCTATACTGACTCCTAACCTATTTCAGTTCAGAAAGGGGGCAAAATACAGCCTCTGTGGTTTTTCCAGGCCTGTTGTAGCCATTGTTATTTCCTTGCATAGTCTTCTCACTACCCCGTTTTTTTTGCTTAACACCCAGCCAGCTGAAGAGTTTGAGTAGCTCAGAAACTTGAAGCACTCAATATTATACGCCTACCTAACCAGTGGTTGCCCATGTTTGCTGCCCCTAATCTATTGTAAAGTAAAGGTAAAGGCACCCCTGACCATTAGGTCCAGTTGCAGATGACTCTGGGGTTGCGGCGCTCATCTCACTCTATAGGCTGAGGGAGCCGGCGTTTGTCCGCGGACAGCTTCCGGGTCATGTGGCCAGCATGACTAAGCCACTTCTGGCGAACCAGAGCAGCGCACGGAAACGCCATTTACCTTCCCGCTGGAGCGGTACCTATTTATCTACTTGCACTTTGACGTGCTTTCGAACTGCTAGGTTGGCAGGAGCTGGGACTGAACAACGGGAGCACACCCTGTTGCGGGGATTTGAACCACTGACTTTCCGATTGGCAAGCCTTAGGCTCTGTGGTTTAGACCTCAGTGCGACCTGCTGTGTAGTGGTTCCCAAAGTCTGCTGCTCCTAATCTAGTGTAGTGAGAGTTAGCCTGCAATGCTATTCATACTTAACCTGAGAATAAGCCTCATTGAACTCAGTGGAGTACTTTGCATGTAGTAGTTTAGCATTAAATGTGTAAGAAGCTGGAATGAGTCCAACCCAAACTTGGGCTTGTATACTTCCTACCTCCTTCAACATGTCCAGCAAGAGACTTCAGCAGTGTTTTATTTTGCTTTCACAGAATCATGGCTTGTTATTACAATTAAACCAGAGACTGCAGTTTAAAATAGGCTCTGGTTAATTTAACAAGCCAGCCTTATAACTCATGATTTGAAGTGGCTTGTTTTGAAAACTGACTAGAATTTGTTTTAAAGTATGTTTTTTGTTTCATTGCACCTGGCTCCAGTTTGGGGTATGTGTCCATTTTAATTTTATTTTTTTAAAACCTGAAATCTGTCCTAAATGAGCATGTAAGTAGGTAGTAATATAACTTTTGCTGTTGTCTGGCAGGAGAAGCTTTCCATGGATCCATGGTGAGAAAAACAGGGGTGTTCTTCCATCAGCGAGAAACACAGAAGAACATTGTCCATTATCTACATCAGAATATGCTGGGTGGTGCTATTGGGACACAGCTCAGAAAGGTAGGTGTTTTTCCTTACAAACTGGCTGAGCACCTGAGGTTCCTGCAGTTTCTATTTCTATCTAAATGCATACTCTGCATAGTAGTGTGGAGGAGAAAAGAGTTATAGTTCTGTTATTATTGACTCTGTGACCCATGTTTATGTTCCCTTCTCCATAGTATGCATAATACAGCCATGTGTAGATTTTTCCTTTTTTAAAATCCACCTGACTGCATGACACTCTGCTTGCATTTGCACATAATGCTAAATGATGGTTTAGCTAGAATGAGCTTGAGAAAGACTGACTCTCCATCCTCCTCCTCCTGTGCAATTGGGAGAGGGATACGGGCAGAGTGTAGTTCCACTTTTAAACTATATTGGCTTAGCATTATTTTTGAACCAGGAATCCTGGTTTAAAACAAAACTCTAGTAAGTTTCATAACAAGTCAACTCGAAACCATGGATTATGAAGATGGCCTGTTTTGATAGGCTAACTGGAGTTTCTATAAAAACAACATCCTTGGTTCAATTGTAACTAAGCTGAGGTTCTTTAAAAGGTAAAGTAAATTCTGCTGATTTAGCCATGCAGGAGAAGGGGGAAGTGTGTGACTGTAGTGCTTTGTTCAGGCTCATAGCATTAAGGTTATGATGAGATGCAATGCTAAACTATGGCTATCTACAAACTTTTCCTTTCCTCCACCACATCAAATGTAAAACTTTAATTCTGGAAATACATAGTACCATTTCTTTTCACTCTTGCCCCTGTATGGACAGGATAATAATTTCTCATTGTTGTGTTGCTCATCTTCTCACCATATTCCTTTTCCCCGTATCATTTCTGGAGAAAACCAGCTGGGGAGGGGAACAATTTAAAGTAGAAAAACGAGCAGGTAAAGAGTTCCACAGTTCCTCTTGTTGTACCTCTGTGAAGCTTGCATCATCTAGATGCAGAAATGCATGTTGACAACATTATGACATCATTATGACATTAGCTGATTGACAGCTGATTGACTCACCTATCAAAGTTAGCCTGCAGGGTGTGAGGAGATGAAGATCTGGCCAAAAAGCTTCCTGATCCACACCTGATCTAGAGGTTGTTTTCTGTTAAGAAAATTAGAGGGAAAATACATATGGATGCATGTAGTGTAATACAGTGGTACCTCGGGTTACATACGTTTCAGGTTACATATGCTTCAGGTTACAGATTCTGCTAACCCAGAAATATTACCTCGGGTTAAGAACTTTGCTTCAGGATGAGAACAGAAATCATGCTCTGGTGGCGCAGCGGCAGCAGGAGGCCCCATTAGCTAAAGTGGTGCTTCAGGTTAAGAACAGTTTCAGGTTAAGAACGGACCACCGGAACAAATTAAGTACTTAAACCGAGGTACCACTGTATGGTCCACAGTTGAACCTGTTAGCAGTATAGTTGGAAGAGTAGCACAGACTTGAGTATATGGGAATTGCAGGGCTTATCTCTCTCTCTCTCTCTCTCTCTCTCTCTCTCTCTCTCTCTCTCATTGTCTTTGTAACAGTGTCTTCAGGTGCCCTTTGTACGTTCCCTCTATTCGTACCGCCTGTTCCGCACAGCAAGTCCCTTTGACAGGAGGGTTACATGCTTGGAATGGCACCCAACGCACCCCAGCACAGTTGCTGTGGGCTCCAAAGGTGGAGACATCATCCTTTGGGACTATGAAATGCTTAATAAAAGCTGTTTCATAAAAGGGGTAAGTCATTGTGAAGATCGAATGAAGTGTCTATGCAAGCTCTGTGTTAGAGTGGTATGTAGATTAATGATGAAGGCTTCTAGTTAGAACTCTGTTGCACTGGAGAAATCTGTGTTGCAATTTCCCAGCTTTCTATGCAAGGGAATGATCTGGCTACATATTTGAGTTAGATAATTTTTACTCTAAAATAGAAAATACATACGTATTTGGAGAGGTTCTTTTTTTATTTGTTTTTGCTCTTTACTTCAGCTTCATGCTTTGTTAGATGTGAAAGTACTTCATTGAGTTGAAGGAATGAGGTCCCTGCAAATGAAATAATATTTTTCATTGGCCTTGCTTTGAATTGTTAATAATGCCTTGGCAAAATACACTTGTGTTTATCTGTGGAGTGAACTTCATCTTTTTTAAAGGTTGAGCAAACCCAGAGGAAGAAAATAGCTTCCTTGAGAACTCTAAGTCTTCTCCAAGGATACTGAGCTGCTATGATTTGTATATCTGTCTGTATTCAAGCAAAGATTTTTAAAATAATATCGTCTTAGACATTCCAAAGAAAAGCTCACAAAAGCATAAGACTAATACTCTGGGCAGAAACATGACACTGGACTTTCATTTGCACCTTTATCAAACAAAAATAAGGGCGAGTATTATGGCAACAATGAATATGGAAGTTTCAGAGTTCCCAAGCTGTTGTTTATCATCTAGAACAGCTTTCCAGGCATCACCTCCATGTTGCATTTTATCCTCCCAAATCCTCACAAGAAGGTAATAATTCAGCCCCCAAATTGAGCTCCTGAAACTCTTCATATATATTATCCCCTCCCTCCATTGGGACATTACTTGTCTGCAGTCTTATCCTTTATCCCTTTCCCTGCTCCCACCGCTAGTACCCTTAGGTTCAGTCCTTTAGCAACTGTTCACAGAACAACCCATTCTTGTAAAGAGGTGGAGTAGGTGACTTTCAACAGTTTAGTTCATGGTGGCAACTCTGAGAAGAAGCTGAGCCAAACCACTCAAGGAGTTCTGCAGGCTTGCTCTTCAACATGGCAGTTATTTAACACAAATGGTATTGGCCAGAGGGAACTTCTCCCCTGTGAGGATATTTGTTCAGCTTGGCTAATGCCACTTAAAGATGAATGCTGCCTTGTACTGGTGTTAGATGAGATAACAAGAGGGACTTTCCTTCTTCCTCATCTCTGAGTGGCTTTCTGTTTTTATTCATCCCATTCATTATAGATGAGAACTGGAGGGGCCATCACAGGAATGAAGTTTAACCCTTTTAACCCTAGTGAGCTGTACACATCATCAGTTGCTGGAACTACTGCCCTGCAGGATTTTAATGGAAATACAATTCGAGTCTTCACCAGTACCGACAACTGGGAGTAAGATGTGATAAAAGTTTTTCCCTCCTCTCACTGCTTCTAGTATTAGAAGGCAACAAAACAGAGGAAGTGGTGTAATTTCGGCATGGGTCGGCCCTCACCTTGGTCTTACCAGAGTTATTCACTCAGAATGTGAATGATTTGCTCTTCTCGAATCGCTACTATTTGCTTTAATCCTGTACTTTATCTTTTAGCCCCCTGAAACTGGGCCTTTAGGCAGGTCACATAAGTAAAAAAACCATGTGGAGGAAAACAGTGTACAATTTGATATCGCTATGGAAAACATAGTGAATCATTTTGCAGAAGCCTATCTCTTTGCCTAAAGGGTTCTTTCTCATTTGGCAGAGATATATTTCCCAAATATGCATCAGATTGAATTTATTGCCTTAATTGTGCATGATCTGTCTGTAAATGTGACGTATACCCAAGCAATAACAAACATACTGTAATGAATAGATAGATAAAGAGCCATAACAGAACAAATTAGTGTTGGAAATGTGGTAGGAGATTGGTAGTTTGGGAACTCCCCTGTGCACGTGACAAAGGAGTGGAAATTATTTTATTGTGTTCCTAAGCTTGTTTTGAATTATATTTACAAATAAAACACACACATTCAGTATTATAACTTAACATTTATTCTGGGCACCAGTGTTTAGGATTATGAGCAAACACAAAAAAGAGCCTTGTAGCACCTTTAAGTTATTAAGAGGTGCATCTGATGAAGTGGGCTCTTCACAAACATTCTTGCCACAATAAGTCCAACTGTGTTGCCAGCTGCGAATAAGTGATGCTGTTAACAGAGATCTCTGTAGGCTGCTTTTCATTTTGACACTTGAGGAAAGCCTTCAATGACAATAGACTGAGATACATTAGGATTTCTTTTCTTCTTCTTTTTTCATCCTTATTTTGTCAGCATCTTGTGATACCATATCCCTTGTTTTTGGGTTCATTTTGACTGCTTACCAGTTTCACATTTTTTGTTCTTAAGCTATCTTAGGATCTCTTGAAACTTCATTGAGCACTTCATTTGATGTTACTTTGTCCTGATACTGATATTAACACCAGCTTTGGGAAGAATGTGTGAATAAACTTTTATCTGTGTCGACCTAAATGTAGGTTTGGTTGCATGAGTGTTTTATTTTCCTCCCAATTCAGGCATCAGGAACCTGATTCTCACAGTAGTTATCTGAAGCATATATCAGAAGCAAAACAGACACATGCTTGGATATCCTCATGCAATATTTTTATACCCCTCCACAGATGGAGGTCCTTGTATAAAGGAATAAAGGTGACATAAGTTTTTGGGTGAAGTCTTCACATTTTGATGCAGCAAAGCGAAGATTGATGGAATTAGATTAGTTTTCCTCTATGCTATGGAATCTCCAGAAGCTCCAATGGTTGTTGAGAAGTAAAATAAACAATGCCCTGGATGCAGCTGCAGAGAAGTTGTGAACAAATACCTTCTAAGAAATATATAATGGACAATTTCAGTGCTGAGGTTCAATAGGATGGAATAGTGTTCCAATTTATTCTTGGTTTTTCAATTGTGTGGAGGGACATCAAGTTGCAGTTGCCACATTCACATCCTTTAGTTGGAAGAAGAGGAACCTTAATGTAGCTGAAGGGAACTTTTTAATATGTGGGAAGTTGCCTGGCTTTATCATAAAGGTGCAGAACTTATTTGCGTTTTCTATACACAATTGGGAATATTTAGTACTATACTTGTTTAAAGACGGAGGGTGTGTGTCGTGACTTGAGACATAATGTTATATGTTGTCCTCAGAATTATCCTAGCTCTGCAAAGTTCTTTGTTTGCTCTATGTTTAAATAGGTACTGGAAGTGTTGAAGAATGTAAGAGTAGAAAGTCAATACTAATAGTTCCGCAAGAAGGAGCTTGATAAACCAGTCTACTAGCACACAGATGGCTTAGTGTTTCTCTCTTAGTTTTTTTTTAAATTGCTTAGTGCTTTTGAAGAGGATATTGTATAGCTTCTCAACATTTTTGAAGTGGAACTTCTGAAAGAAATTTGCATGCAGCATCTGAGAAGTTAACTAGTTCAGAGCTAGTACTGTACAAGGTGCAATGTTCAGTATTAAGTAGGTAGGTGTGAATTCACCTAGAGCCTGAACTCAGTGCATCTCTGCCAGGTTGTGCTGACTGCCTATTCCCATCCTTCCGCAGTAACTTAGGCATATTCCTCTCCTCTTCCAATCTGTGTTCCAGAAAGGCCCAGGAGACTCTCTTGGAGGCATGAAATTCAGCCCATTTGAGTCAGCAAATCTTTATGTGGCTTCAGGGGATGGCACCCTTAGTCTACAGCACCTTGAGGGCCGACCAGCGCAAGTGATCTCCCGCACCCCAGTCTGTGACCATGAATTCCATGATGTTTGGTGAGGAGTGAGAAGGGCAGTGTCGTTGTTCAGCTCATAAATTTCCTTTACCCTTCCTTTGAATGTGCCAGGACAGATTATTAGCATTTGCTTGGGCTGTTTCCCCGGGCCTATTGGAGGCAATACGTTTCTGATCATGTGGATTGGAATATGATTACTGTTGTGCATAATAGCAAATGGAAGTGGTTCAGCTTTTTCGTGGGCATGAGCACTTGAGTAGTGTTTTGCTTGATGGAGTGTTGAGTAGGATCCTGGAAATCCCTCTTTCCTTGGGTGCATAGCATACCCTGTATAGCACACCTGACACCTAGAGAAGGCAAATAACTTTTTCAGTAGGAATTCTACAAACTGCAGCACTCTAACCATGTCACGTATGCTCAAAGAAGAGTGAACAAGACAGGTTCTGGGGTTTTATCTTTACACTGCCTATTGTCCCGAACTGAGCGAGTGTGACTGGGCATCAGAGCCAATAAGGTCTGCTTTCATATAGCAGGCACGTTTATCAGCTGCATGTCTCCCATTAAAACAAAGTAATACAGGAAGGGAAACTATGAAGATATAAATTACACCTCATGCTTGGGAGTTAGCATTGGGAGGTAGCGTGCGATATGCTCTCAAAGAAAGAGGAATGTATAGAATTCTAATGCTTGTTTAGATCTGGGTTTCTTTTTCTAGCATTCTGGAGGTTCACTGGAAGGCATGTGAAAGATAAGAAGCAATCTCATCTGCCACAGAAAGTGTAACTTGGCTCTCACAATTGCAGGGCAAACCCTACCATTGGGCAGAACATGTTGGCAGATGTTTTAGGGCAGTAGTAGAAGCCCCTTGCTCTACTTTCTGAGCCCCTCAACTATTTCCCTATAAGAGCAGTGTGTGCCACAAGGTCTGCCTTCTGCTCCTATTTCCTGCCCCCTAAGCTAGCCTGTTGCTCTGAAGTGTGGTGGATGCTGTCTCAGCCCCAGTGCTGAAATAAGAGTCATCTGCCAGTCTGCTCAGCCTCTGTATCCATGAAATGGGAGTGTGTGTGTGTGATGGTGGTGAGCCATCTTGACCTATACTTCAGGCAGTGAAGTGTCTTGGGCTAGCTTTGGGTTCCTGTGTTTCACGACTTCCAAACTTATCTACCCCTTTCCCAACACTTAAAATTGGTGCTCATTTCAAATACTTAGAACTGATGCAATACACATAAATGTTTTAAAGAGTGTGCTTGGTCTTTCCAAGTGATGCCTGTTGGCTTTGTTACACTACTTGATAAATAATCCAACACAGATCCCACATCAGAATGCCACTAGGGTTCAGTTCAGCTCAGCTGTGATTCCATTATTTATATAAATACTGTTTGTGCATTCTGCTAAGAACAGAGAACCACCTTAGTTATACATGTAGGGGGTGAGCAATCTGAATTTGTACTTCTTACTTTTTTAGTTTCTGGTACTGCAGTGTTGATGTATCTGCAACTTGCCGGACTGTGGCGACAGGTGATAATGTGGGCAACGTAGTTCTGCTCAGTACTGAGGGCGAAAAGGTTAGTGTGCCCCTCCTCTTTGCCTTACAGCCTGCTTTGATCAGACATACATAGGTTTTTGGTATTTTTAACATCTGCCTAATGTTGCCCTGACTTAGAATATATATCATGGGTGATTTTGGACTCCTATCAGCCCCAACCAGCAAGGCCAATGATCAAGGATTATGGGAGTTGTAGTATTACAACATCTGGAGAACCACAGGTTCCCTTTACTGCAGAGATCATATTCCCCAGGAGGAGAACCTGGAAGTTCCTTATTTAGATCAATCTTTGATCTCCGGTAGAGTTTTGGAATTGTCTTTATTAGGCTGATTTAGAATACAAGCATATATTCTCCTGTCTTCCATATCATCACCATTATTATTTTTTAAAGAGGTTTTACCTTCTCCAAGAAAAGTATGTTTGATGTCTAAATCTCTTGCTCTGTAGTTGTAATGCATTTTGGCTTTTGTTTTATCCACTGCAGGTATGGAACCTGAAACTGCACAAAAAGAAAGTGACTCACGTGGAATTCAATTCTCACTGTGATTGGCTCTTAGCTACAGCCTCTGTGGATCAGACAGTAAAGATCTGGGATCTGAGAAACATTAAGGATAAGTCAAGTTCTCTTCATGTACTTCCACATGATAAACCCGTTAATGCAGGTAAGATAGCAAAGTGGCTCATGGCTTATACTCTGCCACCTAACCATTCTTGGCTTGTGCGTGTTTCAGCTCAGTGCCACATGCCTTTGTCTTTCCACTTTGCATTCACTGTACCACCTGTTGGCCTTGTAAAGGTCAATGCCAGTCCTGCTACCTCACACGATTGTTTTGATAAAATGAGATACAACCACATTATAAGGTACCCTCAAACCTTGGCATAAGTTGTGAAGGAATTTGGAAGATATGTCGGGGGGGGGACACTAGTCCTATTCATGTCATAGTTTCACATGTCTTGTCAAAAAGAGGAAATGTGTGTCTATACAGGGTGTGTCTATAGACTTGCTAAAATTTAAATCAAAGTTTTAATAGAAATGTTAGCCCCACAAGATGAAAACAACAACAGAAAATAATGGAGGTGGTGGCTTAGTTATTATTTTCCATGTTAAAAAAAATGCAACACTTGTATAAAATAGATAAAATCTTATTCTTAATGTCTGAATTGTGTTCATAAATAAAGGGTAACAAGAATTGTTTACCATCTCTTAAATGCACATCTTTTCAGCCAAATTCCAAATCATAGTAATGATTTCCCTATCCTTCAACATAGGAGGTCTTTGATTAGGCCATTTACTTGCAATCAGTATTTTGGCATCTGAAAACAGATTCCAAATAAACTTGAGATGTTTAGGCAACACTATGTATTTCAAATATCCAAGCACAATATCCAAGATTTATATTAAATGTTACTTCAAAATCACTGAATTTTAAACCAGTCCTTGCCTCCCCAAATTCTGCAATTGTGATTTCACAAAAAGTGTGTGGTAAAGCTAAAAATGAAGTCAGTGTGAATTTATTTAAGTCCAAGGAAACTGAATTTAGAGACACCAATAACCTACTGAAATCAGTGGTACTTAAGGATTTATGCAGATAGTTTGCTTGATTCTGGTGGAAATTCAGCATTTTGTTCTCAGATAAGATTGCTTGTTATATTCTAGTTATGTCTATAACTGGTGCTGTTTAGGACATATTCAAATGTTGCTCTTGTCTGTTTTAGAAGAGACCATCACTCAACATTTACACATTTATTAAAATTCTTCTACAGGACTAATAATAATAATAAGCATAGTGAGATGGTAATCATAGCTGCAATGTCTATAAATATAATATTTCATTGATTATTTTGTTATTGGCCACAATACATTTATACATATTCCTGTTTTCTCCCCCTCCTCCCCAGCATATTTCAGCCCAACGGATGGGGCTAAGCTACTGAGTACTGACCAGTACAATGAAATCCGGGTCTATTCCTCTTCTGATTGGTCCAAACCCCAGCATTTGATTTCACATCCCCATCGGCAGTTCCAGCACCTTACACCTATCAAGGTGAAGAAATAGGAGTGTTGACCTGGGAGCATGGCCCATTTGATGCAGAGAGCAGAGAGTTAAGAAGAAAAGCATCCTACAACTCCTGTATGGAAAATTGCTGGGAGCCTTATGGACAGGCTCTTTCTATATGTATAGATTCAAGTATAGGATATTGAGGAGAGTGGTTCATTCTGCTTCTGATTATGGATCTATATAAATAAGCGTTCCAGTATACAACCTTAGACTGGAATCTACAGTGACAGCAGGCCATTGTTGATGGCAGGGTTGGGCAGAAGGAATCCTAGGGCAGTGGCACCTAGTTGTAATCAGAACGTCTCCCTAGATTTGTACACAAGTTCCAAGTAGTAGGGTTAGTAAGAACCTATGGAAATTCTGTTGCTACATTATGATGCCTTGAAAGGTCTGCAGTTTGATTGCTCCCATGTGAAGGGTACGAGCTGAATCTGAATGACCCACAGAATGCCAGCACTTGATAAGATTGTTGTTGTCATTGTCATCCTAGTCCTCTGTAACACGTATCAGTTTAGCACTGACCTTGCTTAACCACCTCTTCTTTATTTTAGGCGACATGGCATCCTCGCTATGACCTCATTGTGGTGGGTCGTTACCCAGACCCTAGGTTCCCAAGCTACACAGTGGGCGAGTTGAGAACCATTGACATATTTGATGGAAACAGTGGGGAGATGGTGTGCCAGCTGCACGATCCAAATGCATCTGGAATTATCTCGGTATGTGTAGATAGCATGTCCAAAGACCTACTGTGCCCCCACCCCAAAAAAGTGGGGTTAGGGAAATAATTATGTCTTTTCTTAGATGGTGCAACTGATTGATGGGTTTGCTTGTGACAAACGTTTGCCTCCAATACAGGGCTTCTCCTTAAGAATAGCTCACACAGCTATTTTTTAAGGACAGGCATATTCAAAGCAGGAGTTCATTTGGGTGGGGAGGCCCTGTGTTACCACTTTTTGGTAGGACCACTATTGCCTAATGGAGAGAAATCCTCTGAAACCTGGATTGCCCTATTGTACTGGATGTGGCCAGGGCTTCACACATTTTAGCTTGACTTGGTAGCCAGCATCTGTGGTTTCCATTACTCTGACCTTCCTCTGGGTCTCACTTCTGACCCCATGTTGCACCTGCGAGATCTTTGGAGGCTTCTTGCTGCTACTGAATCATCCAAAGCATGGTGTAAGGTCAGAGATGAGACCCCTTCCCCACCCCTGAGTTTTCTGTACATGTGGGATGACTTAGGTATAGTCAGTCGGTGGAGACTCTTAATCTCACGGTGGTGGGTTCAAGCCCTACGTTGGGCAAAAGATTCCTGCATTGCTGGGGGTTGGACTAGATGACCCTTGTGGTCTCTTCCAACTCTACAATTCTATGATTGTGTGTCTGTGCATTTGATGTGTATCTCTTGACCAGCAAGAAGTGTGAGAGCTGTCAGAGTTTCTACATTGTGTGGAGACCTCAGGGAGGAAGAGGCACCTTCCACTTTCTGCAGGGTCAAGGCCATCAGAATCAGTTTTTTGTCGTTGCAACTGATGAATGTGTTTGTGAACTGTAGCAGAGACATTTTTATTTCCTTTTCTTTTTTTAGGTTTTCTTAGCTGTTTTTTTAAAAGAGCTGCTGAACTAGTCATTTGCAATGTTGCAAATTCCAGCCTTTCCACTGAATGCCTGGACAGACTACTGTAATAGCCCCACCCTTTCCTCCAGAGGCATGCCTTTCGTTTCCTAAACTCCAGAAATGAGGAGATGCACAGCTGTCTCCAAACTTCAATAAACAAAGTTCATGTCAATTCATTTGGTGTGTGGGCTGTGGGAAAGAATACCTGAGTTGTTTATTTCCACACCAGATGTTCAGAATTGAAATCAGAGCCCTGATATTTTTTTTTAAAAAAATCTATCTTAATTGTGCGTCCATGCAGTTTCTGAGGCAGAGGTTCATTTCCATTCTTGTGGTGGAAGAAATGTTTTATCTCCTGTTGCCAGAGCTGCCTCTTCCTAAGCCAGATTTCATGAGAGCTGCTCACTGAGGCTCCTGGTTAGATCCGTCAGTTAATTTTCTGCAGGAGGCTTTTAAAAATCTTTTTATTCCTTTGCTTCTTGTCACTATACGCATCTCGTGATGGACTGATAACGTAGGTGGGGGATGGAGGAGAGACCTGCTATTCAAAGCTGTGCTGATTTGTGCGAAACTCTTTCCACATCCAGTGCTGGGCATTTCTCTGTCCAAAATGTTCTGGTTTTTTATTTGATTGATGTTAAGTGAACAACCGACACAGTTACAATGCATTATTGTGTTTACATTTGCAGCTCAATAAGTTCAACCCTATGGGAGATACACTGGCTTCTGGAATGGGTGAGTGGTTGGTTTAATCTTACACGTTTGATAATGGACCACTGTTCTCATCAGATAAAAACAATCAGGCATTCTCTAGATAAAAGCATGCTGACAATGGGGTGGGATTTTGTGGCTATACCTATAACACTTTCTAGATGTTCATTTGGGACATTTTTATCCTACCTTTCCTCAACAACTACAAAAGTTGTATTTTAAGACTGTTTACATACACAGAATGATGGGTGGTACCGTATTTTTCGCTCTATAACACGCACCAGACCATAACACGCACGTAGTTTTTAGAGGAGGAAAACAAGAAAAAAATATTCTAAACAAAATAGTGGATATATGATTTTTGTGGTTCATGCTGTGGCCACAGACATGTGATCTGACAGTGAGTTTGGAGTAGCCCAATGCAAAAATCCTGAGGATCCATGTGGATCCATGCTTTGTAACCACGGAGGAGGGAAGGAAGGGGAACCATGGATCCTCTGCTCACGACTGCAGCAGATCCCCCCCGCCACCCGCAGGCTTTCGCTCCATAACACGCACAGACATTTCCCCTTACTTTCTAGGAGGAAAAAAGTGAGTGTTATGGTGCAAAAAATACGGTACTTTAACAATAAAAGCACAAGAGAGAGTGGTGCTGAACCCATCCCATGCCTTACCTTCCAGCCACCTTCTTGGCTCTGTTACCAGAAGCGAGCCAGAAACAGAGAAAATATGAGGTTGAGGAGAGTTCATCACCCCATTCCTGTGGGATCCTTTTGCTGCTAAAGATACCAGTCCCTGCTTAGCATGTGAACGGGCCAGTTTTGTGTATTTCCACGTGCAATCTCTTGCTGTCACAGTCACACCTACCGTATTTTCCCGTGTATAAGATGCCCCCATGTATAAGATGACCCCTAATTTTTTTAAACCCAAAATTAAGAAATTAAGTTGTTTAGCTTTTTTGGGGGGTGGGGGAGGTCACTTCTGCCAATTGCACACCTGTCTGCCCGCCACTGCTGATCGCTTGCCACAGTCACTGCCGATCGCACACCTCACTGCAGCTGCCAATTATCTGCCCGCTCGCAGCTGCCAACAGCCCACCCACCCACTTGCTGTAGCCGCCAATTGCCTACCTGCCTCGCCACAGCCACCGATTGCCTTCCCAATTGCTGCAGCTGCAGTCCATCGCCAGCAGGCCTTGCCACAACCACCAATCGGCGCTGCCAATCTCCTGCTTGCGGCTGCCATTAATCACCTGTCCCCCCCTGCATTCATTATCCATGTATAAAACAACACCAAACTTTTGCCTTTTTTTTAAAGCAAAAAGCATCGTCTTATACACGGAAAAATACGGTACTTTGACCCTTGAGTACTTTGTTCTTTAGCTTAGAAATGATAGGGTGGAACAGTCTATTGAAAGGAGAGTACTGCTGCCATCTATTGGCCTTTTAGGCAGTAATGCAAAAGGCAGAAGGCCCAGAATAAATTAACCTTGGCAGTTAGATGGATTCCTTAAGTAAAATTACCTAGCACCTGGGACAAATAAACGTTTTAGCAGTACCAGTATACCAGTGCCTTTGTCTGCTACACTGTACCAAGGATTGTGGACTGAACCTGTACACTTTTACTAATTTCCAGCAGTCTGCTTCCTATCTTAAGTGGACCCTTCCTTGCTTGGAGGTAATTTGGCAACATCATAAAGGCATGCAAGAGAGCAAGGGACAGGGGAGAAACACCAGGTGATAAGCTAATGGCGTATCAGGATTCCTTGGCGAGAAGAAAGGAGGCATGGGGGGAGTCTTGGATGGGAGGCAGCAACCTGAGTGACAGGCAGATTGCTGTTAGGAGCAGTAAATCTGCGTGATTAATGGGTTGCAGTTAGTTTTGTTATTTTCTACGATTCAGTCAGGCTATAGCTTCATTGTCTTCTGGTGTTTTTGCAGTACGTTTTTAGCTGAGTGCACAGTGTGATTGGTGATGATGACTAGTGACTGAGTGGGAGATATTGTGGGAGTTAGTGTGTGGATTGTGTGTGTGAGCGGGTGGATGTGTGAGAATAGAATGGAATGAGTGATACTGAATGAGCAGCAGATGTATGATTTGAGTAGATGTAAGACAGAATTCGGATGTAATGTGTGTGTGTCATTGAGATGAATGCTGTATATTGTGAGTCAAGGAAGGGGGAAGGGATCATTGACTCTTAAGATGCTTTTATAATTTGCCACTTTGTGTTTGTTTTGGGGGATTTTATTGTATTGTATTTTAATGTTGTTTCTCAGTTTCCTTGTCTGCTCTCTCTCGCTCTTGCTCTCCATATATATACTACACATAATTGCAGGGGCGCATGCACACACAATTTTATAAACCACTAAGAAACTGTCTTAAGTGTTAAAGAGGTTTATAAAGTGTTAAGAGGTGTTTGAAAATATGAAATAAAAAAATACTCAGGTATAGCTGTCTAACTTAAAGGTACTGTTAAGTGTTGGGAAAGATGAATTACTGATATACTTGATTATTAGCTACTGCCTTGGATGCTGTTCCTGTAATGAGACTTTGTAGATCTAACATCAAAAGCCAATTGCTCCATTAAACTTTAGTAGCTGAGTATTAAGCAGGTCTGGCAAACAGTGTCTGAGCTCTTGGATGTATCATCATCATCATCATCATCATCATCATTTAAAATATGTACTTGGGTAACAATAGTACATACAGAGGCTCTGTTTTCAAGTCAGATATTTCTTCATACAGGTCAGTCACATTCAGAGTGAGACATTACAGTTACAGGCAATATGGGTTTGGCGGGAAAGAAAGTGGGAAGAGAGATGGGGGAAAGAGGAGAGATAGTAAAGTTTCATTCTTTTGCATAATATATAAGCAAAGCGTTTGTGTCAGCATCATGTGAACGATTCCTTTATTTTTGCTGGCAATGGTCAGAGCTCTTAGAATGTACTTTTTATTTTGCTTTCCAAAGCAGAATTCCTACAATTGTCACTTTTTTCTGGCAGGTTTTAATATTCTGGTCTGGAGTCGGGAGGAAATGGTAACCCAGAATCAGGAGTGTCTCATGCAGTCCATGACAGAGCAGGGAATGAGATGCAGACGCTTATCTCGACTGGGGACACAGAACCAAAGCCAAGCAACCACAAGCAAGCTTAAAACTAAACTATTTAGTCTTGAATTAGAGAGCACCAAAACAAAGGGCAAAGAGCATAAATTACAAGAGAAGAAGAAGAGAGGAAAATATTCAGAGGACTGATCAGGCAAGCGTATGTGGTGTTCATTTAGAGCAAAGCCTGTGCTGGCAAGGTAGGCAATGGTGGCTTCAGAGGGAAGCAAGCCCTTACCCTAACCCAGCTCCTCTGGATCATGGATTTTATGTTCCTGGATCACGGATGGTATGTTTCAAAATCCTTTATTAAGAGCAAAGAATGGGTCCACACTCAATACTCACATGCATTTGGCCCAATTAAAGGAGCACCATATTTGTGCACACTTGCAGATTTTTAACTGTCTGGGACATGGCACAGTGTAGTGAACTGGGCTATGCTGACAGTTCAGTTTGCATTTTCAGAACACACTATTTCCCCTTCCAGTGTATTAAGCAACCTGGGTTTGTCTTCCCATGCCAGTTCAAAATGTGAGAATTTCCCTTCTCAAGGGTTCTTTCCCAGCACTGCTTCCTCAAAACAGATATGTTGTGAGGCACTGTTAAGCTAGAAGCATTTACTTGATTGATAAACTGCTTGTGGCCTAGGTATAGAAGTACAGACTTCGTGAAGAGGCTGTTTGAGACTAAGGCAGGTGGCTTGGGTTTTATATTGCAGCAGTTGCCATTGGGATTTTGTTTTGTTCACCTCATTTACAAAATTGAGATACATTCAATAAAGTTTTGTATGGAACATTTTTTTTTTGGTAATGCCTGAGAAGCTGAACTGCTCCCTAAGAAGAAAAAGAACTAGGACGTAGGCATATCCAAAGACCAGATACAAGGAGCTTTACAAACTTTATCCCAAATAAAATGAAGTTCTGTGAATAGAATGAATTATGCAAGTTTCAGTAACTTCCATAATTTTGCTTTCAAGAACTAGGCCTTTTAGATCCCGCCTCCCCCACCCTCTGGTAAGAGCTATGGAACAAAAGAAGGGGAAATATTGTGGACAATTTAAAGTGTTATTGAAAATCTGCTCAACTCACCTCGTAATCTCCTCCCCTGCTTCTACTTCCATATGCTCAAGTTTGATTCCTTAAAAAGAAGCAGTTTCAAGATGTTCCAACTGCACACCAGATATAAATGTGCAGAGTAGGTGGAACCCTATAAACTCACTCCTATAAATACATCAGTTTACATACAGAAACAGTAAAATAAAGTGTAATACCTACAGACAATTTTCATAATGGCAGGTTTTTCCTTGGGGGGGGGTGTTTTCTCACTAGGATCCATGATGCAAAAAGATGTATTTTGCAATTGCACCCCCCCTTTTGGTCCAGCTCTAAAACCTGCTCAGAGGAAGAAAGAACAAGAGTCCAGTCTTGATTTTCTCCACTTGGTTTTTAATTGGGGGGGGGGGAGGGGAAGGCTAAGAAAATTATCCAAGTGAATTACAAAGACAACAATCAGAGACTCAAACAATAAATCACAGAAACCTTTTATGCCCTCAGTTTGTACCAAAGCAGACAACTTTAAATCTTGCCCCTCTTGATTTTTTACCTGGCTTGCAGGAAATACATGTAATAGTAATCAACCAATTGTGCTGGACTTCATTTGGCTCTGTGTTTGCATCCTGCCCTGCAGGAACCATGCCATGCAGTTGGGTGATCAGCAATGGGGAAAATATAGATGCTGACAGCTGCAAACCGAGTTGGCCATTTCCCCCCCCCCTTTTTTTGCAGAATTATATTGCATGACGTGTTGCCAGATGTATGCAATATATGCAGGTTCATAGAATCATAAAATTGTAGAGTTGGAAGGGACTCTGAGGGTCATCTAGTCCAACCCCCTGTAATGCAGGAATCTCAACCAAAGCATCGATAACAGATGACCATTCAACATCTGCTTAACAACCTCCAAGGAAGGTGCACCTTCTGAGCAAGTTTGTTCCACTGTTGAACAGCTCTTGCTGTCAGAAAGTTCTGGTTGTTTAGCTGGAATCTTCTTTCTTGTAACTTGAATCCATCGGTTCTGGTCCTACACTCTGGAGCAGAAGAGAACAAGACTGTTCCATCTTCCATGTGACAGCGCTTTAGATATTTGAAGATGGCTATCATATCTCCTCTTATCTCTTGATCATCTTGGTCACCTTTCTCTGCATATGTTGCTGCTTGTCAATATCCTTCTTAAATTGTAGTGCCCAGAACTGGACACAGCACTCCAGGTGTGGTATGACTAAGGCAGAATATTATTTCCCTTGATCTGGGCAATATACGTCTGTTGATGCAGCGTAGAATAGCATTAGCTTTTTTTTGCTGCTGCATCACACTGCTGACTCATGTTAAGGTTGTGGTCCACTAAGACCCTGAGTTCACTTTCTACTGGCAAGCCAGGTGTCCCCCATTGGTTATTCCTGCCTAAGTGCAGAACTTTACCTTGGTCCCTATTGAAATTAATTTTCTTAGCTTTGACCCAGTTCTCCAATTTGTTAAGGTCATATTGAATCCTGATTCTGTCTTCTGTGGCATTAGCTACCTCTCCCAGTTTGGTGTCATCTGCAAATTTGATGAGCGTATGCTCAATACCTTTATATAGTGCTATTTTTCTGGGAAAAGGTGCCAGAACTCACCATGAACGCCTCCCTTCTTCTCTTATAATGGCAATGGCGCCCACCTGAGAGGTGCTGGAATTGAATTCCGGCGAGTTCCAGTTGAAAAACAGCCCTGCCTTTATCCAAGTTTATAAAGACATTGAATAACAACGGGCTCAGGACAGAACCTTGCAGCACCCCACTCGTCACTTTTATCCAGGATGATGAGGAACCATTAGTGAACACTCTTTGGTTTTGGCCAGTCAATCAGCTACAAATCAGAGACGGAGCTAGCTGCTCTGGCACCTGGAGCGGCACACATGCTGTGCACTCGGGGGGGGGGGGGCTAGCTGCCCGTAGGGGTGGGGCAAGCATCCCAGGGGGGCGCGATGTCCCCCCCCCCGGGATGACACCCAGGGACCCCCTTCCTCTGCAAATCCCCCTAACCAATTAACTCATGCAGCCCACATTTTAACAGCTTCTCTGCAAGAATATAATGGACTTTGTCAACCCAGAACTCTTCAGGTCTCTTATCAACAGTGAGAAGCTGCAGTGCAGAAAGTGGCTTTGGGTGACTTTGAAAGACCAATTCATGGGGACTATGCTCTGCCTCCATTGTTGGAGGCAGTATGTCTCTGAAAGTAGTTGTTGGGCATCACAAGTGTGGAGAGTGCTGTTGCACTCAGGTCCTGCTTGTAGGCTTCCCACAGGCACCTGATTGGCCACTGTGGTAAAACTTTGGCCTTACCTAGGAGGGTGGTTCTTACATAGCGCTATTTGCAATGGAAGCATCAATAAATATGATTACTAGGAAGATGGGTAATGTAGTGAGGGACAGGAATACTCTTGTCTTTATTTTAATGCATGTGCTGAAGCCTCAGAATGAGCAGCACATCTTTCTGGGGGAAAGATTAGGACTGCCAGCTCCCCACAATCCCATGCTTAGATATGTCTGTTATTTCCAGTGGTTTTTCCCAGGGGTACTCATGGATACGCAGTGCCGGCACCTCCCCCCTCCTCCAAATGTTAAAAGTGTGGCACTTACTGTAAGAACTTCATGGTGTGTACTGGCACTTTTTTCATTAAAAAAAAGCGCTGGCCATTTTAAATACTGATTGCTGTTCTCCAAGTAACTAACTCTTCCCACTTAGCAGAGCTGCTTTCTCATCCAGCTCCCATATTTTAAAATCCTGGCTTCCTCTCTGCATCCAAGGGAAAAGACCAAACAAGTGAAGTTTTTATTAGGCACCTCTTGTTCTTTTCAAGCCTCTGATTCTTTTCTGAAGAATTCAGTTGCTGTCCTTGGGAAAGGTGGGGAGAAAAACCAGCATGGGCTACTTTTAAGGAGGGAAAGGAAAGACACTGTTTTCTGGATTTGGCCTCAGATTTCCTGGACTGAGCCCTGGGTGAAGACGAAGGAATGAGGCTTTCTTGCCTATGGGAGCAGGACAGAGAGAACACTTGTTTCTTGTTTTGAGCAGCTATGTCTGAAAGGGGATGGGAAGCAGCGGGGAGGAGAGAAAAGCAAAGAGTGCGTTCAGTTTTTTGGAGAGGAGGACTGTGTTATTTGATTGCAAAGTATGCTGGGGAACTCATGCCTGTGTTTGCAATCATGCCTGGACTCTTATTCCTTAGTGTATGTAGAGAGCAGGTAAGCTGTAGTTTTTCAAGCATGAAGGAAACACATTCTGTATATGCTCAGAAGCACTTCTGTTCAAGACTGGGTCTGGGCTTGCTTTTTGTCTTCTTGTTTGTACTCAAGACATTTGTGTGCAGCTGTGAGTGTTCTTAATTTCTTTGTGTTTTTAGAACAGCAGAGATGCTTATTTTTGTGTTCTTTGCATGTCAGATATAACATGCATGATGAGAAAGTGCTTGAAGATGTATAGGGCAACATACTTAGCTACTTTTTCTGCCTCAGAGACTTACCTTTGTTTTTAAAACAGCAGATTTTCTTTGAATCTCTGCTGGTCCAGAATATTGTGCATGATACAGGGCATTTAAAGAATGATTCTAGCCAGTTTGCTAATAAGCACTTCTAAATTCCACTAGTTCACTTCCCATTAAACACAGGGCTGCACTGCTTTGTAAGAATACGTTGAGGCTGAAAATAGTGGGGAGACAGAGGAAGTGTACTGCGTTCCACTTACTGAATTTCTGTAGTCAGTGACAAATGGGAAGAAGGCTGCTTTTGAGAAAGTCGTTTTTTCCTCTGTTATATAAGATTGGGTCCAGCCCCAACCTTATCCTTCTGTATGGACCCAGTGGCTAAGAGCCAAGTACGTAAGACAGAGAGGCAGTGGTTTGATTCCCAGTTAATAACTCAGCTGGAGAAGGCAGTTATAGCACCAGGCCCCTTTCCCACAGTTCAGGGAGGTTCAAGTAACAACTGCCAGGTGGAAGCAAGGCTTTCTGAGGAGCAGCAGGTTTCAGTTGGGAAGGCTGCCCATTCTGCACCAGTAGCAGAGACTTCAGCATATTGGGTTCAAAAGAAGCAAGACGGGGTCCTTGATAGAACCAGCCACGTACTGGCAAACAGCAACCCCAAATCATGCTTGCATTTCACTCCAAGTTCATGACTGTATTATTCGCTTGGCAGCTCGACTGCATCCAATAGTCGCAACAGCTCCACCACAGAGTCTGGGCCTTTTGTCTTAGAAGCAGCAATCAGGACAAATGAAGAAGACCCTTAGTCACTGAAAGAAGCCCCTCTTGTCTCTAGAGTCAGCACTGTGCTCTCCTGCTGCCTCAGGAGGGGCTGGAGCAAATGTCAAGGCTGTTCCTCTCCTTCATTGGAAACGTGCCGGTAGCCAGGAGGCTGGGACTTGGAACGGAAGAGTACTGTCAGGAGCAGGATAATAAGCAGGAAGAGGATGGATCCACAGACAGCCAAAACCACAATAAGTTCTGCAGAGGGTGAAATGGGGGGAAAAAATGCTTATGGCACTTGAAATCACTTCAGTCCTCCTTTGGCTTATCTACTGGAACAGCCTCCACTCACCTGTGTCTTTCATGGTGCTTGCTATCTGACATTCCTGTTTCCAGTCCTGTGGAGTAACAGGCTCGGTGAGTTGCAGGAAATTCAGCAGGGGACAACGCTGTGCGCAGCCAGGCAGCTGCACTGGGTAAGGCTCCTTCCCACTCTCATTCCGAAAGAACATCTCCACTGAAAAGTTACTAGGAGCAAAACAGGGAAGAGAGGAACTGAGATTCTGATGATTTGCCGTCCACCTTCATATCATATTTTCTACTGGAATCAAGCCCTGAATCATCGTACAACCCCCTTCACCCTTAGATGTATGAGGAATGCTAGAAATTAACAAATGCTGGGTTGTCCCTCTTTGTTTTTGAGCAAGGGGCAAAAACTAAAAATTAGACTGGATGTTACTTGCAAATAACTCATAAAAGTACAGTGGTACCTTGGGTTACAAACAGGACTGTTAACAGGAATATATGTGCTTTGTCAGGTGTTCTTAAATTCAGAGATGCATAAAAGTACTGTTGATATTCCTGCTTGGAATTCTATCACAGTCATATCAGACGTAAGGCTTTATTAATATATTCATTGGTAACTCCATCACCACAGGGGAGAGAAGTATAAACCCTTCTTCATCTTAAGATTGCAAGTCTTACTTTTACCTCATTTCATCTCCTGTGAGTATGTGGACAAAAGTTAAGGTACAGCAGGCTGATAGATTATTGCCTCTGAATACCATTTCCTTTGATTGATATGCTTCATGAAGCCCTCACCCATCATCATCCTGATACAGCTCAAATATATGACACGAGGCATATGGTGGTTGCCTCCCGCTGTAAACATCCAGAGCCATCTGCAGTGCCACAAGGGTGGTGTCATGCTGAGAAAGAGGAAGAAAAATGTGAACATCTCCTTTGTGCATATGGAAGGGGACTTAAAACCACATTTCAGAAGAAGGCAGATTGGCAGAGATTCCCAAGGGGCTGGTAGGAAGAATAAGAAAGGGACTCCAGGACCATGGAAAAAAGGCTGGCACCTATTTCAACACCCTGTTTGGTTGTAAGTTGCTTTGGGTTGCCCTGGACAAGATAAAGCAACTAACACATTTAGTAAGTAAATAAATAAACTAAGCGGAACATTGGGAACTGCACTACAAGGAGAGGCTAAGTGACAAAGTTCTCTGTTGCTTGTGAGAGCATCTGGGGTTTTTTTTTGTAGCATCCATAGTTGCTGCAAAGAGACGAAGTGCTAATTTGCTTATTCCTTTCACAGAGCAGGAGAAACTCTGCTGGAAGCTGCAGCTGTTTTTTTTGTTCACAAGATGGTAATAAGGAGAAGGCAAGCACAGCTCCCAGAAACAAACTTACTGCTGAGTACATTAGCATTTTGAAGTGGCGAGGTGTGGAGGCATTTGCAGCAAGAGTAAGGTTTTTCCTTATTTGAGACAGGAGGACACCTGCAGAAACAGAACAAACTATCAGAACCTAGTTCTTGACCAATGAGCGAATGCTCCTCCACTCCTTCCCATCCTGCCTTCCATGTTCTTTCACTTACCACCCTGCAAACGAGCTTTTTCCACCCGTTTGTGGATCCCAAAGAGGAATTCGAAGCTGAAATCTTTCAGCTGCTTCAGCTGAGTCATCACATTGAGAGTTACCCAGTCAGGAAGATGTTTTTTGTGTGTTTTCTGGAAAGATGTCGCAAGAGAGAGAGAGGCCATTCAGAGATACAAACTAGGCAAACAAGAATGAAAGGCCCCCCCCTGAGATATGGCAGCCGGTCCGGAATGAGCTAGTCCTAGGATCCAAGGCAAATCTTTGCCCTCTGAACTTAAATGCCTCAACCCAGGACCACAGACGCATATGTAAGGCAATGCCGTTTGGATCAAAACTCAACAGCCAATATGATCAGAATTCATGAAGAGAAAATACTTTGCTTTCAAATCTTTGGTGTGCTCAAGGGCTGGGGATGCAGAGGAAGGAACTGTGCTTTCCTAACAGCCTCCGGTAGCCTTCATTTCGTAAACTCCCAAGTTTTCCTTCACAATAAGCAGATTAATCTACTTATCCAAGTGACACAATATTCATTATTACTTGCATGGAGTTTCAGGTCTAACGTGTCTGACTGTGATGCTCGCACTTTTAAGTAAAAACTGATTATGCAAATTTTAACGTTGCACTAACACCTGTTTCTCAACTTGACAAGGGAAGCTTCTTTGCACATCTGTGGCAGACTCTAAAGTAGACAGGATAAGCCTTTCCCACAGAAAAGAATTTCTGTGAACAGAAATTGTGTCAGAAGAAAGCTTCAAATCTGCTCTGTTCTCTTGCAGTCATCTCACTTCTCAATGCAGTTTTCCCACTAGAGTACAATTAAGTAAAGGTAAAGTACTCCTGGACGTTTAAGTCCAGTCAAAGGTGACTATGGGATGTGGCGTTCATCTCGCTTTCAGGCCGAGGGAGCCAGCGTTTGTCCACAGACAGCTTTCCAGGTCATGTGGCCAGCATGACTAAACCACTTCTGGCGCGACGGGACACCATAACAGAAGCCAGAGCACACGGAAACGCCCTTTAGCTTCCCACCACAGAGGTACCTATTTATCTACTTGCACTGGCATGCTTTTGAACTGCTAGGTTGGCAGGAGCTGAGACAGAGCAACGGGAGCTCACTCCGTTATGCAGATTTGAACTGCCAACCTTCTGATTGGCAAGCCCAAGAGGCTCAGTGGTTTAGACCACAGTGCCACCCACATCCCTAGACCACAATTAGGGCCATGTGGAAGGGCCTGCCAGAAATTGAGCCCCTAGTGTGCCCACTAAGGCCTTTTGCCCCCTCCCAGTTTTTAAAATCTTGGGGGGGGGGGGGAAGGCTGTTTGTTAATTTGTTAGGGTGGTCACATGTCAGTGGTGGGTGAGGACAAAGGCAAAAAGTGGGTGGAACAACAGATGTGACTCTTTCTTTTGTGCAGCTGGCTATGTTACAGCCACATAGAGACCAGAGCTTTCTACACACACACACACACACACACACACACACACACAGAGAGAGAGAGAGAAAGCTAGCTCTGCATCCTCCAAGCAAGCAAAAGCACTCAAGGAAGGTGCAGAGCAGGGGTAGCAAGAGGTGTAGCCTGAGGAGAGAATGTGGCCTAGAGTAGGGCGGTCCAACTTTTCATACCAAGTGGGCCACAAGAGTAATTTAGCATGGAACCTGTGGGCCACACACAGCTTTGATGCACCCGTTGGGGGGGGGGAGAAGTGAGGCCAAATTTGACACCCACACCCACAATCCTCATACTGCCAGCTAACCAAGGCACCAGACTTTGGGAAGGAGGCACAAGGCTCTGGCAAGGTCCCAGAGCCCTCACAACTCCTCCCGAAAGCTAGGAAAGTACTAACTAGGCTTTGGGAAGGAGACAGGAAGACTCCAGGACCCTGTCAGAGCCCTCACACCTCCTCATCTGGCAGTGCAAAGGCTGCTGGGTGGGGTGTCTCATGTTGCCACGGGCTGCCAAAAAGGCCTTGAGGGCCACATTTGGCCCCTGAGCCTAGGTTCTAGAGCCAAGAGCACAGACAGCTTCTGATACTAAATGGGTTGTAGAGCAAATGACTAATGACTACAGATGGACAGCTCACCTCACAGAAGAGTGTGTCATATACACTCCAGACCGACTCGAGGGAGACATCCTGGATTCCCGTCTTGTTTGCCACCATCTCCAGAAATCCCTGCAGGAGCAAAGGACAGTCAGCTCTTCCATCTCTCCATGCCACCACCATTGTATAAAGAGATAGAGAAGTACATCAAACTTGGCATACCATGTACTGGATGGTCTTATTCACATACTCTGCAGTCTGCCGGGTCTCATTTTGCAGCTGTTCGTAGCGGGGACAGGGAGATAATGGAAACTTCAGGAGCTGGACAGAGGCAAAACAAAGATGTTCACTAAGAGGATCATTTGACCGTGAATCCATCTTTACAAGCAATGCTAACTGTTGCGTCTGCTTGGTAATGGGCTAATTGCTGAAAGCAAAGTGATACTTCTAAGAGAGGCTGCCTGCCTCCAGACAGGTGAAACGGGGCCTGAGAAATGCAACTTGCTCCAAAATGGGAATTGCTGAGGAGTCAGGATGAAGAAGTGGAATGGTAGCATTTAAGGTAGATGAAAACAATTGGAGAGAGAGAGAGAGAGAGTTTTTTTTATGCAAGAAGGTGCAGTCTACTGGTACTTAGGTCTGAAAGTGACTTACATGCTCTGCTGAGTCAGGTACTGTGTGGACAGGAATAGGCTGCCAAGAAATATTGGGGTTGAACACTTGCCACCCATCTGGAGGGTACAGTCCTGCCAGATTGGCCTCGGCACTCATCAGGGTCCGATCAAAATCTGTGCTGCGTATGTAGATCTGCCAGAGTATAGCATCAAATACAGAAGGTCATTTATGTTCATGGTTCTGCTGTGGTGCTGATCTGATTTAGACATGCTCTTAACAAGAGACATAGTAAGGAAGCCAGCAATAAACAGGTCCCAACAGAGTCTGATCAAAGAACAATTTGATACGCATTGGTATTCTGAATATCTGAGCTGCTATAGAAAGCAAGGAAATAGAATGGGTGCTTGGGATGGAAAGTAAAGTAGAGGCAGCAGATGAGCTAGAAAATCAAGCATAGCTGTGGTTAGGGAAGCTACAGAAAAGGCAATGGAACTTCACAAATCCAAAACACAGATGTTCTAGCCTTGAGTTATGTGTGTGTCACTTTCCAAGGCTAAAGGCCACCCACGTTGAATGCTGAGTTGAGTGCTGTTGTATCATGCCTTGAAAATGCAAAGTGTTGTTCTAGGCTAGCTACAAGGACAGATCATATAGTGGTCCCCTAATTATCTAAAGGACATATGGAATGGAGGGGAACTGGCACAGACTGAAGAAGCCTGCATATGTTGTCTGTGGCAATCAGATATGTTGTCTGTAACCCCTATCTTAGAGCCCTACAGATGTGCCTCTATGTATCATTCTCCATAAGGAATTTAATGCTTCAGTGCCCCCGGTGGGCAAGTCACTAACAGGAGTGTGTCTATGACAGCACAAAACCTGCAGGGCAAAATAAATCAGCTCCCTCCAAACAGGATATTCCACTTGAATCTTCACTTATGCAAATAAACAACTTGAGTTCTAAGAAGGGAGTGTATGTCAGAGCCTAGGACTTAAGAACACATAATGTAATCAAACAGTGTGGAAATAAGCACCCTTTGAGATAATTCCCAATCCCTTAATTTATCCCTGTTTCTTTAACTAGTCTTTGTTTTCAACAGGCACCTGATGTTGTTATTCCCTGAAGCATTTCAGAATGTGAACCTTTACTCCACGTATTTTGGTCTGCTCTCAAATGAGTTCAGTGGGCTTGGCGCAGTCTTTTAAAAAGACAACTGTCCGCTTTTTAAAAAGTCTTTTAAAAAGACAACTGTTTTTTCATTAGTCTTCCAAAAAGATAGCAAGCTGAGCTACCTGCAGATAAGCAACAGATAGTGGAAGCTGAGAGGTGCCGGGGTTAGATTTAGTCTCCAGCTCTGAGGGGAATGGGCTGAATCAGACCAGGTGCGACACAGGTTTCCCCGGGAAGTTCAGAAGCAACTAGAAAAGTGTTGCTTGTCCATATATCCACTCTACAAAGCATATGACATGGGGTGCTGGTACCTTCATTCATTCATTTACATTTGTTGGCTACTTTATATTGCCCAAGGCAGCCCAAAGTGACTTATAGCCAAATTTAAAACAATGTACAATTTTCAGGCCTCAATAGCTATTCAATCCTACTCCCATGTACAAGAGCTGGGACTCTTGCCTTTAAGCCCCATAGAAGTCACTTGACTATGCTCTTTCACCAAGAAACAATAGATGCCTGGAGAGCAAATTGCTCCAGAGCAAGCCCAAGCTACATGTCACAAGAGAAAACCCTCTGCAACTTTCCCTCTGACACCTCCTTCAGTTGCCACTACTGCTGTATTTCCAGGTGCAGCCACTAAGTCAGCAATGACTCTAATGCAGGCAAGAGAACAAAGATGTGGGGCTTGAAAATGTCCTCTCTGCAATATGTGCAAGTTACATGCAGCATACCCAGACTGGCAGGGCATCACCTTAGAAGGCATGAGCAGTGAAGGCAACAGAAGCAGGGCTCCTGCTCTGAATTCATCCTGGGCTGGGCCAGCAGGCGGATAATGTGGGGGATGATCTGTGGCCAGGCTGAGTTGATATGGCTTTCAGTTCTCTGTCTTGTTGCCACTTCACACATTGCAGCCAAAGAGCAATTACCCCACTTGCAACAAGAATTGATTGCGTTTTGGACACACCCAAAGAGCATTAGTGGAGCTTTTTAGGTGTGCTAAGCAAACTTCTGGAAGCCTCAGCCAATCACAGTTTCTAGAACTGTGTTTCCAGGCTTGCAAATCTCCTGGAGGTGTTACACAAAAGAGAGCCCGCAGTTGACCATGGTGGAACTGCAGGGCCCATTGCATGAAGCAGCACTTAGCTTGGAAACTGACACAGGAAGAAATCCCCAAAGCAGCAGTGCTGTTGCCTACCTAGGTTGAGCTCTAACAGGATGGGCACAAAGGCTAAAAAAAATGTTCCTGAAGAGCTTTCATCATCATTTAAATTGTAGCTTTCACTGGAAAATTTGAGGGCCTACAAGAAGCTGCTGCATAGGGAGAACACTTTGTCTAATACATGCTGCTGCTGTAGAACAGTCATGCTATGCTATAACACCACACCAGCGGTGCCACAGTTAGGACTGGCGGACTAGGACCTGAGAGACCAGGATTCAAATCCCCACTCGGCCAGACAGATCCCTGGGTGATCTGGGGTGAGTCGCTGTCCCTAAGCCTAGCCTACCTCACAGGGCTGTTGTGAAGATAAAACGGGGAAGGAGAACTGTGTATGCCACCTGGAGCTCCTTGGAGGAAAAGGTGGGATACAAATGTAGAAATAAATAAATAAAAACAATGTTCCTGACAGGAATAAAATAATCCTATTGCTCCATTTCATATTGTCCTTTATGCACATTTAAAACTGTTTACTGAGTGGCACTGAGACAAAGTTAAATAAAAACACCCAGAAGGTAGTTAACAATCCAGTTGGGCAGGTTTTTGTGCATGTGGCAAGGCAAGCCAGACGTCATAAATTCCTGCTTGACAGCTGAAGTGCATCACAGGGTTTGGGAGATGTTCTTACTGTTGTATTTACCTGAATTTGGTTCACGGGCCATGCCTTTCATTATCTGCTTTCATCACTGAGAAAAAGGCAGTGGAAAACTACAGGCCAACTCACCAGAGAACTCCTGACAGTTCTCAAGAGATTTTTCAACAAACACGCTCAAACGGGTCCATCCACCGGCATGAGAAAATCATCTGATCTATACTCTTATCAAGTACCCCAGTCTCTTATTGTGTCCCGTGCGATTCCCTTTGTCTTGAGTGGCCTGTTTGACCAAACAAAGTTCAGTCCATCTCAGATGCCATCTTCTTATTCCTTTTACTTTCCTTTACATCACTGCCCCGGTCAGCCATTGTTTATTGTTCCTTTATTATTTTAACCCAAGCAGGGATTTGACAAACTGTTTACACGGAAGATGCCATTTGAAAGAACAGGCTTTCATGTTGTTCCATTATTTTCCTCAGCCACTTACTTAGAAAGAGAGAGGAAAGAGATTTTAATACAGGGAGGGCAAAGAGGACCCTGCATGGTCATGATACCTCTAGCAATTTGCGGCAATGCACTAACCTCTTGTCTATTGTATGAGGAATTGAGGAATCCAGCATAACGCCTTCGAAGTGCTCGACCAAGGTCCCACTGCTGCTGCATTCCTTCCTACGCGTATCAACAGCAACAAATTAACAGCAAAGCAGGTTTTTGTGCTTGCTTGCACAACCACACACCAACGAAAATGAGAACAAATAGAGTTACAGCTTGACCACTGCTGACACAGGAAATGTTAACCAAAATCTGTTCTGAAATGAATGACACAGCCCTCCACTCCCCCCCGCAACATGTTTTGCAGGTTTGTAAGCTATACATATGTTGCTTTTATAAAGACAACAACAGGGAAAACTGTTGTCTTTTAAATAAAGTTATTGCTTTATCTGATTTTAAAAGGCACTGTCATTTCCAGGGGTAGGAAAGAGAAAAGGAAAGCGGAACTAAAAATAGCTCCCAAGAGGAACAGCAGCAGCAGCAGTGACAAAAGAGGAAACCTCAGACTGGAGCTGCATGGAGTATTACCCCACCACCACCACAAATAATAACATGCCATGTTTTGACACAATTTCTTCTTCAAAGAAAATAGTTCTGCATTCTCCTGTTGGGAAATGGGTTTCCTTGGGGTTCAAAGTTTCCCACAGGTCGCTTTTTCTGAGATACCCACCTGAGAAAGTTGCCCAAATCCCTGAGGCCAGGCGCTTTCCTGATAGGGATCTCGGGGGTAAGCCTTCACAGGAGAGCGGTCTCCGTGGCGGTATAACTGAAAACCAAAATAGTTCACCGTTAGACAGCAGGTGCTGGCGTCCTCTACCTCGCCTGTTTGCCCAATTCCCATGCATTTTGCCTCGGGCCAGAGATCACTACGGCTCTTGCTCCACCCCAACCCTGAAGCGAGGCGAGGTTGCTGTCAAGCCTGCAGCCGGCTCTCAAGATAGCCGAAGGCGCTGGGAGATACGCAGCAAGGAAAGAACGTGACGGGCGTGGGGGGGGGGGGAACCAAGCACCCTGATCTTCTTGGGTCCTCCCTGGCTCCTGCTATACCAACACTTAGGGCGATGATGATGATGATGATTAAACCCAAACCCTTGCAATTTTCGATTATTTTCTTAACGGAGAAATCGCGATCTCGGTTTCGATTGCAAAGCGCAACCTGCAGCGAAGAAAAGCCACTTGTTTTCAATACGAATTCCATGGGCGTGTTGTTGTTGTTTTAAAAAGGGCCGATCGAGATTTTCCTCCCTTTCCTTGCTGGCCATTTGGGGTTTGGGAAGCCTTGTGTCACGTGGCAAACCCCCCCCCCCCAAAAAGATCGCCTCCCCCAATCCCTTTCTTTCTTTTCTTGCCTCCCTTTCCTGCTACTCACCAAGGTAACAAAGCGGAGGCTCCGAGCCTGGGCGACCGGCAGGACCAGCTCAAGGGCGAGACTCAGCAGCAGCAGCGGGAAAGAGGCGCTCCGCCAGCTCCGCCGCTTCCTTCCACCCTCCATGGCTTTGCTCCCTATCCGCGCCGAGGCTCCCTCGCTCGGCATCCGTACCTTGGAAAGAGGGAGTGAGCATGCTCCACCTCCCCCGAGCATGCTCAGTATCGGCAACCGAAGCTGCTGGTGCCCATCTCGCCCATTGGCTCTTGAGAAATTCCCTTGAACTTTGTGACCTCTTGACTAAGCGGGGGGGGGGGTGTTCCCTCCTCACCCCTCCCCGAGGGAGATTTTACTTAGAAATGGGACAGTCACGAAATGGCTGGGTGTTTTACTGTTATTTTTGAAGAGCCACTAGAGGGAGTGGAAGTCCCTGGAGAGGTCGCGGAAATGGTTTTCCTGCAACGATCACAAAGGGTATGCAAAATAACAGCAACAATAATAACAATAAAGTACTGTATACAGTATACAGCAGATCGGGAAAGGTGCCACCGAATGCACGAAGATGCCGGCGTGGTAAACAGCAGAGGCAAGGAAGTTGTTAAAAGCAAGACAATGAAAGTCTTGCCCAAACGGAACAGATGTTGACACAAACCCATGCACACGCCCACACAAACGCGAAACGAGGCAATCGGGGATGTTTAAAAACAGAATTCGAGGAGCATGTTGCTTATAACAGTGAGATTAATTAATTAAAAAACCACAATACGCCAGAAGCAGAAGCCAGCTAGGGAGGGAGTGGGACGATACGAGAAGGGAACCTTAAAGGTGTGCTTAAAAAGGTTAAGGAGATTGCAGAAAAGCTGGATGGATTAATTGTGATTGTCTGCACTGCAGAAGGTGTAGGGCAGGGAGTATTCAGAATTGATGCAAAAGTGGTGACATGAGACGTTGAAGGCTTTAGCAACAAATGAAAAAATAACAAATCACTAGATCTAGATGGAAGTCATGGGGGCAGCAGTCATGGGGGTAGCAAAGGGGGGTGGGGGACAGCTGCCCCCCCAGATCAAGGAAAACAATAGAAATACTTAATAACTGACCAATCATGTCGCTTCTGTTGTTGTTGTTTAGTCGTGTCCGACTCTTCGTGACCCCATGGACCAGAGCATGCCAGGCATTCCTGTCTTCCACTGCCTCCCGCAGTTTGGTCAAACATGTCGCTTCTACCCTCCCACAAAAGTCCTTACCCCTCTAACAAAAATCCTGGCAACGCCCATGCCAGGAGTTCTTAAAAAAGTCAAATGTGAAATTACTTATATATATGTATGTGTGTGTCTGTGTATTTATATACCATCTTGCAAGGCAGTGTACAACAATATACACTAATATAATAAAACATAAAATACTATTAAAACAAGATAATCCTTGAAAAATTGACTGCTTCCCATCAGCTCCAGTCAACACAGCCATACTGATGTTGTCATTCAAAACATTATTATTAGTATTAGTATTCTGCCCTTTATCCATAGATCCCAGAAAATATGGAGGGCACCAGGTTGGCAAAGGCTGTTGCATACTATTGCTCCCGCTTCATTAGAGCTGCTGGAGCTCCTGTTGCCACCACTGAAAGGTGGGAATCAAGCTTTCTTTCCCAGCCCCTGCTGGTGGAAAATGAGAGTGCAACTTTAATTCACTTCCCAGAGCCCTAAGCACCCCAAGTGATGAGAAGGAAGAGCCCCTTCATCTATAGGTAATTTTCCTAAAACTAATGACACAGTGACATTGCTTGTCCATAGATATAGATATTTTGGTATTTATAAACCATTTGATATTACTAATTTCTCAGTGGTGTACATAAAATATTTTAAAAGTGCCGTACAAAGAACACAGACAATTAAAATCCATCCTACAAACAGAAAGCTACCTTAAAATGCCTGCTGAAACATGAGAGTCCTTGTCATGCACCTGAGGTCTAGCAGGAAGGGGGCCTGTCTAATGTCACTCAGGAAGAAGTTCTACAGGATAGGTCCCACCATACTGAATGCATGGCTTCTGGTCGTTACAAGCCATGCATCTGACCCCTGCAAGGACCACCATTAGAGAGACTCCCCCAGAGATGTCAATGATAGATATGACAGCGATAACAGGGACCAGGCAGTCCTTAAGATATCCTGGACCCAAGTTATTAAGGGCCTTGTAAATTAACATGAGAACTTTGACCTTGAGTGTTTACAATCCCCCTTCCCCAGCTCAGTATAATGCTTCAAGTATCTTATGAAATGGACTGTAGTCCATTAAATCTTAAGCCATATTGCCACAATGCACTTCTTAAGGTGCCACAAGGCTGTTGTTTTTGCTGTGAGATGCTAACACGGCTACTACCCCTCTGGGAATTGCCCCATGACAAAATCTTTCCCCAGAGAGAACATCCAATGGAGATTAAAGCAGCATGTTGTGAGAGGAGGACCACACAGCAGTGTTGTTAATAATAGTGCAATCTGACACAGGCCTACTCAGAAGTGAGCCCAGTTGAGTTCAGTAGGGCACATGTCCAGGTATACAGGGACGACATTCCAGCCTGAAGCAAAGTTGGTTCTCCTCACTTAATGTTTTGTCAACAGTAATGTTTTAAAATAGTTTTAATTTTGCAGCCACACTCATATTGCCTTTTCCTCATTTATCCTTGGTATGAGTGAAGCAGAAGGGGAAGGCAACAATTCTGAAAAGTCTAATTGTATTATTAAGCATAGCCATGCTCTGATGAGGGCTGTCTGGATCATCAAGAGCAAAGACCAACAGGCCCAAGAGCTGAATGTCTCTTTTCAAAAGTCTGCAGATCTCTTGAGAGGTGGAAGGTGACATTTAGAGAATCCTGCTTTGGGGCAAATGGTTGGTCAGAAGCATCTCTGGGCATCTTTCTGCCTACGTTCCTATACGTCTCCAGGGGGTTGCCATTTAGGGAGAATGTGGGGTAATTCCTTCACACTCGCACACACCCCTTGGTGTTTTAGATCAAGTGATTTAAAATATGTGACAGTGTGGTCTAATGCAGGGATAGGGAATCTGTGGCCCTCCATGTGTTGCTAGACTACAACTCCCATCATCCTGACCACTGGACAACAGTATCTGGAGGGCCACATGAATTCCTAGGAGGCAGGATCTGCCACCCCTGTAGACCTGAGGCTGTTGCCTTACCTTGCCTCATGGGTGGGCTGGCCCTGGGTAGGGCGACCCAATGTTCCGACTGAGAATAAGGCAGCTCTCTATGTTCCTATGCTTGCTTTATGTGCGCTGCTATTTGCAACCTGTGGACTGCATCTCCCACCAGCCCCAGCCGGCATGGTCAATGGTGGAGAAGAGGAGCTGCAGGCAACAGCATCTGGAGAGCAGCCATATCCCCACTCCTTTAAGTACAGGGTGGCATTTCGTCCGCTGGGCCCTCGAGTCACTGACAGCAAAGGCTGTCAGCTGCCTTTATCCGTATGCACGCCGGCTTAGCTGGCTGGTGGATCGGTGTGGAATAGTCCGCTGACCTCCCAGCGAAGCTTGGGCCAAGGGGTTCTGTGTCGGTCCCAAACAGGCTTCAAACGATTTCAGACTGTGATACTTTTTTTAACAAGCACACCCTGTGGGGAATGTAGCAAGGCTTTGGGTTGCGCAGGATCCTTTAAAAAAAAGTCCATAAATAATCATGCCTATGTTACATCTTCTGTACACCGCCCCGGCATGTTTCTGACGAAGGGCGGTATAAAAACGTGGAACAAACAAATGATCCTCGCAAGCAAAGCATTCGGCGTGCAAAGGAAGGAGGGGCTTCTCCCCTTGTGTTTTGGGTTCTCATGCACACCACGCCGCCAGGATGTAGAAATCGGAGGGGGCGAAAGGAACACCAGGGGGTGGAGTTGGGGAAAGTTCAGGCATGTGACTCGGAGGCTGCTGCTGCTGCTCTTGCTGACATTACATCACTGCAACTCGCGCGGAGCGGCTCTCGCCCGAAGTCAATAGCGCGCCGCTGAGCTTCGCGCGCTCGGCGCTGTCTGATCGCTCCCTCGCCCGGTTGCTGTGGGCCTTCCCGGGGGGCCGGAGCTCGCTGCCTGTTCCCGACCTGCCCCTCTTTCTCCCGAGAGGGGGGCTTCTGCTTACCCTGTCGCCTCCCCTTCCGGGGCTGCCGGCGCGCCTGGAGCTGCTGTTGCTGACGCGGGTAACTTCTTTCTTTACGCGATCGCCCTGGGCAACCGGGGAGTTTGGTGGCGCCCGCTCGAGAGAGCGCATTTTCACCCACCGAGGGGCTTCGGCCGCCGCTGCTCTGCGCTCCCCTTCGTGGCGGCGCCAAACTCGAGCTACCGGCGTCAAACCACCTGTTGGCGCTCGGGCAGCGTACACACGTGCGCCTAGATGCGTGGCGATAAAGAGGGCGCTTGGTGCTGTTCTTTCCCCGGATTGCTGTTTGATTGCAGCGTTACGGAAGCACAAGTAAAGAATTTATGGAAAGAAACATTTTCAAAAAAATGGCTTAAAAGAGAGAAATGAATGCGCACATTCGGATCCCCCATTTTTGGATGTATATTTTAAAAAAAGGGAGGGAGATTGGTTAAAAGGAGTGTAATGTCTCCACGTTCCAAGACATGTATGGATGGAACGCTGGCACTAGTGATTGTACAAAACACATGCCTTTGAGTTGCTGGGCGATTTACACTGCAGTTGGAAATACATGCACTTAACACACTGGGGCTTCTGAATAAATTTTCACTCATTCCGGCCCAAGTGGGAGAGAAAGAAGGGTGAACATTGGGTGTTGGAGAGAAAACACTTATTCAGCAACATCTTATCACATGACATGTGCAGGAAGATGTCTGTTCCCTTGTGGCTTTCGGTCAGTGAAAGGAGCTTGGCATACAGTGTGCAGGTGCATTTGTCTTCCTCTAGAAGGGCCATAGTGCACAGGTAGAACAGCTGCTTTGCATCAAGAAGGTCCTGGCATAGAGCTGGGAGAGACTCACTGTCTGAAACCCTGGAGAGTTGCTACTATAGTCAGCATATTGACAGTACTGAGCTAGATGGATCAGTAGTTCAGTCTCAGCATCAGGCAGATTTCTATTTTCCTATACAGTATATAGTAGTCATCACTATTTGCAATTTAAAAACTTTGACACATCTTTCACTAGGGAGCTCACAAGACCTGGAGAGATATGCCTTTATGCGGTCAGCTTCTTGCCTATATGAGTTTTTAGGAGGTTTGTGTGAAAAGCCCCATCAGGAAAAGAGGACACAAATGATTGATGATGGTGTTTTGCACAGGACCCACCAAAACCTGCACCACCATTTGCAAGGCTGGAAACAGAAGTACCACACGGCTTCTGCTTCAGCCTGGGAAACCAGCCGTGAACTCTTTGCTCAGTTGTGATCTCAGTAGGTGGCCTTATCTGTCTATCTCCCTGGAGTTGGAATTGTGTTGCACTTTACTCACCAAGAAATGTCAGAGAAGAAATTAATATTTAAGCAGAGAGGCAAGGTTAAATATGGAAGATTGTAAGATGCAGATATTAACCAGCTATCAGTGTGTGGATGCTAGCTGGAAGCCTGGTCTTTGTATCTGAGAGGCTTTAATAGGGGGCAAGGGCTAGTGGCCATAATTACTCATTTTTGTAAGTAACTTTGAGTTTCACTTTTCTGGAAAACACAAATAACAATAATTTGTTTCAGGGCTTCCCAGAGACATTTGGTAGACCAGTGTGGGATGCAGGATTCTGGACCTCTGGTCTGATCCAGCAGGGTTCTCTTCTTACATTAAGTGGTGACCAACCTTTGTTTGGCATGTGCTGTGTACCGGAATCAATTCAATGTACATTATGGTAGCTGACTCTAGTTGACCAGGCTGTGGAACAAGCAGCAGTGCTCTGAATGAACCCAGACACTTGGAGCTCCATGAAACCACCTGCTTATTCAGCATCCAGAGTAACATAGAATTGTAGAGTTGGAAGGGGTCCCAAGGGTAATCTAGTCCAACCCCCTACAATGCAGGAATCTTAACTAGACATACATGACAGACGGCCATCCAACCTCTGCTTTAAATCCTCCATTGAAGGAGAGTCCACCACCTCCTTCCTTGTAACTTGAAGCCACTGGTTTGGGTCCTAGCATCTGGAGCAGGAGAAAACAAGCTTGCTCCATCCTCCATGTGACTGCACTTTAGATATTTGTAGATGGCTCTCATATCTCCTCTCAGTCTCTGGTTTTCCAGGCCAAAAATACACAGCTCCCTCAACTGTTCTTCATAAGGCTAGATTTCCAGACATCTGATCATCTTGGTCACCCTCTGCATACGTTTCAGCTTGTTAGTAGCCTTCTTAAATTGTGGTGCCCACAATCCATCCTGATTTTCTTGCACCAGACTTAAACTCTTGTTAGGCGATGTCTGGTCTTCATTGAGTATTCATTCTGATTTGTTTGTGAGAAGATTTTATGACAATGAATATTCATCCTTAATTCATTTTGAGTTGCTTGCAGAGTGATTAAATGTCTTCCCATTAATCCTACAGTTTTTTAGTGCATTTCCCCATCTTGGCATTTCCCCCTCATTTTACTGACTGCAAAAGTCTGCTGTTGTTGTTCTTAAAGTAGATTTGTTGCACCAGAGCACTTTAAATCAACTTTAGTTGCGCAAACCTAATTTTCCAGTATGCAATTAGTTTGCTCCCATAAACTAGGTTATCTGATGTGCATTTGATGGGAATTTGAGAAAAGCCTCCTCAGGGGCTGTAACCAGACTTTGGAACTCCTTACCAAGGAAGTGTCACTTATCTGTTTATCTTGTTAGTGGCCTTCCACCAGCAGGCAACCCCCTTTTTATTTAAACAGACATTTTGTTTTATCTCCAGCTCTTTGTTTAACCTGTATTTTGATCATGTTTCAGCTGGCTATTTTTTTTTTAATACCCTCATTTGGTGACAAACAGTGGGAAAGGGAGTTTGCTTTCATACCACGCTTGTCTGCTTCTCAAAAGCATCAGACTGACCACTGCTAGAACCCTGGACCTGATGGACGTTTGGTCTGATCCAGCCCTTCCTAAGTTAGTTCTCCCTTCCATTTAGTAGATCCGTATGTCGGGCAAATCTGTACTTTATGCAACAGGAATAAGAACTGCTAGTCTGCAAGCCTACGGGAGCTTCCCCATCTGACCTGGGCAGTAATTAGACTTTAAAAAGGGTTTCTATTAGTGCCAATGGAAGCTATTTTTTAAGCCTAATTGCTGCCCAGTGGGAATTTTTTGGTTTGTGAAGGTTGCAGCTGGAGGCAGGAGAGTTAACCCTTCCCCTGTGCCCTCATTGAAAATTGTTGTCCTACCCCACAGCAGTTAGACTTGAAAACCTGCTTCCAGGTTTTCCTAACCCTGTGGCTGACTCTGTATCAGAGATGTCTTTAGGAGATGGCCTGAGGGTGCTGAACCTGTGTGTTTTGTACTGGGCCCCAGATCTCCTGCCCCTCTTCTCAAACTGTTTTAATACCTTTGCTTACAAAGCACAGTGCAGTTCCAGCCTCCCACCATCTTAACTTGCATCTGTACATACAATTCAACATATATAAATATGTGTTGGGGCTTGTGTTTGGAATCTTTTTAGTACCTAGCAAAGTATGTTGCTATACAGCAGGGATGGGGAATCTATGGTCCTGCAATTACTGCTGAACTTCAACTCCTGTCAGCCCCAGCCAGCATTCCCAGGGATGGTGGGAATTGTAGTTCAACAATGTCTGGAGGCTACAGGTTCCCATCCCTACCGCACCGAGGCAGCCACAGGGTTAGGAATGCCTGGAAACAGGACTAATCTGTTTTTGTCTTTGGGTCCTCCTGTGATTCTGAGCTGTCTTCCTCCTTCTCCACCAACTTTCCTGTAGCTCCAGGGTGTTATTACTGCTCCTTTCCAGCTGGAAATGGGCAGGTGTGTCTTGTAATTCTTAAACAACAGCAGGATGCCATTTCAAACCACTCTTCTTTCAATCTTAAAGTCGTTCAGGTATTTTCTTTTCTGATTGCCTAGCAGTTCTGTGACACTCATCTTCCACATGTACAGCCCGGACCTAGTTTGTCACATCCTTCTCCCTCACCTCCACTTTTCTTGGCTCCCTTTTTGCCACCTCCAGGCTGTCATGGAGGTAGCAGGTCCTTCAGGACCTTCTGGGTAGTGGCGCCCTCCCTGTGAACAGGGGTATAAATAATAAAATGATGATGATGATGTTTAATCCTGTCTTTAGACTGGTGTGACTATTGCAGCCATCCTAATTAGGCAGACCAATAATTGTGTGTATATGTGTGTGTGTGTGTGTGTGTGTGTGTGTGTGTGTGTTTATTCCTTGGTCCAGACGGCATGGAGCAGTCAGCTGAGGACCCCAGTGTCCATCCTCCATATGAAAAGCTGCTAGTTGTAACAAGATAACTAATATGGAAGGCCCATTCCCAAATTTGAAGTAATGTCTTGTGGAAGAGAGGAGATACTCTTGCTAGGCCTTGAAACCTCCCTTGCTTAATCCTCCCAGCACTGCATCTCTCTTTTATGTTTGAATGAGCGGCCAACTCAAGTGTGCTGTTCCTCGCATGATCACTTCAGAATGAAGAATACTTCTTCCCACACATTCAGGCTTTCATATCTCTGGACACTGTCAAATTAGCAGGTTCCCCATTTGTACATTCTGTCCATATTTTATTAAAGCATGTAGAACGCCATGAACTTTGTTTCTGCAATTTTAAAAACATAGTATTTAAAAATAAATCATATGACTCAGGGCTTTGTCCAGAGACAAGGGCTTGAGCCACCTCCAAAATGTGTGTGTGTGTAGGGGGGGGGCAACATTTTAGGGGAGGGGAGGGTAACAGCGGGGGGTGGGATAGATTCTGCTAGAGCCCACATAGCAGACAGATCACACAAACAGGTCTAGATTTCAAAGGGGAGTCCCATCTTACTAAGACGCACTTGACACTTCTTAAGTCTTAATTATCCAGTTTAAGTGGAAAGAGATGATATATCCTTCCTTTGTTTATTTTTCTCATGTTTCCTTCATCCACTTGTGGCTTTCAGTGTTATGAGGCATGCAGGACATAAAGAAAAAATTTAGCACATAATATTTCTATCTTTTGTGAAAGCAATACAATGATGTGGTTATTTGATTTTAGTTTCCATTTTATTATACTAGAGATGAGCAACCTGTGGCCTTCCAGATGTTTTGAGGCAACAGCTCCCATTATCCCTGACCATTGGGCCTGCTGGTTGGACTGATGAGAGTCCAACAACATATGGAGGGCTACTTGTCCCCCATCTCTATGGCTGCTGCAATGCAACAGACAGTGTTTTACACCAGCAAGGGCTGGTGATCACCTACGGAAGCTTTGGAAATAAAAGAAGTTGTTTTAAGCTGTCTTGGCAAGTTGCTGGATGAAGTAGGTAAAGCCTTATCAGACATGAGACATCAGGAAGGGCAGGGCACTGGGAGAAACAGAGCAATGCTCCAAGTAATTGAAGCCATGCTGGAGAAATTCAAGGCTCTTGTTTCTCGTCTGGTGGGTGTGCCTTGAGTGCAGCCCTGTCACTGGCTGGCTTGGAGCCAAGGACACTTCAGCTTGACTTGCAGGACTGTTTCTAGCCGGCAGCTTGTTGTGATGTCAGATGTTGTGAGAAGGGAACGCAACTTGGCCGGGCAAAGTCTGCAGAAAGTTCGTCTTCACATTTGGCCTTGTGCCACTGGCAGTTAGGACTATGCACATTCTCTGGCTCACAGATGGGCTTCTCCCACTTTCTAGCCATCATTCTCCTTATACCTAATATGGAACTTTTAAAGTTCTCATATTTTTGTTCCTTCGCCCCCGCCTCCTCCACTAACTTCTCTTATGGACTTAAGCAGCCTGGCTAGTTTTCTTCCCATGCCTCTCTCTTCAGTATTCAGTCCGTAGACCAAATGGACAGCCCCATGTAGAGTGTATTGTAGTAATCTACCTGGAAGCATCTAGGGCATGGTTGACCAAGGCTGGTTTGCGTGGTGCTTCCCAAACACCCAACAATCAGCTGGGTGGGACACGGTGTGCAATGTGCTTTGCAAGCTCTATGCTTGGCACTTCCCAAGTATCAGAATTAGGGCTTACTAAGCCCTTTGCGCAGTTCTTTCCAAGTGACCGACAACCACCTGATTAGAGACACTCATAATTGGCAATGCCTGCAAAGCCCCTTTGGGCCAGACCCCACTGCTACCTGCCCCACACCTGTTGTCACATATTGTCACAAAAAGGGAATCCCCCACACCTGCACAACATCATTAATCATCCACTCTACTCAATTCATTGCAAGTGGGTCCTGATCCAATAAATACAAGCAGAACCATACTGTAGCAAACACCCCGTCTCCCACAGACCAGTCCTATATAGATGCATATTTGTGGGCAGCAGCCCTATCCCCACCCAGGCTGCCCTCCATCCTGTTTAAGCTCTTGCATGTCCCCATGTATATAGAACGTAAGCTCACCACAGAGGAAGACCTCACTCACTCACTCACTCACTCACTCACATGCAGTCTTTCTCTCACACACACAGATACATTCACCCCAAGCTCATCCCTATTACTGTGCTGGGCTTGAGGGAGGAGTTTAAACCTCTCTTGCCAGCCCAGGGCTGTGGTGGGTGAATTCTCCATCACAGCACTTGCTGGATTTCCCCTGTGCTGGGCTTGGTGGAGAGGTTTAAACTGGCCCCAGGACCAGATTGAATATATACCTCTCGGGATCAGAGCTTTTGCACCCGCTTGTGGGCTTTCCCCCAACATCTGGTTAGCCATTGCAAGAACAGAATGCAGGACTATTGAGGCCTTTGCTCTGATCCAGCAGGTTTTTAACATTTACAGGTTGTCCCAGGGCAAATGGTACAAGAGTGCACTGGTGGCAGAACAGCTGAGTTCACATGGATCAGCATTGAGGCTTGCTTCTAGCTTTTTCCACAGCCCGGCGTTTTCTCTGACTTATTATTTCCCCGACTATTGGCTGTCCTTGTCAACGTGCCTCAAGCTGCCTTGTGGAGGATGGGAGGAGGTAGGGACCATTCTTGCGTGTCCCACCCCACACCCCTGCTTTTCTCTCAAGGGAAGAGCACTAATGAGATTTTTCCTGTTCGAATCCCTTGACAAAGTTGTCAAAGTCATGATTGCATTTCCTGCTGTCCGTCCAAAGGTCAGCGCTGATAGTGGAGTCAGACCTGGCTCTGAGCTGAGCCAAGGACCTAAGGTTACTACAGTTCACTTTCAAAAGTGCAGACCCTCCTCTTCTCTCTCTGGGCCCCCTTAGCTACCTAAGCAGCGAATGAGCTTTGTCAACCAGATGAAGGGAAACATGCATCTGTGTGAGCTTTTGTGACTTTGTCTTTCATAGTTTTGGAGTGGGAGAGGCGTCCCTTGTGTCCTAATTGTGGGAGTAAAGGGTGGAGCAGAGAAAGGGAAATGGAAACAGTCTGCAGAAGACACTGAAGTTACACAACTAATTTGACAATAAGATATTCTTAAATTTCCAGAGTTGCAGTTGTGGTTATGTTTCATAAGGCTCTTAATTTTAAGATATTTTTGAAACTGAAACAAACACTAAACTGGTGAGCTTTTATAAAAAATAGCAACATCCTTATTTGTTAATTTATTGAAGTACTTTTTCTGAAGCAGCTGATTACATCTGATTTAAGCTTATACTTCCCTGCTTTTAAACGGTGTCTTTATGGCAAGCCTTTTCTCCTTCTCCCTTTTGGTCACTGTTAAAAGATTCTTGCTGGGTTAAACCAGAGACCCATATGGTCCAGCATTTTCTTTCTGACAGAGACCAGTTAACTGCCTCTGGAAAACTCACAAGCAAGACATGAAGACAGCATTCCTATTTTGATCTTTTATCCCCATGTCTAATATTCAGAGCTATGCCGTCCTTGAATATGGAAGCTTGAGTTAGCTATGATTAATAGCTCTTCACAGGTATATCTTCCATAAACAGAGAGCCGTACATTGTACTACTATCCTGCCCTGTGCTTCAAGCTCTTAAAGTCCTTGTGCTTTGTATTATAGTTGATTGAAGTGGCTGGGCTATATCGCCTTCTCCTGCCAGCAGCCCCTGCCAGACTGTGCCAGGAGAAGCAGGAAGAGGCCTCCAAGCCTGTGACTGGGGCTGATCCGTGCACCGCTGTGCCACAACCCTTTTCTGTAAGTTGTCACTGGAGCTGTGACATGCATGCATGCAGAAACATTATTATTATTGTTGTGGGTATCATTATACCCATTGGTCACTTTATAAAAGCAAAGGTCTCAAAAATGATTTAACAAGATAAAATGTGTAGAAATGAAAACAAACACCGGGGGGGGGGGGGGGGAAATGTAAGATACAAAATGTCCGTCCTAAAATTCATTCTTCTGTCATGGGTGCATGCAAGTCTTGCAAGCCAGCCAGAAGCAATCTGCCCAGGCTATGGCAGTTTTCTAGAGTGCGTTCTCCTAAACCCAGCAAGAAAATAACAGAAAAGGGCCCAAGAGTTGGGTGGAAGTGGTATTTAGCAAGGGTGGGGAACCTCAAACCCAGAGGCCACATGTGACCCTCCAAGTCTCCCTGTCTGGCCCTTGCTCTCCTGCAACTCCCCTCTCCTATAACATGCCGGTTACTGTCCCTGCTTTTAGCTTTCCTTAAATGTTTTTGCCTGTTGGGAATGTGTCCTTGAAGCCTGATAATATCTCTTCCTTGCCTGGATGGAGGATAGAGAGGCGTGCGTCTTAGTGTTCGCAGAAACTAGCTTCTGTACTTTCTGTGCCACATTTTGGCTCCTGAGGTGGATCACAAAATAGCTCCCACCTCCCTGCCAAAGAAGAAGCAGTGAATGAAGATCTATATCAGGAAGAAGCAGCAAATAAATATCTGCATCGGGATCTGTTGCTCCCATGGATCCTGCCGCCTGAGGCAGTTGCCTCACCTTGCCTCTGCAGGCAAGTAAGCCATCCACCACCCCCACTGGCTGTGATTCAGGGAACTCCTGTCTGAGAAACAGCCAGAAAGATTATGTAAGAACAATCCCTTCTTTTCCCTCTCTTTCTGTCCATTGGAGGACTAAGTAAATCCTGCAGGCAGAGAGGGGAGGAACTACTGTCCGTTCTAGGATCTGCTTGTGACTGTGTACACACAGTACCTTTAAAGCACCTGTGAAACACATTTCCCTCCTCAGAAAATTCTGGGTACTGTAGTTTGTTAAGGGTTGCTGGGACATGGAGCTCTGTGAGAGGTAAACTCCAGTTCCCAGAATTCTTTGAGGGGGGAAATGTGATATGAATGTGCTTTGAAGGTGTAGTAGTATGTATGCAGCATCTATCTACTATAAAATTACCATTTTTCACATCTCTTTTAGCTCCTTTGAGTTTCTGCCCAGGACACCTATGCAGTGAGGGGCAGAAGAGGAGGTGACCAATTGATTCAAAGAGTCACAAGCAGCAGGTTTTTGTTTAAGGCTGAGGTGAAAAGAACAAAATGATGGTTCTGGATTACTGCTGTAAAATGGGCTTATCTCCTTTTACTGGAAGGTGTGGGGTGAGGATTGCTTTTACTGGGGGGAGGGGAGTGTTTTCAGACAAAAGGTGTCTTTCAGTTCCTGTGAATCTCCTGTCATGTTCAGCCAGGGAAAAGTTGACTTTTGTGTTCTGTGAAACAACTGAAAGAATGGCACTGAAATTTGCTTCAATCTTTTTTTCCTGATGGAATTTAGCTAGGAACTTGGCTGCTGCTGTTATTTTTATAGGCCTCAGATCTGCATAGCTATTTGCAAAGTACAAGCTGGGAAGAGGAAGCAGGAGTAAATGGAGAACTTCCTTCCTTCCTTCCTTCCTTCCTTCCTTCCTTCCTTCCTTCCTTCTCTTCAAGAATAAAAATCGCCCCAAGGCTGTTTGCATAAAATACAACAATAAAACTCAATGGGAAAACTCAATGGGAAACATCTCAACTAAACAATCCCATTTTATTAAAACTAGCAAGTAAAAAATAAGAACATGCAAATATTTCAGTTGCATGTGCAATGTGTAAGTGAAAAATTAGCTGTGCAATAAGCCACAAATGGAACCTTCTGCAGCAGGATATAATGAATAGAATTTGGTAGTTATCTGGCTGTTAGTTCTCATCTCTGTGTTAGGAAGTATGTTTTTCATTTATTCCTAGAGAAGACTTCCTAGCTTTTTAAAGAAAGATTACTGTTAAGGCTTCAACCCTGTGCACTCTCAATTGTGGGTAAGCACAACTGAATTAAGTGGAATTTCCTTCTGAGTAAATATGCATAGTGTTTGACTGTGTATCTGTTAGGAAATGAACAAAAATGTTGTTAATCATGTACAGTTCTTCCTAACTTTACTCCCACTTCCCCCTTGAAATTATCTGTAACCTTGAAGCTTCCTTTCTTTAAATAGGATTCCTAATGTTTATCCAGTGACAGCTCTGCAGCAAATTATTTGGTTTCTATTAAAACCTTGGTGTGTTTCAAGTAGAAACCCTTTTATCAAGGGGTTAGCTACTAAAATGTTTCCATTTTACTTTGCATCTCTTAGTCTAGGTCAGGGGTCAGCAACCTTTTTCAGCCGTGGGCCGGTCCACCATCCCTCAGACCATGTGGTGGACTATATTTTGGGGAAAAAATAATGAATTCCTATGCCCCACAAATAACCCAGAGATGCATTTTAAATAAAAGCACACATTCTACTCATGTAAAAACACGCTGATTCCCTGACCGTCCATAGGCTGGATTGAGAAGGCGATTGGGCTGCATCTGGCCCCCGGGCCTTAGGTTGCCTACCCCTGGTCTAGGTGTAGGGAACCAGAGGCCCTCTAAATGTTGCTGGACCACAGTTCCCATCATCCTTGGAGGTGACATCCAGCAACACAGGTCACATTTTTGAGGAATACCATAAGAAGTAGCTGCCTTGTGGGATCAATGTTAAGTGTCTCCTACGGGTGGCAGCTGCTTCCAAGTGGCAGGTATTTGCAGTGGCGAGGAGGAAATGGTTCCTTCCGTGCAGTGAGCTGCTGAACACGCATTCCTTGCTGCAAAGAGCGAGCGGCCGTGAAGAGCAGTAGAGCAGCATCTGTGCAGTGTCTGCTCCATGTGCATAGGACATCACCCCTAACGGTAATGTTTTATTAAAAATGTGAATAAGGCTAATGTGTGGCATGGGAGCAGCCTTTAAAAAAGTGTAATAATACTTTTAAAAGTACTTTCCCAAAAAACCCAGAATCGTTTCTATTGGGGATAATTCAGACTGAAATTCCCAGGTGTAAAAAAAAGAGAGGTTATTTATGTATGCCACTACCGCGGCCCGTATTTTGTAGGCCCCAAAATGGAAAAAGAGTGAGGTCTCAACTAAAGAAGAATGGCAACTTAAGCTGACGGAATATACGCAGCTTCCAGATCTAACATACAGAATAAGAGAACAAGAAGAACATATGTTTAGAGAAGATTGAAAAATATTTATTGAATATATGGGGGGGGGGGGAGTTGTGTACCCTTGGAAACATTGGTAGCATTTAGCAATAAGGTAAATTCAACAGTGTAAATAAGTTTTGATGGATGTAATGGAATACTGAATGGTTTGATTTATGTAAAATATGCAGGGATTTAAGATATGCAAAATGAACCACGGAAAGAGAAGGGAAGTCACTGATATTTTAAGGATGGTTAAATGAGTATTTTAAATTGTAAAACAATTTGTGTGTGTGATAATAATAATAATAATAATAATAATAATAATAATATGTTGCTGAATTTTGATTTAGAAATGAACTAAAGCTGTAAGTTTTGAGAGATGAACAATTGAAGCAATTAATAGTGCAACACGTGAAAAAGAGTTCCTGCATGGAATGCACTATGATTTTATTGGGGCCAGAATCTTTTTCTACAGAATACTTGTTAAAGACTTTTTATAATTTGTCCTGAGTCTGTTGGGATGGGGAACTCTTTCAAGCTAGGGATTCAGAGACAGCCTCTGTTCCAGCTTTGCATGCTATGTAGAAGATGTTTGGGAGATTCATAGAATCATAGTGTCTCCAGAGTTAACTTCTCTCCCCAGTATTCTACCACCTCAAGTTTGGGTCACAAATATTTAAAAGTAGTACATTGCTACTTCTGAATAATTTGAGGGTGGTGGATTAGAACAGTTCCAAAAAAGCTTTGAGAAAAAAAGGGTACTGGGGGAAGAGATCAAGAGGAACAAATGGAGAGAGAGCCCCGTGAGAACATTTAGCTTCTCTATGGTAGATCCTCAAAACGAAGTGAGGAAGTCTTTTAGGAAGCTTGTGAAAAATTTTGCTGGGTGGCATAAAAATAAGAGAAATTGTCCAGAGCAAAATGTCATGGTGGCACCAGCCTGTTATGTACCAGAAAATGTTCGTGACTATGTCTTCTGTTATGCATCCTTAACCTCATATTTCCCTCCATTAGCATTCACCTCTGCTAGTAGTACTTCAGTAATTACTGTGGCTGGCCAATATATCAATACAGTGGTACCTTGGGTTACATACGCTTCAGGTTACATACTCTTCAGGTTACAGACTCCGCTAACCCAGAAATATTACCTCGGGTTAAGAACTTTGCTTCAGGATGAGAACAGAAATTGTGCTCCGGCGGCGCGGCAGCAGCAGGAGGCCCCATTAGCTAAAGTGGTGCTTCAGGTTAAGAACAGTTTCAGGTTAAGAACAGACCTCCGGAATGAATTAAGTACTTAACCCGAGGTACCACTGTATATCATCTAAAATCGGTTTGAAGGCCATATCATGCCCTCAGTTGCAGTGGAGGACCATTGTCTCATTGGCAGTGTTGAAATAAGCAGTTAATTCAGTTGGCTTCGGTACACAGAGTGGAGGAGGAAGCCATCTTGTTCTTTGCATTAGGCTGCAAAATGCCTTTGGCCAGTCCTGTCTTACAGTCCTGTTAGGATTGCTTCTATCAGTGCAAGAGATTCTTAGACCAGCGGGAGCAGAGGAATGAAGTGCAGGCAAAGGAATGCTGGCTGAGACAAGACTAGCCTGTGGGGAGCTTTTCTATGGGGAAAGGCAAAATCCAGGGCCAAATTGCACAAACTCCATTGCATTTTAGTTTTCTCCCTGACAGTTTAATCTAAAGTTGAAAAGCAGCTTTTAAAAACGAAGGACGGGTGGGAGACTGTCCTGCACAGCAAAAAGAGACATGGGAGCTATTTACTTTTCTCCTTTGTGCTATTTTTTCCAGTTGGGGAAGCCCAATAAGCCGTTTTTCTCCTTATGCGGGTGGGGAACAAACGGGGGGCCTGTTCTTTTCCACCTGTGTGATGAAAAGCAGCTGGGAGGCAAATTGATTGAGTCATCAATCATTTTATTTGTATGCCACCTTTCCAAAGTTACAACCATGCTCAAGGCGGCTTAACAACATATAAAAAATTACATAACTGCCAACAGTAGTCATAAACAATAAACACAACACAACAAACAAAGCTGATGCTCTGCTCAAGACTGTAGTCTCCTTCTCTTTCAGTTAACACAAAACATCAGAGGGGAGATTATATACAGCTGCTTGCTAACTTGTCATTTGGCCCTTAAGAGAATTGGCTATGAGAACAAATCCCAAACCCATACTGAAATGGAATAATGAAGGAATAGAGCCAAGTCTGTTCACCCCCAGCTAGCATGGACGATGGTCAAGCATGATGGGAACTGTAGTCCAGCAACATTGGAGGAGCCACAGGTTTGCCACTCGCGAACATAACCTTTACTCTGAAGGGAAGGGGAGTCATTTTGTGGCTGGGGTGTGGATGGTGGCCACAGGATGAAACATCTTGGGTTGTTTTGGTAGCACCATGTTCCTGAAGCGACAAAATTTGCTGTACTTAGGACTTTTGCTCTCTGAGTTGTTCCGCTGTTTCTAGGCGGGGTTGGAGCTGGTGCCAAGGTAACTTGGAAGTACTTGGCGCCTGATCTGAGACACAAATGTGACCACAGACTAAGAGATATATGCTTCCCTCAGCCTTTCACCTACATGTACTTCCCCATGGGGCTTTGCTGTTCATTCTAGTTGCACTTTGGAGAGGAAGGCTTTATAACATTCTGTACATTTTGCCTCTGGGGCTGGCACTGTCAACAACTTGGCAAGGCAGTGGTCACCAACTTTCCAGTTTACAGGTACTCTTAATGCAACATTACTGAACTGCAGTAAATGTAATTAAATTAAATCTGATTGCTGCAAATGTACATTGAGTTTTACATATTTTAACTGGATTCCAATAATTTTTTTTAGCAAAAAGCTGGTGGAATTCTCAACAGCAGGGTGGGGAGCATTAGTGTTCTTATTCTATTGTTCTCAGTGTGACAGGTTGTCTCTCTTGGTAGGACCTGGCAATTCTCCTGTAGGATGAGCCAACTCTGCTGCCATCTGAGATCTGCACCCAAGTGAGAGACTTGAGAGATCCTGATTTGTCCTTGTTAGGCATATAGATATTGATGAGATGAAAATGGTTTGAATCTTCTGCAAGTTTTTTGACCCCTACAATAGGGTGTATGCTGTTGTTGTTGACAAAGTTATTGATAATTTAGAATAAAAGAATCATACTTAAGGGCTGTTCTATATCCAGATGTGCTGATTTTAAACCCATTAGTGGCCAGCCTAAAAAAGCAAAACAAATCCTTACTGTTCATTTGATTTGACTCTGAGAATTGCAGATTTCAGGCAAAGTAAACAGTAAAACATTTTAGTTAGGTGTTGGTCTCTGTTCTGAATGCTTTAAATTTTAAAATTAATTGTATATTTTCATTTTCAGTGTATGTTAGACTAGTCTAACTCTGGTCATTGTTTTACAGATAAAAATATGAAAAGGGGTCTCTAATATGGATTCTATAACTCAAGAACAACCTTACACAACCTGGTACCCTCCAGGCATTTTGGACTATAATTCCCATCAGCCCCAACCTTCACGGCTGTGCTGACTAGGACTGATGGGAGTTATAGTCCAAAACATCTGAAGGCCCCCAGGCTAAGCAAAGCTGCTCCAGCTGCTCCAGCAATATAGCAATTTATTATTATTTTTGCATTGCCTTCTCATCTCTGTGAGCTGGATTTTCTGTGTACTCTGTTTCTGAACCAGCAAGAACACTGTGCAGGTTTTGCATTTGTCTATTGCCCATCATGGCTTCACTGTCAGGCTGCACATTAGATCTGCCAGCACCATGCCACACATCTCTGCGCTGAAGAAGTGTCATGCTACAAGTGCATGGAACACAGGGGATGTGGGGTGCTAAATAACACTTGATTTTTTTCTTCTTATTTCACAACAGTGTCTTCCAATTGAAATAACAAATACCTCTTGTTTCAGATACGACAGTTGCAGAGCACTCCAAATTTTGGAAATCTGGGGCTGGCAACCCTAGATACGCACGAACAAACTGCAATTGCTTGTGGATCCACAAAGGTAAAATTAGAATGCAGCATTTTGCAAAATATTTCGGTGCTGTACCCAGTGCTTTTTTTCTAGGTGCCAGTACTCACCATGAAGTTGTTACAGTAAGTGTCACACTTTATAACAACGAAAAAAGAGGTGCCGGTACTGCATACACTTGAGTACCTCCTTTAAAAAAAGCACTGTTCCTTGGAATTATACACAGTTTTCTTTGCGGCAGCAAAAAGACATTCTAGGTTAGTCCAATCGCAGACCCAGTGTTTCCTTTAAGAAGGCTGCAGCTGCTTCTTAGTCACCTCTTCAGACATAAAGAATTGTGCAGATCCTCTCAGGTGTTTAGGTCAGCAGAAGGGACCCCAAAGGGAAGAATTTTAATTTACCTCTCACAGAGGAAGTCATTTGGCCATTGCTCTCCAAAGTACAGTATTGACAGGCATTTGAGGTTGATTGAGCAGCTATGAACTAGGCAGGAAAGTGAATCGGACTGGACTGGCTTAAAGTAAAGGTACCCCTTCCCGTACGGGCCAGTCGTGTCCGACTCTAGGGTTGTGCGCCCATCTCACTTAAGAGGCCGGGGGCCAGCGCTGTCCGGAGACACTTCCGGGTCACGTGGCCAGCGTGACGAAGCTGCTCTGGCGAACTGGCACCAGCGCAACACACGGAAACGCCGTTTACCTTCCCGCTATAAAGCGGTACCTATTTATCTACTTGCACTTAGGGGTGCTTTCGAACTGCTAGGTGGGCAGGAGCTGGGACTGAACGATGGGAGCTCACCCCGCCGCGGGGATTCGAACCGCCGACCATGCGATCGACAAGCCCTAGGCGCTGAGGTTTTACCCACAGCGCCACCCGCATCCCCTGGACTGGCTTACAGACAGGGAAATAAACCAAATGAGATTTATTAGCACTCAAAATGGAATTTGGACACTTTTAAAATGGAGGTCAGAAATGTCAGGTCTGCTGCCATATGCCAGACTAACCACATCATTTGGGCAAGAATCCCTCTTTCAACCTGTGTTCGGGGCAGTGAAAATGCAGTGGACTATCTACAGCCTCAGAGACTTTTTACATCTTTCCCAAGTCAGTCAAGGACTTGAAGCCCTCATGGTGCCAAAAACTGCCCTTGTGGGTTAAAATGACAATTTAGCAGTAAGTTTCTCTTTGACTGTTTGACTTGGCCTTCTTGGTTGATTGATGACATGTCAGTTTTGAAATCTCCGTAGGCAAGCGTCTTTGCCCTTCTCTTTGGCTCCAGTTGTCTGCCCCTCCTCCGTGTTTACTGGAACATATTAGTTTGCCCCAAAGTTGCTTAATTTCTGTGCTGATGCCAGAAGACCAAATTAAGTGGTTCAGATTTTTAGGTGCAGAAATTAAAATCTTTCCCTATTTTAATATATCTAGTATCTATATTTTATTTCAACAGGACTTTGGGAACTGACTGTTTTTAAAGGGAAGAGCTTTAATAGTGCCATCCTGGTTTTATTATCTGTATTTTAATAGATTTGTTTTATTAACATTGTTTTAATTCTATTAGAGTTTAATGACTGTTAAACCATTATCTTTTATATGTTTTTAGCTTTTTGGATTTCCCCCCCGTGTTTTAATTTGTGTAGGAATACAAATAAATATAATGAGGGCTTTTTTCCAGCTGGAATTCTAAGAGAACGAGGGGGAAATTCATGGTGGGTCCCGGCATCTCTTTTTCTAGAAAAATAGCACTGAATATAATACAGTCAAACCTCGGAATTTGAAAGTAATCCATTCCGGAAGACCATTCAAGTTCCAAAATATTTGAGTTCTGAGGCACGGCTTCCAATTGGTTGCAAGAGCTTTCACTCAAGTGGAAGCCGTGTCGGACGTTCGAGTTCCGAGGAACGTTCGAAAACTGGAACACCCACTTCCAGGTTTTCGGAGTTCGGGAACTGAAACATTCGGCAACGGAGCCGCTTGAGTTTCAAGGTTTGACTGTAATAATAATAATAATAATAATAATATTTTTACAATCTGGGAGGCTTTTCTTTAAAATAGGGACATTTTCATTAAATGATCCACAAAAAACTTTTCACATTGGATCTCTGCAGCAAGCACACAGGGGTAAGTGCCTCTTGAGACTCAGTTAATGACCAGAAGGCCAGTTTGCTTCACTGGACAGAACTGGACTCGAAACAATGATTTTATTTAACATTCTGTGCCCATCAAGGCTTATTTTAATTACTTTGCAGGGAGATAAGACATCTTGCAGTCTTTGTCTAACAAACTTTGTTCTTCAGTTATTCACCTTGCTGTTTCAGAAGCCTCCATGAAAATGAAACGGTCATGCACTGGAAGCTTGCCTGACCCCTTTGCTTTTTCACTTTATACCATCTGGTTAAATTTGGCTTCCTTGGATGGTTTTTTTATTAGCAGCATTGATTTACACTGTTTTAATCCCCTGCTTTAGTGTCTCTTTTCGTTCTGACCAGTTTATTATCGTTCTAGTATTGTTGTTGTTTTTTAAAGATAATTTATTGTAAGCTGCCTTGAGCGCTATATTTCCAGTGGAAATATTATGCCACTCAATAATATGTAAAATAATCAAACTGAACAGAACAAAAAAGTAGTTTGAGAAATCTGATGTCAAAGGAGGCAAATCACCTTTTAAATCAGATGCCTCCTATTTGAAAGCGGGGAGATGACAATTGTGAAGGAACAGCTATTAGAGTTGGTGGCAGTCTTGGCTGGCACTGTTGCACAGGAACAGTGTAAAAATATCTGGCTGGTATTTCTGGTAATTGTGTTTTTCTTTCCTTCTGCTTCCACTTTCCTCCAGGGCCTTCTCCATTTTGTGAGGATATTGTAACACTGGATTCAAATGTCTTAAGCTTCGCCTTAATCATGCTTTAGAGACAAGAAGGACATGAGGAGCCCCACAAAGGCAACCATCATGGGTCCTACACAGCTCGTGGCACAGAATCATGGGAAGAAGGCATGTGCTTTTGGCATGGAGGAGAAAGGGTTTGCACTTTTCCATGGCTCAGAGATCCCACCTGAGCACATAGGTGAGACCCAGACCCTTGTTTCAGCCACTCAGTGCAAATGCTTTGAGCGGAGTTTAGACTTGAAATTTATATATTACACCAAACAGGGTGACAGACAGAAGTAGTGGAATTAATCTGCCCTGGACCACCTCAGATTGAAAGTGTGTGTGTGTCATTTCTTTAAATGCTTCCTCGCAATTTTTGTTTAAAGTGCATAACTCCCTGCAGGAAGTAAATGATGGAGAGAAACGTTTAGCCGTGAATAGGGCCTACTCTTGAGTAAATACACTTGAGTACATTTGAATACCTTTGTGTCTAGGTTTGAGAAAGTGATGGGGGAACTGTGGGAGGCAGAAAGAGAGAGAAGCTGGAGATATGCTTGCTCCCCATTTACTTCTTTTTTGTTGTTTCAAAGGCCTGCATTAACAGTTTGCCCAGAGGAACAACAACAACAACAAAAAATGTGTGCAGCATAGGAAGCAATGGGTGGAATTCAATGCTACTCTATTACGAGTGTTTCTTCTGCACAAACATTTCAGCTTCCTAGATGGAACAAGCCCTTGTCTCCTTGTCTGGAGCCAGTGTGGTGTAGTGGTTAAGAGCAGTGGACTCGTAATCTGGGGAACCGGGTTCAATTCCCTGCTCCTCCACATGCAACTGCTGGGTGACCTTGGGCCAGTCACACTCCTTTGAAGTCTCTCAGCCCCACTCATCTCACAGAGTGTTTGTTGTGGGGGAGGAAGGGAAAGGAGAATGTTAGCTGCTTTGAGACTCCTTAGGGTAGTGATAAAGCGGGATATCAAATCCAAACCTTTTTCTCTTCTTCCTTCCCTCACATACTCTTCTGGGGGTTCTCCCGACCCCACTCCGAGCCAATTTCGGGGCAGACAGGGCAGGAAGGGGGGGTATTTTGTGCAAGCAGAAGTCCTTGCTCAAGGCTTCTGCTGACAGGATTCCTTAGGTGAATCCCACCCAATGTATTTCTCAGCCATTCGTAAAAGCTATAGCTGACTTCAGCTAAGGAGGAAGGAACAATGCTGCCCTCTGGTGACTGGTCCACAGAAAAAAAACTCTGAACCATGTTAGGAGAGCAAACCTTTTAGTTTAAAGTGTAATTAGTGTAAAATTCCAACATATTTTGCCCTTCCTCACACTCCACACTTAGCTCGGGGACCCTCAGAGCCTTAAGACCGTATGGCATTAACAGTAAGGTTCTGGCAAGTCCTTTATTCCTGAAAGAGGAAGTTCAGGACGCTTCTGGTCACAGGGTTTGTTTGCATGCTTATACAGTTGTACCTTGTTTTGTGACCAGTATCTGTTCTGGAGCCCTGGCCGACAAGGACACAGGGCAAAGCGCCGTGTCTGCGCATGCGTGAGCAGCAAACCCGGAAGTAACCAGTTCCGGTACTTCCAGGTTTGCCACAGAGGTTCGCCGGAATAGACGCTAGACGAGGCGGACGTTCGTGGAGGTATTACACATCTTTTTTAATTGTTATGTTTTATTGTTTGAATTGACTCTGAGAAATATTAGTGTAACCCCATGGGCTCTAGAACTGTGTGAGAAAGACTTTGCTAAACTAGAGGAGGAAGAATCTGCACCCGCTTTCGGCCTAGGCCCTTACGTGCTTTTATTGGACTGAGATGTGGAGTTTGAGGTTTATCTGTGCTCAGCCTTTTGCGTGGAAGCACTGCTATAATTTACCTTACGAGGCATAGTCTTCCTTTGTTTTCTGGATGAAATCTTACAGCCTCTCTTTCCCCACCCCTTTCATCCTTATCTGTGTTTACAGAAACGCCCCCTCTGAAACGGAAGAAGGGGCCAGCCCCCAAGATGCTTGGCAATGAGGTGTGCAGAGTGTGTGGTGACAAAGCCTCGGGCTTCCACTACAATGTCCTCAGCTGCGAGGGGTGCAAGGGCTTTTTCCGACGCAGTGTCATCAAGGGTGCCCAGTATGTTTGCAAGAATGGCGGCAGGTGTGAGATGGACATGTACATGCGGCGAAAGTGTCAGGAGTGCCGGTTGCGCAAATGCCACGAGGCAGGCATGCGAGAGCAATGTAGGTGACAAGAGCAGGGATGTGAGGCCAGAGAATATGTAGGAGCAATAAGGTGCTCCTTATTGCAATATTCCATCTTATGCATAAAAATATTCAGTGACTATATGTTAATAGAATCTGGTGTATGCTCAGAAAAAGTGTGAAATTGTATAATAATATTTGCTTAAGTTGAAAATATAGTATTCCAATTTTCACTGAGTTCAGAGGGTGGTACTCAACCAAGTTTTATTCAGAGACCAATTAAAACAAACAGGACTAGGTTAGGTCCATTGGGCAAGTTAAAAGATGGGCAATCTCAATCAGGGTGAGGGGATGAGCAGGTAATTGCAAGGAAATATGAAGAGGGATAGATATATGAAGGGTAAATTAAGTGTAGCCTTTAAACGCCTTTAGGCAGCTGTACATACACAGGGGGGAGAGAATCTTTCACAGCCATGAGATCTAGAAAGTTGTATTTAAAGGGGTGGGGAGGAGAGAGCAGAAAGTCTCAGGAGACCTGATTTTGCCCTGCATAATCTTTAGTTGGTGCATGAAATGTGAATAGGCTGCTTGTATAGGAGCCATATGAATAAAAAGTGAGTTTGTCAGTATAGGGCAAGCTGATAAGGTGGATGCCAACCCCAAATGTGGAGTTGCCACCTAGGAAACAATAAATGTTGAGACACTTTGCTTCCATCCTGCAGCATTGCGTAGGTGTCCAACGCTTTCACTAATTTAGTGATTGTGTACTTCGTATAACCAGCTGTCCCCTCACTGCTCCCTTTCTGTGCTGCACTTTTAGGTGTTCTCTCTGAAGAACAAATCCAGCTGAAGAAGCTGAAGAAGCAGGAAGACGATCAGTCTCGGATGGTTGTTGTGCGCCAGAGCTCATTATCCCCCCCAAACACCCCTCCTAAAATGACACCGGAGCAGCTTGACATGATAGAAAAGCTTGTGGCAGCTCAGCAGCAGTGTAATCGGCGCTCCTTCACAGACAGGCTCAAAGTGACGGTAAAAGCACAGTTTAGGTGGGGCTCTGAACTAGAGGGAGAAAACAGACCTTGCCTACCTTCAGTAAAGCTCCTCTTTGAATAACTTAAGTTGGCACGTTCATCAAATTTTATGTAGGGGTGGGGTGGGGGTGGGGATATCCCATACTCAACGGATGGTGTCATTTTCTGATACAGTTGTACCTCGGCTCCCAAGCACCTTGGGAGTTGAACATTCCGGCTCCCAAACGATCGAAAACCAGAAGTGAGTGTTCCGGTTTTCGAATGTTCTTTTGGAAGCCGAACGTCCGACGGGGCTTCCATAGCTTCCGATTGGCTGCAGGAGCTTCCTGCAGCCAATCAGAAGCTGCTCTTTGGAAGTCGACTGTTTCAGAAGTCGAATGGACTTCCAGAACGGATTCTGTTCGACTTCCCAAGTATGACTGTACTTCTCATTGATTCCTTAATTGCAGAGGGTTGGACTAGACCCTTGGATCCCTTCCAACTCTACGATTCTCATGGATCCCAAAGGGTCCTGCATATCCCAGGCATTAAGGCCCAAGCTTGTAGACCCTGGGAGGAGCTTGTTTTCACCTTAGAGCAGCTGGGGTCAGAATGCTGATGCCCATTGGAATTGTGGACTTAAGGTGCTGACCATGGATCATGTGGCTTTTGGGGTTCTGGAATAACTAGCCATAGACTTCTGAACAGCAAAGAATAGTGGGGCTGTTTGGATTGGGTCTATATAAGAGATATGAGATGATGTAGAAGAAGTGGGATATTTCTCATTCATTTCAGGAGATTTTTTGCTTTGCCCTTCCAACCCTTATCAGACTCTTTCTTCCTTTTCTCCCAATGGCTTTCCCACGAAAACTCCAGCCGTGGCCTCAGATTTCGGATCCTCTTCACCGTGAAGCACGACAGCAGCGTTTTGCTCATTTTACGGAGCTGGCAATCATTTCTGTACAGGAGATTGTGGACTTTGCAAAGCAGTTGCCAGGTTTCCTGGAGCTCACCAGGGAAGATCAGATTGCTCTTCTGAAGACATCTACAATAGAGGTAAGACCTACAACCTGCCGCTCTCATCAGAAGGAATGGCAGCTGTCACTGCAGTCATAAACAACGGTGACACCTGGCTGGTGAAAGCTTGTCAGGACAGGGCAGAATGTGCCCAGCCAACGTGCCACCCTACAGACTCCCGTACCGCCCAACAAATCCTCGTTGTGCCCTACGGCCCCCACCCCACCCATGCTTAGCTACGCTACTGGCATCTGCCCCCAACTGAATGGCAGGCACCTCGATTGCCACTGCAAGAAGAGGCAGCTACAGGGGACCACTTTGGCAGGTGTTCCTATTGAGGTGGATGGGTTTGGTGTCATACCCATTTCCTGTAACAATGGCATTAAAGAGTGAGTAAATTTGATTAATCAAATGTAGGAATTGCTCAGCAAATTGTAATTTAGATAAGAAAGATTTTTTTAAATGCTCAGAAGCATTTTAAACTCTTCATGTGACACCTGGTTCTTTGCTGAGACAATACTCTTCTACAGCAGCTCATTTGGAGCTGTCCATGGTCCTGGTTGCTGTTTACTGGAACCTACCATGACCAAATTAGTAGTAAATTGATTTGTCTTGAGCTGACTGACTTTGACCTGACCTACTTAACCGGACCCAATTTAGTGTAACCTGACCTGCCTTGTTGTAATTTAACCTACTTAACTGGACCTGACTTTTCCCTTGCAGGCCACAAATCTTGACATAGTAAGAAAAGGAGCAGGTCTGAAAATTCCCTTCTGTGAGCACTTAATTGGATCCATGCCACTGTGTACTATCTTCTGAGGGCTATTGGTGCAGGGATGTGTCCTGCTAGTTTATTGCCAGGTGTTTAATGACTTCTGTTTTCTACATTTAAGGTGATGCTGTTGGAGACATCTCGGCGCTACAATCCAGAAACAGAATGCATCACTTTTTTGAAGGACTTAAGTTATAATCGGGATGACTTTGCCAAAGCTGGTGAGCTAAACACAGTTTAGAGTATCGAGGAGATCTTTTTTCTTCTTCACTGTGGGCAGCTTTTTTTTTTAATGCTGAAAAAAACAAAGTCCAGACGCTGCTCCAAAAGAAGTTAGGCTCTAAGTGATTGAACTTGGCATTTTTATTCTCAGCATAGTGGAAATTTCCACTATGATTCATTCTATCCTGCTTTTGGAATTCCCAAGTGATTCCAGTGGGGTTTGATTTCTCTTGTACTTGAAAATAGATATTTTTTTTAGGCTTAAAGGGCTCTGTTTCGCTATTTTATTTATTTATTTAATAACATTTATGTACCACTAAAAACCTCAAAGCAATTTACAGGAAGATAAAACAAGAAAACCAATAAAAAATCACAACTGTACTTTAAAACATACAAACATTAAAATACAAAAGTTAGGACTCCTATTGGTACAGCAATTAAACCGTCAGCACATTTGCAAAGCGAAGCAGGGTCTGGCATGGTTTCAAATGGTATGGAGAACCACTTGGGGATTAGACTACATGACTCTTGGGTCCCTTCCAACTCTACGATTCCATGACTCTACTAAAACTCATTGAAATTAAGCAGGACTGGCTAGCTTTTACAGTTATTCTAATTGGAACTAGTGTCACAGTGCTGTGAATATAAGGTAGCAACTACTGAACAAAAACATGGGAAAGAATAGAGCACCATCAAGATTCAAATGCTTTCAATTTTTTAAAAAAGTATTTTGCATTACATTAAAGCAATGTCGACTTTTAACTTCTTGCTTGCTGTCTTTCCCCCCCAGGCCTTCAGTTTGAGTTCATCAACCCCATCTTTGGATTTTCAAAGGGAATGAATGAACTGCAACTCAATGATGCTGAATATGCACTTTTAATTGCTATCAGCATTTTTTCTGCAGGTAAAAAGCCTGGGAGCTCATGTTGCTGAATCAAAAAATTAAGAGTTTGTATGTGGGAACTTAATACCATTTTCTTACGAAGAAACACGCATAGATAAAGCATAGAATAAGATTCTAATGATGATGCTGAAGGATAATTTGTGCTGTGAATTAATGTTCTGGATCATCGGTCTTTGAAACATACCGAGAACCAGGTGGAAGTCTTGACATATATAACTTGTCAACCTCCTGAGTCTCCGAGAGCAGGAGTAACTCAGGAAAGAGTCCACTGTGACAATATGATAGAAAAACAACCCACTTAATATAATTGTTCTCATGGGGACTATACATCTGTTCCTAAAAGAGGGTTGAGAAGTAAAAGATGCTCATAAAGCCTCTGATGAAAAATAGGGACTGTGGAAGACATAGTAATCACTTTATGGCTTGGGAGTATTCCTATTTCTTCAGTATCCAGTGCAGTAGCCTCCAGATGTTGTTGAATTATAACTCCCATAGCTGCTGATCACTGGCTGGGGCTGATAGGAGTTGTAGTCCAACAGCATTTGGAGGGAACTATGCTGGTGACTCTTGTCCTATATTGTCAGGGGGGCAGGGAAGTAAGTCATCTTGACATGGATGTGTGAAGTGGCTTAGCTTTGGTTCACTTTTTGGAGTTACAGAATTTGGCCCATTGATTCTGGGCCCAACCCCAAGACCCAAACACCTAAGCCCCAGTTGTGTGAAAGTGTATAGAAATATATGAGTTGGGTGAGGATGTCACAGTGAAATTGCTTCTCATGTTTTGTTTTCTGGATGCTTTAATACAGAGAAAAGTATTGCTGCAAGTAATTTAAAAAAAAATCTAGCCAAAGCTTAGCAGTTCTCCTCATTGTTAAACATAATTTAAAGCAGGGTTAGGCAACCTTTGGCCCTGCAGATGGTACCAAACTACATTTCCTTTCAACCCCATAGCCCCATGGCCAATAGTCAAAACTGATGAGAGTTATGATTCAAAAACATCTGGAGGGTCAGAGCCCCCCTCTCCATGTTTCATTGCACTTCAGAATGTTCAAAGTCCTTCATATATATGATCTCAATCTGTTCAGCTCTAGGGTTTTATTTTCTATTGATATTTTAGTTTTGTTACGATGAAATAAAACTTGCTGCTACAACAATAACCTTATAAGGTTGAGGCAGCCTAGCTCACAACATTTGCCTCTTCCACTGACACTGGTGGGAGTTAAATACTTGTTCTTAATGAACATGAATAAAACCCAGCAGGTGTGAGAAAATGGTTCACGTGACAGGAACCTGTGCATGTCTAAGCTGTAAGGCACATGAACAGTGGTGGAGCTAGACTTTGGGAAGGGGCTTGGTGGATTTGAGTATTTGGATTTTAGCCTCAGTCTGACTAGTCTGCATTCAGCTGCCTATGAACCTTTTGTCTTGCTTATTGGCAGACCGGCCAAACGTTCAAGACCAGACCCTGGTGGAAAGGTTGCAGCATACCTACGTAGAAGCCCTTCATTCTTACATTTGCATCCACAGACCAAACGTAAGTGTCTGGCTGAGTTCTGAGAATGATTGTATTGCCAAAAATATGTGTGCAGAATAATATTGTGATTAAAGTACTCGGTTTTTTTTAAAGTTGTATTGATTGGTCTTTTGGACTGCATGTCCAAATGATTCTGTTTGCATAGGAATCTGTCTTATCGTGAATCAGACCACTGTTTGTCTAATTCAGTAATAATAATAATAATAATAATAATAATAATAATAATAATACCCTGACTAGCAGCTGCTCTGCAAACTCACAAGCAAACATCTTTCCCCGCCCTGTTAGCTGAAATCCTTTTATCTGGAGATGCACCTGTGACTTTCTGTATGTAGTGCTGCTATTGCTATTCCTTTCCTGCTATCTAATATTTATTAAAAGAAACAGAGACGGGGCAAACATTACAGCTCTAATAGGGGCTTACTCAAAGAGTTCCCCTTTCTTTAAGAGCTTGAGGAGAGAAAGCAAATATTTAGTGGAGATGCTTTCAGCTCCATTGTCACAGTAATCATCATCATCAATAATATTTATACCCCGCCCATCTGGTTGGGTTTCCCCAGCCACTCTGGGCGACTCTCAACAGAACACTAAAAACACAATAAAACATCAAACATTGAAAACTTCCCTAAACAGGGCTGCCTTCAGATGTCTTCTAAAAGTCAGATAGTTATTTATTTCTTTGACATCTGATGGGAGGGCACTCCACAGGGCAGGCTCCACTGCCGAGAAGGGTCTCTGCCTTTTCAGCTACCATATGCTTCTGCTTTCTATAACAAGTTAATCCTTACATGTGCAGAAAATGAAGGTGGCCTAAAGGAACTGTAGATTAGGAGATGCAGCTACTGCACATTCTGTGACAGCTTAGACTCCCTTAGAGATGGGCAATCCTATATACATTATGCAGCCTTGTACAACCTCTATCTGCCTCCTGTTTATATGGAACTATAGTCAGTTACATTTGCTAGCACTGTCAACAGCTCCTCAAGATCTTGGGGAACCTTCCCTATGTGGAACTGTCCAGCTGTCTTTTAGGCCAGGGGTGGAGTGGCCTTCCAGATGTTGCTGGACTAAAATTCCCATCGTTCCTGGCTATTGACCATGCTGACATGGCCTCGTGGGCATCCAACAACATCTGGAAGGTCCACAAGTTAGACATTCTTGTTTTGGGAGATAATACAATTCTGATTCTGAACTGTAGTTGCTGGGGGATGGGGAGAGAGAATTGATTGAAATGTGCTGCTTGAAGGTCTGGAAGCTAACACAAGTCTTGAACAGGATTTTTAGCGCACAGAACATAATACTGTTTCTTGTCCAAGCCTCCTAGTACACAATATAATTGCTCCTCAGCTTTCTGCCCTGTAGTCCTTTGATTTTTGCTTTGTCATTTAACTCCGCAGTTCTTGATGGTACCATTTCCCCCTCCCCCCAAAAAAACCCCAAACCCAAATACTAAGATTTAAATTCATTATGCAAAGAGTGCAAAGCAGTTCATGCAAATGTCCATGATTTGCATAATTTGTTCTGAGCAAGGAGCTTGGGGTTCTTTGGCACAGTGCACTGCAATCTATGAGGTTGCCGAGTCATTTTACAATTGAACTGATTGGCATAGGCTTAGATTTAACATTATTAATTACGCTGATATCTAAAATGCCTTGAAGTATTATTACCATGGGAGCAAGTCATTAGTAGTCCTGCTTTGCTGATGAGAAGCTGAGACTGAAGTAGAATTTTGGCTCTGACTGATACCATTGTCCTTTTGCATATGACCTTGCAGGATCATCTAATGTTCCCACGGATGTTAATGAAACTGGTCAGTCTTCGGACTCTAAGTAGCGTCCATTCTGAACAGGTGTTTGCTCTTCGGCTACAGGACAAGAAGCTGCCACCCCTTCTTTCAGAGATCTGGGATGTCAATGAATGACTGCACTGTCCCCGTGCACCAGCTAGCTGAAGCAACCCCATCCTTGACTGTTGCTAACCAGAAGCTGTCCTCCCCTCTCCAAAACACTGGAGCTCAGTGCAGAGGGCTATGGTCTTGTGGTTTCTTTGTTCTGAAACAATGCAGAAGGCAATTGAGATGGACCAGTTAATGCTTGAGTCTTTGATTTTAATGCCTTCCGGAAATGGAACAACTGAAACACCTCAACGTAGTAGAGATGACGAACCCACCCTAATAATTTCTCCAGTGGCTCTCCTTCTTCAGGCACTTATCCTGTGTTTAATTTCAAGGACCAGTCATACACACCCACATACCCCTCAGGGTTTCAGAGGCACGCCCCCATTATGTATCCAGTTTGTTTAGTTTACTCGGAGTTGTCTGGACTGAATATTCTAAATACATTTTCTCATTCATAGATGTTTCTGGCAATCTCGAGTAGTTTTTGGTTCTTGACGGATTCCCCCCCCCCTCAGAAACCTGTAACCATAATGCAATTTTGTTGACTTTTTCAAAGGGGCTTTGAAGGTTGGAAGGGAAGCTGTATCATAAGAAAACTCAGTGATATTTCCTTTCCCAACTCCTATCCCCGCCCCTCAAATACCACCACTGGTATTTTAGGGCCATTCATGTGTATATCAAAAATGCACAGGGAGCCATGCCCAATAACCAATCCCAGCTATGCAGCTGCTTCTAATGTGAAGGTGTACATCACATGTACACACAACATGCATTTGTGCAGCCCCATCCTGTATATGGATACTAAAAAGTAAGTCCTGCTGAGTTCAGTGTGGCTTGCATTCAATTGATTACACATAGGACTGTAGTCTCAATGAGCAATGTGTGAAGTGGCCCTTATAAAGTTTGTGAACTTGCAGATTAGCACAGCTTCAACATGGGACACATCTTACCTGTAGAATCTGCACTGAGCAGCATGCTTGCTTTATAACTATCAACCCTCTTGCCCGCAGTCAGGCATGGTCTTGGCATAGTGGAGATCAGTGCTGTCCCTTGCCATACTGTTTCTGTGTAGATACCATTTGTTGCACCTGTATTCCTTTTGGGTTTCATAAACATGAAAACATGACAAATGATTTCGTAGAAGGTTGTGTCCATATGAACATGCCTAGTTCATTATTTTTTGGCTTGCGGGGAATGCATATTGTGCCAGGTGGATCAGAGGAACATTCCAAGGACACAAATCCAAGAGATTTGTGTGGTTAGCTCGGGATGCCAGCTGTATGTTCTGTCGTGTCTTGTACTACTCCTTCAGTCATGTGGACAGGAAAGATCTGCATGGGAAGGTATCTCTATGCCTGGACTCCAGAGATCAAGAATGTTCCCTGTCCTTGTATTTTGAGCTATTTGTATGAGCTTACAGTGGGTGTGTATGTATGTTGTAATAGTATCAAACATTACTTGGGTATCTGTGTAATGTGGGTACTGATGTCTATTTTTCTAAGAGAAGAGACACTTTGAAACAGGCAATTTGGAACAGAATTGGTAGAGTGGTGGTTAACCCTTATCCTTCCCACTGATTTTCAGCTGCAACTCCCCTCCCTACCAGCCATTTCCTCTATAGAGTTCCAGACATAATGTTTGTAAGGGTAAATTACGTATGTCTTTGGACCCCATGTGGAAAGAAAAGCAAATGGAGAACTGTTGCAGCAAAAAATGGCAGGTATTCAAAGAGTTAAGAACTTTCTCCCCTCCAACCTGGTTCTTCACTCCAAATTTGTCTTACAAAACAATATTTTCCTCTGCTGCCATAAGATATCTTCAGGAAGAAAAATAAGTTTGCATGTGTGATCCAAGTTTACGCTGTAAAAAGAAAGGAGCCTGAATCTATTTTGAGGTGTATGTTTATAATCCTTCCTTCTCGTCTTTGAACATGTCAAGTTTTTATCTAAGGACTTTCCTTTAAGGTTGATACCCATTATAAATATGGTAGTTGAATGTTTTCAGCCTGGTCCTATGCAGAGTTAGGCACACCCAATCAATGTGCTTAAGCATACCTAAGTTTGCATAGAGGATTAACTTACTTGAAGAAAAACACCCATCCTTCTGTTTGCTAGAAGAAACAAATTGATGCCGGGAATTTAATCTGCGATTCCCTGGCACTGCAGTAGTATGTGCTTCCTTTGTTGGGATTTAAATCGCTTGCCCTGCAACCATCCTAAGAGCCTGGGCCCATGAACCAATGTGAATGTTGACTGTAGCAAGTGCCATACCTATGGTGTCGGCCTTGTGTCTGTTTTGCACTTGAGGTTGGTCTCTTACCACTGGCCTTCACTCACTCTATAAAGCACTTGTAACAATTTGTAAACTCTGTTTTTTATATATAACTTTGCTGTTGCAATATCCTTTACGTTTAATTCTGTATTTTTGACTGTTTGCAAAATACTAATGTTTATGCAAAAAATTAAAATTAATACATAATGTTCGCTGTTAGTAAACAACCATTGTTAAATGGCTTTGGGTAGCGGGTTTTTGCTTTTGGGGGGGAAGAGAACATGTGGCATCTCTTTTGGATTGAAATGGTTCTTTGGTTGCCCTGCTCGTGCTCATTATAACGCCTCTTTTAACAGCCCATGTCCCACATAGTGGCGTGGAGGGGGGGGGGAGTTTGTCGCTTAACGCGGCTAAGGCCCGCTTTTCGACTCCCTCCTGCAGGGCCCGGCCGGGGGCCACGGCGCTCTCAAGGCCCTCAGCAGCGAGCGACTCCGCAGCGCCTCTTCCCGCGGCTTTCGGTTCTCGCGCCGCTTTCCCTGTTTGCGTTCCGCCCCGCCCTCCCCCTGCGAGCGGCTGAATGGTTTGGCTCTCCCACCTCCCGCTCCCCGCCCTCCTCCGGCTTGTTGGTTCGCTCCTCCCCGGGCTGTTGATGCGGAACTGGAGCCAGGCGGCTTTAAGGCTGGGGCTGAGCTGAGCTGCGCGGTGCGCGACGAGGAGGAGGCGGCCTCGTCTGACAGGTAAAGGCGAGCAGGCCTCGCGCTAACGGCTGGGAAGCGGATAATGGGGCGCCGCCCGGCTTCCTGTCTGTGACATATGCGGGGCTGAGAGGCGGCGAGGGTTTGTGGGGAAGGCAGAGGAGGCGCGCTCGCTTGCGTCGGGGTGGCGGCGGCGGCGAAGAGAGAACCGGACCTGCCGGCTGAGGCGGCGGCGGGATACGCAGCCAGTGGCGCCTGGGCTGAGGGGCTGCTCGGTGGAGAGCAGGTGGGCGCGCGGAGCTCGCGTGGGTCGGGAGGGGAGGGCGGGGGAGTGCGCGGGCACGAGTGCAGCAGGCACGAGTGGGGGGCTCGGAACGGAAAGGCGTTCGGGCGGGGGGTGCCGACGGCTGACGCAGAGAAGGTGTGTGTGTGAGGAGAAATATTGGCAGGCGCTGGTGGATGAGGCGCAGCCGCATGGGGAGGGAGGGATAAAGGGATAAAGCTTAGGGCATTAGCGGGATGCAGCAGGTACTGTGCCTGTGTGTGTTTATGTGCGTATAAATGGGTTTAGGAGGGCAGGTACTGGAGCAGTGTACAGTGGTACCTCGGGTTACATACGCTTCAGGTTACAGACGCTTCTGGTTACAAACTCCGCTAACCCATAAATATTATATCGGGTTAAGAACTTTGCTTCAGGATGAGAACAGAAATCGTGCTCCGGCGGCGCGGCAGCAGCGGGAGGCCCCATTAGCTAAAGTGGTGCTTTAGGTTAAGAACAGTTTCAGGTTAAGAACGGACCTCCAGAACGAATTAAGTACTTAACCTGAGGTACCACTCTATGTGTATACTCTGTGTGTGTGTGTACACACACAAAAACACAGTATGTGTGTGTTATGTGCGTATAGATGGGTTTAGGAGGGCGACTGCCTGATGTTGCTGTGATTTGTGTGGCTTACGCCCCCCTCTCATCCCTCCTCTGGGCTGAGCTTGCAACGCGAAGATGCCCCGTCCTTGCTCTGTGGATCCATCTCTCCTGTCCTTGGGGGATGCGATACGGTTGCAGCTGCTCTTCTGGACTCGCTCCGGGTGGATGCTTGTCCAAGGTCACGAGAGAGAGAGATAGAGGGAAGAGATAAAATGCAGTTTGCGGCTCTCGTTGCTGTGACCAACTCAGCAGAGATATTCTTCGGCCCAACAACACCAGCGGAGGGGTCGTATGTCGTCCCCCAGGCCGCGGGGGTCGGCTTACATTCCACACGGAATGAAGTGTCTGTCTTTGCCGTCTGTGCCTTGCAAAATAAGGTGTTGGGAGATCGATCTTGCTTGCTTCTGACTTGCATTTTTGGGGGTCGAGTTTGGCCAGCTGGAAAATTACAGCATCTATTAAGGGACTGTGGTTTTTGAAGCAGCTGGCCTCCCAGTGTTGAAACAATCTGAAAGAGGAGAATGCGTGCTTTAAAGAATGAAGGGTTGTGTGGTGACACATTGTAAAGTTCAACTAATAGAGTAGCATCTATTCTGTACACACGAGCTCCTCAGATAGATTTCATTTTCCTGGTGATCATTTCTGCAATGCTTTTGGGCCCTAAGCACCCCAAAGTGGTGAACAACATTAACACATATTACAAAAGAAATATACAATAAAAGTAACATACTATAGATCAATCAAAACAATATAAAATAGGATCAAAATTAATTTAAGAATGCCATTTATTTGTTAGGATCTGATCATCACTAGGTGTGATTCCTTGGAGGTGGCAGAAACTGTCCATTCTTCATGGTTTCTTTGCAGAAGCAAGGAACTCATCAGAACCATCTAGCTGGCATTTCTCCCCTTACACAGCATGTTATTTATGTGTTTCTGATGTACAGTGAATAGTTATTGTCTTTAGTTATCCATATCTGATGGAGCCATTCACTTATAGCCTCTCAATAATTCTGACCAGAATAATGCATCCCCATCAAGTGTCTCCTTTTGTATGATAAAATGTTTGTGTGTTCTTGAAAACAAATACATTTAGGCTGTATATTAAACATGATGGGAATGTTGATAGGAAATTCTGCCAAGGATTTGCTTGCTGATGTTGCTGAGGTCTTTAAAGCATATTTATTTAGATTTCTGTCCCATCTGTCTACTCGACATAAAGTGAATGACAGCATTTGTGAAAGACAGGCCAGAGCAGACAAAACTCTACCCCCTACTGGCTTAAGGACATTTTCACATGTGAGCCTTGGTAGTTTTTGTAATTGTAACACAAATGCAAAATACAACACTGGTTAAAATATTCAATTTTTAAAATTTGTATTAAGTGTTTATTGTGTATGTAAAATAGTTCACCAAGAGGCCCTGTAGTATGTAAAAATATTCTGAGACTTCGGTCATGTGTCAAAAACATTCTAACAGCACAACCCTCAACATGTCTACTGGGAAGCAAGCTTTATTGAATTCAGTGGAGCTTACTGCTTTGCTTTGCTGCATGTTTTGTCATTTTCAATATCTGCTGGAGCTCTTTCACCAAGAGAGTATTTACCCCAATCTTGCATCTAGGCATCTGGGGAATTCTCATTTTATCCTTTTAAACCAATTACAAACAAACATTAAAAACCAACATGGATTACTGCCTAAAGTGATTTGTATTTGACTTTCATACAAGAAGCTTAAATGGTTGTTCTTTGTCTCCTGTGAAAGAAATAATACTTGAAAACCTCAAGTACACCTTTTAGTGTGCTATGTGAAAATAATCTAGGATCCTTAGGCTTTTGTGAGTCTCGAAGAGAAGTTCTATGGCTGTTGGACAGTTGCTGAGAAAATTCCTATAGATGCCCTTGCTAGAGCACTGGACTGAGAGTAATTTAAGGTATAGAAGGACAAAATAAAAACCTGAATTCTGCCTGCAAGAATTAATGGCTAGCACTGGAGCCTAGCACTTACACTAACATTCTTATTAGTTCAGTTTGTATGCCAGTTTCCCACATAAATGCATCCCAAAAATGTGGCTTTCAATGCAACCATAAAACTGCCTATCAATACCTCATTACAATAAGCAGTGTAATACATATTATGATAATTCAAAATGAATAATTTATTTTGATAGAGCCAACATTATGCCACTTAAAATTCATTATAAAATAATACCAATCATTGAAAAACATCAAGTGATATTTATTTATGATAAAATATATAAACCAAAGTCAGATATGATATGATGATTTTCCAGCGTAGTCGGGTGTTAATACTTATGTTCTTAATACTTTGTAGAGTGGTTGGCATATTCTAAATCACCTTTGTTACCTTCATTAGTAGAGAAGTTGTACCAATGCTTCCGTTACTACCTGGAACTAGTAAAAGGTAAAGGTAAAGGTACCCCTGCCCATACGGGCCAGTCTTGCCAGACTTTGGGCTTGTGCGCCCATCTCACTCAAGAGGCCAGGGGCCAGCGCTGTCCGAAGACACTTCTGGGTCACATGGCCAGCGTGACATCGCTGCTCTAGCGAGCCAGAGCTGCACACGGAAACGCCGTTTACCTTCCCGCTAGAAAGCGGTCCCTATTTATCTACTTGCACCTGAGGGTGCTTTCGAACTGCTAGGTTGGCAGGCGCTGGGACCGAGCAACGGGAGCGCACCCCGCCGCGGGGATTCGAACCGCCGACCTTTCGATCGGCAAGCCCTAGGCGCTGAAGCTTTTACCCACAGCACCACCCACGTCCCCCCTGAAACTAGTAACAGGCGTTTAATGTATAATTTGTTAATGGTGTGTGTATGTGACTTCATTCTAATAAAGGAATTCGTTGGTGGAATTTATTAAGATAAGGTAATAAGTAGCTTAGGAGTGGCTTTTCATGGATTGTCTATACTATTGTACAAATATGCACTGTGTTGTTGCATCAGAGCACTTGGCCCACCTTAGTATCTGGCTATCCACATGTTAGTTTCTCTGCAGCCTAATAATAAAAGATCTGCATTTATACAGCAACTACCATTCTGTATCAGGAAACCCATCTCCCCACTCACTCCAGCTAAAAAGTTTTGTTGGCATTAGTTTATTTCCCTAGTCCAGCTGGCAGTTGTTTTCATCATATGTATGTTTTATAGGTTATAGTCTATGTACATATGTTATATTAATGTCATGAGGAATTGCACAAAGCTTAGATAAATCACGGAGAAATGCACAAACCTACCTTGCAAATCAGGTAGAAAATGTCTGTCACAGTATCTAAAATGTGATTTCTGTAGAGCCATGGGGTGGAGAAACAGGCAAGCATAAATAGTACAAGGATAAACAAGCTTGGTGTACACATGGCTGCCATGAATCCCAAGTATGGGGGATGCTTGGACATTTCCAAACTAATATTTACTAATATTTATTTGGAACATTTCCATATATTCAAAATGGTATGGTTTTGACTTATGTAAACAGTTCCTGATTGTGTCTTTGCGGGTTTCTAATTAAATAAACTTTCTCACATATGTTAAGTGCCTACTATAGTCATTTTTTTTCTTCTTCAGTGGGGAAATGTCAGAATAGCAAGGCAAAACTGAGAAAATAAATCTAATGTATTATGATTGATTCGTCTTCTCAGAGATGTAATTAAAAAGTGATGTTTTATCTGTTTTACATAGTATTTCCCCTTTTCCCTTTGGTTACAAGTTTGAATAGGCTTATCTCTTGATTCCCAGTACTTTGAAGAAACTACTGCTATGTATATTTGTACATAAAGAAAACAGTTCCCCCCTCCCCCATCATACTTTTATTAAATATTTTTGGTATTCAGCTGCTTTTATAAAATTTATTCTTGTTTGCTGAGTTTTTATTAAAATTGGGTGGGGTATAAATAATATATTATTATTATAACTTATGACAAAAATTACTTTAAAATAAGGAAAATAATGAAAAAACCAAAACACTAAATCATATGTAACATCAGACCCAGCAGGAGAAGGCAAAAAACAATTACAGTGGTACCTCCATTTATGAACTTAATTCATTCTGGAGGTCCGTTCTTAACCCACAGTCGTTCTTAACCTGAGGTGCGCTTTTGCTAATGGGGCCTCCTGCTACTGCCACGCAACTTCCGTTCGCATCCCGGGGTAAAGTTTGCTACCAGGAGCATCTACTTCCGGGTTAGCGGAGCTCATTACCTGAAGCGTTCGTAAGGAGGACGGTACGTAACCCGAGGTTCCACCGAGGTATTTTCTGTGCAAGTAGGCATTTGCTTAAACTAAAGAATTCACATACATACTTGCCAAATGAAAAAATTGAAGATTGCTTCTCAGCCTTTTGGCTAAGATCAGATGTAGTTTATAAATTATTTCTGTGCAGCTTCAGTGCTTACATAAATGCAGGCCAGCAAATTGGCAGATAACTACAAAGTCTGCATTACAAAATCTGTACTGGTGAAGCCAATTTGGCACTCTTACAGGGGCATCTGCATAGCCCTGAACTATGTCAGGGCAGCTCCACAGTGCCATCTCACAACACTGGCTGCTGTGTTTCAAACACAGATGATATATCTACACCCAGTTTTTGTTGTTTTGCCTTAAGCTGCATTCATACTTCTGGGATACAAATTACATAGCCAAGTGATCAGTTCCCTTGTCTCTAGGTCCAAATGTGTGTGTGTGCGGGCGGAGAATTTTCAGTGATGTGAAAGTATATGTGGGAAAGGGTTAAATGCTCCTTCCTTCTCTCCAGATCAGTTCTACCCACCTCACTGCAATACAGCTGTACCTTGGTTTTCGAACAGCTTAGTTCACGAACAACTAGGAACTCAAACACCACAAACCCAGAAGTAGGTGTTTGCAAACTTTACCTTGGAAGCCGAACGTCCGGCACGGCTTCTGCGCCTTGCTTTCCGAACGTTCCAAACGTCAAACGGACTTCCAGAACACATTCTGTTCAAAAACCAAGGTACGACTGTAAAGGTAATGCTATTTGGAAGAGAAGGGTTGACAAGATAGTGAGAATTCCTACAGAGGAGATACAGACTATAAAGAAGAAAATGCCTAGAACACATTATATGCAGGCCATTATCAGCCAGTTATGCTGGAATGGCTGTGCTATGGGTCAGCTACACCTCAGAAAATTGTGCAACTTTTAAAACATAATACATTTCTGAGGGGTGGGTAGCAGACGCTGAACAGGGGAAGCATGGGAGGAGGGTATTTTGTTTACTGTGTAATGTAGGTGTCGTACATAAAGTGAGTGAAGTATAGCTGTTTCATGGTAGCTGCTCAACATGGAAGCAGCCTGGGGCTCATGTGATTAATGCATTTGTCATTTATTTTTGCAGTGAATTGTGTATAAAGCTGCTGTTGAAAAGTCTTCAGAGCTTCAGCTTGTGTAGAATGCAGCAGCTCAATTCCTTTCAAGGATAAGGGAAACAGTAGTAGAGACAGCATATTGTACCAGTATTAACTAATTGTGCTGGTTACTATTAGTCTAATGGGCCATGTTGAAGACACTAGCCTTTTTTATTCTGCCATCTATGGACAGGCCACATCCTACTTTAGTTTTCACCGAAGCATTGGATGGAATCTGTAAGGGAATAAAGCTGGTCCTTTTCAGTCATGGTGTCTTATTTTTGAACTCTCCTTTCAGCTTAACATTTAGGGGGAAATATTAAGACCTTTCTATTTTTTCAGGGTTTTATGAAATAGCTTGCATCCTCATTACAAATGAGATTTTGAAACAATTTATAGTGTGATTTTTCTTTTGGATGGGCCTTCTCAGTTCCTGCTTCCAGACTTTGAAACTCTCTTCCTAGAGAAATTAGACTGGTTCCTCTTTGTTGGCCTTTTGCTGGCAGATGAATAATTTCTTGTTCCAACAGGCTTTTGGGAACTGATTGTTTTTAAGGAAAGGTCTGGTACTGTAATACTTTTGTAATGATCTGTATGTTTTAATATCTCTCTCTCTCTCTCTCTCTCTCTCTCTCTCTCTCTCTCTCACAGACACACACACTCTAAATGTTTTTGTTTTTATTTTTAGTGATTGCTATTTATTCTATTTTAGCTGTAAGTTACCTTAAGTCCTTGTTGGGGGAAAAGGTAGGATATAAAGAATAATAATAATAATAATAATAATAATAATAATAATAATAATAATAATAATAATAATTTTATGAGTGTGCTTATATATTTTATGCAATATGCTTTGGATATTTAGAAAGACATGAAAAAGCAGGATAAAACTTTATGCATAAACAATTCATTTCTTTCCTTGTTATACTTGTATTAGACATATAACTATATAGGCCTTAGCTCAGTTGGTTAGAGTGTGGTGCTGATACCAGGGTTGCAGGTTTGTTTCCTGCATGGGACAGCGGCATATTCCTGCATTGCAGGGGGGGTGGACCAGATGTTCCTCAGGGTCCCTTCCAACTCTACAATTCTATGATTATTTGGTTCTACCAAACTCATCATTTAAATAGAAATTTCCTCTTTAGAATTAGAATAGAATTTTCCTCTTTCCACCTTTTTCAAATGTGACTGCTGAACTTTCTTGGCAGATGTTTACTTTCACATATGTTAAATTTGATAGGTGTATGGAAACTGTTCCAAATTGATTTAACTTAACATCTAGCATCAGATCCTGGGCACCACTTAAGTTTATGTCAAGATTCACCTCCTTTCTGATTGGGTCCATGACCAAATTTTTTAGACGCAGTCATTTTAGTGTATCTAGAGCTGTTACCTCTTCATTACAGTGGTACCACAGGTTAAGTACTTTATTCGTTCCGGAGGTTCGTTCTTAACCTGAAACTGTTTTTAACCTGAAGCACCACTTTAGCTAATGGGGCCTCCCGCTGCCGCCGCAGCATGATTTGTGTTCTCATCCTGAAGCAAAGTTCTTAACCTGAAGCACTATTTCTGGGTTAGTGGAGTCTGTAACCTGAAGCGTATGTAACCTGAAGCGTATGTAACCCGAGGTACCACTGTATTAGATACAAGATAAACGCATAATAAAATATCAGACTATATATTATGTGAACATGCTGCATGCAGTTATATAACTAACAATTTCTATAGCACCCAGTAGATGAATCATTTTAGTTCTCTTACATAAAATTCTGTGCAGACATATCCACTCTGTGAGAAGAAATACTGGCAATGTGTTATGACAACTTAACCTTGAACATGTTCCTAAAGAATCTTAATTGCATATTTTTCAACATTTATGGAAACAAAGTAATAGATAGCAAGGAAGTTAGAGGAAAATATGTTGCCTTCATACTCCTTAACATCTTTCATAATTCTTTAATGTTGGCAGCAAATCGCATGCTAATGAAATATTCAGATGGTTTTGAATAGAAATGTAACAAATGGAGAGAACCTGAATGTACTTGAAATGCAGGAACTTTAATCTTGACAATGACACTAATACATTAGATGTACTGTATGAGTTTATGAGGACAATCTAAAATGTTCAATAGAATAAGAAAAAGTAAAAATTCAGGGAGTGCACAAATGAGCAAAAATAGGTAATAAATTTGATATGATTTCAAACTATTTTTCCATTGTCATATTGCATAGAAATTTTGGAGTCTATATACACTTTTTTTAAAGTGTGCATGCTAGTGCATCATCCTGTTATCATGGGGTCATCAAGGTACCTATGGGAAGCCCTCAAGGAAGACTTAAATTACAACAGTACTCTTCCCACTTAAAAAACAAAACCTTCCCATTTGTGATTCCCAGCAATTGGTACTCAGAGCCTTTGATAGTGAAGGTAGAACATAGCCATGAAATTAGCCATGTGTATTTAGTAGGATGATTCAGTAAAATGTGCAATATTAGTATCCTGATCTTTCACTTAGTATTCTGTCTGTGATAATGGCCAGTGTTTCACTTAAGATTCCTGCAGGAAAGCCCAAACAAATCATTGCAGTTCACTGCATGGAGCAATAATAGAATCATAGCGTGTGTGATTTACATGGAACAATCATAGAATTATAGAACTGTAGATTTGGAAAGGACCTACAAGGGTAATCTAGCCCAGAGATTCCTGCAATTCCGGAATCACAGCTAAAGAATCCGTGACAGATGACCATCCAAACTCTCTGTTTAAAAACCTCCGATGAAGTAGAGTCCATCATCATTACAATGATGATTCCTGTACTTTTATGGAAGTCCTGGTGTCTTGTTTTATTCTGCTATGGTCTGTGGACCAACACAATAAATATTATTTATTTGACCTTGCTGTTACTGGGGGTGGGTAGCTTGAACAACAACCCCACTCCCCAACTGTGTTGTTTTCCCCTGCCCTTCTACTATTTTCTGTGCTTAACCAGACAGCCAGAATCATAGAACTGTAGACTTGGAAGAGCCCAAGGGCTCATCGAGTCCAACCCCCTGCAATGCAGGAATCACAGCTAATAAGCTGGCCTGTCTAGATGAACCCTGCCTGCATATGTTGGGGGTCTGCACCTTCCTTTAGGAATGTGAGGCTGGAGCACCCTGCAGCTCCTCAGGGTTCCATAACCATTATATTTAAAAAACCTCTTGCTGAGCCACAATTCCACCATTCATCTTCTGTCTAATTGTGATTGTGAATTAATGCAATGTAATGCAATGATGCTATGAGCATCATGTTAAATTAATTGAGGGTAGCTAATCTGGTTTATGTGGTGCTGTATATGGATCCTAACATTCTTTTTGCTTATTTACCATTAGAGCTTTAACTGTTGGAGAACAAGTATTTGTGGAGTATTCTTTACTCTTAGATAATATTTAAAGGAAATACTACTGGAGAAAATGAGGCAAAAGTGGGTAAAAGAAGCAAATGAATATTTTATATAATCCTGCCCAGTTGAGTAATTTTATATAGTTTGACATTTGTTGGAGATCCTGTTAATTCTATTTCTTACAAGGTTATTTTATGAAGTGTGGAATTAATTTAGGAAAACTTATTAGTTTCCCATACAGCATAATTGATTCTTGCTGCTTTATCCATGAGGATTTCCATCCTGGAAGAAAGAATAAACAAGAGTCAAACAGCCACTTAATTGGCATTCTACTATGCTGTTGACTGCTTTTTATTTATTGGTTGTGTGGCAAAATTTGTAATGCTTTAATGGAATAATTCTGTTGGCAAGTGCTTAAGCTATCAATTCTGGATCAGTTCTAATCTTCCTGCACTGTTATCAGATAAAACTTAGATCTTGGCTGAAGAAGTGTGCATGCACATGAAAGCTTATACCCAGAACAAACTTAGTTGGTCTCTAAGGTGCTACTGGACAATTTTTAAAATTTATTTCGACTGCGTCAGACCAACACGGCTACCTACCTGAATTTAGATCTCGGCTGACAGCTTAGCTGTCTGCTGTTTACACACAAAGTTTATGTGGCTGCACAAGAGGCAGAATGACTTTTTAATCTGGTCATTCATAGCTGTGAGAAACCAGCTAGTTTGTGAGTTGATACCTTTATTGTAACTATCAGAGTACATTGGGGGAAGGAAATTTAAATATACTTTATGCTCCTACAGTCAATTCTAGAGAATAATATTGGCTTGTGAGTTTTATCTTGTATTTCAGGTAACATAAAATAGTGAAAAAGAGCATTTCTTGGATGCTTAAATATCAGCTAGTTTTAACACTAGCTAGTTGCAACACTAACTAGTTACAGTACAACCAAATGGAGCAATACTCGAGTCTGTCTTGAATGCAGTGGCGTAGGGTGGGTTGTCAGCACCCGGGGCAAGGCAAGTAATTTGCGCCCCCTAACTTGTGAATTTTAGTAGGGGCAGAGAGCTGTGAGTGCGAGCGCGCCCCCCAGATGTTGCACCCGGTGCGGCCGGCCCCCCCGCTACGCCACTGCTTGAATGTCAACCACATAATGGGATTAAGTGGACCTTTTTGACAATATATCTTAACATTTTTGACAATACATATGGCCATCATGAGTAGCAGTATTACTAAGTCTTTATGTACAACCTGCCTCCTTTGTTTCAGAGGGATCAATAAAAGGTCCAGAGTGGAGTCCAAAGTGACTAGTTGTGATGTGATGTCTGATATGGTCCCAAAGACCATCTTCCAAAACACTTAATGCATTTCTTTGAGTTAAGAACTGGATCATAAATTTTAGAGAAGTGTGAAATCTGAAGGATAATTGTCTTCTGGTCTGTGTATGTCCAGGAGGTGGGAATTGAGTCAGTTCACTTTAAAATGAGGAATGAACAAAAGTCTCATCCAAGTAGTAGGTGTCAAGTTAACATAATATTTGAACATGAGATTACCCCATGATTGAATTTTGGATTATATAGCTGTTCGTTTAAGAAGATGTGAACTGTGTTTCTTGGCACTGATGCATAAAGAAAAGCCATTTTTGATTACGGAAAATTTCAGTTGTTCTCCTTTGGCTGCATGGTTGTTGTTTTTGGTGCAGTCAGCTCAAAGAATTTGAAGGTCAGATTCTTTACTGACTGTCTTTCAGTATTTGGCAAGATTGTTTTGCTCTATGTATTCTATATTACAAGCCTGCGGCCAAGGTAGTAGCTGGCTCGTTCAATCAGCATCCATCATCCTCTGCTTCTTAGCCCTTGTTGGTCCTTTAAGGCCTATCAGGTCACAATGCTGCAGTGACAGTATAAGCCAAAATTGACACAGCTTCATCTTTATGCAATTGTTAAAAGAATAGCCACTCTGCTAGGACTCTAAAACAAGGATAACCAATGTGACGTCTTCCAGATGTTGAATTAAAACTTCCATCATCCCTGACCATTGACCATGCTGACTGGGTTAATGAGAATTGTAGCCCAATGACTTGGGCTAAGGGAGCCAGGGGCATTACTGTATCTTGGCTACTTTTGTTCTGGACTATAGATGTGGCAATTGTCTGACCCCTTTGCTCACTGGCCTACAGTCTCCAGACCTCCAATCTTCTCCTGCCTCTCACATTCTTCCTCCTGCTTCTAGGTTCTTTGAGGAAAAATATGTATTTACTCAGGACAGGCATTCAGGCTTACTTCTGTCATGAGCCAGATTTTCTTGACCAATTTTTCCCCTTCATTCTATTCTACTAGTTCTGTGATGCATGGAGATTCCCGCCCCCCCAGTTGAGCTCAGTAAAAGTAGCCTAGTTCACAATAAGAGATAATTAATCTGATTTTTATCCTCCACGGGGAGAGGGGGGAAGCTCTTGTGACTTGCAAGTTGAAGTGCATAGTGAAAATGTCACACTGTCATATGCACCTCCTGATACTGTGAACGTGATGTTTAATTGCCAGCTGAAGGCAGCTATTGTGCCCAAGTGAATCTTGTTTGTAATGTGGGTGGTGCTGAGAGATTTGTGTGTGCATGGTGTGTGTGTGGGGGGGGGCGGGGAGATTGCAATTGCTCTATAAATAGTTCCAATGGGCTGTGATCTAGGGACAAGAGACTGAGTTGCTATGGAGACTGATCTGAATCAGATTACCTGAGGCTCCTGTTATCCAGTCTCTGTATGCATGGAATTGAAGGTTGTATGGCCAGGGCACTTGCTGATGAAAACACAGTCATCGTGCTCTGCTCTGAAAGGCAAAAAAACTTTACAAGAAAGCTGAAACCTTGTACTGTACTATGTGTGGTAATAGACCAAACAACTACTACACCAATGATAACCATACTATGTACAGCAGTGAAGCAAGAATGGTAGCTTTCCTCAGTGTGTGACACTTCTAATTGATTTAGGTATTTGCTCCCCAGCTGAATGGGACACTGCTGTGGGCATCTTGAGGAAGTACCATCCACCTTGGGCCTGCCCATAAAAAGTGAGAGACAAGGGTGATTCCTACTGTTTCCAGGAACTCTCTTTTGTGTATGAGGTGGGAGTTTGTTTGGACACTGTGCCCAAACAGAGGCTGAGAGGGAGGTTGTGCCAGAAGGAAAATGAATTGATATGATTTGTATATATTAATAACTTTGTATTAATGTAACATTTTATATATAACTTCCTGTTTTTGTAATTTTTTAAAAAGTTGTCTGTTGTTGCTTCAGTTTTTTGTACACTTCTTAGAGATCTTTTTAATATATTAAGCAGTATAGAAAATGAATTATCATTCAATTATTGCTTATTGACTCTGTCTATGTGAGAGTGTTGTTGAGGAACACAACTGCTTATTTTGCCCTGCACACTACTGAGCAGTGCCTTTTTTCCTATAAAAATAGGTGCCAGTACTCACCTTAAAGTTGTTACAGTGTCACACTTTTTAACAACAACAAAAAGAGGTGCCTGTACTGCGTACCCTTGAGTACCCCCTGGATATGGATTATGGAACTGAATACAGTACATGCTGGAGGGAGAGTGTTTCTGTCATCATGTCACTGCTTTTGCAAAGGCAATATATTTTTAACATCACTAGAAATGAAGTTGTAGCATCTGCGCCCTTCAGGGGCGCCGACTTATAAAAAATATTGGGGGGGCCCATACCGGGGTCCTGCCCCGGGAAGTTTTCTAAGAGCCGCTCCCGGCCCATTGCTGCTGCTGCCGCCCGCCTCGTGGCCCCCTCGCCAGCTGAGGAAGGGAGAGAGACCGAGAAGGAGAGAGATGCGTGGTGGGCAAGGCAAGTGCCCGCCGCGCCTCGCCTCCCACCGCCCCTCGTGCCGGCCGCCCCCTCCCCTCCCTTCCCCGCGCGCGCGCGCTCGCTCGCCCTCCTCACCCCAGCTCTTGGCCCTTCGCCCCAGGAACTCGCCGCTGTTGGGGTTGTAGATGAACCTCCGCCACTCGGCCATAGACTGGCTGAAGGGCTTCTTCTCCTCCTTGGCCATAGCGAGAGAGAGAGAGAGAGAGAGAGAGAGAGAGAGAGAGGCTGAAAAGAGAGAGGGAGCTCGGCGGTTCGCGGGTGGCGGTTTTTCCCCTGCCAAAACAACAGCGGCTCCTCAGAACCGCTAAGTAACTCTCCCTCAGGCGCCCGGCGGGAGAGCAGAAGAGAGGAAAAGGAAAGAGGGGCTGGGCCAGTCGCACGCACCGAGCAAAACTACTCGCGCCGCCTCTTTTACTACCGTAATAATTATTTGTTTTAACTCATTACTGAATGTATTTTAAAAGGTAACTATCGTCAAACAAGGAAAATAAAAAATACCAACATAATTTTGTGATTTTACAAAGCATAATATAACTAATAATTTTCTTAAATTATTGGGGGGGCGGAGCCCCCCCAAATGATTTTTTGAGGGGGCTCGGGCCCCCTCAGGCCCCATGGAATCGGCACCTATGCAGATGCTTCAGGTTACAGACTCGGCTAACCCAGAAATAGTACCTAGGGTTAAGTTCTGTTCTCAGGATGAGAACAGAAATTGTGCTCCAGCAGCACAGCGGCAGCGGGAGGCCCCATTAGCTAAAGCGGTACCTCAGGTTAAGAACAGTTTCAGGTTAAGAACAGACCTCCAGAAAGAATTAAGTTCTTAACCCGAGGTACCACTGTATACTGCAGCACTGAGAACTGCAGATGTCAGAAACACATTTTTTAGAAGGAAAAAAATCATTTTTATTATTAAGTAACAAACTCATAAAAGTGACCATTAAAAAACACAGAACAGAGAAAAGTACAAGTCATTACCCAGAACAGCATTTGGCATTCAACATTTATTTCTGGAGAGTGTTACTTCACTCAGGGAGAATATTTATCTTTTCACTTTCATCTCACTACATTCTCATTTCAGTAGCTACCACTGATACATAAAAAAGCAACTGCTTCTCTTCTGATTTTATATTATGTGCATTCAGTTACTTTCATAAACAACAGAAAACAATATATTCATTCATATGTCACATGTCATAATTCCATAGCCTCCATAATTTCAGACAAATAAATTAGGAATACTCTTGCATGCTTATAACAACGTTTTTAAACTAAAGAGCATGATCTGATGGACAAACTAGATGTGAAATTAACGATGTCATTGCAGTTAACATATCTAGCCATTTAAATTTAAATAGCCACTAGGGGACACCAATCAGGTTCACAACCACAGTTCATGGGAGGAGACTAATCTTTCCCCATGCACCATAGTCACAATTCCAACAGTACTCCCCCTTGCAGTTCCTATTTAAAACTACATATGTTTCTTGAAATCATGCAATTAATCTAATGTCAAGTTTTTCTTGAATATCACTGCCTTCTGAAGCAGGAATATTAGTTTTTCCTTGCGGAAAAACAAGCAAAAATGTTTAATGGAACATTTACCGGTAATTTCACAATAGATCTAGCTGTACTTAGTATACAATGGCTTCAACTTGCACATTCCAAAACTTTCCTGATATGCAGGTAAGTGAGGGTTGAAGAGAAAGCATTTTGTCTTAGACAAGCAAAAAAGAATATACTTGGCTCTGCTCAAAAGACTTAAAAGCAAAAAGGATGCTGTTTCATATGGCTCCTGTATGGTGGTGCTGACAGTTATCTATCACATTTTGTACCAGTTGCAACTTCTACATCATCTTCAGGGGCAGCCCCACATACATCATTTTCCAGTAATCTAACAGAGAGGTTACCACAGTACATACTACTACAGTGGTACCTCGGGTTAAGTACTTAATTCGTTCCGGAGGTCTGTTCTTAAGCTGAAACTGTTCTTAACCTGAAGCACCACTTTAGAAGAAGAGAAGAAGAGTTTGGATTTGATATCCCGCCTTTCACTCCCTTTAAGGAGTCTCAAAGCGGCTAACATTCTCCTTTCCCTTCCTCCCCCACAACAAACACTCTGTGAGGTGAGTGGGGCTGAGAGACTTCAAGGAAGTGTGACTGGCCCAAGGTCACCCAGCAGCTGCATGTGGAGGAGTGGAGACTCGAACCCGGTTCTCCAGATTACGAGACTACCGCTCTAAACCACTACACCACACTGGCTCTCAGCTCTTAGCTAATGGGGCCTCCTGCTGCCGCCACGCCCCGGAGCATGATTTCTGTTCAGATCCTGAAGCAAAGTTCTTAACCTGAAGCACTATTTCTGGGTTAGCAGAGTCTGTAACCTGAAGTGTATATAACCTGAAGCGTATGTAACCTGAGGTACCACTGTATGGCCAAATTATCCCTGTCCAAGAAGGGGTATTGCTGGCAGTAAAAATACTTTTATTCACTTAGCAAGTTTTTTATTTGAGTTAAGCCACAGATTCAGCTTGTTGAGATATGCTGCATATTATTCTTTAAGGACAAGAGTACTGGTATCAACATTTAAGCATTTTAATACGTATCACAATAGGTTGGCTAGAATATAATCTACAGGCACAATATCTAACAAGAAAACTGAGCATCTTTTAAGCTACCCAAGTGTTTGGCAAAAGCCTTAAGACTGCAAACGCTTAAAAACATCAAGCATTAAGATCTGCATTTTAAGTGCTGGATTCTTTTTGAAATAAGGGAAAAAGTTTTATTCTAGTTATGTAAATGATAACTAGTTCTCTTCCCACTCAGAATGGGAAAGGGGAACAGGGCTCATCAAAAATAAATAAAGCCTTCGGAAATTTCATGAGAGTGCAAGACAGTTAAGAAGGCCAGATATGAAAGGTAACCTGAAGCGTCTGTAACCCGAGGTACCACTGTATCTGTGGATAGAACTGGGGTTCAGGAACTTGCTGCAGTGGACTGGCAGTAAATGAGAAGCTTCTTGAGCCGAAAAGGATTTGCTTATATAAATGGATAATCAGATTAATCAGCCCATATTTGTGTACTACTATATGTGTTATCTAGGCTTTATAGAGTAAGTGGTTTTATCTAAGTTCTATGAAAATAGAATTTAACCATGTTTCATCTCATTTGGGCTTAGCAAGAGTATCTAAAGTACCTAGCTGATTCAAGGTTCTTCTGATTCCATTTGGTCTTGAGACACAATCTTCTCTCCTTCCAACTAATAAAGTGCAGTATGATTATGCACTAATAAGCTATGATTATGATTGCTGTGTGGACTGTGATTATTTGAAAATCACACACATTCTGTCCCCAAGACACATTCTGCTAAAGTGTTGCTTTGTAGATGGTATCACAATAGAGATTTACTTTTCTATTTTTGTAGAAAAGTTATAATATTTCAGGTGCCCAAGATAAGATTGCTTCCACATCTCAGCCTGTTTTATTTTTCAGCTGAGGCATTTCTTTTTCACCAGTGTATTGGCAAGAAGCTAATAATGTATAAGCAGTTATAACGTACAGTAGCAATAAAAAGATGTCAAATTTTGTCAAAATATATCCTATCACACTTATAAAAAACATTTTTTCCTCCAGTTGCAGAATAGAGATAGCCTGGCTGTGGTTACTCATGCATTGGTAACCTCTAAGCTTAACTATTATAATATGCCCGTGAAGGTGGCCTGAAAATTGCAGGTATCGCAAAATGCTATAGCAAGAATGCTGGAAGGAGCAAGCATATTATTCATTTCTTGAAACAGCTGCAGCAGTTGCAAATTGTTTCAGGGCCAAATTCAAGGTGCTCACTTTGATATTAAAAGCTCTAAACTTCCTGGCACCTAAATATCTGCCAGAACACCTTCTTCCATATCAATCTGTCCATGCTTTGAGATCAGCATATGATGCCCTGTTGAATGTAGTGTTGGAGCCCAAAGATCGATCTTTTCATCGGTAGCTCTTTGCATGTCGAACTCCCTCTGTACTGAGGTGCATCTGGCTTCATCTCTTTATAGCTTTAGGCGACTGGTTAAGATACACTGTTTTTGGCAGCCTTTAGGGAAGGAGAGACCCAATCAGATAAAAGGATTATTGCTGCCGCTGCTATTAGTAAATGGCTTTGTGAATTATTATGAATTGTGTATTTTAAGAATTGTGTTGTGTTATCAACTTTATATGTTCTTTTTATCTTATTCAACAATAATTTTACAATATTTGCCATGGTTGATTAAGATTAATACAGTTTAAAAATTTGCCATCAAGGTTGTTATCCTAGCAATGTAGGCAGATATGCTGGGGTAGCCCACACTTGAAATTTGCATTGCAAAAAATGGTCTCATGGGGCCTAATATGGACCAGGATAATAGCAGGAGGCAAAGTCTTAAAGCCCTCCCCCCCGCTAAGATCCCAACCCAGGTTAAGTCCCCTCACAGCGGCAATTTGAGGGAAACCCTATACTCAAGGGCAGAAGTATAGTTAAAGTCACATGTAATTTGGGCTTTAGACCAATTCCTGTTTTTAAGGTCCTAATTTGAACATAGTGAATAATTGGATCCAACTTGTGTAAGAGAAAAGCAGAGTTTCAGATATAACCATCCTCATTAATTGATGATAAACTTTTCCCCCCAGATCCATTTAAACTAGCAACCAGAGTCCCATCCAGAGACAGTGGACTCTGCAAGTTAATTCTAAGTTGTGTGAAGGCAACTCCTGCTATGTTAGTAGCACACGGTGCCAGTCACAATGCAATAGAAATTGGGACAGCTGTATATACATCACTCACGTACTGATGTCAGTTCACAAAACCCCATTTCCTGTGCAAGCCTTGTCCAGCTGTGGTTCTAGCAAGTGACCCCAAATCTTTTGAAGTGATTTCATGGAAGCTGTCTTATGTGAACAAGACTTCCCTGTTGTTTACCCTTCACAAGTATATTTCATACTAAGAGATGGAAGTGTGGGTATTTTGTTTGAACAGCCTGTCCTGTGACAAATATGCTGCTTATACTGAAAGTGCTGATCAGAGCATTGTTATTGATGAATGTGAGTCTGACCTTGAATTGAATATCTTTTGTTGTAGGTTGATGTCACAGTTTCCATGAGCATTCTGTTTTCTGAGGCAGCTATCAGAAACCAGCTGGTCCAATGAGGGAAGAATTTACTGAGATGACATAGTGAAGGAGGAAAGACAATGGTGCAGAAGAAGAGGAGCTGTCCTCGCTTACTTGATTACCTTGTGATTATTGGGGCCAGGTACAGTAGCAACCTAGATGGAATTTACACAGTAATGACCCTTGTCACATATATATTCATAAACTTCTTCAGGCCCATTGTCAACCCTCTGGGTGCAAAAGTGGGTGTGGCCAAAAAACAAAAGTGGGCGTGGCCTTTTTATTTTACGTAATGAATTTTAGATGGCTTGGGTAGCACAAAAGCCCTTTGGCATCACAGGGGGGTACTTAAGGGAGCAACGAGCAAACAATTAAAATAATTTTAAAATTACTTTTTTAATGACAGATTGTAAGGGGGGAGGGTGTTAGGGAACTACAAAAAAACCTTAGGTGGCCAGATGCAGCCCACAGGCTAGCCACCTCATACATAGAGTTGTGTTTTGGCCAGTGATGCCTAGTGAGGTGGAGTAGCTATGGGAGAGGGCATCCTACAGCTTTACCAGTGAACATCCGTTGGAGGTATCCAAGACAGTGGTGCATTCATGCAGCATGTATATATATATATATATATATAGAGAGAGAGAGAGAGAGAGAGAGGGAAACAGAACACTGTTGTGCTCTTGTTTGAAAACATGTCCACCTGTGTGTACAGACCACACAGATAATAACTGCCACTTTAGAAGATGTTATCAAGCTCCTCTGACAATTGCCACTTCTCTCTTTGTGAAGGCAGGGGCCTCCTTTTGTCACTAGTCTCAACGTCCTTTCTTCTTGGTGTCAGCTTTCCCATCCAGCAAGCTGTGCAAGCAGCTACTGCCCTACCTTCACACATTGCTTTTTGATTGGGTTGAGTACCTTGGCCACCCTGTCAGAGCCTCGCCAAGCACAAATTTGCTTTCATTTGTTCTTGATGCGGATCTTACTATTCATTGCCCTAATTACATTGCAACCCAGAGTCATGGTGCTTGCAGCTCCCACTTACAGAAATATGCCCTCTCGTATTTCCACTGTTCAAATGTGTAACCAGTATGGCGTTTCAGTATCAAGTAATTTTGCATTTGCTTTGCTTGTAGGCAACCAAGCAGTGATAGTGTGGCACAGACACCTGAACTACTGCGCCGCTACCCATTAGAAGATCACACTGATTTTCCACTTCCTCCTGATGTAGTGTTCTTCTGCCAGCCAGAGGGATGTTTAAGTGTGCGACAGAAACGGATGAGTCTGCGAGATGATAATTCTTTTGTCTTTACACTCACTGATAAAGATTCTGGTATCACTCGCTATGGGATATGCGTCAACTTCTACCGTTCTTTCCAAAAGCGTGTGCCCAAGGAGAAGGGAGAAGGCAGTGGCAGACATCGTTCCCAAGATGGGCAGAAAGCACCCAAGTCTGGGGATACATCCACTACCCAAGAAGAGAGGGGTAATGAGAGTTCAGAGAGCGGTGGTTCTCTGCAACCACCAAGCACAGAGTCTGCGCCAGATGTTACTCGATCACCTCGTAGTAAACGTTCTGCAAAAGCCACCCACCGTTCTCGTAACAGCACCCTGACCTCACTTTGCATCATTAGTCACTATCCCTTTTTCTCTACTTTTCGTGAATGTCTGTATACCCTGAAGAAATTGGTGGACTGCTGCAGCGAGAGACTCTTGGGCAAGAAGCTTGGGATCCCTCGAGGCGTGCAGAGGTACATGAAGGGATGCAAACGTCCCTTTTAATACCATATCTAGATGATGCAGTTCATTTTCTGCTGTGGTTTGATGAAGTTTTCCAAGAAAAAGGGAGTAGACACAGAATCACTGTTTTTTCATAAGGCACATGAGAGGACTTGCAGGCTGCACACAGGCCACAGAGTTAGTGCAATGGAATAGTCACTGTAGGCATGAATGTATCATACCATGCTGTCCTTTTCCACACACACCCTACCTAGCAGTACTGCTTTCCTTACTTCTGATAGTGTGCCAAAACTTGACACCCATTGCAGAAGATATGTACTATGTGCTTACATATTTTAGCCAGCCTAGGATGTCATATACCTCTTAGTGGACCAGGTTCCCAGTTTGCATTTGTGCCTTAAGTTAAACCAGTAATGTCTGTAATCAGCTCAGTTTTGTAGTTGTTCCCTATGTTCTAGTTACTTTGTGGTTTTGAAAGTGACTACTTCCCCTGCTCTTATATCTGCTTGGTTGGATCAGCTTCAGTTGGTTTGGTAGGCTGTGCTGGGAGCATTGTTGCTTTGTCTCATGTTCTGTGCACAAATACATCATGAAAAGAGAACTAGGTACATATAGTTGTAGCATTCTAATACAAAACCACACAGGAAAGTAAATTTGTGATTCCTTCTTTAAAAAACAATTTCTGTTCTTGGTAACTCTACACCCCTCATTTTATGCTGTTAAAACTGCTAGAACCTTCTAAAAATATACATTATAGATTGACTATATGTGTGATACAGTGGAGGAATTATGTGCTATATAAAACCCTTTAAATATCTTTGGGGACTATCAACCTGACTGTTCTGCCTTGCACAACAGTATAACAATTCCTGGGGTACTTGTTTGAAGTCAAAGAAGCATCTGATTTATTTGGAGTTTTATTGCTTTCTTATCTTACAATATAATATAATATAATATAATATAATATAATATAATATAATATAATATAATATAATATAAATGTAAGAATGTCATCATTCTGCAGTTTACTTGGTGGGCAACAGGTGGTTTTATAGTGTGACAAGAAGTGGTGGGTTGGCAGTTCAGGAAAGCTGTGGAGAGGCATCCACTGCAGGGTGTGGCAGCCCAAAGCTCTGTAAGGGAGAGAGTGGGTGGCTTTGGCAAGCATGGGTAGATGGGATTGTCGAGCAAACTGAGCAGGGCTATAGCCTCTAGTAGTGACATAAGTGCAAAGATAGATCCATACATTGCAAGGAATTTTATGCTTCCAACAAGAGGCAATTAAGGCTCTGCCATACTTCTTTTCACCTAGGTCTGCGTTGTACAATAGCTTAAAGGTTTTACTACAGTCAAATGGTATATGCATTTTGTTAACAAAATAAAATAATAGGACATGCGTATACGCTCTAGTCTGACTTCTTACGGAAGAATTCACACAGCCTGATTATTTTGGCAGGTTTCTCAGTAGAACTACCAAGTATATGTGTTCGGGGTTAATCTTGTTGCTTTTACACAGGGACACAATATGGCGGATTTTCACAGGTTCACTTCTAGTGGAGGAGAAATCGAGTGCATTGCTACATGATTTGCGTGAAATTGAGGCATGGATTTACCGGCTGCTTCGCTCACCTGTGCCTGTTGCTGGCCAGAAGCGCGTGGATGTGGAAGTCTTACCCCATGAATTGCAGCCAGCCTTGACGTTTGCCCTTCCTGACCCATCCCGCTTCTCTCTGGTGGATTTCCCCCTGCACCTGCCCTTGGAGCTCTTAGGTGTGGATGCATGTTTGCAGGTGCTATCCTGCATTCTTCTGGAACATAAGGTGAGAGGGACATGTGTCAATATACTTGTAGACATTTCAGACGTAGAGGCTGCATTGTCTGTTCCTCAACATTTCAACAGAAACTTAACAAAGACCATGTGAAAGGACGAATGTATGTTTTTATCACAATGTTCAATTTCCTATTAACAGAAGCAATAAAGATTACGAGGCTTCTGCATGAAATAATATTTGTTTAGGGAAAACTTTTTGCAGTATTAGAATACATATCATATGAAGGCCCATGGGAAGAAGCCTAAGTAAGAGCTTATTATCATGAGATAATAATTGTGTGGATGTATTGACAAGAGTTTCCTTGGTTGCAGGTGGTGTTGCAGTCCCGGGACTATAATGCTCTCTCTATGTCTGTCATGGCATTTGTGGCTATGATCTACCCACTTGAGTACATGTTCCCAGTGATTCCACTCCTTCCTACCTGTATGGCTTCTGCAGAGCAGGTATGCCATCGTTTCAGTGACGGATGTACTGCTGTGACACTGCTGAAACCTTTTATCAGGAGAACAGTCGAATTCTTGCTGGGTTTTGTCCTGTCTAAATTAAAATGCATATTTTTCAATGTGCCTGGCAACTACTGAGATGCTCCTACAAATCACAGTGAAGCTTAATGATAGGAATAGAAATGGCAGACAGTGTAGAAAAGAGCAAACTTTACTTTGAGATGTTCCATATTATATCTGTGGTTATATGCTATATTTTTTCCCAAAGCTGTTGATGCCATATAGGCTATTTGGTCCACAGTTACTTTAGAAGATTGAAGGGTCATGTTACTCCTGCAGGAAACCTGTGATTCAAGAAGTGTAGTTCCTGTAAGAGCCAATAATTGTAAAACAGGGAAAACAATTTCCAGCAACTTTACTTGCTGCTGTTAAAGCTTTAGGCTTATTCTTTTACTGCCTTTTACAAGAATGTAGAATGTTTGCAAAGGACATATTTCTTAGCAAGGCCTATTTTGTCAAATATTTTCTTTTGCTGCTCTCCACAAAACTACTTATTTCCCCTGCAGTTTTTTGTGCTGTTCCAAACACAGTATCATTTTGATTGCCATTTTTACCACAGGCTGTCTTTCCAAGCACCAGTTTTCTTCCATTTATAATCTGGTCCTTTGGTGAAAAGCTCATTTTCTACCTGTTCAAGGAGGCCTTCCCAAATTTAGACGTTTTCTCAGCTTCTGCTGTCCTCAGTGTTTGATAAATTCTTTTAAAAAATACTTATTTATGTGAATATATTGCTCTTACATGCACAGTGGTCTCCTATCCAGATTACTATTCAGATGTGCACCTGTTTTATCTCAGTAATGCTACAGCATCTATTGTTTTCACAGTAATTTACTGAGCCCAAAGTTTAATGAATTCTTGTAGTAACATTTGCTTATGCTTTTAAGTGTCGTCATCTCTCCAGTAGTTTGCTTTTAGTGATTGTGGGTGGATTGTTAGCAGAAAAGCTGTAAGGATTCAGATTTTTTCCTTATTAATATTTTCTGCTTGCTACAGCTGCTTCTGGCCCCAACACCCTATATCATTGGAGTCCCAGCCAGCTTCTTTCTTTACAAACTAGACTTTAAAATGCCAGATGATGTATGGCTAGTTGATCTGGATACTAATAAGGTAGGTAAATCCTATTCATAAAACAGCATTTATATATAATTCCTCTTGATGGGGACTGTGTGGGTGTTATGATTTTATTTCCTAATCCCACCTCCTTCTCTTAATTAACACAAAATAGATGTTGCCTTGTTTGATTATGTATTAAAGGGTTTTAACAGCTGTTTGTTTTTTAAACTGCAGATTTGCTTGAAGTTGTTTTGTAATAACCTACTGAAATGGTTCTGGTTAGGCTTTTAAGTCACTGTCCTTTGTAACTGTTTGATTACTGATTTTTAATATATTTTATATTGTGTTATGTAGGCCGCATTGGAAATGCAAGACCCTAAAAGACAGCTTAAAAACACATTTATAATTTAGCAAATACACATTTTGGATAGTCACACCCATACAGCCTTTGTTAAATGTTTCTTGATGTGCAAAACAAATCAAAATATGTTTATTGGTTTAATATATTTATAGGCCTTTTATGTTAAAACAATATTTAAAAGAACAATTTAAAATTATAATTAAATGGTGATTGTTTCTGACGCTTAAAAAAATTATTTCATTGAAAGGGCAAGGAAATATTTTCTAAAACAATTGTTACCAAGGAGCAAAGTGACATAATTAGGTCACATTTTAATTTGTTGACAGATTAGAAAACCAAATCATCTGCTTGACAGTTCTGAATTCATCTTAGAGCACAGCCAATAATGCATAAGCAATAGGAAAAATTAAATCCACTTCAAGGTTCCTGCCCCTATTTCTGTCTTGTTTCCAAGAAGTCATAAAAGACTGTCCACTCCAAGAGTTTTTGTAAACGCAATTTTCTCTATATTTCACCTGGGTGGATGGAGCAGCCAAGTAATTTTCGTTGTCCCCGAGAGGGGGCAATGACAATAAAGATGATGATGATGATGATTATTATTATTATTATAAATTTTTATTCCAGGTGATTGTTCCTACAAATGCTGAGTCATTACCTGTTTTGCCGGAACCAGAATCTTTAGAATTGAAAAAGCACTTAAAGCAGGTATGTAAGGATTCTAGTGAATGTGGCTGGGATAATTTCCACTATTTGTATATTAGATAACTAAGGATGCTGTGACAGTTTGCAGCATCATAATGGGACAACTTATTACTAAAGGTCAGACTCAAAGTGGACTCTCTAATGTAAATATGACTATTTCAATTTCTATGAAGAAACATTTCTAAATTAGGAGAAATGTGGTTAAAGAGAGTTATTTCAGGTAGCTGATAGTGGGTACATTAGTGATACTTCATTCAATGCAGGAAATGCTGTCCAAAATGGGGCTTCTGTAGCTCTGTGCCATGAATGCAAAAATATCTTTGCAATGGCTCCTTTGGAACACAGTCAGTCTTGGTTAGAGGATGACTAGGGAAAGCCAGTGTGTGTTTAGATGCAGATTCTGTCCAATTATACTATTGAACAAAGGTCCAATAAGTATCCTTTCCCTTGAGGAGACACTTTGATCCCCCCCCCAGTTCTTTCTCTTTTAAGTGGCACAAAGTAGAAGTTGTAGTCTTGTTTTCAAAGCACATTGAAAATTTCCCCTAATAACAAAAAAATTCCTTCCAGTAGCACCTTAAAGACCAACTAAGTCAGTTCTTGGTATGAGCTTTCGTGTGCATGCACACTTCTTCAGATAGTATCTGAAGAAGTGTGCATGCACACGAAAGTATCTGAAGAAGTGTGCATGCACACGAAAGCTCATACCAAGAACTGACTTAGTTGGTCTTTAAGGTGCTACTGGAAGGAATTTTTTTTTGTTTTGACTATGGCAGACCAACACGGCTACCTATCTGTAACAAAAAAATTGCCTCTCTATATTCTTTTAGGTTCACTTATTTTTTCATTTGACTTGGCTTGTGAAACTGCAGGACCTGCCATTTACATTTTTCAGCTGTTTTTCTTGAACAATAATCTTCTTGTGGCATGCTATTTACAATTTGATCCAAAGCCTTTCTTACTTTTCTGTCCTCTGTTTCTGTTTCTACTTTAGAGAAGCTTACGTAAAAATGCCTAGGAGCCTCTAGAGATAAAAAAAGTAAGAAAGGCTTTGGATCAGAGTTGTAAGTAGCTAATAGCCTTAACCAGTGCTTTTTTTTCTCTAAAAAAAATGTTTAGGGGTGCTCTCATTTTCCTACTTATATTGAAATTCTGCCCCTCAATGAGGCCAAACTTAGATTCACAAAATGAAAGCAAGCCTCAAACTTGTGGCCTCTCCTCTGGTGTGACTTTCAGGCGGAAAACTGAAGGTTCTGCTTCTGTTGTAGATCCACCAGAGTTTAGTGGGTTGTCCAATCCCTAAACTATGGTTCATTGTAACTACAATTAATTGAAACAAGTCAGCTTCCTAAACCGGTATGAATTTGGCTTGTTTCAGCTGATCATAGTTAAAATGAGCTACACATTCTCCAGGTTTGAATGGCACAATAAGCCGCAGTTAATCTAACATGGAAGTGAAAGCTTCTGAACTCCTTGAAGCCCTGACAGAAGGAAAAGGGGGAACATGTGAGTCTAACACTGAACTATGATTTAGTGTTACATCCAAACCAGGTCACTTTGCTATATTTTGGGATCCTGGGTGAGATTCAACTAATTGGTTTTGTCAGCAGAAGCCCTGTGGAAGGACCTCTGCTTGCACAACAGGGCTTCCCCCAGTTGGCTCTGAGGGATTGGGAAACAACCCCCCCCAAAAAAAAACAACAACAACAACCACCAGTGTGTTTTCATATGAGCATTTTGGTGTGGTCATGAAACATTGAAATCAGCAGGTGTTATTACTGTGTATTGTTAACTCATTTTTGTGTATTTGAAGCTGTGGTAGGCTGTGGTTTATCTCATCCTTAATCAACTCCCATTTAAAACCTGTGGTATTGTAAGATAATCATACATATCAGAGCTTCATGGCATATTGTGCACTACATAAAACACTTCATCATTACATTTAAAACCATCTAAACCAGTACTTAATGTCTACAAACAAATCTGCTTCCCGCATGATACACCCTTTAGAATCTCTGGGCTTTGAGTTGTCTTGTCTTCCCCTTTCTTAATCATCATTTTCTCCATTTTCATACTGCTGCCTATGAGGCCCATATTTGTTCTCTTTCTCTAATCCTGTGAAGCTATTTATTGGTTTTAGTCAAATTGAATGAGTCTGTCAAAATAGGTTTTATGATTTTATTTCTGTTCTTTCCCCCACACCTCCTTGCATGCTGCATGCAGTATTTAAAGGTAAAGTGTTAAGAGTAGCAGTACAAAAGCTGCTGTTTCTGGCTCCCATAGAAGAGCAGAACTACACATTTAACCGTTTGTGATTTCTTGTGTAACCTGTTGCAGTGAACAGCCATTGACCCTTACAGTAGAATCCCCAGCGGCTCTTTCAGAATCTGTTTGCTTTTCTCTCTCCACAGTTTAGGGGCTATTCAGCAAAACTCCCACACATTTGAGTAGTGTGAAGTGAATTAACAAAAGAATAATAACCATTCCTTTCATTCTATGATGCAAGACACAAAACCTTACTATCCGCAGGGTAAAGCAAAGGAAATGTGGGTGACATCGTGAAGGTGACTGCCTTGTGACAAAACATAGTGATGGTAGTGGGAAATATTGGCGCAACAGTATTATGCATGCATAAATACTTAACAAATATATACGGGCTTATTATTGCCCTTTCAGATCAGTGTCATTATAAATATTTACATTGAAAACAGCTGACTAGTAGTCCATTTAAAAAAAGTGTATGCAAGCAGATGTGTGGGGTGAAAGCAGTCTGGCCTTGCTCAGGAACTGTGACTGTTTATGATCCCTTTTTATTTCCTTTCTCATCTGTGGTATTAGTAGTAATAGTTTTTTCTCCATCTGTCTCTCTGTGATCATGTGTTCGTCTTGCCTCTGATTGTCCGCTGGTGTTGTCATGTGATCTTCCATCTTGCCTCCAGTGTCTGGTTAGCATGACTGCAATCACTCAGAAACAGCTGCTCACGCCTGACAAAAAGGTGTCTTTATTTTACTCTTTTCTGCCTCAAGTTTCCATTGGATTATTTTTTAACCTGTTTTGATTTATTTGCTTTGGGGGGGGGGGGGAATGAACTTTACAGAAGGACAAGGAGGTTGAGAGAGAGAGGCAGACATTGAGAAAAACGGGGAGGATTAGGTAAAAAAAAAAAAAAAGGTAAGGTAAAGGACCCCTGGATAGTTAAGTCCAGTCAAAGGCAACTATGGAATGTGGCACTCATCTCACTTTTCAGGCCGAGGGGAAAGGCACAAGGTTTGTAGGATGGCCACAACTGTTAAGAAGTGGAGGACGAGGCAAAATTAGATTGATGAGATTGTGTACTACATGCAGAAGTGAAAACTTTAACTCTTATATGCTTCATGTTCTGGGTGATGTTGTCAGACCATGAGTTGTTAGTTCTGTGAAAATACTAGCTTTGCCATGTGAGCTGAGGAAGACTGTAGAGTTTAAAACAGTGCACTGTCCTAGAAATCTGAGCTTCCCTGACTAGCAGTTATGAGAAAGGGCACAGTGATCCTTTATTTGGATTGAAAAGATAGTTTTTAAATTGATGGAGTTGGGATCTCAGTGCAGAGAATAATACTGAGTGGATTGTTATGAAGGGTGGCATACACATATCTTAAATAAATAAATAAAATTATCACAGGGTGGTTTACAATGCAATTAAAAATCCCAAAAAAGTAATAAAATATGCATGAAGGCATTGATCATTAAAAAACAGCAGTGGGAATTTGTAAAACAACCAGTACTTAACAAATGTGAAATTATTAATATACCTTGGGGCATAACCCTGTGCCTACAGGATAACAAAGTGAACTCCAGGTGCCTTCTTTCAGGAAAGGTGCTTTACAATTGGAATACTACAGGTGGAAAAAAGTCCTTTTTTGTGCCACCATCTGCCTTATCTCTGGTGTTTGAGGTACTCTGTGGAGTGCCTCAGTTTATTAATTTTTAACACACCCATCCTCTGGTTTTATACAGTTGAGCTACTGAAAGGGTGGATTTCACCTTCCTCATGTTAGTTTCCAGTATATTTAGGGGGGTGTTATTTATAAATCCTGTTTTACTCACCTGCCCTCCTCCCAATACAAGTTAGCCTGGGGGATTTTAAGTTGCTTTGGGTTGCTTTGGGCAAGATAAAGTGACTAAATTAGTCAACCAATAAGTCATTAGATTTACCATTCAGCATTCTGAATTTGTTATGTAAAATGGTTGTAAGGTCCTCTCTTTTTCTGTGCTTGGAGCAGTCAAAGGTTAGTCAAAGAGTGCTTAAAAGTTTACTGATCTGCTGAAAGAGGTGTATTTTGATTCTGGGGAACTAGAACATTGCACTTGGGTTGTGTTTGTCCATGGGTTTAAGCAATTTTGACAATGCCGTTCTTATTTATTACCCTTGTGACCTATTGCCCTTCAGGCTTTGGCTAGCATGAGCTTGAATACCCAGCCTATTCTTAACCTAGAGAAGTTTCATGAAAGCCAGGAAATCCCACTGCTTACGGGGAAACCTCAGAATGACATGCAGTCCACACCTTCTACAGAGTTCAACCCCCTGATCTATGGCAATGATGTAGACTCTGTGGATGTGGCTACTCGGTGAGTCTGAGCAATGTATTTTTGTTAAATTTCCAAATACACTGGAAGGTCTGCTGCTCTGTCCTGCAGAAAATGTTAGCTGAAATGCTGTGGCCTTCCAGTAAAAAAGCAAGTGCTTTTTCATTGTCTTTTTCATGAACATTTATTGTTATAAACTAGAACACACTCTATGTGAGCTACCACCAGTTTTTAACAATATTTTCTACTGCTTAGGCTGCATAAGACTAGAGGATGAGATTCTCTTGTGTATATATGGATTCTACACAGTCCATTACAGGGGTCAGCCAGTGTGATGCCCTGCAGATATATTTTGGACAACAACTTACATTGGCCCAAGCCCAGCACGATCAGTGGGTCATGGATTATGAAAGATGTGATTTACACCATTTGGAGAGCATCCTGTTGGCTATTCCTAGTCTTTTGTTTTGAGATATATATTCTGCTAAATCTGACTATGTTTTCTAATTGAAATTTTAAAATAGAAAAAAAATGTAGAGGTAACCATTGAGTAGGTTCATACAGAATTTTATAGCTCATTGTCCTCTTTATGCTGATGACAAGCAGCTCCTTTTCTCCTTTTCATCTTCTGCAGGTGAGACAGTGAATGTACTGGGTCACTGTTAGGTTGTAGTACTGTATGATTGAATCTTCTGTGGGGGGTTACGTTCCAGAAATGACATGTACATGGAAAAATGCATATACACTTGGAACCACACCTGTGTGGTTGTCTTTCTTTTAAAGGAAGGCAGAGAGCTTCTAAGCTCTCAGATTTGCTTACTGGGCTCTGGGATGCTCCTGTGACATCTTGTGGGACCATCCGAGTTTCCACGAGATCTCTCAAGAGTGTTCCAGAGCACAGTTAGCAGGTCTGAGAGCTTAAAAGTTCTTTCTATGTTGGGAAAACCCAAAGCAAAAGGAGCTTCTAAGCTCTGTGCCTTGTGAGCAATCAATTTGCGGGATTTCAACCAGCCAGATTTCAACTGTGTGAAGTTGAAACATAATCCAACAAGACTGAGATACGGTTAGTGGATGGTTCCTCTATCCAGCTTCAATGTCCAGCCTGCTCTAGAAGGGGTCACACTACCTCTGGAAGAGTGGGATCATAGTTTGGGACTTCTCCTGGTTCCATTACTGCTGCCACTTGAGACTTTGGTGGTGTGGAGTGCCTTCCATTGGCTTAGGCTGTTTGGCCCAACTACAGTAAAAGAGATTATTTGCCTTCAGAGTTGATAATTGAACTCAGTATCATCTTTGTACCCTAGGCTTGCTGCAAAGAAAGTGAGAATAGAAGCCAAATATATTTTTCTTTGGTCACAGCACAATAGGGGCACTGGTGTTTCTTTTATTTCCATAGGGCATATTTTGTGTTGAGGCCGCAGTTGATGTTAGCTATGAATGGGCGAACTTATTCTGCTGTTCTTTCCTTACTAGAGGCAAATGTAGAATTTGCTTTTCACGATATGTGAATGTACTGTGTCCTTCAGATTTGTCATGTTGAATATATTACCAACCTATTGGATTTTTTTAGGGTTGCCATGGTGAGATTCTTCAATTCACCAAATGTTTTACAAGGATTCCAGATGCATACTCGCACACTTCGCCTCTTCCCCCGGCCAGTGGTTGCATTTCAGGCCAATTCGTTCTTAGCCTCAAGACCAAAACAGACACCTTTTGCAGATAAATTGTCGAAGACACAGGCAGTGGAATACTTTGGGGAATGGTCACTCAACCCAACTAATTATGCTTTCCAAAGAATCCACAACAGTAAGTCTTGGCCTTGTGTTTACTGCTACCTCTTGATTAATGCTGAATCTTCTAATACAAAAGTAGTGTCAGGAAATAGTGTCTCCTGCATCCTATCTGACCATCTTGGCTGTGAGACCTGGAAGACTTACCCCTTGCCTTGCAGGCCTTTTTTCACCTGACATAGAAGGGTAGGGCCCTAACTGACTCCAGCTACAAAAAGCTGAGGCTGCTGAACTGATTCTTGGGCTGGTGTGTTTGGGCTGGGGACTGTTGCTGTTTTTTGTATCTTAATTCAGATGTGTGGAATTGTTGTAGTTTATATTTGGTTGTGTATTTTTTATTGTTTATTTATTGCTCATGACTACTTTTGTTGTGTTGTAGTTATGTATTTTTTCATGCTGTAAGCCACCTTGAGCATGGTTTGAACTGTGGAAAGTTGGCATACAAATAAAATTATGTATGTATCTGTTCTATGGAGGGACAGCTCTACATTCAGTTTAATTTCAAACCCCATTAAGCAAATATCTTTCTATGGACTGATGTTTTGTCTACCATTTACAATATAATTTCTGTAGGGCAGCTGCAGCCTCACTTGATTGAGACTTTGGGGGATGACATCATGGAAATAACTTCATTTTTCTTACTATTTCTACAGACATGTTTGACCCAGCTCTGATTGGTGATAAGCCAAAGTGGTATGCTCATCAGTTGCAGCCAATTCATTACCGTGTCTATGACAGCAATTCTCAACTAGCTGAAGCACTGAGTGTCCCAATAGAGAGAGAAACAGATTCTGAACCTACTGATGATAGGTTAGTGGGGAGAGCAACTTTATGTAGCTGGTTCTAAGTGGCCTTTGTCTTTCTGGTTTTTTATCCATTTCCCCCTGAAAAATTTCAATACTTCTTCCAGCACTGGTTTCCAAAGCAGTTTAACGGATAATCTGACAATTACATTAACAATGCAAGATAAAACAATGCAAGATAAAAAAATTACAGTCAAATCAGAAGTTCAGGCTATCATAAAATCCAAATCTAAAGGTTCTGAAAAGCATTTTTAAAAGACTGGCAGAAGAAAAAGGGTTTTGGCTAGTGCTGAAAAGATAAAGTGTAGGCACCAGTCTCTGTTGCTGCAGTATGCTACTCGAAACACCTCCTTATTAACCTTCCATCTTCTGCACCCTTTAAAAATGCTTCTGGTAAAGTAAAAATCAGTTGTCCCCTTTCTTTTTAAAAATTATATTTCCAAACACAGAGCTATACAGTATATATGATGACCTACTACTTAAGAGAAGCTGTTCATTTAACAAAACCTATGCCACCATAGCCTTGTAGTATAAAATATTCCATTTAGTTGCTTCTCTTTCTATTGCTGGTCTGTTCTCATTCTCTATTGCTTTATATTTTTCTTTCCTTTTTTGCCACTTCTAATTCTTTCTCACCCTTTCCCCCTTAAAATAGTGGCAGTGACAGTGTGGATTATGATGACTCCAGCTCTTCGTATTCATCCCTTGGTGATTTTGTTAGCGAAATGATGAAGTGTGACATCAACGGTGACACTCCAAGTGAGTAACTTTGAGTTGATAATTTAATTAACTCTACGTGCATGCTTTGGTCTGATTTAATTGCTTTGAGAGAAAAAGAACCTAAGCTAATTGTGAATGACTTGGGAAGATATCTTGTGTTTAGGTAAACAGGTATATTTACTTTTAACATCTTGTGCCACCCAGCCTAAAGTTTTACTGTTTACTATAATCATATCACTCTTGAAGACTGTAGAAGAGAGTATTCAGTACAGTATAGGTCAAAGCTGATTGCCTGCTTTTTTTTGGTTAAATATACATTTTCTTACCTGGTCAGGGATCTTCAGTTTCAGGGATCTTCAGATCTAGAATTTCAATCAGTTTATTACAGTCATAGACCAGCAGCGTTGTGACTAGAATGTTATTTGCAGCTAGAATGGGCTTTTTCAGCAGTGCCTCTCTGCTTTTGGTATGCTCTCTTCAAGTAGACTCGTCTGGCATCTTCGTTACAGATCTTTAGGCACCAGGCAAAAACATTCCTCTTCTCCCAGGCTTTTGGCTGATTTTACAATCTATGGCCTTTTAAACAGTGGGGTGCTTGTGGTATTGTTTTTGTTTGTTACTATGTTATGCATTTTTGTGTTTTTATATTGTAAACAGCTTTGTGACAGGCAGTGTGAAGGGCAGTATAGAAATATTTTTTAAAAGCCATACTGGAGAAAATCTGGCTCTTGTTTTATTGAGGTTTCTGGTCAGTACTTACATTGTAAATGTCATATTTTCTCATCAAGTAAATGGACTTGGACACTACTTCCCTTTATTTTTTACATTTTAAAGCCGGAGTGGTTGACTCCTGACCCAGGCACATGATGATGTGGTCCCCGAGCATTTTTTCCTGTCCCCCAACTCAGACCCCACTAGTTTTTTGCAAGGGTGGCAAAAAAAGTAGAACATAGTGCTGAGATGCCCTGTGGCCACATGCCCTAATGTGGATGAAAATAGCTCCCTTTCACACTCATCAGATCAATCATATGATAAGCAAGGAGGGCCTGTGTATGAGAGTTTAGGTGGCCACATCCACATCTGGCCGTTTTTACCATTGGCAGGTGGCCCCTAGAGAGTTGGACAAGGGTGAATGCTGCCCACAGGCAAAATAATAATAATAGTTAGCTACCCCTATAGAAAAGAATTATAAAGCTACATTTTGAATAGCTTGCATATTTTGCTGTTTAGAGTTAGATTTTGATCCAGTTTTCAAATGGCAAATTAGCAAATATGAAAGTTCCCAGCTGCTCCCCACCACTGGTCCTACTGCCACCTTGCTCTGTAGGCTGTCATGGTTTGGCAAAGAGTTACGCCTTATCTGGGACCATGGCTTTTCTTGCTCCAGACAAACCACAACCTGTAACTAAAGTTTGGTATTGGTCTACTGCTCATGGTTTGTCTGAAGGAGACGAACCATGAGCCTAGATTCAGACGTAATGTTAAGCCGTACCATCACTTAGCCTAGGCAGCAGGGCGGCAGCAGGATCAGGGAGGAGCACATGCTAAGCCATGGTTTGTCTTAGTGTTACATGCAGACTGGGCCTTTGTGATTTTTGTTGACCCTATGAACTTAAGTGTATAATATCTATTTACAGATGTGGATCCTCTAACCCATGCAGCTCTGGGTGATGCAAGTGAAGTGGAATTTGATGACTTCCAGGAGTACTCGGGTGATATGGATGAACAAGCCCCTGATAGTGAAAACTCCCAAGACAACAATCAGCCTCGGTCAAGTTCAAGCACTACAGCCAGCAGCAGCCCCAGCACTGTCATCCATGGAGTGAATCATGTGTGTAATGGGGCTTATTGTATAAGTAAGGGAGATACAGGAATGATAGGAAGGACCCTCATTGGAGTTTTACTACTTTGGTCTTCATCAAAGGCTGGATTTGTTTGGGGCATTTGTTCCCTCATGAACCACTTCTTATCAGCCTGAGGCAAAGACCGAGGCATAAAGCTCCTTGAAGCTTTGGGATGGAAAGGATTTCTTAGCTGCTTTGGACTTCTTTTTGGAAGATACATGGAGAATAAATAATTAAAAAAACTCTTGTCATTTTGTGTTCTTAATATTTATTGGTATGCACATAATATTTATTGATATGCACATCACAGTAAACCATGGTTATTAGTTTACAATGAATGGACCTCTCTGGGCTCTTTTGTTCTCCCTGCTAGTACATGGAGGAAACAAACTATGATCCATAACACTAAGCCAAGGATTTTGCTTTTTTCCCTTCCTAGCTCTTGTGGGGAGAAGCAAACTGGCTCATGTATGGGAAGCCATGGTTTATGACTTACCGTGATGTGAAAACATGGCCAATGTGACTAGAGAAAAGTAGATGACAGTGAATTTATGTCACTATTATGTATTTGAGATATGTCACAATTACGTATTTGATATAAAACTATGGTGAACAGCAGTCATATGGTTCATTCATTACTGATAAAAGACAGGTGCTCACATATTCATATTCTCCAAGCCAATAGGAATGCTTAAAAAAATTAAAATTTGAGAGCGGGGAAGTAGACTGGTTATGATATATAATTATTGGATTTTATGTGAAATAAGTATTATACATAGATCTGTATGGAAGCCCTGTGAACAACACTGTACCTAGGATGAAATTTTTCAAGTGAGCAGCCATGTTTCTTTAGAGGTAGTGATGAGCTAGTACAGTGATGAAATCATTAGACAATATTTGAGACAATTTAAGAAGTGTTAGAAAATGGATGAACATTTAATATTAATACAGTTTATTATATAGAAAACAGCTGGTCTAATGTGGGAAATAAATTGTGAAATGTTAGACATGGGAGACAAAATTGCAGAGAGATGATGTAAGCTCATTTAGTATAGGTAATGTTAGAAATAAAGATAATAATTGGCCTTCAGAATCTTAGGGTCCTCTTGCGCCTGACACCAGCTGTTATGTGGATATGTATTTGTAGACAAATTGGATTTTTGTTTGTTTTACAAAGGAGTCTGCTGATTCAGCAGAGATGGAGGAGAAGATGGTAGCTGGATTTTCAAATCACCTTCCCAGTCTGCCTTTACAACCAAGCTTTCCCAAAATGAGTGTTGAACGTCGTGATAGTGAGAATCCAGCAAACACTTTGAGTTCCGTGGATGGAATGGTGAAGAAAAGAGAGTATGATAACCCATACTTTGAACCACAGTATGGGTTCCCAGCAGAGGAAGAAGAGGATGAACAGGAAGAAAGCTATACACCAAAGTTCAATCAGAACCTCAATGGCAATCGGTGAGATATGACTAAATTCAGGACTCCATGAAGGCCACACTGGAATTTTACTAATTGTGGTTTACTATTTACTATTTGTGCTTAGTACCATGCATTATCCTCAGAAAATCCTCCTGCAGTTCAGATATCTTCTAATTATTTTCTTAGGTCTTTATCGTATTCCCTCAGACCTAGAGGGATATATATTTAACACATCAGCATTTCAGGACCCACAGTATCAAGGAAGCTTCTGTTCTCTGGTGCAGTCCTGCACCACTTGGGGGAACACATGAAGGAAAGATCTATGTGGGTTTTCCCCATGTGACAGCCAGCTGTTATGGACAATGACAACTTGGAGGGAAAAGTCTCATGATTTGGCCACATATTTACAGTATTCACAACCACATATGTAGCAGCTTGGGACCACAACACTTTGATGAGTCCCTGTATTGAGTGGGACATATAATTACTTGGGGAAGAGGCCTGTAATTATTCTCTTGGAAGTATTCCAAGATGTTTACTGTTCTGGTTGATAGGTGGTACTTGGAATCTGCAAATTACTTCTCTGTTGCCTTTGTTTTCATACTTGCTCTATCTATTCTAAAATAGGCATCAGTTGACATGGCAGCTGCCAAACTGACACCACAGCTAAATCAGATGTTTGTGTTACTGATATGAGATGGGTCCCAACAATCTTTTTAGTTGCAGCATACATAACGATGCCAAGAATGTAACTCCGTTGTCTTTTCTTTTATAGGCCTCTGCAGCCTCTGCGCCCCAACAGCTTAAAGCTAGGCAACGAGTCTGATGCGGAATCGGATTCCCATGCCAGTTCCCCAAATTCCACAATATCCAACAACAGCAGTGAAGGTTTTGGGGGCATTATGTCCTTTGCCAGTATGTATAATTGTTTCTTATTTGCAAATTTGAACAGCAGGTGGGGAGAAAGTGGGGAAGAGACCCACAGAAAGAAGAATACTTAATGGAAATAAAGTATTTGAGCCAAAAGCACCAACCCTGTGAAAGTCATTGGCTGTTGCTTAATACATGACATTCATCTACTGCTTGCATCTTTTGCAAAAGCAGAAGCAAGGGAAGCAACAGGAGTCTTGGCTTAGTAGAGAAGAATAGGGACTGGCTTTGGTTAAATGTTAGCACTAGGGAGCAGACCTTGGAATTGGGAGCTGGAAATTAGTCTGGGTAGCTCAGAGAGCAACGTTGGTGTGCTTGGTGCCAAATTGAATGAAGTATGTGTACTAATCAGTACTAATAGTCGCTTACTCAGTACTAATAGTATGCTCTGTCCTCTGTGACCCTTAATATTTACATTTTGCTTCTGCTTTCACAATTGCTGAGGTTTGCAGGTATAATAAACCACATGCAAAGGCTATAGCAGGAACTGGTGTGAAGAAGATGATGATGATTTTCATTTACATTTTGCCCTTCTTTCTAAAGGAGCTCAGGGTGGTGCACAACATAAAAAATACAGTGGATAATTAAAAATAGTGTAACAAAGCAGCATGATAACAGTACTGTTCAGTCTCAGAACCAATTTATGGCCAAAATGACAAAGTGGCAAAATATGTTGTATTATTGTCTAAATAGTAACTATGTGGGGAACAACAAAAATTCCATGGGGAGAGAGTTTGTCAGTTGTGGATCTGCCACCAAGATGGCCCTATGAGGGAAGTGCTTTTCAATTTGCTTTGGCCTCAAGCTATTTGGGGCTTTATTACATTAGTACAAACACCTGGAATTTGCCCTAGTAGCTCACAGGCAGTCAGTGCAGAGCTCTGATGATTGCTGTAAAATGATCCCATCTACTTCCCCTATTTAACAGCCTTGCTGTCACATTCTTCAGTTGCTGCTGCTTCTGGGCTGTCTTTAAGGGTAACCTCAGGTTAGGTATGGAAGAATCTATCAGTTTTGGTTCTCTCAGTTCATTTTACCAATCTTCTCTGCACTTCCCCACATTTCTGAAGCAATTTGCAATAAATTAAGAAAAAAGCCCTGTGAAAATGCTTCATGATTTTAGCCTGAATTTCTCCTCATAAACACATATTTGTATATACATTTCTGCAAGCAAATTCTCCTAATATGATGCATTTTGTTTGTTATTTTCACTAATATAGTCATTTCTATGCAATTTCATATATGCATTTTTGTAAATGTTGGTTGGAGAACTGCATCACAAAATTCAGATAAGCGCAAATTTTGAGGGAAGACCGTTTCCCATATTGTTTTGAAAAGTGCAAATTTGATATTTTCAGCTTTAAATGTGAATTGAATCAAATTGCTCCCTTATCCCTCCCCTACATTTGTGAGGTTATTAGTACATGAATTATTGATTTCAGGCTATCCTGGTCAAACAGCATCTTTAGATGGTTAACCAGTCATAGTTGATCACTGAGGCCACCTGTGTCTCCAATGGCAGGTTTGAATCAAGAACACCCATGCTATGTGCCTGTTTCTTCATGGGGAGTCTCCCTAATTCCTGGACTTGGACCACCTACCTATAGCGCTTCCATCTTACAATGATTCACCTTCAGATTAATGGCTCTCACTGAGTCCATCACTGCCACTAGGCACCAGTCCTGCATAGCCTCTCCTGATTCAGATGGAATAGAGAGTGGGTGAGCTGAGTGTCTTAAGCACATTGATGGCACTGAGCCCTAAATTCCAGGATGAGTTGTTCCAGTGGTTTCATATAGACATTAAACAGCAAGGGGGTGGGTGGAGATGGAACTTTGCTGGATTCCACAGGACATAGTGCCATGGAATTGAGCAGAAGTTCCACACTCATTTCATGACATCCTGAAAAGTTAAGCCCTTCATAGCTTTGGAATCAGCTTTGGGCATTGAGATCTTCTGGTGGGACCTGTTCCATGAGCTTTCTCCAACTGGGGTGAGTGAGGTTGACAGAAACTAGCAACAAGACATGTTTGGTGATGGGCCCTAGTTATGTAGTGCTCTTTTCTACAAGGATTGTGTTGCTAGCTCCTTTTTGAAATTAATTCAGATAGGGCACAAACCCTATTCAGGTGGTGTTCTCATGCAATAGAGGAATCACTGTAGCTGGGATGTGCTAGTTAACTTTGCACAGCCCCACTGCCTTCCTTGTATGGCAAACAACTGCAGTGTGCAGCCTACTGTATTTGTCCTAGATCTCCATGCACTTAAAGTTCCCTGCTTGCAGATATTTGCCCTCCAAAACACCAACAATGGAGGGGCAGGAGATGAGAATGCGGTGGAAGGGAGAGAGTTAGCTCAGGTCTTCCCTCATTTGTTTCCAACCGCGTCAGGTGAGCAACATTGTCATAGGGCTACTAATTCTTCTCTTCAATAGTACTGCTGTCTCAAAAATAGTGGTTCACCTGTGTTTTGTGTTGGGTCCCGCTCCCTTTGAACAATCAGGTAGTGCACCAATTGTACATGTTCCTGCAGAGGGCAAATAATAGCCGAAGTTGTGTATGCACTGGTTACATCAAGTTTGAACTATTATAAGGTGCCTTAAGTGGATTGCCTGGAGAAATTGTACAGAAGCTACAACTAGTGCAAAAACCAGCAAACAAAATTTAGATTTTGGGGGAGAGTGAGGGCTTATACACACTTACCTTTGGCTCTGCACTTTCTAATCACAGGTGTGTACTTTAAAGCTCCATGTCTGAGCACTTTTTTCCCCTCCAGAGCTTTCCCCAGGAAAACCCACTCTTTAATGCTGAATTTGAAAACATGGCAATTCCGATTTACCGTTTGCTCCAATTCAACAATAAAGAGTGGTAAAAAAAAAGAGTGCTTGGACACAGTGCCTTGAAGTGCAAACCTCTGCCTGGGAATATGGCACAAAGGAAGTCTGGATGAGCTCTTACTCTATCAATTTAACTGGCTTCTGGTCTGTTTCAGAGCCCAGTTTAAAGAGCTGGTTACTTAAAGCCTTGGGCCAATAAACTTGAATGAGCTACTCTAGTTACCAGTTGTCATTTTTTCCACAATAGCACCCAGGCTGGGGTGATCTGGGTGGCTGCCTCTCTAGTGACATTTAGACATCAGCTAAAACAATTTTTATTCCAGCAGGTCTGTGGTCTCACATGCTCTTGATCCTGCCTAACCATTGTGTTAGTTCCCAGTCTTTTTTAAAGCTGAATTTTATCTACTGTGTCAATTTGATGTTTTAAATGATTTGAATGTTAACTGCCTTGCACATTTTAAGAATGAGATAGTGGGATGTAAATGATGGAATGTCAAGATTTTGAATTAAATACATTCATTTCATTGAATAAACGAAATGGAGAAGTAGAGGAACAGGATAAACAAGTGTTTATTCTGCCTCCTCCTCCCCTTGTCTCATTTCAAAAATATCTTCATGAATCATAGCAGAAGTAAGGAACTATTCCATTTCTCATAGAGAGAGAGAGCCTGCTGTTGAGGGCGAAACTACACATGATGCTAAATGTGGCAACATGCAGATTTTTGAAATTGAAACAGTATCAGGTGATGGGGGGCTACTAATTTTGGGGATCAAACCTCCTTCCTCCTCCTCAGACCTGTCAGTTGCTGGGACCCACATGTCCCAGCAAAGCTCACTGGGACTCATGCCCTGGTTCCACCCCTGTACCTGCCATCCTTTGCCTACCTGGTAGTGATGCTTCTATGGCCACAGCCTTCACCTGGAGCTCTTGCAAAGTGGTGGCGCCCACCCTGAGGAATGCCCTTCCATCAGATGTCAAGGAAATAAACAACTATCTGACTTTTAGAAGGCAGCCCTGTTTAGGGAAGTTTTTAATGTTTGATGTTTTATCGTGTTTTTAATATTCTGTTGGGAGCCGCCCAGAGTGGCTGGGGATGTTGTTGTTGTTGTTTTCACAAGGGGAGGGGAGGCTGGCAGGCTGGCCAATCCCTTCCCTCTGGGTGTTTGTGGTGCCATACATAAGAGGAAGGAGGAGGCTACTAGCAACTTCCCCTGCCCTTCACTTGAAAGCTTACTTTATAGCCAAAAGTACATAGTGACCTGGAAGCCAAGTAGCTGCCCACCTTGTGGCCTGTTACAGGGCTGCTTCCACTATGAATATGCCCATGGAAAAGTGCAAGGAGGATGACAGTGCTGGCTTCTGCAGTAGCAATGCCATTGGAAGACCCAAGTGATGACAGGCACTGGGAAGGGCTCAGTAAGTGCTGAAGGGGCCATGAAGAGCAGCCCGTCAGGCCTATCTTTTCTACTGTGGTCCTGATGAAATCCCTCTTCTGAAACTGGAATTTCTTGGGGTGGGGGAATTCCCCATTAGTGCCCACCAGCTGATGCTACCTGCATGTTTAAAAACCTTTATGCTGCATTTAAGGTCATGTCTAGTTTATCCCAGAGTGCAGAAAGCTGTTCAGATGTAAACTGCACAGTGAGTTTCTGAATGAGATAAGGGGATGATTAGATCACTTGATTTATTTTATTTTTGTTATAGGTAGCCTATACAAGAACCACAGCACAAGCTTTAGTCTGTCCAATTTAGCCCTTCCAACCAAAGCTGGGAGAGACAAAAACACTCCATTTCCTAGCCTGAAAGGTAATCACTTTTCCTTGCCTTTTACTGCTTTCAGAATCCCTTTGATTGCCAAGCAGTCACAGAATTACACCCAAGCCTTAAAAAAATCATTTTGGGAAACCAGGCATTCTAGAATTAGGAATTCATTTTGGGTGATGCTTCAGATTTCTTTAGAGAATTCTTTAAGTGACTATTAATTACACTTTTTAGTATGGAAGGGAGTATTATTTTTGGTCTGTCTTTATTTTAATGCACCGGCTGTATGAAATGCACTTTGGTGGAAAGAGATTTTGCATAAAGTGAATGCAAAGTCTTAATCCTCTGGACTGATTAAATTTCACAGACCCCACATGGAGGCTGCTGAAAAGCCCTTTCCCTGGCAACAGTCTATGTGGCAAGCATAGCCTTAGTGTGTTTGTGTGTGTTGCCTCAAATGTATACAGCTGCATATCACTGCTGTTGGCTCTCCTGGCACATGGACACTGTCAGCCCAGATAGAGAGAGACCAACCTGGTAAGGATCTTTTCAACTTTTCACCAGTTACGTGAAACACTTTCATGGGAAAGGCTATCACGTTTAAATTGTCCCTTATCTAAAGGGCTAAAACTTACCTTAAGAGGAAAATTATTGAAAGCCGTTCATTTGGAGCAATAGGACTTAGCTAAGGTAGACTTCTTAAATCTGGAAAAATCTGGAGTAGAATCTGTAGAAATTACTCCAGGTTATCTGTACTACAGTTGGTTTTAGTCATTAGTGTTGTTAAAGGAAAGATAATCTGTAATTTACCATTGTTTGATTTTGCATTGAATCTTTTTGGTTGCTCAGCTGGAAGAATGCTTTATTTTTAATAAGTTGCTTTTAATAAGTTGATTTTATTTATTTCTTCCCCCTCTCCATTTTCATCGGTAAAGATTACTTTAATCTGGAAGTGGGAAGGGATGTGGATGAAGGTTGGTATGATGTTTGCTGACCTTTGACCTTTTAGTAATAAAGGCCAAAAGTTAGTTTTGTGTTGCTGCATTGGACTTTGCTTTGGATAAGAGTTCACATTTTCTTAGGGGTGTGTGTGTGTGTGTGTGTGTGTGTGTGTGTGTGTAGAAAAACCAGAAACCAACGCAGAAGGACTGTGAGTAGTTTGGTGAAGACTCTGCATGGTCTCTGGGGATATTTCCATTTGGTCATATTCCTATATTTGTTTGTGCAGGGATCTTCTGTTAGCTAAACCTATTATTGATAGCACACATTGGAAGAAAACAGTGATGGGTTTTTCCGTGTCTTTCCATGCTTTGTGTCTCATCTTCTGAAGTTTATTGTCATTTCTTGATGACTCTTGTTCCATGTGGCATCTCCAATTTTCTATAGGATAAAATTGTCAGTAATTTAGTCAGTTTCATATATAAAGAAAAAATTATAACCTGACTGACCTGACAGGTACCACACTAGTTGGGTGGTGGGGATAGCATGGTAGTAGATATTTAGGCGAGATGACCCTTGGGGGACCATTCCAACTCTACAATTTAATGATTTGTGTATGCCAGGTAAATATCAATTTTCTTAATGTTTGAATTCTTTAAGATACAAGACGGGTAGATGATATTTTTCCATTTCATTCATTGCCATTGTTTCATTACCCTTTTCAACTATTCATTAATGTTTAGTTTTATTTACCTTCATGTTCTGAAGGGAGATAAGCTTTATTTTTTGCAGTTCCTGTGAAATAAAAGATGACATTAATAATTCCTAAAATAGAAGCATTATTCCTGAATTGAATGGGGTTCAGAGTAACTTTTGAGCCTTCAAGTGACCTTAAATCAGGTTAGGACACATCTACACTAGAAATGAGAGCTTGTGGTTTTGTGTTTCGAAGCCATTAGGGTTGGGAAATTTGTTTCAAAATGTGCTTCTACAGAGATGATTGTTTTGAGTCTCTCTACCATACTGAATGAGCACAGCTAATGCTCACAAGGCATACAAGGCCAGTGCTAATCCCAGTGCTATTATGACAGATCCAAGGACCAAATCAAGAACAAGCACCATTACAGGTGGGCTGATAGAAGAGGAAATGTAGGAATCCTCCCCTGCTACACTGGCTAGTTAATACCTCTTCCTTAAGTTTTCCTTCCACTTTTAGTTTATTCCTATTTAGCCATGGGGAAAGCTTTTATCTGGACCACCCCAGTGTAGATGTTCCCCAACTTTAATCCAGGGCTGTTTTTGAAAGAGAGGGGATTAATCAAGTAACTAATCAAATATAAAAATGGTGGTGATTTTGCAGTGCACTACTAATTGTTTATTTTGTGTCCCAGTATTTGGGCTAAATACTATAATGGAGATTATTACTGAAGCTGGGCCAGTAAGCAATGAAGGTGGGTTCCTTGCATTATGAACTGTGCATGACATACCAACTCCCAGCAAGCATTCTTGTGCCTGTCTTTTGGGCAATTTTTCCACTGGAAGCCAGTATCATGTGATTTCTACTAGTCACACTCCCGTAACACATTGCTTTTCCATATGTTGCCTAATCAGAAGATGGTTCTTGTGGCAGAAATGCATGCAGAGCAGCCAAACTCCTGCCTTTCATCTTCTGCTCTTGTTACCATCTTCTCTTTTGTCTCTGTCTCATTCCCATTACTGTTTTCTGCCGATGTATGATGCAATAATACAAAATATGCTGCTGCTTTTCCAAGTTTCTTTGTATGTCCATTTAATTAAGTGTTAGCTGACTTTTGTGTGTCTCATTGGTATTGTTCTTGGACTTGAGCATCCTTTTCAGTAACTGTTTTCTTGTTCTGCTTCCTCTCTTATTCAGGAAATAGACGAGCACTTGTGGATCAAAAGTCTTCTGTTATAAAGCACAGCCCGACAGTGAAAAGGGAGTCTCCTTCACCACAGGGACGAAGCAGTAATTCCAGGTAAAAGCATCTGCTTAGAGTTGCTGTACAATGCAAAATGAGCTTTATATGGCATGCCCTGGGCATGTCTGCTCTGAGTATAAGAAGATCTGGTGATGCTTGTAAAAAGAAAAATTAAAGAAGGTGACCTACCCTTTATCTTTGAATCTTACTGTAATGGATTACACAATTGATCAGTTCATGCAAGTTGCCTCCACTTAGTTTTGGCTGCTTCTGTCCCAGTAGATCTTTCACCACATCCAACCCTATTCCAGTATATCTTGTGACTCTTGAAAGCTGCTTTTTAGGGAGGGTAGGAGGGACAATATGTTGAGGCCAGACTAGGAAACCCACTTTCACAAAATGTCTTCTGTTTGCACAAATAAGAAACAGCCAAATGCAGAAATAAAAGGAGGTATTAATGGTTAGACATATTACTGAGAAAAGTATAGGGATTGTAATTCATAACAAATGCAACACATCAACAGTGTGATGCTAGGTTTCAAGAGTCTAGTTTAGATGGGCAGCAGGAAACTTTGGCACAAAATGATAGTTAAAGGCTGTTTCTGCTTTGCTGAGCCACAGATCTAGGTGCAGCCCCATCTCTTCCTTTCTGCAGTGGCGCTCCACATGGCAGAAAGGGCTGGGGAAGTGTGATAGCCACAATTCTTACCCCAGCCTAGTTATTCCAGCTGCTTGACTTGAGTCAGTGGTAGAGATATATAGCAGGATCTGATGCAGGTTGCATCAAGGATACCTAGCATATTATGGTTAGAGTTGAAGTCAGCTTGGCTAAATACAGATAGATTTATGTTGTGGCAGTATCCTCCTATTGTAAAGTGTAATATACCTATGGAAGTGTCCTGGAGGGTTATGCTCCCTATTGCTTGTGTATCCATATAATATAGTGAGAACCAGCAGTTCTTGAAAGAGGTGGTGCACAATGTCCTAGATGGACAAGGAGTTGGTTGGTTTCACATGAAGAGAGTCCGCCGTCTCCTGGAGAGTGAGCAGCTCCGTGTCTTTGTATTAAGCAAGCTTAATCGCACCATCCAATCGGAGGAAGATGCACGGCAGGATGTTGTCCAGGATGTGGTCAGTTCTCTGTTCCTCTTTTCTTTTAAATGGTTTTATTTTGTCTTTCTGCTGCAGTGCTCACAGTAAAACCATTACTAATAAATCATAGATTACAAAACAACAATAAGTTAAAAACCCAGTACTTAGAATATCAGAGACCCAGTTAGACGAATGGTGTCTAGAATAAACATACCTTCATCACCTCCTAAAAGGCAAGCATGCTGCAATGGGAAAGGTGCATCCCCCTAAGCAAGCTGTTTCTAAATCTAGGTGTCACAATAGAGAAACCTATTTCTCTCATGCCTGTACAAAGGATGGGAAGGGAACGTGGAGAGGGCCTTTGAAGTGCAGCAGAGTTCCTGGGTTCACATGGGAAGAAGTAATTCTGAAACAAACTTGTTACCATGTCATATAGGGCTTTAGAGCAAGGCAGAGAGTTGAGCCAGGAAACCAACTGGTAATCAGTGCAGTTGATGAAAGACCAGGGTGATATCATTCTCATCTCCCTTAATGGGAGTGAGTATACTGCCTCATTGGGATCAGGAAATGCAGACAAGAGGTAGAGCTTAGTGTCATCTGGATACTGATGATACCCAGCCAAAAGCTCAGGGTGACTTCAACCAGACATGTTAAGCAGCATGGAGGACAAGATGGGCCATTGAAGCCCTCCATAAGCCAAAGGTCATGGGGCCGAGTAGTAGACCTTCTGAGACCCTTGTGAGGTGGGATGGTGGTGATGAGGGAGACCAGAGCCACTACAGAGCTGTGCCTCCCAACTCCATCCTTTCTCAGTGGCCCAGATGGGTGCCATGGATGACAATACTAAAAGCTGCTGAGAGATCTAGGCGAATCAACAGGGTCAGATGCCTCATGCCCATCTTTTGGTACATATCATCTACCAAAGTGACCAAGGCCATTTTTGTTCCAAATACCAGGTCAGAAACCAGATTAGAAAGGATCCTAACAATCAGAAGGGTATCCAACCAAACAGTTCTACTAGCACAAGCACTTTCGGCTGTGTAATGAAACTTCCTCTCTCTTCTCCCCATGCACCTGTGTGACCCCTAGATCTGCTGTGGAGAGTTGAGGGAAACCAAGAAAACCTAGAACTGATTAAAGCTCATACCAAGAACTAACTTAGTTGGTCTTTAAGGTGCTACTGGAAGGATTTTGTTTTGTTTTGACTATGGCAGACCAACACGGCTACCTATCTGTAACTGATTACACTGAAGTAACTTACTGAAAAAAGGCAAATTAAAAACAGGATGAAAGCTACTGAGATCAGTGGGATTGAGTGAGATTGTGTAATGGTTTTTATAGAGAGTCTTCACAACAGTTTGCTTAAGTGCTGTCAGAACCTCCCCCTACTTGAAAAAGCATTTGCGCAGATTTAGTTAACAGAGGTAATTCTATAAAGATAATTTCTCTTTTAGGTAAAGGAATAGCTCTGTAGTAGAGCACATGTTTGTATGCAAAAGGTCCCAGGTTCAGTCTCTGGTATCTTGAGGTGTGGTGTCTGAAACATTGGTGACTTGCATAGAGAATACTAAGCTAGAGGAACTGTTGGCCTGACTTGGTACAAAGCAGCTTCCTGTGGTCTTAAGCTGAAGGAGGTGTAGTTAAGCTACAGAAAATTAATTAGAATGCAAGGGAATTATGGCTTACTTTAGTGGAAGTTAATGAGCTGAAACAGGTTCCTAATAAATGACGCATCCTCACCCTTATGAATGTTTCCATTGTAGGAGATCAGTCGCAAGGTTTATAAAGGGATGTTGGATTTGCTGAAATGTACTGTGTCAAGCCTTGAGCAGTCATATGCAAATGCTGGACTTGGGGGAATGGCAAGTGTCTTTGGTCTGCTGGAAATAGCTCATACTCACTACTATAACAAAGGTAAGAGAATGGGATAAACTAATGAAATATATATAAAAAATGAATGTAAATCTGTGAAATGCCCTACTTGTTGTAGAGCTGAGCTAGTCTGACTTTCTGGCACAACAAATAATCACATTTATTTTTTCACAGCTTTAGGTTTTGAGTAATTATTGGAATAAGTATTTTGAATTGCATCTATAATTCATGGAGTTTCATGGAGAAAATGATTAATGTATTTTCAGTCAACTCCAGTACAGAATGCCGTTACTTTGTTTTCATTGGCACACCCAAATGTTTGTCTGAATTAATTTCATTTCAGCAGTTCAGCCATGAGAAGAAGTGCAAATATTTAGCTGCTTAAGGAAAAGGCACATGCCTCAATAGCACTTATTTATTAAGCACAGTTGGGATGATACAGTTGTATGTAAGGGCCATGGTGTGTATATAAATGGCAGGTGTGGGGAACCATTGGCCCTCCAGATATTGCTGAACTACAGCTCCCTTCAGTACATTACAGTTGTACTCTTGAACTCAGAGACATTGAATAGTAATTTGTAAGATGGCATATATATCTCCAAGATTGATTTGAGACTGTACACATATTTTTTGAGTCTGTATTATTTTGTGTTATATTATCCTTTGCATTGAGATATTTAGTGTATAATATACTTTGATTTTGCATACAGACCTTGTGCTTGATGAGAACTACAGCTCCCATCATCACTGACCAGGCTTGCTGGGAGTTGTAATTCAGCAACATATGGAGGGCCAGCCATTCCCCACTCCTGTTACCCAGTGTCTTGCCTTATCAAGCTTACGATGGGGGGGGGGGGGAGGAAACATTATATACAGGGAGCTTTTGGCACCCATTCAAATTTTACTGGAGATTGAGAAATTTAAAAGAGTACATCCTTGTTGGTGGAGTGTGGAAGGTGAGAGGGTTGCAAAGAGCAGTATGCAGTATTACCTAAATCTAGTATCCATGTTGTACCCCAGCACAATTGGTTTTTCTTTACATTTTGAAACTTGCCATGAGAACTAGAAAGACAAAGAGCTGGAATTATTAATAATTATTAGTAAAGTAAAGATAAAGGACCCCTAGACAGTAAAGGCAACTATGGGGTGCGGTGCTCATCGCGCTTCAGGCCGTGGGAGTTGGCATTTGTCCACAGACAGCTTTCTGGGCCATGTGGCCAGCATCACTAAACCGCTTCTGGCACAACGGAACACCGTGATGGAAACCAGAGTGCATGGAAACGCCGTTTACCTTCCCACAGCAGCGATACCTATTTATCTACTTGCACTGGTATGCTTTCAAACTGCTAGGTTGGCAGAAGCTGGGACAGAGCAAAGGGATTCCCTTATGAGATGTAGTTTGATATTGCCCAGTATTAAATTTGTTTAAATCCATAACATACTACTACTTACTGGATCTTAGACTTTCCTGCAGAAAGTCTTCTGAAGCAAATTTTAGCCAGTCAATCTTGTGTGAGAAATGTACTTTCTCCTGGGTACGAAGTCTTCAGACCCTGTGTTTTGAGCACTGCTTTTGAACATTGATTTTGAGATCTAAATGTGAGAGCTGTTTTTTCATTATCTGTAAACAAATGATTAACGCCATCTGAACCATCTTTTTCTTCTGTACTCTTCTCCCATTTTTTTTCTTAATCCTTCCATTTTTACCATTGCTGGTATGTGTTTTTCTTTTTTTGGCTGCTGATTTCTCTCTCCTCCTTTCTTTTAAAGAGCCAGAAAAAAGAAAACGAAGCCCAACAGAGGGAGCAATCACTCCGGTTGGCAAGGACCCTATGTTAGCCACGAGGGTTGAACCGAAACCCAAGGTGCAACTGCCAGTACCCCAGCTCATGCCAAGGGCCCCAAGCCCTGCAGGGAAAGGGCCGAGGGAGTTTGACACAAGGAGTCTAAAGGAGGAAAATTTTGTAGCTTCTATTGGTGTGTATTTATGTGTATATGGAATGCAGGAAAGTGTGCACTGCATTAGAATCTGATTGCATCTTTCCCATTGAAACATTTGCCTTATCATTGCTGCAGTAATGTGCTTCACTCTCACTCGGACTGCGAAGACTATTCATATATGCTCTTCTCACAGCTTGGAGAAATATTGGCTAAGCATTTCTGGTGTTTCTATGCTTTTTGGAATTTTATGGCCAGGCTAGTGGAGATAGCCATATGATGCTGGCATAGGGAACTTTAATCATTGTTCACATAGTCTTACAGGCAGAATAGTCTGTTCTGTAATGGAAACAGTTTCTTGGGAGTGTGTGCACCAGGGACTAGTTGCCACAAAAACAAATTACTATTGAGAGGAAAATGGCCCAGTACTATGCCATTGATTTCTGGGGATCTGCTCCCAAGTACAAGTGTGCAGGATTGCAGCTTTGGACTTCATGTTCATTCATCTTCAATTCTAGCCCTTGTGCTATGGGTGTTTCTGTATAATGTATAATCTTATATTTTCCACCAAAGCAAAACCTACAAGAACAAATATAATACTTTTTGCTATGTTCGCTCACCATCCAGCCTACCCAGTCTCAAGAGATTGTGCAAAGACAACTATATAATTGCAAACATATTTGTCAGATGGGTTTCTGAAGCATGACTCCCCTCCCATAGTTTGAGATGAATGTATCCTGTGATGGATACAGTAACCTTCTGTACCAATGTGCATAGGGAGCAAGCAGAATTGTGATGGATGGGGAAAGAAGGGCAGCCATGGTGTGTATACCTTTAATAAATAATAGCACCAGGGAATGGAGGGAGCCTCCAGAAATCTCATTTTGTTTGAATGTGCTTATCACTGTTTGTTTATTTGGTGTTGTTCCATCAAATAAAGCATGGGGAAATTGATTAGGTTTTCTGGATGAATTATAATTAGCTGTCTTTCTCCTACTGCAGACAAATCCTGAATTGCTCTGAAGTGTTCTGAGCTTGTTTCCTCTCCCAATTCTATCTGTGCTTTCCCATACCCTGTTTCCATAGCAGAAGAAACTTTCTGCACTTATCTTTCTCTGCTCTTGTAAGAACTGAGTTTGCTTCTTACTTTGTAGCATTCCTAGCTTCTTCCTTCCTATAATTTATTATTTATACCCCGCCCATCCGGCTGGGCTTTCCCAGCCACTCTGGGTGGCTTCCAACAAAATATTAAAATACAGTAATGCATTTCCAACTTGAATTTCCATTCAGCTTATTATGATTCTGCCACTGGCCCATTGGGCCAGCATCTGGAATTATCTGAAGTTTTCTGCCACAGGGATGAAAATTTAGGGTATCATTTGAACAGAATGGTGTGTATTTCTTTTTTAGATCCCCTCCCCATTTTTTGCTATTCTTTTTGCCCTGATGAAAATGATTTGGAGTCTGATATAGTTAACATACATAAAGCTAGAAGAAGCCCAGTGGTTATTACAGGCATATTCAGACCCAAACTAATTGTTTTTTTACATAGTTTTTTTTAGTGTTTATAGAAATAGTTTTTCTTATCCCTTATTACACTTTGAATTGAAATATCTTTGGTGGTTTGGGGCGCATTGATACATAAAATACATACTGTATTCTTTGTGTAACCCACTGATAAGAAACTTTAAATGTTGGACATAAAGAACCTGACACTGTCTCTTTTTAATCTGTCATTTCTGTGAAGGCAAATGAGATCAGGTAGGTGAGTCTCACTTAGCTGTTCTACTCAGCCAGTTAATTATATATAGGTATTAATTTTGAAATCTTGTGAATGAAGGCGATGGAAGTCTCTACCCTGTTCTGACTGAAGATGTGATTAATTATTCACATGCCAGTTATCATTAATTTCTGCTTTGGTACTGCAGGATTGGGTGGCTTATTTTTTATTTTTATTTTCCATTTCCGCCTCTGATCAGCATCTGACATTTTTTCTGTCTTTCTCTCCTGCTTACATTGCATCTTGAGTAGAATTGTGGAACAAGCACAACGAAGTGTCAAAGCAAAAAGCTTTGGAAAAACTGAGTAAGAATATGATAAAAGGACAGAAACCTGACACTCCTCCAAGCCTCCCCATAACTGCCAACTCTCTAAGCCTTTGATTGAACACCCATGCCACATGAGCCATAGGGCAGACAAAGGAGGTCACTATTTCTTAAAGAAATCTAGTGTTGGGGTTCACTGAATAGCCCTTTTTGTATCAGGAGAGGAGAGGGGGAAAATACAGTCTCTTCCAGCCAAGTTTCAAATCCTTCCTTACCACTGAATTATAAATTAAATTTTGGACAGTCTTTCCCCCATGAAATTGTAATCCCTCTTTGGTGGTAAACCAACGTTTTCTGCAATATGTGCATAATGGAGTGTTCTGTGTAAAGATATGTTTGTCCTGAATTCTTAACCAATAGCAGATATAAAATGTAAAGTTCAAGTCCAATGTGAAAGGTCCACAATTATTGTTTGATGATTAATTATTTTGTATGAGGTTGGGAGTAACCTTGGGGATTAATATGAAGAATGGTGGTTGACTGGAAATGGAATGTGAAGTTCTCCATCCACAGAGATGATGTATTGTTTTCTAGGTTGTTGTTCTTTGATTCCCACCCTTGGGACAAAAGAGTGGAATGTCCAGCTAAGCCCCACTTCAACATTCTGCTTTTGTTGTTGTTGTCAAATGCATAAAACTGATAGTGCTTAATAATGCACATAGTTAGAATAACAGAGTCCTAGAATTATAGACTTGGAAGTGACCCTAAGGATCATCTGTTCCCACCCCTGCAGTGAAGGAATCTCAGCTAAAGCATGCATGAGAGATGGCCATCCAGCCACTGGTTAAAAACCTCCAACAAGAGAGACCGCTACATTGTTGAACATCTCTTACTGCTGGAAAGTTTTTCCTGATGTTTAGTTGGAATCTTCTTTCTTCTAACTTGAACCCATTGGTTCAGGTTCTACTCTCCAGAGCAGGCATAAACAAGCTTGCTCCAGCTTCTGTGTGACAGTCCTTTAAATATTTGAAGATGGCTATTATATCTTCTCTCAGTCTTCTCTTTTCAAGGCTAAACATACTCAACTCCCTCAACAGTTCCTCATAAGCTTTGATTTCCAGACCCTTGATCATCTTGGACACCCTCCTCTGCACACATTTCAGCTTGTCAATATTCTTCTCAAATTTTCTTACATTCTTAAATTGCAACTTCTTAAATTTACAAACTGTATCTTCACTATACGGTGTGTGATTTTTAAAACTATATTGATATATCTATCTGATTCCTTTTCAGTAGCACCTGAATAAAGTAGAAAGTGATAGTAGATTGCTCCCTGCAGTTTCAGGTGAAAATAGGCTATTGGGGAAGGGTTGAAACTCTCCCACCAGCCTTCCCATGTTCCTTCTCCTCCACTTCAAAGTGCCTACAGGCTCTTTGCAAAGAAGGAGAGGCAGTTGAATTTCTGCAGTGTAACATACAGTTTATCCTAACTCTAGTGTAACATATAGTTTATCCTATAATATGCCACTTACTGAATATTTGAAAAAAATATTGCTGACATAACTACAGAAGCAACATTGTATAGTATTTCTATCTGTTTCTACTATACAGTGATACCTCGGGTTGTGCAGCGCACCGAACCCAGAAGTACTGGAATGGGTTACTTCCGGGTTTCGGCGCATGCGCAGAAGTGCTAAATCACACTTTGTGCAGAAGCGCCGAATCACGATCCACGCATTCGCAGACGCGGCATTGCAGGTTGCGAATGTGCCTCCCACATGGATCCCGTTCGCAACCCAAGGCGTCCACTGTAGTAGCTTATTTTATAGCATCTATAGAAATCTTATTTTATAATTCTTTAGAGAACACACTGAGAATACACAAAAAGGAGTATCACTACTTAAATACTGTGAATATAAAGTTTGTTGGGTTGTATAGAGAAGATATTAATTCACATTATAGAAGTATGTAACCAAGACGCCTGTTTACTTCATAAAGTAAGCTGGCCAGATTTAGTCATTGCTGGTCCTAGGTTCTTTTAAAGAATACTCCTTTTAAAAGACAGGCTAGTGGGGAAACTTTCAAGGATGTTTTTATTATGCCATATCCCATCTTATAAGTAATAGACAATTATTCTAACAGACTGGGGATCTCTGAAGTTTGTGCCCATGTTTTTTGAGAACTTCCGTATTTAGGTGGAGACGTTGCTTCCATACTTAACTGAAGAAGTAGAAGAGACTTGGAGAAGCCTTTGATAGCAGAATGTTTTAAAACTAGACTCTGTAAAAGTGACCCTTCCTCAGCAAAATTACCTTTAATTGGGCCAGTGATTGCTGAGAAGTCAAATAATTTAATTGTGTTATTTGAATGCTGTGCGGTGTAATCCAATGCATATCAACTCAGGCATTAGTCTCATAGGGGTTACTTCCAGACAAATGTGTATAGAATGGAACTTTAACTCCCCTTGATTTCTGTGAAATTTAAGTGTTCCCTGTTCTCTGGAATATGGTCCTTATGCCCTTTTAGTCACTTAATCTTTGAAATGTAGTCATTCAAGTCAAATATAACTTTGTGTAGGGTTTTTTATTTAAAGAAATAGCTATTTCCCATCTTTATGGACTTTTGACTTAGACTGACCAAGTATTAAAGGTTTGTTCCCCCCCCCCCACTTAACTAACTCTCTCTGTTGTGCGATCAATTAGCTGAAATACAAAGGAACTTCTGAGTATGATTACAAAGGTATATTTTTGGCTAATCCATACAGATAAGTCATCTTGAAGGAATTGCCTTCTCTGTATGTATAACTTTGTTTCCAGCAGTGCCTTGAACCGTGAATATTCATTCACAGTGCTTAACTGTGAATAACAGTCAGTCATAACCTTTAGTATGATTAAAAATGCACAGTTAAATTATATGCTTATTAAATTGATTGGAATAAAATGTAAATCAACCAGTTAGTGTTTTCATAACACCTTTTAAAATCATGCTTTTGACTGATTAAAGGTATTTTTTAAAAAAAGAATCTGTTGCTAATGTACCTTAGTTGTGAACAGAATCTGAAAACAAGTCCAATGAATTTCATGATTCCACTTTCTATTTACTTCTAGCATCATAGTTAGAGGCATCTAAGTACTAACATAGTCTGGAAATGTATGTTAAAGTCAGGTTTATAAACAAATGCCAGTTGATTTTTTGGAATGTTCTATATAATACCCTCTCTTTAAATATACTCCATAGCTAGTATATACAACCTTTGGGATAAGCTGCCCATCTTTTTGACAATTCTACCTTCATGAATAATATGGTCATCTCAAAAATGCACACCAATAGTCTTTTTTTCACGCGCACCATATATATAAGTTTTCTTTCTCTCTTGCACATTGTTTCACTTTTTCTGATGTCGGCAGTATCTAGTGATAGACATCATACATCCCACTTGCACTCCTAACTCTTAGTTCATCATTTTTAGTGGTATGTAAGGTATTGCTGTATTGTGTACATAGAGTTGCCACACATCATTATTTGTACACATCCTAGATCTGCAATAAAATAAAATAAAATCCTCCAGCTGCTGGTCATGTGTCCCTGTTAAGGAACGGTTGGCAGATATGGCTATGGCAGAAGGGTTGTATTCAGTCTCTTCTCCCTTCGAGCTCTTAATGGTGACCTGTGTAGTCTGCAGTGTATTCTTCTCCTGCCTCCTTATCTCCATTGCACACAGCTTCCAAACCCTTCTCAATTCTGTCTCTCCTTTCATCCATTTTCTTTCTGTCTTTCATCTCATCACGGGAGGGTAAAAAAACATGAAGCTGCATGATCATGGCATAAATCCCTTCACCATTTGTTTTCTTGATGGATTGGGTGGGATGATGAATGCATGTCTTCGTAGCAGCTGAAACTCACTGCTTCACCTTTGTTGTTACAAACTCTGGAGAGCCATGTAATACATCCCTACAATGACTGTATAATATTGCTATTTTGCCCCAAAAAGTCCCATTTGAAGCTCTCATTTCTGGTATGCAGATGATTATTGCTGACTGTTTGGATGGTTACACCATAAGTCACTTGGTGAACATGAGAAAAATAATAACTTCGGCTGTAGATGGTAGCATATTAGATTAAGTACCAAGTGTCCAGCAATAAGATCTGCCCCTCTCCAAAAAGCAAACAGCAACAAAAGCAATCTTGTATCTGTGACATAAGGAAGTGGCTTTCCAGAGTCATGTGTCGACCGTTTGGCATGCCTTGTATTAACTGGAATCTGTCTGGTGCCTGCTTTGTCTCTTTTCCCCTTTTCCTTTCTCCAATGGGTGACTGTTTAAGGCAGTTGGTCTGCTTCTCAGGTGCATTTATGTATTGGACAGAATGGTGGCTGCAACCAGCCAGGCTATATTTCTGGTTGATGCTATTTCAAGAGTACAGGAGAAGATCCTCTGGTTCCCCCCCTTGGTAATTCTCATGCACCAAAGCGATCATTTGCCTTCTGGTTCTTTCATTTTCTTGTTCACAGTAACAAAATATCACTTTCCCTCTCTTTAGGGTCAGAAGGTAAAAAACACTCTCATGATCTGGGGGAGACAGATGAGAAGAAATCCCAGATCAGTGCAGATAGTGGGTTGAGCTTAACTTCCAGCTCTCATGTGAGTGTCTTGAACATTTTATTTATTATTTGAGAAATGCCTCAAGGAGATTGACATGGGGGTAGAATAGTGAGAATTCCTTGTACCCTTGTCCATAGATTCTGGTTTTCATTGGGGGGGGGCGTGTATTCACTTTGGGGAAGCATTGATAATTATATGAAAGCAACACATGTTCCAGTGATGTTGATTCTGGGAAGCTAGAAACATGAGGCATGAGATCTGCAGTTCCTTAGTAATCTGGGCCCAAATACAATGTGTGGTCCAAGTCTCCAAGCAGAAATAGTAATGACTAATGTGCATTATTTTTCTTCTTCTTTGTTCATGATTTCAGAAGAGTGATTTGGATTCTGTGGCAAGTGTGGGACCTGCTGTTATGATCCGAAGCACCAGCCAAGACTCTGAAGTTAGCACAGTGGTAGGGCATGGCTGACGTGGAATGTTTGTGCTTTATTTTAGTGGTGTTTTTCAGGCTTGATCATTTGCATGCACTTTCTCACTCAGCACCTGTGTAAATTGCAAGTGCCTAGTGCATCTCTAGGGCATACACTCTCCATCCTTCTCCTGTTTTACATTTAATCATGTCCCCCAATTGTACATAAAATGCTCTGGTAGGTATGGGGATCCTATCCACTGCTACTGTTTTGTAAACTTACATATTTTATTTGTGTTTATATTGTTAAATTGTGACATTTATTTTCGGAAAATAGTTGTTGTAAATTAATGATTGTGGCAATGTCTACAGTTAAAAAAAGCATTAAAACATTAAACACAGTGCCCTGCAAATAGTCACTTTGCTTTCTAAAGTATACTGTGCTGGGTCCCAATGTAACATGAGTTAGCAGAAACCTGCCCCTTTACGTTTGGTTGGGATGCAGGAATTATTGAGATTTAGCTTTCTCTGGAGTGGCACTCTGAATAAATCTTTGTCTCCACATTAACTACTCACATTGAATAAAGGACTGACCATTTAAACAGTTTGTTTTCCTCTTCAGGTGAGCAACAGCTCTGGGGAGACATTAGGAGCAGATAGTGATTTGAGCAGCAATGCTGGTGATGGCCTTGGTGGAGAAAGCGGTGGAAATCTGACAGGATCACGAGGCACCGTGTCAGACAGTGAGATTGAGACAAATTCAGCAACTAGCACCATCTTTGTAAGAACATGCTTTGGTTTTGCTTAGGAATTATTGTAGTGATGGTGGGTAGTGTAAAAGACCTATTACTTTATGGAAAGCAATCACATTAGAAATGGTCTATCCTTAGTGAAGAAGTACGAGCAATTCTGAGCCAGCATATATATTCCAGGGTGTGCATGCACTGCAAACTCAATTACATATGTGGCAAGCACATTGACCTTATAAGTGTAAATTGGCTTAAAGTGATAAACCTCTTAAAGACCTTTGGAAATCATAATGGCCTCAAATGTCATATCATGACAATGAAGTATCTTTGAACTGAGTTGAATTTGAGAGGTGGCTTAAGCTTTTTCTGCTGTCCACTTTTTACCTTCTGAATTATCTTTCTGTTTACAAGGAATATATATTGCTTGCAGAATAATATTGATAGGCGAATACATAATGCAGAGCAATAGAACATGCCTGATTAAACTGGCATTTAAAATCCTTTTTTTTAAAGGGTAAATCTCATAGCTTGAAGCAGACCATGAAAGACAATAAAAGCAGCAGTCCTGGGAGAGCACCAGAAGATGCAAGCCTACGGGTTTATCTCTATGAGGGTCTTCTGGGTACGTGTTGACATTTATTTTGTTTGAAGCAAATTTGTTCAAAGCATAGGCTATTTTAGTGAAATAGCATTTAACATGTTGATCTTCTTCGTAGTATTTTCTAAACAAAAAGAAATTAAAAGACCAACAATCCTGTCTACTGAAGTGAAACCTCCATAGATGAGTTTTGAATTCTCTAACATACCATAGATAGATCATCAGCTAAAAAGTCACGGTTTTCTTCAAAACATTTTATAAGAAGTGCTTGTCATTAGTATACCATATTTTTCTTTGTATAAGACGCCCCCCATGTATAAGACGACCCCTATTTTTTTGAACCCAAAAGTAAGAAAACAAAACTCTAAAGTAGAAGTGAAAATCCAGACATTTGGTGGTGGCGGTGGAAAGTTGTTGATTTGTGGAGGGTGCGATCACCCTCAAAGTTTCCAGCATGAGGTACATGCAGTCCATGATGGTTCTGTCCCAACCCATCGTTGCCCAGTTGATAAAAAGTTACATTTCGGGCTCAGGGTAGAAGGCGCTCACTATGCTTCTATGCTGTGTGGCAAGAATTTCTCCCTCCTGCCACCTGCTTAGCTGTTAAGAGATTATAGCTCAGCAGCAAAGAAAATGTGGTCAAGGATGGTGGTGGGGTTCAGGCCAGAAGGCTGCATGGGAATGCCGTGTGGGCCACATTCAATCAGTGGGCTACAGATATATCATATTAGGTACATGCTGTCAAATCAAGTGTATATTTAAAATGGTATCCTGAGCAGGGAAGTTGTTTCATAACACAGTATGCTAAAGATCAGACTACATTAATGTATTAGAAGAGGCATGGCCTTCGACCACAATTGCAATATGTAGCATATTTTTCACTGCACTTTTTCTCCTGAGTCTCATTATTCCAGAAAGGTTGCTCAGTCTTGTTATATGTCTCATTTCTCCTCTTTGCTGCCATGTTGCTGCTTGCTTGGAACTATAAAGGGAGGGATAAAGGATCTGTCTGGGACCAATTAGAGGATGCTGCCATGGAAACCTTCTCTATGAGTAATAATTATTCTTTTTGCTTTTCTGTGTGTATTAAAAAGATTTCTCACATGTATTCCTATACACTCCACTGTTCTTTTCTTGTTCCTGCATTCTTCATTTGGTGAATACTGATAGAGGAAAACAATAACACAGAACGCAATAAAGTTGGTGCACTGCTTTAGGCAAGGTAGCAAGATGGGACCATAAATGTTTGCAATATATACATTGAGTTAGGACAGGGAACCTTGCCTCTCCTGGCTTGTTGTGATCTCAGTTGTGTTTTTAACAGAACTGATTTTGCTGTGGTGGTACTATGGTGATGGGGGTGTTGATTACTTGGCACATCTTGTGGTGAAAAAGGTTTTTTCCTTGCAAAATTATTGGTCTTCTGGATTAATTTATTCTCTGCTATCTAGGCAAAGAGCGATCAACCTTGTGGGACCACATGCAGTTCTGGGAGGATGCTTACCTGGATGCTGTGATGTTGGAAAGAGAAGGAATGGGAATGGATCAGGGGCCCCAGGAGATGATTGACAGGTAAATTACAAATTCTCTGCAATTTTTCACTCCCTCTGCATTATTTATTTAACTGCTTTCTGGGAATTCAGGATGTGATTTTATTCTGAGTAAATTTGTTGAAATAAATAATTACTTTATATCAATTTATGTACTGTATACTGCTTAGAGTTTTTTTATTAAGCAGATTACAATTTTTTCTACCTTTTTTATAAAAAAAATTAAGACTTTGTTCCAAATTTAATTTTCTTTATACACAAAGTCTGTCTTTAGAAATATTTATTTATTTATTTATTTATTTATTTAAATTTGTATGCCACCCTTCATCCGTACATCTCTGGGTGGATATCAACATAAAATGCAATATAAAAATGCAAAATACATGATAAAAGCAAGAACAAAAACCACAAACCAATAAAAAACCCTCCCACCACCTTGGACCTCCCTGAACCTTTGCTTGTCTTTTAATGTCGGGCCTATAAAAGGAAATGTAACTTAAGGCTAAGTTTAATTTCTGGTCATCTGGTACTGGGTATGTGGAGAGATTTAATTCCATTGAAAAAGATAAAAGAAGGAAGAGGATGCAGAACATTTTGCATCTTTGCAGTTAGTGGCTAAAAGTCCATCAGAGACTCAAGTACGTGTGTGTTCCTTTTGTAGGTATTTGTCTCTAGGAGAACATGACCGGAAGCGTTTAGAAGATGACGAAGACCGCTTATTGGCTACGCTGCTTCACAATATGATAGCCTACATGCTTATGTTGAAGGTGCCATTTTTTCATATTTTAATTTAATTTTTGCACATTTTTGTGAGACTTGTGGTAGGGTATGGGAGAAATATGGGTGTCCTGTGGCCACAAATTTTTAACTCCCCCTATGCAAGAGCAAACCCATATTAATTGCAGAAATAATGAAATGTCATACTTTGTTTTTAGGTCAATGGGATGTATTTGAGCACTTCTTTCTTCTTACTTGATTTCTGCAGTTACTTGTTTCTTCTCTTGATTGACCTGTTTCTATGGTAGTTTAAACTCTTTGGAACACAGCAAATGAGCTCTTGTCTATGTACTGAAATATAAATCTATATGCAAGTGCTTAGGGAGATGTCAGTAACCAAATGCTGTATTTTGCTGTGTAGGTGTCCAAGAACGATATTAGGAAGAAAGTGCGCCGTTTGATGGGAAAATCTCACATTGGCCTAGTGCATAGTCAAGAAATAAATGAAATACTTGACAAAATTGCCAATATAGTAAGTCTTTGACTACCTCTGTATCTATATCTCTGTTCCTTCGGTAGGAGAGGAGGATTATCTTTCACTGCAGCTCAGATGGCAGTGTTGATTGCTACAAATCTGAAAAGAGTTATGTTCCTCTTTTATAATGTATTTCACAAATTGTGTACAAGATTAAAATACTGCAGATAGAAACATTCTGATATCTTGCCTTCTGCATGTACTTTTTATGGCAAGGGCTAGTGGGACCCAGATCTTTGGATGGTATAGATTTACTCAGCAATACCTTGCTTGACAGAGAATCAGATTCCTCACCTGTTTTATTCAAGACAGGAGACACAGAGCTGTAGAAGGAAATTCTTGCTACAAGCTGCCTTCTCACTCTGTTGCCTGGGCTGGGGTCTGCCAGTTTCCTACTGGACTGGAGGCACTAAGTGCTGCTTCCTAAACTCCTACTTAGTAGCTGAATGGGTAAGCAGCTTCTCTAGGCTTAATCTCTTGTTGTTTTGTTACAAGCCTGGGTAAGGAACTGAACCAGCTGCTTCTGGGGGAAACCAGCTCTTTTTATTGCTGTAGTTGCTGGCTGCTTCTCTAGGGTGGGTGTCTTTGGGGCTTTTTGAAGATACTATATCCTGAGATTCAGTGAGAACCCTCAGAACGGCTGTAGGGGAGAGGGGGGAATCATTCCACTTGGCAAGCTTCAATGCTTGTGCAGACAGAACAATTGGAAGAGCACAGCACTGAATCCCATCTTTACTTCTCTGATAGTGCTACTAAAAGAGAAATTAGTTGATGGGTTTCCCATGTTCTTTTTGCTTGCTGTGCCTCCCCCACCATACACATGTTTTTAGAAAGCATAGTTGTTGCATGTGCATGTTACATCAGTGTGTAGATACATTGTGTTAAGTGTATGCTATAAAAACATAATTGGGTGCAAGCTAGCCAGATTCTCCTCTCACTCTGAAAACTTTGGGTGCAGAGTTATAGACAACTCCCCATTTGCACAGGGGTCTTGTTCTGGGTCATTGTGCACATCGGTGGAGCATGTACAAACTCATAAACGTGCCCCATTCCTCCTCCTTACGGGGCTGAAAACTGCTCCCTAGTACTGAAAAAATACTTGGTGCTTTTCAGTGTTTTAATCCAATTTTACTTTTGTACAGGAGATGGGTGAGATCTGACTTGCTGAAGCTGAAGTAAAGATTAAAGTGGAAGGTTTTTAATAAGATTTTCCCTTCTATTTAGAATGGCAGGGAGCTCCAAATCCGACCCAGTGGCAGCAGACATATCAAGAAGCAAACATTTGTTGTACATGCTGGCACAGACACAACAGGGGATATCTTCTTCATGGAGGTAGAGACCAGGTTAAAAGTTAACAAAATGATTGCTGTTAATTGGATTGTATGGCGATTCCTCTCTAATAATATATACGTCTCCAGGTATGCGATGATTGCATTGTGCTGAGGAGTAACATTGGCACGGTGTATGAACGCTGGTGGTATGAGAAGCTCATCAACATGACATACTGTCCCAAAACAAAAGTGCTTTGTCTCTGGAGGAGGAATGGCCAGGAGACGCAATTGAATAAGTTCTACACCAAAAAGGTACATTTTCTACAGTGTTCTGTTTACAGTGACTTAGTATTTTACTGGACCATTTATGTTAATCTGTCTTTGAATCTGCTGCAGAGTTTTGATGCTGAGATAATCAGCAGCTGACATACAATGCGAGAAGCTTTTCTTAAGTGGTGTCACAAGATATTGTTTCCATGGTTTGAGTTGCACCACTCTCCACCCATAACAGCAATTTTAAGCATAGTTTCCAATGGAGAGATGTGGGTAGAACATTGCTATTGAAATGCTCACATCCTAATCTTGGGTTTATGTTGGGATAGATGCATCTTGGATCTGGAGACCTATGTAACATTTTTGCCTGTAACATGAGGAAGTTACAGTGCTTTGTTTTAATAAAATAACATATTTGGATAGCATTCATTTACACACATATAGAGAATTTCAGAATCAGCTGTTGCAAATTGTTTGTAAGGGAAACAGTTATAACATGAGATTCTATGACTAAAGAAAGATGGGATATAAATTTAATAAAATAAAGAAAAAATAGAGCTTTATATGTGGACCAAACAACACTGTTTGTTTGTTTATAAAAATACATATAAGAGAATCTCATATAAATCTCATATAAGAGATCAGTTCAAGGAAATTTACAAATGCAAAAAGCATAAAATGCCATTAAAACAGAATAATCATAAAAATGTCTTGCCTTTTAAGTTCCCCATCCTTTCATCCCAAACGTATTTCAAAATAATGTTGTATTTTGAAATAACCGTATTTTATTATTTTTAGCAAATATTTTTAAAAGTGTGGTCTAAAATACTACTATTATTTCCTGTACATTGTATCCCAACTTTCCTTCAAGAAGTTGAGCTGCTTGGAGGAAATGCGGCAGATAATTAATATGTACTTTAAAATGTTTGTTTGTATGCTTTATTATTCTTTGCGCTATTACGTTCTCGCCACTGTATTAGCTCTACGTTTTATGAATCTCCATTATGTATCTGCAGAAAACCTATTTATTTATTTATTTATTTATTTTAATCCATTGTAGTGCCGGGAATTATATTATTGTGTAAAAGACAGTATGGAGCGAGCAGCGGCAAGACAACAAAGCACAAAACCTGGTAAGAGCCTTAACGGCCATAGATGAGCTTTGGCAAGTGCCACAACTTTCTAAAAGAGTTTTTGGGTGTGTGTTGTCCTTTATATTAAAGGGTCTGAAAATACTGCCCCTCCTTTTCACTCTGGAAATGCTGATGCCAGAAAGGAATTTGACTTTCCTTCAAGGAATTGCCATGGGAGAAATAAACATTATTTATTTCCCCTGATATTGCTGTAATAATGGGATACTGAGCTTAGCAGCCAGATGACTAGGGCATGGTTGCTCTTGAATCTTCTCTTCCACCAAGCCCCACAAATGTCCTAAAGACCCAAAATCTCCCAGCACCTCCAAGATACACACCTGATCCTTTGCAGAAGTCTTAAGCTCCACTAGCAAAATTGTACACAGCTACACATTTAGACATTTGCAGAACTTTTAAAAAAATCCGTATATGTTCAACAACTCGTAGGTGTGTAGGTAGCCTATAAGGAAATGAAGGAAATGTCACTTATTTCCTGCTCACAGAGCCTTTCTCCTGCTCAGAAAGATTGCCAAAATGATTCTGCAGACTAAAACCACTCCCAGTTTAAAGTGTAACATTAGCACATCATTTGTCCACACTGAAAATAACAGTGCAAGTGTCAGCAAGATTGTCGCCCATCAGGCCAGAACAAAACAGTACAAAGTTGCAGGAACATCAACAGATTGGCCCTTGTGTTGTGAGGCTTGTGCGTCAGCAAATTTTTTCAGTAGGGGGCTGGTCCACTGTCCCTCAGATCTTTTGGGGGGGCAGACTATATTTTGGGGGAAAAAATGAATGAATTCCTATGCCCCACAAATAACCAGAGATGCATTTTATATAAAAGCACACATTCTACTCATGTAAAAACTCCAGGCAGGCCCCACAAATAACCCAGAGATGCATTTTATATAAAAGCACACATTCTACTCATGTAAAAACTCCAGGCAGGCCCCACAAATAACCCAGAGATGCATTTTATATAAAAGCACACATTCTACTCATGTAAAAACTCCAGGCAGGCCCCACAAATAACCCAGAGATGCATTTTATATAAAAGCACACATTCTACTCATGTAAAAACACACTGATTCCCGGACCGTCCGCAGGCCGGATTTAGAAGGCGATTGGGCCGGATACGGCCCCCAGGCCTTAGTTTGCCTACCCATGCTTTATAGTAATATAATGAAATGCTAGGCTACTGCTTAGGGCTAGAGCTCTTTGGTTATCCTTCATAAGAATTTAACAGGCATAAATGACAAAACATATCATGATCTCTAAAGTACCAGTCTTTGCAGACATCTAGTTAGCATCTCTATATTGCTTATTGTTATCCATGCTATAGAAATCAGATGTGCTATGGCACCGTTTTGAGGAACGGGTTTGCTTCTTTGATCCTCCTCTAAATGCAGTGTCCTATGTTTTTCTGTGTACGTAAATCACTTTGTATTGGGAAGCATTTTCCTCCTTTTTTCTGTTTTCCTTTTACATTGCAGGCCCTGAACTGGGTGGGGAATTCCCAGTGCAGGATATGAAAACTGGTGAAGGGGGGCTTCTCCAAGTCACACTGGAAGGGATTAACCTGAAATTCATGCACAGTCAGGTAGGAAAGAACCCTTGAACAAGAGTATTTGAGCATGGAGCTTCTTAAAGTGCACCAATAAATGTGTTTCCTCTTCCCTTGGGGAGGTGAAGGAGAAAGACAATTATTTTCCTCCACAGTTAAGAGAATCTCAGTGTTAGTATTCAAATTATGTAGTATCTGTCTCCGAATGAAATATTAACTTTATATACTAGTACGCAGAATTCACAAATTACCAACAAAAATAATGGCCCTAACCCAAATAATTCTTTAAATAAGCTTTAGTTTTTCTGCAACCAGCATATGGGGTTGTTCATTCAGTCTTCTTAATGATGCTATAGATGTATTTTGTTCTTTCAAACTGAAGGAAAAAATGCAATTCAGGTGATGGTGAGGTTTGATTACATTGGATTTCCAAAACAATTTCCAACAATATTTAGTCTTGGAACACTGAGGTATATTGTATGGACGTAGCAAAAAACACTGGTTTTTTTATTAAAAAAAATAACTGTCCAGCCTTATAGAACAATTTGCTCATCATTTAACTTGGGTGAATTCATGACTATTGTTTTATGGAAAAATGAACTAAAATTGGCATTAGCAAACTTTTTTTAAAAAGTAAGGTAGCCAGCATCACGTGTAATTCATCTGCAGCGGCGCTAGGTATATGGGGCGCAAGGGGCTCCAGCCCCCTAATATTTAGGGGAAAGGTGCTGTGCCCCCCCAATATTGAGGGGGCTGCCACTGGCCAGCCTCTGCCCAGGAGCCGGGTAGGGGCTGGGATGAGCAAGCACAAAATCGCCGCCCTCCATGAGTCCTGCCCCAGCAGGTGGTGTCACATGATGCGTCATGTGGCTGCACCCCCTAAATGGGTGGGGCAGGGCAGTGTGATTGAAAGCAGAGGCTGTTCAATAAATCAGAGAGAAACATTTTTTCTCATAAAGATACAGATGTAATTATTCCCTTTTGAATCTGTCATTATCTCTAGGTATAGAGGAAACACAAACGGATTTGTGTGCCACTCTGTTCTTTTCTCTGGATGTGTTTTCTTTTTTGCTTCTCTTGATCATTGTTTTTCTTTTGCTTGGTGTTCATGTTTGTTTTGCATATGCTGTGGAATCAATTTTAGGATTGGGTTTGTGTGTGTGTGTGTGTGTGTGTGAGAGAGAGAGAGAGAGAGAGAGAGAGAGAGAGAGAGAAATGGGGAGAGAGTTAAATTTGTCAGTCAGTCTTTTGTGCAGTGTTCTGTTGTTGTTTTTCTAAGTTTTTTTCTAAGTTCTATTGGTGTCCCTAGGAGCCCTAGGGTGAGATTCAGCGAAGCTGTTCACATATGCTGGGGAGAAATATACATACAGGTGGAAGTTTTTTTGTTTTTGTTTTAACTTTCCAGTATGGCCACTTGCACTGCTCAAGAAGCAAGATGCCTTTTAGCAGAAATGGCTCTCTGGGATTACATACTCACTTTTCAACAATGATTGAGCATTTGCTACTTTGAATACATGGGCGGGGGGAGTGTAGCTAATGAAGCACAGAAAGCGGTGATCAGAAGTCTTTGTGTATAAACCTGATTTCCTTGAATTTCTAACCATTTGGTCTATCTCATCAAATGTGTCTACCCAAACCTGTGTTTGCCAGGGTGACATGACTGCATGAATTGGGACTTTTCTTGAGGAGAATCAGTGGGCAGAAGTGGCGTGTGTGAAGCTTCTGGTACCTATTGATTCCCCCTGTAAATGCCTCCCTCCAGTAGCTGTTCCCCCCAGTTGGTCTGGCTTCTGGTCTTGGAATCGACCTGGGGAAAAATTGGTTAACAACAGTAAGGCAGGGATTTTCAGGAGATAATACAGGGGCAGTGGAAGGATTTAAGCACTATAATGCATGAGCGTAGCCAGGATTTTTGTTAGGAGGGGCAGGCTTTTGTTATGGGGCAGAACCTCAGATTTGTATTGGTTGGTATTGATTTAGGGGGGCAGCTGCCCCCCTGCCCTCCCCTTGGCTACACCCATGTTATAATGACAGAGTTTGGAATCCTATAGTTGCCTCATAACTTGCCATTTGAGCCTTGGGAATAAAGCAAGTCAATTCTTTATAAATTTTCAAGTGTATTCTAATTCACCATTTATTCTAAGTGTATTCTAATTCAAACTTCTCTGTGTATTTAAGCTGTTTGGGGGACTGTGTCAACTGAATTGTACATACCTTTCATGCCTTTATTCCATCATGGAAATAAGATAACTTACACAGGGTTCCCAATGGTTTGCCAACGAAGTAGCAAAATCATGTACAGTATCCTTAAATCATGCTCTGGGGCTATAACTTTGTCCACTGTTGCAATCTGTAATCCCAGATACAGCAGTAGATTCCCAAAGCACCCCAAAACTGTAAACCCAAATGGACTCTAGCATGATAGGTATTGCTGTATTTTGCCCAAATAACAAGCCCTTTGTTGTGGTATTGTCAAGATTTGGAAACTTATTGCTTGAAGACTGACAACCTATTTTTTGCAGCCTTGCACTGGGTAAACACTGAGATTGTAGATTCTGGTAAAACAGAAAAGGATAGAGATAGGTGTAATCATCCCTTGTAAGCTTTTTATTCATTTTTCTGATAAATGAATGATTCTAAGGACTTTGTCAGTTACTCAATATACAACATAATAAACATGTTATTCAGTTAGTTGGGGAACATCTTTCCCTCCAGAAGCATTTCTCTTTCTGGGATGTTGCATCTTTTCCTAGGAATTAGTACTATACTTTTTAAAATGAGAAATTGCTAGATTTTTAAGTGCGTTTTAAGGAACAAAGCAGGCTATCTTCGTTTAATAAAGCAGTCTCCTACTTATCTCTCCCATCATATCCCTGTAAACAGACTATCCTCCCATTCTTTGGGGATGGCATATCATAATATTGACATTGTATGTATGCTAGTGTAAGTATAGTGCTAATAGAAAAACACCTGGGATTTTGTTTGGAGAGATCTTAGTATAGAGATATTCTGATTTCCCTCCTGTACATAGGCCATATATTACCCCTCGTCCTGAATGAAACAGCTGTGATTGCACTTTCCAAGATGCGCATGGATGTTTGAGAAGCTACTTTGGGTGTTGAATGGACTACTACAATAAGATAGCTTATTTATTTTCACACACTTGGGTTTCTGAGTCAGAAAAGTGAAAACCTGCTGCATCATTTTTTCCCTCAACCTCCCTTTGTTTTAGCACTTGGTGTAATTTGCAGTCTGTAAATCTTGAGCATCGTCACATGTGGAAATATAGAAGAAAAACCCTTGGTTTGGGTGGGAAGCATGGCACCTCTTGCCTGCCCTCTGTGCCGGAGGAGGATGCATGGAGAGGCAGACATTTAATGGGATGGGGCAAGACCACAAATGACAGACCAAATCTGGAAGCAGTCTGTGTCCCTCCTTTTCTTTCATTTCAAAGTGTGTTGGTTTTTCTTTTTGCTGTAACTCAGTTGAGTGCCTGAAGGGGGTAGCAATGTTGGATATGTCAAGAGTTACTAACTCTTTCGTTTCTCTTCCATGCTTTCTCCTCCTGCAAGGAGCGGAAGGTACTCCATCTTCTGCTGTCTTAGCTTCTTAGCCTTTTAAGTTGTTTCTTGATTTCTAGCATTGTGGCAATTTTTGGATTTTTATTTTCCAATTTCTCTTTCTTTTGATTTAAGTAGTAAACTATAGTTGAACTGGTAGTATGTGCTACAACATTCCAAGTTATAACTGCTGTGGTGTGCTTTTTGTTCTTGTTTTATTTTGACATTGCCTTCTTTATTCTAATCATGTGTCTTCCTCCTCTTTTCTTTCAGGTTTTCATAGAGCTGAATCACATTAAAAAGTGCAATACAGTGCGAGGAGTCTTTGTCCTGGAAGAATTTGGTAATTACATTATTTTGATATTAGGTTTGTACTCACATGGCAGTAACTCAAATTTCTGATCCTCTCCATGAGGCAGAACTGTACCTTTTTGATAGATTTTTCTTTTTGGGGGGTGGCAGGGAAAGGTCAAAGGAAGCAGCATAAATTGTGTCAAAACAGGTTATTAGAACTGAAGAAGACAGTGAACTTGAGGCATTGTTAAGCTTAGATAACAAGATTTTAGAGCTGGAGTCACCAACCTTTTGGGTCTGTGGACATATTTGGGAATTTGAGCAACTCTTATGGGCACCACCACAAAGCAGCTACTATGGGGATTTGCCTGGTCAAAAAGAACAAGTTACTTGCCCAAGAGTCTGAGTACAATACATCACCATGGCATATGTGAAATCCTTTTTAGTGTCCCCAGGATGAACTATAATCCCCAGATTCCCAGATTCCTTTCTTTTTTAAAGTACATTTCTAACAATTTTAGAACCTGAGATATAAGGCAAAACTTATAGGCACTATTCTTCCCATTTTGGGGGAGAAATTGGCTGCTTCATCCTTTCAGTGCTTTATTTTGCCTCCCCCAATGGAAAAATTCCTGTGGACACCCATGTCTGTGAGAGATGCACTTGGACAGAGAGACAGGGAGAAATGCAGGTATGAAGTGTGTTGTGTATGAGTGTGTGTGTGTGTGTGTGTGAGAGAGAGAGAGAGAGAGAGAGAGAGAGAGAGAGTTGCATGTGCATATGGGGTTTGTATGTGTGCGGTGAGTGTATGTGGGTACAAGAATGAGTGAGGTGTGACTGCCTTGTATATTTTTCCTGTTGCTGAGGAATGCTCCCTGTTGCTATCAGGAAGAAACGTGTGGGTGTGGGTGTGGGTGGGTGTCAGAGAGAGAGAGAGAGACCAGCAGGACATAGCTGACTTTTCTGAGATTGTCCAGTGCCGATGGGGATGGGAACCAGCAATTAGTGTACTTTGTTTTTGTTTTTTTTTAAACTAGGCTATCTTTCTTTAGTAGTTAGGCTGTTACTAGATGTAGCATTCAGAGAATATTGATGCATTGCATTGGTTTCAATGAAGTGGGCTCTGGATCATGAATCTTAGGCCACAATAATTTGCTAGTTCAATGTGTTAGAGGATTCGTGTTGTATGTTCTGCAACAGACTAAAATGTCTACACTTCTTTGATTTGTATTTGATCTGAGGTGAAATGAGGCTAACAACTTAACTTCTTTTTTGCTGCTTAATAAAACTTCATTTAATAGAGTAAATTCAGCATAGTGATTTGTTCTGTTTTGACAAGGAACTTATTCTGATGGGAAAAGAAGAGCTGGGAAAGGGATAGCTAGGTAAAGAACTTCTGCTACATGAAGTGAGTGTAGAATTTAACTCAGGGCAATTTAAACTTCCATATTTATGGATGTTCCAATTTATTCCAATTTATGAATTTTCATATACGGTGGTGCCCCGCAAGACGAACGCCTCGCAAAACGAAAAACTCGCAAGACGAAAGAGTTTTCCGTTTTTGAGTCGTTCCGCAAGACAAAGTTCCCTATGGGCTTGCTTCGCAAGAAGAAAGCCCATAGGGAAATCTCCGGGGACCTCTTTTAAATGCTGGCGGTGGGGAGCAAAGCCTTTCGCCCCCCTCCGGCCTTCAGAAGAGGTCCAGGAAGGCTGGCGGGGGGCCGAAAGGCTTTGCTCCCCACCGCCAGCATTTTAAAAGCGGTCCGGGATAGCAGGGAATTGCGCTGCGCTTTCCCGCTATCCCGGACCGCTTTTAAAATGCTGTCCGTCGGGAGCAAAGACTTTCGCCCACCGCCAGCCTTCAGAAGAGGCCCTGGACCTCTTCTGAAGGCCGGCGGGGGGCGAAAGTCTTTGCTCCCCCCCGCCTGCCTTCCTGGGATAGTGGAGAAGCGCAGCGCATTTCTCCGCTATCCCGATGGCTTTTGAAGCGAACGTTTTGCTGCCGCCCGCCAGCATTTTAAAATCGCCCCGGGACAGCGGAGGCTTCGCTGCCGCCCACCAGCATTTTAAAATCCGCTGTCCCGGGGGCTTTTAAAATTGCTGGCGGTCGATAGCAAAGCCCTCCTGTCCCCGGAGCTTGTGGGCGGGAGGTGGGGAGAAGGGCTTTTCTTCCCACTGCCAGCCTTCAGAACAGCCTTCTGAAGGCTGGCGGTGGGAAAAAAAGCCCTTACCCCCCCCAGCCTTCAGAAGAGGTCGGGGGACAGACTGTCCCCGGACCTGGTCTGAAGGCGGTTTCCATAGGAACGCATTGATTGATTTTCAATGCATTCCTATGGGAAACCGTGCTTCGCAAGACGAAAAACTCGCAAGACGAAAAAACGTGCGGAACGAATTAATTTCGTCTTGCGAGGCACCACTGTATCAACAATCATTTTTCTTTTCAAATTCATTGAAATGTGGGGGCATGTAATGTAAAAGTGAATTCCATCTTCTGAAGATGGTTCTCCAAGACATCTTTTGAGAGTATGTACACTGGTACAAATCAGCAGGTCAGTTACGCCAAAGCTCTGTAGCAGTTTGTAAGCAGTCCATGCCATCTGCACTGCACCATAGGTCACTGCAAGGGATTCACATAAATGCTCAACTAATACTCAGACTGACTGATCAGAGCAATTGCTGGTCAATATTCCAGTTCATTTCGCTTTGGGAGACCCTTTCTGCTGTGAAAGTACTGTTTGGGTGCTTCCAGAGAGTGGCCTTATACCACAGAATAGGGCCTTCAGATCTGATTTGGTTGGTTGTCCATTTGACACATTAGCCACACATTTCCATTTGCAGTCATCAATGTTCATTCTGTTCTGCCGCTTGCCATCCACCACATTGGGCAGAGCTTGACAGAATGTATCTGAGCTAAGTTTTGTGCCACTCCTCCCACCCTCCCCAATCTCCTTTTTCTAGTCTGAATATATGTGTATACAGGTATTTCTGAACCTATGTATGTGTGCATCTTTTAAAGAAATAAAAAATCCCAAGAGCACACATTACCAGTCTTATCCAGCCATTTATCTGGTTTCACAATGAGTAAAATGGAGGACTGTGCTTTTTTGCGGTAGTGAGGGCCATATTCATTTTCATTTGTTCACTTGATTTTTAGTTTTTAGCACTGAGGTGAGATTTACCATAAGACTCACAAGAGTGAGATTTACCATAATACTTGGGTAAGAATGATAAAGAGGTCTTCTGCAGTACCTCCATATTAAACATTTTTTTAAACCCTGGTCTATGTACTCCAATTCGTCTCAAAGGCAATCTCCCTACATGGTGTGAAGGTACTGAGAGACTAGATCATCCAAAACAGGCAAGCCTTCAGCATGAAACGATCAGTATTCCAGTGGTACTGGGGACCACTGCAAGTGAAATGACTAGGGATGTGACAGAGACTACCTAACAAAATGCCACCATGTAATAAACCACCCACCAAAAGCTAATGAGCTTTCAGACCAGAAGTGACTGAAGATTTACTTAGAGGTTAATTTTACGTATATTTTCTAGGTTAAGGGGAAATCTGTATTAAATATAAAAAATGGGCTGATGGTTTGATGATAATGCCATGAGGACACTCTAAAAAACTTGTGTTAGTGATCAGCACCAGGTCCACAATAAACTTCCCATCTAGAAACTCCCCTGGAAAGAAATAAGTTGTTGCAGTCTTGGCCTGTCCAAAGAAAGGGTTCATCCCTTCTTCCCTTTGATATGGCCCTGATCTGGATCAGGCATCCCTGTGCTATGTGATTGTTTACTAAGTTTACTAAGTTAGAACGGGGTGGGAAGCCTCTGGTCCATGGGCCAGATGCATCCCATCAGGCTTCCCTATTTGGCCTGCAAACTGCTTCGTGCACACCATGCCCACGCGGCCTACACCTGATGTCAATTGCAAGGCAGGGAGGGGTGGGACTTGGCAGATTTCAAAGCAGCCAATCACCTGATATCATTTGTGACATCAGGTGATTGGCAGATGGGCAGCTTTGCCCACCTGTCAAATTTGGCCTGCGAGAAAGAACCTGATAAGTGCGGCCAAGGGTGAGAGACTATTAAGAGTTATGGTCCAGCTAAGAGCCACAGTGTCTCCATCTTTGTTTCAGTCAGTTTGTGTCTGACAGGCCTTGAAACCCAAATTACAATGACTATAGACAATAGGCTCAAGCCTTGTGTATAATATATAATTATCTCATGTTTTGATAATTTCAAAAGAAGACATTATCAGCTGTGTAGGAAAGTATGAAAGTGGTAGTACATGGAATCCACAATTGCTAAAGCAGATTTCCCTCCTTTTTCCTAATAGGAAGAATTGTAGTTTTTAACATCCAAAATAATTGTCTAACCAATGAGTAATTAGGTTGTTCTGTAGGTCACACTGATTATACTTCACATTGCTTGATCTTCGTTTTGTCAGCTTGGTTGTTTTTATGTTTCTCATGTTATCCAAGACCACTTTACAAAGGACAATGTGGAAGTTGGAGATGAGATCTTAGGGCAGGGGTCTGCAACCTGCGGCTCCGGAGCCGCATGTGGCTCTTTTACACCTTTGCCGTGGCTCCGGGGCGGATACTAGCGAGGGGAGGAGGAGCATTGTGCGCCCCGACACTCCCCACTGTGGCGGGCGCTGTACTGGCTGTGACGTCGCATGGGGGCGGTGCGTGTGTTAGTCACGCACCGTCCCGACGCCACCTTCCCACCCGCCCGCCACATTGTAAGGGGCATGTACGCTGGTCACTGCATTGAAAGGGGGCATGTACGCTGGTCACTGTTTTGAAGGGGAGTGAAGAATACACACACACAAAAAGGTAGCTTGTTAATTTAACATTTATTTCTATGAGGAGGAGTAATTCTGAGGGGTCAAACAAAGAAATAATAAAAAAGTGACAAAAAAGTTATTTTTATAATGACGAGTTTTGCGGCTCCCAGGTTTGTTTTCCTTCGGAAACGGGTCCAAGTGGCTCTTTTTGTCTTAAAGGTTGCAGACCCCTGTCTTAGGGCGTATAGCTGGAAGGAAGTGTTCCTGGAAGGAATTGCTTAGAGAAAGTAGGAAGCACCAGGCCTTGGCTCTGAGATTTGAGTTACTGCTATGTATTTGTGCTTAACTTTTTGGTGACCCCTTCACTGTTGCTGCTATGAAAACCTTCATTCTCCAGCAGGTAAAGTGTTGCCCCTCGTCCCAATCCTTTGTTAGTACTTTGTACCTGTATTCTTATTCACAGGGCAAGAGGAAGCAGGATGGCACTTGTGTACTTATTTCTTTCATCCTTCTAACTGTAAAAGCTTCAGAAACCAGATGCCCCCCTTTTAGCTTGTTTTTGGTTTGTTTGTTAATACTATGCAGTAGTAATGTTTTATCCCCCTTCCCCCACCAAACTTTTTTTGGTCTTTGTAACCCCCCCCCCCCTTGGTTCTCTTCCAGTTTCCTTTCTAAAAACCTATTTATTTTTGGAGTTGGGGAACAGGGGGATTTAGTGAGCATGATGGTCCGCTTCCTAAAACCAGTTCTTAAGGGTCAGGAACTTTGCAACTCCTCTTCTGTTTGGTCCAAACTTCTTGACTTCAGTTTCTTCTGTCCAATATACTTGCCTTTCAAATGATCATACTAACTCCAAGCTCAGAAATGTGTTAATCATTTTTTATTCCTTTTGTGATGATAGAGTAGGTTTTAGTTGCTTAAATCATTTTTATGGGGATACAGAGTTGGCACCAGAATTATTTGATACCAATAAGTAAAGTAGTTTAGAGTGAGACCTTGCTCTTCATCTAGTTCCTGGTGGCATGGAATAGTGTCTTTTGGGCATGTACATATGTTAAATATGTGGGATTTTCCTAAGAACTTTCCAGAAATGTTGATGCCGCAATGCCCTGTGTTCTAGCTGCTGGCACATAGTTTTGTATCAGAGTTATGAGTCATTGTAATATTGGTTAGTCTTTTATCGTTTCGTATTGACCTTCTCCTGGATAGCATTTGTTCTTGTGTATGAAAGGGTTTGTTTGAGTTATATTGTTTCCCCACATAAGGATTTATATTGAATTCATTTGTTCATAGATTGCCTATTCATTTATTCCATCTTAGTAGGTGATATCAGGGTTTATATGATAAGATACTTACTCTATCTTTCCCCATGATAAATACATGGATTCCTTTTGGTGGGGGAGAGTGGTTCTTTTCTTCAGTTGTTTTATGTTAACCTAGAAAATCTGAGATGTTTTGCAAAGAAAAGATTCAAAATCATTCCATAATCATTTGACTTCAGAATATACAGGCGTCCCCCCACTTACATTTGGGTTGTGTTCTGGGGCCCTCGTGCACATAAGCAAAAATCACACAAGTGGGGAATACTCTCTAAAAAGCTCTCTCTGCACATAACTCTCTCTTAAACTAGAGTTGAAGCCCTGGGTCCACTTGGAGGCTAGAGGACGCACAGAGAAGAGGTGGTGACTTGCTACCATGTATGTCAGTTGCTAGGCGGGGAGGCTGAGCAGCCTAAACAAAGCCCTGCTGTTCCTCTGGTCTTTTTGGGGCTTCCTCTGCCCTCACTGAAGTCCTCTTCAGGCTCTGGGAAGAATCTCCTCGTGAGTTACGGGGACTCTCTAGCACAATCCTGCCATTTCCTGGTTTGAGTCTACTTATTTATTTATCAGTGCTGCTCGCATATGTGGTCAATCGCGTGTAAGTTGGAGGGACGCCTGTAGTTGTTTGGTTGTGGTATTCAGATCAGAAATTGTACTAATGCACAAGCTTTTGATGTGGTAAATTTGAATGTGATAAAAGAAGAGCAGTATTTCCTTGGTTGTTACTTCTGCTTCATTATTGCAGAGGGAATAGAAGTTGGACTTCCTGGCATTTAATTTTTAATATCCATAAGTAAATTTCTGCTAGTTTATATAAGAGTGGAATATGTATCTGCTGTTGCTGATGTACAGGCGAAATCTGAAACTAAGCCTGTCACATTGACAAAGGATTGAACAGAAGTATTTAGGCTCTTAAGATGGTGCCTGCCTAATGCATCTTCCTTTGGAATGTTCTCTAAAGCAAGAACTAATGGCACCAGCAAAGGTATAGGTCAGTGTTTAATGGTAGAAAGAAAAAAGAATGAGTAAAGTTTAGCATTAGTAAGAAAAGGATTGTTTAGTTGAGATTCCTGCATTGCAGGGGGTTGGACTAGATGACCCTTGGGGTCCCTTCCAGCTCTACAATTCTGTGATTCTGAGTGTTTTTTTCCCTGCAGCTCATTGCACATTTCCTTTCCTCATGCCTTTGGGAACATTGTACTATATCCCTCAATTTTTCTTGTCGTTTTTTGAACTCTTTGTTTTGTCTCTTGCCCGTCCGGTTTTAGTTCCTGAAACTAAAGAAGTGGTGAGCCACAAGTACAAGACGCCAATGGTGAGTCATCTGCTATGTCTTCTGGTTATTTCTCAAAGGTTTTCTTATCATGTCCACCCTGTGGCATTTCAGCATTCAGACTGCTCTCCATCTTGCTAATTTTCCAAGTTAGACAACATCACTTCAATGGAAGCTTCTGGGGAAGTGTGGTTATGATCAGTTTCAAAATGAAGAGAATAAAAATAAAGACTGAAGGAATGTATAAGCCTACAGGTTTTTGTGTGTATTCTGATGATGGGTTTCAGCTTATTTTTGTGTTGAACTTCAGAAAGCAAACTAGGGCTTGTGCAGAATTAAGTTTGCTGAGAGAGAAAGCGTAAGAGAGAGACTAGCAAAACTTGATGGTTTACATTTTATCTGATTACTTCAACTATAAAGTATAAAATAATTGATTTTTTAAATACATCAATCAGCATCTAGAAAATGGGACAACTACTAATTAATGTTTACTTTTCCACCCTATTTTCCAGAAACTAGGAGGACTTGTGGTTTGAGCTAATAAAACATGGGAATCTTCAACTCTATAATTAACTTAAAAGTCTTGTATTTAAGATGCTACACGTACTGGCTTAGGATCACTGAGAACATATTAATGATTACCACTTGAGATCTTTTGAATTAATGTGAAAACAAAATTTTTAATAATTGTCAGGTGTATATTGAATCAGATCTCTTAAGAGTTTTAAAACTGTTTGATGTGACCCTCCAACAACAACAACAACAACAAAAGACTGTATCCAAATGAGGTCAACTTTTCCCCAAGAAAACAAAAACAAAAAACTGTGAGATTGTATTAAGCATGAGAGCAAGTGCATATCTACAAAATTACACCTTCATCGAAAATTTTACTTTTTTTTTAGTAAAACAATATAGTTTCAAATAAATCATTGGGATCAACAACACCCTACATTGTATAGGATATAAACCCACTAGAATGGTGTGTGGGATCTAATAGACAGTTGCAGAAGACTGACAGAAAAGCTTTTCCCCCCCTGTTGGGGTACATTTGATGCTACCAGTTAACAGAGGATTAAAAAAATATTTAGACACTGTATAAGTATGTTTGTGTAGATGACAAAGTCTAGTGGTGTTAACAATATGTTTGGGCTATGACCTAGAATAAGAAATAAACCTTCCACATACCATTTTCACTCTGTGTATAATATTGAACTTGTAGGTGGAATTTTGGTATCATTTCCTTTAAACATTACCTCCATAGATCTCCTGATGCTTTGCTGCAAACTCAAACAAGTTGTTTTTTTATTGCATAAAAGTCTTTTGTGGCTAGCCAGAGTCTGGATGGCACATAAAATGGTTGCACTCTTGTGTAATTAGTACTTTCACTTTGTGAAGTCATCTACTCAGGATGAAGACAGATTCAGGCACCTCAGTTACAGTGCAAACCCAACTTCCTCCTAGTTTTGCAGCGCTGCTCCCAATATTTTTTACTGAGTTTACAGTTAATAGGTATTTATGATACAAGTGACCACAAAAGGCATGAGAAATTCAGAAGGGCATCATACCTACTCAACTGTGATCTTGCAGATGTGTACATGAAAGATGGAAAAACAAAAGCAATTTTTACCACAAACAAACAAACAAACAAACAAACAACAACAATAATAATTATGCACTAGTTTTGCAGCTGAAATGAAATATGTGCATATCAGTGAATGGAATGCCAACCTTGCCCCTCCATAATGCTTCAAGCAAGCTGCTCCCTCCCTGCCTTTATCTTTTGTAAAGCACTGCATGGTTGTTCATTTAAGCACTGATTCATCTCTTGATTTTGCTTTGCCTCCATAGTAACAGTAGGGCAGTCTGACTTCTGAGAATGCACCTCCTTTTGGCAGCAGACAAGGTCTGGCATCCAATTCTGTCATCTAGGAGGCAGAGCTTCCGCTATTTCCAGACCAACCTTATCTCAGTGGCATAAGGCAGGATCCCTCAGGAACGCTCGTAAAGGGCTTTCAAATTAGACGTCCTTCCTATCCTAGAATTTAATAAGCTCCATGCATAAACAGTTTACGCAGAGCCATTCTTTATAGAATTCAACCTTGAAGAGCAAAGGTATGTTTTAAATCAGGGCAGTCCAACTTTTCATATCAACTGGGCCACAAGAATACTTTGACACAGAACTCTCAGGCTACACACTGCCTTATTGCATGGGGCGGGGGGAGCAAGGCCATAATATGATGCCCCCCCCGGCACAGCCCTCATACTGCCTCCCCAAAACTGGGAAAGCACAAACTAGGATTTGGGAATGAGGAAGGAGGACTCTAGGACTCTATCAGAGCCCTCACGCCTCCTTCCCAAAGCCCAGCCTCACCCGGCTCTGGGAAGGCAGCACTGGGGGGGGGGGCGCTAAACAAGGCATTGAGGGCCACACCTGAGTGCTCCATTTTAAATGCAAGTAAGGGCACTGCAGATAGGTTCCACAGCTGGAAAAAGTTACACCTGTTATTGCCTTAATTTATTTGAGGCTGAAACAGTGGGCATTCTTTAGCCTTATACGAGTGGATGGGATAGATGAATCACCAATTTCAAGGCATTACATCTCATCTATTGGAGCTTTCTATAATTGTTCTCGAAGTAAAGGAACTCTAAGGTATACGATAAATACAGTCCGGAGACCTTTAATTACTCAAACCTTCACTGTTGTCTTTCCTAATGTCTTCTAGGCTCATGAGATCTGCTACTCCGTATTGTGTCTCTTCTCTTATGTGGCTGCAGTTCGTGGGAAAGAAGCAGAAAGCAAAAGCAAGCCACCTCGCCCAGTCTCCAGCTGATCAACACCACCACTGGAAATTCATTGGCCTGTAATACTCCCTTTTCTATGGCTGTTATTGGAGCTCACATAACCGTCTCTTATGAAAACTTGTTTGTTTATCTATGGCCCTGCAGGTCCCCTTTACAAAAATCAGACTTAACTATTCATTTGTGTGCTGAAGCTGTTCTTCTCCAGCACTTATTGGCATCCTTTCTAGAACTGAGTGTGGTCTGCTCTGGCCATGCTCTTGGAATTAGCTGTCCCAGACGATTTGCTCACATGAGGTTCGGCTCTCTTTATTTTACAGTGATACCATTGTTTGACTTTTTATTTATTTATAGAATCAAGCCTCTGTTTTCATATTTTCTGTTATGTATGCGATGAAAGCAACTCAGTGTTGCCTGCTGCTGCTGCTGCTGCTAATGTGCTTTACTGTACATTATTTTGTTCCTTGCTCTCCAGACTTAACTTTGTCAGCATGGAATTCCTTTCACACGGCCCTTTTTTGTCTGCAAGCTGCTCCAACCCATTCCACAGAAAGGCATGGTTGTTTGAGAGTGGAAGCAAAACTACACACATGTCTAGTCATTGTGTCTTCAGAGGAATGGGTGGAAATCAAGGCACAGGAAGGATGATGCAGTCCAGTGTGCATGTACTGTACATATTCCTTTAAACAGGAGACTAATATTTTGCTGACATTCCAGTTCAGTTCTGTAGTACATGCTTATAGTGATAGACTTCTACATGGTAAACGTCTAGAATTAAGTGAAGAAAGGCAACTCTCTACCACCACCACCACCAAAATCAACACAGTGCTATTGGTTAAATCATTACATACTCACATAAAGCTTCAGTATTTAGAGCACCCTATAATTCTGTTGTATATTGTTGGAAACACATCAAATCATAAAATGGTTGTGAGGATGCAAATGTTTGTCCATAGCACTGCATATCCTCATTCCAAGTCTCCTTTTAGCCATTGCTTCTGTCAAATTGTACATGTATATTAAAGAATTTTGCAAACACCGTGCTACTGTGCAATGAAGCCTCCCTCCCAGGTAAAGTATCATTTGATTTTTTTATTTCTAATTAAGCTGGAAAATGAATATTTAATATGCCTTTTATTTTTTCATGGATTGTACTGGACTCTAATGCAAACACACACCAGGGTACTTGAAGGAGAGCATCTGCAGTATATAACAAACTGTAGAACATCTGACTGACTTCTCTGACTCATATTGGAGTACCATATGAGTTCATAGGGTTTATTGGCAATCTGCCTCCAGAAATCATTGGGATTGTTCCATTCAGCTTTGTCTGTGTGGCTGTTGAATGGACTGTGTATTATGAATGAGTTGCCAGGGAGGGAGGGAAGATGTACATATTTCAGCCCCACATCTATTTATAGAAAAGTGTACAGTTGTGTGAATGTGAAAATAAACTACCATTAAACCACCTTGACTCTTGTGGTTTGAACTGCATTAGTTTTGCTTACTGTTTAAAATTTAGTGATTTAGATTTCAAATAAAGCCAAAACATGTGACTGAGGAGGCCCTATATGTTTATATACTAATAGATCTCATTATCTAGCCAAAAGAGCACTCTCCTTGCACAAGTGGGAGGAATAAGCAGGCTTGAGAGAAATCAGTCATATGAAATGATTTCATTGTTAATTCAATAGCTAACAATAAAGGCAAAGCTGGCAAATATTTTATACCTGCATACATTCCATATGATACTCTCAGCATAATTTTGTATAATTTTTAATTTGTATTATGTATTCCATTGGCAGTTTGGGAGCTTCAGAGAGAGAGGGGGGGGAGGGAGGGAGGGAGAACTTCAGATTTGTATTGATTTTTATTGAGTTTTACTGATGCCTCCCCCACTTGCTTCACCCATGGATTGTAAAGATGGATTCAGGGAATAAAAGCCATAGCATACATAAAGAGAGTCTGTGTAGGAAGTTGAGATATTGCTCCTGCTTTGGAATTAACTCTGTCTACATACTTTCAAACATTTTTAAATCTATAACTGTGAAGGTTGCAAGCTTGATTTTTCTTACAATAAAACTTGAGATAGCTATGAAGCAGAATTTTGTTTCAGATTCTAGTTTTGGTCTATTGTGAATTAAATAGTACAGTACTAGCAGTTTGTTAGTTTGACCTTCTCCTAAAATAAAACACCATTTCCCCTGAAATGTTGCTCTTTTATCTGAAAATTATACAGAATATGTCATTCTAGGTCTTCTGAGATTTTGGAATGGATGTTCTAGCAGCAACTAGGCTGCAAATCCTCCATATTTTGTCTGGATTCTATCCCATTCTCTTCAAAACAGGGTACCCACAAAGGAGGACAGTACTTAAAGCTTATGGCCATGTTCTGAAGTGTATTGTTGTGAATCTTTGGTTGTCTTTGATCATAGGAAAGGGAAGCTGTTTTCTGGCTTGCTCTTTTTCTTTGGACTGTTACATTCTCTGTCTTTTATTAAGCCTGGGTTAGTTTACTTTCTTGGACACTAGTTGTCTCTATTTCCCTTCCTACCCTCCTGAAGTACATTATTCTCAGTAAAGTTTGTTGGTTATTTGCTGGCTGAGTATCTTAAGTAAGGGTTATTTTAAGACTTTCTCTATTGTCCGCCTCTTTGCTCGGGCATGCCAATTCAAGCTCAGGGATAACAGATAGAGGCTGCAATAGTTAGCACTTTCAATCTTTCACCACTTCAAGTCATTTTAGGATGTGGTCCTTATGTCACACAATGTATGGTCTTCAGAAATGGGATCCACTTACTCGACTGCTTTGCTGTCCTAAAATAGATGTCTCTGCTTTGAGTGGCACTTCAACTATATCAGTAGGGCTTAAATGCATCTGGGTTTCCTCTAAGAAACATAATATGGAGTCCATGTTGGTGTTGCAAAACAAGTGAGATTATGCCTGCTAGAACTGACTTGTGAGTTTTGGCAACAAAACTCTTCCTCAGGCTGAGTGTTCAAGAAAAGTAAAAGCAAAAAGGATGAATGAGAGATGCTTCTGTGCAAGGTACAGCATTAGCCTGGCCCTTCTTGTCTGCAGACTTTTAAAAAGTCTTATGCTGGTAGAAAGTAGCAGATGGGGACAGTGTGATATTTTCTGAGAAGGATTAGGATTTTAGCCTTAATCCAATTACAGTCAAACCATCTAACCAGGGTTTCAATTTACCCCAAGGCTGCAGGGATAAAGCAGTAATGGAAGATTGGTTCCATTTCATAAAAAAAATAAACAAACCATAAAGGGGGGTGTGTGTGTTCAGGATAATGTGTGAGAACTATTTAGAAATAAATAAAAGGAACACACATACTTTGTTTCAGAGCCTTTGTGTGACTTGAAACTCTGTGATATATTTTGAAAACTGAATCGTGTAAATGCCAACAAAGTCATGTGAATGATGGGGACGGATGGACAAAAAAATACTGCATGCCAGAGGAGCACTGATATCACAATAAACACCCTTTGGTTCTTGTATAGATTATAAATATTGGGTAGAACTGTGCAGCTCCAACTCCTGGGTTAGAGGCAAGTGGACAGCCCTCCTACTAATTGCATGTCTAGACTAGTTCACTATAATGTTGACGTCGTTGTCCTGTGTTTTTTGAATTGTTGTCTTATTTGAGTTTATTGATACGTTTTGTAACAAATTGTTATGCATTTTGATGAGAAGTTGCTGGTTGATGACCACTTTGGGCACAGTTAACTATTGAAAAGTAGTGTTACTTTAGTCTAAATCAAAATATAGGTACAGGGCACTGTTGGGTGGTTCAAAAAGTGTCCAGACCTTAACATAATGAAGTCTATTAGTATTTTATTCAGTTTCAGGAATGGAAAAAAATAATCTACAGCCAAGGGTAAGCCAGGCTGGAGCACATCTAGGTTCAGAAATATCTATTTTCCCCCATTTCCTAAACATACTCCTATCCTGGGAAGGTTCTGTTACTCAGTATCAGGGGTCAGCAAACTTTTCTGCAGGGGGCCTGTCTGCTGTCCGTCAGACCTTGAAGGGGGCCCGGACTATGTTTTTTTTTTGGGGGGGGGGGAATGAATGAATTCCTATTCCCCACAAATAACCCAGAGATGCATTTTAAATAAAAGGAGACATTCTACTCATGTAAAACAGGCTGATTCCTGGACCGTCCGCAGGCCGGATTTAGAAGGCGATTGGGCTGGATCCAGCTCCCGGGCCTTAGTTTGCCTACTCATGCTCAATAGCTTGCAAAAGCTGTATTTTAATATTCGTGGGTTGTAATAAAAGGGATTGTCTCACTTGTCTGGTGACTATGTTAGTGGCACTAACAACGGCTTGGAGTGGGGAAAAGATTTAAACTGGGGAGGAGAAGAGAGGCCATTCCTTATCCTCCATGTAATATATACTTTGCATCTTTTTTTTATAAGTGTTCAACAGCCCTGATTTTTTCTGTTCACAGTTGAGTAGAGCAGCTAAATTTCCCCTTGATAAAATTCTTAGCCCTTTGTATATATATGAGTGGCTGGGGAAACCCAGCCAGATGGGCGGAGTAAGGTAAAGGTACCCCTGATCATTAGGTCCAGTTGTGGTCGACTCTGGGGTTGCGCGCTCATCTCGCTCTATAGGCAGAGGGAACCACCATTTATCTGCAGACAGTTTCCGGGTCATGTGGCCAGCATGATTAAGCCACTTCATAAATTATTATTATTAAAATTATTATATGGAATTTAAAATACTTTATGGATCCTGGAGATTATCTAACCAATCTATCTACATAATATGAATGAACTGGTATGCTTCAAAGTTTCTCTTCTATCATCCAAATGACAATGACTGTAAATAACTAGCTATCCAATTCTAGAATTGAAAGGCTTATGTGTTTGTTAAAAATGTTGCTAGGGCTATATAAAACTTTATCAGTTGTAATTAATATTTTTTTGGACAGGTCTTTAGGTTTAAGTGATTATGTATTTAAGAAACAGAAGTGCAACATTTGGTTAGGGTAATACAGCAGTTTCTCTGTACAGTTGTTTAAAGAGTGTCCATGTAAGGAAGTTGTTAACCAATGGCTATTTCGCTTGTGCATGTAAAATGAGCTAAAACTGGTGCAGGAATTGGCTGAGATGCAAAATGATTGCCTTATCACTGTGCTATGGCCACAGCAAAATGGCATGTTAAGTGCCGAGCCGAGAAAAAGCTTTTGAGTTCTGCCAAGAGCAGTTTTCTGTATATCAACATTTTATAGGCATCACTAACACCAGCCAAAGAGGAGAGGAGAAAAAATAAACCTAGAGGAGTTTCTCACAGGTCCTTTGAGTTATGCAACATGTTTACACCTACAGCTGTGTTGGTACAAAAGAGAACTGGCCAAGGATGAGTTTTCTGTACTTTTCCATTAGGCATCTGCAGAGACTGTTTAATGCAATAGGCTTTGCCCACCTACCTAGTAACAATGTCTCTATGTCAGTATCACATACACTCCCAATTCCGTAGTGCAGTGTTTCCCAACCTTGTGCCTCCAGCTGTTTTTGAACTACAACTCCCATCATCCCTGACTAGCAAGACCAGTGGCAAGGGATGATGGGAATTGTAGTCCAAAAACAGCTGGAGGCACAAGGTTGGGAAACACTGCCGTAGTGCCATGACTTATTTAATGGCATATATAACGCCCATAAAATAGGGGCTGATTCTGTCTGTGTTGTACCAGTGGAGCCTCAGAGGTCCTTCCTTACTCAGGTCCCCATCTCAAAAATGAGACAAGTTGTGAGTAGATAGGGTTTACTTTGTGGTGATGTCCCAGATTCTGGAATTCCCACCCAATAATAATAATTTTATTATTTATACCCCGCCCATTAAAAGCTTCCCTAAACAGGGCTGCCTTCAGATGCCTTCTAAAAGTCAGATAGTTGTTTATTTCCTTGACATCTGATGGGAGGGCGTTCCACAGGGCGGGTGCCACTACTGAGAAGGCCTTCTGCCTGGTTCCCTGTAGCCTCACTTCTCGTAGTGAGTAGTTAGTCTTGCCTGGAAAACTTTTTATTTTCACAGGCATTTTAGATTTGTTGGTTTAATGCTAACTTTTACTGTTTGTGCTGTGGCTGTGCTGTTCAATTGATTTTTATTACGTTTTCAAATTCTATTTTAAGTTGCTCTGAGAATCCTTGGCATTGAAGAGCTGAGTAACAAATCAAAGGGGGGCGGGAATCATAGGTTAGATGCTAAAGTAATAAGTAGATTAGCATTCCTTTTCATACCTTTTTGTACAGTTAAAAATGTAACAACACTGAAGAAAAACTGTTTCCTTCATAATCGCCAAAAGATACCCTGGGGAGGTGGCGTCTTGCAATATAAATGTTATATGAATGTAATCAATCAAGACCATTCGTACAACTTACATGAAGGGTTATTGACCTAAATTAGAATAAATAATGTATAATATAAGCACAAAAGTGAATGTTTTATCAGCACAAGATTTCTGCTTGCTCAATGGAATGTTCTCCTCCTCCATATACTCCCCCCAGTCTGTTTTGGTTGAGTTCCCCAAACCCTCTGGAGCAGAGGAGGAGGAGGAGGACAGAAAGTCCCATCGTACAAGTGGAAATTATTGCTCTGATTGAACAGCATTCTGCTAATGAGGCCTATCTTGGATTGCAACCTTAAACATTTTGTTGGAATGTTTATGATTTACTCTGGTAGAAACTAATGAGGTATAGCTGGATACACACCTATATCACCAAAAGCTCTTGTTTTAATGTTTGTCATTCTAAATCTATTTCTCATTGTTCTAGAATGAGGAAAATAAGCTACAGTAACAGTGCAGATTTTCCTGTGCCTTTAGTACAAGGGAGGGATCTACTCAATCCTGTGTTGCACAGAGTTGCTCTTTACTTCTGACTGCCACTTTCCTGTTTTGCATTTTGTATATTGAAACCATTTTTTTTATCAAAACATTGACAGCTAGTGAAAAGAACACTAGAATATAAGCTTGAGTGAAGCAGGAGACTTTCAGAAAGAAACCACTGTGAATTTTATTTGTTTCACTGTATTAAACTATAATTCTTAACAATAGGTAATGATACAATTATGTTTGGCATATTATGCTACCAAAGAAAAAATTAACCTGCATAACAGAACCAGAAACTCTCAAAAAGGGATTGTGAGTGGAAATCAAGGATACTGATTTAAGTCTTTTAATTCAGACATTAAGTGTGGTGCTTTTAAGGATGCTGATGTTTCTATTACCACTAGTATTCAGTTGTTGCTGAATAAGTGACTATCCTGGAGGAGGCTCCTTGCAAAGTGCTGCCTTATCCACAAGAGTGTCTCCCTAAACTCAAAGCTGTGTGCACAAAGTGTGTGTGCTAGGGCTCCTCCATTTGGGATTAGTGGAGAAGGATGTGCTGGTGCATTCCGCGTGCACAGGTGATGGTCTAGAACAGGCTGTTGAGAATTTTTTGACTAAGCAGAATTAAGAATTTTGTGTTGCAAGGTTTGCCTGGTTTTGCTTGGCAACAAAATGTTCTCTTTTCCCCATTGCACACTTGACAAATGAGACACTGAAAGACGAGTAGATACTTAGATAATCTCAGGTTGTCTTTTATTCACTATTTTCTGCATTTCTGCTATGATCCATTCCTGGTATGACCTGAAAGACAGAATGAAGGATTTAGTGCTGCAAGCAAGCATGTATGATGTTTCAACAGTGAATTAATACTTCCCTTTTTTTAAAACTATAGATATCATGACTCCTACATTTTCATTTAGCTAATAAATTAGCCTACTGCAAAGCCTAGTCTACATGGAAAGTAGAATGAAATAGTGGAGAGAGTGGTGCCATTTCAGACTGCAAGTGGGGAATGCCATTCTTGAATGCTATTCCACATATAAAGCTCCCTGTAAGCAGAATGCTAACACATCAGGGCCCTGTTCCTTCTGTATGGATTTTCTATTTGCAGAGAGATGTAGCTTTTGTTTGTTTGTTTTTTGGTGTAGGGGAATATTAAAAACGTGCCTTACACGTACTCTGAATTAGTATAGTCTAGTCTTCTACCTCATTGAATGGCATCTGTAGGCACATTCTAACTTTCCTGAGAGTGAGCCCTACAGGAAGCATAGGGCTAGTACAGCTTGTGTTTCTGGGAGCCAGGAGCCAGAATTTGTAAATGAGTAGAAGGTTTTGTGTCTGGTCTTTTATCTCTCTCATTCTCCATCCCTTTGCTGCTAAACCACCTGCTTCAGAAGCATCTGATTGCTACAGAATTACTTGCCTCCACATCTGGACTCGATGAAAGCCATTAGTTCAGAATTCTACTGTGGAACTGCAGAAAGCAAAAAGAGAAATACTAATTGACAATGCTGCAACCAGACAAAGTGCATTTTCTTCTTAACTATGACTACTAACTAGAGTCTCCCTGATCCAGAGGACTGTGAGCACAATGTGCTGCTCACTCACTACTGTAACTGCATTTCTCATAATGTTGGATTTAGCTATGTAAAACTGTTACAGCACAATCTCTCTGTTTTTATTTATTTATAAGCAGAATTTCTATACTGCCATATTATAAAATATCAAGGCAAGTTGCAGCAACAAAATACAAAACACCATTAAAAAACAATATATATATAGAATTATTAAAGTGAATAGTTAATTGAACCCCTGCTAAGAAAGGCATGGGCATAGTGGGGGGCAGCTGCCCCCCCCCAATGAATCAAAACCAATACAAATGTGAGTTCTGCTCCCCCAACAAAAATCCTGGCTATGCTCATGAATAAAGGTATTCAAGATATGCTGGAAAGTCAAAAGCGAGGGTGCATCCTGAATCTCTGCTGGAAGAGGGTTCCACGGCATGGGACTGGTGATATTAAATGCTGTAGCCTAGCTGAGGCCAGCTAGGCCTCTGTAATTTGGGGGACAGCCAACAGTGCCTCCAAATATGGGAAGACCCTTCTACCTTGTGTGTGGGTAAAGTACTGTACTCTCCACTACCCATCATGTTTTATCCTGACACAGTCATCTTTATCCAGCAGTTGACTTGCTTGTGCTGTGCAGTATGGGATGTCACTGGATACAGGTAAGGTGGCCTATATAATATATGAATGGAGTGGGGTCAGCATAATTGAATACTGTCTTCCTCAATCCTTTATTGCAAATGAAGATGCACACAATACATATCCATGTCTGCTGCTATGCACAGAAAATAGACAAAGCCCCGTATATATTTTGGGAACACCGCCCACAGCTTTGTTCTCTGCATGTTGCTACAACCCTCTTCTGTGGATTGGAATTTGCATAGGAAAGCTCCTATGAAACAATGCTGAAAGCTATGTAAGCAAAGTTCTACAATGAGTAATATACCTACCTGGCTCCAAGACAGACTAATAAACTGCATCTAATCCAGTCAACTCTGCATAGGTTGTGCTCAACATTCACTCTTATGAAACAGCTTCATTGCTACTCGAGTCATGGAAGAAACATTGAAGCTGTCTTTTGACCCCAAAGGAACCCCACTAGTTAGCTATTGTTGTTTAAAGGGACCCCTCAAATGTTGGAGAAACTTTTTTTGCTTAAGCTTAGAGTACTGAGTGTGTGGCATCCTCCTTATTACCTCTGACATCCAGCCGGCACTCTATTTCAGCTTCACCACATTCATTCACAGCCTTGCAAGTGTAGAGGCCTCCATCAAATGGGCTGGGCTTCCGGATTTCCAAAGTCAACACTCCGTGCTTACTAAACATGCGGTATTTGGCATCTCCAGAAAGGTCCACTTTGTTTTTGAACCAGAAGATTTTCGGCTAAGTATATGATAATAGGAAAAGGAAAGATCAAACATGGGGTGAGGGGTACCACCAACTGAGAGACCAGTGGAATACCTACATTTCTTTGAACCTTGTAAGAGACAAATGTTTCATTTGAGCAGCTTTGTTCCAAGGAATACCTTGCAAAGTAAAAATTATTGAAACATGCAGCTGAAGAAGACCTGGGGATCTGCTGAGGAGGTGGTTCAGTCCCACCAATGCCTCAAAAAGGGGAGGGGAGTCCATCAGCATGAAAGTCCTCTTCAAATTAGCCCTCTTCAGTCAACAGATGCCACAGGACTTCTTCATTGGCTGTATCCAACCACTTGCTATTATGCGTCAGTACTGTTGCTGCAGTTCACTCTAATTCCATCCCCTCTTCTTTTCTTGCTGCTCTCTGCTCTTCCTAGACATGTAATGTTGTAACCTGGCCTGGCACCTGATAGTGAAGGGTGGATTATAGCAGCAGCTGCTGCTGCTGCTAATATTAATGTCTAGGCTGACTTCTGGTCCTGAAATCTTGCAATATCAGCACATAGGCTCGCTGCAGTTAAGAGTATTTCACCTGCTCTCTTTCAAGATCTCCCTGCTGTTTAGCAGCTCTCCTCACCCCCACCCACCCCATTTCTGGTCCACCTGCCTGTAAGCTCCCCCCCCCCCGCGCTTCAAAAGCCATATAATTTATTCAGCCAAGTCAACTGGAAGAATGGCATTATTTGCACACTAAGGGTACCAATGTCCCCCTCGCTCACTTAACTGCATATTGAGAAAAGAGGTGTGTGTACCTTTGGGCTTCCTCTTACAGCACAGCTGAGCGTAGCATTGTACCCAGAGATCACGGAGCGATCTGGAAGAGGGTGAGTGAATTTTGGTGCTTCAGAGAAATCATGTTCTTTGTAGTTGGGGGGTTTATAATCTGTGCCTGTAGTTTAGGGCGGGTAGAAACAAAGTCAGACGCACACTTCTTTTAATCTTGCCCATGATTTAACATAATTTTAAAATTGGCAGCTGAAATTATACTGAAATATTAAGAACCAGGATGATATATTCTGCCTGTCCTTCAGATTTTTTTTTTTTTAAGAGAAGGAACATCCTCTAAGGTGTTCTACTTCTCTTGATATATCAGCGAGGCAGCAGCCTTTATTTAGCACATGAGTAGGAGAACCTAATATGAATGGGTTGGGAGCTCCAAATCATTTGCCCTTTCCATCTTCTATCACTGCATCCCCCTTCATTCCAGGTCTCCTGCCCTCCTAGCTGAAAAAGCAAGAGGGCAGGAGACTCCAGCACTTTCCACTCCTAAATTCCTCTGCGCCCCCCCCCCCACCTTATACCTCTCTGCAGCACGCACTCACTTCCCCTGTCCTACTCCTTGATGCTGGCTCTCTTCTCCTTTTCCCTGTAGGAATGAATGCTGGCCATTTACATACAGCATTTGGAACATCAACAGGGCAGGATCTCATCCGATTCCTACCCCCTATTGGCTCCAGCCATTCAGAATCACACTTGTTTAAGGTCTCCTTGGAGTGGCAGAAGGTTCGGAACTAGCTGTTACTCTTCCCACATCGTCCTTTCACACATTCCTCCGACATCATGCTATAATGAGCTTTGGAATTTTTTGACATTCTGCCATCTATATTTATGAATGATAAATTTCAAAGCCAAATTCTACCTTGCATTACAGATTATGAATTGGAATGTTTTAGCCTTGTTTGCATTTGCTGATTGCTGTGAGTTTGGCAGGCAGCTATCAAATACTAATGGTTATTGCATGTTACTTATCAAATAATTTAAGAACAAAAAGTTCCATTCCATGTCAGCTGTCAAAGACCAAATACAATGGTGTGCTAATAATCAAATACCACCGCTTTTGAAAACTACCTTCCAAGAAACCTGTATTATTTCAAAACATATCAAGCATCTTGTCCACTTGTCTCATGTCTAAAAGCACAGGTCTAAACAGTTTCCCCATTACCCTACTCTTTCCCCACGGAAAACCAGCTCTTAGCTGTAAATCAGAGCAAATTTCAATCCGAATAAGCCCTGAATTGCCATTTGCTCTCAATAAGTGCTAAAGAGCAGTTTTCCCTGTGAGGGGTTGGAGGAGAAGCAGCAGCACAAGAGGAAGTGTTAAGATAATGGCCGTGGCCAAGTCAATTAAACAACCTATCTGCATTACCAAAGAATTGACCATGTCGTCATAGGAACAACTAGCTAATAGTGCTACCCAAAGGAGGGATGGGTCTCCCATCATCCTTGAGCACAATACTCTTTCCTACTCTTATTTACCAATGACTTGTATACAGAAGCATGAAGGGCTTGAGTATAGCTATCATGACTAGTAGCTAGCCTTATCCTCTATGAATTTATCTAGTTGTCTTTTTCCCATCTGAAATGAACTTTATTTGTACAAGAAACATAACAGGACCAGTGCCTTTCTCTCCAGACAGTGTACATTTAAGTTCATTGAAACAGTCTTTAAAGTTGGTAGTTTCAAAACCAACTTTAAGCTTATGGTAGTGAATCCTACAGTTCAACTATGCACTATGTGAAATTTTTTATTATTTTTTTTGCCACAATGTGCAAGTTGATTCTTCCTGAGCAAGACTTGATAATGTGCATGATAATGTTATCTTTAAAAATGCTTTCTACAATTACCCAGAACCAAATCCACTTCTAATTTCCTAGAAATCTTATTAAACTGGCCACTTTTCCAGTCAAAGGCCAATCTTAGGAACAAGATACATATTTTCATTTGAAACTCAGTTTCAAATTGAGTCCTGTGACCCAACTACTTCTCGAATTTTAAATTTATCAATAAGGCCCAGAGAACTTGATAGCTTTGCAACCAGTATAATTTGCTTTAGTTCTTCAGATCCCCTTCCTGAAAACGTCAATTTAGGTACTCTCTGTTACCTGTTTTTTTAATGTAGGCAGAATTTTTGGTGTTGGCAGCATTTTCACTCAACCCATACAGATTTTCACTGAAGACCCGGAAATAGTACTCATTTCCCATGATCAAATCTGACGCTACACAATTAGTGCGTCGATAGTGCTCAAAAACCGTGTACCATTCCTGAAATGAAATAATCCATTGTCAGAAAATCAAATCTTGTGAAGGTCACAGTCTGGATTTTTGGAACAAAATCCCCCAAACATGTTCAACACTGGCAGGTGAAATACTGGGGTGCAGCTGTGGGAGGGGTAGTGGAAACAGCGGGATTTCCCCATCAGCCTGACTGGCAACCCAGAATTCTGGCAACCACTGTGTCAGGAATAATTTCTAATAAATCCAGTGACTGCCACTGAGTATGTTCGTGTTTTCTCAGCAGTGCAAAAGACCTCCAGTCATGGATGTTAAAGTCATAAATAGGAAGGGAGGGAGTTTCTCACATCTTATATTTTTGCTTTTGCCTATCTTGTAATTGGAGAAGGAACTGGCAAACCACTCCAGTATTTTGCCAAGAAAACTCCATGGACATAAAAAGGAGAAGCTTTGAGAAGAAAGTGAGTTCCCAAGGCATGCTCTGGTTCATGGGGTCACGGAGAATCGAACATGACTAAGACTACTAAACAACAACGAATCTTGTACTTTATCATGGATAAATAGTCCAAGTGTGGCTTCTCAATTATGCCCCACTTCTATATTTTGTGCAGCTCCAAGCTAGCCACTTGTATGGAGTGCAATTGCCTAAAGCCACCATTCTCCTGCTGACATGATTTTGAGTCATGAGCTAAGACTCAAGGTATTACGGTTTCACTGTACATACTTTAGGGTGGATTGATACACTCATTCAGCCCATTACCCTTACCATTGTTTTTTTGTCTGCCTTCTGGACAGTGTATCCTGTGATTGGAGCATTGCCATCATCCTGGGGTGGTTTCCATTCCAGCGCAACATTGAATCCCCACACATCCACAATCTTTACATTCTGAGGAGGACCAGGCTTGTCTACAGAAAGTCATAGAAAAGGTATTCAAGATCTACCACTCTGTATCTTCAGGAAGAAAAAGGAGCAAGACTTAAATCGTCTACTGCTAACTGATGGCCATTGGTAATAGACAAACATCAAAAAATGTTCTGTTAACTGAGCCAGTGTCCCAAAACAATATTGGCAAGATAAAGACTAACTCCTGCAGGCTGCTGTATAGATCAATGCACACATACCTTCCACAGACATTTAAGGTTGACATCTCCAATTAATATTGCTCCATTATTTGCTCCCACTTTGGCAACAATTTGCAAATGAATGCCAGTTTTTGTTAGCATTGCCATAACTAATAAAGATTCTCATTTATTGTAACCATGGTTGTTTGGAAGCTTAGAATAATTAATACTTTCTCTTGAAATTCAGTCCAGCATATCATCGCTTTAATTTATGTCTGAATCCAAAAGGCAGCAGTATATGTCTATTGGCTACATCCATTAATCCCTTCTTAGCAAGACACCTGTCAAAGAAAGTTAGCTCTCTAACAGACTCTCCAAATGCTCTGTGAGTAATTCACTAGTTACCCCTGGGAATGTTGGACTGGGTTCTCAGCCTTCCAAATGATATGTACACCACTTCACAGTAACTGAATCAGTTCTTTCAGTTCTGCCTTCATCTTTTCTGCTCCCAAATCATACAGATCTGTTATCACTGTTTTATATACATTAGATATTATTATTATTATTATTATTATTATTATTATTATTATTATTATTATCATCACAAAAAAATCAAACTAGAAAGTTGATAGTACTGGGGAGGGACAAATGTAATCTGAGCGAAGCAAGCCTTAGACAACCAGGCCTCTCACTGAGGATTAAAATTATACGCCATGCTGCTGCAAACCTTGCCTATTAGCACTGAACTTGCAACTTCCTTAAACCAGAATTAGAGTCAAACTGTGGCTCTGTGTACACATTACCGACCTAAAAAGCATCTAGGTTGTTTTCCCACCCTCAATTTGGATTGAAGCTGGTTTGGGGAAAATCCATCAAAACACAGTATTTTGTAAGAAATGACAGGATATATATGGATTGTGGGAAATGCCGTGTTTACACTGTGTCCCAAACTAGCGATGGGAGCGTACTGGATGCAGGATAAGCAGGAGTGTGTAAACAGCCTACATGTGTTGTGTGAATTTCATGGCTCCCGACATGTTTTTGCACAGGCAAAGGATTAGGCCTTTCACCCTATACTGTGGCTCTCATCCAAATCTGGCATCCTTATGGATATTTTTTCACATTATGTATGTAGTTCAAATCTTAGAGAGCAGCAGAAAGAAACTCACAGCACTAATCTTACATTGGTTATTACAGCTGGGAGCTGTGGCGTCAGTAATGTTAAGCCTTTGTAAGAAATTTTAATAGCCAGCTGGTTTTTATGGGATCTGAAGGAGAAAATGCAATTAGCTGAACTGATGCTGTTAAGCTGCTTGAGTGACGTCACTCATTGCTCTCTCTCTCTTTATAAATTGTGTAAGTGGCTTTTAATTTTTTTTCCTGAAGTATTGTGCATTTTATTGCTGCCAAGCCTCCTGCTGCCAAAAAGGCTGGATAAAAATGGGCCACACTGGAGGGGGGGGGGGCTAGAGATAACAGAGTTCATGTTTTTGTCAGTCACTACATGCAGTCACAGCTTTTTTGAATTCATTGTATGCAGACGTTCATTGTCCTGTTACTGGAGAGTCACCCTTTGTGTACACGTGGGTGTTTCCATTCATTTCAGTGACAGAAGCTGCTCCATGCGTCGAAAAGAAAATATCACTTGACATTTGTATACAGCACTTTCAAGTAGTCAAATTGCTTCACATGCATGAACTGTGATCCTGACCTGCAGGTCCAATCAGGCTGGCCAGGCATCACTATTTGACTGGCAAGGCTATGCACACCTGACCGACACCACATGGGTGGGGAGGGGGAGAGATGGCAGGTTGGAGGGGGGTGGCAAGCAGCATCCTGCCCACGATATGGCACTTAGAAGCCCTGATTGGTGAGACTTCAAAATGCAACTCAGGCTATTTGAAAGCCCTCTCCAAGGCTGCTCTGCTCATTCAAACTGGCTTTAAACATTGGAGGTTTAAATAAGCAGCACAGATGGAAAGTACAGAGTCTCATTCTCTGCCCTGGTTTTTGCTTTGTCCACCTGGAGGCACTCGCAAAGCACTTTGTAAGCCCCCATGATCATCTGATCATAGGGTCAACATGCTTGCATAGGGCTATGTCTTTGCCCTTATGGCTTTGTTTGAAGCCATGTGGGCAGCCCTGCCCACCTGTTAACTTGGCCTGGTGGAGGGAGACAGGGGCCAGAACCAGTTCCCCACTCCTACTGTAAGGTAAAGCAACATACAGTGGTACCTCGGGTTCCAGACGCTTCAGGTTACAGGCGCTTCAGGTTACAGACTCTGCTAACCCAGAAATAGTACCTCGGGTTAAGAACTTTGCTTCAGGATGAGAACAGAAATCATGTGGCAGCAGCAGGAGGCCCCATTAGCTAAAGTGGTACCTCAGGTTAAGAACAGTTTCAGGTTAAGAACGGACCTCCAGAACAAATTAAGTTCTTAACCTGAGGTACCACTGTACTGCAGATCAGGGAGGGGGGAAATTTAGGTTTAGGTGCCTTAGGCCATCTAGTGGGTTCCTGGCAGAGATGATTTTAGAAGTAGCTCGGACTGTTAGCCACCATACAGCTACACTTGCCTTTTTTATAAGAACAGGAGCATTCCTGTCAGTACTTGAAGTGCTGTACATACACCTGCACCAAATCCCTGCATTAAAGTGACTGTGTTTAAATGGGAAATTCATAAGACTCCAAACAGTTCCTTACCCATTATCTGAATGGTAATAGTAGCCTTATCTATCATGCTTTCTATTTGCACCTCTACTTCATATATTCCAGAATGGTGGCGCTCAGCCTTTCGGATGAAGAGAATGGTGTCTGTATTGCTGTTTCGAATTCCCACCTCCTTAGAGTCTATTGGCTGACCATCCTTTGTCCAGATAACTTTAGGTCTAGGTTTTCCCTGCAGAAGAAAAAAATGGAAAGCAAAGCTACTGAGTACTTGGCACATAAAGTGCAAAGGAAGTCATGTTGGGCCATTCCAAAATGCAGAGCTGGACTAAACTTTTAGTAGGACCAACCAAAATGTCACAATATAGTGAGCAAGCTTTTGAATCCTCCAGTATTCTTCCTCAGCTTGGATGCTACACAAAGCAGTAGGGTAGGAAAGGGAAAGAGGGCAAAACAAACAAAAAAGAAAACACTGGCTTGGTTATTGCCATCAGGTCTGTACTCAGTCTCAAAATGGAGTTTGCAGATTGGATTAGTCTGCTAAGGACGGTAGGTCTCTGCTTGCCCTAGCAATGGCCAGCCCCCACTTTTGGAAACGTAAAGGCCAGCAGTTACCCAGACTGAGCTGGCTCTTTGTTTGTCTTCCCTACCACTTCCTGCTTTGCATAACATCCAGCCTGATAAAGAGTTCTGGAGAACTTGAAAGCTTGTTCACTATTCTTTGACATTTTGGTTGGTTCACATAAAGGTTACTGCCCAGCTGTGGATTCTTGAGTAGTTTGTGCCTTTAATCCCCTATTTCATCTGAATAAAATTATTATCTCTTGTTCAACTATTCCGTTTTTGCTCATTCCCTGTATCATTCATTTGACACTTTTGCACATAGTAATAACACACACATAAAGACATCAGATCCCTTTTATACCTGTCTTGTCTGTGACATGGTTGACTTAATAATTCTCACCTATATTTGCTCCCTGAGAATATGTCAAAACTTCATCTCCACAGTGTGGTGTGGTTGGATGAGACAGCATATTTGTTAGTGTCAAAATATTGTCACTTGGGAAGTGGGAAAATGTGATTAGTCTCTCAAGCACAACTTTTAAGATAAGCCAAGTAAATCCTCCATAATAAGTGAGCAACATTTGATTATCTGAACAGACCTTAAAACCGATATATAGGTTTTGAAACCGTATGACTGTCAAACTGAATGAGCTACGAAAGCACAGGACTCCAGGTTTATATAAGCCATGTAGACTATTCTGAAGTGAACATTGTTTTCTTATTCACTGAAATGGAAACTGCATCTCTCTCTGTGTGTGTGTTTAATGATGCACAAAGCTACCCTTCCATTAAACAAATAAGGAAATCTGGAATGGGGCAGGGGGAGAGCTCCTGAAGCACAGTGGTCTGCCGGGAATTGCCGGATTGAAGGGAAGAGTTTGAATAGCAGATTCAATCGAGTACCTGGAAAGGAACGACAATGTTGATTGTATCGCCCACTTTCTTCATTAAAGTCTGTCGAAGATTGCGTGGCAACCAGATTTTGGGACGCTCTGTGGATCAGAGGATTATGAAGTCAGGGTTTTTTCTCCAACTTACTAGATACATCATATGTATCAGAAAAATTGAAGGTCCACTGCAAGCAATTAAAGTTTGTAGAAATCCAAGAAATTCTGAAAGAAAGCTGTCGTGATCCTACTAGGGATACTCAGTAGCTGAATATGATTCTACATTATTGACTTCAAATGAGTTTGTACCAGTGGCAAATATTGTAATGATATCTGAAAAATAGAAGCCATTGAACCTCTTTATACAGCAGGGCAGAAGTATACAGCCATTATCGTTAAGAGCCATGCAATTAACATGCATAATCTCTTGTGGGCCACATGGGGCCAAGATGATCACCACCCCGGGACTCTTTTCTTTCAGGAGAGGGAAAAGAGAAAGAGAGAGGAGGGTGGGGAGAGGGTTGTTGGTAACAATGTTGACATCCCCCTCCTTACCAGCTGCATGGATTTAGTCAGAGCGCCACATATCAGCTACCCCTACGATAGGGGACTCTGGGATGTGTTCTAGGGCATGGCTGGCTGCAACACTGGACAGGAGTAATTGATGCTGCAACATTTTGTTGTGGTTTGCAGAGTTGGCTGTCTCCAATGATTGATGTTTTAGAGCAAGGTGGCTAATTTGCAGGTCTCCAGATTGAACTCCCACCATCCCCAACCACTACTCATGCTGACTAGGAATGATGGGAGTTGGAGTCCAACAACATATAGGATGATCACAGCTGGGAGAATGGGGATAATAATGAGTTGTCTGTTTGCTTCTGACTCACTGAAGGAGGTTCTCTTTATCTGTGGCTGCTACTATGTCTGGATCCCCCTGCCTTTAAGTAAGTCCCTCTGGGTTTGGGATGCCCTGTGCTTGTAGTTTAATAATAGTGCTCTGGGTCATTCTGGTGTTAATAGAATCCGGGTCACGTCTTTTAGAACTCCAGACAGAAATAAGGATTGAGAAGTTATATCAGTTGAGCCGTCTTTCTGGGTTCCAGCCAACTGAATTAGACCACTTGTACTCTTGGGCTACAGACAAGGTGATGATTAATGACCGAGATCATGAATGTTCACCAGACTGACAGCCGGCTGTTTGGCCTCACTCCCCTAAGCAACAATCCACACCAAGCATGAAATATCAGAAATAAATGCACAGTAACCTCGCAGGGAGAAGGAGAGCTGTACTGAGGAAGAAAGTAATTGTTACAAGCTGTGTGCAATTTAAGTATTAATAAATAGGGACACCGGTTTATCGCATATCAGAACCAAAGTTCCGCAGGTTAATACGGATCCATACCCCAGATCTCCAAGAGGTGAGATTTCAGTGATTCTAGTGCTGGCTTTCCCTAGATACTTACGCAAGATCTCTCGGACGGTAACTGGCTCTTTTGTAACAGCTGGCTGACTTGCACCTGCCAGGTTTACAGCAGTGATGCGGAAATTCAGTTTGTCTCCTGTCACCAAATCTTTAACCAGGACAGAGGTGCGCTCAATCAGGCCATGAAGTGCTGGGATCCATTCTGTGGCTGCAAATGCAAGATCACTTACTGTTAGGCGAAGCTTTTCAAGCAGAGGTTTACAGAACTATGCCTGAAGGCACAATCCCAAGCATTTTTACTCATGTTTTCTATTTGTGCTGCTGCTTCATATATTCCAGAATGGTGGCATTCAGCCTTTTGGAATCACAGCTAAAGCTTTTGAAATAACAGCTAAAGCACCCATGGCATCCAATGCACTATAAGATACAACAACTTCACAAAATGTTTCAAAGACATGCAAGATTGTGATGATCACAGAAATATAGGACTGCATAATTCCTTTAAAAGGGAATCTCTGGGGCTTGACCCTACTGGAGAACAATATTTCTGTCCCCGTTAATCTCAGATGTTTGAAGACAGATGCACATTGCTTTTCATTCTGTACCAATACCATCCTCCATCTCCTTTATCTGCCCAAGGCTACTGCCTTTCTCAGTTAAAGGCTGGCTAAACTGATTATCCTAGAACCTAGATAACACTCACACCATCCACTTCAAGTACTCTTAAACAGCAGCAGCCTGCTCTTTTTTTGTCACCTGAGGCAAAATGGGAATTGCCACCCGCTGCTTCTGCACAGTGCCTCCATATCCAATGCCACCATGCCCTGGCTCTCGATGAACTTGGTAGGAGCTGGGGCACTCCTCAAAATATTGTTGCTCGGCTTCTCTGCCTCGGGGTATGGAAGACAAGTGGCAATGCCGCATGCCAGAATACTGTCCCTCTCTCTTGGTGGTATAAGCAGTGGGGCCAGCGTAGCACCACCGCTTGCACTTTTGCTGCCTCATGGATGGGCAAATCTGCTTTTAAGCCACTTTAAGACCCATCCTAGGAACTTTCTAGTAAGGCTCTCCTTGCAACTCTAAGCACCGCGGGTTTTTTTAACAGATTCCACTTCCCACAATCCTTTTGGGGAAACCATTAAAGTGGTGACATCCACACCATGCATTTAAAATATGTTTAGAGCATATGGTGCTTTCCACCAATCCTGGAACTGTAGTTTATCTCTCAGAGATATACAATTCCCAATACCCTTAAGTTACAGTTTCCAGGAGTCATTGGGGGAAGCCTTGGGCTTTTGGTGCATGATGTGCATGTGACAACCATTCCGAAAGTACCAGGGGCTTACTCACATCCTTCTTTACAGTACTCAATGTTGTAGCCATCCAAGCCTCCTGCTCCAATTCTTTCAGGGGGCCTCCACTTCAAAGTAACAGAAGTATCACAAATGTCTTCTACTGTGAAGTGCGTTGGCTCACTTGGAGGAGCTAAACAGAATAGAAAATCCAGAGCCTTTGGGTTATTTTTTAAGTGCTAGTAATATATTGTAGCATTCATATTAAAATTATCAAAATGGCGTACAAATGCTTAAAACTTCGCAAGATAGAACAAGCAATACAATCTATACCCAGTTAAAATGATTATCATCTGAAAAATACCTGTCAGAATAAAAATGCTACCTGCGAAGAGAATCCCTGCAACGGATTGTTGACTTCCACAAAATGTGGATCATAGTCCTGCATTGTACTTTTGTTGATTTAATATTTATTTACTCCAAAGGATAGCAAGGCTCATATTGGGATACGTGATTGATCTTTTAAGATACGTTCTGTATATCCAGCCTAGAGCTTTATAGGTTAAATTGGGATTGGAAGCCAATACAATGTCTACAGGGTAGGACTTATAGACATGAAAGAAAACTTCATCTTTTGCTATCTCCTCTCACTGCTGCTTTCACCAGCTTGGCCAAGCTAGGCCCCTCCCTCCTTGTGAAGGCCATCAATTCCAAACGCCCTGTGAGGAACAGAAGGTTGGATACAAGCAACCTGCTGAGGCCTGTTTGGGAACTGTGAGCAGCCTAAGGCAACACATCCACCTGCTCTTTGAGGGGAGGAGGAGGTGCTATATTTTTACTAAGAACTGGTGCCTTTTCTTTTTCACTTCCAATCCCATTTCTGTAAACCTGAAGTCAGGGAGCCTTTTCCCACTGAATACTGGAGTAAGAACATGAGAAGAGCAATGAGATCGGATCAATGGCCCAACTTTCCCAGCATCCTGATCTCACAGTGGCCAACCAGATACATATGGGTGTTTTGGAAACCCAAAAGCTTCTACTTTAATTTGCTTCATTGTCTTTTTAAGTCATCCAGTTCAGGGGGTATCACCACTTTACCACTTGTGGGAGCAATTAAAAATCATTAAACAAAGAAACAAAACAAATCAATGTTGTTGGTGATTGGTTCCTGTCAGGAGCAAGGCTACTGCATTCTGCACTAATTGCAGTTTCTAAACAGTCCCCCAATAGCCAGTCCTTGCAGTCATGAATTCATAGCTGCTAAACAAATGATGTGGCAATTACTAATCTTCAAAGTGAGATATTAGGAGGGAAAAGGCATTAGCAAGAGATTAGAAAACATCATTCTCTAGAATGAATTCTTGTGACACAAAGGTTTTCTGCTAAATTTATAACTGAATGAGACACCAAGCTTCTGCTTGCTTCATCAATGCATTTCAGACAAAATTAAAATATTGGCAAAATGATATGGATATATAATAGGCACAAGACAGTATATATAAATGGCCTTACATTCCCCCCCCACATTTATCCTATTTCAAAAAGATATTAGGATTGTTTTTGTGTACACTGCTTAAAATGCAAATAAGTGGTATAGAAATGCTATAGGTTAATAAATAGCATAAGACTTCATAATAGCATAAAATAGCAAAATAGCATAAAAAGAACTAGATGTACCCTAATTACAAATAGTGATTTACTTCATATTTCTGTACCTCACAACTAGCAAATGGCCACTAACTAGACCTCGATGCCTTATGCAGCCAACAAAGAATATAAATACAAGGCAGCTGTGGTCCTAGTGCTATAGGTCCTGAATTCAGTAGATGCACAGCAAAAGTGCACATCAGTGGCACATCAGTTGGTAGTAGGAATTCTGCTAAGTTAGGGGAATGCCAATCTCCTGCTAGCTTTTGGTCTAAGGCAGGGAATACAGTATTCAGTTTTTGAACTCACTTTGAGGGTACATTGATGAGACCAGTGAAATTCAATATGCATGGGCCCCAGGTATGACACCAGTAGGATCCATAAGTCCTAATGGATCTACAATAATTTCTGTGTGGTATGTGGAAAACCCCATAGTTCCTATATGCAGTGCTCATCTGTCTGCTCTTGCCACAGTGGCCCGGAGAGAAGAGTGTTCATGTTTGAACACTGGGAGGGGAACATTTTTCCTCCTGAGGACCTTGGTAAAATGCTGCCCTGTGTGAGGCCATTTGACACCTTCCCACCAGCCCTTGAGGTGTTGGCTTAAGCTGGGCATTGGGAAGGAGGTGCTGAACTCTACCAGGGTCCTAGAGCCCTCCTTCCACATTACCAAAACCCAGTAAGCTCTTGCCTGGCTTTGGGAAGGAGACAGAATTCTAGGACCCTGTCAGAGCTGTTACATCTCCTTCCCAAAGCCAGACAAGTGCTTACTGGGCTTTGAGAAGGTGCCTTTCTTGGCTGCACACCTGGTGCAACCATGCAACTCACATTGCCCTAAATCCGCCTCTGCCTCCAAAAGCCAGTGGTGGGTGAGGCCAGAGGCAAAAAATAAGTGGAGAAACAAATATAAATTTATACAGTACAGCAGTTTTGAAACTCACCCACTCCACTGTACCCTCCATCCAGACAAGAGGCATTATAAGAGTTTAAGGATTTCATCCAGACAAAAACACTTGGGGTGCAAAGCAGGGGCAGTGAGGGGTGCAGGCTGGGGAGAATTGCAAAGGCCTGGAGGATCACCGGACCTCCAGATCCAAGGTTCCTCACCCCTGACACAGGGGGACTCCAGAGTCTATCCTAATTTGTGTAAATGCATATGTGTGAAAGAGTGAAAACACTATGTGAGTTTTGTGTCTGTGATTCCAGAATATGTAGGACAGGGTACAGCAGATATTTGGGTTACATACAGTATAGGACTATCCAAATATTATAGTATACCAACTATATATATATATATACCAACTATACAAATTCACATTTGGGGCAGTGGGTCAGTTTGGAGAAGTTCAAGATTATTACCTACATGGTCAGAATTGGTATTTGCCCTTTTGAAAAGTTTCCCTGTATCTAAAGATGCTGTGAATTTAAGAAGTACCATTTCCACCCTTCAGATTCCACTGTGCAAAACCAAGCTGTTCTGCTCCTTGACAAAACATTTCACAAAGTCTGCAAAGGGCCTATCTCTGCATGCAGTGATAGATACTCAGTCATTTTGGTTCATTTTCAAATCATTTAGATTCTGTGTATTAGAAAAATAACAATACCTGAAGTAATTTTTCCCCCCATGCCATGTGTGTGGTTATCATAAGCCAGGGAAAGCTGTGGTATTTAAACACATTGTGTGCATTATTTTAAATATTTCAAAAATACAGAATGTTCCCTACCACATAACACCATTTAAAAAATAAATAAATATCACATAGCAGATGGAGAACCTAATGTTAGCATCCCACATCATCCTGCTGCAACATTTTACTCACTTCTTAAACTATAATTAAAGCCAAACATTCAAAACAGTCTTTAAAAGCATGTGCATCACACATAGGAGTATGGGTGGATTACCACATGACGCATGTTACAAACCAGTGCCTCATCTCCATAGTTGTAGGATGGAGCCTTATTTCTAATCAAGTATATCATTTCTTATTGCAAGAAAACCCTGAACCTTTTAGTTCACTTGATTCCTGTAGAGGTTCTTGTCTTTCTTCGCTCTGCACAGCCCAACTGTTGAGTGTTGGCTGAAGATCAGAATTAACCGCCTCCTCCTGCTCTTTCTCGTTCTCTGTTGGCCCATCGCTGGGGTTTTGTAGTGGCACATTCTTTTCTTCACAAAACTCATCCCCTTCCTTATGGTCTTCTGTGAGTTGAACCACCACTTTAGTCATTTCTGTTGCTGCTCTACCTCAGGCCCTCAGATTGTTCTTTCCTCCCTCAAAGACTCCCACAGTTTGCTTTTAGTTCAGGGACTGATAGAAACACCGTGGGGTCATCATGATTATTTATAGAAAATAATTCCATGGATATTTTCTTAATCAGCTATCCTTGCAGCTCCGCAGGGGGTGGGAGTAATGAAGCACTGGGTGGGATACGGTGATATTTGCACCCATAAGGGAATGGGGGAAGCTGAGAGGCAATGGGAGGTCACTGTCAATTAGTTCCCCTCTCTCATCGAGACCCAGCTTGCCTCTCACACCTCTAATTTTAACAGTTAGAAATTCATCAGCGATTTCATGAAATTGGAACCTTGCTACTCCCATTTGTGAAAAGGGTTTTAGAAAAAGGTTAGAAAAGATAAAACAGATCAAGAAGGAGCCACCTGTCTTACAAATATGGACTCTGTGTCCCTACTGAGTGGAGAAAGAGAAGGTAATTGTGTGCCCATGTGTCTCTTCATCTCCTTTGGATGTTTGAGAAGTAACACAATGTGTGTTGACACTCACCAATTGGCATGAAGGGCTGTGAGGCAGCACTGGGCCGGGACATACCAACCGAGTTGACGGCGTAAATTCGCATCTCATACACAACTCCTTCAATCATTCTCTTCGCTTCATATGACAGGTCCTTTAGAAGGTCAAAGTTCAGCCTCATCCACCTGTAGCTCTTTTTCTTCTTCCTTTCTAAGATGTAGCCTACAAAGTGAAAAGAGACACCACAGATAGAGAGCCTGTTCTACAAGAGACACAAGTACGGCCATTTTGCTTTTACTGCACAGAAACTCCCAAAGCAGACTCTGTTTTACCAAATTTACATTTCAGAGCTTCTCCCATTTAGTTGCTCTGTACATAGGTTAAGGGAAGCAGTAAATTAAAGAATATTTTGCTGCTCAATCACCTGCCCTTTAGCTAATTACACAATCAATTCCATTTAAGTGTGTGGTATTACATTCACACTAACATTTCCACAAGCCAGCCTTGTACTAGGGAATTCTCCATCCCTCTCCTTGCTGTATCCCTGTTGCAATCCCTGAAAAGCATCTTCTATTGATCAGGGTATCCTCAGCAACAGCACAGGGTGTGGTGTGGTGGATGACGACTGGAAGAGGGGTGGAAAATTCTTTCGTATGAATTTTTCTATGCTTGTGCTAGGTTGGGTGTACCCCAATTTTATTCTACAAAAATATACAAGTTTGTGCCATTTTTATTGAATGAACAAAGAACAAGATAACTTACCATTTAATAAGAAAACAAGGTGAAAGTAACATGGTTGGAAGGAAAGACCGTCTTTAATATTTTCTCCTTTGTTCCCTACTAGTTCTTAAGATGAGCATAGACAAACTCAGCCCTCCAGATATTTTGGAACTACAACTCCCAACATCCCTAGCTAACAGGATGGGTCAGGGAGTTGTAGTCCCAAAACATTTGGAGGGCCAACTTTGCCTATGCCTGTCTTAAGATAATAAGCTTTGCCTTTAACTCACAGCTTTATGGATTTAACATTTGCTCCGGTTTATTAAGCCATTTCAGATTTATTTGCTTAATCTACTGGCATGAAACTGGATCCTAAAATTGTTTACTCAGAAATGTCCCGCTGTTTTCCATGAGGCTTACTCCCAGGTAAGCATGCCTAAGACTGTACCCTGAACCAACTAAAGCCTGATCCCTAGAATGGATACAATTCAGACCTTGTATGGACTATTTTAGATCCACTCTGGATCCCAGTAACAACCGCTCTCCTGCCTAATGTGCTAAGTTCAGCTGTTCGTCAAAATGCGAGGATAGCATTCTGTGAAAGAGAATCAACACTGTTAATCTCACTTTTCGGAAATGCTGACGACATTGTACAAAACGCATACCTCTGAGGCATTTTAGCCGCCTTACAACGATTCTGGGAAAGGACTAGCTTCTTAAGGAGAGTTGAACTGAAGGAAACTCTAATGATCACAGATGGACTAACAACTTAGAATAGCCACTCATCACTTGTCAAGAATATGGCTCAAGGGACCAAACTCTACAACAAGCCCAAGTACCAGACCTTTTTTTACATTTACTGCATCAAATCTATTACAGGACCTAATAACGTCAACAAGATTATTAAGTGCTCACTCACCTGCACATCTTCTAAAATAATATATGACATCAGCCACCAGCCCAATTAGGTCAGTGCTTAATTAACAGTGCAATTCTATACACGTTTACCGAGAAGTAAATTCAATGAAGTTCACTTGCCTCAGAGATATGCTTTGGGCATTAAAAATAGAACCACACAGAAAGCAGTGGGGGAATGTTTCAGTCTACTAGGACACACTCAAACTTTGATTTAAGGGTAGCCATTTCCATGACTAATTACAGCAAGAAGACACAGAACTGAAGATTACGAATGAATTTGATAACAGGTGGTCGTCGTATAGTGCAACTTGACACACTATTACTTAGAAGTATCTCACTCAGAAGAGAGTGGCATGGTGGGGTGCTGCTGAAGGCCCACCCTTCTGACAACATCACAGCTAGTTACCTGGATGAGGTAAGGGTAAGGCAAACTCAGTGGTGAACTCATGCCTGTGCAGGTGTTCTGTCATGACTGCTGGACTGACTCTTTCGCTGTGCCCACACAGCGCTGACATCATCGGTAGCCTGCCCTGACCCTACAGTCCTGGTAAGTGGTAGCAACACTGCTGCTGGGAGAAAAGCTCTATGGCACCACCCTATCATACTCACCACCCCTGATCCCACTGTGTTCAATGGGGCTTACTCCTTAGCAAGCGTATCTAGGGTTACAGCCATTTTCTATAGATGATGTTAACAACACCTTTTACTATGGATCAGGGCTTTCCCCCCCTTTAGCCAGAACTTTCTGGAACTCAGTTCTGGCACCTCTCAGGCAGGTGCTATTGCCATTATAAGAGAACAAGGGAGGTGTTCATGGTGAGTTTTCTTTTTCTAGAAAAATAGCGCTGGTTGATATGATATAATAAGTGAAAAAGAGGAACTTGAATGTACATAATAAATCCTTATGGAATTTACAAATGCAAAAACTGATACAAGCACCTCTTGATTCACTTCTTTTGTTTAGAATACTATCTAATGAAAGCTTTTAATTTATTACTGGGATTACCAATCACACATTCCCCGTTTCTCCCTACACACACTTATTAATTATAAATTATTATTTCATTTCTACGCCACTTTATATTTTCATACACTTTACATACCAACAGCTGGACAATACACCTCTCCCTCATTCTCACAAACCATATATACAAGCTCACCACATCCACATACAGATCACACATCCATATCTCCCCCTCTCCCCCCACATGCCACATACACATATCTCCCTACCCCCCCCCCCCCACACCTTGAGCATCCACACTCAAATGCAGAGAAATTTTCCACAGGTGAAAGAAGTACTTGCTATTCCCAGATAAAAATCCATCTCTCCCTCAAATCCCCCCAAAATACATGAAGGCCACCAACTTTGCGCCCATGGACACAGGGTTGGTGATCCCTATCCCATTAAAACCAGGTAGCCATTGTAAAATAGCACTTTTGTGGGGCTTTGGCTAACATTTCACCCAAAGTTTGGCAGTGGTTTCAACGGCTGAACCATGCCTGCAGTGTGTGTCCTTTAACTTCAGCTGGTTCTGGTAACAGTTTCATCCTGTCCTTCTATCTTGATACTTGATATTCCCATTAGTGACCTTGTTCAAGGGTATTCCATTAAATGTGTCCCAGAGTGAGAGCAGCTTTGCACATTGCAGCACTGCCAGAGGAAGTAGAAGTGGTCTGAGCTTCCTCTTTGTGTGTTTCCTGAACAACAGCTGAAATTGGGAGAAATCGGCAGGCGTTTATGTGGAGCACATGCTTATCAGTAGTCCAGGTTTCCACTATGAGGATCCCTGAGAAAGATGCAAAAGCTACCTATTAGCCTATTTGCAACTGAGCCGCCTTCAAATATTGTTATTAACATATGCCTTTAACTACTCAGGCCTGGATACCTGGGGCCTTGCCTCGTACAGATGTGTTCAGTCAACATTATCAGAGGATGCTGTGTTTGTTGTGCTATGATGGACTGACTGCTATCTAGCAACAATGCAGAGGCAAACCTTTATTGCAGTGATGCCTCTGGAATGCTACTCAGGAGGCACCAACTTTGGCGTATTTCAGATGCTTATTAGAAACTTACTGCTTGGTGTTGTACGCACGTTCATATTCTGAATAATTTTACTTGTTACTGCCTGTAGATATTTGCAGACAGGAATTGTGTTAGAGCAGGGGTCAGCAAACTTTTTGAGCAGGGGGCCAGTCCACCGTCCCTCAGACCTTGTGGGGGGGGCTGAACTATATTTTTTGGGGGGAAATGAACGAATTCCTATGACCCACAAATAACCCAGAGATGCATTTTAAATTAAAGCACAAATTCTACTCATGTAAAAACACCAGGCAGGCCCCACAAGTAACCCAGAGATTCAGATTTATTTTAAATAAAAGGATACATTCTATTCATGTAAAAACACACTGATTCTTGGACTGTCTGCGGGCCAGATTTAGAAGGCAATTGGGCTGGATCCGGCCCCCGGGCCTTAGTTTACCTACCCATGTGTTAGAGTTTTGACTCTTCTTCTTCCAAACCAATTCAAGGTTTGTTTGTTTTTATAGCAAGCGAATTAAAACTTGATTAAACAGAATAAATAAAATGCAGTTCCCACTCCAGGTGGCCCACAGGAAGCAAGACTCACTCCCCACAAATCTTCTTTCAGCACTGGTGGGGTATTTAGTAAACCACCCTTTCAAGAAATATCAGCAATGCCCATATTGTCCTCAAAATGACAGAAAAACTAGATACATGGGAAATCAAAGCGATAATTGAGGAACTTTTGCCTATTTCACAGTGTCATGATTATATTGTAAAATATAATAATTCACAGTACAAATGTATTTCTGGGAATGTACAGAAAATCCTTCTCATTCTTGATACAGCCTCGGCCCAGTATACCTGAAGGAGCGTCTCCATCCCCATCATTCAGCCTGGACACTGAGGTCCAACTCCGAGGGCCTTTTGGTGGTTCCCTCACTATGAGAAGTGAGGTTACAGGGAACCAGACAGAGGGCCTTCTCAGGAGTGGCGCCTGCCCTGTGGAACGCCCTCCCATCAGATGTCAAGGAAATAAACAACTATCTGACTTTTAGAAGACATCAGAAGGCAGCCCTGTTTAGGGAAGCTTTTAATGTTTGATGGTTTATTGTGTTTTTAATATTCTGTTGGGAGCTGACCAGAGTGGCTGGGGAAAACAAGGCAGATGGATGGGGTATAAATAACAAATTACTACTACTACTATCATTACTATCATCATCATCATCCTTCAGGTGATGCTTTCACTATAGCAATTCTTACCCAGTACTGGCTGTCCTCCATCATACTTTGGAGGCTGCCACTGCACTGTACAGTTATCTTCACCAACATTAGTGATTTCGGGAGCCTCAGGAGGGTCAGGTACATCTGGAGAAAGAAAGAGAGGTAACAAGATTGCCTGTTTCCTTCAAAACACGCATGCACACCGTATTTCTATTGCTAGTGTTTAATTCACCACAGAATTGATGCATTTGTCATTGCAACTTTTACCTAAAGAGTCTAACATTAAGTAGCTTTTTCATTTCAAAGAAAGTGTGACCTCCTGATAAAACAAATACATGAATTGCACAGCTGATTTTGGGATAAATTCGAGTATGATATATTGCTTGGTTAGCATGGCAAAGCCACATCTCTGAAGCAATTAATGAATGAAGGAATGAAGGAAACAAGAGAAAGACAGAGACAGTGAATCTCATCTAAAAACTCAGCTTTCTCATATCTCTTCTCCTCCTAAGTCACAGAGAGAGGGCAACATCCATTTAAGAAGGTCACTGTGCTTCATGTTGTGTTTAGACAATGAAGACAACTACTAATTAGGGCTGCACTGATCAGCTAATCTGTCCATTAATACTTTTGATTGACTATGCTACCAGATGGCAAGTTTCCCCCCCCCCTTTCACTCTGCCTGCTATGTGGCACACTTGGGAGTCCTACTTGCCACAGTAGGCCAGAGGGACATTGGCAGGAGAAAGATCATCTGCAGGGTCTCCTGCTCCATTGGAAAATGTATTATTCTATCAATGGTTGTGACTGCGTGTTAGGCTGGCAGAGAGAAGACTTGGCTCACTTGTACCAGGCTTTAGAAAGTGCCCATCTGCCTTGCTTACCAATCACTTTGACGGTGATATCAGCTGTATCTTCCCCTGCTGGGTTCTTAAGCGTAACTCTGTAGACTCCCTCGTCTTCCTTCTCAGCTCCTTCAATGGTGAACACACAATGGTCTTCATACATCTCTACATGGACTCGGCCTTCAGAATCAGAGAAGACCTGTGAGCAGTTATGGGTTGAAAGGTTGTTTTGTTATGTTGCTTCTGCTCTTAGACCGAGGTAAAGTTCACAAACCGGGATACTACTTCTGGTTTTGCAGAGTAAACTGAATAGCTCATAAACAGGGCTGTTCTTAAACCGAGGTACCACTGTATGTGTCATTGATCTGCGCTGGGAACAGATTGAGCCACTTGCACTTCCTCCCTCACCAGCAGAGATCTGGGAAGACCAAATAGTTCCTGGTAGTAGACCTTAACTGATCCACACTGGATTTGGATGGGTGACTATAGACACTCCCTCCCTAGTCATCACAATGTGATTTTGGATGGATGGAGTTCTGAAACACTTTCTGGTTTTGTTCTTTGGTTTCTCTATGCCCAGTTTTAGAAAGGGCTCGGAGGGATTCTGCTCTAGTACTCTTCTAATGCCAGTGTGAGATTACTGCCACTCCACAGATCCTTGCACACAGCAGCAGGCTGTATACACATGATTCTCTGCTCCCTCCCTCCCTCCACAAGGATCTCTGCACATTTAGCTGTGGAACAGATAAATAGTGCTTGGCTGGCAGCCCTGTAAGTTTAGAAGGGTTGCTCAAGTTCAAAAACTCTGAGTCCAAAGAGAGACAGATTTCAAGAAAATACCTTAAACAAATATTTTAAAATAGCAATTTATTATGCAAGAGATGAGCTTTCCTATTTTCTCCAGCATTGTTAATTACTGAATTCATGACAGAGTCACCAAGTCTCTTTATTAAGGACCAGATATCTCTGTTCGACTGGTTGAAGAACAAAGAACTTGCCTTGTTGTCGTTATTTAAATCTCCCCCTGTGCCTGTCATATCTTTGGATGGGTCACTTAGCAGCACTAGCTCGTTGTTCTGGAAGAGACACAAAACACAGGAAGAGTGGGGAAACATCTGGAAGGCACCATGTTGTCTAGCCCTGAACTAGGAGATATAAACAAGGAGATACACAATTTCTCCCCCATGAAGTACAATGGCAAAAGGAAGGGTAGCTAATTCCACTTCTCTCTGCAGTGATTGCTATAAGAGTCTCCCTTCAGGTTTTTAAAAAGCAGCAAGCCTAGTGCCATATGCAGTTACCATCTACTAAATCAGGCCATTGGCTTATCCAGCTCAGTCTTCCTTCTAACAAACCACAGCTTTTCAAGATGGAGGTCTTTCCTGGCATTAGTATCTGAGACCCTTTGAGCAACAGAATCCGTTCCAGAAGACTGTTTGACTTCCGAAATGTTCGAAAACTGAAGATCAAAGGGCGGTCAGCAAAATCTATTGAAAAAATGGAGAAACGGGCCTTAGAAGCTGTTCAACTTCTGAGGCGCGTTTGAAAATGGAATGGAAGCATTCACTTCCGGGTTGTTGGCATTCAGGTTCTGAATTGTTCATCAGCACAGACATCCGAGAACTGAGGTTCCACTGTATAAAGAAAGGAAATTAAAAAAGAAAGAATAATAATTAAAGAAAGCTGAATAGAAAATAAAGGTTGGATGTAAGGAATTAAACCATGCAGAATCTCCTTTAAATGGCCCAATATTTTAAATAAATAAATAAATAAACATTGAACTAGCAGGTTCTGTGTGGGTTTGCCAAGTCACATATCAGAATTCCCCCCCAAAATGTTCTAGGGCTTAAATAAAACCACATGTTCTGAAGATGTGCAGAAAAGAATTGTGGTGTCAAAAACTGTTCCACAGTTCACAAAAGACCTGTAAAGAACGGGAAATAACTGCCATATACCCCCTCCTCTTATTCACCTTAAGCATGTGCAAGTTCTAATAATGTCCACTTGAAACAATGTGGGGGCCAGGATGAGATAAATGCTGACAGCTGGAAGTGTCTGGCCTTGCCAACATGCAAGTGGGAAAAGCCTGTGGAAGGAAGACCCTCAGGAGGTGGGTTGGACCCTCAAAGCAACTGCCACAGAAGGAGCATTTCTCCCCATTCCATGACCACACACCTTGTTTGACAGCATCAGGATTTCAAAGCGACAGAGAAGCCCAGTTGGTAATAAGGGCCACAAGAGGTCAGCCTTGCACTACACAAATAGAAATGTTAAAAAATGAGAGGGCCTTCAGAATCTTAGGAGATTCCATTCCATTTTCTCCCATTACTCTGTGGTCCAGAATATTCCTTTGAACTTCCTGCAGTTTTTCCAAACACATAATGCTGGGTGTTTTACTTTATAGTCCTAAATCTCCTTCCAAGTCTCATTGAGGGTAAGTCTTCTGCATTTTATAAATTCACACAAGCAATCGAAGCTCGCAGCATCCTTGTTCTTCAGATGAGCTCCATACGGAAAAGTCTAGCAGAACTGTTGCCAAGATGCTTCAAAAAGGAAATGGTCCCACAAGAAGAAATGGGATTCTAAAGATTTCTATACGCAGTGAAACCCCAGGGGAAGGGCTGTGCTCTGCATGCAAAAGACTTCGTGTTCAATCTCTGACTTCACTGGGTAGGGCTGGGAGAAACCCCCGTCTGAAACCCTGGAGAGCAAACATTGGGATGGATCAATGGCCTGACTCAGAAGGAAGGAAGGAAGGAAGGAAGGAAGGAAGGAAGGAAGGAAGGAAGGAAGGAAGGAAGGAAGGAAGGAAGGCTATATATATGATCATTCCCTCATAGATTGATCTTCCATTGTTGAGTAACTGTTTGGATTAGTCACAAGAAGCAATGATCCATGATAAATGATCAAAACATAAACAGTAGCATTTCCACGTGTTCATCAGATGGGAGATAAGTGCAATGAACATAAATGTGGGAACACATCCACTATCACAAGGGACTTGACCTTGTTGCTTGGACTGCTATCCTCAACAAACTCAGAACTGAAGCTGCTTTGACCATTTTGAGGTTGCCTTTTTTTTAAAGTGCTTACTTGGAATGGTAAATGTTATATATATTTTATTTTAGAACACACATTAAAGTCAATATCTTTTTAAGTAACTATTTCTTTTTATTTTATTAATCCAGTTAAAATTCTGAAATAAAATAAGGCATAAGAACATACGTGCTTGAGCTGAACTATCTTGGAGACGGTGACATTTTTACCTTGTTTACTTTCTGCCAGATCACTGTGGGTACTGGATCTCCTGATATGGGTACATCAAGTCTCAACTTGTTTCCAGCCACCACAATTATGGTGTCAGGAGACTGGCCCATGCAGTCCAGGCGGATTTTGGGAGGTTCTGCAGCAAAAGCATAAAGGCAAAGAAGAATTTTCTAGCATTACTGAGGATTACTCAAAGATTCCATTTTATTTTGCCTTTCTCCCATTTCACTGACTTGTGAATGGAACATATTGCCCTTACCGTGTCTAGGCACAAAGTCAATCTTAACCTCTGGAAAAGAAAGAAAAAGGATAAAATGTATCTGAAAGTTTTTATTTTATAATCTATTATTTTTATATCCCACCCTTTCCTCCACTCAGGAGAAGAGTGGCTAACACAAATTAAATCAATCAATAATAAACCATCATCAGAGCCATAAAATCACAATAAAACACAGTAAAATCAACAACAACACATCTTTAGAACTGCACCCCCAAGTCATTTCCTCTGTTGGATGTGAAAATGGACCATTCATAGGCTCATTTTAAAAATGCATAAACAATAACCTCTCATGATGTAAAGCTGTCAACACTAGGAGAAGCAGGTAAGAAAATCAGGATACAATGTAAGGAACGTTGTCCTTAATTTTTGCCCCAAAGCAATTCATCTTAGAATTCTGGTGCCTTTATGACAACAAATGACTGTACTTTGCGAATACTTGGGATTTTATATTTTCTATCTGCTGAAACAGTTCATACACTATCCTGTCACATGCCTTTCACCACCAGAGCTGCATGCTTGTTGTGGGACCAGTCGTCGGGTTCCCCATACTCCAACCCATATAAATAAGAGACCAATAAGACTGGTTTGGGGTCAAAACAGGACACAACTTTATTGAATACAGATGAAAGAGGTTTGGCTTGGACATGGGGCCATCTAAATTTTTTCGGCTCACCCACTGGAAGCGATGTGTGGTCAATCCAGGTGGGGGTTCCTAAGACTTACATCAAATAGGGTGACCCACGCAGGGACCATTGTCTGGGGGTTTGCTTTTGGGCCTGGCCCTGCCTCAGCATGCGGCCACAGGCACTCCCCTCCGGATCCCTTTAAGGGGATACCCCAGTGTTTGGAGGGGCAAGCAGAGATGACAGCCTCCCCTCCATCCAAAATAAAGGATTTCCCCAACTGCCAACTGCCAACTGAGAACAGCTAGTGCCCCAGATGTGGGCTGCTTAAATGGGCAAGGGATCTGAGGGAAACCTACCCACTCTGCCGGCTCCACCCCCTGGCATAGCCCAAGTCCCATCCTGCATCTTCATTGGCCAAAGCAGGCTAGGATCCGGTTCCTGATAGGTGGAGGGGGTTAACTTTATTTATTGAGTTAACTTATGAATCTTTACCAAACACAAATAATTTTCTTATGTGAGGGTACAATCTCACCAAAGTCAAGCACTGAAGACACATTAATTTAATTTCAATGGGAAAAATTTAAGCACATGTTCAGCTCTCCTGTTGAAATTAAAAGGACAAAAGTGCTTAACTTTGTCTGAACTGTGCTGTAAATAAGAGCTGAGCTACACTTTTTACACAGGACTGCAGACAGGAATATTTTTGAGTGCTTCCTCATATACATAAGCACATCAAGGAGAGGCCTAGGCTACCCCGCCCCTTAAAAGCTTTTTTTAAAAAAAATACAAAGAAGTATTCAAAAATATAACTCCCCCAACTGCAATTTGGAGTTGTACCATCCAGAATTCTACCTTCTTCAGTTCTGGCTTCTTTTCTTTTGCTAGTGCTACCTCTCTCATATTCAGCCTTTCACTTGATATTGTGCCTTCTTCTATCATCCCGTATGACCCTGTTTCTATAATCAACACTCTCACACCCTCCTGACTTTCTCTGTATCCAAGCTCCTCAGATTTGTCTCCCCAATTTAATTTATTCACCAATTTGCATTTCTGTTGCTGCTAACTTAACCATGTCATTCGTTCAATGTGCATAACACAGAATCCTAGATCCATGGAGCTGAGAGAGATAAAAAAATTAACTACTCCAAATGTTTATCCTTAGTTGGATTCTCCATACATCAAACCATCTGTCATAGTTTATATCAATCCCTTCCCCTCAGACAATTAATTCACATCAACTAGCTTATAGGCAAGTATGCCGGAGTTAGCACACTGTCATAAATTTCCATGGGAAAGAAAGCATTTTGTGAAACAATGCTGATTGCTCAAAGAGATCTTTTCCATTGGCTCAGGTAGCCCAGATTTCTATTTCAGGCTTTGTGGTGTTGCATCAATGCAGGCGCACAGTATGCTATATCTAAGGCATGTACTTGTCAGTACAGCAAGGTTTAGGAATGGTCAGAAGTGACCTGCACATTTCCATAGCCATGACCATCTGTCCTAATGCTTCTCCATCTGGCACCTTCTCCTTTTTTACAATGAAATTCTTGAGACATTAGATAGCCACCACCCTTCTCCAACCATTGGCTTCAAGACCTCTACTGGAATTCCATCTGACTCATGTTTCTTTCATAAAAAGAGTTTTCATTTTTAATTTGAACAGCTGTTTCTCCATTTGCTCAGTTGGATGGAGGCACTTCTTGTTTTTTGTTTTGTATTAGGTGTGCACTTGCACACACTTGACACTCAGCATACTTGAGGATCATGCCTACTCCTTTTCTGGTCACTGCTAGTCCAAACTGCAGGCCAGGGTCTAGAACAGGGCTGTGGGATAATTTCTTTCTTTCTTTCTTTCTTTCTTTCTTTCTTTCTTTCTTTCTTTCTTTCTTTCTTTGATATTTTAATGAGAAACTAATTCACAACTATACATAACCCAAAACACATTTTATCATTTGAAATTCACATATCTCTGAATTTTGTAAAGCAGCTTTCCACCCTAATAATAATAATAATAATAATAATAATAATAATAATAATAAGTAGCTGTTGTTTATACCCCGCCCATCTGGCTGGGCTTCCCCAGCCACTCTGGGCAGCTTCCAACAAAATATTAAAATACAGCAATGCACCAAACATTAAAAGCTTCCCTAAGCAGGGCTGCCTTCAGATGTCTTCTAAAAGTCTGGTGTATGTACTGGAGGAAAAAATGCATGAAATGTATAAATCCATGAAGTAATATACATTAGGGGAAAATTGCTTGCAAAAACGTGTATCTGAGTCAAAACTGTATACCAAAGTGTTGGGGGGAAATTGTACTAAAAATGCTACTAAATTTTCATGAGGATTTATTAAATGGGCACACTGCTGTGGAAATGTGGAGGATTTAAGACTGGAAAAATAAAAAATGGAAAGAAACCAAAAAAGACAATTTTTTCCACATGCCCCTAATGTGTGGATGGACCAAGGCTTATCCTGAACAGTAGAATCCACATCCTTTCAAACAGTCCTATAGATGAGGTTAATGGATATGGTTTGTACTAGTTGGGGGGGGGGGAGTTTAGACAGCACCAATGACACAATGATCAACAATTAAAATCCCTTTATATTTTGAGCATATATATCTGCCAAATGGGAATGAAACTGAACAGTACCTATAAAAATGAATGAGAGCAGAAGCTATAATGGATTTTCCATATAAACGCTGAAATAAATTGCTAGCACAGTACTGTTTGTCCTATGACTTGCCATGGGAAGGTAAATGCACACATTGAGCACCTGCAGACTTGCATTTATTGCAAGTAGATGCATTCTACTGCATTTATTGCAGTATTCTACTGCATTTATTGCAGTAGAAGACTGTGTACAAAGACTGGTCCTCTACACCAAAAACTGTACCAAAGCTATTCAGAAGAGATTGCTGGCTTGGAGTAAGACTTTCTTGCAGATGAGCTATCCTCCTGAAAGAATGCCCCTGCCTATTATTATCAAAACAAGGATAGATTTTCTTCTTATGGGTTTTAGAATTAGCTTCTAGGAAACAACAGTTTATAATGCTGGAATTGTTTCTATGAACTAAATTCAGAAACAACCTTTACACCATGGTGATAATCCAATGCACAGTTATGTGCACATAAATTCCACTGAGATCAATAGGCTTAATTGCACCTAATTCTGCTGGTTCACAGCCAAAACTATATGAAAGTGGAAGCTACTCATTATTGTTGTGTGCGCTTTTCTCTATATATTTAATTTCAGTTTAATTGTGGCATCCAGTGTTGACCTTCCCATACTTTGGTCAATACCACAATTCTTTTCGTAACTTTCCATATTAAGGTATAAGATATTTATCCACAGAGTTCCTGTGGTGCTACATAAGGCAATTAGAGGGATTAAAAAAATCAGTCAAAAAGTGGGCTGACATTTTAAATAATAGCATTTGGATTGATCCAGCCCACCACAGGCCTAATGCCCATGCTTGGAGATATCCCTATTAGGGTACAGAATAACCTTATTTCACCCTTACTGCCACAGTGGACACACAGAGATGCGCAGTACTAAGGTGCTTTGAAGCTCAGGCATCACCAAGCGGGAATCTCCTGTTTCATCGTCACACAAAGTGAACATTCCCACCAAGAACAGAAATTAGATTCCAGAACACTTACCCAAGAAACGAAGATGGGCTGAGAGATTATATGCAAATCCTTCGGGTATAAAAGAATAATCAGCTTCGTCTTCTGGAGTTACATCATCAATGGTTAGTTTATGGATTCTGATATTGCAAAAATACAAAATACAAGCTTTGTTTGGGTCCACTCACCTCTGTACAGGACAAATCCCATCCCCAGAGTAGATGGATAGGTAAGAAAGAATGCCACATGGATATATACGTATGCATATTCTATATTATAATAAATAAGTATAAATAGTGTGGAACCTATATCACAAACTTTATTAAGATGTCACTTCATTCAAATCAACTTGACTAGTGTTTCAATCCCGTGAACTGCAGGTGCGGCAACTGTGCTCAAAGAGCTCCTTATAAGGCATATGAAAAGCCTAATTTCACTCCTCCTCCATGATATCCATACACAAACACTGTGCTGAATCATTACAGGTCATGGTAGGGAATAGGAAGTGTCTGAGTGTGCCTTCAGCACACTTGCGTCTCCCTCTATGCTCTGCTTAGTGAAGGAATTCACTTTTCTTGGCCAAGTTGAAGGAGAAAAACTTGAGAACTGTAGACACAACTCCCATTCCCTATAACAACCTTGCATACTGTCTGCACATACATGTCACAGAATAGGAGAATCCATCCTTCTATGGACTGCAATGGGCTTGGTTGAGCTCTAGGTATATTACTATATGTTTGAGGGCATTTCATAAAGTAGCAGCCATTTCCAGTATACATTATGGGCAATTGTATTACCACAAATGCCACAGTGACCGGAACGCAAAAATCGTCAGCCTTCACAGGGGCTTGTCTGAAAACTGGAGAAAGATCTGTTCCCAGAGATTCGTGAATCATTCACTGTAACATAACCAAACGCTTTGTACAACTCTTCCAAACTAATACACACACAGTCCTCACGTCAATTTAAACACCCACAAAGCACAATACAAAGGCATTCCCAGATATCTCCTTACCATTCAGAGGGAAGGTTGCATTCTCCCTCTGAGTAAAATTAGTATATAATATTGGGTTATATACAACTGCTCTCTCTCACCACATACCATCGTATCACATATTCTCTCCACCCGAAGGAAAGTACTACTACTAACACCACCAATTTATTATTGCTACTTCTATTACTATTAGCAGCTTGTTACTCAAGCAACTTACAGCACCCTGGCTTAATTTTCTGAAGCACGACTTACCTGCCAATATGAGAGATTTTAGTCCGCTCATTTGGAATCACCTCCTTCCCATTTTTCAGCCAAATGCCTTTCACATTCTCGTCAGAAACCTCACACTTGAACACAGCCTGGTCCCTTGCCTTCACCGTCAGGTCTGCGATACTTTGGTACACCTCCAGCTTCTTCTCTGAGATCACGAATTTTGTGGATGGAGCAACACAAACACCAGAAGGTCAGAGGTCAGCCAAGAACTGAAGCTGTGGATGTGTCTTTTACAAAAAGAAGAGGCTAAAGGAACTGTTTTGGGAAAGGTGAAATAGGAAGAGACATCCAGAGCACGTGGGACTTTAACAGGACTTGATAAGCAAGCACCTGTTGTTATCAGGATATCTATTACATCCGGCACATGGGCCTAACAATCCCCATAATATGCTTTGAAGGCCTACACAATTAGCTGTCCTACAATTAGCCATCTAGCTAACGGCCGTTTCCCAGCCACAAAGTGGTTTACCAGCCACCATACATTATAAAAAAGTTCCTTTTGTATCTCACCTTGCACGATCAATTCAGCAACAGACTCCCCACCATTAGTCTTTGCTTTGTAATGCCCATTATCCTCCTTGGTGGATTCATTAATGATGAGGTAATGCTTTTTTCCATCCTTTTTGAAACGGTATTTGAATGCTTCTTCCCGGGTCAGCTCCACTCCGTCCTTCTCCCTACAGGTATGAAATATTGTTACACCTCTCTGTAATGCTCAGCAACAGGGCAGTCGACTCCTGTTCATATAGCACAAGTTCATGGTCCATGGGTATGTTACCCATGATCTTTGAGGGATTATCAGAAGTAGTGGATGCACCTGTGAACCTGCACATCCAGCCTCAGGTTGGGAGGACAGGATTGGAGGCATTTTTTGGTAATTTTGTGCAGGGATGTTCATCAAAGTGCTGTCTTAGCTTCCCTGTGTGATTCTAGTGAAACCAGATGTCTCCCTGCTTCTTCATATGTAAAATCAGCACAGGTTTATTCCAAGATATGTGGTATAGAAAGAAAAACCTTCCATGTGGATGAAATTTGAATGTAGCAGTCATAGGGCTAATTGTTTATTTTTATTATTATTATTATTATTATTATTATTATTATTATTACTTCAATTTATTATTCACCCTCCACATAGGGTCCCAGGTTACAATAATATATAGCACACAAACATTATATATGACTGAATATTCACTCTTGTAATAATTTTATGGTTTTGATTTTCCTTTTCAGAAAGGGAAAAATATTTTCTCCATGTTGATTTCATGTTTGACGCCAACAAGGATTCATTTCTGGTACTCTTGAAATGATGAAGAATGATGTTAGATCCTGAACTATTTTAGAGGTTTGGTGAAAATTTGAGAGTTCTTCCTCTGGCTTTGACTCCATTTAAAGCTGGGACAGCTGCACTTCTGCCCTTGTCTGCTGCCCATTCCACAGCTATCAATACTCTATAATGAGTATTTATATTTCAGGGAGCAGCCATGAGCCACAGGATCAGATAGTGGCAGCTGCAATATGTTTTGGGAAGGATTAGATACTCCCATACCCATATACACCCACACACCCCACACAGTATGATATCTCCAGACATCCTTATATGAACACCAAACAACAAATGTACATCTGTGCTATATTTTCACACATGTAATGTACACACAGTCACCAGTTGCATGGGCCTGTTTATCTCCCTCCCCCCAAAAAAGAACAGATGATAACACTTAAGTTTGATAAATCCTATAAGTATTGCAGTAACAGCTAGCAGTTTTGTTCTTGCACTCTGGCTTGGCTCTATCATTAGGCAAAGTAAGACAGTGGTCACAGACAGGGGGTAGTGGGGCTCAGCAGATGCTTCTCCCTGGTTGTTTCTGCCCTCCTAGGTCCACAACTTGGTTGTAGGAGCATCTCCACCCCCATTGTTCAGCCCAGACACTGAGGTCCAGCTCTGAGGGCCTTCTGGCGGTTCCCTCACTGCGAGAAATGAGGTTACAGGGAACCAGGCAGAGGGCCTACTTGGTAGTGGCACCCGCCCTGTGGAACACCCTCCTGACAGATGTCAAGGAAATAAACAACTATCTGACTCTTAGAATATATCTGAAGGCAACCCTGTTTAGGGAAGTTTTTAAATGTTTGATGTTTTATTGTGTTTTTAATATTCTGTTGGAAGCTGCCCAGAGTGGCTGGGGAAATCCAGCCAGATGGGTGGGGTAAATAAATAAATAAATAAATAATTTAGTAATGCTTGCTTGTTAATGGCCTGGACTGACTCGCTGGCTAACTTGTGAGGCTATATTGTTTTAGATGTCAGCTGAAAACTATTTTTATTTCAGCAAGCCTACCCAGATATACTGCAGAATTTAGTTATCTATGCTTGTTTCAAAAGTTTTACTGATTCCATCTGGGTTTTTATTAACAATTACCTTATGTATACTTGTTCTAAACAGTTTTGTGGGCTTCGTTTTGGCTGCGTTTTATCACAGCTTTGTGATTTAAGCGGTCTGTAAATCTTTCTAAATAAATTCATAAAAGAAATGAAAACAGACTAAGCAAGCAGGCAGAGAGGGAGCCAGCCCTGTCCACTTTCTCCAGCACGCACCCTGTAAGAGTGTGAGTGTGTGTGTGTGTGCATGCGTATGTCACTCTGCTGCCGTGACAGATTCTGGTGCCACTTTTGATGCATTGCGGTATTTGTTTGATCAGGCAGTAAGCAGCTATCATGTAGAGAGGTGAGCAAGTGTTGCAAATAGAACTGTCTAGGGCAAAGAACCTGCCCTGCACCCGCTCCAAGCTGTCCTCAAGTTCAGTGGAGGACACTGTCCCGTTGCCAATGTTCAAGTAAGACTTAAGTGCCAGTTTGGTCAGCTTCTTTTGTGCAACGAGGAGCACCCTCTTGCCCTTTTCCTCAGGAAGGGCTGGTTGACACATTAGAACAGCCACATGGCACCACACATCAGCTGTAAGGCAATGATGGGGGTTGTTGGGATGGGGTTTCCATTGCAGTACATTTACTTGATTTTAATGGTTGTTTTCTGCTTCACTGAATTTTGTATAGTGCCTTGTGAACTGCTTTGATATTTTGTTATGAACAAAAAGCTGTATTTAAGCTTTTTAAAAACAATAAAAGAAGGTGCAGATTAGCTTGCTATGCAGATAATGATGATGAATTTAAACCCTGTATTTTAATGAGAGTGCACAGGGTGGCTTACATATAAGCAATCCCAACAAAACAACAAAGCAACAGCAGTTAAAAAACCCATCTTAGGTATTAAAAAAAAAAGCCTGGGAAACTGCAAAATACTCAACAAAATCAAGATTCTGAAAAGACCCAAAATCTTCACTCCGTGCTTAAAAGCAAACAGAACAGGCTAAGCAGACCTCTCTTGGGAAGCCATTTTACTTCTTGGGTGCCACAACCAACAAGTCCTTCTCCCAGACACCAAACTGGTGCTAAGAGATTCTCTCTGTGAATGAGCATGGGTGTGGCTGATTTTAGTGCTTTTCCAGATTGATTTAGGAAGAGGCACTGCTGGTAGAGCATGCCCACTCCACTTCATGGTCATCTGTCTTTTTCTGCTCTGGGCAGCCATTTTGTGTTATGCGATGACAGCCATTTTGTGACTGCGGCCCTTCTCAAAGTCAAAATGTGCCCACTGACCCAAAGACATTAGCACCCCCTTAACTAAGTAACTTAAGGCAAATAAATAAATCCTTGCACCACACTTCGAATGTGTTATGTTTTCTTTCCTACTTGTAGATCTTCTTAGAAAACCACAACAGCCTTTAGACCTATCTTTAAAATGGAATGTGAGGGTCAGTTAGAATATTTTTCTGGCCTTGGGACCCCTTCCCTTGCTTATTGCCTGTTCTGTCTTCTCTCTTTGGTCATGCAAGAAGGGTGATGGACACTTGTGTGATAGTTTCGAGCCCCTAGGACTCTGGAGGGCAATTGTTCTCTGTTATGTAGTGAAGTTTCACCCTGGGCCAGCAGGGGGATACTGTAGATAGTTTTCACTCAGGTCCACGTCAGTTATTTTAGGCGGGAAACTCTGGGTTGTTGTTGCTACAATGTTGACAGCCGGCTGCCTATAAAAGCAGGCCGGCTGAGCTGTTTGCTGTTCAGTTCTGTCCAGCTTACAAGTAAATAACTGCTCTGGAGAAATCGCTGTGTCGTCTGCTATGTTTGCCCACAACTTAACATTCTCGTTTCTTAGTCATTCAGGAAGTAGGAACCTCCACTTCTCCCCAGTTCCTTACCACTTCACAGTAGCCCCTTCTTCTGACACTTCAATTTCAAACTCCACTCTTTCACCAACCATGACCACCTGGTCTTCCAGAGAATGAGTAATCAAGACAGGAGGCTCTAGAAATGGGGAGGAAACCTAATTTCAGAGAGAGAGGAATGCAGAGAAAAGTTCTCTCATCCAGCTTTCCCAGCTGATGGTCAGCTCTAGCTATATGAATAGCAGGTCCTCACACTCCCAGAGTTCTTTCCAATTTGGCTGAGATGCCAAATTACATAACTGACTTTCTTACATAAACCATTTCCCTTCATTTCTTTGTAGCTATAAATCAGATCTTTGGCACACTTGACTGTTCTTTGTCACCCAAGACTGCCTAAATCATCCCTTAAAACTAAAATGTAGGAAATTCTGGCGTAAACCAGAATAAAGTCTCAAAAGAAAGAGAATGGGAAGGTGGAAGGGAAGAAGCAGGTTAAGTGTCTGAGTCCCTTCAAATGAAAATGTTGGGCTCCACTGGAACAACAGGACTTCCATTTCATCTCCTACCCCTGCATACCCCTCAAAATCTGCTACAGACCAATTTGCTGGACCCTTCTCTGATCCCAATAAAATGGTGGTTATGAATTATGCTTACCCCTGACAAAGAGTTCTGTGAAAGTCTTCTCCTCTCCAATCACACACTGATATGCTGCATCATCAGCCAGTGAGCAGTGGTTGATGGTCAGAATCCTCTTGTTCCCAAGAGCCTCAAAAATGTATCTGGTGAAATGCAAAGAGAATTCAAAGGTATCAAAAGAGAAGGAGTTCCTAAATCTTCATCACCCTGTCTTCTATCATGACATAAAGCAGAGTTTTTGACTAGATGCCCCCATCCTGGTGTGGTTAAGTGGGAAGACGCACCTTATCCCTTCCTCCCTTTGCCTCCCTGATGGCACACAGAGCCCCAACAGAAGTAATTTATCCCTTGGGACATGCATAAAGGAACACTATGGACCAAACAGATAGGTAGCCATGTTGGTCTGCCATAGTCAAAACAAAAAAAATTCCTTCCAGTAGCACCTTAAAGACCAACTAAGTTAGTTCTTGGTATGAGCTTTCGTGTGCATGCACACTTCTTCAGATACCTTCTTCAGATATGGACCAAACAACACTGATGTTGATAATGGGCTTATTGTATAACAACTTTGCCAGGATATCGTAAAGAAAGGCAAATTAACTGAATCACAAATGGGAAAGCATGACATGAGAACTTACTTGCTAAGAGACAGACCAGTGATTGGGTTCAGTTCCAGGTGCAGAGATTGAAAGAGGGGGAAATAAAATCAGACAGTCATTAAAAATCTGCCTATTAATTCAATATCCTCCCATCCAATTATATCCACTACATTAGACCCTTCATTATTCTCTCCACTTTTCTTTCTGATAGACCCTGATTTTCTTCTTCTCCCCCTTCTAATAATGACTTGAACTTCTATAGCCCACACTTTTCCATTAGTATTTATTGCTTTTTTTAAATACCCGCCGCTGACTTGGATCTCTTGCCCATTCTTCAGCCATTTCACTTCATCATCTGGGTTAGCAAGTTCCACCATTAATTTGATCTTCTGTCCTTTGTCAGTCTGGTAGGCAGGTTCCAGTCTCTTGGCAAAGGCTGGGGAAGAAACAGTTTATGTAATCAAACTCTGCCCACAGGGGTTAGCTCAGTCAGTAGAGCATGAGACACTTAATCTCAGGTTTATGGGTTCAAGCCTTACATTGGGCTAACGATTCCTGCAGGGGGTTGGTCTAGATGACCCTTGTGGTCTCTTCCAATTCTACGATTCTTCAAATACTGCTAATTGTGCATTGTAATTTTGAGTGGGGGAAAAGGACCAGGAGACCTTTAATACCCTTTTCATCTTCCTATATTTTAGGGCTTGTCCACACAACAATTTAGCACAGTACTATCTTAGTTTAAAGCTAATGGACAGTGACTGGTAGGGATGGGGGAGGAATTTGATTCAGTTCAAATATAAAGGCAAATCTATCTGATTCACATTTTCTATAAAAACATGTGAACTGAAACCCACCCATTAACATTCTCCAAATGTTGCAGTGCAGTTCTCCAGGCACTGATGTGTACAAAAATACATAAAGTAGGATAAAAGATGCACAAATTGTGTATTTTGGTGAAAATAACATACAAAAATGCATTATATTAGGATAAATTGCTTTGCTAAAATATGATTATTATGCAAAATTGCCCCCCATATGTTATATTTGTACTAAAATTTGCACTAAAATGCTGGTGAATTTTCATGAGGACTTTAAAAAACTCCAATCACACGCTGATGTAGAAATATGGAGAACTGAACTTAAGATTGGAAAAATGAGAAATTGAGAGAAACCAACACTGACAGGTTCACCCATCCCTAGTAACTGGGCAGAAGCTTAACTATAATGTCCACTTCCCAACTTTCTGCTTTATGTGTTTTAATGAGAGTTACCTATGTTCTCAGCTAATTAATATCTTCAAATCATTATTGGATTATGGTAAACCACGACTCTCTTCCCTTATTCCATTTCTTCTGCTGAAGCTGCATTCTTCCACAAGACTTGCCAGAAGCACCCACTATTATCTCTTAATTTTGTATACTTCCTTTTAATGGCTACCTTTCTCATCTTGGTTCCTCATTTCTAATTCTCTAGAACCTACTGTTCTTTTCTTGATAGTAAATTGAAGCATGGGAACTGACACATACATGTGAAATGGTCTTTCATATCCCCCCAACCCCCATGGAAGAGTTTGAAAGCTGCTTCATACATTGTATTTCCCCCTAAAAAGAGGCATTTCCCATGAAGGAAAAAAGAAGAGAAGCAATCATGTTCTCTTACCTGTGCTTTTCTTCTCCTCCTTCTTCATGCGCTTGAGACGCTTCAACATACCTCGCAGATCTGTGATACCATATTGGAAAGCAATTTTTTCATATTCTGATGCAGGAGCTTTCCGGAGGATTTCCCACACGTCAACATCTGGCTGTGCTTCAGTTTTTGCCTCAATTCTGTAGAAAAGGGGCATATAGAACATTTTCTCATAAGGGACTTCAAATAGCCTGCCTATTAGATTGTGTCTCTACTGCATAAATTCCTATTTATATTAAAATACCTGTCAGTTTAGGGGACACATTGTTAGTGAGGTGCTTAAGGCATAGAAAGACTAGGTGCCTTGATGAAGCTCAGATAATGTGTCATAGTCAATGATCGGACCCTTATTTTCAAGTTCCTAAATCAATTCCTTAACAACAATACCAGTCTCCTTTACCTTGCAACAGGGGTCATGGAGACTATGATGTTAGGCAACAGGCGAGTTTTCTGTGTGGCTTTAGGGTGTGAGTTTTGAGCGAGAAAGCTCCCTTGACTTACAATTCTTAATTATATAGGAGCTCATTTGTTTAATGAGGATGAAGGGGAATATAAGTATCATAAATAAATAAATTGGTTTTTCCGTCTTGTGAGTAGAAAGTGTCAATTTCTCTTCAAAATGAAGCTTAGGCATTTATCAACCTTGTACAGATTTTAAAAACAATTAGAATGAAAGAAACTAGAAGGGAAGATAGCAACTTTGGATCCCCTGAGCTGATAATTCGCTTAAACAGTTTAGGCATCTTCTAGGCACATGAATCTGTTTATATTCTTTTTGTGAATCTATTTACTAACAAAAACAGCAGTCATGTAAAAGATTGATTAACAGTTAGCAGAGGCGAGGGAATGGAAAGCTTACCGCTGTACTGAGCGCAAGAAGCTGCTGGACTTGAGAACGATGCAGAGAAGTATTTGGAGGAGCATGCAGCATCGCCATGAGCAAGAAAGAGGGCAACATGTGTTAGCATTAGCGCCATTACTGGAAGAAGGCAGCCCTTTGATGGTAAGGACTAAGGATTTACTATAATGATGGTAAAGAAGCCACAGCACACATTAAACAATCCAGTTCTACTCAAGTCTTAGGCTGTGTACATACTACACCTCGAAAGCACATCTGAAGCGCATTTCACCCTCAGAGAATTCTAGGCACCATAGTTTATTAAGAGCTGCTGGGAATTGTAATTCTGTGAGGGGTAAACCACAACTCCAAGAATTCTTTGAGAAAAAGAATATGCTTTAAAGCAGGCACCCCCTAACTTGGCCCTCCAGCTGTTTTGGGACTACAATTCCCATCATCCCTGACCGCTGGTCCTGTTAGCTAGGGATGATGGAAGTTGTAGTCCCAAAACAGCTGGAGGGCCAAGTTTGGGGGTGCCTGCTTTATAGCGTGTTCACAGCCCTACATTTATACCAACCTAGAGGGACCACGTGAGGTACAGCTTTGCTGGAAACAGGCCTCATTTAGGGGAATGGGAATACATCATGGATATGAAGTCTTTCATTTTTTCATTTCAGATTTTGGAAAGTGCACTACTCAAGTGGTCTCACATAGCCAAGAACAAGCATAAATGTAGCAGAAGAAACCTATGTATACTCCTAGGAAGAGGTTTCTTTCTTAATTATAATGCACATCAATGGACCAGTCACAGCACAATTTACGCAGTAGGGTTTATGACTTTGCTCAGCCTGCAATTAGTGAACTTGGTTTGTAAAGGCAGAGAAAATCTGCTTAAAACAAGAATCTAACTAGCCTGCAATGCTAGATCGACATTTCCATTTCAACTCCTGTCCAGCTATCCCTGACAATTTGTTTAGGTGGAAAGAAATGAAACACTTGGGGAGTCATAGACTGCAGACATTTTTCAGGATACCTATCCTAATGGCATACCAAGTGATTATATGGCTCTTCACGCATGAAGGAGACAACAGACTGTACTCACTGTCTGTGCCCCCAATGTCCATGTGTTCAGCTGAAGGTATGTATGAAATCCTATGTACAGTCAATTTGTATACATCAAGGCTGTGTCCATAGGATTGGGAACCATGCAGAAGGCAGGGCCCCTGATCAGGCAGATAGAATCCATTATTTTAGTATATATGGAGAATTCATGATGCCAGCATGAAAAGGGCTAATGTCATGCAGATCAGTTTGCCACACAAACAAAGGGAACATAATGGAAGACAGAGCAATTGCTAAGCTCTAACAGGGCAAGTAATAAGCAATAAGTAATTAGCCTCCTGCCGATTCTTCCACTGCTTTCTGTTAGTAACAGTTAGAACTTGCATGAGTTTTACAAATAAACGGGCTGATTGTACACCAGGTCTACTCAAAAGCACATTTGACCTGCATAGTCCACCCAGATTGTCCTGTGCCTGACTTGACTCTATCTGTGCTACAAGTAGAGATATGGGGTTGGGTGTCACAAGCAGAATTTGCACTAGCACAGGTTTATGTTGAACACAGGATTTCTTCAAAACACTAGCCTTCCCACACTGGCTCCAACTAGTCACTCTATATTGGGAGGGAGGGGTATTAGATGCAGTAAGAACACCACAGTTTACCCATGAACTTGGAGGCATTGAGGTGTTTTAGACAGAACCTGTTCCACACAAAGTAAGCTGTCAATGTGTTCTAAACATGTGCGGGAGAGTTAAAAATAGTTGCATACACTCCAGCGATGGGCCTTTCCTATCCTATTACCTTAGACTGATTCAGACCTCTCAGCTGTCACCTCCTTCAAGGTCTCCCTTCACCATCTCATGTCAAAGCAGAGTGACAACTGTTCCCTTTCCTCCCAACCTCTTTCTGGCCTATGGCACCTCTGTGTCAATGTCATCTAAATTATTCTGCCATTAAATAGAGGTCCACACTCTGGAACAATATGAATAAAGTTTTACCCTTTCCAGCAGAAGCTCCAGGAACAGCGTCACTTGCTGATTAACATGGGAGAGATCCATAGTTGTGACAACTGCAGGACGTATCCTGCACCTATGGGGAGTTCTTTATCATAGATTTCCTCTGTCTACTTGCATTTCTATCCTTTGAAGAAACATTGCACATTTCCGGCAACACCACTAGAATGGAATATAAATCCAGGAACGCCTTCTGATACTCTGCTGCAACAAGTATTAAAACGGAAACCTTCATCTTCTGAATTAAATAATTCACAGTAATGGCTAGTTAACAAAGGCTGGGAAATTAAGCACAATAAGCTAGAAATAAGTCCAGCTGATTACTTCTAAGGACCAAACCAGACATGTCACCGTTCACAGAATTAGCAGTTTTTTATGGTGAATGGCTGGCAGAGGGCACCCAATCTAGCTTGGAACTCAAGTGGGAGAGTGTAGGGGACAGAATGCAGTAGACGGAATGCAGGGAACAAAGCCCCCCTATTCCTCTGTCTGCATTTCAGTCTGGATTGAGACCACACTACCTGCTAATATAATATAATACTAATTGTGTGAATGGTGTCACTTCTTCTTTTGTCCTAGACAAACGAGAACTAGGCTACACACCAGTCATGTAGAATTCCTCCAAGTTTTGAAATGATTCTCTCTCTAACTGTGAGTCAATTATGTGCCATCAGATGGAAGGCGCTATTCAGCATATTATTAATCTCAGGATATTGAGTTATAGTCAGCGTAGTAAGTACTACTAAGTAAGTAGATCCATCAGACAAGGATTTGAAACTTTAACATAATAAATTAACTTTTCAATCAATTTTAGAATCGCACCAATTTATTCCTTGGTGAGATATGCTTGAATAATAGGATGGAGATGCTAAAATATCAAGACCTGTATGACCACTGTATCAAAAAAATAAAATGAAAGGCAAAGTTTCGTATTAAACAGAACTTGGCGTCAATTTCTGGTCCATTGGCTTATACTATGACCCACATCTCAAATCGGCACACCTGAACTAAGATCCAGTCAAAACACCACTGGATCAGCATGGGATCTGGTCACAGGGAAGATGCTATTTCACTGATAAATATTATTTTAAATCAATTTACTTCATTGGGGATGTTTTAGGATTGCATTGAATCCAAAAACATGGTCAGCAAACTCTTTCCACCTTTGATGAGGAATTCAGTAGGGAAATAGGAGCACCTCAGTTGGTTAAGGGATCTGAGAAACGTCTGCATAATTCAGTAGGTAGAGGAACAAGGTTGGACGTTATGCAGGGTTGCAATGACATGGCGGACACTCTGGGGAGATGCACTGAGATAACTCAAAGTTCTGGATAATAGCATTTCTACAGCTTGGAGAGAAAAATAAATGAAAATCCTGTCCTAATTTTAAAATTGCTTCAAAAGTGATAATTAGAATATTCATGAAAGTAAACTAATTGCTTTCCATCTGTATTAACTGGATTTTAAAATAATGTCTGGGATGGGAAACCTATGCTGTTCCAAGTTTTCAAAAAGAAAAGGGGAGGTTTGTACATTCTGTCAACCCCATAGCCTTTTAACTTCCTCTGTTCCATGCAGTTCACACAGAAAAAGAAATAAAATCTTACTCTCTGTTCCAGACATCAGAATTCCAAGATAAGTTGCCAGATGGAAGACACAACAGGACAGCAAAGTACAGACAGGAAGATTATAAGGCAGAGAGAGAGAGAGAGACAGAGAGGCAGACGAAGAAGAGCAAGGGAAGAGGAGACAAAGAAAATGAAAATATATATAAGGAGTCAGAATGAAAAAGAAATCTTAATCAAAGCTGATAATTCTTTGTTACAGACTATGAGTCTCATCCCCTTTCTCTCCACCCCCACCAGTTGCTCAATAATTTCTGGAACTTGTTTCCTCCTCCCAACATGAGACCGTAAAACAGTTTCTGCAGAGTGACGTTTCTCCTGTTTGTTCTCTGTGCACAAAAAAAGAGAGATCACTTTTCTTTTGGTCCTAAAAAGCTTCAGTTTCTTCCCTCTTTGCAAACTGAATAATTAAGCACATGCACAATGAGCAACAGGAACTCCCACATTAGGCAGGTAATTTTCACAGACCATACGGATTGCCACAGCTGACAGGCTTGAGAGACCTAGTACAACCACGTGAATGCAAATGTAAGAATGACAAAGACAGTTACTCTAGATCAGCCTCTCTCAACTTGGGTCCCTAGATGCTGTTGGACTGCACTCCCAATGTCCCTGACTGCTGGCCATGCTGGCCAGGAATGATGGGAGTTGTAGCGCAACAACATCTAGGGTCACAAGGTTGAGAAAGACTGATCTAGACCTTCAGCCTTTTGTACCATCATTTTACAGATGGCAGCGTGCTCACCTCTTTCTCAGCAAGGCACTGAAATCCAGCTCTCTGCCTTCTTCATGTCCATCCGCACTGTGCAGTATAGCAAGTAGCATTAATAATAAACAGAAGAGAAACAGAATGCAGTAAAAGCAGAAACAATAGCTTCACACAAAGATGTAGATTAAAGCATCTTCATGCTGAAGATAAAAGTCAAATAAGTTTCACATGCATTTTAAGAGACCCCTCCCCACAAAAAAAGCGATATACTTCTGCTGATCCAACATTAGTAGCATAGAATTTTGTGATTATATGAGTACCGTCTCTCTAAAAGTGACTTATGGACATATTTTGTTCAGGCTAAAATGCAGTCAGGCCTTGTTTTCTCTGATCCTGCAGGATAGGAAAGATCTTGCATACAGTGAACCACATCCACACAAAATGTTACACCTCCTACAACAGGCCATCCTGTGTTGACAGGAGAGAGCAGGAAGAATTGAGGAAACAGAAGCCCGTTTGACTCAAATTATACTCCAGGAAAACCACAGTATTTTGCTTCCGTTATTGTTTCAGGCTGTAATGGTTATGGGTGGGTTACTCGTGCATAAATTGCCTCCACTTCAGTTAGATCGTTTGCTCAACCATGTTTAGGGTTAGAGCTCGCCCTCCGTGACCTGTTAGTCACTTGCAGAATCCGTCAGTGGGCGTTTCTTGAATCTCTTCCAGCATAAAAGCTGTTTGACCCCAAGTCTCCACCTATGTTCCCTGCGTGGAACGCGTCTGCGCAAGTAAGGGGACGGCAAGGGCGTGCCAGCGCTCTCTCCGCTGGTCTCGGTTGAAGGGTCTTGGAGCCCTGACACCGATTCCTCCATCTCCCTCTCCTCTCTATTGGTGTCACGCTGAATTCCTTCCCCCCCCCCGACTGGTTCCCTCTCCGGCATCGCTCTGGAGCCCTGCCTCCGCTTTTCTCTCTGATGTCAGTTCCCTGACACAGACCTTACCCACATAAAATAGCCCAAAGTTGTTCTTGCCTCCATATATTGCTATGGGGAAAGTGAAAAATAATACAATAGCCCAAACCAATAAAAAAATTAAATGAACTAGAATGAAATTCAGCAGTTTATCAGCCTCAAAGGGTAGATGAAACAGTTGTGTCTGTTTCCAAAAAGCTGCCAGTGATAAAGGCAAACATTATTCCCCTTTACAGTATTCTACATTATTGTAGCTAACTGCTAAGAAAGCCCTTATCCTAGTTTATACTAACCTAGAATCACAAAAAGAATGGAACTCTATTGGGGGGAAAACAGGGCTTCTGTGGCAGTTCTCAAAATGCAGGGTCGCAGTGGTGAAGATGTGAATGGTGAAATCCATGCATATTCAAGAGAAATAGGTGAATACAAAAAGCATTCATGCAGTCATTAAGAAAGCACCATTTCCAGAACACTCTCTTCAAGGAAATGAATCTGTCTCTCATGGATGCCACTGCTCCCTCTCCCAATTGTTCCCTCTGTGGTATTTTATCTTGTTAAGTCGCTTTGAGACTTTATTTTGTAAAAAGCAAGTAACAAATGCGATAAATTAATAAATACATGGCTTGTGATAGCCACACTAATTCAGGGACTATATGCTAAGGCTCCAATCAGCAGCATAGCTAGTGGATTTAAAGGTATGCATGTGTTCCAAAGGACAAGCATTTTAATTAATCAGTGTTAGATTTCTATAGAAGTTAAAGGTAAAGGACCCCCGAAAGTTAAGTCCAGTCGCAGACGACTCTGGGGTTGCGGCACTCATCTCGCTTTACAGGCTGTCCACAGACAGTTTTTCCGGGTCATGTGGCCAGCACGACTAAGCTGCTTCTGGCGCAACGGAACACTGAAACCAGAGCAGTGCATGGAAATGCCGTTTACCTTCCCGCTGGAGAGGTACCTATTCATCTACTTGCACTTTTGGCGTGCTTTCGAACTGCTAGGTTGGCAGGAGCTGGGACCAAGCAATGGGAGTTCACCCCATTGCAGGAATTCGAACTGCTGACCTTCTGATCGACAAGCCCAAGAGGCTCAGTGGTTTAGATCACAGCACCACCTGCGTCCCATTTCTATACTACCCATCAACTAAGTCCTTTGGGTAGTTTTTACACACAAAATTTAGGCAGTGTGGCCACTGAGCGACAGTTCATCATGAAGACCGAGGCTGAACACCAGATTAAATGTGGCTACCTGGCGAAAGCTCCAGTCATCCGTCTCCCTCCTCCCATCATGCTCCTGAATAAGAGAATGACAAAACACAGAATTCAGTTGGGCACAACTTCACTCAGTCCAACAGCATTTTCTTACTCAACATCTTCCCAACTTTGATAGACAAACACCTAGGGATTCTAAAAGCAAAGGAAGCTTTATTCTGTGAATAATTGCGAGGCAATATTCAAATTAACTGGGTGGTGGGGATTGTCTCCAAGTAGATTGTGACTCTGAGCTAGCAAGAAATCAGAACCTTATTTCTCACAACCCCAAGTTCAGTTAAGCAGAGCCAGGTGTTAAAGACATATAGTTGGAATTTAAAGAGACAGAATTCACAGTCCTTTCACATAAAAGTCCTGGTTATCCCAATCTTTCTTTCTTTCAGCAGCCCATTTAAGGGCAAAGAAGTGCCTTTTCGTTATTACAACTTGAGGTTGTGAGAACTAAACAATGAGGAGTCATAAACCCTTGCCAGTCTCCTACTAATGCTCCAGGAACCCACCAGTATATTCTGATCTACTTTTGTTTACCCTGACCTAGCCAATGGAGTCTCTATCAGCCTTGCATGATTTAGATGGGGGCACATTTTTCATATCCATTTTGTGATGCAGATGGGTTGCACATCCCCACCTGTTTTCTAGGACTTTGATGTGTGGCTACTATGTGTGCATCACCAGTTCTATGCAACACCTTCCTGCGTGCAAAGCTACCATTGGATCGTGTGTATGCAGAGGTGGGACATATTTGATATTAGCATCCACGTTTACTTTTACCAAAGTGTTCACTCACGTTAGCTGACCGGTACAAACATTTCTGAGGATACTCACCCACGTCGGAGTGCTGAGCGGAAGTCCATCTCCCCTGCTGCAGGTGCCTCTGTAACAACATAGATTGCAAAAAGAAAAAAGAAAAATTGTAGTAATGAAAATATATTTGCATCCAAGGCACCAACAGCCACACTGTAAACATTCTCAAAATCTTTCCCTCAAAAAACATGAGGGGAAGTAACCATACCTTTCATTTTGGTTACTAACTTGGAGGCTGGATAAATTATATTTTTGTGTTCACCGCAGCACCTTCCTATAGGTGTCTACTCTACTCACAACCACAATGGGACTACACAGGTGAGTGTGTATAGATTTCAGCCTTGGGAGCTTTCTCTTTTATAGTTCTGGCATTGATGTTTTCCCTGCTTTTCTTCCAGCTGTCCCCACTGGGAAAAGCTGAGCAATCACACCCCCATTTTGCTTATGTTCTAGCTCTCATTCTTCTTTTTGCAACATAGTTTTTATTAATTTTCATTTTTAAACTGATTCACATGGTTGCACTGAGATAAATCTTTGTTTACATTATAGCATATGACCTGCAACAATTACATAAAATAAAAATAAAAAACAATAAACAAGCAGATAAACGTTTCAGGATATGTTACCAAAGTTGTGCCAAAGGGGATGAAGTGGGTTATTGGCCTGTTTATGTTCTTGTTTTTAGTGCACTTTTTTTAAAACTTGTACTTTTGTGTTGTGAACCTGAGGTCTTCAGATGGAGGATGTTATGAAAATTTAATAAATAAATAATAAATAATAATTGCCAAAATTGTTACAGATATGAAATGATGTGTAATAACGTGTATTGCTTAGATTGGCGACCAACTGATGGGAGAACTGTTTGGTTTTATATAGTATTTCATGCATGCCAGACTGTGCTGCAAACTATGGATACCGTTCTACCATATGCCTGGTTATTTGTATAATAGGAGACTGCATAAAATCGTCATGTTTCTTTTGGCCTCTTGCAACTTCTTCTAATAATGTTGTTTGCCAATTTTCAATATACCATATGTCCATGGTTAATAATTGTTCTTGTAGTGGTTAACAGATATATTATAAGTTCCTTGTTTTTAATTTGCAACATATCATGACAAGTTGAGCCAGTCCTAGGGTCATGGGGACTGTCTGCCCATAATCAAATTTATTTCTGTAAATACATTTTTCCTGATTTTTTTCAATTTTTGGACACTCCTACCACATGTGTTAATATTCCCCAATAGTGGGACATCCTCTCCAACACATTGGGGAACTGTTTGGTTTTATATAGGCTAGAAACCTGGGTGTTAAATTCCAGCCATATACAATTTGAAGAACTCTTTCTCTGGGGGTTGCCAATATGGTTTTGTATGGCACTTTTGTCCACAGTCTGTTCCACGCCTCTTCTTCAATTTTTAAGCCCCAATTCAGTTCCCACCATCTTCTCAAATTGTGCTGAGAGCAAAATTGAACATCTATAATAGATGTATACAAAGATAGTATTAGTTATTTTGGTGTTTTTTTTGCTATTTTGCCAAAAGCCCATGATATTTGAACGGATGTAATACCATAAATATTTTCCAATATTCTGACACATTTAGGGCCAAATCCTTTTTTTAAACCACTCCAATTAAATACTTTGGTTTCACATAGTCAAATGCTTTAAACATATCTAATGATAAACACACCAGGGGTGATTTTTTTTGTCCTATTTGATCTGTTTAAATGTGATTCTTCCTGTATGCATGGCCCTCTCATCAGCGCCTTTATTTCCCCCTACAATAGGTAAATAGACCACAGCCTAGCTCTCATTGTTCTGGTTTTGTACTAAGGTGCTGAAACAACAGTGAACACATTTCATTTGCCTTTTAATCAGCGACAGAAACTTTTGCAACTGAGATGCGTTAAAAGCGGTAACTGCACGATGCCTTTAGAGTAAAATTGTTGGTCAAACTAGTCATCTAAAAATACTGCAAGTTCCTGTATTTGAGGGGAGTCAGAGAATTGGGCTTCTAGCACAGTCCTACTTACTCTTTCAAATCTTGTGTGGGGAAGCACTGTGTGCGGTAAAATTCATTTTCCCTTCTTTGCACTTCCTCCTTTAGAAGTGAACCTAAATAGAGCCAGGGTTTATATTCTGACATTTTTATTTTTTTTTTACTTTTGCTGACTTAACTGACCAGGACTAGATGGAGATACAGAATTCATCTCCATTCAATTTGCTTGCAGTCAATTTCCATTTTTTAAGACTGTTTGTTTTAAAACAATTTGCTTGTTTTAAGATTGCCAAGATTAAAAAACCACAACCACAAACAAGACATGACTTTGATTTTTCAGATAGGTTTGTTAAATTAGACTCCAAAAGAGACAGTCCAGCCAGAAACCGTGTCAAGGGTTAGCCTAGTTAATATTCAAATACTTAATAGTTCTCTTAACTGAATCCACAATGAAGTTGTCATTATGTTCCTTAAAATCTGTTGCAAAGATAGGAAACATTTATATGTTTTGTTTTAAAATGCATATTTTCTTTCTTTTTTAAGTGTTCAGAAATATGTATTTACATGAAAAAATTGTGCAATTTTACAGATCAATGTGGAAACAGGATGGAACAGACGTATAAGTTGATGGATTCAAAAGTGAAATGGAACAGAATAAGACTGATTCACCATCCCTAGTATGAAAGATCTTGGAAGCTCTTAAATGTATCCCTTAAAATAAAGGCTACCCTTTGAATTATTAAATATCTCCACAACAGGGGATGTCTGGCAACTCAAATGACAAGTGGGGGAGATCTTTAACTACAGTTAATCGTACCATTTCTTGCTCGCCCACCCAGAACTCTCATTCTTACTCTTTTACCAAGTGGCCTCAGTGATCCCCCTCCCCAGTTGATGTAGCTTTTCTAATCAGTGCTTATCTCAGAAATATTATCACCATGAAGAAAGGAGGGATAGCTACTCCAGCCATGCAAGGCACCTCTGCCATTATGAAAAATCATCTTACCATTTACAACGAGGCTAAAATTACAGCTATCAAACTTGTCTTTCGTAGCCGCTTCACATCTGTATGCTCCTGCATAAGCCATTTTTGCTTCAATGATTTGCATTTCAAAGACATAAATCTTAAAAGAAGAAGAAGAAATAAATGGACCATTTCACACAAGGCATTTTGCATTCAGATCTCCTGCATTGCAGGGGGTTGACTACATGACACTTGCTGTTCCTTCCAACTCTGTAATTCTACGATTCTATGTGTGCCTGCCTGCCTGCCAAGAGCACTGAACTCCTCTTGTGTCTTTGAGAAGCCCAACAAGCATTCTTCATTCTCATCTATTAAATACCTACACATTCACTCTTTCCTCCTCGCTTCTCCAGATTGAAAATGTTTTTTGCATCTTCTTCTCCAAACCTTCCAGTTGCCAAACTTTCGCCATTACCACATATAGATTTGGCAGTGTATCTAATCTTCTTTTAAAGCCATCTAGGGTGGTGGCCGTCACTGTCTCCTGTTGGAGCAAGCTTCATGGTTTAACTCTGCACAGTTTTTGCCCAATAGAAAGAGTAGCTTTTAATAAACTTTTGTGACACAAGAGGAATGTAGGGTAGCTAGTGTATGCAACTCCTGGCATTTCTACTGCAGAGGAAAGATTTTCTTTAGCCTTGAAACAGCAAAAAAAATAAAAAATGCTAAAAATAAAAAGATGGAAGGGTCAGTCTGTGAGTTGTACCTTGTTATTTCGGTCATAATTCTCATGAAGCTGGAGGTGTTTCCCCACTTTGCTTCCCAGGTCCATCCACTTCCCCTTGAACCATTTCACAGAAGGCTTCTTCAGGAGGCTTTCGCCTGCCACTTTGGCAGTGAATGTAATGTTCCCACCTTGAGAAGGAAATATATTAAGGTGAACGTGTGATCTGAGGTGTAACAACTGGAGAGAGAGAGCCAGCCAGCCAGCCAGCCAGCAGAAGCATCATTTCCACCCATCCCAGCTCTAGGCTATGCACTTACCAACAGTCACTTCTCCATCTTGTGGCCGAGTCACAAAGACACCAATAGGATCCACAGGCACCTCTTGCTGGGCTTCTGTAGGAAGAACTGGAAAGCAAATGAATGACCTTGGCCTTTGATAATGAGATACGGGTCTTTAGGACCAGCCCACTGCATTGTATCATGTGTTCTAGACTACAGTGTGGATATTTCACGCTACTTCCAAGCTGCCCACAGTATATGTTTCTACGTATAGAGCTATTCCTTTGAGATGCTCCATTAACTCTCACTTCGCAGGCCTATTTCTAAACTGTTTCAACAGATCTTGCCCTCCACGTGTCCCACCCCTGGCACATGCCGCGGGGACGAGGCCGAGCGCGGAGCCCAGCGCCTGCTCCTCCTCCCCGCAGCATGTCCCACTGGGCAGGACGCATCACATGACACCATGTGCTGCATCATGTGATGTCACATAATGCACCCCCCAAAATGTGGGGGGCAAGTTTGCATCCCTGCCTGGAACCCCTGGAATCACACATTGTTCGGAGATTGAGGTGCAACAACACAACTGGTCAAGCTGTGCTTGAGATGTTGACTTGTCAAAATGGCCCCCTTCCCTCCAATGCACTGACAGACTTTAATTCTATGGGAAGGGGGCCAAAATTCCACAGATGACAACTTGAGTGCACATTTGTGCGTACCGATAACGTTTTGACAGGTTAGAGTGGGGTGACAGTTCAGTGCCAGAGTACATGCTTTGCAATTAGGGATATAAGAAGGCATTTTCTGTTCTGTCATGGATTCGCTGCATGCAACTGTATTTCCATTCCACTGGAGTTCATCTTCTACCAAAATCTATGTTATATAATTTCTTGCTGTCCGTTGTGACAAAGTTATGTAACATACATTATGTCATCGTTACATTATTGCACTCCATTCATTTCAATGTAAAGAAAACACAATGCAAGTAGATTACATATTGTTTGAGGACTGAAAGCAACAGCAAATGCTGATCGTATTTGCTGGACTGATTCTCCATCATCCCTATTTGCAACTGAAAGGCCCTGAGCTCAATCCCTGGAATCTCCAGGCAGGCCTGGGAAAGACTCCTGTCTGAAACTCTAGCTGTTGCTAGTAAATGAGTTTGATAGACCCATTATATGGCTTTGGAATGGAAATAGAGTTGCATGCAGCGAATCCAGGGCAGAACAGAAAATGCCTTCTTATATTTGTAGAAGATGGCTTCCTATGCCCCTACGTGTAAAAGGAAAACAGTGTGTGATTTACAATGTATTTGGACCAGTAAATAGGGACAGTTGAAGTGCATGCACAGGATTGCGTTTTGTAATACATATTATACGGTGCTGCAAGTGTCTCTGTTTTTCCCTTTGGTACAAAGACACATTTATTTGACACATGTACAAAGTAATATATGAACTGGTGCCCGTTTGTACATTTAATATAGCCAGGGCTTTTCCCCCAGCAGGAACCCACTGGAACTCAGTTCCAGCACCTCTCAGGTGGGCGCCATTGCCATTCTTAGAGAACAAGGGAGGTGTTCGTGGTGAGTTGCAGCACCTCTTTTTCTAGAAAAATAGCCCTGGATGTAGCTCACAAGTTCATTATTGTTCTTCTCTTGCTAGTTACTATTTTTAACTATTCCTACTTTCCCCATTGAGCCTATTATTTTATTATTTTCGTTATTCCATTATTCTAACTAGAGGGAGACTACTACCATCACATCTTGTTTACCTTCTGAACTCTTGCTATCACCTGTAGGTTCATTTGAGATAGTTGGCTGAGAAGTATCTGCTCCTTTAGGTGCATCTGAAACAGCTGGTTGAGGAGCAGGTTCAGGAGGAGGAGGGGTCTCGTCTACCTTTTCTAGAAAGGAAGGGAATCAAAGAAAAGTAATTAAAAGCCCCATGTTATTTTCTATATAAAAAAATGTTTTATTTCAGTTTCGCAATAAGAATGAATAAGGGACATGCTGAAAACCTGGTGCTTTTCAGCAAAGTATAGTGTATTATTTTAAATGGTGTCTCATGTTACATGCATTATCCTACGGTATGTGCACAATAGGATCCAAATAAGCAATGAATAAATTCATACCTTTTGAGCAGAATGCATGCTCAGATGTTGCAAAATTTGAGCAAATGATGCAAAATTGCATCATTTATGCATCTGTCAATAGAACTGGTCTTACATTTTTGCTTTTTAGGGTTTGAAATTTTATTTTAAGAAGGCTTTAATGATATAAGTTAGAAACTTGGAAATATTTGAGCAGCTAAAACACTTGATGCTAAAAGTGGGGGAAGTGTGGCTGTAGAGCACAAGATTATTATTATTTGTGGGTTTTCTTTCCTGCTCTTACATGAACTTTGCAATGAACAAAGTAGACTCTTTTTAGAACAGTTAAGCCCTGGCCACACAGGCAACTCAGTTTCTGAAGAAGGCTTAATATCTTTGAAGGAATATACCATAATGAGAGAAAAGATGAAAATGAAAAAAAGATTAGCTGCCTTGTTTCTGTCAAGACACCCAGACAAGAGTGTATCGTACAATTGTTTTCTCAAACCTGTTCTCTGTAGGGTTGTTGTCCGGAATGATTTAGCTGCATAAAACTGCAAGTGAACTGGGGCAGCATTCTTGCTTGTTCCTTCTCAGGGAAAACTGAAATGCCTTTCACCCTTAAAATTGATGTCTCAATCATGCCCTTGACTGCAGAGAGACCAATATGCGAGGGTAGATTGTTGTGGAGTGCTGGGTCATTCATGTATTGTCAGGGCCATAAAACAATGCTTGACTGTTGAGTTTTCGTCCAAGACAAAACCACAACCCTGGTACCATGCATTATAATTTATCCCATTTGGACTAATGGCCTTATTTGCAAATTATACCCAGTTAGCAAGAAAGTACTTTCCCAGTGAGGAGAGAACCATTAGCTCAATAATTTATGTCTTAAACGCTTTTGAGAAAAGCCTGATGAAATAACCACTCCATCATAATGTCTCTAATGAGGCTGTGTGCATCCACGAACCATCTTGAACCCCATTTACCTGGTTCTTTGACTTTGAGTTCAAATTTGACCTTCGAACTTCCAGCAATGACAGCATATGTCACATCATCCTCTTTTCCAACACTATTGATGGTCAGTGAGTGTTTGTTCCCCTCTGACTTGATGACATACTTGTCACTTGCAGCGATTTCTATTCCATTTCGCTGCCACTTCACCTTGATACCTGTCTTCTCTGTCTCTGCTTCAAAAACAGCAACACCTCCTGCGACGACATCTGTGGTCTTTGGCTTCTTGATGAATGCAGAAGCTAAAGAGGACATGAAAAGGTTTATTTTCCGCAGCAAGGCTGACAAATGCATGCAGATCTGCCCTCCCCACCCCCTCTTTGTATTGGATAACAAAAAGAATAAGACTAATCTGTGAGTAATCAGAAGAATAACTTGAGCATGAAACATGTTCCTTTGGGGGACTGTTGCGTTTTTAAGATTTTTTTTATATGGCGGGAATTTCATCTCATTTAGTCTAGTTAGAAATGTTGACAATTTTAAATTTATTGCTCATAAAAGCACAATACAGAAATTCTGAATTGCTAACATCATTTTGACATATGCTTGCCAACACCCTATCCCATTTTTGTGTAGAATTCCTCATTCACAACTTGTATTTGTTTAAATCACTATTTCACACTAAACTGTTTCCAGCTTCTACAAATCCTGTTTATTTTTTGCTTGAGCAGCTCTGTTAATTCCTGGCAAAGCCCTATTGAGAGAATTGGTTTATATTTTCCATAATAGTTTGTCTATGAAATAAATAATGTTTTAAATAAATGTTGTTGTTGTTTAGTCGTTTAGTCGTGTCCGACTCTTCGTGACCCCATGGACCAGAGCATGCCAGGCACTCCTATCTTCCACTGCCTCCCACAGTTTGGTCAGACTCATGTTTGTAGCTTTGAGAACGCTGTCTAACCATCTTGTCCTCTGTTGTCCCCTTCTTCTTGTGCCCTCAATCTTTCCCAACATCAGGGTCTTTTCCAGGGAGTCTTCTCTTCTCATGAGGTGGCCAAAGTATTGGAGCCTCAGCTTCACGATCTGTCCTTCCAGTGAGCACTCAGGGCTGATTTCCTTAAGAATGGATACGTTTGATCTTCTTGCAGTCCATGGGACTCTCAAGAGTCTCCTCCAGCACCACAGTTCAAAAGCATCAATTCTTCGGCGATCAGCCTTCTTTATGGTCCAGCTCTCACGTCCATACATCACTACTGGGAAAACCATAGCTTTTACTATACAGACCTTTGTTGGCAAGGCGATGTCTCTACTTTTTAAGATGCTGTCTAGGTTTGTCATTGCTTTTCTCCCAAGAAGCAGGCGTCTTTTAATTTTGTGACTGCTGTCACCATCTGCAGTGATAATGGAGCCCAAGAAAGTAAAATCTCTCACTACCTCCATTTCTTCCCCTTCTATTTGCCAGGAGGTGATGGGACCAGTGGCCATGATCTTCGTTTTTTTGATGTTGAGCTTCAGACCATATTTTGCACTCTCCTCTTTCACCCTCAATAAAAGGTTCTTTAATTCCTCCTCACTTTCTGCCATCAAGGTTGTGTCATCTGCATATCTGAAGTTGTTGATATTTCTTCCAGCAATCTTAATTCTGGCTAGGGATTCATCCAGCCCAGCCTTTCACATGATGAATTCTGCATATAAGTTAAATAAGCAGGGAGACAATATACAGCCTTGTCGTACTCCTTTCCCAATTTTGAACCAATCAGTTGTTCCATATCCAGTTATAACTGTAGCTTCTTGTCCTACATAGAAATTTCTCAGGAGACAGATGAGGTGATCAGGCACTCCCATTTCTTTAAGAACTTGCCATAGTTGGCTGTGGTCGACACAGTCAAAGGCTTTTGCATAGTCAATGAAGCAGAAGTAGATGTCTTTCTGGAACTCTCTAGCTTTCTCCATAATCCAGCGTATGTTTGCAATTTAGTCTCTGGTTCCTCTGCATCTTCTAAATCCAGCTTGCACTTCTGGGAGTTCTCGGTCCACATACTGCTTGAGCCTTCCTTGTAGAATTTTAAGCACAACCTTGCTAGCGTGTGAAATGAGCGCAATTGTGCAGTAGTTGGAGCATTCTTTGGCACTGCCCTTCTTTGGGATTGGGATGTAGACTGATCTTCTCCAATCCTCTGGCCACTGCTGAGTTTTCTAAACTTGCTGGCATATTGAGTGTAACACCTTAACAGCACCATCACTTCCACTGGCCTTGTTATTTGCAGTGCTTTCTAAGGCCCATTTGACTTCACTCTCCAGGATGTCTGGCTCAAGGTCAGCAACCACACTACCTGGGATGTATGAGCCATCCATATCTTTCTGGTATAATTCCTCTGTGTATTCTTGCCACCTCTTCTTGATGTCTTCTGCTTCTGTTAGGTCCTTACCACTTTTGTCCTTTATTATGGTAATCTTTGTACGAAATGTTCCTTTCATATCTCCAATTTTCTTGAACAGATCTCTGGTTCTTCCCATTCTGTTGTTTTCCTCTATTTCTTTGCATTGCTCGTTTAAGAAGGCCTTCTTGTCTCTCCTTGCTATTTTTTGGAAATCTGCATTCAATTTCCTGTATCTTTCACTATCTTCCTCACATTTTGCTTGCCTTCTCTCCCCCGCTATTTGTAAGACCTCGTTGGACAGCCACTTTGCTTTCTTGCATTTCTTTTTTATTGGGATGGTTTTCGTTGCTGCCTCCTGTATAATGTTGCGAGCCTCCATCCATAGTTCTTCAGGCACTCTGTCCAGCAAATCTAAATCCTTAAACCTGTTCCTCACTTCCACTGTGTATTCATAAGGGATTTGGTTTAGATTGTATCTTATCGGCCCAGTGGTTTTTCCTACTTTCTTCAGTTTAAGCTTGAATTTTCCTATAAGAAGCTGATGATCTGAGCCACAGTCAGCTCCAGGTCTTGTTTTTGCTGACTGTATAGAGCTTCTCCATCTTTGGCTGCAGAGAATATAATCAATCTGATTTTGATGCTGCCCATCTGGTGATGTCCATGTGTAGAGTTGTCTCTTGTGCTGTTGGAAAAGCGTGTTTGTGATGACCAGCTTGTTCTCTTGACAGAACTCTATTAGTCTTTGCCCTGCTTCATTTTGATCTCCAAGGCCAAACTTGCCAGTTGTTCCTTTTATCTCTTGATTCCCTACTTTAGCATTCCAATCCCCTATAATGAGAAGAACATCCTTCTTTGGTGTCACTTCTATAAGGTCTTGTAAGTCTTCATAGAACTGGTCAATTTCAGTTTCTTCACCACCAGTAGTTGGTGCATAAACTTGGATTACTGTGATGTTAAAAGGTCTGCCTTGGATTCGTATTGAGATCATTCTATCATTTTTGAGATTGCATCCCAGTACAGCTTTCGCCACTCTTTTGTTGACTATGAGGGCCACTCCATTTCTTTTACGGGTTTCTTGCCCACAGTAGTAGATATGATAGTCATCCGAACTGAATTCGCCCATTCCCGTCCATTTTAGTTCACTGATGCCCAGGATATCAATATTTATTCTTGCCATCTCATTTTTGACCACATCCAACTTACCCAGGTTCATGGTTCTTACATTCCAGGTTCCTATGCAATATTTTTCTTTACAGCATTGGACTTTCCTTTCGCTTCCAGGCATATCCGCAACTGAGCGTCCTTTCGGCTTTGGCCCAGCCGCTTCATCAGCTCTGGATCTACTTGTACTTGTCCTCCGCTCTTCCCCAGTAGCATGGTGGACGCCTTCCGACCTGAGGGGCTCATCTTCCAGCGTCATAACTTTTATATGCCTGTTGTCTTTGTCCATGGAGTTTTCTTGGCAGGGATACTGGAGTGGCTTGCCGGTTCCTCCTCCAGGTGGATCACGTTTGGTCAAAACTCTCCACTATGACCTGTTCATCTTGGGTGCCCTGCTCGGCATAGTTCATAGCTTCTCTGAGTTATTCAAGCCCCTTCGCCATGGCAAGGCAGTGATCCATGAAGGGGTTATACAAGTGCTATTGGACTCCAATTCCCATTCGCCCCACAGGCAAGCATGACAAAGTGCTGGAGCTGCAGTCTAGCAGCATCTGTCAGTCCACCCTGTGCTCTTGCTGTTTAAACATCTGGGAAGACTCATACAAAACAAGTCCCCAGAAGGCAGAACTCTATTTGTGCAGCTGAGTGAAAGCACCAGACAACTTGATCCATTGTGTTTGCACTATGGGTATTAATATTTAAAATCCCCTTCCAATGGACATTAAGTAGCTCTTTTAATACTCATTAAATTCATATGATATGCAGAAATGTACACATATCACAGATGCTAAAACACAGAAAAAGGAGGTGCAGGGACACAGGGAGATCAAAGCATATGTGGGGATTGGTACTGTGCTGCTCTGCACCAGGGAGCTTTTTCGCAGTCTCTCTAGCACAATTGGGAGTCAAGCCATTTTGGCAGATTACCAGGAAGCACAAACATCTACCATTTGGCTCCTTTCCCCATAGCATTGGGTTTAAAAAGATTTAGGGAAATATTTATGTTGAAGCCCAGTTATCATCACTCATCCTATTAGCCTCAAAAGCTTTTGTAAATATGTTAACTGCTTGACAACAATGCAGCCTGTAAAAGTTCCAACTTTTAAATGGCATCTTTTCAGCTGCAGTCGGGAACTCCCTGCTGTGCTGCAGGGCTGTTCACAAGAGGGAGGTTTTCTATTTATATACTATTTTTTTAAAAAAATCAAGCTGCTGTAGAGTTGAAACACACTGCAACTCACAGGTAAGATTCACACATTATGTTTTTCTGTCATCATGATGTTATCTCACATTGTTCTTCTCATACATCACTTCAGCTATTCTGTAGAAATGACTCAGCTTTACAAACAAATAAAAATAGTCTCCTTCCCTGAACTTGGATATCTAATATCTCTTTCTCTTAATCATCCTGTAATATCCAGTCCCATTCCATTTAAGGTAATTCTTAATAGTTCTTCCTGAAGTATAGCCATCTCAACATGTTGCTGCCAAATGATTAGTCAAGTGCCTTCTCCATAAAGCTTTCGTGTTGTACTCTGGTAAACTAGTACAGCGTCCAGCCAGAAGGACACTGAGAATTTGTGTCCTCTCAGATGTCTCCAGTTCTTCCATGGCAGTTATGCCATGCTGTGCCCGAACCCCTGGACTGCTACCATCTTAAATCAAATGTTTAGATAACTTCCAATTATTGTGCAGTTGATACTCTAGCCTTAGCTGTGCAAACATACTAATTATTGAGAAAAAAATTGATTTCATGCAACGTCACAGTCAATGTTAAGGATATGACAGAATATGGATCAATTAACCAGAAGATTGTGTATTTTACCAAATCACATCTCTTGGTTGCTTAAATTTGCATTGTCACAATTTCATCCAATGAGCATAAAAACTAGTTCCAGAACTTCTTAAAAGCCAACAAATTAACAGATGGCTTAATTCCAGCCCCCGCTTTGAGCTTGCAACCCTGCATCAAATGCCCCCTTGGCCCCCCTCTGATTGGCTCCGGGGCCATAAATACCCCATGCAGGCTGCATACCTTAGGTGATTTCTCACTGAGCTCTGCAGTCTGCAAAAACTACAGTCACTGGATTGTCCTGCATAATTTTGCCCTTGGACCCACTCAAGACTGCTAGCTCTTCCCTTAGCCAGGACTTGAATTAAAGAAGAAAAAAGTAAGGTAATCGAATTATTGAAACCCCCCCAATTTTAGGTGAGTCATGGTCCCCCCTACACCCATTTAAAAGGGGTTTCCCTCCGGCCCCTCTTAATTTGATGATCCCCAGCAAAGCTCTGGGCTTTAGTTCACTCAGGCTCATATACGCATTCCCCCCTCCAAAGATTAGATTTTTGAATGGGAGAATCCCTGTTCCTTTATTTAGTTTTACTTCCTGTGAATTCCAGCACAGCCATGGCACACATAAAAATAAATGATAATAGTATTTTCTTCCAATTTGCCTCCAATCAACAAAATAACTGCCCATGAGTTTGGCATGTACATTTGAATGCTCCAAATGTGTCAGTGAAGGAACTTGTCTAAGTGTTTTGCTCTGGAGCTATATAACGTTACTATAAATTCCTTAGCTGAAAAGAGGCAAAGGCACTTTCTGCACTTATAGGCTTAGCTACCCCTTGATCCCAACTTGTCAAGTCTCGCTATCTTACATTCTTCTTCCCCTTCAGCAGCTGAGGCTGTAAATTCCAGTAACATGAGTAAAAGGCTAGCAATAAGATGGACACACACACACACACACACACACACACACAGCCTTACTTTATAACCTTGTGTATATAATTGTTCTGTACATCTGTTGTGCCACTGGTGCAATAATGCAAAATAATTATATTTATATCTCCCTCCCTTTTTACAGTTCTTCTAAATCTGCAGATAAAAACAAGTAATACTTAATGTATGACTAAAGAATTACATAACCTTCAAGCTCTTCAAAAAGAAAACCTAGTAAAACATTCCAGTCTGTGAATCTAATTATGCCTCACTTAGATTCCAAGAGGAATTTAAAAAGCACAAAGAGACTTACGGCAGGTTAAAGGCCAACAAATGTATTACCGCATAAGCTTTTATAGACTAGAATCTGAAAGCTTAAAACTAGTGCAATAGTCTTTAAAAGTGCCATGGAACTCACATATCTTTTTTTTTTGCATTCTCTTTATTAATTTTCATTACACACCAATACACACAAGACAAATTCATCACAAACAAAAAATAAGCCAAACAACACGGCTAAATAGGGGGGGGGGAGAACAAAAACAACATATAACTAATTGACTTCCCTCCACCTCGGTTTTGGGTTATATAATAAAGGATTTTTTCCGACGTTTATCTTTAAGACTTCTGCACATCGGAGGGTTATATTTAGCCTACTGTGATCTTTAGATTTTTAAAATCTGCTTCAATATATGTTATGAATTTATTCCATTCCTTAATAAACATTGTTTCTTTCTGATTTTTTGTGTTATTTTTGCCAATTCTAAGTATACGAATAGTTTACTTTGCCAATCTCTTACTGTTGGGATACTAATTGACTTCCAATTTTGTGCTATTAATATTCTAGCAGCTGTTGTTGCATACTGGAATAAAGTCATGGAACTCACATATCTACTACAATGGAAATTATTACAGAGAATGCAACGGTTTTTCTGAAAAACGTGAACACCACTGCTGTTTGCAAGACTCTCTCTTGTTTACTTATCAAAAGCAGTTTTCTCCTTGAAAACCCAGTCACAGTGCCTAAAGTTCAAACTTTGTTAAGTATCACTGCTCTTCCCACAAAACTTTATAAGATGATTCCGTATTTGGAAAGTCCATTTTATCGCTTCCCTGTTCGACCCTGTAATTGTTCCCAAGATAACAGATACATTAATAAAATATAATAATGATTTCAGAACACTTTATTAATTCAGAAATCATTGCAACCCACTAGATATGTCTTCTTATCCTATATTGCAGATGGAGGTGCAGGGATGAGACTAGAAGCCTGGAAAATAGTGTGTGCATGACTGAAGTAATATTTGATAGGAGATATTGTATACTGTATGTTGCTTGAGGGGGCAAAACCTTACTACAATCAGGGAGCCCAGAGAGAGATGGTAAGCCCCCATCAATAACAACAGGAGAACACAAGAGCTCTGCAGTTCAGAGACCTGTCTGGTCCAGCATCCTGTTCTCACAAGGGCCCAACCAGAGGTCAATGAAAAGCCCACAAGAAGGATATGAGCACAACAGCACTCTTGCAAGTGTACTCAACAGCAACTCGTATAAAGAGGTATGCCACCTGCTGCTTCCTCTTCTTCCTCCTCCCCACTGCCACTGACACCAACACCACCAGCTCCCTGCCCAGTTTCCTTTTTCTCATTGATTTTGGGTGGAGGGAGGCTGTGGAGTTGGTGGTGGCAGAGCCATCGGCAGCGGGGGGAGGAGTGGGGCAGAGTTGTTATCGGCAAGGGGCAGGGAAAGAATTGGCAGGGGAGCAGCTGGTAGAGGTGGGGGTCGGCATTTTCTCAGTGGCAAAACATCCTGGGCCAGCAATAGAATAAGCCCCAAGTAGCAAGGCTGAAGTGGGCAAGCTGTTCCAAATGCATTTGGAGACAGAATTCTCCCCAGATCAGGTCTGAGAAAAGACAGGACAATGTAGAAAAATACTAGAATGCAGCCATGTTCTCTGGAGACACACACATACACACATACGAGTGGTACCTTAGTTTACGAACTTAATCCGTTCCTGAAGTTCGTTCTTAAACCAAAACCATTCTTAAACTGAGGCGCGTTTTCCCTAATGAGGCCTCCCACCGCCAGTGCCTTTCTACTGTTCGGATTCCGTTCAAAGACCAAGGTAAAGTTCGCAAACCGGAACACTACTTCCGGTTTTGCAGAGTTCATAAACTGAATAGTTCGTAAACAGGGCTGTTCATAAACTGAGGTACCACTATATATAAAATTTGTAAAAATGGAGTTAGCTGGTGTCTAGTCTAGTGTGGAAGCAACTCCTAAAAAGCTGTAGGTTTAAATTTTCCAAGACTTCAAGCCCTTTTGCCAGCATGATATAGCAAATGGCAGGACTTGTCCTGCACCTCAAGGGTTATGCAGAAGAAAGAATTTTCTAAAGGTGCAGCTTGTCTCATTCCCACAGAAGTGCAGCTGCAAAACCTTCCTTCTTTTTTAGAACATTTGAAGATACAGAAAGAAGCACTTCTACTGCATCTGATCACCCAAATGATCTGGTTTTGGAAGTTGATCAGGAACACAGGAAGATACATGTCTTATCCAAGGTCAGACTATTTCTCCATCTGGATTATGACTATCTACTCTGACTGGCAATAGTTCTCTAGAGCTCTTGGCAGACATATTTCTCATCACTTGCTAACGGAGCATTTTAACTGGAGACCTTACTCATGCAAAACACGGGCTCAGCATTTGGTTCCACAATGCTTGGGATAACATGACAGGTCAAACTCAGAGAAGCAATAACATAGTTCCCATAGACTAGGAATTGATTCAGATTTTAGGACAGCAGACTAAATACCCTTAGGATCCCAGGTATATTTCCCTATTGTTTAAGTTATCTTCAAGTTGAATGTACATACTGTATAAGGAACAGCTTCAGTCTTCCCTGTTCACACCAGTAGGTGTTCACATTTTGTGTTTGCTCCTGCCTTCTAATTTGTTGATTGAATTATGCTGATTAAGTTGCAACTGGGCATGCACACAGATAGCTTGCAGGCACACACTGTCTTAAAAAAACAACACCCCCATCCAGGAAGCGTGCAAAAGCATACAGTAAAGCAACTGTAAATTCTCAGCACACAAGTTTTAATATGGTTTGCTTCTGCTTTTTTTGGTCTTGTGCAATCTGAGGGATCAAAAGGGAAAGAAAAAAAGCTCCTCCTTCAAGAGCCCTGGAAATAGAAATGAAAGGGACTGTAAATTCTCAGCACACGCATTTCAAGGGTGATGGGACTTGTAGTACACAAAATCTGGAAGGTGCATTACTGGCTACCTGTAGTTTACTGCAAAGTGTGAACAGGACCATTACAATCAAAGCTCTTCACCATTAAGTGTGCATGGTGAAGAACTATGGTAAGTCACAGCCCTCTGACAAAATTATCTATAATAAACAGATTTACATAACCATATGTACTTATACATCACACTTTTATGTATATGCATTCAGCCTTTTTCAGATACCTTTTAAAAACATGTGTGAGGCAGCTTAAGTCACACAAATCATATATTTCAAGCACACTGACATGCAAACAAGGCAAAAGGATACAACTTGTTAACACAGCAAACACTGTATGATGTGTATGTGTGTGTTTGTGTATAGCTAGACAGACAGAAAAGAAAGTGCAATATTCAGAAGCACTATATGGAAAAAAACTAATTTAAATCAGGGAAATATCAGTTGTTGGGTGACTGTACTTTCTCTGCTTACCAGCTGCTTGGAAATGAAAAAGAGACTAGACTTATTCACTAGCTTTTATATTCTGGCAAACATTAAACAATTAATTATATAAAACATTTCAAATGCAACAATGAATGCCACCTTCTCCAGTCATTACATTACAGAGACAAAACTTGAGAAGAGTGTATGAATGCTGTTTTCAGAACAGCAGTTGTTAAATACTTATAGGTAAGGTCAGTCCTTTTTTTCTTTAAAAAAATGTTTAGGGGTACTCTCATTTTCCTACTTATATTTCAATACTGCCCCTCAATGAGGCCAAATGTAGATTCACAAAATGTTTAGGGGTATACGTACCCCCGCGTCACCCCAGAAAAAAGGCACCGGGTAAGGTCCAAAATTATTTAGATGCTGCAGTTGTAGACAATTAAAAGAAGATGAATATTTACAACCATAAATTTTGTTTTCTTTCTCTGCATTACCCAGCCTTTCAGAGAAGATATAAAAGTGACTTTTCTGGTGACAAAATCTATTCTGACCCTATACCACCTTTCAAAAAGGAGGAAGGATGTAGAAGGATATACATTTACTATTTAGGGATCTCAGAGTGGCAGACAAGAACCAATCTTATTGAGAAAAATGCCTCGCTTTCTCATTCAGCTGTAAACTTACATTTGCCTGAAAGAAAGTGATGGAGAAAAAATAACAACAATGGGGGTCACTTTTCTTCCACACAAAGAAAGCTTCCAAGAGACGTACCACACCCTGCTTCCTCCAACTTGAAGGTGATGAGGAGAACCTAAGAACTGGGAAATGAAAACTATTTTACTTTTGCCCTTCTTGATTAGATGTTTGTGTGGTGGTGATATGTGTTTGTTTAAATGAAGCTAATCCCAGTTAATTTAATTATCCTTGAATTAGGCTTCTATGCGCTTACTTCAAAAGAAAGCCACCTGTTTGTTTCCCCTTCAGTACAGTTGTTGCTAAGGCATCTTGTTTCACTGCCTGATGAAGAAACCTGCTCCACCTAGCAGTCTCTCTCCCAAAGAGGAAGGCAATGCTCATTTTTTCCCTGTCTCTAGTTGAAGTCCTTACCTGGTTTCTTTACAGGTTCTGGCATCTTAAGGCTGGCTCACCAGGAGCTGACTGAGTGAGACTGCAAGGAGACTGAATGACTTCCAAGCCCCCCTGCTAAAGAAATACTACTGGGATGCCCCCTCCTGCTCCTCCCTCTTGTTCCCCAACTGTTGTCAGCACCACTACCTTATCAACAGCACAGAGCACTTGACAGAATTCTTCCAGCCAGGATAAATATAGCTGGGTACCATGCGTCAGGGAGTGTGAACCACTCAAGAATAGGCCCTGCTGCTCATTTGATGGAAGACAAATCCAAGCACACACCATGATGCTCTTTGCCTCACCCTCTCCGCCACATGCAATTTGCATATTTATATGTGACCATGCACACTGAACCTCTAAATACACTGGTTTCTTCCGGGCAACGCTGCTTATTGGGCATCATCCTGATTTGTTTGCACGAAGCTTGTGAGGAGGTCAGATAACATCAGCTGTTGAGCATTCATTCTGATCTCTTTACAAGGAAGTTGTATGATGTTGCACCAAGCAATTGTTTTCCTACACTTTCCAGTACATTTCCCCATGCATTGCAAGAAGTAAAAAAATTAATATTTTGGAGGGGGGTACATGGGTTTTCTATGTGGAAGACGGTCAGAGGAACTTTAATTGCACAACCTGAATTTGCCGGCATGTGACTTAATCACTTCCAAAAATAGTGACAGCCTGGAAGTGCCCACTATGGGCATGATCCAGCCAAAGTTAGGCATTTTCAAGTCCCCTTCATTTAAATGGGAGAGGTGATGAGTGAATGCTCAAATCTCTCCCGCTGAAATCAGTGGGATAGAAACAGGCTTAACTTTGACTGAATTGTCTCCTTTGTTTTTGGAACGACAGTGACAAATGGTAGACTTGGGTACCCAAACCTGACCAGCAGCAGCATCCTGACTTTGCAGCACAGTTGAAAGAGAGTTGACCCCCAAAACTTGGACAGACTTGCATGGGAGAGGAATATAACAGGGCTTCACTCATTTGGGTATCTGTGATCCACACATTATAAAAACTTATATCAATCTTATAGATTGCAGTCAGGCTTTTATCAAAAGTTAAGTTTACTTTTCATGCTTGCAGAAGGTTTCCTCTCTTTGTGCATTGGCACTTGAACACAAAGAATGACAGTGGCATCATTTTTGCTTAGCATAAGGTTTCTTCTTTTGAAAGTGAACCTGTAAACTGTGGTTTAGGACTGAGTTAGAGGGTTTTTTTTCATATCTACCTTGCCAATGCAGACTCCTCTTAAATAGTTTAACTCTACCTCCCTCCATTATGAAGATTGGGCTGGGAACTGGCAAGCAGCCCAATCATATTTGTGGCTCTTATATAAACTTCTCAGCTGTTCTGTTTTAAAACACATATTTATTTCTTTGGCTCAGATCTCATCCTCATGCTCAAAGGACAAATGGACAAGGAATGATTTATGCCCCCCCCCTGCCCCCCGCTGCTACTGTGCTGCTAGCTACCAGATGGCAGCATTGTAATGATATAATACATATTACCCAGTTTGCGCTGAGTTTTATGTTCCTTCACAGACATACTCCGATTTTCAGAGCTCACTCATTTCCCTTTGTAAGGAGTTTTGAGGTCATTAACTGGACACTGAAATTTATAAGGTTTGCTTCAAGCCATCAGAATCCGCCTCGGTGCAATGGATAACATTTCTTTTGCCACCCAGAGATTGACCACACATAGTGGCATATTATCACAGCTAAGAGACTGAGCTATGAATCTCAAAGTTCCCCACTCAAATCTTGTTTCTGTCAGGAACTCAGTGGCCTTTTCCAAGCCACTCGTCCCCAGCCTCAACCCCACTACCTAAAAATAAAAAATAAAAAATGAGAGGGGGGTTAATAATGCTGATTTACCTTACACTGTTGCTGTTAAAGATTATAAGTAGATAATGCATATGAGGCATTTTGAGCACTTGAAAGTGATGTACAATTTTATGGAATTATTACTATTAATTATTACTATTGCATCAATTAAGTTTTTTAAATTTGTTGTTAGCCGCCCTGAGCCTGGTTTTCTGAACTGGGAAGGGCAGGGTATAAATAAAAACTTCTTCTTCTTCTTCTTCTTCTTCTTCTTCTTCTTCTTCTTCTTCTTCTTCTTCTTCTTCTTCTTCTTTTGATGTTTCTTTATTTATTACATTTATATAGCTGCCACATAACAGCTGCCGCAAAGCAAAAGAATACAACATTAATTTAAAATACAGTATAAAATAAGGGAGGGGGAGTATAATAAATTATTTTTGAGAAGCTGAAACAAGATGAAAACAGTTTAAAATTCAATTTAAAACAGGGAGGCCTAGGCCTGAGTGAATAGAGAGCACTTCACCTGAAAAGTCAATGAAGATGGTGCCAGACAAACCTCCCAGGGGTAGAGTGCTACTACCAAAAAGGCTCTGTCTGTAGGTGGTTACCCTACTTACTTGGTTTGGTGGAGACCCCTGGAGTAGGACTCTTTCCAGGGAACTATAGGTGAGAAAAAGCAGAGACATCACCTTGCCAACAAAGGTCTGTATAGTTAAAGCCATGGTTTTCCCACTAGTGATGTATGGAAGTGAAAGCTGGACCATAAAGAAGGCTGATCGTCGAAGAATTGATGCTTTTGAATTATGGTGCTACAGGAGATTCTTGAGAGTCCCATGGACTGCAAGAAGATCAAACGTATCCATTCTTAAGGAAATCAGCCCTGAGTGCTCACTGGAAGGACAGATCGTGAAGTTGAGGCTCCAATACTTTGGCCACCTCATGAGAAGAGAAGACTCCCTGGAAAAGACCCTGATGTTGGGAAAGATGGAGGGCACAAGGAGAAGGGGACGACAGAGGATGGTTGGACAGTGTTCTTGAAGCTACCAGCATGAGTTTGACCAAACTGCAGGAGGCAGTGGAAGACAGAAGTGACTGGTGCGCTCTGGTCCATGGGGTCACGAAGAGTCAGACATGACTAAATGACTAAACTACAGTAGGTGAGAAAAGGCTGTCATGTAAAGAACAAAGCTGCTTGGGAACAGCATATTAGCTAGATAAGAAAATGCTTGGAGTCGAAGAGTTGGTCTCTACCATGTCCAAAATGGCCAGCAACAGAAGCTCAGACTAGGCAAGATGGTGACCCCAACTTGTCAGAAAATGACTCTTAAGCAACCAGAAGCAGTAGGTCTTAGGGTTGAGCCTTAATCTTCTGGGGCCTAGCTCAAATCTGTCAATTTCTTGCCACTCCTATTGCAGCAGGTGAGCTTGCAGAGCCTAGTTGATATCACCACCCCCAGGGCACAAAGGTGTCCTGCTATTACTCACAGGCCAGGTGGAACAGATGGAAAGGCCCAGTCCTGCTGCTGAGAGGTGAGAAGAGTTGGCAATTGCTTGCTGTCTGTTGGACTTGGCTAGATATCCTATACAGTATTCTTTGCATTTAAGTATGGTGCTGCAGATCCCATAGTGCTACATAGATCCTGTAAGTCCTTTCTCCCTTCCCCTAAACCAATAACTTGCCCAGGTGGTGGGGGTTACAACAATACTTCCAGGATCCCAGGAAATCATCTTTTTTTACCAGGCGCTGGGGCTAGTCTCAGAATTCCTGGCTAGAAGCTGATGCTAGCTTTATCATTTTTTCCACAGATTCCAAGCCTTTGTAGAAATTGAGAATCTGGCAGATTCTGGCAGTGCCTGCCTCCACTGTAGTCATCTTCCCAAGGGTAAGTTTGGGGGTTTGGTGGAAGGGGGGCAGCAGAGGTCACTGCTATGCTTCAAATCGTTTGCAAGAATTGCAGTTAAACTGTTGCAAACAGGAGTGCCAACCTGAATAAAATATGGAGGGAGGGCAGGTAAGCCCCACCCCACACTATCAATCACATGATGCACTGCACACACACCATTTGAATGGCAGTGCCCATCAACTTGGGGGGCAGCCCCCTCAAATATTTTATTGTGGGGAAAGCCCCCTTGGCCCCTAGGAGTTAGCTCCTATACTTGCAAAAGTCTGAGAACTGCTGAGGCTGCAATCCTGTACATACTTACCAGGAAGCAATCTCATGGAATTCAGTGGGCCTCACTTCTGAATAATGTACAGTTTCCTTGGCATGAATCTACACTAGAAATTCAGCGGGGGTCCCTTCTGAAACAAGGTAAGACACTTAAGTGCTGCTACGTACTGTATTAACAAAACAGCAGTGGTTAAATGTCCGTTGTTTCTTTGCAAAATAAAAGGATAGAGAAAGAACCAGAAACAGGCATGGGGCACATAACTTGTCTCCCAGCAGAGAAGCAGCTGTGACAGCACAGACGCCTTCTCTTCTTTTTTATGTGTCTTTGTGTTATGTAAGAACACAGAACCTAATATTGAGTCAAACCACTGGTCAATCTAGCTCAGTATTATATAGAGATAGATAGATAGATAGATAGATAGATAGATAGATAGATAGATGATAGATAGATAGATGCAGTGGCGTAGCGTGGGTTGTCAGCACCTGGGGCAAGGCAAGGAATTTGCACCCCCTAACCCGTGGATTTGTGCCCCCTAACCCTAACCCCTAGATGTTGCGCCCGGTGCGGCCGGCCCCCCCTGCACCCCCCACGCTACGCCACTGGATAGATGATGATAGATAGATAGATAGATAGATAGATAGATAGATAGATGATAGATAGATAGATAGATAGATAGATAGATAGATAGATGATAGATAGATAGATAGATAGATAGATAGATAGATAGATAGATGATAGATAGATAGATATAGATACTGTAGATGATAGATAGATAGATAGATAGATAGATAGATAGATAGATAGATAGATAGATGATAGATAGATAGATAGATAGATAGATAGATAGATGATAGATAGATAGATGATAGATAGATAGATAGATAGATAGATAGATAGATAGATAGATGATAGATAGATAGATGATAGATAGATATAGTTTATTTTTGCATTTTCAATTCTACATACAGTAACAGAAAAAATAAAGCCAAACTCAATAAAAACATAATTCCCCTCGTCTTCCCTCCACCCTCCCCTTTGTGGGTCCTTATGTAACCTTTTCCCCTTTGTGTCTCCTCAATAACTCTTATTGTTATAAATCCTTTGCTAAACCATCATTCAGATTTTGGCTACAAGTTTTCTGTCAAACCTACTAATGAATGAAATTGTTTACAATAATTTTTCAAATACATTATAAACCTTCCCCATTCTTTATTAAAATTTGATTCTTCCTGGTTTCTGATTCTTCCTGTAAGTTTTGCCATTTCAGCATAGTTTAGTAAAACTGAAAACAGGAGAGACCCCTTCTCAGCCAAGGTGCTTTCCATGCTCAATACTCGTACTGTACAACTGTTCTGCTTGGGTGTCCACTGTTTCATGATGGGAGGCTGCGGACCTCCCAGGCACCCCAACAGGTCTAGGTTCTACCAGCTTCCACTGTTGCCTTTTACTTCATCAGCAGAGAGGGAGTTGGCTTTTTGTCCTTCAAGGGTCATTTATATGGGTGTTGTGCTATGGTTACAATTCTCTGGTAACGCTGTTCTACACACACTGTGTGGAGAAGCTCTAACTACATCAATTTTTTTAATGCCCATCTTAAAAACTTGCAAATTGCTTTCTGGTTACTTCTCAACTAATGTTACCAACAGCAAGGTGAAAGGAAGCCCTTGCCTCAGTGTTAGATTTCAGGCTTTCTGTCACAGTTCCTGTATCTTGCGTGTGTTACGTCTGCAACTGAACAAGGCATTTGCCTTTTTTGGAAGAAGTTTATATTGCTGACTCATACGTAACATGTAATCCATTATAACCCCAAGGTCTTCCTCAATAAGGCTGAAACATAATCATTTAATTGTTGTTTATTCCAATGTGTGATATGGGAATTGTGAAAGTAATAGACACCAATGCTCTAAGAACACAGGAAGCAATTTGCTGGGGTGTTGCTTGTCCTTAGCATTTGTTACACAGAAGTGTAAACTTTTTGATGTGTTGTTTCTCAAACAAGCTTTGCTCAAGTTGGAATCCTTAAGTGGTTCCTAGTTAACCTCTAGTCAAGGTGTGGACACCTTTGCACAGGGTAAAGTCATCCCTGCCCCATCAACGCCCCCTGGTTTATACACAAACTGAAATAAATCTGACAGTAATGAAGCCGTGCTGATGTGAACAGTTGGGAGAGAAAGAGCTGTGAAACACACTGCTGGGGTGGGATGACAACTTCCCTGTGCTCTAAAGTAGCAATGTGCACAGAGAAATCAGGAATCCCTGAATATAGGAGAGTGGAATGTGTGTGTAAGGATAAAGAACTACAGTGCTAGATCACAGTGACAGACCTTGGATGGAACGGGTGCCAAACTGGAAAAATGCAGGTGTGTAAAACAAATGTAGACTGATAAATGCAGCTGGATAGAGCATGGGGCTCCCTTCACAGCTGTGGTGGAAACTCTAACCAATCTCAAATGTAGTATTTTTAGAAAAGAGGAGGAAGAGGGGGGGGAAATCTTTGAAATGAAAATGAAATTATATCCACAATTATTTTTAATGTGTGCTATCATAAAATGTCTGATTGTTCTGTCTGATTGTACCTGTCACAGTGCCCACCCTCCCCTATGCAGTGAGTGAAGTCCTGAAATTTCATTGTAGTTACTTTCAGTGAAACAATGTTAATGAGTGAAAACAAGGGATGGAAAGATCCTGCCAATTTTGCTTCCAGTTTCTCATTTTTCCATTATTCAGTTCAGTTCTTCACATTTCTGCAGCAATTTTTCATGTTTTATTTGTAGAAATTACCATGACAATTATTCAGCATTTTAGTGTGAATTTCTCCCTGGTGAACACATTTTTGCATGTACTAGAGTTTTGCATGCAATTTCTCCCACATAGAATGCATTTTCTGTATGTTATTTTTACTAATATATTGATTTTTATGCACCCCTTTACCAAAATATATCACTCAGTGGCATGAGGGAAGAGTGCAGGTGTTAACTCTCACCCTATATACGGAAAGGAAAATTGGAATGAAACAATATAGAAATCTTGATGTTTGCATGAAACAAAGACTTATAAGGTCAGGTGGAAAAGATGCTTCAGCTCTGCTACTGCTGTGGCTGTTCTGGCTTGTCATACTTACATGGTACAATGGTGAAGCATATACAGCCTGAGGAGGGCTGGGTCTTTAGCACATGTTCTGCACATCGGGTCCTCCCTTAAAGAGGGCATGTATTGCGGTGAGACCTGGACAACCGACCCCTGTGTTGTGGGTGGGTACGAGTGGTCAGCCACAACACCCGATTGGTAGGTCCCTTGTAGCTGGCTGCAATCTGGCCAATGGGACGCAATCCAAACACTTTGAGGGACCTATTTATACCCATGCACATGACCAAGAGCTTCCTCTTTCGGCCCATGCATTCGGAACACCCGCCCACCTCTCCCTATTTTTAGGGCTTTGTGCTTGACCTTGCTATGCCGTCGTGTGTTGTCTGTCGTTGGGACAGGGGCACGGCAGGAATTTTCCTCACTTGGCTGATTGGCTGTTGCCATTTGGGCTTCGTCTACCGCGTAGCAATTGTCACAACTTGTAAGGTTGCGGATAGGCTCTGGTTCTGGTGATAGGGATGGGAGAATGCTCTCGCCATCCCTATGTGAAGGGTATTCCATTAAAGGAATCCAAGGACTTGATTGTTTGGTCAACCCCTGAGAGGGGGTTGTGCCCGTGCCTGAGTCCAGGGGGACATTTGGGTGGCAGAGTTAGCCCATTCCTGGCTTTCCGCTTATCCACTTATCCACCCTCGGCTGACCTATGCTGGAATCCTGGGTCAGCGCTACCTGCATGGCAGGGAGCTAGTCGAACCAGAGCCTATGCAACCATTCACTTTCTGTAATCAATAAAGTTGTGGCCTAAATTCTGCCAAAAACCAAAACCAAAATTTGAGTCAAGTGTGAATTTATTTAGGGGGGAGGTTTCTGGGTCTGAACATGCAAAAAGAAAACCTCAGGTACAAACCTTGCTATCTCCAAGTCCAGACAGTGCAGGGAAGGAGCCAAAACCCCTTAAGAGTGTACACAATACTGCTGGCATTGGACCACTGCTTTGACTTGGTATACAGTGGTACCTCGGGTTAAGTACTTAATTTGTTCTGGAGGTCCATTCTTAACCTGAAACTGTTGTTAACCTGAAGCACCACTTTAGCTAATGGGGCCTCCTGCTGCTGCTGTGCCGCCGGAACACGATTTCTGTTCTCATCCTGAAGCAAAGTTCTTAACCCGAGGTACTATTTCTGGGTTAGTGGAGTCTGCAACCTGAAGTGTATGTAACCTGAAGCATATGCAACCCGAGGTAAAAGGTAAAGGTAAAGGTACCCCTGCCCGTACGGGCCAGTCTTGACAGACTCTGGGGTTGTGCGCTCATCTCACTCAAGAGGCCAGGGGCCAGCGCTGTCCGGAGACACTTCCGGGTCACGTGGCCAGCATGACATCGCTGCTCTGGTGAGCCAGAGCCGTACACGGAAACGCCGTTTACCTTCCCGCTGGTAAGCGGTCCCTATTTATCTACTTGCACCCGGAGGTGCTTTCGAACTGCTAGGTTGGGAGGCGCTGGGACCGAGCAGCGGGAGCGCACCCCGCCGCAGGGATTCGAACCGCCGACCTTTCGATCGGCAAGTCCTAGGCGCTGAGGCTTTAACCCACAGCGCCACCTGCGTCCCATGCAACCCGAGGTACCACTGTACTATAAGTCAACTCCCTGTGTTCTTAGGGATCTTTCATTGCTATGGTATTCTTACTGGGAATCACTTTTCCTCTACAGTTTTTTTAAAGGGGGAAAAAGGGAGACTATGAGAGTTAAACCAACACTTTAACAACCTGAAGATTGCACTGATGAATCATATATCAGGAAACTGTGAAAATAAAAACCTGAAATCATCATATATTTCGTTCTAAGTAAATGGATAATTCCACATTACAATTTAACCATTTTATGCTTGAATGATTAATAATAAATCTGGGCTGCAGATATGCACCATTACAGATTAATTAATAATAAGTCTGTGTTGTGGATAGATACTAAGTGATTGCAAGACTTACTCATGACCCATTACAGATTAATTCAGGAATACGCTTTTCTTAAACCTGATTTTATTAAATATTTACACGTTATTAATATTTGCACAGTAAGATATTCCCAAGATCTGCAAACTTCTCTCTAGCCATGGAGAACTATAGCAGAGCCTGTATTAATGCTAGTTTTAAGCTGTAAGCTAAGGCAGAGTCTTTGAAGGTGAAATGCGACTTGCCTGTGAAGGACAAAAAACTTCGTCAGCTGCAAATTTTAATTACAGCACAATGAAATATTTTCTGAAAATAATATATCTATACATTCCCTTAAAAAAAAAGAAAATTCCTGCGGTGTCCAACCTGTTGCATTTGGGTTCTGTAGGAATTTCAAAGCTGAAGAAGGGAATTCGTACCAGAAACACTGTTGAAATTTCGCCTCAAGGAGATAGAGATGAGGGCTTTGGAAGCATAGTAAAAGATGTGTTTGGTAACCTCTGCTGCTAAGTCCAACTCATGTGTCTTTATTATCTGGCTTTTCATTATTCCGGGGTCTCTCCTTCAAAGACTATAGTGCTTTCTATCCATACCACTCCTTCCCATCACCTCTCCACTAAACTGATAGGTCAACTTCTTCTTGACCTTCTTGACCTCCCCAGTCTTGCCGTAGTTTCTCAGGGCCCGTGCCATCTTCTGGTAGGTCATTTTCTTGCGGTTGCCTTTCTGAATGCCCCAGCGGTGAGCCAGTGCTTCTTTGTGCTTGGAGGAGAACTGGAAAGTGCCCTTATCCTTATCCACCCACCAGATGCTATCTTTCATATCTCCACTTCGAAGCAGGTCAAGAAGAAACTGGTACAGTCGGATTTTCTTTTTACTGCCTGTAGGAAGAAATAAAGTAAGCCGTGTTTGAAAAGGAGCCAAAACGTTACATCTTTTAAAGAAGATTCCTGGGATTTTTCTTCTTCTCATTCCCTCTTCTAGAAAAAAAGGCCACATATTTGTGGCTGCTGCTATCCCCCACCCCTAGCCCAGAACAACGCTAGATTCAGAGCACTGGAAGAGGCTGCAAAATGGTGGCCAAACTGCCATCATAGTTGCTGCTGATTCCACTTGCAGCAATGCACAAACACAAAAACTTACAAAAAATGAATGGCACAATATTATTGCCACTGTTGAATGGGGAGCACCACCCTCAAGAAACCATTAGAGAAATTCTCTTCATGCTGAGGTAATTCAGTTAAATGATTCCCCCCAGTTTTTCTTCTCACAAATGAGGTGGGGAATTTTGAGAGGCAAATTGCACACAGCTCTAGTGAGGACCTTAGAAATTGCTTTATACCAAATGCTTTATACCAAATTTGTTGAAGTGTTGCCTAAAATGACTGTCAGCAGCTCTCCAGGGTTTCAGACAGGAGTCTAAGTCCCCAGGATTGAACCTGGAATTTTTGCATGTGCAGCAGGGGATGGCAAGGGAGTTGCTCAAGAAAACAGGAGGTTTTCAGTATAGATGAGCTGGAAGAGGGAAGTATGGCCATTGGCAGGCTAGAGAAGGAAATAAGGACAGAAAGGTAGAATGGGGCAAGGTGTTGATTAGGGATGGTAGGGAATTTTGCAATAATCAAACAGGTACACGAGCTCTGCAGCAGTTCACTCACTTACCAGGCAAGCAGGTTGTTTTTATTGATACCACACACACACACACACACACACACACACACACACAATCTGATTGAATGAACAATACTGCTTCCTTAAAATCTTGCCATATTGAACAATTATTTCTTAAACTAACATTACTCTCTTTATTGTCTTTGTTTTGGTTGTGCAATTCAGATATGCTGAAGTTTATTTCCCATTGAACTCTATTTTATTGAGGTGACAATGGTAGCCATTAACATTCATTGTTGTATTTCTTACCCTGTCTCCCTACTTAAATAGTTATGCAATGCATCATTGTGTGTGGGAAAGTTTGGGCAGCAAGTTAAAGTAATAACATTGAATAGGAGTAGTTTTATAAACACATATGCATTCTTTAAAAAAAATAAATGATTATTCTCTGAGTTTCTCCGAGCGTCTCATACATTGCTGCACAAAAGCTATGTCAGTTTCACAATTGCAAAATGCTAAGGAAAAGTCCACCCATCCAGCCTCTGCAACATTTCATTGGGCGGAGAGAGACGTTACCCCATCTGTGTACTTTGTATCCTTCCTTTCATCATCATCAATGAACATTCTGTACCAGACTCAAACACATGCACTGGCGGAGGAAGAGGAGGGCAGCAGGAGTGCACCGCCCCTGGCAGCGTGATCCTGGTGGGGTTCCGCCCACGCTGGGTACCACACCCCTGCAGGTGGCACACCACACCCCCAGGATGCACACCAGCCATGCCCCAGCCTGTTCTCTGCCCCCCGGTGCCAAAGCATGAAGCTCTGCCGCTGCACACATGCCATAATCCAAAATATAGGTCAGTTTAAAATGCTGCTTTCTTTGCATTTTGCAGCAATTGCCCTGCCATCTTTTCTTCTGCGTGAGGAAGGGAAGTCGATACGAGATTTGTTGCTGTGTTACAATGCCCATTCCCGTCAGGGATGTCTTGCTAGTGATCTCTGTCATTTACATGCAAGCAATGTTTTTTAATCTTTAGATTTGTTTCCCACCCCAAGTAAATATGGCTTAAAGTAAAACTGCTTGGGGGGGAGGGGCAGGGGATGGCTGCTTGATAACGGGCAATCAATAGCAGTAGCAGTATTGTAAATAGTGAAAAATATAGGAATATAATGATATCCGTTATGTAAAAGGGGAACATGTTACTGTCAAGAGAATAACAAATATTATTTTTGCAAATCACCATGCCAGGCTGGGATGCTCCAAATTTGATGAAATGTGAACCACAACAGACCAAGTTAGAGTAATGATAAAGCAACCCAAAGATGAACTAGTACACAACAGTGAGTTGCATCCCTAGTGCTGAACACCTACCTGCTTCTCCACTTATAATCCCAGGGCCAGGTTCCCTAACATCAGTCTCCCCATCTGATACTTCCAGTGGTGGACTCTGTCTGTCTGGATCTTCGTCATCAGAACTGCGGTGGTGAGAGGGATACACACACACGGTACGAGGCACAAATGTAACCTGTCAGAAGCAAAAAAAGTATTGGGGATAAACGAGTGTGGTGGGAATGGAAAATACTCCAATTAAAGAAGGTGGATGTCGCTGCAAGAGTGACACAGGAAATTAAAGAACTCTCAGTCAATCACATTTAAGTTATTTCTTTTAATTAGCATGCTCAGGATCCATACAGACAAACAATTATTATTATTATTATTATTATTATTATTATTATTATTATTATTATTATACCCCGCCCATCTGGCTGGGTTTCTCCAGCAACTCTGGCCAGCTTCCAACAAAATATTATAATACTAAAAGGGTCTCATAGCACTGTGAGCATGCTTTGAGCTCTCTTCTTAGTGTAGATGTGGCCCTTTCTTACAAACAACTCATGAGCAGTTCAGAAATATGTCATTTTGATTGGCATGCCAACTCACAGGTGCATTTACCTGCAAAAAAGGCACAGTAGTATTTGCTGGGGAAAACACAGAGAGAGTGAGAACTGTTTCATTTGTCCATAAAAGCAAATGACTGGTCCTTGTCTTTGGTCATATGTACAAGAAATATGTCACAAGTGTGTTTGGAACAAAGAGGGACAGAAAGGGCACCTTGAAAGATAAGATAAGTAATGGAACTTTGCCCATGACTTCAGTTGCCCAGTAGGTCAGGCTTTGGACATCTGATGTTTTTCTGTTGATGTTATTCCGAAATGCCTCAGTAAAGAATGTGCAATTATGTTGCTTCAGGGGCACAGCAACAAGCGGTTAATGACTTGGCAAATTGTCTGGAGATGAGTAAGGTTGGAAAGGCTGGGATTGGGTAACTATGTGTGCACATTTCCTGCCAAATATTCAAGGGTAAAACTACTGACCTTATCCACTGAGTCACACTGAGCACCTTATAGTTAAACAAAACTGCAGCCTTGGAGATGGGGTGTGTGTTTGTGTAGTAGAGAGGCAAGGGAAGTTGAGAGTTTCATGCATTTTTGTAAGTTATTTAAACTAATATATGCTTCTATATGTCTGCACATGAAGGGTGTAAATAATAATAATAATAATAATAATAATAATAATAATAATAATATCTCTCTGCCAAGAGGGAAGACAATGTTGCCTGTGAAATTTTGCCCCTCATGCAGCCAGCATGTCTTTTCCCCTTCTAGCATCATTTACTGAGGTGATAGCATGTGGAATATTAATTTTCAAGAGGTTTCAATTAAAGCTATTGTGGGTTTCACATCTGGGCTGAGTAGCAGCAAGATAATGTAACTGTTTCACTGTGCCATGTAAGTAACATGTTTATTCTCCCTCACATAGAACTGCAGATGCTTTCGTATGAAAGCTCTTAGAGGCAATGAAAATGTATTCCTTCACCAGCAATGCCAAGTGGGAAGGAGTGCAGATAAAGTTAGTGTGATGCCCTAAGGCACAAGAGGATCCAGTGAGTGTGGAGTTAAGAAACTGTGTTTTAATTTGTAATATTTACACACCAACACACAGCCAGTTTCTGAGGGCCTACATGTTATTTGACTATATATTTTGTAAAATTTATATTCAACTTGATTGCAAAAAAGACAACAACCCTCAAAGCGGTTGAAACCTTGAAGTGGTTACGTTACGTTATGTAATGAGGGATTCTAGGTAGGTGGGTGCATGGGGGATTTCCTTCAAGACTGCATCGTGCAAAGAAAGGATGTTTAACTCTTCCCTGCCTAGCTGCTCTTCTTGTGTGCTCATTTAATTTGTTTGTTTGTTTATGGTTTCTGCTCCGCTTTTTTCTTTTTAAAATCAATTTCAAATTACAGTCCAAGAATATTAGTGCCTTTCCTCTTTTTGGTGAGCTGGTGTTCTCTGCCATGGAAAGGAAATTCCCATCTCTACAACAGAGTAGCCATAACAGTTTGGTTACACCCAATAGTGGTCACTGAATCCAGCTGCTCTCTGAGTCACCGTGTAGGCAAAACCAGGGCTTTTTTCCTGGGGGGGGGGCAGGGGTATGCATACCCCTCAACATTCTGTGAAAGTTTGGCCTCACTGAGGGGCAGTATTTCAATATGAGTAGGAAAATGAGAGTACCTCTAAACATTTTTTTTTAGGGAAAAAACACTGGGCAAAACATTCTACAGTGGTACCTCTGGTTACGTACTTAATTTGTTCCGGAGGTCTGTTCTTAACCTGAAACAGTTCTTAACCTGAAGCACCACTTTAGCTAATGGGGCCTCCTGCTGCTTCCGCGCCGCTGGAGCACAATTTCTGTTCTCATCCTGAAGCAAAGTTCTTAACCCGAGGTATTATTTCTGGGTTAGCGGAGTCTGTAACCTGAAGTGTATGTAACCTGAAACACATGTAACCCGAGGTACTGCTGTACTTCTCTTTGCAGGCCTACTAAGGCTGGGTAGGAGGGAAGGCATGGAGAGGTGGGGTAAGCTTAGCGGTGTGTGGGATTTGGATTGGATAAAAGAAATGTCATGCAATTCCTTCCATCCTGTCATTTCCCCATAAGGAGCCAATGGGTACTTCCCTTCTGGAGCTAATAGCACCTTCAGGGGGGTGATTATTGTTGGGACAACAGCAAGGAAGAAAGGGGCTATTAAAACTTCTATGCCCTAGAGCAGGCATAGCCAAACTTGGCCCTCCAGCTGTTTTGGGACTACAACTCCCATCATCCCTAGCTAACAGGACCAGGGGTCAGGGATGATGGGAATTGTAGTCCCAAAACAGCTGGAGGGCCAAGTCTGGCCATGCCTGCCCTAGAGTCTGGGTCCTAATGTCCTCATGCCTACTGTTTCTAGTAAAAAAATAAGTATGCAACTTCAAGTGCTGCATTTAATTTGGCTCTTGAAGTGACAGCTTGCATTGTGTTGTTGTTCAAGTCAAGGGAAGGCTACAAACTACTGCAGGCAACATCTATCTCAACCCTCATTTGGTATCTCTGTTCATCTATGTCAGTATCATGGTTTGATTGAACAGCAACAGTTTCTGCTGTGGATCAGATTTTCCATAACTTTTCCTGCCAGGGTCTCTTCTCCCTCATACTGAAACCTGGTGTTCAGAAAATAAAAGAAAGAAAAGCAATAAGGCATTTCTACAGATGTAAGTAACAGGGTGATGCTTGTACCTGATGGTTGTGGTTGATCCCAAAGTGTGTGGCAGGGATCCCAGGATCTAGAACATGCATCTGTTCTATCTCCATATGCCGGTACAGCTGCTGCAACTGAGGTGGCTGGACGTTTTGGAGCTCTGCAAAGTGGTTGTCCCCAAAGGTCTCAAACTCCGGGTGCAGGTGGTGGGGGTGATATTCCCAGCAGTGGTCTGATGGACATAAAAACAATTCACCTGCTAAACACAGAAGCAAATCATTCAGTTCTCTGTTTATAAACAGTACCAAGGAGCTAGCTACAACTCTTTCCAGTATCGTTCAACATGGATCTTGTTTCCAGACAAACACGTGGAATTTGAACTGGATCTTGTTATCTGGGGCAGGATTTAGGTTTCTGCAGATCTCAACAGGTTTGAAACACAAACTCAGAGCAATGAGTCATTTGTGCGTGTGCGACTTACTGTTGGCAGTGAACAACAGCACTGCAGTCATCAGCAGGCAGCTGTGAGCTGCTCTCCACTTAAAATTCCCCACAGTGCCCTGATAAAGTGCCACTCTGGAGCATTGTTGGACATTTAAAAGGCAGTGTGCTCACCATCGTCCGCTACTGGATCAATCCTTGTTTGGTAGGCCCAAGCAAGTACAGGGAGCAGCACGACAAGCACTCACTGCCTGGATCTCAGTTTTGATCCATCAATTTGGAATGCACTGTCTTGTGTAGATGGATGACACTTATCTCTCTTTTTCATTCCACTCAGGTGGGGTGCTAAATCAGTTCTTGCCCATGGTAATGGATTAGGTGATGGCAAAACCCAAGACAATGTATAGGTGCCATAACTGTGTGATCTGTCTGCCTGGTTGGGTAGTGTACAACATATTAGAGGGGATTTCATGTTTAAGGAAGGAGTTTCATAGTATGGAGCTGCTTGGTCCCTAGAGACACAGGAAGGCTCAGAACACTTTCATTGGCTTAGGGTGGTATGCCAATTATAGACCAATCTAGACTAGGGGTTGTCAACCTGGTCCCTACCACCCACTAGTGGGCCTTTCAGGATTCTAGGTGGGCGGTAGGGGGTTCTACGCCACAAGTTGAATCCTCCTTCCATCAAGCACTGGTGAGCAGTAAGGAAATTTTACTATCAAGAAAGATGCATCAGTGGGTGGTTGGTATAAAAAGGTTGATGACCCCTGATCTAGACAGAGAAAGCCTGGCTTCAGTGAGCCATGACCTTGTAACCTTCTGGTTGGAGTTATTCACTTGGACTGCCTTTGAAAATGGTACAGAAATTTGAGTTGGTTGGAAACTTCAGCATGCTAACACATCGGGTGTTAGAAACATGTTATGCCAGTACTTTATTATCTTTGCTGGATCCTGATTCATTTCCAAACCCAAATGAAAGTTCTGGTTCTTTCCCACCCCTCCAGTCCTGAGATCCTTCCAACTGGAGATGTTAGGGACTGAATCTGAAACTCCCTGTGCATGCAAATGTGTTTTGCTACTAAGCTATGACACTTACACTCCTACACATTCTTTGCAATTCACAAATGTTCAGTGGTGGTGGTTGTCTGTTTTCCCTCGCTTCTAGCTCCAGGGGTGCCAACGTGAATAAAATATTGTGGGGGCCCAGGTAAGCCCTGCCCCACATAATCGATCACATGATACACACACTATTTGAATGGCAATGCCCATCAACTTTGTGGGGGGCCCAGCTCCCTCAAATATTTTATTGTGGGGGCTGAAGCCCCTACGGCCTCTAGAAGTTGGTTCCTATGTCCAGCTCTAAAGATGGTGTGGAGAAAGGGTGAAGTTTTTGTTTGTTTGTTCTCCAGTGAAATATCCATACAAGTTGGGTGGCTTTTAAATGCCAGAATCATTCTGAGAAATGTCATGTGAAATGAAAGAGGATGTGAGAGAATTGTTTGCTGTAGAGACATGGAAAGTGTTTGTCTAATGTAGTGAAAGGTTAAAGGAAGGACAAGACCCACTTCCTCTATCTCTACCCATGGGGTAGAGTGGTGGTATATTTGCTCCCCACTTCAGATGTGTATACACTGTACGTTTGAAGCCCATTCTTCCCCTCAAAGAATTCTGGGCAGTGTAATTTACCCCTCAGAGAATTAAAAATCCCAGCAACCCTTAACAAACTGGAGCGCCCATAATTTATGTGTTCTGAATGTGCTTTAAAGGTACAGTGTGTCCGCAGCAACAAAGAAAATCATTCATACGGGAGGACTTTTACATGTTTCCGTCTTTTATTAAATATTAGCTACTAGCTACCCAGAAATCATCCATATTTCTTATATTTCACTCTTGATTTCATCAAACTTTAACACAGGATTTTTACAAAACAATCAAAAATCAAAAAGTGACTTTTGTCAGGTATGATCGGCAAAATTCTTTGCGGCCTACCCCTCCCTCTTTCTAGGTGACTGCTACACGCGGGGTGTTTCTGTAACCCACTTCCTTCCTTCTTTGGAACTTCAAACAAAAGTTGGTCAGATTTTCATATTGACAGTAGTAACAAGATTTAACCCAAGAGGAGAGACTGAAGGATACAGAAAGTGGGAAGAGAAAGAACAACAACAAAAGAGAAAAATACAAATTAGCATGGACCTTTCTCTTTTCTCTTTCTTCAAAGAAGTCTAGTTCCTCTGCATATATCATAGTTATTTGACAAGAGAACAGCTCAGGTGGCTTGTTTCTCCCATGTGTTAATTAACAGGGCAACTGTTATGGGCAAAGGAGATTGGAGTTGGGGTGTGTGGGTGTGTGGGTAAGCCCCTCAGAAGCTTTGCTAAGTGGCAATCTATAAATCTTGCTTCTTAAGCAGGGCAAAATATTTTACACAAACAGTGTTTGAGGACATTTTACTACCCTAAGTCAAATGAAATGCATCAGTAGAGACAGTAAAATGTCTCAAAACAAATCCACATGTGTGGTGGCAGAATACATTAAGTTTGTCTGAGAATTCCCATCAATTGTTTTTCTATATTTTCCATTGGCTGTGGTTAGAGTGGGGTGGGGAGCACTCCAGTGACAAAAAACAGTAGGTTTCTTGGGATTTGTTTTTGTCCTGGGCACCCTTGTGTCTTTCAGAAAAATCTGAAATCTGGGCACTCATTGTTGCCTATCTGGGTCAGGGTGTGTGTTTTTGTTAGTTTGTTTTGTCTAGAACAAAATTATATTACCTTGGATGAAAAAGCACCCTAAACCTCAGGGTAGGTTTTTTTTGGTCCTACAGAAAGAAAACTGCAAATGACAAGTGACTGAGCCTTGACATTTGGGGACATTCTTTACTGCCATGTAGTTGTCCCTTGTCCCCTAAGAGAGCTACTTTATTGTAGCATTCCTTCTGTGCAAATATTAAAATGCAAAGTATTCCTGAGGCAGGGTTTTATTCCATGCACTTAAGAAGGTTCATATATTCATGTGCCTGTACGCATCAGTCTTATGGTCTGGCTGGATGCAAAGGAGTGGTGGGAGACACCAGCTGGGGAACCCCCAAGGGAACCCCAGGGAAAGAAGGCTCAGAACTAGGGGACTGGTTGGGGGACAATGATGAGTGGTCAGAAGGAGAAGACTGGAGGAGGAGGTGTCAGAAGCTGAAGGGGCAACAGGGTTTAGTGAGCAGGAAGAGTCTGTGGCAGAGAGCAGTCCAGGCTCAGAGGCAGAAGTGGATGAGGGCCAAGAGGCAGCGATGAGGTAGCTGCTGAAGAAGCCAGAGAGTCTCCCCCTCCTGCCTCAACAAGCTCCTATTCCCCTTGGTGTCCTAGAACACGCAGAGAAATGAAAAGAGATTGGTTGTACACAGTCGCAATTTATGACTGCTTGGGGAAAATGCTGGAGAGGAGGGGACTTAGGCAGCTGTGGGAAGGCAGGGACCTTCAGTCTTCGCAATTGCCTCACTGGGGCAATACCTACTGGGAAGAGTTGCTGTGATCACTAGGCCTGTGCTGTTTTGGCTTCTTTGAATAAAAGGTTAACTTCACTGACACCAGGTGTTTATTGCTAACCTACACTTGACTCCTGACAATGAGGATAACAGTGTGCAGATAAACCCATTTTAGTCTGACAGCTAAAGATGAACCAATTAAGGCAGGGATGAGGAACTTGAGTCCCTCCAGATGCTGTTGGACTCCAATGCACATCAACCCTAGCCAGTATGACCAACAGGGTCAAAGATGGTGGGAGTTGTAGTCCAGGAACACCTAAATTAAGAGATTGCTCTTTTTTGTAGACACATGCATTATTCCTTAGCAGGAATGGGGAAACAGCCCATGATTTAGAGCTCCATTCCCTATTCTCTTCTATAAGGGGAAGACCTGTATTATTTCACAAGGCCAAGAAATTTTAGACACCACCACCACCACCTGAGTATTAGATACAACAACAATCTGCATATTAGATGGTTGGCTATCTAGCTATTTTTGCCAGTTTAGAAATGTGTGCTTCGTCTCTGTTCGCTTTTAAGTGGGTTTGCAATGCCTTTTTTATTTCAATTCAGTTGAAATGATGAGGTGGGATTTGATATGTCTTTTATCTGTAAGGCTTTTTGGCTTTTTGGCTGATCAGAATGTGTTATATGCTGTTGTTTTAAGTTAAATATTTTTAGGAATCAGTTTTAGATGTTTCTATAATTGCAAGCCACCTTGAGAAAATTCTCTTTTGAAAGGCAATATATAGATTCTTCAGTAAATAAAATTGTGTTGTGTCTTTATAATTTCGTGAAGGCTCTGTAAAGGGAACTAGCAATGGCAAATGTTTGGGCACCACTTTAGCCCTTTTCACTCTCTTATCCTCTATGTGATTGTGTCCTCCATTGGAGTGGAGGAACATAGTAGGGAACAAGATGGTGGGGTCAACTCTAGTTGATTGAATTCTGTTCTCCCTCTTAATAAAGTTAAAGTTTTGTGGAGGGGAATGCCAAAGAGGGCATTTTTTTTCTACCTAAGAAATAGCATTCATTAGCTTATTGGAAAGCCACTCAGGAGAATAGTCACAAGAAGCTGGCCTACTCACTTTAAATATTGCTTAATGCAGCCATTTTAGTCATAGTGGAGATGGCGGGGGGAACACTTCCCTTCCTTCCTAACAGACATAAGCTGCAGTCACACTAATCCATTTGTAGCACACACACAAAATGTAGTTTTTCTCAATCCGGTATCATTCCTGTTCGTCCTCAACATGCTGCTTTCAATCTAGATTGAGTCTAGATCTGCCATCTACAAGGATGGTTATGGTTTCTTGATACACCTTTGAAAATTCTCCCCTTGATTAGAATATCCACATCTTTTCCTCCCTGAACATGCCCCAGGTGAATAAAGAAGGAAGTGGTGATTGTGATCTTGGTATACACCAACAATGCCATTGGACAGGTGTGGATAAGCCCCCTATTGTGGTTTTCAAATGGATACACTGCTAAGTAATACAGAATCAGTTTTAATAATTTCTCAGTATGTGCTTTTCAAGGGCAAAAATATATACAAGAGATCAGGCATGGCCAAACTTGGCCCTCCAGATGCTTTGGGACTACAACTCCCATCATCCCTAACTAACAGGACCAGTGGTCAGGGATGATGGGAATTGTAGTCCCAAAACATCTGGAGGGCCAAGTTTGGCCATGCCTGCAATAGATCTAGACTGCGTGGACTAGAAAGGAAAAAAAGGTACTTGGACTCCATGGATTCTAGAATAAAATTTTTTGTGTAAGCAGCTTTAGTCTGACTTCAGAATGTTGTTCTAACAATTCCAGAGGTGCCTTTACAGCAGGCATCCCCAAACTCGGTCCTCCAGATGCTTTCGGACTACAATTCCCATCATCCCTGAACACTGGTCGTGTTAGCTAGGGATGATGGGAGTTGTAGTCCCAAAACATATGGAGGGCCGAGTTTGGGGGTGCCTGCTTTACAGCAAACAATCCCTTGTCACCAATATATTGTATTGTGGGAGCTGCAATGAAAATAAGCAAACAATCTAGCTTATAGTCTATGACTGGAGCAGGAAACGTTTGACTCCCTAGACATTGCTGATGTATAACTCAAATCATTCCTAGTCATTGAACATACTAACTGGGGTTGATGAGAGTTGTAGTTTTGCGACATCTGGAGGACTAAAGATTCCCTGCACCTGGTCTATGAGATGATGGTGCAACAGTTAACTACTTCCTGAAAGTTGCTTGTGTTCTTTAATGTAATCCAGGTGGTCTGGAATTACTTTAACTAAGTAGCAGTGCTAGCATAAAGCATATGAAACATCATTACTGAAAAATGTGCTTAATAGACAAGACACATCATTCCTCCTCCAAATGTCCCCAAACCCATCACTCTAGTCTTCTAGTCTTACAGCTCACTTACCGCCATGACTATCTGCATCACTGTTCAGATACTGGTAACTGTCATGGGACTGCCTGTAGATGTCTGACTCATAGGATATCAGATCTTCAGAGGGCTGCAAGAGGGAGGAATTGTTGGACATGAGCATTCAAAGACAAACATTATGTCCACTGCCAGTCAAAAAGGATAGGATTGGGGAAGATCAAAACACTGCAGATATGTATGTCGGCTGGAACAATACATATTAACATGAATGGTGGAGAATGTATTGAAGCAGTGTTTGGAAAGCATTAAAACATTATCTCTCCCATGTGTTTAGACCTTAGAATAGCTGAGAGCCTTAGCTGGGGCATATCAGCAATTTTTAGGGATCCAGCACAAGAGTGGTATTAGTAGGGAGAAATACAGTAGGGGGCAGAATATGTATTATCACCACAATCAGAAGGGTACAACCATACAAACTATAACATCATTAGGGAGATTACAGAATCCAAGCTAAAATTAAAAAGCAGTTTGGTATTACAGATGCAGAGGGTTAATAAGTAAATCAGACCATGGAAGTATATTGGGGGATTGTCCCAGCCCAGTTTGCTAGAGCACCTGTAGATCTCCTTATTCTTATGCCAATAAAACACAACAGCAAAAAGCTTTTGTTATCTTTCACTTCATGGAAACAGGACATTCTTAGAAACATAGGATTCGAACTGGCTTTCAACTTTTGGGGAAACATTTTTGAGATGGAAGAGAATCAAAAAGAATGGATGAATGAAACCATTTCATTTTCTGCATTTGCAAATTTGATCCTTCAGTCAGTGCATTGCATTTCTCTGAGTATTTTGAAATTTGGCCCTAGTGCTTCTGTAGACAGCTAATTGTCACAGTATGTGTTTTCTGGGACTTTCTGCCCAGTAAGACACAATTCCCAAACAGTGTTTGGTTTTGTAATATGATTTATGTTAGTAACTACCACAAATTTTTAGCTCTTCTGCAAGTCTCTTTTCAATACTCCAATTCTTTTTCCATTTTAAATATTGCAATATCTTGCCCATGCAAAATTGGCATGGACTTAGTTCAGAATTCAACAAAGATTTTGAAATAACCCAACAGTATTACTGTTCAGATGCTTGGCAATGGAAAACCTTTCTTTACTGAGCAATTTTATTAGAGCTGCTAAATTAGTCTAAACTAAAAGTTAGAAGCTGAATGCAGAAATGTAGCATTTTTCAATAGTTATAGAAAGGCTTGGAATATTGTGAATATTATGAAACTGATTTCTATATTTACCTGCTACAAGTTTTTTTAAGGACATTTTTTACTGATCTGGAAACACTGTAGCTTTCAAATTATGAAAATAAGAATAGCATACAAATGCCCACATTGGGTATACAGCAAAAATCTTCAGTTTATGGCTTTAGCTCTCACCAGAATTAATGATAGATAAATAGATTTGGTATTACGTATGCAATGAGTAACAGTGTATACTATGCATCTGTATATCAGTTTGGTTACACCCATGTTAGAGCTCTTTAATGTTGTTGAGGTATTGCTTTTCCAAAATTGAGAGTGAAATTAAAACGGAGGCCCTGCAATACACTTTGAATGGAGTTTTATTATCCAGCAGTGACTTTCTCCATGCCCCAAGCCCTCTATTATGTTTGCTCACTTCTAAATTCCATTCAGCCAAAGATCATTGCCTGTCATGCTCACACTGATGCCTCCTCTTATGAAGCAGAGACAGAATATCCCCCAAGAGCAATAACATCTCAAGAGGCACACCGAGGTCCTCACAGTAAGGAGAAGTGCTCAGTTGCACAGAAGGACTCCTTGTGAGTAAAAGGCTCCTCATAAGGAGGGCTTTCTGCAGAAAACGTGGGCTTTAGCTGGGCTCTGGGTTGGGCTCTGTCTTAAAAGTCTCAATACTAGTCTTGGGATTCAGCTGCACTGGCAAAGAAAAAGTGCTTTATATGCGTTGTTTATGCATTCTAACACTGTGGCACCAGATGGTACTATGGAGTTCTGTTTTTGCTAACCTGATTTCTCATACAAAGTTTGCAACGTGTTTAACTGAAACGCTTCTTTGATGTGTCTAGATCCAGCATTTGAGTAACCTGGAACATTGTATTCCCATCAACCCTGTGCCTTCCTCTTGGACCCTTAGCTTGGCCTACTGTTTATGGGCCCTTGATTGAACTACTACCTCTGTGTGACCAGACTGAGATGGCTCTTGACTTTGCTTGCACTGCTTCCTGTATACTCAGTCTCTGGACTGCCTGCACACCTTGCTGTGGATCCTCACCAGTCTGGGTCTAGCCTGAAACAAGACAGTTTCCTGCCTGTTTTAGAGTTCCTATTGATTGATGGTTGGTATTGATTGTGGTTGGGTGGGATTAATGAAGAATAGGGTCTCATTTGCTCTTGAATGACCTCTGTTACTTGAAGCAAAGTCATTTCTGTTCTTATAGAGAGGGGAGGTCTTTATAACTGCTTTCCTTGTCAACTTTTTGTGTGTTTTTTACAGCGTAGTTCTGCTTTATGTGAGGAAAAACAAAAAGAGAATACTGAGAAGAAAGCAGTTTTCAAAGCCTCCCCTCTGGGAATGGATTCTGGAGTAATTACAGGAAGCTATCTGTAAGAAATTCTCTGCAGGAGACGCAATTGCAAGGTTAGACCTGCAAACAGGAGATATTAAATTAAAGGCACAGAAGCCCTGAGATGTATATTTCCCAGCCCACACTGGACAGGCTGGTGTTGCAATTGTATTGTGCGGAAAAATAATTGACACACTTCAGAGAAAACACAGAAAACGTTGGATGTTGATGATTGTAAGAGAGGTTTTTTGATGTTTTACTGTGTTTGATGTTTTAATTTGTTGGAAGCTGCCTAGAGTGGCTGGGGCAACCCAGTTAGATGGGCAGCATAAAAATAAATAAATGATGATGATGACAATATCTAGATTTCTCCATAGAAGGCAAGTGAACAAAGGCTGAAAAAAGGATGTTTGTGTGGGAGCAATAGACACTCCAAGTAAGTTCTTAAAAAGCAAAAATTTAAAAAGGAGGTACAGTAACATAAAAGGCTAACAAAATGATAGGATATTGCAAACGCACACAAAGGGGAACCACAAAATACCACAAAATATATCAATGTACTTCACAGACGCTAACAGGATCCAGTCATCGTGGAACAGCAATTTTGAAGGACTGTTGGATATTTGCAGAGGGGCAAAAAAGTTTTAGAAAAGAGAGTGGGGGAACATACTTTTTTTTTCTACCCCTGCTCTGAAACCTCTCCTGCCTTGGTTTGGGACTGTTTTGGGACTGTTTTGGGTTTGGGACTCAGGTTTGGGACTGTTAGTGTCAGCCCTGAATCTGAGTTTTTGATTTATTTCTATGTAGTGTGGAAGGGGAAGTCCTAGAGGGTGGGAAAGGTGCTCTTTCCTCTTTCTTCCCTCTTGAAACTCCCTGTATCATGTAGGAAGGGGAATTTAATCTCATGATGTGCATCCCCCAACCCAATTGTCAATCAATAAGAAACTATAAGCATTTAGAGGCTCAGGGAGGCAGAGGGGGCCCGCCTTGCTCATTTTACCACCCTTAGAAGCTGGGGGGGTAGCAGTCCAGGAGGGGGCATTCTCTGTCATCGCCTCTAAGGTGTAGAATTTGCTTCCCACAGAAGTGTGTCTGGCATCCTCAATATGTAGTTTTCACCTGAAGAAACACCTTTTCACCCTGGCCTTAGACCAGGCATGTCCAAAGTCCGTTTTGGGGGCTTAAAAAAAGCTCAGCAACTTTGGTCGGCCCTCACGCATGTGCACTTCATCAAATCTTGGCCCTCTTTGAAAAATGTTTGGGCACCCCTGCCTTAGACCATCTGACAAAGTTTTTTGTAAAAAACAACAACCACCTGATAATCAATGGTGAGAAGGACAGAGTATGGAGCAGAAATGACTCACAGGGAAGAAGACACAGGCAGAACAAAAAGGCTGGAATGGATCTGCATCTTCTGCTATCCCTGGAAGTGGCACAGGCGGCAGCTGCAGATTCTTTCCAGCCTTTTTGTTCTGCCTTTGTCTATGTCTGTCTGATGGCCCTGTCTCCATCTGAGCTTGCTTGCCACTGTTTGTGGGTGAGGGGCTGCTTTTATAGCATGAAACAGGGGGGAGGAGCCATCCCACCCTCATCCCTCCAGATATGCCCTGCCTCTGGTCTCCTGTTTTCGCTTCTTGACCCTGTTTATTGTGGTTGCTCTGTTAGCTCTTTACCTCTTTCTTGTCCTTATTTGTTTGCATTGTTGTCTACCCCACCCTGACCATCCTTCATTCATGATTTTATACATTGAACAAGAATTGGCTTTGTCAGTTAGTTACAATGATGTGACAGAGGAATTTAAATCCACAACACCTAGCGAATGATGTCTCATGCTCTAGAACATCTATGCCAACACAACCTCACAAGGGGCCGCTCACGACTTTCTGGAAAGCAAGGCCTCCATGAGGCTGTCCCAGAATAAGTTTGGCCTGACTCATTACCGTGGACATGCCTTAGATCTGGTGTTTACCTCTGTGGAAGTGGGTGATCTGATACTAAGTTCTAGCAATAACAAAGAAGTGCCATGGTCAGATCGCTTCCTGGTGCAACTAGACTTTTCCATGACCTTTCCCCTCTGCAGGGAGGTGGGGCTGATCCACATGGTCCGCCCCCACACAATAAAAGGGACAACTAGAGGTGTTCCAAGTCGCTTGACTGTAGTCCCTTTCAGCCCAGCCAGCATGCTCAAGCACTGGCATTGACATGGCTTTCCTAGACTTTGTCTACAAGATGCTTCTAAGAACCTGTTCAATATAGAAAGATCAGCTGGGCTTCCTAAGTATGCAGCAGTTGTGAAGAAGCTATTCTGCACATGGAGTAAGCAGCTCGTGCCTTGAAACTATAAACTTCCAACTGACCTGTGTCTGGTATTTTTCAGAAGAGCCCTCTGGGGTATCACAAAAGTGCATCTCATTAGCACCCTCTGTGTAATTTCAGTGTGATATACCAGTCTAAGACTTTAAAAAGATACATGGTCTTAGAACCAAAACAGAAACTTAATTTACAGCCTTCCAGTCCAAAGTAACTATGTAATTCTAGGAGAAAGGAGTTATTTAAAGGCCCTGAACATTTTTCTGCAGTTTTGAAGTGGGATTTTTATTCATAGCTCCATGGCTCAATCAGACTGCAGTGACAGGCACTAAAGTGGGCATGTACAAATCATGACCAAACAAGAGGAATAGAGGCCATCAGTCCATGCACAGCACCCAACAGGGAGCTCAAGAAACCACCTGTGCATGCTGTCTGACTAAGACTGTGTAAGCAGGAAGGTTGCTTAACACCTGGTGGACCACAGTACATTGCAGTATTTGGCTTGGTGAGTCACATGTTTTTGCAGGTGTGGGTCAGCAGCACGCACTCCTTTTGTGCAAGAAGAGGCACCTTCAGCCTAAGAATGTGAGAGTAAAGCCCTGCAAATAAATGCTAAGAACGTGCTACTCACCACTGAAGTTAGATAGCAAATGCAATGGCAATCAAATAGGTACAACTGGAGAGGTTGGGTGATACAAAGTCTGCCCTGAAAACCCTCCTGCAAGTCGCCACTTAGGTTTTTTCCATTCAGCATTTGTGTTTATAATGCCAAGAAAAGAAAAGCCTATGTGCGTTTCAAAGAACTGTAAGTCAGAAAGGGATCTGAAAGTTGCCTGCTGTTTCCTCTCTCTGGTCTTGTGGCCAGTCTTTGTGGACTATGGGCTCATCCAGATGGAGGCTTCTCACGCCTTCACTAGGAGCTCAGGAAATGCGCTGGGGAAAAGTCTGTTTTCTCATTGGGCAACCTTGTAACAAGCTGAGGAAACAAACCCCGAAGGCAGCACAAGGCCTTGCTGACAGGACCATATCTGTGCCAGCTGGTGGACAGGCAGAAACCAGCAGGAGTTCACACACCCTGAACCTCTAGACTCCTGGAAAATGATACCTCTGAAACCACGGGTGGGGGGGCAGCCTTTGGGTGCCACTTTTATGTATATTACACTACATTCGAAACTTCCTGTACCTTATGGAGGCTTTGGCTCCAGTTACCAGGCTGGAGAAGAGTTGGCAACACTCCACAAGACACAAGAGGGGCACAGTGGAGTGGAACCTGGGCTCTGTGGCATTCTCACAATATATAGGAAGCTGGCCTACACCAAATTGGGCCATTGATTCTTCTCCTCTTAGGAGGCAGCTATCCCAGTCTTCAGGCAACAGTCTTTCCCAGAACTACCTGGAGTTGGCAGGGGTGGAACCCGGGACTTTCTGCATACAAATCATGACCAGAGCCACTCAGGTATGGCTCTTCCCCCAAAGTGTCACAACATTTCCTATGCTTACACATAGGGATAGAATATAGCCCCACCACAACTTCCAAGAGGCATGTTTGACTACTGTTAGAAAACAGGATTCTTGACTAAATGGACCTTTGGTCTGATTCAGCAGGGTTCTTGCATACAGAGAAGCATGTGAGCTTCCATCCCAATGCAAGTGCAGTTTTGGAAGATCAGTTTTCATCTGAATAACAAGAGGGCAGGAAAAAATTAAACACTCCCTCCACATATGCTGCAGTCTCAAACATTTATCTGCCGGGCTCCTGCCAGTGGCTGTTTGCATTTTAAAAAATATGCATATTAAACACAAATATGTATTTATGGTGTATTTGGTCCTTGCAGATCAACAGCCATCTCCTACCATAAACTAAATATCAGTTCTTATTCAGCTCACAAGAAAGTATATATTTAGAAGGCATCCTATTGTGATAGTTTTTTAAAGTCCATGTGATTTTACTTTCTCTAATGCAAAAAAAGAAAGAAAGTAATGCTTGATGTGGTTTTTTGCTTTGAACTGTTGCACCAACTGTGCTTCCTGCATTCTGTCCCCCCCCCCCCCCGATTCTTTGCTTATATTTCTAGTCTTGGTGGGGTCTGCTTGTATTTCCCCCATAAAGTACATTACAGTGACAAACAGTAAAGTAAATCATATGACCCTGTTGTCATTAAGAAGCAGAGTTAAGGTGAAACGCTTAACCATCTTGTAGGTTTCTTTCTTTCATCGTAAGCCTTATTAACAGCACAAGCAGCCATTCTGGCAAGGAAATGAACTGGAATGCAAGTGACTCTGTAAAAAGTTCATACTGGAACCCCATGATAGTGCGAGCTGGGAGGTTACTCAGTGAGAACATCCTAGCTGTTGCTGAAGGAGCCTTTTAAGTTCATACACCAGATTACAGAGCTACAAGAATACAAGACTGTAGACACAGCCACCATGATGGATGGCTTTAAAAGATTGTTGGACACATTTATGGAGGAAAAGGCTCTCAATGGCTGTTAATCATGAGACAGTAAACTTCTGGTTGACTATTGCAAGAATTGAATGCTGGACTAGATAGGCCTTTGGTCTGATCCAGAAGGTCTCTTCCTAGGCTCCTATTTTCTTATGTACAATTGGAGTTATTATTTTGATGTCAATCCTGTTTTCAGGAGCGCCGAGCCCCTCCCCACAGAATTAGCTCTATTGCATGCTGCATAAATCTCCTAGATTCACATCAGTGCATAAATCATTATAGTACAGATTCACTTTATTTTTGGCATTAGTTGTTCTACCACTATTCTAAGTTGGTAGTCCTTAAACTATCAGACAGGAATCCCATATTACGTTGTGCACGGGCAAAACTAGGCTTTATTTTACCCGGGTCAGATACCCAATTTGGTACACATACCCATGCAGATTTGCTTACACAGGCTGGGAGCCTCAAGGGTGCCCCTCTGGAGACTTCACCCGGGGCAAAAAATCCCCAGCTAGCTCCCTGCCCCCAATAGCTACGAGAATGACTTGTGACTGTATGTTTTTAAAGAGTATCTGTCTGCAGGTCAGTTGTTATGCACTGAGAGAAATTGTAATATAAAAGACTTTTTTAGGGCACAATCTGAACGTTAGTCAAGATCATAACTATGGGAGACAGTGAGTGGCAACAATATATGACTTATGCAACCTCTGATACAGCTGGGGAGAAAATTGATTCTGTTCACATCTAAAGGTGAACCTACCATATAAAATAACAATAATATGCAAACTGAAACACAACTACCATTCAAAATTCACACGTCTTCTGATTTGTAATGAGGTTCTCCAGGAAACAAATCTGAACTAATAAGTGTATATACCAGGATAAAGTAAGGACGCGGGTGGCGCTGTGGGTTAAACCACAGAGCCTAGGACTTGCCGATCAGAAGGTCGGTGGTTCTAATCCCCATGACTGTACGCCGGCTCCCTTGGCCAATAAAGCGAGATGAGCACCGCAACCCCAGAGTCGGTCACGACTGGACCTAATGGTCAGGGGTCCCTTTACCAGGATAAAGTGTGCATAAAATGCATATATTAGTGAAAGAAGAATACAAAATGCATTATATTAGGGGAAATTGCTTGCACAAATTTGTATATTAGTCAAAACTGCATACAAAAATAGGTTTATTGGGAGAAATTTGCACTAAGATTTGCTGATGAATTTTCATGAAAAAATTAAATTTACACATTGTTGCAGAAATGTTGAGAACTGAATCAAAAACTGAAAAATGAGAAACTTGGAGAGCTGAACTTGAGAGATTTGTCCATTTCCAGATACAGCCAATTCCAATTCCTCCATAAATGCACCACATTTTAATATTGCTATTTTAAATTATGATATGAATTTTCTCTGGCAGATGATTCAGAAATACCCAACATGACTCCCCGTGATGCACAGCTGAGGCTGGTTTAACGGACAGACCTAACCTCATTTCCTTGGAAAGAATTACAAAATAACTGTATGGTTTTTAGAAAGGATTAGAAGAGCATATTAAATGTTCCTTCTCGGAGCATATCAACCTCCCTGGCTTCTGGATATTATTTATTTATTATGCACATCTCTCATCATTCGTCCTGGATTTCTTTCTTCCCTGCTAAGTCTTACATTTTGAGCATGTGATATTGACTGCATGAGCAGCACTTCCAAACAACTTCTCAGGGAAAGGTAGGATTCACTGATGAAGCCAAAAACATTAGTTAGATTTCATTTGCATGATATGTACAAAATCATCTTCCCAAGAAGTTGCCAAAGGGCAACGTGCAACCGACCATTAAGCTCTGCAATAAAAACAATACATAAAATAAAAATAAAGGAAAATAAAAAATTAACTGAAGCAATTTTAAAAAAAAATATACCGGTAAGTAACATTTAAATAGCAGCAGAACAAGGGGAGCAACTTCTGCTTGGTGTTTTTTTAAAAGCCCCAGTGAACAAATGAGTTATTAACTAAACAGTGAAAGGCAAATGAGAAGGCAGATGAGGAGAAGCCTGGGGAGCTTTGCTGGCAATACTGTTTTTTAACACTGAGCCACTACTATGGTTTGTGACCCAGCCACAGTCTGGCCAAGGCATTTTGGTGCCTGACAGGGGAAAGCCAAATGTCTCATACAATGGTGTTAAAATATAGTATTACATAAACTTAGATAATTAGGAGGATGTACCAGCGCAGTGGGTAGCGCTGTGGTCTAAATCACTGAGCCTAGGGCTTGCCGATCAAAAGGTCGGCGGTTCGAATCCCTGCAACGGGGTGAGCTCCCAGTGCTCAGTCCCAGCTCCTGCCAACCTAGCAGTTCGGAAGCACATCAAAGTGCAAGTAGATAAATAGGTACCACTCCAGCGGGAAGGTAAACGGCATTTTCGTGCGCTGCTCTGGTTTCGCCAGAAGCGGCTTAGTCATGCTGGCCACATGACCCAGAAAAACTGTCTGTGGACAAACGTCCGCTCCCTCAGCCAGTAAAGCAAGATGAGTGCCGCAACCCCAGAGTCGTTCGTGACTGGACTTAACTGTCAGGGGTCCTTTACCTTTACCAGCCCAGCATCTCCAAGGTAGGGCTGGGCAAGACTCCTTCCTGAAATCCTGGAGGAGATACCAGTCAGTGTAGCCAACAGTGAGCTAGGTGGACGAGTGGACTCACTCAGTACAAGGCGGCTTCCTATGTTCCTATTGACTAGTCACTGCTATTTAATGGTACCTCAAAATGTGTGGCTTGTGGCCAGTCACCTTACTTACTTAGCCTGGCCCTAATCATTGACAGGTGGGGTGGCAAAGGACCCTCGTAAGGTCTAATGACAAATAGATGGGCTGTCCTGGGGAAATAAAGATATTCATGTCCTAATAAAAGTGGGAGCGTGGGGAATATCCCTGGAAAAGGCAGGACCCCACCCCAGAAGACTCCAGTCAACTATATTATCTACGCTACTTCAACAAGGGTATCTGTGAGCCATGTTGGCCACCTGGCAGTGGAATACGCAGAACCACTCTTGCCCTCATATACAATGGGGTTGCTTTACACTAGGGCTGTATGATTAACCTTGCATTTCTATGGCAGAAAGCTTGGAGCTTGTCATTTTCTTGGGGCTGCAACAATTTGGAAAGGCAGGGTTTGCACCTATGTGTTACTGGCGACTAGGGTGGCCAGGTGAAAAAGAGGACAGAGGTCCTGCACTTTTAATAGTTGTGTAAAAGATGGGATTTCAGCAGGTATAGCTTGTCATTCAATTGTTAAAGGTGCAAGAGTCAAATCCCTACCCCCCCCACACACAGAGAAGCCTCACGTGCTTTATCCTGTCCTTTCCTGTAGTACTTTATCTACGTCAAAAAAGATACCCTCGGGATTGTGGAGAACAATTTATGGGCCTTCCCTTGCCCTCGCTCTCTTATGCATCCCTTTTTTAAAGACTGAAACGGTTATAAAAAGAAAAAGAAAAAGACTTTTGTTCCCTCAAGTAGCACCAAAACAGGAGTTTCATTGCAAAATCAAAAACAAGCTCTATAGCTTGCTTTTTCAGATGCTTTGTTTTATTTGTTGGTTACATTTCCCCCCCAACTTTTAACCAAAGTGGCGCTACATGGAAATTGGTTGTCCACGTCCCATTTCCAGTGAAAATCTGTGAACAGGTTTCAACAAATATTTAGGGTTCTAAAAATGTATCTCCCCAGGAGGAGTTATGCAAACTGACAATTCTCTCATAACATTTCTACATGTATGTGCACATAGAACCACTTAAATGCCCCTATGACAACAACAACAAAAAATACATTTAAAAAGTGCACAGAAACATGCTTAATCTTTAGAGGGAGCTAAAAAATTGTAATGGCACATCATGAAACCTGCCTTGGCAGCCATACAGCTCTTTCAGTCCAAGTGTATGCATTTTTACTCAGAAGTAAGTTACAGTGACTTCAGTGGAACATACTTTCCAGCAGGGTTAAACCTACCAAAGATCAAAGTTGGGCAGCTACCTTCTGGATATCATGAAAGGATAGCAATTTTTAAGATTTCAGACATGTTCATTTTTATTGCCAGGGAAACGTGCTTGTGGAATTCTCTGCCTCAGATGAAAAATAAATTGGCCACCCATAGCATGGAAAAAGTGGGTCAAGAAGCTTTTTCTCCCTTTCTCACAACACTAGAAGTCATAGACATCCAATGATGCTGAATGTAGGACGATTCATGACAGATAAAAGAAAGCTCTTCTTCACGTAGCACGCAATTACTATGGAACTTGCTCCCTCAGAAGGCAGTAATGGCCACCATTTTGGATGGCTAAAAAAAAGGATTATAAAAATTCATGCAGTACAGTGGTACCTCGGGTTACAAACACCTCGGGTTACAGACACCGCTAACCCGGAAGTAGTACCTCAGGTTAAGAACTTTAACTCAGGATGAGAACAGAAATCTTGCGGTGGCAGCATGGCGGCAGCGGAAGGCCCAATTAGCTAAAGTGGTACCTCAGTTTAAGAATGGTTTCAGGTTAAGAACGGACCTCTGGAACAAATTAAGTTCGTAACCAGAGGTACCACTGTATAAGGGGATCAATGCCTATGCTTGACCTCCACTGTCAGAGGCATTACGCCGCTGAAGACCAGTTGCTGGGAATCGCAGGTGAGCCGAGTGCTGTTTCCACTGTGAGAATATGATGCTGGACTGGATGGGCCATTGGCCTGATCCAGCAGGTTTGTTTTATGTTCTTAACTTTCTGTATTATTAACTTCTTTGACCTGGGGGAGAGTGTAATTTGCTGTCCTGCCTCTAGTGGTGATATGTTTTGAGCTGGCCCGGCTTTCTGGTAAGTGTCCATAGGGCTGCAACTTTAGTAACACTTAACTGGAAAGGGTTATATCATATACCCCCATGACTGCTTCTGGTTACATCCTGTTAAACAGGATATTGCCTTATCCGACGTGGACACAAACACACACACAAGAATTTGCAACCCCAACCTAGGGTAAATACATGCAAAGCTACAAGATGTTGGGGATTATGAATTATAGATAACTTCTCATCAGAATATAACTCCAATCATCTTTAAATCAGGAAAATCCCAATATGCAATTCTCATTCCATGGGAAGCTGTCACAATTGGCACTCGTGACTATCCACAATTTGGCATTTTTTAAACTGAGTAAGCATTATTTAATTTTTCAGCATTCTGTAACTTTTTCTTTTTAGCAAGGAATGGCTTGAACTTTTACAAATTATTATTTATCAAATTTCTATCAAACCCTTCCAAAGGAGGAGTCCAGGGTGGGACATTTGCCCATGACGTTGACTAGAATGTACATTTTATTTTCAAAAGTCATGCTACGTATTTTGTGTACCATTCATAAGTAAGTGGCACATGCCGTATTACAAAGCAGTTACTGCAACCTGATAACACTGAATAGAATAGAACCTACTCCCAAATAAGTGTACATACAATTGCAGTCCAAGCATCCTTTGTGAAAATACTCAAAGGCCACTTCCAAACTCCCACTATTTTGTGGGTATGATTAAATCAGATGCTGCACAAATATGGTGTATGTAGTGCTTTTTTAAAAACCAAAACCAAAAACAAACATGAACTTTTGTGATGAGAAAAGTGATAGGAAAATGCACCAGAAAGTGTGGGATAATTGCTGTGCACAAGCAAGTCTTAATGAATGCTCCATGAACAGCAAAGTTAAATAAAGTAAGTTTACAAACAACTGCAGTGGTGCGGTATAACTTCAATGCAAAATTTGTCCAAACAAATCAGGGTGAATGCTCGGTAAAAAAAGACCAAGTAGGCAAGTAAACCAGCAACACAGAGCATTAGGTATATGTTTTGTTGGCTCTCGGTATTCATGGAGTATTCCCATCCTGGCAAATAGTGCAATGAGATATATTAACCTGTAGAATCTTCTGCAATAAAAGTACTTTACAGTGCAAACCTACACATGGTTATTCAGAAGTTAAGCCCACTTATTTTAGTGAGGCTTCCTTCTAAGTGTGCAAAAATAGTAGCCTGAGATAATGCAAAGTAGTTCATATTGACTTATTAAGGGGTGGTTTTGCAAACTATATGCCAAATAATTTAGTATTCTACATAGTCTAACTACTTTACAGTGGTGATGGTGATGTTGATGAAGATACATCCAAAATTATTTAGTATTCTACTTACTTTCACTGCATCCTAAAGTGCAACTGAAAACTGCCCTGCTCAACCACACAGCCATATGTCAGGTGATAAGAAAAAAATCAAATTTGCTTATCTTGTTTTTCCTAATATGTACTCCTACACAGTTAAGCAAGATTCATTGGCAGCTTTGAAATTAAATATGCATTTGTTTAAATTCTACAAACCTAAATATTTTTACAAGGAAGTCCCACTTGATCAAGAAAGACGTATTTCTGAGAAAACATGTTTAGCAATGGGTCGTATTTCAGTGGACTTCTGGCCTGCCAGTTTTCTAAGCACGGATGAAATCTACTCCAAATATATAAGACAGCATTTGTGTGCTTAGAAAACTATAAATGCCAACCAAATTAATTATTAATTTGATACTAATTAACATAAATAAAAATAAAAACGACCAAGAATATTGGAACAAGCATATAGTAAAATATTAATGAATGCTTCAGTCTGCAGGAGGGGGAAGAGAGAGAATAGTTTTTATCCCCTGAACATTCCATCTGATCAACCTAAGCAGGGAGGTCTTGCCCCTTTGTCTCATTTAAGATGGAGGAGTTGGGAAAACCAGATGAGCTCAAGAGATTTTGCTTCTGTTTAATGTAACAGCTAAGAGTTCTAAACAAAGATATGAAATTCCTCTGAAATATCCGGATACTGACAAGAAAATACAGTCCCTAAAAAGAGAGGACAATCCTAAAATGCATAGAACATAACTCTCTTTCCTTTGTATTTTGTTTTCTCCCTTGTCGCCTAAAACCATACTGTATGGTAACACCAAAACCTATATTTAGCTATAGATTACAATATACCTACAGTATCACACAAAACCCAACAGTCAACCACAAAGCCAAGTTCCACCCCCCCAGATGCCTGCTGGCTTATTATACCCATAAAATAATACTGTATGGGGTCATATCAGTGAAAGGCAGAAAAGATAAAAGAAGCAGAGGGGAAATGCTAACTTCCCATCCATTCATTAAATAACAAATCACTAATTTTATACACCCACGAGCCAGCAGAAAACTTTCTAGTATTATAAATAACAAAAGAACGGCATTTTTTCAACAACAAATCATACATATTTTGTTTTGCAGTCTGTTGGCAAAGCCAAAGACACAAAACTGGAATTAATGCCATATACTCACAGGGGAAATGAGGGAAAATCCTTCCATCTTGCAAGTTTGCAACATTCAGTCAACTTCTTTGTGAACTAATTTTCTAATTTCAGTTATCCAGCTTTGCAAAAAGACATCAAACAAAATAAAAATAAATAAAAATTAAAACATCAATCCTGTTTTTAAAATTAAAACAGAACTCCTTGAAGGCCCTTTGCAGTGATTGACCTTAGGACAGGAAGGACCCTAATTAGTTTTCATACTTTCCCTCAAAAGGTCTGGAGGTGAGTTCTTCCCTTCGACGTATCTGAAGTTCCTGATTTCACTACATATCTGTAGAATGGAGATAGCCCTTGAGCTGTTGTAGCCCAGTGTGACATCAGAACAAAACCCAGCCTTTCAACCAGTTTGCATAAATTACATTTAAGGAGTTGTGGTGTTGTTAACAGGAAGTCTGTCGCCAGCCTGATCGGGTACTTGCTTCATAACCAACAGCAAACATTATTGCCCAGTCCAGGCAAGAACTAGCAACTTGGTAAAGATAGATAACATTTCTAGATGAAACCATGATGAGTTTATGTTGTGATATTTGCACTTCTCTCCAGAATAACCAAGTTAGGCAGGCTGTCATTTGTGACAACTGTCTATAGGACACATTCAGGAACATGAACCTGTTTTTCTGATTCTGTTCTGCCAGGGTGATAAAAGACAGAAAATGTGATCTAAAATTGTGCAGGAATTTAGAAAGAAACTTGGTGAATGGGTAATTAACATTTATCATACTGTGTATTAAGACCTGGAAAGAGGCCTTGGGTCTGCGAGGCCCTGTTAGGAACCATGTGAATAATATTATTGAATATTTATTGATTAAATTTATATGGCCATCCACCAATAAATATTCCTCGGGGAGCTAACAAACAATGGTGAGGGAAACTTGCATAATCGTAATAGACAGCCATGAAGAGTGAGACCTTATCTATTTACACTGTGAGTATATATTGAATTATGCCACCTCAACTGTCATGGTTTCCCTCCCCACACTATCCCCCTAAAGGGGGTGGGGACAGCTTGGGATACTGAAATCTGTTAAAAATCGTAATTCTCCTCAGTGCTTTTTTTTTTTATTAAAAAAATGTTTAGGGGTACTCTCATTTTGACTCAAGAAAATCACCATTTTATATTTCAAATCAGGAAAAATAAATACAGTAAATGGACAAAAGTACAAAGATTCACAAGATGTTTAGGGATATGCATACCCCTGCGACCCCCCCAGAAAAAAGCACTGGTTCTCCTTCACAGAACTACCATTCCCAGGCTCCCATAATTCCATAGGAAGTGAGAATTACTGTTAACCCAGTTTAAATTAGTGATGTTGTCATGCCTTTACATATGCAAACTTTTGAGCAGACCTTTAGATCTTTTGTGTTCCTTCCTCAGATAATGCATTAAATAATTTTTTTTGGGGGGGGCACATTTCTCCCATATGCCTTTATCTCCTTCCTGCACTGAAAATTATCCCTTTTAGGATTCCAACTTCAACATACAAAACCTGTTAGTAACTATGAGTAAGTGAGAGAAACTGACTCCTAGTGTTTCTGGCTGAGATTCTTCAGGATATTCCAGTATGTTCATCAAATTCCTACTCTCTGTATCCTGAATAATGCAACTAAGTGGAAAAGCAAATCTTCCAGGAGAAGAAGCAATTTCACATCTGAAAAGAGATTGCAGTCTTTGTTACGGAAGCAACCAGCTGAATACATAAGCAGATCCTGGTCAGAGACAGAGCAATGGTGTGCATGAAAGAAAAGATGTAATTGGCTATCAAATGAAGTGTTTCTTCTGGTACATTTCACACCATACAATAGTTCCTTCTGATTACAAATCAGTTGAGACCAATACAGATAAACCTTTCCTCGGTCCACCTCAATGGTTGCAGTCAGCAGTGGTCAGTGGGGTGGCACAGGTAGGGTGGCTTTGCGTATCTGGCTTCCTGGCGGCAATCATTGCTGCCGCTTACCCAAAAGGAGGGTGGTGAGGCACAGGGAGCTCTGCCTGGTGCAGGGGCAATGGCAGAGCCAGTCTATCACTCCTGCCACTGTGCCACACTGAGCCCCCCTGTGCCTTGCCCCTACTGCTCTTGGTAAGCAGCACTGACACTCAGTGTTGGGAAGACAAGTGCCCTGCTTGTGCCAACCCACGAATCACTGCTGGCTACAGTGCATGCTGGTGTATCTAAAGAAGTTTCAGGTACCTCCATCGTTCTGCCCGGACTCTGAGGTTCAGCGCCGAGGGCCTTCTGGCGGTTCCCTCGCTGCGAGAAGCCAAGTTACAGGGAACCAGGCAGAGGGCCTTCTCGGTAGTGGCGCCCGCCCTGTGGAACACCCTCCCACCAGATGTCAAAGAGAAAAATAATTACCAAACTTTTAGAAGACATCTGAAGGCAGATCTGTTTAGGGAAGCATTTAATGTTTAATAGGTTATTGTATTTTAGTGTTTTGTTGGAAGCCGCCCAGAGTGGCGGGGTATAAATAATAAATTATTATTATTATTAGGTAGAGAGATCAGGTTCTGCCCTGAGAAATTTTTAGTGCTAGCAGTTGTGCACATTCATTCCTTCTGAATGAAAAAAATAACATGGAAACTATTCAAAACGTATGGCATGAGTGATGAATGAGTCTGCATGAGGGTTTTTTGTCACCCATTTATGCACATAAATAGCTTACTCAGCAGTGGGAATTACTTTTTCCCAGTGGTAGCAGCTGATATCATTGGCTGCTTCCTTGCAGCCACCATGTTATTTTTCTAGAATGCCCATGATGTTGTGCTGCGCATGCAGGCTGGGGCTACTGGAAGTTGTCATCCAAAATTTCCAGTGGGAACCAAGATGGAGAAAGGATGTTCTAAGGCATTCTAAAGGGGAACTGGTTGCTGCCATTTTTTTGGAGATACCTGCACTACCAATTCTCCCCCACACATCAAATGCCCTGGAATCATGCAACAGTGGGGGAATTTGAGGAAAATAAAATGGTGGCCACCAGATGTTGGCTGAAGCAAAACGAAACAGCAAAACGAAAGCAAAATCACTACATACTAGCAAGCCTGTGCTGGGTTGGGCCATAAATAGGGGTGACGGGGAATTTTGATTCAGTTTGATTTTAAAGGCAAGCCTCTCTAATCTGCACTTTCCAAAACAATACAAGAACCGAAACACAAATATCCTTTGAAATTCACACTCCTTTGAATTTTGCAGTGCAGTCCTTCAGTCAAGTAACGTGTTCAAAAGTGCATAGGTAAAGGTAAAGGTACCCCTGCCCGTACGGGCCAGTCTTGACAGACTCTGGGGTTGTGCGCCCATCTCACTCAAGAGGCCAGGGGCCAGCGCTGTCCGGAGACACTTCCGGGTCACGTGGCCAGCGTGACATCGCTGCTCTGGAGAGCCAGAGCTGCACACGGAAACGCCGTTTACCTTCCCGCTGGTAAGCGGTCCCTATTTATCTACTTGCACCCGGAGGTGCTTTCGAACTGCTAGGTTGGCAGGCGCTGGGACCGAGCAGCGGGAGCGCACCCCGCCGCAGGGATTCGAACCGCCGACCTTTCGATCGGCAAGTCCTAGGTGCTGAGGCTTTAATCCACAGCGCCACCTGCGTCCCATTCAAAAGTGCATACACTGGGGTAAAATGACCATGAAAATGTATATGTTAGCAAAAATAACATTATGGGAAATTGTTTTGCTGGTGTATTTGTATTATGGGAAATTGCATGCAAAAATGTGTACATTAGTAGAAATTCACACTCAAATGCTGATGAATTTTGACGATGACTTCTTTTTTAAAAAATTGCAAACTGATGTGGAAATGTAAAGAACTGAACTAAGATTGGGAAACTGAAAGTCACAGATTTGCCCATCCCAAGCAAGAATTGATTAAGATGTACAGTATAAACATTTATTGTTTCTATATATTGAATGCATTTTTAAAATAGAAAAGATGGAACTATGTCAAAAGACTCAGATTCCAGGGATGTGCAGGGAGGAATTAGGGAAAGAACTAGGAAAGCTTAGACAGGAAGTATAAGAGAGACTACCTTACTGTAGCTTCCTGGGGACATTGGTACATTAATATATTTGTCATTACACTTCTTCCTGCAGGGAGTTCACACATTGCTGTTATAGAGTGCTGTGCAACATGGGATTGTGTCAGTGTGAGAGCCATAGGCACCTACAGAACAGTGCCTGTGGGGCAGCATTAGTGATGAGCCCCCCACCCAGTACTCCACCCCTTTCCATTCTGTGCTTTTTAAATTTTCTGTTTTCATTATAACTTCTGTCAAGGTAACTCTAGTAAGTGTGGAACTCTGAACCAATCTGCATGTCTCTAATGGCGTGGTCTCAACGCCCTCAGTAAACTATAGTTTTCAGGATTCTGTCAGAAACACCATGCTAGTTAGGCTGGAATAAAACCAATATATGTTTGTGATGCAGATGTGTTTCATGTGAAAGTGGTCTAAGCTTTGACACCTGTGTTGTTAGATTTGGTGTGGAGGAACATCATATTCCTTCAACATCACTGTACTGAATAGTTATGACCCAGTGCTGCACATCAGAAGCAAATACCACTGCAGAAATGAAGAGCAGTTCTTCTACCCCCTCCCAATAGCTTCCAGCCACATCAGACTGAGGTGGTTTCCCCTCAAATCCTGCACACAATTTAAGGTGCTTTCTTTTTCCTCCCAACCAAACCACATCAATAATCACCCATCTGATTTTTATTTCAGTTACTTTCTTAACAATCAGATTTTGCCTCTTTCATGCCTTCTCTGTGCTAGAATAGACGTATTCTCTGCACAGTGCAGATTCTCAGCCATTATTATTACGGTTATTACTGTTATTACTATTACCTGGCCTTCAACAGCAGGTCCTAGGGTGGGTTACAACAATTTAAAACACAGTATTAAGACAGTTTGAACAAGTCACAGGACAAAGGAATAGGAATGAGATTTTCCTCATATCTCATCATTTTCACAGTTATTGATCTTTATTCAAATCTTGCTTACATGTCTCTCAGCTGAAAGGTAATGTGTGCATTTCAAGACAGTTAAGGTGCAGAGGACCAGAGCATCCTGAAGGTCACTTTTCATTGACATGATTTGCATAGATATATTTCCACACAAAAAAATACATTTAATCTCATTGCATGTGTGACTGCATGCATAGAAGTGATCTTGAATATAAGATTATCTCATATATACATATATATATATATATATATTCAGAATTAAGTTCCATTCAGCTCCATTAGACTTATTGTCGGCTAAGTATGTGGGTAGGACTGCAGCAATGCAGCACAACGCTGTGCATGCCTACTCAGAAGTTAGTCACCTTCAGTTCATAGAGTCATTTAACTGGAAGGGACATCAAAGGTAATCTACTCCATAGAATCAGTTGGAAGGGGCATTGAGGTCTAACCATCTACCAATGCAGAAACTCTATTTCTGCAACATCTCTTATAGGTAGCCACCCAGACACTGCTTTAAAAATCTCCAGTAAAGCCTACCACCTTTCAAGATAATCTGCTCCACTATGTCAAACAGCCAGCATCATCAGGAAGTTCTTCCTGACATTTAGTCTAAACCAATTTTCTTGTAATTTGAACCCATTGCTTTGCAAAGAAAAGAGATCTGCTCCATCATATTACTATATTACAGCCCTTCAGCCATTTGAAAATGGCTATGACATCAGCTCTTAATAATCTCCTCTCCCAGTTAAACATACTCAGTTCCTTCAACTTTTCCTCATAGAAGTTGATCTCTGAGCCACACACCTTCCTCAAGACATGTTCCAGCTTATCCGAAGCCTTCTTAACTGATGGGATTTCCTCCCATGTGAGTGTGTTTAGCATTTCAGCCTAAATCTCCCAGGGTCTATGCATAGATCATGGTATCTCTTCTCCCTTATACTATGCTTCTTGCCGAGCTACTATAGCATAAAGGTTAAGAAACTGACATGTGATCCATGAAGTCCCCTGTTCAAATATACAGCAATCTCTGCCACAAATTCAGTAGGTGATCTTAGGTAAGCTGTTATCTCTTAGTCACGTTTTCCACCACAACTGCAGTATGCAGATAATAATACTTCATGGCTGTTGTAAGGATTGTTGATATAATGAATGTGAAGTCATATATGAAACTCCTCACTCATGTGCAAATTTGAGATTCTGAAGAATTGTCAGCCCTTGTGTGTCAGCTTTCATCAGCTGGGTGCTCTCCAACTCTCAACAGCCTCAGCCAACATAGGCATGGTGACTGAGTCTGATGAGAGTTGTAGTCCAAAACATCTAGCACACACCAGATTGGCAAAAGCTTCTCTATGCCAAATATAGGAATTGCTGTTGTAGGCCAATAAACAGACCAGGATTTAAAGAAAACCTACTTTTTGAATGAGGGTTCTAAGTCTCTTATGACTGAGGGAGGAGAGGAATACTGGAGTTTTTAAGAAAAGAGATTGAAAAAGAGGAAAACACTGGGTGGGATTCAACTAGTGAGTTCTATGCAAAAGGGCTTCCCTATTGCTCTCCAAAGTTCCCTGGGAAGAGTGATCCATTGTTTAACCACTCTGTGAATTATAATTCAGTGAGGGGAATGAGAGTCTCCTATAAGAACTCTCAGCAGCCTTAACTAACTACAACTCCCATAATTCTTTGGGGGAAGCCATTGCAGTTTAAGTGGTATAATGGTGCTTTAAATGTATCATGCAGATGTGGCTTAACTGTCATGGCTTCTCTCAAAGAATTATGGGAGATGTCATTTGTGGATGGTAATGGGAATTCTCTGTTAAATGTCCATAGACCACCAACTCTTTCACAGAACTATAGTACCCTGGAATTCCCTCTCCCAGGAAGTGGGAAATGACTGTTAAATCACTTTAAGTCTATATTGTAGATATGTCTTTTCCCCCTGCTCTCCCTGCCCCCCCCCCAAAAAAAACCCTTTACTTGCTATTTTGCTAGTTTCTGGATGTGGAGAACACTGGCTCACCAACCCCACAGGAAACATCTGTGAAATACACGTCATTCTACTTTTTACAGTTGGTGCTTGCTTGGCTGGAAGCTTTGTGTGTGTCTTGATCCTCTGTATGCTGGCGTTCTTGAGTTATAGAAATGCCATTTGGTAATTTACTTTCAGGAAGACATACAAGGCTCACTTCAGTAAACATTTGCAATGTTGGCTACCACTATGAAATTATGTATTTTGATGTCTTTCTGTATTAGAGGATTGTGTGGTAGGTCATTTATGCCTCCTGCTGATGTTTTATTGCAGCTTTATGTTGTCTTTAGGTTTGTTTCTTTTTTAAAAATCTTGCTGCAGACAGCCATACAAGGAAGGTATATTTGAAATTTATAAAATTGTTCATCATAAAGTATGGGGTTTTTTTTAAGTCAGTGCAACTTCTGTAAAGCACCTAAAACTTTGTATGTCCTTGAATAAAAGTCAACACTGGTGTGCAGAGGTAATTCATTACAGTGGTGCCAACTCCAGAACTTTGGGGTGGCAGTCTAGAGCCCTAGTAAGAAGCGTGAATAAGAAGGCCCCAAAAGCAGCAAGTCTGGCTTATTGCGTACCCAGTCACAGCACCCTCTACCCCAGGAGCCAGGCCACTCTGGCCTGCTTAAATACACAGGGAGCAGACCTGAGTGAAGACTACGGAAGCAAGGTCTGTTCCCTGACCTTGCCCCCAGGCCGCTACAGATTGGTTCAAAACTGAAATCTGGGTTTGGCAGGAACCAGGATGCACTATGGCTGCCAGGGGGAAGGGGCCAGCAGCCGCAAGAAAATGGTGTGGCTCTGGGGGGGGATGAAGGAGGTGCTGTGCTGAGTCGCAACTGCTACTCACCCATGAACTGGGTAAGCAGCCATTACCACATTCTGAAGTAGGTTAATTAGTAGTGCACATTTCTACCTAAAGAGGAGGGGGATAAGACTGTCCCAATTTTTATTCAAGGGCATACAAAGTTCTGGGTGCTATGCAGAAGTTGCACTGACTTTTAAAATTCTGTAGCAATGTACTGTACTTAAATTCTTCTCCACCAAGAAACTTAAAATTCATGTATAAATTGTGAAAATGAAGCCTATTTGCTTAACGAACATAGATTATGCTGTTTTTGCCAGTCAAGTGGAGAGGAGTAAGGAGTTGTATGAAACATGTTCCTTGATTGCTCTTCTCTTTACCTCCCTTTCCATTCTGTTCAAATTATGTTGCTCTGCTACCTTCCTGACCTGCTGTTTGAGTTGCAAATATAAACAGGTACACTATTACTTTCTATCTTTCTGTGTTTCCTGCTGTCAGACACGCCCTCACTTTTACTTTTCATCTCTGCGCTGGTCCCCCTGCTTTAAATCCCTAATTCAAGGCCATTAAATATATAATCAGTAGCATGTTGGGTCATTTTTAATTCTTGACTTTTTAAGTTTCTTGGTGAGAATAATTTAAGTACATTGCTACGGAATTTTGTGGTTTTTATAAAAAATAGTACAAAGGACCCACAACCTGAGCTGTGTACACGGTGTTGTATCTATTGGTTCTACATTTCCTATGGTTTGAAAATTCAAACTACCCCAGAGAGGCCTGTTACTTTGCCTGCCCCTCATGCTCAGGCCCTTGGGTGACAACAAGTTGGGACATTAAGATGTTGCATGAAGTCTGACAACAATCAAACAAAGAAAAGGGAAGTCGCGATATCTTTAGCGTGCTGGACTGGATTCGCTTGTGGCAATTCCCAGAATGAGTTAAATCCTTGTGGGGGTAAAAGTGAATCAGAATTTGCACAGCATATTCCGGAATTTCCCTAAATGATGTGTGTGGTCACTGAAAAAAGGGAAATGGTTTGTTTCATAGCAGGAGATGGTGGTAGGAGACGAGGAGGAGCCAACACTAAAACAAAACCAAGGCTGTATATTTATAATTCTTATGGCTTCTCTTGTACAAAGGCAGAATTCCTGTTAATCAGGTCATTAAGGAAGACCTTTTTTTAGTCACCTTCTTTGTTGCAGTATTCAGCAGTTAATACTAAAGAAATTACTATTCTCCATTTTGTCTGGGGATTTGTCCACACACAAATTCTACCATCTGCATCCAAATAACCACATGACTAGTATGACATGCCTCAGGGGGCTTTGGACTCATATTTCTTGTTGCTTGCAATGAAACACAGGGAAACCTCTTTGAAAACTGAAGGGTGGGAGATATATGCCATTCAAAGGGAAAAGGTCAATAGGCCCACTTGGCCTGCCCAAGCTCTTGGGTAACCTTTAGGAAGCTCTTTGGATTTTCCTCCATACCTAGTACTACGTCCTAGCTGGGCATGTTGAAAACAGTTTGCAAATGGCTCATTATGAATCATCAGTATGTTGACGACAACGTGGTGTGTACACACTCAGAGGATGACCTTCAAACCATCCTAACAAAAAGCTTGGTCTATCGCTCAACATCCATAAAATGAACATGCTGCACCAACAAGTACAAAACAACCCGTCTGCAGTGCCACAAATCCAACTCAATGGTGTAATGTTGGAAAATGTTGATCACCTGGGCAGTTATCTTTCCACAAGGGCAAACATTAATGCTGAAATCCAGCATCGCCTGAGCTAGGCGAGTGTGGCTTTCTCCCAATTGAAGTGCAGAATATTTGAGGACCGGGACATTTGCAGGGAAACCAAAATGCTTGTTTACAAAGCTATCATATTACCAACCTTACTGTATACTTGTGAAACATGGACCACTTATAAACGCCACCACCAACTCCTCGAAAGAGTCCATCAATGGTGTTTCCAAAAAAAATTACACATCGCTTGGGAAGAACTAATGCCAGTGTACTGAAAGAAGCAAAGTGTCAAAGCATTCTTCAACATCAACTTCGTTGGACTGGTCATGTTGTGCAGATGCCTGATTATCGTCTTCCAAAGCAACTACTCTATTCCGAACTTTAAAATAGAAAGCCTAATGCTGGTGGTCAACAAAAGAAGTTTAAAGACTCTCTCAAGGCAAATCTTTAAAAAATGTAGTATAAACACCAACAACTGGGAAACACTGGCCTGCGAGGACTTCAACTGGAGAACAGCCTTTACCAAAGTTATCATGGGCTTTGAAGACACTCGAACTCAGGACGAAAGGGAGAAATGCGCTAAGAGGAAGGCATGCTTGGCAAACTCTTACCATGATCAAATCCCACCCAGAAACCTATGTCCCCACTGTGGAAGGACGTGTGGATCCAGAATTGGCCTCCACAATCACTTACAGACTCATTGTTAAAACCGTGTTTATTGAAGACAATCTTACTTGGCTACGAGTGATCTCCAAAGAAGAAGAAGAAGAAGATGAATGCACACTTTAAAACCAGCCTGAATTCTGCTGAAAGCTTCTTATGTAGGCAAACTTCTATGATGCCCACAAGTTCTGAACCAGGCCATGCCTTGCATTTATTACTAATCATATTGTTGCACGTCATCCCACTATCCCAAGTGGTGTGAGATTCCAGGGGTTTCAGATGCTTATCCAGGGTTTGTGTTCCTTTTCCTTCCCCTCATGCGGATGAGATCTCCATTTTCTAAATGAAGTCTTCTTGTCTCTAACACCTTGTCTCTAATAGACTACAGTCACTTAGCATATCTAGACATTTTACCTCTTTGTCATGAGCAGAACACACATCATACTAAGTCTATGTAAGGGTTATGGAAGTCACCTATAACTACAGCATCTCCTCTTTTGAATACCTCCTTGATTTCATTCTCCATCTCAAGATTACCCTGAGCATTTTCATCAGGGGAATGACAGCATGTCCACATTGCTAAATTCCTTATCACCACCCACAATGATTCTATGGAAGAATCCCCCTTTAGGATTTCTAGTTTGTTGGTCTCTCTGTCCTCTTTGAGGGACGCGGGCGGCACTGTGGGTTAAACCACAGAGCCTAGGGCTTGCTGATCAGAAGGTCGGCATTTCAAATCCCCATGATGGGGTGAGCTCCCATTGCTCGGTACCTGCTCCTGCCAACCTAGCAATTCAAAATCATGAAGTGCAAGTAGAAAAATAAGTACCGCTCTGGTGGGAAGGTAAACGGCATTTCCATGCGCTGCTTTGGTTCGCCAGAAGCGGCTTAGTCATGCTGGCCACATGACCCGGAAGCTGTACGCCGGCCCCCTCGGCCAATAAAGTGAGATGAGCGCCGCAACCCCAGAGTCATCTGTGACTGGACCTAATGGTCAGGGGGTCCCTTTACCTATGTCCTTTTTGAGGGAGATTTGTTTCAAATCAGAAAGTGGTGGATGAGGTGAGGGTGCCAAACCCTTCCTCAGCCCATCATCTTCCCTCCAAAATCTTTCCCCACAACCTAGTTTCCCTTGTCTGGGCTAATTTCCAGTCTGGGAGAACAACAGAGAAGCAGTTGGGGAGAGAAGCAGAGATGAAGGAAGGGCTCAGCACCTCCCATCCACTTACAACAACTCTAGAGGAAATCCTAACCCGTGTTTTACTGCTGCTTGACTGAGTGGTTCAAAGAAGCAGGTCTGCCACTGTCACATGTAGTTCCTCCACAGGTGATAACAATTTGCCAGAAGCTATCTGGTATGTGTTCATTAAGATGGAACTCTATTCTTCTGCATCAGTGACGTTGACCAACAGTTATGCAGCTGGGAAAGCAAGATACTGTAACTTCACACAGTCTTCTTGCTGTGTAAGAAGCCTGAGTGGCTGCTTTGTAGACATTTTTGCACAACCATGTCCTGTGAGTTCCAGGATGAAGCAAGAGACGAAGTCCTCCTTTAACAATGCAACAGCATGAATGTGAAACTGAGGGCTGTATGCATTCTGGAAGAAAATTCAGACTTCTGGTGCTTCTTCCACATTTAACTTTTTAAAGCTTTAGTTCCAAAACTGTAGTACAGGTGGAGAAGCTCTGGAAAGAGAGCATTGTTTCATGAGCCCTGGAGCAGGCCCTCCCATGACATAGAAAACCCCTCCAGATGAGTGTTTTGGAGTTGTTGTTTTTCCAAGGGTATCCTGTACATGTACTTCACACAATAATAGTGTATTAGTGGTGGATTTATCAGCTGTTCTGAGATGCTTCCTCAGTGTTAACACATTATTGCTGTCTGCATGGCCTTCAGAACAGCAAAGGTGGGACAAAAATAAACCAGAACATTTGTGGTAAAAACATTGTGTGCTTTCAGCAAGAAGTTCTGAGATATACACTGATTGGAAGTGAAGCAGTGTGACCACTCCAAAACATTTTGCAGGAGCAAACATTATTCAAAGCAGGATTGCATGTGACCGCCCTAATGGCATTGTGACTGCAAATAATCATAAAGTGCAATAAAAAGGGTGTGTGGAGGGCCCCCAAAGTGTAGCAGCCACCTCTGGTGGCAAATGTAGAGTGGTGGGGAATAGATAGAGCTGTGTGTGTCACTTGGCCTCCCCTGTACCTCCTAAACTAGCCCTCTGGTGTGATGGGGGACACTGCCCTCTTTCATTGTCAATGGAAGATCCATCTGGCAGTCTGGCCAACTTTTGCATGTGGAATGGGCGGGGGTGTCACATCCTTTCCTTCATGGTCCAGGGGCAGCCCCGATGCACCCCTTCCCCTCAAGCGGTGGAAAGTTCAGAGCAAATTTTGCATGGTCAGCTTAGAATCAAACTAGACATGCCACCACAGACTTGGTTATTCAGATATCTAAAGCAGAAGTCGGTGTGGGGTTGACTTTTTAGGACCAAAGGAGTGCATGGGTAAGGGGCAGATGAATGGTCCCTGTATTTTACACTTTCCTCCCTGTAGCCTCTCCTCATAAATGTTTTTCTTCTAGCCATGCTCGCTTTTGGTATATTGCAGCTCAGCTGAGAACAGAATGCAAAGGAGTAAACTGTGGGTGGGTACAAAATTAGCATGCCTTACCAGTGCGCCTTTTTTGCTGTAAAAACCGGATCCTCCAAATTTAAGCATATTTAAAGAAGACCAGGCTTCCTCAACCTCAGCCCACCAGATGTTTTGAGACTACAGTTCCCATCATCCCTGACCACTGGTCCTGCAAGCTAGGGATCATGGGAGTTGTAGGCCAAAAACATCTGGAGGGCTGAGGTTGAGGAAGCCTGGTTTAAACAAATGAAATAGCCACTTGTCACACTTGGCTTGGAGGACATTGCTCTGGAGAATTCAGAACTGCATTCAGATATGATGCCATGACACGCTTTGTTTTATGTCCTAACACATCAGCTCATGGCTCAGGACTGCAACACTGCAAGGACTGCCTCTTCCCATATAAACCGACCCAGACTCTCTGTTCACCTTCTGAGGCCCTTCTTCATGTGCCTCCTCCACAAAAGGTTGAGAGGGTGGCAACATGAGCATTGGCTTTTTCGGCATTGGCTCCCTGTTTGTGGACTGCTCTCCCCAGGGAGTTTTGTCTGGCACCTTCATTGTATATCTTTAGGCACCAGGTGAAAACATTCCTTTCTGATTAATATTTACAGCCTTTTAAATGAATGTGTTTTGGGAGAGGGAGTATTGTTTTGTTGTTTTCGTTTTAACTATTTACTTGTGCTTCTACCTTGTATTTTTATCTTGTGAACCACCCTGATATCTTATTATGAATGGTGGTATAACAACAGCAGCAACAGCAGCAGCAGCAGCAACAACCATTGACAATTCACAGTTATGGCCACTGGTCTGTTTCAAGAGGTTGCTGTTCCATGAAGATGATGTGAATTTAGGAATGTATGTATAGCTAAGTGTTAAGCAGGTGGAAAATGAAACCAACCAAATAGCTCTAAACTATGGTTTGACTACTATACGTCTGGGAGATCCACCCATGGTGCTGGCTCTTGCCTATGGTTAGCACAAACTGATCTGACATGTCTAATTACCAAGAGGTCTGTTTATTTACAACTGAACAGAATAAGTAGAGATAATGAGACTTCAGAGAGATGGACAGAGATAGGCAGCAGTAGTTCCAAAGCAAAAATTGCTTCTCCCCCAAAATCTCTTAATAGCTCTGCCAGCCTGAGCAAAGATTGGTTTCAGCTTCCACCTTGGGCAAGCGCCTCATATTTCAGATGCTTATGGAAGGTGCAGTCTGTTGTCAGTGATGAGACCTCACCAGGAATGAAAGAGGACATTGATCCGTCCATCAAGACAGCATGGCCCACAGAAGCATTATGTGACCTACTAGGAGACTTTGTAGGTTTACCATGAAATATACCGATGAAGCAGCTCACTTTGGCTTTCCAGTGTAATTTCTACATGATATGCAGGTGGAGAGTGGTGCTAACAGAGGATTAAATTATATGGCATATGGGAATAAATGCACAGAATGGGTGAATCTGTTTTCTCCTCTTGCTCTCCTCTTTCCTCTCCCCACCCTTTTGAGCACTTTAAACTACAGAACACAACTGAACATGGAGTTGCTAACCGAGCTGACAGCAGTAGGAATCATGGTTTATAAAAAGCTACCAGCACTGCTGAGCTGGTGAAGAGAAAAGAGGAAGTGACAACCAAGGCAAATGAAAAGGAAAAAGAAACCCAACATATTGCCTTTAAATAGCCCTGATTCTGAGTTGTTTTTTCTCTGGACTCTGAAGGACATAGAGGCGCCAGGTTGCCCCCAGGATTGAGAGGGCCCAGCATGCCTCGCATGTGTGTGACATCACACACGCCTCCCAAGACCGCACAGGTTGGTGCAGCCTTCTGCTAGACTGCACTAGTCTCCATTTTGTCTCCCGACAAGTGACGTCACATCCTCAACACTGAGGGGGCCAGGGCCCCTTCAAACAAATATCAAGGGGGCCAAAGATACCTCGGCTTCCTAGAGTTGGCAAGCCTGGGAGGACCACAATAACCCTTCAGAATTCATTATCACCCCACCTTGTTGTTTCCTTCACTGCAGTGATTCCTGTCCCAACTTAAACAGGAATAGAGTACAGTGGTACCTCGGGTTAAGAACTTAATTCGTTCTGGAGGTCTGTTCTTAACCTGAAACTGTTCTTAACCTGAAGACCACTTTAGCTAATGGGGCCTCCCGCTGCCCCCACGCCGCCACTGCACGATTTCTGTTCTCACCCTGAAGCAAAGTTCTTAACTTGAAATAATATTTCTGGGTTAGCGGAGTCTGTAACCTGAAGCGTATGCAACCCAAGGTACCACTGTACTGTGAATGACTGTGTGGCTATATGCTTGTTCTTAAGACACAAAACCTGTGCTATTAGCAGAGGTACTAACTTTAATAAAATATTGGGGGCACAGTAAGCCCTGCCCCGCATAATCGATCACAAGACGCAGCACACACACACACCATTTGTATGACAATGCCCATCAACCTTGGAGCGGGCCGGCTCCCTCAAACACTTCATTGGGGAGAGTTGGCCCCTATGGCTACTGGTTAGTTATGAACACAATGCTACTAATGTATGTCAGGCATTCCTTAGAGCTCTCTGCGCTGCCACAGGAAGTTGTAGGGTGTTCACCTCCATTTGTGTGGGGAAATTCAGCCTCCATCTTCCTCGGTATCTCTCACCTTGGCCACTTTTTACCCTCCCACCTAACTCTTTCCTCACTCATCCACCTTTACCATGTTTTGCCTTCTAACAAAGCAGGAGGGAAAGTTAAGTTATATGAAGAGTGCTTCTGGTTTGCTTTAGTGAATGAGGTGAGGAGAAAGTGGAACGCCTGAGTTGCACCAACAGGAAACTGGAGGCTTCTCTTTCACAGTCTTTGTTTTCTGAACAGTCAGGAAGGGCCCATGATAGAATTTCAAAACACAGGTGGGCATTCAGCCATACTAGATACACCATAAGGTTTTGTGTGTTGTTGTTTTTTTTTTTAAAAAAAAAAAAGAGTAAAAAGGGGGGGGGACGTTCAAAGCATTTCACATATTGTTACCACAGGGCCAAACTAAAAGTCACTCTGAAGAGCATGTAGCTTTCCCCAAGGTTTATATCCAAAACTGTATTTTATACTGTGGAGACTGTAATCTGATGCAGAAAATTGGCATGGATGGAGAGGGGTTTCTTAATCCTTTCCTCTTGGGCCATTTCCTTGCCAAAAATAATTCTTCTCAGCCTGCCTCCACTGGTCTGTCTGCTGGGGGAAAGACAGATGAATCTGTACCAAATGCCTTCTGCCCATCCTCTGTTATAAATATGTGCTTATGTGATCTGGTGCATATGTTTCTGTCTATTTTTAATTACTGTTAATTGCCATGGGCCTTTGGGGCAGAGGCGTGTGGGTGGACTACAGAACTGAATAAATAAATGTGACAAGGGCAGAACAGTAGCCTATCTTTTCCCTGTTAGCCTGAAAATAAGCCTAAGCATGTGTCACTGTAGCAATGAGATGTTGCTTCCTTGTTTACCTCTGTTTTCGCTTCCTTGCTCTTTTCCTCTTGGATGCACTGTATTCGTTTTATTTTATTTTAAGCTCTTAGGACAGGGACCTGTCTTCTTCTTTGTCTCCTCCTCCTCCTCCTCCCCCCCCCCCCTCTCTCTCTCTCTCTGTGTGTGTGTGTGTGTGTGTGTGTGTGTGTGTGTGTGTGAGAGAGAGAGAGAGAGAGAGAGAGAGAGAGAGAGAGAGAGAGCTATCTAGTTCCAGCATTCCTGTTGGTTTGGAACTGAGAAATAGCCTTTTGGGTTGACCTTTAATTTATGCTCTGTCCCTCAATAAGTCCTGTTCGGGTTTTTGGGGTTGGGTGGCAGCAGGTGGTACTGGAAACTCCAAAGGAACTAAGATTTTAACCATAGTTGCAGCCACATGCATTCACATGAAAATGTGTTTGTCTTGCTCCTTCCATTGGGTGAAGAGATCCCCTTAATTTTCTGGTAGGTGCATTTACAGCTCAAAACAGAAGGTATATCTGAGTGATTTAGCCACAGTTATCATTGCCCTACTCATCTTTGATACTGGAAAGTGAGGCTCTGCACCTTCTGAATTCCAACTTTGGAATTTTTGTGTGTGAGGATGATGGTGGTGATTCATTGTTCCCATCTTGACTCTCACAAGGCGATCATGCAGTTGTCCTGGTTTCAAAATCATCAGCCCCGCCAGCTCGTCTCCATCAGTCTTGAGAAAACAGGAAGCACCACCACCACAGGAAGCAGTGGGCTCTTACACCCTCCCAGTGAACTGAGCTGCAGAACCTGTTGCAAAACGTTAACAGAACCCTTGGTGAGTTCCAGAGGGAAAGCAATGAGAAATCTGCTGACCCATCAGCCTCTGTGCAATTCCGGGCATCGACTCTTCAGACCGTAATAATCTATGTGGTCAGATTGTTGTCACTTGAATAAGCTTCATTGGGTTTTTTTGCTTCTTAATTAACATAGCTCAGGCTGTTTGCTTGTGAATTATTGCATTTAGCCAGTATATACATTTTGACTTAATTAAAATGATATTTCAGAATTTTCACCATGCTTCTAGTTCCACTATGCTGTAAAGAGCATCGCTTTAGAAAATTATTGCTCTCCTGCTTGTTGTGTATTATTGATTATTATTTATTAAATGTGTATGCCACCCTTCATCCGTAGATCTCAGGGTGGTTCACAACATAAAAATGCAAGAAAGAAAACACAAAATGCATAATAAAAACAAGAACAAAAGAACAGGTACATTTCAGTCCAGTGGCCTGTCCAGTACAGCTTTCTGCCATTTCTTACAGTAGCCAAACTGGTGCCTATAGGATGAGGTAGGGCATGATCACAAAGGCCATCCCTCTCCTGATATTTGCTACTGTCCTCCAGCAGCTGGTATTCAGAGGCATGATCATAGAGATTGTGTGCAGCCATCTATGATCATTCATAGCCACTGTTAGCCTTTCCTTCTGTGGATTTGTCTAATCCCCTTTTAAAGCTGTCCACGTTGGCAGCCATTGCTACATTTTGTGGTAGTGAATTCCATCATTTAACTAAGCACTTGGGGGGGGGATGGGAATGCTTCTTTTTGCCTGTCCTCAATCTGGCATTCAACTTCCTTGGATGACACAAGGCGTTATGAAAGAGGAAAAACTTTCTCCACACTGTGCACACCAAGCTAAACTCACCTTTTTTCTAAGCTAAAAAGCCTTTCCTCACTGGTGAGTTGCTCTAGCCCCTTGACAATTTTAACTGCCATTTTCTACACCTTTCCCAATGCTACAATATCCTCTTTGTCCAGGGTGGGGGACCTTTTTGGCTCCATGGGCCAGATTCTTTTCAGGACTGGCCTCATGGGTTGAATTTTGACAGGTGGAACTCTATTCATTTGACCTGGTATGAAAACAATTGTAAAGTTATCACCAATTGTGCTCCAGTCTTCATTTTTATGTCTGTCTTGTATTGTCAATAAAGGCATGGGATGGTAGCCAGGTGAATTTTAATCAGAGTAGACCCACTGAAGTTAATGGACCTTAGTCCTGGTCATAAATTTCAGTGGCTCTACTCTGAGTAAAACATATTTGAACACCACATATAGTTTTTGGGTTCTGTGTAATTTCTTGTAGCCTGCTTTTTGTTTTTACTCATAGTAAGGCTGCATTGTCATTCTTTTTTGTTCCAAAGAGTCCATCCTTCATTAGGATGTGAATAATAAAAGAATACTCAGTTGTTAATTACCCAAAACAGCGTATTATGTTATATTCGAAACCAAAATGATGTCATCTTTTGTTTGGAGAAGTACTGGCCCAAACGGTAACCAGGACAACAGAAACATAAGTGATAAGAAAGAAGATTTTCTCTTTGTGTATAATAATTTTACTAAGGTAACCATCAAAAGGCATTTAAAACAATTAAATAAATCCATACAGGAGAATCGTTGCAGAATGCAGTGAATAGTGTTGGAAAAGCAATTATATTCATGTAGGTGGAGCAAGAAATGATCCAAAATGGGGAATGGAGGAAGGAAAACCTTGAAAATGTGCAGGGGTGGTGTAAAGGTAAAAAGAAAAAGGTACATGGGATTTGGGTGGATAGAATGCTGTTCATCATCACATCCAGGTTCCATCCGTAAAAGGAGATGCACTGCAGCTCCTCCTGACCACAGCAGAGAAATACTGACAGTCAGAGAAGTGGGAACAAGGAGAGGACTTTGCAACACCTGCCATCTGTCCCCCAAGCCCCCCGATTGCTTATGCTGATTACACCACCCCTGGCATCTGAGAGGAGGAAAGTGTGCTCTGGGACGCTGGGAATTCTAGCTCTGTGAGGGCTAAACTACCATTCACAGGGTTCTTTGGGCAAAGCCATGTGCTTTAAATGTGCTTTAAATGCATGCATTTCTTTTTATGTATTAAACCACTCCTAACCCAGCTCTACATGGTCAAAGAATTTGGGGGAGAATCTCCCTCCCCCCCTTGATAGGGAATGTCCTATCCTCACCACAGAAGTGCAGTCTTGAAGGAAGATGGGTGAGATCGTATTCAACAAATGAGAAGATGTCCTCTGAGGGAAAAGGCGATTGTTGGGAATGGCTTCTAGTCGTCACTCTTTAGCCAGGCTCTTGTTTACAGTTGAGAAGGATTTATGACAACTCTTGGGAGGCTTTTTATTCTGTGCTCTACTTCAAAATAAAATATCTTGCTTTCAAGTCTGCTCTGGGATAAGGGTGGGTTAGAAATTTTGCAAATAATAAATCAATTACAGAACAGAGACTGAATCAGTAATTCAGAATTACTTATTTTCTTTGCTGATCCACCTCATCAGGCTCTTACTAGAACGTGCTTTGGAAAGTTTTAATTATGATTTCCCCCCTTCTGTCAGTTAATTTGACCTGAAGCATCAGAAAGTTGCAACACAACATCTGTGGTACTGTGAAATTGCCAAATAGCACATGAGAGTCTTTCTGGTCATTGCTATTACAGTTCTGTTGTGAAGGAGGCCACATTTTCACAGCACGCAAACTGCAGTATTGTGGGGGGAAATGGGAGACATCCTTGCCGTCCAGCACATTTGTTTTGTTTGTAAGTGCCACCTCAAACAAAATTTCATCACAATTATAAATTTCATTTCCACACTCCCATATAGGTCACACACTGTCACAGTGAAAATATGACTCCTGCTCTAGAGGATTCGTGGTTCCACAACTGAATTTTTCAGTGCCATTCCCAACAATATACGAGGAGGCCATTGTTACTTGACTGGCCTGCTTTGTTACAAGTGTGATCTCACCTCTCGCCCAGTCTAAAGGACCAGACCTCCTATTAATGACAGAGTTGACATAGGGCCAATCTGTTAGGCAGGGTAGAAAGGTGTGCTGGAAAAGAATAGAGAACTGTTTCCCTCGGAATATGTATACCAATTGATCTGTGCTAGTGGGTTTTTAAAACCACTTGAAAGGAAGGAAGGAAGGAAGGAAGGAAGGAAGGAAGGAAGGAAGGAAGGAAGGAAGGAAAGGGAAGTGCTTTGATTAGACTCTTTATCTGAGAGACAACACCCATCCATTGACCCTACAGGGTCAAAGGGTGCTCTTCCCAGCCAAAGAAGGCATTCTAAACTATGATTTGGACAGGAAGGGACAAGCAGAGGAACAGTGTGGGCTAAAGACACTGATGTCTTGTGACTACATCCAATCCACTTCAAGCCAGCTACATAGACGTGTTATAAGAATTTAAGGTCTTTAATATATAAATTAAAGGTTCATAAACGTGCAAGGCAAACACGTACATAAATATATAAACCACATGTCTGAAACAGTACAGCAAGACCGTCCTAAAACCATTTTGACTCTCCCAAATTGACCTCAAATGTTTCTCTGCAAGGAGGAAGGAAATGGGAAAGCCTGCCCATTGTCTCTTTGCTCACAAATCCTGTCTTAACGGCATATCTGTATATGAATAGGGTGAGCCTGTGACCTGGATTCAGGAACTGAGTATTTACCATCACAAAAGAATGGCCAGGATGCCCTGGTAAAAGCAATCAGTGACCATTATTAGGTATCCTGGCAGATAGGATTCTGCTGTAGACTGCCTCTTCTGTGATGTATGTATGATTTATTGGGGGTGGTGGTCTTGAGCTACCAGGTGGCAATTTCAAAAGTCTATATAAGAGCTTGCACACCAATGATATGGGTCCCTACTCCTTCCTGCGTTGGGGGGGGTGAGCACCCTCTTGCAACAGTTGAATAAAGATCAGGCTTACTAGCTGCTTTGCTTCTCAGTATTCTCTGGTTGGCCTCTGTTATTTTCTCCTACCGACAGAGAACCTACATAAGGACTCTATAGGCTCTTAGGTACCCTATAAGGGAAAAGGAGCAGTTTTTTCTTCTAACAGACACATCTGTTGTATCATCCTCTCAGTGAACAAAGCATAGTCTCTCGTTTGGTTACATACTTTATTCTCTCTGACGCACCAGCAGACTATGTGTTCTCTTAATTCTAGTTCTTTCACCTTGATAGCTTTTCACGGGGGGGCGGGATCACAGAAAATTGTGATATTGTAAAGACTAATTAGTTTATTGAGGCACAGACATTTACAGGTAAACACCCTAAAAGGCAGGCTAGAAATCTGTGACAATAATAATACAGGTAAGCACCCACTATCAATTTTTTCATCAAATGTTCTTCAATCCAAATGTATGTGCGAGACGCAAACACCTCCTTGCTATGGAAATCCATGCAACAAGAAATAGGAACCTTTAAGGTGTTGTCATACTCTTTGTCTTTTCCTTGCGGTGGATTGACAGGACTGGTCCTCTGGAGTCCAGCGTTAATATCTTGAGGGGATAAAGGGTTTGGAAACGTACTGCTGGTTGCCTCAGTGGAAGGAATTTATCAAAATAGTGCTGATCTGTATCACTTAGCCACAATAAGGTTATACAAAGAGCAGCAAATCCCTTGGGGTGTAACAGTTGGTCTGTTCCTAACCTCAGCCTCTTATCTCTCTCAGACAGCTTCCAGTTCCTCCATTTCCCACAAGCACTGTGGCAAGAGGCCTGTCTCCAATGGGTACAGGAGAGGATGAGGGCATACAGTGCGTGCCATCATAGATGATCAGGCTGTGTGTGAGAAGGTCTGTGCACACACAACAGTTTACCATGCATACCACGTGTGCATGTTTTTTGTGTTGCCTTCATCCAAATGGAAGCCTGTACTTTTCTCCTGTTCAATTCAGATTTCCCCTCATCTGCAGGTAATGTAGTAAGGGGGGGGGGGGAGGGCAGGAATCCAACATAAAATTGCATGTTACCCAACTCTGGACTTCTTCTTCTGTTATTTTTATTGTTCTTATTGTTATTATAACACTCTAGACCTTCAATCTAAGGTCCCAGGGCAGGTTACAACAATTAAAACACAACATTAATATTAAAACACAATATTACACAGTATTAGGTAAAGGTAAAGGGACCCCTGACCATTACGTCCAGTCGTGACCGACTCTGGGGTTGCGGCGCTCATCTCGCTTTATTGCCAAGGGAGCTGGCGTACAGCCTCCGGGTCAGCGTTGTTGTCTTTTAATGGCCTTGTGCACACAATGGACCTTAGATTACTGGAATTCAGGGAGGTTGTGGAAGCAGTAAGTGAGGGGAGGGGACAACAGCACACAGTGCAAATGCATCCCATCAAACACAAGCCACTAGTTTGGAGAGGAAACATTGGGCAGGATTGACCTAACAAGCCTGGTCATTGAAGCCCTGCGCAAGGATTTCCACTTGTGCAGGAGATTGTGCCCCCCCCATCCACATGCCGCAAAATTGGCTCTGGGAGGATTGGGAGAACCCCAAGAACAGTGTGGGGAAGCAGAGGGGTTTGTTCCATCTGGCAAGCTGCAAAGAACAGTGCAATGCTGAATTCTACCCATTGAGTTCTACTGAAATCGCACACTGAAAAATTGGTTCTGTGCAACTCATGCGGACATTAACACAGACATTCTGGTGTGTACACAGAGTGTAGAGGAACCGGCTGGCTCCAAACTGTCATGCACTGGAGCTTATTGGAGTCTTGAGTATCACCACTGATGGAAGGAAATAGGTTCAGTTGTTTTACATCACTTGCACAATGGGGGAATAACAGGGTATAAGCTAGATAATGATCAGTACTGGCAATGCTGTAGCAAATACATGCTCCTGAGCATGGGCATAGCCAGGTTTTTTGTGGGGGGGCAAGCTTTTGTTAGGGGGGCATTTTTCATTATGCGAAGCAGAACCTCAGATTTGTATTGATTTTTACTGATTAAGGGGGGCAGCTGCCCCCACGCCCCCTTGGCTATGCCCATGCTCCTGAGGAAGATTTATAAAACAGTAATGACATAAAAGAAACAAAATCACAAAGTATCATAAAAACTAAAAACCCAATCAACTAGAGGACCCTCCCACACACATCTGAAATAGTGCCAAAACCACCTGGTAAGGCACAAAGCAAACTTGAATTTTTTTTGCAGGGGTGTATTCTGGATCAGTATGGCTGCCTTTGTTTTTTATGTTTCCCTAGGGAGGAAATTCTTTCATTTTGGTGCCACCATTGAGAAGGCCCTGCCCCAGTAATCACCCACTGTGTATCTGATGGTGGGGGCACATGACACAAGCCCTCTGAGGGAGATCTTTACATGAGATTGTTCCTTTTATGTGAGTGCACATCTTATCCCAACACCAACTTGCCTAACGAGTTCAGAGCAGATGTAAAAATTGAATGGGAGACTTCTTGACTCACACTCTGGACAACTAAGTTAACACCAGTTGCACAACTCTTTTCCTCCTTGTGGAAGGAGAATTGTATTTTCCCAGCAACCACAATTTGTGGTTTGAATTATAGAAAAAGGCCGTTTTCCTGCAACAGAGGCAAAAACCTTGAAATGAGATGTCTGCATTTCTTATAACATAGGAGTTACACATTTGTGTTAGTGGTGCAGCAGTAAAACGGCTAACACATTTGCAAAGCACAGCAGGGTCCAGTATGGTTTCAAATTGGATGAAGGACCATGCATTGAGATTTCTGCATTGCAGGGGGTTGGACTAGATGACGCTCGGGATCTCTTCCAGTTCTATGATTCTGTGAAAAGTAATTGTCCATGTTGTTGTTGTTTAGTCGTTTAGTCGTGTCCGACTCTTTGTGACCCCATGGACCAGAGCACGCCAGGCACTCCTGTCTTCCACTGCCTCCCGCAGTTTGGTCAAACTCATGCTGGTAGCTTTGAGAACACTGTCCAACCATCTCAACTTTGTCGTCCCCTTCTCCTTGTCCCCTCCATCTTTCCCAACATCAGGGTCTTTCCCAGGGAGTCTTCTCTTCTCATGAGGTGGCCAAAGTATTGGAGCCTCAGCTTCACAATCTGTCCTTCCAGTGAGCACTCAGGGCTGATTTCCTTAAGAATGGATAGGTTTGATCTTCTTGCAGTCCATGGGACTCTCAAGAGTAATTGTCCATGGAAACCCTTCAATGGCTCTCTTATAATGAAGGAGTTGCACAGATGGAAAATTGTGTGGGAAGGGGAGGTGCGTCTGAAAGGCAAACTCAGGCCCTCTACTTCTAGACAAAAGGGAAACTCTGAGCTGTGGAGAGGGGAGAGAAGATCTCATAACTTTTCTGAGACTCTTTCATCTCATGATTCAGCAGCTTTTGTGCCAATTTACGGTAACAAGGGAGACAAGAGCTGGCCTGTATGGGAACGAGTGTTGACAAAGTGTTCTTGTATAACTTCCTCTGGGCTCTGTCAGGAGTGCTGGGCAGCTGCGTAGCCCAACTCCAGAATGCAGAGAGAGAAGAGGATGTGAGAACCTTTGACCTTGGGTGTTGCAATCCATGGAGTGGACTTGGGCTGAGGGCAGGCAAGGTGGAAAGCGACCCCTAGCCCTGTGTGTTCCAGCTCCTTCATCGTCCGAGAAAAGATGAAAATCTAAGAAATGAAAGAAAACCCACAAATTCTGTTACTCATGATGGCAACCTGGATGTGCGAATCTGCTGTCATCTCCTCATGTCATTGTCTCTTGCAAAATCAATCAGTTACTCAACAAAAAGAGCCATATTGGGGGAAGAGAAGCCTGTCACGGGTTGGCTCTTGCGTATCACGCAATGAAGGCATTATCAGTGGAGGCATTTCTCTGCAAGAGCCCTAATTTTGCTGTGACTCTTATAGCTCAGGGTACCCTGTGTTGATCCTCTCAGACAACCACCAGCAGTCCTGAGAGATTACATAACATTGGGTGGTCCACAAAAAAGAAAAGAAAAGAAAAGGTTAGTAACGGATTGTCCATCGGACTGAATCCTCCCTGACCTTCACGGGACATTATAATAATCATACTGTGTTTATTAAGTTCATTTGAATGGGTTTTATTTGTTGATGTTGTCATAGTTACCACTTTAGAAAGGGGGTGTGATGCACAAGGGCCAGTAGATGGCGCTGTGCAGATGGAGGTTTAAGATTTGCAAGCAGAGAAATATGTACAATAAAGTTATATTTTGCCACTCCCAACATGGTGCCATCTAGGCTCTCTGTGAATCCTACAGTGCAGAGCTTCTTTGTTTTGTAAATAGATAAACAGCATAAGCAAACCATTTCAAAACTAGAATCCTGAGGAGAAATCAACTGCTAAAGCAAGGCTGACGAACCTTTACAGCCAGAGGGACACAAGGAGAGAAATACAGCTTAATTTTTACACGGGATTACCTGCGAAACCACAATTAAATCATAGCTCACTTCTGTGTCCGCATCTGTGTTCTAGGAATTGATGGTAGTTTTGTTGACATTCTAGGCAAACATGAAGATATATAAGGATCCATGTCTTGGGTCAAACTTTTTGTGGTGCTGGCAAGCAGGTGTATGTGTTCATTATTTTTTTTTGTGTGTGTGTGTGTGTGTGTAGTCTTCCAATATAAGATTTCTTAATATTATAAAACCTGAAAATCAGATCCCTCCCCACCCAGTGTACCCTAATAGCTCATCTCACATTTTAAGACAAGCAGGAGAGAGAGAGAGAGAGAGAGATATGTATGCAGCTTTGACTAGGATGTTATTTTAGATCTCTGAAATATCAGGTTCTGCAACAGCAGTGTTGTTTAGGTAGTTCTGATCCCATAATTCCCAAAAGAAAAGCTTCTGGTTTTTTTAATAAATGTTATCTTAAACATCTTTTTCAGTTCATTATATATCATTTCCCAGAAAACTTTTATCTTATTACAAGATCACCACATATGAAAAAAGGTACCTTCTTTCTCTTTACATTTCCACCATATATTTGATTTGGATTTATACATTTTAGCCAATCTACTAGGTGTTAAAGGTAAAGGGACCCCTGACCATTAGGTCCAGTCATGGCCGACCCTGGGGTTGCGGTGCTCATCTCGCTTTACTGGAGTCGGCGTACAGCTTCCGGGTCATGTGGCCAGCATGACTAAGCCGCTTCTGGCGAACCAGAGCAGCGCACAGAAACGCTGTTTACCTTCCCGCCAGAGCGGTACCTATTTATCTACTTGCACTTTGACGTGCTTTTAACTGCTAGGTTGGCAGGAGCAGGGACCGAGCAATGGGAGCTCACCCTGTCGCGGGGATTCGAACCGCTGACCTTCTGATCGGCAAGTCCTAGGCTCTGTGGTTTAACTCACAGCGCCACCCGCATCCCAACCCCACCCGCGTCCCAACCCTACTAGGTGTTAGGTACCATCTATATAACATTTTCAGATAGTTTTCTCTTAAATTACAACATGCTGTAAATTTTATATCCACATTCCATAAACATTCCCATGCATCCATTTCTATATCATGATCAATATCTATTGCCCAGTGTATCATTGAAGAATTCACTTTTTTGTCTCCCATTCCAATAACATCTTATACATTTTAGATATTACTTTATCAAATGCTTTCTCTGCGTCTAAAAACATTAAAGCTGTTTGTTTTTCATTTCTTACTTCTAAATATTCTATTACATCAATTATGTTTCTAATATTATCTTTCATTTGTCTGCCCGGCAAAAATCTGGCATGATCTTGATGGATTACCTTTTTAAATACATTTTTCAATATACTAGCTAATATGTCTGCAAACATTTTATAGTCATTATTCAACAATGAAATAGGTTGATAGTTCTTAACCAGCTCTGGATCTTTATCTTGCTTATCAATCAAAGTTGTGTACTGTATGCACTCTTCCAGGATTCTAGTAACTCCTGTATTCAAAGTTATATTCATAATATATTTTAAAGGTTGTAGTTGGTAATTTTGTAATTTTCTATAATAGATAGCTGAAAGTCCATCAGGTCCTGGGGGCCACCAGGTGGCGCGTTGGAAGATGGCCGACAATAACATCTCTCTGACCCATACGAGGTAATTAAGGGGCTGCTATGGGAAGTATGCAGTCTTCCTAACCCCCCAGGAGACGGGGGGTGCTGCCTTGCCAGCGGTGTTCACAATGCACCCCCTGATCCGAGAGATGGGGGTGCCGAACACTTGGCATGAGCCCTTGGTGAAGTCAGATCTTCCTGACGCCGATTCCAATTAGCGCGTGCTGGTTGCTTCAGCTCGGAATTATAACTGGAAACATATGATTGGAAATGAAGCTGAAGCACATACATCAAGTAATGTTCGAGAGATAAGACTGCTGATTAATGGATCTCTGTGACCGGGAGTGACGGATGGATAAGTAAATCTTCTGATGAATCACCACTAGGAGACTGTATGTTTGGAATGAAGGGGGGGGTGGAGGAAAAAACTTGTTTTTCTTTGCACAATGTGATATTAATAACCCTTCACCCCAGATAGAAATAAGATCGTTGTGTTTTTGTTAATCACAAGCAGGAATTCAAGAACTGTGTGGGATGGATTATAACAGGAGAGAGGATTGGTGAACGGTGAGAAAGAGGAAAATTTTTATGACGCAGTTAAAAAATGGCGTCTTGCCAAGACAGGCTTGCCGGAGAAAGAAGGACAGGGGGAGGAGAATCAGGATCGTTCGAAAGAGAAGGAATGTTGGAACGCAAGCTTGACCTGACAGAGCCTCCTGATTCATTTGATTTATTTGGCAAGCCTGAGAAAAATAAAGGACAGACCGAAGATGAATTTTTTTAATGGAAGCATTGAACAGAGGCTGTCCCTGAGCGATATGATCTTTGGAGAGTACAAAACCCACACAGAGATGCCTGTTTTCAATCTGCTTGTGAAAATCATCAGAGATTGCAAAGAAAGGAATATACGATAACAACAAGAAGAGAAAGAAAGTAATAAAGGACTATCTGGATCGAACTGGATAGAACTGTCTAATTAAAGCAGTAATATAAGTGATGTTTGGACTCGTCCGGAGTTTTGTACTCGTGCGGAGCTTGATGTATGGGTACTCCCAACAAAATTTAAAATTTGGCTGTATAATTTGGAACTAATGTGATGTGGATAATGTGATGTGATTGGCCTGTTAATAAAAATTATTTTAAGAAGAAAAAAAAGAAAGTCCATCAGGTCTGGGTGCCTTCCCTAATTTTGCCTGTAAAATTGCTTGCTGTAATTCCATCATTTTCACAGGTCCATTCAGAAATTACATTTTATCTTTTGGTATCTTAGGTAGTCCACTGTCTTCTAAATATTTACCCATTTCTTCTAAATTACCTCATTTGGCTCAATATAGTTCTGTATAAAAACTCACAAATTGATCTTTATTTCTTTCTAATTTTCCACAATTTTGCCTCCTATATTTATTCTATTAATGCAGGTGTTCTTGTTTTTTCTATGCCAAGCTTATAGTTTCCCTGGCTTGTTAACCTGTTCAAATTGTTTTTGTTTCAAATATTTAATTTTCAGCTCTATTTCCTGGTTTATTATAATTGAATACTGCATTCACAACATCTTGATATCCTGTTTCACTATCTCTTTTCGAGGAGAATGTATTGATTCTTTTTCTTTTATTTCTTGCAAAATTTCTTGTTTTTTTCTGCTCTCTTATCTTTCATTGGTATGTGCTTTGCTGTATAAAAAACCTCTGCATTACTGCTTTACTGTCAGGGACTGGGCAGAGGAAGAATGATGGAGACTGCCTTCCAAAGCCTGACCCTTCCAGAGAAGAGGAAGACAGTTTAGAATTACAACAGGGGTTTAAGGGAGGTCACAGCTCAGAGGTAGATGAGGGGGAAAGTTGGGAAATAATGGGAGAGGAGGAGGAGGAAGCACCAGGGTGGTGGTGGTGACAGCTGACAAACACAGTGTCTTTAGAAAGTATTCCAGACCCTCCCTCTCCCAGAACTCGGCAAGCATTGCAAGTAGGAGGGCAAAGAGCTCACAGACAGAGGGGACTCATCAGCACCCATCATAGCTGTCAACCTTCCCTTATTCCAGCGCCATTTCCCGCTGCTTCCCACTGCTATCCCAGATTGTTAGATATCCTGTAGACTGTCTCCGGGATAGGTGAGGCTGCTGATCCCTTATTTTCAAGGCTGCTGATCCCTTATTTTCAAGGCTGCTGATCCCTTATTTTCAAATCTGAAAGTTGACAGCTATGGCACCCATAGAGGAGGTGGAGGATGACGAATGAAGAAGTGGGAGAGACAGCAGGGAGGGAGATTCACTCGGGACACCATTACCCAAGAGGCTGGGTTCTAAAGCCTCTCTCTGTAAATACTGAATAAAAAGCGGATGGTAAGAACATTCCTTGTCTTTGTATGTTCCCGGGCAACTGGTCGTGGAAGTTGCTGACAGCAGCCTGACATTTACTTGCATCCCATACCACCTGAAGCACTACAAGGCCCCTCTGTCAGAGACCAGCAACATTTGGCCCCTCCTCCTCCTCCTCACCGAATTATTTTCATTTCAACTGATTATTACAAGAACACTGAATAGTATCTAGCGAAGTCATCCTATGAGCAGCGGAACTTCCTCTCCCTCTCCTCCCCACCACCACCTGACCCCCAGATGTGTTTTGGGTTTCCCTTTCTCCCAACCCACTAGTGCAGATTTGGTGGGGGTGGCATACAGGCATTCAGGGGAAAGAGAGGAAGTTCTGTCACACACTAAGAAGTCCTTGCATGAAAAAGTCACCTTCGTGATGAAGACCTAGTTCCAAAGCTGAACATACCCATTTTCCAAATTAATTTTGTCTGATGAAGCACTCCATGGTTCCACACCTCTCTCTCTTTTTGTTCTGCTTCTACTATTGTTGTACAAGAACAGTGGTACCTCGGGTTACATATGCTTCAGGTTACATACGCTTCAGGTTACAGACTCTGCTAACCCAGAAATAGTGCTTCAGGTTAAGAACTTTGCTTCAGGTTGAGAACAGAAAAGGTGCTCCGGCGGTGTGGTGGCAGCGGGAGGCCCCATTAGCTAAAGTGATGCTTCAGGTTAAGAACAGTTTCAGGTTAAGTACAGACCTCCGGAACGAATTAAGTACTTAACCCAAGGTACCACTCTAGTAAACTGTAGTTTACTCCTCGCAGAGTTCTAATTTCTAGCATCCTTTAATAAACTATAGTACCCAGAACTCGAGGGTGGGGTGGGGGAGATGTGCTTTGTAGTGCTGATATTTTTTAAGCCACTTGAGAGACCAAAGTTAAAATGCTTTAAATCAGTGTTCCCCAACCTTGGGCCTCCAGCTGTTTTTGGACTACAACTCCCATCATCCCTCGCTAACAAGACCAGTGGTCAAGGATGATGGGAATTGTAGTCCAAAAACAGCTGGAGGCCCAAGGTTGGGGAACACTGCTTTAAATAAACAACCAACCATCTGGGAGATGCCCTTCATACTCACAAAGCCACATTCCTCACAGCCCTCAGCGTGAACTGGCTGTGGGGGCAGGGAGAAATAAGTATTTTCCCCCAGTGACAAAATATTGTGCTCGGAGTGCTAGGGAAAATGTGACAAATCCCCGTAACACAGAAGCTGCCTTGAGGAAAGAGTTCTGGATTCCCCACAGCAGATTATTTAACAGTTGTATATCTGTTGCCCCGGCAAAGGTACTAGGAATTAGGAATCAAGGCCTCTGCTGGGTGTGGGGCAGTCAACTCAAGAGTTAATGCGCTGACAGAAGCCTTGAGGTTTACATCTGAAAAAACCAGATATAAAAATAATATGATGAGTAAGACTAAAATTCCCTGGTTTGTGCTTCCAAGGGGCAAGGACCCTCCTCCTTCTCCAGCAGTGACTTCCCCTTTTCTGCTGTGCCTTGCAGAACTGCATCCTGGGATGAGTCAGAACAGCACAGCCAACCCATGATCTTCAGGCACTCTGCTCCCTCAGCACCCACAAATTTGCTCCCCAGGGCTCATGGCTAAATTACAGGTTGTCTGAGACACCTGCCATTGGATCTCCCAAAGCTTTGTGTTGGTGGTGATGGGAAGTGGGTGAATTTGATCAAAGTAGCACGGGTGTGTTTAATCCAGTGTTTTTCAACCAGTGTGCTGTGGCACCCTGGGGCGCCTTGAATGATGGCCAGGGGTGCCGCGGGCGACACTAGCCTCTGTTCCTCCTTCCTCCCCTCCCTCCTCTGATGCCCTCTCACATCTCTGCCTCCCCAAAGCTTGCACAGCTGTTTGTTGCAGCAGCCCTGGGTACAAGCTCCCCAGGCAAATGGTGCCTCTCGGGCTGATTAGGGGGCACTGGTAGCCAGGAGCTGAGGCAGCTCAGAGACCGGGAGGGGGGCGGCTGTGTTGGCTGCCAGGAGGACTCCCAATTGGGGGGAGAGGAGGCTGAGGGAACACTCCACAAAGGAGGGTGTTTGGAAAAGGGTGAGAGGCCGCCAGCTCTGCAGGCAAGGGGAGACATAACTGACTTCCTGAGCCCCACAGGGATGCCACAGAAAGAATGCAGTTGGTCAAGGGAGCTGTGGACTCAAATAGGTTGAAAACCTCTGGTTTAATCCTTTCCCTGTACAGTATATGTTTTCTCAATCAATGGCATCACCTCAAGGCCTGGCAAAAGAAAACCTATTTCCCCCATCCTGCCTTGCAGGACACACAACAGTCAGGTGTATGAGTGTGATTTTGATCAGGACTTCTCTGTCCCCGCTTGATCTGATCAAATGCAGAGCATCTCACAGCTACATTTGAGATTGTTTCTTAAAAGCTCAGGAAATCTGATGGCGGATTGTATCATGTTGGTTCCTGGCAAACTCCTGAGAGTATTGTTACATACCACCCCAATCTCTGAGTGGTGTGAGATTCCAGGCATTGACCAAGGATTCAGTTTCCTCAGAATGAGAGACAGTGGAGACTATGGTGTCGTTAGGCTGTATAGTTTATTTACACATATATGCAACCTGAGCGTGTGATGGAGGGGCTCACAGCAGTAACACACCAAGAGGGGCTTTCTTCTCCTATAACCACAGCTTTAGGTTCCAGCAGAAGTCCAGCATGGCTCTGTCTTGCTTCCAGATTCTAGCTTACACACACACACACACACCAGCTCTATTCTGGCTTTTGTCTTTCTGACTACCAGTGAGCTAAGGAAGGGGACCCACCCAATTTTCAACTGGCATAGAGCCACTTCTTTTGTTACCTTAATGGCCCATATTAGATGGTGCTTACCACAAAAGTTGTCTGGCTCTTTCAATAATATTAATCCTTGCTTAGATATTAACCCTTGCTGGGTCCAGGAATTTGAAGGGGGCTCAGGCATACAGCTTACACTCCACTCACAAACTCATAGCAGTATCCTTTGCTATACCTTCCTTTATGCAATCTTCTTTTATGGGAAAGATGCCTTGATCATTGCTCAAAAATGTCAAGCATTTCACCTTTCGGCCCCTAACAAAGTTGCCTGAATTTTTCTGCATCCTTTCCCTCTTGGTCCTCCATGTGATTACAAGTTGGCACGTGTCTATTTTTATTTACAAAGCCGTGGATAGTTTGTACAGTACTTGGAAATGCCAAGAAAATGTATCCTAAGAGCTCTGAATAATTTGCATACAACTACCCATTACAAATCACAATGGATTCAGACAGTACTAGACATTTGCATACTCGTGTTCCACTTCTTCATGCCATTTATTTTCAGAATGAAATTAATCCCTTTTTTATATGGATTTTTCCCCTCAGCCATCCTGGGTGACAGACAGATTTGCATTTGCTGATCAAAATTCCACAACTGTCTTTAAAACAAGTGGAATGAGAAGATTTATTGCAGCCAAAAATTTTACACAGAGGTTGGGTGGCCATCTGTAATGGATGCTTCAGTTTAGATTCCTGCATTGTGGGGGTGGACTAGATGACCCTTGGGATCCCTTCCAACTCTACAATTCTGTGATAAACACAAACCTTTTGTTAAAAAATAAGTCTTTATTGTTTTAAAATACAGTCATACAACGAAGGTAAGTATAACAAAATTAGGTACAGAAAAAGAGAAAGAGAAAAAGAAAAAGAAAAACGAATTCATCACATCAAAAAAGGCAAAAAAGTGTTTAAAAATATCGAAACAAAGGAAAAATAACAATAAAGCACCATATGTTTATACAACATCATGTCTTATCCAATAAAGTTTTGTCTTTCTGACTACCAGTAACTTCCAATTGTTCTCGTTATACTTTTTCTAACACAAATCTTTTCTAGGCTTTAGAACAACTTATTGTCCCTTGTTTAGGCCCTTCTCAGACTCCACTAAGACCAGCAGTTTACTTTTAAAGGGCATGTTGGGATTCTTTCCAGGAAGAATTTGCTTCAGAAATACTTGCTTCAGAAATACATCACTGAATGGTGCATAGTAGGGGAGAAATTTGGATCGGTTCGCATTTATATGCAAATGTACGTAACTTATTCAAACTTCCCAAAGCAATATGTAAACTGAAATGCAGTCATCCTTTAAAAATTGTACTTCTTAAAATTGTGCAATGCACTTCTCCAGCCAAAAAAATGTGTACCAAAATGTGTACATGTTTCTGAATATCTGGTGCTGGAAAGTCCAGGAAGGGAGAGTGCTGTAAGAATAAGATGTTAGACTAGATGAGCCACTGGCCTGATCCGGCAGGCAAGCTCTTCTCTTGTATGTTAGGGGAAAGTGTGTCTGAATATATGTGTAAACATCATAAAAATGCATTATATTAAGGGTTTTTTTTGTGAATGTGTGCATTTTAGGCCAGATTGCATACAAAAATGTGTGTATTAGGAGAAATGTACATTAAGATAATGCTGACATTTGGAGGGGTGGGGGACTTTACATATGAAATTTGCAAACTGATGTGGAAATAGGGTGAACTGAACTTAAGACTGGAGAAACCGCAGGTTTGTCTCTCTCTAATTCACATGTTTCCCATGCACATATGAATATCTTGCTGCTCTGACAACTTCAAGCAAAATAGGATGAAATTTGAATTTTCTGTTTCTCCAAACTGTACTTTGTGTAACAGGTTATTTCTGTCTAGTTTCCCATCCTACCAACACAAGGGTGCTTCCAGACTGTCGCTATTTTTCAGGTGGGATTTAGTTACAGCTGAACAAACTCAGTCTGAGCAATTAAAGCTGATTTGGAGCTTTTGTAAAACAAGCCCTCTTCCTCAGAAGATCAGACATTTTGCCGTAAAAAGCGACAAGAAGATGCACTGGAATGTATGGGATAATAGTTGCTTGGCACAAGTTGTCTAGTCTCCCCAAAGCAAATCAAAATGAATGCTCATTAAACCGGTCTCTAGAAATCACTTTATGTGGTCAATTATAAGCTTAAGGGTGTTTAAAGAATTCTGGATAAGGGTAGGGTGTTTCTAGATAAGCCATGTAGAGGAAAGAGAAAGTTTGAGCAATGGGAAGCAAAGGGTTTTATGAACACTAACTTAGGAGACCATCCCAACTGGTTTTCAATTGTGGTGCTTTTTGGGTATGTGTTGAAAGAAAGGCAGTGTATCCAGGACAAAGGCTATGGAAGATCACATGATGTGCATGAGTGAGATCCTAGTTTCAGTTTGGGCAACCCCAACTCAAGGATATTCTTTTGCTCACTCCACTTTTTCTCTAAGTCATGAGAAGTTTCAAGGGTTTGGTTTCCTTTGAAAGCAGGTCACCGGAGGGTTATATGGTGTTCTGTAAAATTTTGTCCTTATTTACAAGTACAGTGGTACCTCGGATTATATACGCTTCAGGTTACAGACTCCGCTAACCCAGAAATAGTGCTTCAGGTTAAGTACTTCGCTTCAGGATGAGAACAGAAATCGTGTTCTGGTGGCGCGGCAGCAGCAGAAGGCCCCATTAGCTAAAGTGGTGCTTCAGGTTAAGAACAGTTTGACGTTAAGTACGGACCTCTGGAACAAATTAAGTACTTAACCTGAGGTACCACTGTATGTGGCTTGGGCATCGTTGGAGGTGGAGCATCAAACACCCTAATAGACCCCCCCCACAGTTCGCTGCACCCATATCAGGTCTTTTGGGGAACAGCCAACACCTTCAAATCCCCCAAAAATTACAGAGTCTGTTTCAAGCTACTGGCTGTGTCCTTTCTGACACACACACTTGGATTACAACATTCCTGAGGGAGGCAAGAAGAGGCAGGTATTTGCTGACCATTAAGAGTCATCTGCCTACTGTTCAGCACCAGTGACAACCTACCTACCACCTCTGACTGATCTAGCAATGGATGAATCTGGGCCAAACCTACCTGGTTTCAGGTTCATTAACCCTCTCTCTTAGAAACAAGAATCCTCAGACTGGTAGGTGCAGATGCGGTCCAGACCAATATCGAGCGGTCAGGCTGGGCAAGATCCTGACCTCAGCCAGCTCAGTTAATACTAGGTGAAAGATGAAGGGGAAAGGAGTTTCACCTTTCCAGCTTCCTCCTTCAGCTCTATGTAGTTTTGGGAGGTGGGGGGGTGAGGTAACCACCCTTACCAGCCTATGGTAAAGTTGGGAAGAAGGGGGATTAGGAGGAGAAGGGGGCTCAGAGATTTCTGAGTCCTCCTCACTGCTGGCGTTTCCCCTGAACAAGTTAGCAAGCTGGAAGAACCCATGGAATAGCACAGCTCCACAACCCCTTTGCACTCTTGTCACCCCCTGAAGTGAACAGTGAGTGAAGGGGACTAGTAATGTTTAGGGTTCTGGAAATGCAATCTTAGTGCAGGCTGGACAAACCCTGCTTACACAGGTCAAACCATCACCCAGCTCTTCCAACAGGAACAGTAGGGTTGGGTCATGTCAGTGAGACTGAAGACACAAAGTTACTCCAAGAAATTTAGACATTAGATACTCAAACATCATGTATACCTTACTCCCAACTGTAGAAGCAATTAACTTGCAACTCATGTATATAAATTCTGCATGTTTCCAGGACTATGGCAACGGTTTGTCCCAAAGGGAGTATGCTACACAAGTTGAAATGTGACTGAGTTATCTATATGAAGTTTTAATCTGCTGGTATCTTTGAGTTGTTATATTTTAGCATGGTTATAATATAAATATTCTGAAGGAAGAGAAAGAAAGGAGTGAAGTGCTAGGGATATAAAACTATATAGATAAATGGTGCCTCCGTGTGGTTATTCTATGTAGTTACAATCTCTGACTTCCACTGAATGAGCAAAATAGGAAGTTGAGGACTGTAGCACCATAGAATGGCCACATGGAGGCACCATTTATCTACATGTTCCCCATTTGGTGCTGGTTGAGTATTGTGAATGGGTCTATGACTGCTTACATACAATATCTCTAAAGCACATTTAAAGCACCCTACCCCCCCCCCGAACCCTGTGAACTGTAGTTTACCTCTCACAGAGCTATAATTCCCAACACCTGTAATAAATTACAGTACCCATAATTCTTTGGGGGCAGATGTGCTTTGAATGTGTTTATGGTGTGTACACAGCCTATCTCTCTATGATTTGCCATAATGCAAAAGTGGCAAACCTCTTTATGTTGTTATGAATACAGTTCCCTATCATTCTTGTTATTAAGGGTCACTATGCTCATTTAGATATACAGTATTTAAGCTATAGCTGCATAGTCACTTTACACTGTATTAAGATAACTGCATTATGATGATGCTACTGCTGCTGTGACAGGACATTTTGCATACATTTAAGCTCTGATTAAATAATCACAGAATGTATCTCTGTGTTCCATTGCCATTAACATCAACCTTTATGTTTCTCCCCTTTACAACTGAGGATCATGCTGCTTTTATCTAATGAAGCAGGCTCCAATCCACACCACAAAATCATGTTAAAAGAACATTTATTAGTCTTTAAAGTGTCACAAGAAGCTTTGTTCTACTTGGCATTTACTTCCTTTGGAGACGATGGTTTTTAAAATTTATTTCCTTTATATATTACAAAACTAGATAAATGTAGAACACAAGTGGAGGCAAACAGCAAGCACTCCTTCAAAGCAGGCAGATCCACTACCCTACCTCAGATTTCCAGAGAGAGGTCCTGGATGGGCACAAGATGCTTCCAGCCTTAATCTAATTCACATGCTGATTCTGTTCCAAAACCTACTAACTCTGTTTCCTGTTCATGAATGCATACTTTATAATATCCACACTGCCACAGAGTGGTGGTGGTTCAAGTGCCAACTCCTCCAAGCTTGAACAATTGAGAGAGATCAGATATCAAAAGAAAGGCATCCTAACAATTTAGCTCCCATTTAGGAAACATCAACCAACCATACAAGGCTCTTAGAAGCAGTTCCCATCAGTTCATAATGGTATTTTCCAGTCCTTGCTCATCCCCTGAAAAGGAGGGGTGCATAGGGGGAAGGATAGGCACTTAGACTATTTTACTAAAGCTGCAATGCTAACCCTTCTTACCTGGAAGTAAGCCCCATTTAACTCAGTGGGCTGCACTGTAAGGATGTAAGGCTGGTTAAACCTCTCAGGTTAAACCTCTCCATGCTTTCAGTGGCTCCAACCTTCAGATCTTTTCTCCCCTTTCCTCCCCTCACAAACCTTTCATGTTCACTCCTCAATGATTTGCGTTATCAGACATTGCTTTTGTGAAGGCAGGCACTTTGAAAACAAAGGTTTTGTTGAAAGTTTAATTGCAACAATCTACACAGGTTGCTGTTTACACATATCCCTGCTTTAACCCAATTGAAAGTCTTAGCCAGTTCCAGCATTTTAAAGATCAAAGAATAGACACGGAGAACTAGTTTCAGGTAATAAATTAAAAAGCACTCTAGGTTACAAGAAATGTGCTTGGTCACTCTTTAGAAGTTTTCCAAAACCCGGTGCCCTTCAGAGGTTTTGAACCACGAATCCCCTCAATACCAGCCAGTGGGAGTTGCAGTCTGAAACCTCTAGAGGGGACCAGTTGGGGAAGGCTTCTTTATAAGGTTTGCAATTATTATTATTACTGTTATGTACTGAGTTGAATAGGATCCAAAAGACAGCAGTCTGATTGGTCCTAGAATAGGATTCAGAATGCAGCAGTTTGATTGGTCCTAGAACAACAAGATTCAGAATGCAGCAGTCTGATTGGCCCTAGAATAGGATCCAGAATGCAGCAGTCTGATTGGTCCACAGGAGCCACCCAATCCAGCTCCAGGTGGAAGTGAATCTGCAACTTGATTGGCCTACAGGAGAATCTCATTGTGTAAATAATGTATATAAAGCTGGGGGAACTCCATTCCTCCTCACCACTATGAGCTGAGTAAAGAGCATGGAATCCACTCTCGACTCGGAGTATATTTCAATTAAAGGTAAAGGGACTCCTGACCATTAGGTCCAGTCGTGACCGACTCTGGGGTTGTGGCGCTCATCTCACTTTATTGGCTGAGGGAGCCGGCGTACAGCTTCCGGGCCATGTGGCCAGCATGACTAAGCTGCTTCTGGCAAACCAGAGCAGCGCACGGAAATGCCGTTTACCTTCCCGTTGGAGCGGTACCTATTTGTCTACTTGCACTTTGACATGCTTTCAAACTGCTAGGTTGGCAGGAGCAGGGACCGAGCAATGGGAGCTCACCCCGTTGCAGGGATTAGAACCGCCGACCTTCTGATCAGCAAGTCCTAGGCTCTGTGGTTTAACCCACAGCGCCACCCATGTCCCAAATATTTAAATTACTATTTATTAAATTTGTATACCGCCTTATACCTGCAGGTTTCAGGGCGGTTCACAACATAAGAACACAAAATACACAATAAAAACAAAAACAAGAATCTCCTCTTCCAAAACACATTTTAAAAGGGCATCGGATGTCTATCAACCAAATATACCCAAAAAGGGATTCTTCCTGAGTCTTTAACACAAATGCTGCCCCAGAGGGAGGCGTGGGGCACGAGAAAGCAACGGCAGCTTCTCTGCGCGGTTACCTCCGCCGGCGAGTCCTAGCTTTGGTGGAAACTCAGCTGTGCAGCAAGCAGCCGTAGACCTGCGCTCTGTCACTTGTACGGCAGAGTAAGACTCTTTTCCGGTCCCCCATCCTGCCCTAACCGGAAGCATGTCCTGTTCCCCGCTGGCTCCCTCAGCGTTTCTAGAAGAAGCGTGTGCTCTGGCTATCCGGTCCCCCTTTAGTGGACACGTCGGAAGCTGTGCCGCGCGCTAAAGCGTCCGCCGGAGCGGCGGCTTTTGATCCGAGGGGAATGGGACCGACGTGGCTGGCTTCTGGAGGCGGAGCCGAGGCTGAAGAGGCGGGGGGAGTCCCGAGCGGAGACGCAGCTGGATGGCAGGGGCAGCCCGGAGCTCCCCGGTGTCGCACGGTAACGAACCAGCCCCTGAGCTGCCCCTGGGTGGGAAGCACCCGAGGGTCGAGGGAGCCCAACTTTTCCGGGGCGGCTGAGGCAGAGAGGCGGGCGGAGCGCGGCCGGGGCTTAGAGCGGGATGGAAGAGGCGAGGGCAGAGGAGGCGCAAGTGGTACCCTGTGCCCGGGCAGCAATAGGAAAAGAAAGAGCACCCCGGGATTGAAGTGCGTATGTGGAGGGGTATCCTTCATAGACCAGGTGGGTTACTTGATGCCTCGGGGGAACTCGGATCTTCGTCCCCCAAGTCCTTTAATCATTTGCTGACAGATGTTGCATTTAGCTTCGTTGTCTCTGCCGTTAATTATAGCCTGATCCTTCACTTTCTTCCGTTTTTCAAAGTGCTGCGCTTTTGAGATCTTGTGATTGTGTGTTTCCTAGACTCGGTATGGTTTGTTGAGAGAAGGGGTTTCCTTTTATCGGCTTCCGAGAAGTGGGTGATACTAGGAGAATGTAGCGCTCTTTTCTCCCAAGGAGCAAGAGCCGCCTCGTAATTTTGTTTTCAGAAGGTAAATAACCATAATATAGAGTTCTGATCCATACGGCACGCAGACCATATCGATGTGCTTAATGAGCCTTGCACGTACCCCATCGCTTTTCACTTCTCCGCTCCTCCACCAGTTTTCCTTCCAGCAGAAGTCGCCGCTAAATAGACTCTGCATGTTTACTCCGAAGCTATTTTAATGAGGTTTACTCCCAAGGCAACTCTGCTTAGAACAATTTCTTAGATAATGTCCCATTGTGCCTCTTAATAAATAGACACGTGTTTTAATAAAGGAACATCTGTGGTGACAGCTTTAGCATATTAGCTGGCCCACTCAAACTGTAGCTTCCACTTCAGACAAATTATAATGGGAGATGAGGAGAGAAGAATTTCAAAGGCAAAATAATGGCTTGGTACATAGAGGAACCTGCACTGGGAATGAATGGAAGTGTATTCTATCTGGTAGAAGTTTTATGTCTTTTGGCCACCCAGAATTGGGTCTTGTAAGAGTTAGGATACTTCTTACAGGCAGAAACAAGTGTGTCTTGTGGCATCTTAAATACAGACACTTTTACAGTGTCAGCCTTTGCAAGTCTACTCAGAAGTAAATCCCACTGAGTTCAACAAGACTGATTTGCAGCCAAGTACATGTGGGATTGCAGGCTTTCTGATAATAATAGGGATCAGGAACTGTGGCGTTCCTGATCTTGATGGACTCCAACTCCCATCAGCCCTAGCCAGTATGGGCAATGGTCAGGGATGAAGGAAGCTGTAGTCCAACAACTTATCCACCCATGTATAAACTTTTGTGACCTGGAGTTCACTTCACCAGATGCATAATGTATTATCCTCAACTGACACATAAAATATATGCATAAATATGTAGAGGAGGGAGGGTGGAATGTAAAAAGTGGGATCAAAGGGCTGTGAAATGCAAAAAGTTTCTGACAAGTCTGTTAAAGCTCAAATGCATGTAAAATGAACACAGTGATCCATTCACAACAGTGGTTATGGGTGCTAACCCAATCATCCTAGCTGTGCTAAGTTAATTACCTATAATAGGATAGGAAACTGGAATGGGCAGATTTGGTCTGGTGCAGAGTAGTTACTGTGTCACAAGTAGTTTATCTTAACTTATGGAATGTCATACAGAAGGCATGACCCACTATACTTCATTGTGACCTTACAGAAGTTTTTAGAAGCACAGTGGAACTTCTGCATTGAGGCTAAGTAAGGACACATGCCGCTCAAAGATCTGTGATTAGCTGTATCTTCACTGGTGAATAGTGGACCCATGCAGTGGAACTGTTTTAAATTATGAAGGACTCATGACTTGATCCTCTTTCAACCAGGAGCAAGTTCACCTGTCATTTGCCTCGTTATGTTCTTACTCTCTTAGTGACTGCTGGTGTGGTGATTTGATAATTGCTTCTCTTTAGGGTGAAGGTGGGGCATCAATGAAGTTTATGCAGCTATGAATAGTGTGGACAAATCTCACAGAAACTTTTTTCCTCCTCCATCATAATGTTAGGATTTGGGTCCTCCCATGAACTTTTTTAGGTTCAGGACAGGCGCCATAAAGCACTTCTTCACACAGTGTGTAATCACTTGATAGGATTCACTGCTACAGCTTGTGGTGATGTCCATTGTCTGAGATGGCCCTAAAAGGGGGTTAGAGAAATTAATGGACAACGTTGTTAGCAAAATAAGGTGAAGAAGAAGAAGAAGAAGAAGAAGAAGAAGAAGAAGAAGAAAAATGATCAAAGAGCAGTTTGGAGAAAGGGGGCATCTTCTCCTCCTTTAGAGATTGCTGAATAGGTGCAGAACATATCCCCCCATGAATTGCTAGCTGCACTTCTGTTCATAAGATGAGTTCATAGATGATGTCTCCACTTGCTGAAAAATTCCACACTAATAATAGTCAAACCTGTATGTTGCTGTGACTTTGTGAAAGTGGAGGGAAAACGCATAATGTGGTATTGCATGCAGAAACCACCTTCCCCTCAGCTTTCATTTAAGTTACTGGTCCTTATGGCTACAAAAAATGTTTCAGATTGTTTAGCCTGTTGAAATATCAGAAGTCAGAGAGCTGGATGAATAAGGCTTCCAGTGACTGTGTTTCAGTGACCTGCAGAACCAGAATAAATTATGCAGAAGAAGAAGTATTGAAAAATAAATTAGGCAAAGTAAGAAAGATAGTTCTGCTTTTCTTGGTGCAGAATTACTTGGGATATTGAATTTTATTTTTATTTTTTAGCACAGAGTCCACACAGTCCTACCTTTGACTGACTCATGCTCCTGGTAGGCTTAAATTAGGTGCTTTTTGAGAATTCCATGATGGCTCTTGAAGTAGCATTTTGGGCAAGCCCATCACTCCCATGGACTCACTGGATGGACAAATCAAACTTGTTTTTCCAATTTTGTCTCTTGTAGAATGGGAACAATGCCCTACCTCACAAGGCAGTTGTATACTCTAATATGATCTGGAGCACTTTGCAAAATTAGAAGTGGCATAAAAACATGTCAACAGCTGTAATGCTTCTCCAGTTCAGATATGTATGTTCTTTGACAGGAGTTTGTCTCTGCAGGGATAGAAGTTTGTTTATTTAACAGAGCTCTATCATGGAACCCTGACATGGGAACGAGGCTCCCTGGCAAACTTACACCCAGCCACAGACTAGACCTAGGCCTGCTTCCAGCATCAGGCTAGGCTTTGGTTCTGAATGGGTCACTCCAGGGTGAGTGGGTTGCTTCAAACCCCACAGTGACAGAATTGGTGCGGCTGGGAGCTGTGAAGCCTTGTAGCTGTTGGCAGAAGGTCAGGATTTCCAGTAGGATTCCAGGCGTTTACTGCTGCTGCTGCTGGACTCGTAAAAGGGTCTGGAAGAGAGTTTGTTTGTTGCTGTTTCTATTTCCGTTGCGGGGGAATAGGATGACATTTTGTCTGGGCTCTCTGGCATAATTAGAGATGAGCCTTGGGCAACCAGAGGAATATGCCTGAATATATATATTTTAAGAGTGGCATGGCGGTAGGATACAAGACTGGAAAAATGCTGGAACAGTGTGGTCAGCAAAAGGATAAAGCTGCTGGCTGTCAGGGGAGGAGGCAGGAGCAGAAGAAACTCTTGACCGCTGCACAGAGCTTGCTGTGGGGAGAGCTGAGCTGGATTTTCCAGGTGCATTGGATAAAGGCCATTTCTAGAATAGACTGGAAATCTCTTGCAAGGGAGACTAAGCAGTTTCAGAAATGTCTCAAGTAAACATTCTGCTCTATTTCCCTTTTCCGTTTCTCTCTTTCTCTTGGTGTAGGTTTATATTTCAAGTGGCACTGGCTCTCAATTCTACCATCTAAGAGAATGGAGTGGGTGTAGGTCTCCTGTCTAGAGAGGCATGCAGACTTTTCACAGTGTTAACAACATAATCCTAAGCATGCTTAACCAGAAGTGTTTTTCAGATAACAACCCAAATCTTCTACATGTGCCATATGAAAAGGCTTTTTTTGTGTTTCTTGTTGTCTGGTTTTGGGTTTCTTTCCTGCAGCATCTCATTCTGAATTGGAAAAAAAAATCTTATGTATATCAATCATCCTCCAGTTGCTATTTCAGGAGCTCCTCACAATTTAGATAATCCTCCAGGGAGCACAGTTATTCACTAGCAAGCAGAGTCTCCTCTCCTCTGGGACAATTCCCACTTCTAATACCCCCACATGGAATGTGCTCTGAGTCAAGGTTCTACTTTTTAAAAAATTGTATGGGTCATGACTTCAATCCTGTTCGCTGGGAATTATGAAGGGCCAGATGTGTTTTGCATTAAAGCTGTTTCCCCGAGTTACCAAGGACTGGAGTTTTTTTTTTTTTTAAAGAATAAATAAATAATGGGGATTTCTTAGGACACACACACACAGGTTTTTTTAATACTTGATGGCTCATAGTTGGATATGGGAATTTACTCAGTTGAAAAATATTGAGTTTTAGTTGTTGTGAGAGGTTATGAAACTTCTGACCATGGTGCCTGACCTGTGATGGCTCAATCCCACAAACACATTGCCTCTTTATGTTACTAATGTGACATGTTGCAATTGCAGGAGAGGAGAGATGCAGAATCTTTTGTGCTGGCCCTCATCCCTCAAGCTCTGGAGGAATGTTGCCAAAAATGCCCCCCCCCCCCCCATTTCCATGGCAAATGTTCTCTCTCTGTGTCATAATATGTAGAACTATTTGCTTCCCTGGCTTCATGTTCATTGTTTCTGCTAAGAAGGTTTGGAGGCTCACAATATGATAATGGAGTTCCAGGCAGAAGCAGGTGGCATCCTTGGGTACCACCCCACTCCAGGAAAGGGTCCACTGCCATGCTCTGAAGCTCTGAATGCTCTGAGCTCTAAATGCTCTGAAGATGCTGGTCCATCTACTTTCCTTTGGTGCCTGTTCATCGGTCCTCTCCAAGTGGGCAAGCAATGATGAGTTAGGAAATGGAACAACACCCTCCACTTCCCTTGCACATCACTGTCTGTACCTTGGAGGCTGTTTAGTTTGCACACAGAGGGAGAGTGAGTGGGCAGCGGTACCTTGGAGACGTGGAAAGGGGATCCATTGAGGATCACCTAAAACCTGTTACTATATATGGTTTCTGGTTTGGAGATCACTTGCGTTTGGGTGGTAACCTCATGGCAAGTGTAATAATAATAATAATAATAATAATAATAATAATAATAATAATAATTTAATAATAATTTTATTATTTATATGCCACCTATCTGACTGGGTTGCCTTAGCCACTCTGGGGGGTTTCCAGCAAAATCTAAAGGTAAAGGGACCCCTGACCATTAGGTCCAGTCATGGCCGACTCTGGGGTTGTGGCGCTCATCTCGCTTTATTGGCCAAGGGAGCCGGCGTACAGCTTCCGGGTCTTGTGGCCGGCATGATTAAGCCACTTCTGGCGAACCAGAGCAGCGCACGGAAACGCTGTTTAGCTTCCCGCCGGAGCGGTACCTATTTATCTACTTGCACTTTGACGTGCTTTCAAACTGCTAGGTTGGCAGGAGCAGGGACCGAGCAATGGGAGCTCACTCCATCACAGGGATTCGAACTGCTGACCTTCTGATCGGCAAGTCCTAGGCTCTGTGGTTTAACCCACAGCGTCACCCATGTCCCTCCAGCAAAATATAAAACACCATAAAACCTGTATGCTGGCTCAGAGTTATCAACAGTCACTAGGCAAACACCTAGGGAAGAGCTGAGGAATCTGTGGGCCCTCCTGATGTTGTTGGACTCTATTTCCCATCAGCCCCAGCCAGCATGGCTGGTGTTCAGGGATGAGAATTTTAGTTCAACATCATCTGGAGAGCCATAGGTTCCTTATTCCCATACTTGCCACTTGAGAATGTAAGAACCGATTGGCTGCATTTGACCTAGTTCTGCACTTTTTCTGCTGGCCAGATGCTTGTGGAAAACTCATAAGCAGGCCCTGAACATAACAGAAATACTGCGATAGTTGGCCTTAACATCTCATGATCCGGTACACTCCTTTTGAAAATGGAACTTCCTTTGGAGCTGTAATGGGAAATGGCCATTGGTCAACATCTTCTGCCATGAATTGGTTAGATCCTTTTATAAATAGGCATCTTCCCTAGAGGAGCTGTGGTAGTTAAAAATAGTGCTTCCTTGTTCCGTTTTATTGCTAAACAAGAAGTGTGTGTGTGTGACAGGGGAAATATTCCCCGGGAGGAAAAAGGCTCTGATGGTTTGGAGGGAATCCTGCAGGAAACTTGAGTAGTGCAGAGTGTGTTTCCCACATGAGCTTTGCTTTCTTTCATCCATATGTTGTGCAGTGAGCAGGGGGCTTCTGTGGGCTGAGCATCTGGTGCTGCATGGTTTGCAGAAAGCAGGTGTGCTGACTTTAGGGAAAATGTGGTTGATTAGGTTTGGCCTCTGGCATCTGGGCTCCGAAAGACGCTTGTCTCAACTGCTGGAGAGCTGCATCCAGTCAATACTGAGCTTGATGGACCTGTATAAGACAGCTTCCTATGTTCTTAGGGGGACAACAGATTACTCAAAGCACCACATGCAGGTTCAACCTAGGATGACTCAGAGAAGGAATTTCGGGAGGCATTTTGATACCTCACATGTCTCAGATGTGTTGGCCCCAAATTAGTTGGCACTGGCATGACTAAGGGAGCCCTGCTCTGTCCCCTCCCCCTCCCCAGTGTTTCCCCAGGCCTTCTAGCCCCCTGGAACTCTGCCTTCTAGGAATTTTCCATAACTCACTGATTCCACTATGGGCCTTGCAAGCAAGTGCATATGGGCTGCTAAGCCACAAATGTTTGTCCTTGCCTGCTTGTTCACATGTCCTATGTTTGGCAGGTGTGAGTAGACTGAAAAAGAGAGCTGTCTCCCAAATGACAGAATGGCCTTGCCTAGTAGTTATTCCTCTGTAATATAAGGCGAATGTTTCTTTCCAAGCCTCTCTTAAATCACTGGAGTTAGAAGGGTGCAGTGGATGAGTAAGACCTCGAATCAAATCCCTGATTCAGCCACAAAGTTCCCTGAGGGATCTTCAAACAGTAATTGTAGCCCCATCCATCCATCCATCCATCCATCCATTTCTGCTTGCTCTTGATTACCTGTTGATCTCTTCCGACATCATCTTCATCATCTTTCCTGCAAAGCCCCATATGTTGGAGCATAATGTTGAGAAAGTGTTAGTGTAGTCTAAACAATAACTTGAAATGATCCTTGAAAAGTTTTGCCATAGCAACAAATTTTGCTCTTAGCAACAGGTTTCTTTATAAGGCAAGCTCTGGATGAGAAAGTGTGTGTGTGGTGTAGAGGCTGCTGCTCTGGCCAGATGGCCAAATGATTATCTGCATATAGTTTTATTTTACTTCATTAGACCAGTAGTTATACAGTCGTACCTCAACTCCGAACGCCTTGGGAGTTGAACGTTCTGGCTCCCAAATGACTGAAAACCGAAAGTGAGTGTTGAGGTTTTCAAATGTTCTTTTGGAAGCCGAATGTCCAATGGGGCTTCTGTGGCTTCCGATTGGCTTCAGGAGCTTCCTGCAGCCAATCAGAAGCCGCGCTTTGGAAGTCGAACGCTTTGGAAGTGGAACAGACTTCTGGAACGGATTCTCTTCAACCCCCAAGGTATGACTGTAAAAGTTATATTAGGGTTACCAGACGTCCCCGGTTTCCGGGGACAGTCCCCGGATTTGCAAATCTGTCCCTGGACAAATTACGTCGCCGGAATGTCCCCAGATTTGCAAATCTGTCCCCGGGAAACGTGGCAGTGGTAGCCTCAGCAGCCCGGAGCCAGCCTGGTAGCGCAGTTGGCTGTGTCTGGCTCCGGGCTGGTGACTGCCGCTGCCACCGCCACTGCCGAAGGGGAACCGGGGACATCTGGCGGTACAGATCCCCTGACCCCTTCCCCCTTTGTTTTGACTGATGGGGAAAGCACGGGAGTTGCGGGCGGGCAGCCATGGCCCAGGAGGGGTGCAAGGTGCATGGTTTCTCTGCTGGGCAACGTGCAGAGCCCTTCTTTCACACCATGTGAAACAGAAATGCGCAGAGTTTTTAAAAAACTGGGCAACGGTGCACCACCCGCCCATGACTCCCGAGCCTCCCTTGTTCTCTTGCCCCCTTCCCCCCTTTGTTTTGACAGATCGGAGGAGACTCGGGAACCGCGGGCGGGCAGCCATTGCCCAGTTTTTTTAAAAAAACTCTGCACATTTATGTTTCACAGGGTGTGAAATAAGGGCTTTGCACCTTTATACAGTATGCATGTGTGCTTGGGCCCAGGGTCTTTTGCCTCACCATCCCCACTACTGACTCCCTGTTGCTACTAAGCTCCCCCTCCCAAAAAAAAAAGTTTCCCTGGATTCATTGAAAAAAAAAATCTGGTAACCATATACACTGTAGTGTTACTTTGGCAATAAATACTTTAAGAAGAACAAAAATGGGTGAGGTGTTTATTCCCACATGGGAGTTCACCAAGAGAAGAGCCGAACTGTGAAGTGGAAGATTCCGGAAGACTTTCTGGGTGACACTGCTGACTGGAAAAGGAACCCCAAAAATGGCAAACTGCACTGGCAGAAAGCTCCCCATGCAATTAAGAAGTCTTAAGAAGATTGGGGTTCTAGATCACATGATGGGGAGATGCCATGAGTAGGACAGCCTCTTCACTGCAGAAGTTAGTCCTCAGCATATTGGGGCTGTAGGAACAGTGCCAGGGGTGAGAAGCCAAGGCCAATGGGCTCACCCCCTTGTGTTATGGTAATTGGCTGGAGGAGGTGGGGAGACTGAGTGAATAAGGCTTGTGTCTGATTCTAATCTTATCTCACAGGATTGCTCTGAAGTCAGAGGGGCAGGGAGTCCCATGTTTGCCAGCTTAACTCTTTGGGGGAGCAGGAGAGGGGACTGCATTGCCTGCAGAAAACCTTGGGGAGACAAGTAATTGTAGAATACAACTCTAGGAAGGAGAGGAAGGGATGGAATCTGTGTGAGGGTGGAGAGGGGAAGGCTAGAGCTCATTGGATGAGGACACACTTTGCATGCAAAAAGCGCCTCAGGATTAATCTCCGGCAACTCAAGCCAAGAGTATCTTGGGTTACTGAAAATGTTGTTAATTGCCTTTTTAGTATGATTGAAAGGCAAGATATAAATACTTCCATTGAATAACTACAAAGCAAGTGTGGGACCGGAAGAGATCTTTGCCTGAGACCATGGAAAGCTGATGCCAATCAGACTCAAGTAGACAGGACAGGCTGGCCGAAGAAATAGCTTGACCAGAAATTCCTAGCTTCAAACTGCAGGGCCAACAGATGGGCTAAATAAAATATTAAAAAATTCTGCGGCTATCCCTGCTGAAGAGCCTTAAACCCCTGAGCTGTCGTTTGTGAGTGGTTGCTCCGGTGACTTCCCAAAAGGTGTTTCCTGACCACATGGTGTCTTGGATATACATGTGTCAGGACAGGACAGAGCATACATTGTGGAATTGGCTGCTGCTTGGCTCTCTCACACCACCACAAACCTGGCTGGAAGTGCATAGATGGGGCAAAGAGGGAGGAAGCAGGTCAGCCCTGACCAATTACAAAAATATGCAGATACACTTGTAATATATCTGTTATGGTGTTACTGCTTACTTTCTCTTCAAGAGAGGTCCAGCAACGTTTGGCAGCCTAGGTTCCTTCAGAGACTCAAGTAGGCCTCAGGATTCTAGAGGAGAGCTGGGAAGGTCTCCCTCTCCTACATGTAGTCCCAGCCTCTTCTGATCAGCAGGAACTTAGTTTCAAATATTGTTAAAATTCGTATACAGCCCCAAAGTTTACTTTCTCTCTCTGATTCTCTGGAGTACCATAACGCACAGTTTCTGATTGACTCCCCCACCAACACCCTTCAGGGTCTGGAATACTTTTCTCTTTCTTTCTTCTTCTCTCTTTCATTACCTTTCCTCCCCCAGGTGGTAAAGACTTCCTGCTGCTTGCTTTTGTAGGCTGTGGAGGTTCCCAGTTATATTGCTGCTGCATCTCCCTCTCGCTGTTCTTCTGAGTCTTTATCTACTGATAAGGATGGGTCTGACACTCCTATCCCCATCCCCTAGATCTGTGTTTATACTTGGTCACGATGAGGCCACAGCAGTCTGGAGATTGGAGTTGCTTATCAACAGCCGCTTACACATGGGCTTCCCCAGGCAAAGTCCAACATCTCCAACCACTAAGGGTGGGATTCAACTAACAGGCCCTGCCAGCAGAAGCCTATGCAAGAACTTCTGCTATAGCAATGGGGCTTTCCCCCTCCCTCCCTAAAATTATTTTTTGGGTGTGTGTTTTTATATTTGTAAATCTACCAAAGAATAAAACAAAACAAAATTGGGATTAAGGTGTTTTTTTCAGGATGGTGGAGGGCCATACATCCATTTGCATATTGGTGGTGGCACTTGCACTTCCTTTGGTAGGAAATGCTCTATGTGAGGGCTGGGGGAGCAGAAAAAGCGGGGGTCAATGAGGGTCAGTTGGGGGAGAGTGAGAACTCCTGGGGCCATGGCAGCAGAAACACAGGTGCCGAAGGGGCAGCATACCTTCCGACATTCCTCCGATGAAAATGTCCCTATTTTCATCTGAGGAATGCTGGAGGGTATGGCATGGTGGGGGAAGAGAGTGAATCATTCCATTAGGTAAGCAGAAATACTTGTGCTGACAGAGATCTGCTTAGTGGCATGCTGCATTCCTCATTTACATAATTTTAGTATCTGCAGAAGCCATTAAACTCTGGGTCTAGTTTTGTACTACCATTTTGATGGGTTTCTGGCTGGGCTGCTGTCCTTGTAATGTCCTCATCAGTCACCATGTTGCCTCAAGCCACCCATGGTGAACTGGTCAGGTTGCCACTCCACCTCAGATTCCATTGCTGTCACGAGCGCAGATAGTTGGTTGGTATATTGCCAGATGCCCTTGGCATCTATGCTTGGAATGGGTGGGGGAGCCTTTGGCCGGGTGGCCAAATTTAAATGGGCCAGCCGGCCACACCAGAAAAATCCCTCCAGCTCAATAAGTGTATATACATACAGGAGATATGTGAATTTTCTTTTAGGAATGGTTCAGAACCACACAGCCCCAGTGTGAGGAAAGTGATGTTCAGTCACAGAAATGGGCTGCCGAGATCTATGCTGATCCCTCTTTTTCACAATATGAAGATCCCACATACAAGAATAAGTAGCTACCTAGGAGTTGCAGGGACATCTCGCTTTGTTATGAGATTTCCATCTAGTAAAAAAATGAGAGAAAGAAGTATGACTCATCCTTTCAGCCCCTAAAGTCAACAATGGGAAGACTAATTCAGTTCAGGAGGGAAAAAAGAACAAATGTCTTGGGAGTGACTTTCAAAAGGGATGGGTGAAGAGGAGAAGCACTGAAGAGTCTTAGGCATGGACTGTTCATCTTTTCCCTCTTCCTTGCAGGGATTGATCAGCCAGGCTGAGGCCGCACAGTGATGATGGGGGAGCGACTGCTTCTCCATGGAACCCTCTCCTTCTTGATGCTTACGGCTGCCTGCCAGGCCCACGACCTTCCACTGAGCCAGGCTGACAATGAGGCTAGTCCCCTGTGTGAAAAGGAGACTGAGTCCTGGGGGGCCATATTCAGCGAGGAGCGCCTGGATGCTTGGATCTGTTCTCTGATTGGTTCAGTTATGGTTGGGCTCAGTGGGGTCCTTCCCCTGCTGGTAATTCCTCTCGAGACAGGGGCAGCACTGAAGTCAGAAGGTAAGCACCCCCTGATGATTTCTGCCTCCTTTTTCTGGCTCAGTCAGGATTGCTCGGGGTAGCACAGCTTTTAAATGCAAGACCTGGATGTGGCATGCTTATTGTAATACAGGAGCAATATGCGCTTATCAAGTCATTCCATGAAGTCAGGTGGGCGGACAATGGCTAAGTTTAGGGTGTTGAGCATGTGCTGGTGGATTTTCTAAAATAGGACCTTCACCCTCTCGTAGTAAACCAAATTTCATGTGGATTCTGTGACTTGTGTAACTGATGCATAGGTATGAGTATTTTGTAAGCCTTTGTTTCCTACTAGCCATGGGAAAGGCAAAGCATCAGGCAAAACAATGAAGCCCTGTTTTCTGGCCACTGGAAATCCAATTGGAAATGCCTCCTTTCTGTGGCTTTTGAGATTTCCCTTGGCACCACTTGCATAGTTTTGATTTTATCTTTGTACTCTTAAGGGCTAGAAACAGGATATTGACTTCTACACTAAGTTGTGTGTTTGTGTGGTGCAGGCTCAAAACTGTGGAATAAACACAGCCCTGCTCTCTTCTCTAGACACTAGGCAGACACAATTTTCCCACTGGCCCTACCTCTCCTTGCGAGTTCACAACCGCCCCACTGGGTCCTGTTGTCAAATAGCAGGAGCAATGTACTAGGTGTTTCAACTGGCTTTCCCAGTTTCAGCATTTTCTTGGTAGCAGACAAAGCATCCTGATCAGCTGCTATGGCAGCAAACCCTATGCATAGGGGAAGAGATGACTGTTCCCTCAGCTTTCCCATGAGTAGCATAGCAAGATGAGATCAAGCTCTGTGGTGACTGGCTGCTCTTTGTCTTTTCAGAGGGATCCCATCGGATGAAGCAGTTCTTGAGTTTTGCCATTGGTGGACTCCTGGGAAATGTTTTTCTGCACCTGCTCCCAGAGGCCTGGGCCTACACCTGCAGTGCCACTGCAGGTAATGCCTGGAACTGTGCAAACGCCTTGAAATCACACAGGCACTGATCTGCAAGCCATTTCTTTCCCTGCGTCTGCACAGATTGTTGTGTCCCATTTGGGGTCTCTTGTTATCTTTTCAAAGGGGGTGCCTGGATGCCAGGGCTTGTTTTCTCTCTGTTCTATGCTTTGACTCTTAATAATACTAATAATATAGTCATGCTTCTTCCAAAGCTATGTCAAATGAATTACTAATCAACTTGTTGCACTTGTATCCCACCTCGCCTCCAAGGAGCTCAAGATGGTGAACATAGTTCTTCTCTTCCCCATTTATCCTCACAACAACCGTGTGAGGTAGGCTAGGCTGAGAGTGAACGGCTGGCCCAAGGTCACCCAGTGAGTTTCATGGCTGATTATCACAGGGAAAATGCCTTGTCCCTCTTCCCCAACCTGTAGCCCTCTAGATGTTGTTGGAGGACAGGTCCCGTTCTCCATGGCCATTGACCACTATGGCAGGAGTTGATGGGAGCTGTAGTCCAACAACCAGGCACCAAGTTGAGGAAGGAATTGTCAAGTACTCTTCTATAGATGCAAGAGATGTAACACACACAGCCGCCTTTGCTCCTGAATAGCATGTTGTTGCCTCTCTGCACTTCAGCAGCCTTGGGGAAGGGTGCTCTTCCATGCAGCCCTGCAATTAACTGCTTGATTCATAAAGGACAACTTCCTCTGATCTTGAAGATCTGCATAGGTCTCCCTCCATAAGAAGGGCATCTGCCCTTGCGCTGCTGCCTGCCTTGAGTCCGCAGGTGTTGTTGCCTCCTGAAAATGTGACCTTGGAAGACTTCCCCCACCTTGTCAGCCTTTATCTGGCCTTTGGGCTTCAGGATTGCGTCACCCCACACATGCCTGTCATTCTCCCTTGCCTACAGCCAGTCTCAACAGCGTGTGGGAAGCTGACCGCACTCCATCTAATCAAAAAGGACATCTTTTGTCCTTAGGCAAAGAACTTTGCCAGGGTGTGGCGGGAGGAGGAGGAAGAGGAATGAGCTCTCCAGAGCACAGACTTCATGCCTGTGCACGCAGCTTAGGCAGGCTCAGCTTCAGAATTTGCCCTGGTAAACGTGTGGCTGTAACCAGGGGCTGCCTATGTCTCTTTGCACACAAAAAAATCCCAGCTTTTTTCTCTGAATAAAACATGCAGAGTTAATGAATTTGCAAGTAAAGCATCTCCAAGTTGCAGGACTTGAGTTTTCAAGGAATCAACATTCTGTCACGGGAAGTGGGTTGGCAGGGAGCTAGGTGTGTGAAGGTATCCAGGAAGAGATGGGTGGGGAGAGATATACAGCGAGAGACAGAGAGTGTTAGCCATAGGAAGAGGGAGCTATAAAAAGCACAGGTGCCCTACCACCCTTTGCTACAGAGTCCTCTTCTATTTCCAAGGCTTCTTTTTTTCTACACTTGAGAAGAGTGCTTGAGAACAGAAGAGCTTTGCTGGGTCAATTTATTATAGATTCACCCACTCCAGCATCAGGCACAGAGCTCATCCATCCCCTGCCTACCTTTGTTGTTTACAGGTGATTGATGCTCTGGGTCAGTTGGCATCCCCACTATAGCTGACATGTGGAAGCACCCTTAGACTCTTTTGTTTCAGCTTTATCAGAGATGTGTACTGAGTGTGTGGGTTCTTACTTTACACCAGCAGCACTAATACTCTAGAGCAGGGTTTCCCAAACCTGGGTCTCCAGCTGTGTTTGGACTACAACTTCCATCACCTCTAGCTAGCAGGACCAATGGTCAGGGATTATTGGAACTGTAGTCCAAAAGCAGCTGTAGACCCAAGTCTGGGAAACCCTGCTCTAGAGTGCACTGGCTCCAGATTTGTATGTTTCTTCTGGAAACCAGTTTGCCTTTCGTGTGAATGAAGCGGGGGGCGGGGGTTACTTTTGTTTTCTTTTGGGTGGGGAAAATGGTTTTGGGGGCTCCTGATTTTCAGGTTACGGTGAGACTTGCCCATTCTACCTCTTTCCCCTCTACAGGAGAAGGGCAGAGTTTCCAGCAGCAGAAGCTCCTGGGACTCTGGGTGATCATTGGTTTGCTGACCTTCCTGAGCCTCCAGAAGATGTTCCCAGACAGTGGAAAGGAAGGAAGCTCCAGCTTGGTGAGTGGATTCTGAGAGGGGTGCAAGATCCCAGTTTGATTATGACATGTGATGTTGTCATGTGATCTTGGAAACACAGCATGAAGCTTAACTTCCTATCCCTCCAGTAGCCTCCTCGGTGATTCAGGAGGCATGACATAAACTCATTGTGTGAAGGTCAAGAGGAGAACAGAAGGGCTCCATAATGCCCTATGGCAGGAATGGTTAACTTGTGGCCTTCCAACATGTTGTTGCACTACAATTCCCATCATTCTTAACCATTTGGCTGGGGCTGATGAGAGTTAGACTCCCCAAAAATATGGAGGGCCACAATTTAACCACCCCTATCCTATATGAGTTCCCGCCCCCACCATGTGCACAATTCCTCTGTACTTGGCATAACTTCCTCTATATTTGGCATACATGCTTTCAATATGGTATTTGAATACATTATGCAAAATACAGTACAAAGTATGGGATTTTCAAGTTTTGAATTGTGTGTGTGTGTTTAGGTTAGAGTTAGGGAGTCAGGAAAGCAGTATATCTGTTTGCTTCCCCGTCAACCTTGCATGAGCAAAGTGGAGGTCGTCCTTGTCTGATTTGTGTGACTTTGCCTAACAAACCACTTAAAATGACAGTCTCTGGGCTTCTGTGTCCTTTTTTTGTAAACTTTCTTCTGCTTTGGAGATCATCAGATGTAAAGAAGCTATAGTTTTCTTTGAGTTTAGGATAGCACTATATGAAGGGGATGGGTAAAGGTTTCTGGGCCACTGTTTGATGGACATGGAAAAAGACCAGCCGCTTCTCCATGACTTAGGTCAGTGATTCCAAAGCACCTACTAAACGGATTCCAAATGGGAGCAGTTTCTCTGCTGTGCAGGAGGCAGCCAGTCCAGTCCAAAGAAAGAAGTTGGGCACAGCTCAGAGTAATGGTTCTTCTCACTTGTCTTCGCTACCAGCCCAGAAGATCAAGGTAAACCATTTGGTGGTGGGGGTGGGGTCCATGGGCCAGTGGAGAAAATGCGATATGTGTCTAAGCAAAAACAACTCAAAAGGAAGTTCAATAACTTCCTGAAAGCAAAGATGGCAGGCAGTGTTTTAAAAAAATAGCCAAACCCCCACTATTAGGGGAGATCAGGCATGCAGATGCTTTCCTCTTAAACATGTATGAATCTTCCCTATAGTGAGACAGACCGTTGGGCTGTCTAGCCCCATCCTGACCGCAGTAGCTGTCCAGAGTCAAAGTCAGAGGTTTTTCCCAGTCCCACATAATTGGCAGGGATTGAGCCTTGGATCTTACCACTGAATGATGGTTTCAACTCCATCATCGCCTGCTTGGTTTCGACCTTCACCTGCCTTCTCCTTGATCTTTTATGTACACAGTCTTTACCTGAATTTAAGCCGCTTTCTTTAAAAGTTTCTATCATTAAAAACAAAATTCCTGCGTCTTTACAAAAATGCCATCTCTCAACATCTTTCTGTGTTTTTAAGAATATAACTGCCATTTTCCAGTTCAGGAGAGGCGAACTGGACCACATACACTAAGAGAAAAGCCCCGTGCTGCATTCCTGTTTGACAGCTGACAACCCATATTTTAAATTTCTGCATCTGCTTGTCAAAACAGGATAACTCACATCCATTGGGTTGTTAGAATACAATAGTCACTTTAAAGACTGCTACTTACTATGTTATGTGCCTCGTCAACCACATTCACAAGTTTGATATAAGCTACATTGTGGATAAAATTGGCATTCTTACCTTTGTTTGTGAAAATGGCCTTTGTCTGTGGTCTCCTTGTCTTTCAGGTGTTACATGCTCTGATTTTATTTCTCTTTCTTTCCCCTGCCACTGTAGATCAGCGGATACCTCAATCTTTTGGCGAACACAATAGATAATTTCACACATGGCCTGGCAGTGGCAGCCAGCTTTTTGGTTAGCAGAAAGGTAAGTTCCCTGTTTAGGGGACCTGTTTGACTCTCCCCTAATGTTCAGATCACAGAGGCTGGTGTTAAAAGCAAGTAGACAAATAAGAAGCAATTCTGTGCTATTTCTGTATAGCATTTTCCTAATACTTTCACTCTAGCAGAAGATCCATACAATATGTATTAAATAACTACAGCTTTTTCCATTCTTCCTAAAACCCAACACTAAAAGCCCTTGCAATTGCTTTGAACACTAAAACTGCACAGATCACCTTTCAAAGGGGGGCAGGGTCAGCATCTCCCCTTTCCCCCCAGGAAAAAAATGTTTAGAAAAGTCTTGCTTTGCTACACTTGTGTCCCTGTTGAGTGATATGGAATGTCTTAACATGTTTCTGCCATTGGCTGTAGGTTGGGCTCCTGACCACTATGGCAATCCTTCTGCATGAAATTCCCCATGAGGTAAGCGGGATCTGTATTAGGCTTGCTGGGAAGTTGTCTCAATGTTTTGTCTGAGCGGGAGGCCAGGGCTTTGTTTGAAAGAGTGAGCAAATCTCTGTAATATACACACTCTGTAATAATAAAAAAAACACACACCCCTAATAATATACAAAACTTTCTAGAGTAACAAAATCCAAAAACATACCTGCCCCAAGAATCTTACAATCTGAATTTTGACAATGAATGAAGTAAATGGAATGGAAGGCAGAGACAAGGGATAAGCAAATATTGTATATTTGCACATCCTTAGGCTTTCTCTCAGACATGGTGTTGGTGGCGGCAGGTGGTGAATGTTCTGTTTGCTTAGAATTACTTATTGCCAACCAAATAATTGGAAAGAATACTTTTCCTCCCTATGAAGCAAGAATAAATGAGTTAACTATGTTCCATGTTTGACTTCCCCACTTGTTAACTCTGAGGCTTGGAATTAGTTATCTGTTCAGGAAAGGGCTTTTTGTAGCTGGCAATTCTGGAAAAGAGTTTGCAGTGCCATGCTTTGGGACTGCTGTCAGCTTCAGTGCAGTTCTCTTTTTTTATCCCCGCTTTGTTGCTGTAGGTGGGAGATTTTGTCATCCTCCTTCGTGCTGGCTTTGATCGCTGGAGCGCAGCCAAGTTACAGCTCTCCACGGCCCTTGGAGGCATTCTCGGTGCTTGCTTTGCAATTTGTGCTCAGTCACCTAAAGGGACAGGTAAGACTTGGAGTATGCAGAAGGGATGAATTAGAGACCCCCATATCCATCCCATCTTACCCAAATACAGTTCTCTCCTGCCACCTACTGGTCACTGATGTGTTTCTCACTATCCACACAGGGGAAACCATCGCTTGGATTCTCCCATTTACCTCGGGGGGCTTTTTATACATCGCCTTGGTAAATGTCGTGCCCGATCTTTTAGAAGAGAAGAATCCTTGGTAAGTGTCTTCACCACATCTACTTATGGGAAGAAAAACTTGTAGGGGTGGGGAACACCCCGTGCATAACTTCCAGGGCAGCAAAGGGAAATCTGTGGCCCTCCATATTGTTGGAGTACAACTCCCATCATCCCTATTGACTGTGTTGATGGGGCTGATGGGAGTTGGCATCACGCAACATCTGAAGAACCAAAGCTTCCCCATTCCTGATCGTGGAGCCATTTTAAGCTGCCTTGAGGGTCCCAGGAGGTATAAAAATGTGGGGGTGCAAGGATCCCGATCCTCATCATGCCTGATCTTCAGCTCATCCTCTCTTCTTCTTCTTTTTCCTTCGCCTAGGAACTCAGTGCAACAAGTACTCCTCCTGTGTACTGGCATCATTGTCATGGTGCTTCTCTCATTCACTACTGAATGAGCGACTCCTGCTCCGGCTGCCTTCTGCTGCTTCCCAAAGCTGCCTTCATTCTGAACTGTTACAGAGCAATAAGGGACACCATTGAATTTTTGTTTTGTGTGCCTGTGGATTTGGCTGCTGCTACGAGAGGCAAATCAGGGAAGCCTGGTTCTGGAGGAGAATACTGCACTCCGTTTCTTGTTTCTAAAGCTTCACAGGCCAGGACTTTCAAAGTATTGAGAAAGGAAAGTGGGGTGGCTGGATTTTTCTTTTCAAGGTGTGTGTGTGTGTGTGTGTGTGTGGTTAAAAAATAATAATTTAAATGAACACAAAACAACAACCAGCAATGAAGAGAGGAACTGCTTTTGCTGAAAGGGGCAGTGTTGCCAGTTTGGACTTGATGTGTGCTAGAATAAAAAGGCAGGTTGCAATGTAAGCATAGAGATGAAAGAATTATCTTCCATCCCTGGCCAAAATACCTGGTTGTTTCATATAGGAAACCACAATATACCTGGTCAGACTTACATTAGTCCCTCTAGCCTAGCATTATGTACTCTGACTTGCAGTGGCTCTCCGGGATCTTTGGCAAGGAAGGCTCTGGTACCCAAGATCCCTTTCAATCTAGAGATAGTAGGGATTGAATCTGAGACCTTTTGCATGGAAATCATAAGTGCTACCTTTGAGCTATGGAAACCTTCTCCCACCCTGCCATAAAATTGCTTTCTGAACCTTCTAGGATGAGGTCTGCTACTGCCTGATCCTGTGCCTCTTCCTAAGCAGTAACTGAAGATCCAGTTGGGCTGAAGCATTATAACTGAAAGCAGTATTCACGCTGGAAACTTTTGGAGAGGTTGTTCAATGCCTGCCCCTAACCAAAGAACCTGGCTATAATGCCTGGTTTACGGCTGTACAGCTTAAACTGGGAAGAGTTCCTCATGCTTTCAAATCGTAAAGTAGTATGGAAGCAGCAGACTCTGCCTTTCTGGATCTGTCTCAGCCCCTGTGAGACATTTTGCATTCCTTTTGGCTGACCTGGTAGCTCCTTGCTGAGTGAGCTGGCTGGCTTTACCAAAAATAGAGGAAAAGGAAGATTTGTTGCAGGGTCAAACAAAGAGGAATGACTTCTGGCCACTCAGTGCCAGCACAGATGATTAAAGTCAGGACTGTCAAGAAAACTAAATGTTACAACTTCTAGTTAAAAAACGGAAGTAAGCGCAGCTTGACAGCCTAATTCGAATAGGCCCTTCAGTTGCCAAACAGTGAGATGAAATGGCGTCTAAAAACAGCAGTGAGATTCAGTGTGTATTGAAAGACAGAAGAACAAATGACTAAATGGTCTTGTTGCAAATAAACAGCGCTTTCAGACCAAGCTGTCTTCAGTGGCACAAAGGTAAATTGTGTGTGAAGTTATGTGCTCTTCAAAATAAAAGAATACAATGATGTTACATTTATATAAAGAGCTGTTTCGTTATTTGAACTTGTTTATAAATAAATGTTTTATCATTATTTGTAGAAGTTATGTTGTTTTCTGTGAATAGTTACAGTTTTAGTTGCAGATATGTATGGTTTTCTTTGTAGTCCTAACTTTTTTATCATCTGTGCTTGTGTGTCTGTTTTCTGTACTTGCATAGTGCAGCAACCAAATTGTGGAATGGGCACAGGCCTGATTATCACTGGGCCTCTAAAGTGGCATTTCCTTGGAATCATAGAATTGTATAGCTGGAAGGGATCATGAGGATCATCTAGTCCAGGAATGTCCAACCAGTTGACTATGATCGACAAGTTGATTCCCGGGTGATATTGGTCGATCACTTGCTCATTACTGGCCCCGGCCCCTCTCTGTGTCGTTAATTCACGCAGGATCGCTAAAATAGAAGCTCGCTGCTCGGCTCTGTTTTTGGTGAGGGTTTTTCAGCATTCCCATTAACTAATTAGGACTGCAAATTTGGTGCCCCTCCAAAAAAGCTCAACAACTTAGACCTGCCCCCCATGGGTTGTTTTTTTCCTGGGAGAAGATTGCAGTCTCTTGGGAGTTGGATGTCCCTGATCTAGTTTAACCCCCTGCAATGCAATGCAGGAATCCTACAGCCATCCCTGGGTGGGCTCAAACCACCAACCTTCTGATTAACAGCCATTCTGTTGTGCCACAAGGGTTTGGGAATTCAATATGTTATTAAAGCATTTTAAAGCTGCCTGACTGTAGCGATGACCAGCTTCTCTTCTCCCTGGGAGCCGCCCTCAGCATTTTACAGTGTTGCACCAATGACACAAGGAGCCCTAGAACAAACAGTAGTTTCCACGGCAGCAGCTAAATCTGCATCCTGACTCCAGAAAATGGATGACCATTTTCTTATCTACTTTTATTTTCTTCCAAAAACACTACTGGGAGAATACCAGCACAAAACTCTGCTGCCATTCTCCACTCCAGAGCCAGCAGGCATCTGTTGTATGTGCTGTTTCTGTTTTAATTCAGTAGCGTGGATGTGCTGCTAATTACACGTGGGGAAGTGCAAATGATCTGGCAGTTTTTTGTCCTGACAAGTCTTTTTGTTATATTCCTGTTTTAGGATGTTTAAAAGAGAGGTCAGGTGGGTTCAGACTGTATTAAGTTATTGAGTTTTGTTCTGGTTTGAACATGCCTTTACTCCTTAGTGCTTTCAATCCTCAGGTCATTAGTTTGGCGAGTTCTAGTGAAGCCTAAAGGTGAGATATGCCCCTTAGGCACTCTGTCTAGATCCTGAGGGGTGGGTGGGTGTTTCTGTATGACTGCACAGCTTGCAGCTCAAAACTCAACATCACATGTGACACAGTGAATATGCATCAGATGTGCTACTGAGTCATGGGATGCCAGAACAATCGTTAGGCCAATTGCTTGGTTGTAGCCTGCATAAGTTGCAGGAACAACATCCACTGTTGGATCACCTCATGCACCATCCTCTCTGCTTAAGCGGGGCATGGAGAATAATTTAAACATCTGCTCCCTGTTGCTTTGTAGTGGAAACCTATGTTGTTGCTTATGCAGCCTTAAATCTGCAGGGATGGGAACACTGTGATTTTTGTGGTTTTATCTGAAGGACGGTTGCCTATAGTAGCCATGTAGAGGAAAGTTTCAATCACATATTTTCCAGAAAGCAGCAATGAATGCATCTGGTCTGCCTCATTGACTCTCATCATGAAAAAGGCTGTCTCTCTCGCTCTGCCCTTGGAAAGTAGCCTTTCTTTAACAGCTGTTGTCAGCTGTTAGGCATCCAGCTTCAGAACATCACTGTCCCAGAACAGACACCCTTCCTATTCCCAGGCATCCTGTGTGATTATTCACTGTTAGGCAGTTAGTGCTGCTCCAGGACTCCAATTTGCCACGCTTCTGTGCGGACTAGCAAAGCCCTGGCTTGAAGGAGGGAAAGCTACCATGGAAGACACAGTACCCAATATATTTTTCCAGGATATTTGTTGTCCTTAAAAATCCAGTTGGCATTGGTAAGAGGCTTTGGTGCATACCCAAGAGGGAGTACCCAAAAGCGTATGCTATTTGCATCAGGGTTCGGTTTGGCTTAGGCTGCAAGCTGCAGCAGGAATTTTCTGATCACAGTTCAGGAATGCAAATTGACTCATTAATCTCTGTGAGCTGTTGCTTCTGGCTTGCGGCCCAGACTGCCTGGGCTGGACTGTGTTTGCAGATCTTGGGAAGCTTTGCCTAAAGTGGCCATTCAGGGTCCAAGGGAAGAGGCCAACCCCAGTGTTACGTACAGGATTGGGGGCGGGGGCGGGGAGTACGGTTAATTTCTCCACACTATTTGTCACTTCAGGAAATGCAGAGAGAATCCTGTCTTTCTGGCTTTGTTTTGCACTAGCTCTTGTGCATTTTCTCATTCATCTGTATTGATCTACTTGGCCTGGAGGCAGTAGAGATGAAATAAAGAAAACTGAGTGTGGCCTCTTCTTCATCAGCATAGATGTTTTCACCCTTTTATTGGACTCCAGAATGTATATCACTGAAAAAAATGACAAATCATGGAAAGAACCATCTCTGCCATTACTCAGTGGTTGGAAGGAACAAGAAGAAACAGCCTCTGGTCTAATCCCTCGTGACTCTAAGTATGATCATTTCATATTTCTTTTATTTTCCTAGTCAGGGAATTTGCCCAAAGCTGAGTGGCTCTAGAACAGGCATAGGCAAACTTGGCCCTCCAGATGTTTTGGGACTACAACTCCCATCATCCCTGACCACTGGTCCTGTTAGCTAGGGACGATGGGAGTTGTAGTCCCAAAACATCTGGAGAGCTGAGTTTGCCTATGCCTGCTCTAGAACAAGGGCCAGGAAACCTGTAGCCTTCCAGATTTGGAGGTCTCCAATTTCCATCAACTTCAACTTGCATCAAGGATTCTGGATATTGTAATCAAGGAACATCTGGAGGGCCACAGGTTCCTTTACCTGCTCTTGAAACAACAGAAATGCCAAGGAGCCACAGATCATCAGTTTCCTGGCATGTGTCTCCATTAGGAATGTGTATCCATCTTTCTCCTTTCACATGATTGCTCTGGGGAGTACAGCAGCAAACATGCCCAGCATAGAAAGTGTTTTAATTCCTTAGCAACTGCTTTGAAACTCTTACCAGGGCAGGTGGTGCGGTGGAGAGATGCACTTTGTGCCAGTGTGATGAGTGTCGGATTGGGACCATGATTCAAGCCCTTGCTGGGCCACGAATCTCACTGGGTGGCCTTGGGCCAGTCACTGCCTCTCCGCCTAACCTACCTGACAGGGTTGTTGTGGCGTTTCCCCTGAAGGAAAACGTGGGTTTGACCCGCGAGAAATAAACGTGCACGGAAGCATTGGCTAGGACGGCTTGAAAAAGGAACCCGGAGAGCCGAGCCCTGAGACTGCAAACAAAATAAACAGAAATAATTCTTGAAGAGCCCAAGCCAGGAACGCGCTGCCGCTGCCCTCAGCAGTCTCCCGAGGCTTCTCCCTCGGCCGCCTCCCCTCGGGTTCCCCGTGCTGGACCCGCTCACTGCTCGAGGGGCGGCCGGGCCTGGCCAGCCACGAGGGCCTCCTGCAGAGCGCGGGAGGCGAGGAGCGAGCGAGCAAGGCTGGCTGGCTGGCGCTGCGGCCCCCCGGCCGGGCTGCAGGGGGAGCAGTGGCGGGCGGCGCGACTCCGAGGAGGCGGCGGCGGCGGCGGCGAAGATGGCGGCCGCGGCTCAGGCGCTGAGTTGCTCCGGGCTGCTGCTGGCCGCCGCCGCCCTGGCGCTGCTGGCCGTGGCCATCGGCACCGACTCCTGGTACGAGACGGACGCGCGGCGACACCGCGAGCGCTGCCGCGGCTACGGCCACAAGCGCAACGCCCACAGCAACAGCAACAACAACAGCGACCCGCCCGGCTCCATGTCGGCGCCCAGCCCGCACCTGCCGCTCCGAGCCCGCCCGCCCAGGGCCCTGCTCCCCGGGCAAACCCCGCCGCCGCCGCCCTCGGCAGCGCAGCCGCTGCTGCTCCCCGGGGCCGCCGCCGTCGCCGCCGCTTTGGCGCTGGAATCGCACTGCGGCCGCCGCTTCAACTCCACCGTCTCCGGCCTCTGGCGGCGCTGCCACCGCGCGGGCTTCGAGCCCGACAGCGAGGAGCTCATCCAGAAAGGTGCGCGGGGAGGGGGCGGCGGCTGCGCCCCACAGGTCGAGGGGGGGCTGCGCTGGCGGGGGTCGAGGGCGCGCGCACGCGAGAGGGGGAGAGAGAGAGCTCGCTCCCGTCGAGGGAACATTTTGAGGGGCGTCGGTGGGGTGGGTGCTGCTTGCTGCTGCTGCTGTCCAGGGTGCTGAGTCTGCAGAGCTGCCTTCCCCGCCCATACCAGGGAGGGAGACGCCTCCAGGGACCTTCTCCTCTGCTGAGCTCCTTGGGGCTGTGGGGCCGAGTCCCCGCCTCAGGGCAGCCTCCTCACCCGCTCTCCTCACAAATTTCTAGCCAAGCGCCAGGTGTCCCAGAGCCTTGCAGGCTTTCTTCTCCTCCTTCCATGGTGGCAAGAGGGCTCAACAGGAGCTGGAAGGGGAAAGGGGGGGGGGGCAATTGCATTTTCTCAAGTCAAGGCTGCCTAAAATGGTGGTTATTTCCATGTCTCCCACTGGATTCTCTGCCGGCCTAGATCTCTAGGGCTTAGGGTCCTTTCCCAAACACTCACAATGCCCTCTTTATGCATGAGAATAACCCGGGCAAGATACCTCCTGTATATGTTCCTCTGGAAGACCTCAGGTGAACCAGCTGGGCATGGGTACAGCCTGCCAAGGTTTCTGTGGTTGCAGCCATTGGGGGAAGTGATGCTTGTTCACAGCTGTGATCAGCTGCCCATCACCATTCATTTCTCCCTGGGAATGCATTCTTCCACCTGCTCAAAGGTGGTCAGGTCTGACAAACAAAATGCAGTGCACAGAGTTAAAAAAAATAAATGGGCAGGGGGTGCTGTACCCACCTGGGTGAGAGCAGCAATTTGTTTGGCCAGGGTGGGATGCGCCTTATGCACAAGGAAGAGCTTGCTTTGGACATGGGATTGTCCTAAAAGAAAACATGCCTTCATTTTCCAGGGACACTCTGCACAATTCCGGAGTCGTGCAGTGTGGTGTCAGAAACCAGGGCTGTTGCCTTGTAAGTGGCATTGTCTATATATGAGTGACAAACCTGAATGCTGGGCGCCATTGCTGCCACATGGCTCCACCATATCCAGCTGCAGGTCACTGTCAGGTATATCTCTTGATTGTCAGGCAAAATCTTTTTGTGGCTGCTCTGTGTTGTTCCACTTTCCACCATGAGAGGCTAAGAAATGTACCTGGCATTCCTGACATATGCTCAGGAGCTGCACATAGAAAGCAGCTCTTGCTTTACCCATCTAAAATTTGGCAATGGTTGTCTTCATTGTGCTGCATTGGAAATAGAGTGGTTGAATCTCACACCTTTTCCATAGGATTTCCTTTACCTGTAACAGTTGTGGAAATTGCAACAGGATGGAAGCTCATGCTTCCAATAAACATGAGCTATATAATATTCCGATGCTGGCAGCACAAGATGCTTCAGCCCATTTCCTTACATTTCAAGTATAGTCTTCCAGGCAGTTGAATAAATTGCTAATAGCAGACCCTCACAATAGGAAATAGTTAAATCACTCAATAAAAATATATTTTAGTTGTCTGCTAAAAGAATGACATACAGCATAATCAGTAAAAAGTTCAATTAGCAATGAATTTAGAAAAAAATGGCAAAAACCATATTCTACAACCAATACTTACAAATTAAAAAAAACAGCAACAAGGGTAAAAGATGTTGCGCATTAAAACTGGTAACAATGAAATTAAGTGTTATACCATTAAAGCCTGTTGGAGAAACATCTGGGGTGTTTTAAAAGTATTTATGTATTTTATACCCTGCATTTTGAGAAATCTCTTTCTCAGTGATTATTTAAGGATACATATAGAGATGACTTCCGGGTCGGCGCCATCGCCGAATGGCGGACTCCCTCCGAGCTCCGGAGGGAGCCGGCTTGGCAGGGGCTGGGTCCTACCGCACCGGCGATGCGGGGACCCTTAAAAACCACGGCCAGAGGAGGCCGTGGACATGGAGACTCGGCTGGCACCGTTAGCGCTCTCCCGACTCGTGAAGGAGCCTTTTTAAAGGCTACGGATCGGGTGCCGGGGAGAAGCGTGGTGCTTTGAGTTCTCTGCTATCCCTGCCGAGCGCAGCCGCATGCCATCCGGCGGAGAGCGCTGACTTCTTCTATTGAAAATTCGGCTCTAAAGAAGAACCCGTGAGTAATTGGAATATGGACTAAAAAAAAAGGGATAAATGTTTAAAATTCGGAGCGAACGGGGGAGGTGGAAAAAAGGAAGTCAGCCCACCCCTAAATTGTAGAAGAGCCAAAACAAAGGACTGGACAACTAAGATCGAGTGTAACCTTATCTTGCCGAATCAGCAACTTCGCGAGGGAAAATTATAAGATTGAGCTGGAGGAGAAAAGTGGAATTGTTTTAAAAAAAGCAATCCCCCCCCCCCCCCGGAATCCCTGGAGCGATTCGTGAAACTGCCTGGAGAAAAGCGATGGAGGTTTTGACAGCTGTCAAAGAGCTGTCAAAAAGGAAGATTAAAATAGAGATTTTGTTATGAGGACTTTGCCGGTTATATTTGTTATAATTTGAATATAAACTGTTTTAAATATCGGTTAACAAGCTACTTGGACTGGTGGATGTGATTCTGGAAGGGAACTTTGCTACTGTAATCCACCTAGAGGAGCCGAGGGATATTGCATGTGTTTTTGACAGGAAACTTGAACAGTTGAATGGAACTTTTAATCTCCTGGGAAACTGCAGGAATGGAACATTATTTTGTCTACAGAGGTCTACACACTACAGGAAACAATGGAACTATTTGTTGGAAAATGAAAGGAACATGATGCAATGCTTTGCTCCATGAATAACAAGCCTCTGCAGAGACACTAGAAACTTTTGGAAAAAGAACATTTCTGTGGGAGAACAGAGAAACAAAAAGGAGGAGAATGATTGACAAGAACAAGGAAATAACAAGAACTGGACAGAACTGGGAGAGGGAACATTTGGGATATTCAGGTTTGACAAGCTTATGGATACAAAATTGGAGTTTTTACTCCTGGATATAAAAACCTGGATAGAAGAAATGGGCCCCTTTTTTTGATAGACTCCTTCTACGATTGGACATCCGTAATCAAAGACTGGCAAAGAACCTGAGGGACATAGTGTAATGTGGGAACTCCAGGAAGATATTAGAAGTAGAGGGATAGGTGAAACGCAAAGGGGAAAGAGGGGAGGGAAAATTGGAATCCAAAGGCTGTAAAATCACTATTCATATTTATCTTATTTCCATCTGTACTATGTTTGAAAGGGGGAAACTCGTGGAAGGGTATAGATCGATCTTAGGGGATGGGAATTTGGATAAATTGGGTTATTGATGATGAGTGTAATTTGGGGATAAGAACTTGTTGAATTTAATTGCTTATTTGGAAGATTTGGAACACAAGAGGGGGTAGGGAGGGGAAGTCCTAGTTATTGGCAAAAAGTTTATAGATTGGATTTAATTTGTTTTGATTTGTTTTAATTTGGAAAACCTTAATAAAAATTATTATAAAAAAAAAAGGATACATATAGAGATGGCAAGATGATGGCTTGAGGTAGAGTTCTAGCTCTAAACGTCTTTGAACATATATACCAATAAACTATCTCCTCCCTTGCTGCCCCTTACACCTAGAACTGCCCCTGAAAACACCTTTACTTCCTTCAGGTCTCTCCTCAAAACTCATCATTTCCAGAAAGCCTTTGGAACAACTCATAGACTATTGTGTAACATGTAATTAAAATAATAGCATGCCCTATCCTAACTTCTGTTTTGCCCTTTCTGTTAAGGCTTCACAGCATGTTTTTTAGGTTGTGAACGTCATTGGGTTGAAACCTGTCAAAACTCTTCTTTGTGAAGCCTGATGTCCATGAATGGTGCTATATAAAATAATTATTATTTTGCTAACCTGGTGTTTCTGATCCTGTATCATGTCTAAGATATAGATGTAGATTCTCTTTACAGAACCCATTGTAACATCACCAGCTGCTTTACTGCATTTAATTCACTAGAATCCATCTTCTGCATTTTTATGTTTCCATATTGAAAGCAGTTCATTTACTTCATTATAGTAATTAGTATTGTCGTGGATCATGCTGTTTTACATCTCTTTGATTCTCCCTCCTCCACTTTGGCCAAAGGCCTTCTGCTCCCACTGTTATTTCCAGAAGGATTGAAAACAAACTCTGTTGCTTGTTCTCTAACACTGTTTTCAGCATGTTCTCTCTTTTATGAAAAGTTAATTCATGTCAGACAATGGGGCTACAATCCAAGACAGAGCTAGTTTGGGGTAAACCCATTAAACTCAGTGGGATTACGCATGCCCTTGTGTTGTATTGTGGACTAAATGCCCTTCTGGGTTCCTTTGTCTTATGGCTTAGAGGGCCAGCATCCTTCCTGGCTAGTATGCCTTCAAAAATAACTATTCCCAATACATAGTCATAGTCTTGTATCTTTTGCCATAATTCATATTTTTCTGTGTATGGATATATTTGCACATAAAAGAAAACAGCCTTGTTTTTTCAGGTTGCAATCCTATATTCCTTTACCTGCAACCAAGCCCCATTGACTGCATTGGGATATACTTCTGAGTAGGCATCTATGGTATTGCACTGCAAATTACTGTACTTCTTCTCTTAGTCTCTTAGTTCAACTTTTCCCTATCTTCCGTTTCCATGTCAGTTCCTCTATAAACAACAATACTTATTCAAAGTAATGAGCTCATGTGTGTGTCTCATCATGTACTTATAGTCACTAGAGCAGTGTGCTCCAAACTTCTGATGTCTCAGACACTTGAAAATCAATCAATCAATAAACTTGTAGGCATACTTCATTCTTACATTTGAAAAGGCTTACTTCTAAACATCAACATCTAATGATTTCTGACCACTTGTGCAATAGAAATGCACTTGTGCAACAGGACTTCCAATTTCTCTTTTTACCCCCTCCAGATCTCCATCTGTTCTGGAAGATCCCTCTAGATTTTGAGCACATGTGGGGCTGCAGGGGCAAGTAGAGGAAACTTAGATCTCATCCAAGGCATGTAAGAATGAGAATTATCTCTCTTCAGAGTAGCCCTGCTAGGTATGCGTGTGAGTCACTCTTCTGAATGTGCCTCTTCTGAGGGCAGGTAATTTGTTGCATCTCTGCATCAGGAGTAAATGAAAGAGCCATTCGCACTTGGTGCAGAGACCTGGAAGAATGATCTGCCTGCATTGGAGGCTGCTTGGATGAAGGAGACAAGACTGGAGTAGTGGATCATGCAGTGGGAAGCGTATTCTGTGATTGGGTCCCTTGAGCTGACATGAGAATCTTTATTTGCTTCTTAATGAACAGGCCCTACTATAGGAGAAGATATAAGAGGTCATATAGGCCAGTTTATATTATTTGTCTAGCTAGGCTGGTGTTTTCTACTCTGGCTGGTGGTGGTTCTCCAGGATCACAGGGACCAGGCTTTCCCTCCCTGATTCCACCTCTTTTTTTTAACTGGAGATGCCAGAGATTGAACCCGGGATTTTCTGTATGCAAGGCATGTGATCTACCACTACATTATGGCTGGAGATAAATGTCTCCTATTCTGCTGTGCAATACTGAAGTATATTTCTTTAAAAGCTTTAGTTTATTCATGGTGAGCATGGATGCAACCATCTTTTAAACTTCTGCTGTTTAAATGCAATGCATCAATTTTCTGTGACAGTTCCTACTTGTGAAAAACTGGCAAGGATTATTTTTTACCTGTTTGAACTATGATATATATGCTTTTTAACCACTATGGGGGGGGGGGAAGAATGCAACCCTGTTTGTTCTTTTTCACAATTTACTTCAAGCTCCCAAAAGTGAGTTTTTAAATATGTGTGTGTGTGTGTGTGTATATATATATACACACACACACACACACACACAGAGAGAGAGAGAGAACTGCTTGTCACAAAGCAATACCCCCCCATATAAAAAGTAGGTTTGCAGAGACTACCTTGGATTTGATGTTTCAATAAAGATAGGGTAAGAAACGGATACTCCCTAATCTCCTAAAGCAGGTGAAAATCGGTAGAAGACATTTAAGCACATATTTGCCTTGTCCTATGGCTAAGCAGTTAATTATAAATACAATGAAAATTCAGGAAAGAGAAGTTCAGTTATTTAAATCAAATCTTCAAAGAGCTCTAGCAAGTGATAACAGAATCCCCTGGGAGCCTACAGAAGACACCAGAAACTGACTTGAGTTGGGGGTCTATCTGAAAGACGTAATTCACTGTTATCATAATGATAAAATCATGAATTGATAACTCTTTGGTTTGCCTCTACTGTATAATATTCCATAGCACAAACTAATTTGGAAAGGCCACTTAAGGGTGATATAAGAGGAGGGACTCAAGGATTACATTTTGGAGAGGTTGCCTCTATTTAATGGTTATGAACAGTGATTCAAAAGGCCACAGTCACAATATTCATTCTATTTATTTCTTCACAGTTTTCATCCTGTTATTATTTTTTTTTAGAAACTTCAGGTCCCATTTAAGCTTCTCTGCGTTTCTTCCATAGTAGAAATAATCTTGTCCTGTCCACTATAACCAGAACATCAACCTAGAAAAGAGTATATTACTGTAGGTCCTGCTGATTATTTGATGCCGTGCTTTAATAATGAAATGTGATAATTAGTAATAAACATAACAATAATATATATAATAATAATAGTAGTAAACACAATACATTATAAGTCTGAATATTAAAAGTGCTTTACGTATATTATCTTTTTGCAATCCTTACAACACTATAAATAGGATCTGTATTGTAGCTCCCTTATTGCAGATGCTGGGCTTTTGTTGAGAATCAGTGGTTTGCCTAATACTCTGTACTGAATTTGTGGCAGAGGTGAAATTAAGTGACATGGTTCACATTGAATTAGTGCAGGATTTATGTATAAGCTAAACAAGCTATAGCTTAGGGCCCCACTCTCTTTGGGGGCACCCGAAAATTTAAAGGAAAAAACAACTGGATGTACATTTCCAAAAAATAAGATTAAAAAAATAAATAAAACACATACAGCAACAGTGTTTTGTTTTCCTGTAGGCTCCTATGACGTAAGTAATGGCCCCTGCCTGCTAGCCTGCTCCCTAAAATATCACATATAAAGGGCCCCATTACCTTCAGAAGCTTAGGGCCTCATCAAACCTAAATCTGGCCCTGCATTGAATGATGGCTTAGCATTATGAGTACAAACTAAAGCAAGGCTAATATAGTTTAGGAGGCAGTAAAGGGAAAGCAACGTCAATAAAACCTAATGTCAGATATATAGTGTTTCTGTTTGTCGTTTTTTTCTCTTTCAGGAGTCATACAGCGTTGCACATCTGTGAAGTATCACTACACTTCATCTTCCCTGCCACGCAACTTGCCTGTTAATATTACCAACACTATCCGCCAGGATGAGTGGCATGCCCTCCGTGAGTATCCAAAGCACTCGCTGAACATAGTTCTTTTGTATCTTTGTTACCAGAATTGATCAAAATTCAGGAGAATCACATGTACCTTCTGGAACTGTACTGCTTCAGAGTGCAGGTGGGGTAAAGCACACGTTTGAATATTCCTGTTGAAAGCATCATGCACATGAAAGCTAGCATATCAAGGAGCCTTCTTCTTGACACATTAGCTTTCCATGTACATGGTCTTTTTGATACACAGGAGTAAACAAATACTTTCTGAGCCCACCCAAGACCACCATGCCTTGTATTCATTTATTTTAGCCTTGAATTTTACCTGCTATTGGCTCCAATATGAGGGCTTTTTTGAAGCCTAAATGCAGTGTTTTGTAGAGGGTCACAGCTGCTGAAAACACTTCCCACACTGCAGTTAGGCTTGGAAAAAGCCTCCTAAAATAGGATGCTTTTTTCATGCAAAACTGCAGCTGGTGGCAGGATGGTTACATTGAGAGAATGTGTGTGTGTGTGTGTGTGTGTGTGAGAGAGAGAGAGAGAGAGAGAGAGAGAGAGAGAGAGAGAGAGATGAATGGAAGAACAAATGGTGTTACCCACTACCAACTCTGACCCTGCTCACTTGCACATCTACTTTCAATTGGACCCAACCAATGCTGGTGTGAAGTTCTCCCAGCATTTTCTCAGGCTGGCAAAGGTTCTTCATTCCAGTCTAAGTGAGAGGACGTTGAACTGAGCACCTTTGCACTGGAACAATGTTTTGGGTGCTGATGTAACTGAGGTGCTGCGTATGTTACTATTGGATTGCAAGTTTACCACAAATAGCTTGTGGGGGGCGGCGGAATCTGAGTCAGCCAATCCTTTAAAAAATTGAAATGGTCATGTAGGCAATGGCAGAGGAAGGGTATCATCACTGGGTATGTGTGTGTGACAAAATGACAAAAATATGAGGGTTTTTGTTTTTTTTAAAGGCTCATGAAACTTTTTAGTTCAGTCAACAAATGTAATGTAACATGGCTGACACTGGGCACCACACCGCGGGGGCTGGCACTTACTGAGGGGCCTGCAGCGTGCCCAAGCCAGGGAGTGGGAGTGACATAGTGGCTTAAGTGTCTGCAGGCTCCACGTTGCCTAAAATGGCAGTGTGGGACTTGCGTCTGCCCACCGCCTCTCCCTCAGCTGCCCTACAGCTAAGGGGGAGGCGGCGGAGAGACTCCATGCAGCGTGCCCCGCCCCCCTGGGTGGCTTGCCCCACCCCTGGCTGAAGGACGCACGGACTGCTTTGAGATTGTTACTCATATATTTCTAAAGCCAGAAGGGATCAAAAGGTCATCTATGCCCCAAATTAAGGTCTCGCCCCTTTCCCATCAGTTTATGTAATCAAAAACACAGTTAAGGTATTCTTGGAGTGGTGGTTTGGCTCGGAGGTTATTCTGACCTCTGAGCTACACAGTCATGGTGGCCAGCGAAACAAGCTTAGTTCTGTATAGCTTTGTTCAGGGCTTTCCTACATTTGTGCTCCAAACGGGAACCCCCTTACAATGCTAAATACTGCTACTCAACAGCTGGTTCCCCATATAGCTTTCCTTTCTGGTGGTATCATATCTTGTACTTTAATTACTACTTTCCTTTCTTCACTGCCATTCCTGCTCCTTGGTCAAGCCCCACCAACCCACTAGGCCATATGCTAATGATTATCCTTTCCTCTTCATTGCCTAATTTCATGGACACTTTTCTAGACTTCTTTGAGGACACATGTTAATAGCAACCTAGCTTGCTCCTGTAACAGCTCCACGTCAGCAGTATGTGTAACCCAGGAGCACATCATGCTTCTGAGTGGGAGCCTGATGGCATGGATAGTCAAAGAGATTGCCTCTTTATGTGCTTTCTTGTAAAGAGCTATAAAAGCGCAGTGTAAACCACTTGTAATAAATATAGAAGGCAAATTTCCATCTGGCTCATTTTCCAAAGTGATTATTTTCTTGACTTGGGGGTTCTTACAGAAAGGCATGATATTTTTAGGCTTCCATAGATTATAAGATTTCAAAAGATGGAAGCACTCATATTCATGGATCACTGGTGCAAATATGAGCCTCCACCTCTGATTTCCTCTGCGGTCTCCAAATTACTCTTCACAGACTCTCTTTTCTCTCCCTCTTTCTCCATCTTCTTTCTTCCTTGCACCAACACCCCCTCAGATCTGCGGAGAATGACAGCTGGCTTTATTGGTATGGCAGTTTCCATCATTCTCTTTGGGTGGATCATTGGTATGCTGGGCTGCTGTAAACAGCATGAGCTCATGCAATATGTAGCTGGACTGCTCTTCCTTATGGGAGGTGAGAGTTCTTTTTTCTTTGTAGGCTGAGAGCCATTTTCTGAAGAAATGCATTTGGTATTGTGCCCTATATGTAATGAATTGAAGCCTTGGGGGGGGGGGACTGGGCTCACAGGACAAGAACTAGGGAACAGGTGATATAATTGTTTGGACTGTCTCAATGAACTTAAAATGCGTGATAAAACTTTCAAATGACAAAAAAGAGGGGGGTGAAAACATGTGTCAGATAATGGTACTTACCCAGTTCTTGGACCAGTTCTACCCTGGGAAACCCCCATGAGGGATTGTGACAGATGGGTGGGACAACCCACCTGCCATTCATGTGGTAGCATGTGATTGACCAGTGGGTGGCACTGACCATCTGTCAAATACTGATAAGGGTGAAAAAAGTTCCTCACCCTTCTGTATACCCACTGCTGTGCTTGTAGCTATGTGACTGGCTACTTCATAGGTGTGCTAGTAGAATATTTTATTTTTATTTATTTAACTGGTTTTAGGTGAAGCCAGAAACCCTCTAATGGTTTTTATGTATTTTATAAATTTATATCCTGCTCATCCAAAGGAGCTGGTTTTCTGTTTCCTTGTACAGTACAACATGAAAAGAGCAGCATAACCTTTAGAGAGAAAAGCAGCTGAGGAAGGTCAAAACAGATTTTTTTTCTCTGTAGAGATCAAAGAGCGAGATCAAAACAAATGTGTAAGCATAGTTCAGATCTGACAGTAGCCTGAAAAGGGGCAGGAAAAAGGCCCATGAATCTGAGATTCAGATGCTGTGGATAATAGGCTGTGCAAATTTGTTAACTTCTACAACAAAATTCCTCAAGTCACAAAAAATGGGAGCTTTACAGATTTGAGGCAGCCCTTTGCAAGGAAGCTGAGAAACACTGGCTTTATCTTTATCTCTTCTCTTTTTCAGGTACCTGCTGCATCATCTCCCTTTGCACATGTGTGGCTGGGATAAACTTTGAGCTGTCTCGTTACCCTCGCTATGTCTATGGGTTACCCGAGGACATCAGTCATGGCTATGGCTGGTCCATGTTCTGTGCTTGGGGAGGCCTGGGACTGACGCTTCTGGCAGGATTCTTATGCACATTGGCCCCCTCTCTCAATAGCCCCCGGACTGTCGTACAGAAACCCAGACAGGAAAATGGTACTGTGTGATGAGAAGGGAGCAAAGGACTCTAGCAAGCACAGGCCAGGCCAGGTCCGGCAGTGGGTTACTGCCAATAGTGGGGGCATCTGAAATTTATGAAGAAGGGAGGTTCCCACTGCAAACAAACGAAGGAATTCAGCTGCTATGTCAAAGACTCGGGGGGGGACCCCTCCCTTCCTTTGATTCTTCAGCCTGCCTGTCTGATACAACCAACCAAATCAGGTTAATTCTTTATTCCTGGCTTGCCTAAAGGGAACTTTTCTGTTAAATAGGGTGTGTTGCTGTAGGATCTGTATACCATTTAAGCTGAATCAGATTTCTGCTAGGAGCAGAAGCCACTGTGAATTCCTTTGGCGTCCTTGTGACTCCAGGGAACTCCATTTCCAAGAATCTTTGAGGACCAGTCAGAGGTAAAGACCAAAGGGAAATCCAGCCAGTCTCAGTATTCATAGAATCATAGAGTTGGAAGGGACCCTGAGGATCATCTAGTCCAACCTGAATATGCAGCCGTCCCATATAGGGATTGAACCCGCAACCTTGGTGTTATCAGCACCACGCTCTAACCAACTGAGCTATCCTACTGATTCTCTTCTGCAGCAGGGACCTGATGCTGTTACAGGCTTAACACAGCCTACTGCTTCAGCCTTTGACACCAGCTTAAGTGGGGGCTTTATAGACATTCAGACAGGAACATTAGCAAGTTCTCCTCTGGACCACACAGTATCTAACCTATGCCAGTTCTGGGAGCCAAATATGTATAGCAGTAGCTCATGAAAGGTTACTTCTGGGATAACACATAGGGAGTTAGAGCAAGCAGCAAATAAATGAGACTTCAGTGCTTGAGGAATTCTTCCACGAAGGCATCAGGCCTGAGTTAGTGTCAAGATAACTCACACTCATACAGAAAAGCATTTTTGGGGATGGCAGGGGTGGCTGAACCTAATTAAGTTATTTAGTCACGTGTGATATTCCTGCTTGAGGTAACACAAAGAACAAAACAACAGGTTTCTGGTTGAGGCAAGAAAGTGGACCAGGGCTCCCATCCTAGAAATGATGTTGTCATAGCAACTGCTGTAATAGGCAAATGAGATTTGCAAGCTGCTTCAAATCCTTCCAGGCTGAGTGTAGAACTTTACAATTTTGGATAATGAGCACAGAAACTTGAAAAGACAGCCCGCTTGGTAGCATCCTCTTCTAAGAGAAAAGGAAGCACTTTTTATTAAATGGACTCAGTACGCACGTGAACAACGAGAGCTGGGCCTAACTCAGGAACATCAACAATGGTGCTGAAGGGGAGGAACTGGTCTTTCCTCATTGTACTCCTTTTCTGTCTCCTCAAAAGACTACACAGAAGCCTTTTTTGGAGGGCTGTTTACATTGTATTTTTAAGTGGCATGTAATTAATAACTCAGTGCTAAAGTCAATGTATTCATGGAAAGTGTGATTTTTAAATGGAAGTTGTAAGTTTCAAGAGGCATTAAATTAAAAGGCTTGGGTCCAGTGAGAAGCTGGAGATTCTCAGCCTTTTGGATCTCATTAAGAGAGACTGACATTAATTTTCTGCACTTCTACACAACCACAGCTGCTGGAGAAACCCTGTCATGCAGCTGACGATACAGGGAGACAGGAATGTCACTTATTTGGCAGCCGGCCTCGTAATCCCAGCTGTTGATCTTGTTCCTGTCCACAAAGCCTAATGTGTGTATGGGACAAGTTTTGCCTCAAATAAAAATTACTTCCAGAGAATAAGCAGGTTGACTGGTGTAACCTTACACCCTCTAGGGGACTTTAGTATACCTGTGCCTTCAGTTTAAATGCTCTGTAGGGGGTGTAAGCATACATCAGCAGGAACTGGAATGCTGTGGTGAAGGAGTAATTTTTTAAAAGCTTAAGAATTCAATCACACAAACAGCAAATGACAAATTTGGGTTCTTTGTGCAAATTTTGGTGTTTTTAAGGGGTTAAAAGGAAGACATATGCCTCATACATGCACAAGGGTACCATTCCACGAAGGTAATTCTTTTTCTTCAAGGTGTAGCAACATAACAGCTGCCCTAGTCAAAGCAAATGCTTTATTTTAGCCCATCAGGTAATAGAAAGTAAGAAAGTTCCAGATCCAACTCTTGATCCTGGTTTCTCAGCCAAAGCCTGAATAATTAGCTTCAAGTACAAGAATCAGGCATAATATTGTAGATTAGCTTTCTTCTTGGCCTGGACTTCCAAGATTCCTTCCATGTAATCTTCATGGGTAAGCTCTGTAGCTCCATGCCGTAAGGCAATCATCCCCTGATCCAAAGAGAAAAAGGATGGCTCAGAAAAAAAACCCTAATAATGCATCACAGAAAATTGCCACTCTTTTGTGTTGAAGGCACTCTCCCCAGTTCAGCATCAGCTGCTGAGGACAGTTTCTCAAAGGAAGCAGCATTGGGGGGGGGGGTAGATCTACTTACCGCTTCCACACACACAGCCTTGCACTGTGCCCCATTGAAGTCATCTGTGCAACGAGCCAGCTCTTCATAATTCACATCAGGGCTGCAGAGAAATAAATTATGTTTTAAAAATTAAAAAGGAAAAAAGAGCTCAACTGGAAAGGACACATAAAAACTTCCTGAGAATGCTTCAACATCAAAGCTAGGGCTGTGCATATTCAGTGATAAAAATTAATTTCTGCACCACAAAAAGCAAAAAACCTGCCCTCTGCATAAAATTAAGCACACTTACTGTATTTAAATTTGAATTAATTATTCTGATTTGACAAGTCATAGGGAAAGAAAAGAAGCAATGAGGGGTACTAAAGCCCCACTTGATCACTGGAAATATTGCTTGGCTATCTCTTAGATTTCTGAGATTACAGCAAGTACCACCCAGCACTAACATGTGTTTACAGCCATAAAGATCAGAACTGAGCTCTGAGAAAGTCAAGATTCTTAAGCCCAATAGCATAACCTGTGCTCCTACTGAATCCAAGACAAGAACACTCTATAGTTTACTTATGACAGGGCCTGGAGAATAAAGGAAGAGTACTATTGCCCGCAACCCAGCCATTTCCACAAGCTGGCTTCATTCCTTTTTAATACCTGACATTCATCTTGCGTGAATGGATCTGCATAATCCTGGCTCTAGCCTCCTCATTGGGCATTGGAAACTCAATCTTACGATCCAGACGCCCTGAGCGGAGTAGAGCAGGGTCTAGGATATCCACACGGTTAGTCGCAGCAATCACCTGGATAAGAGAGAACCCAGGAACAGTGATTTTAGTGCTCTGAGATGCAGGTGAACCTATTAACATCTTTCTCATCAAAATGGCTTCGAAAGCCACTCTGTAATCTCTGCTTGCAGCACCCCCACCTCGTACCCTCAAGCAAAAGAAAGTTACCTTGACTTGTGTGTTAGGTTGGAATCCATCAAGCTGGTTCAGCAATTCCAACATGGTCCTCTGTACTTCCCGATCACCAGCCTTTTCACTGTCAAATCTGGAAGAAATCATGGTAGAAAGTCAACTTTTGTTACACAGCATAACCCTTGCAGAAACCTTATATTCATGTTCACCATACAAGTATAAGCCAAATCTAATTGTTACTGCAATGTCATCATAAGTCAGTGAAGCAAATGACTCCCCTATGGTCTGGTAGCACAACCACCATTTGAACCTTCAGAAGCATGGATTTTGCATGTGTCATGTAAACATACTATTAGTTATTGTGCCAGTGTTAATGGGCCAATATCAATGGGCTAATGAAGATAGGTGATTGGGTCTATGCTGCTGACATAGGAAACAGTGGTATGATTTAGGACAATTCCATCTGACTTCAATTAAAATGCCTGCTGTAACAACAATCGTCAGTAGGTGCTGGAAGTTCAACAGGGAGGGGACCTGTCTGACCTCAAATGGAAAGAAGTTCCACAAAACTGGGCCCAAAATGCGAAACACATGGCTCCTGGTGGATACAAGTTGTGCATCTGAGCCACGGGGAAGCACTAATAGTGACTACCCCAAAGATTTCATTGATGGGACAGAGATACTAGGCAGTTCTTGAGGTCTCCTGGATCCAAGTTGCTAAGGCCCTTGTAGGTTGATACAAGAACCTTGAGCTTGACCTCGTAGTTTACAGGCAGCCAATGCAAGCTTTTGAACACCAGACTTCCGTGCTGGTGGAAGTCTGTCCCCATGAACAGTCTAGCCAGCGCTGGAGCTTCAAGACCAGGCCCCATTCAGAGCACATTGGTAACCTCAAGACTTGATTATAGCAATGTATGAATCACTATGGCCAGACTATTCCTGTCCAAAAATAGCTGTAGTTGATGTACAGGCAACCACCAATTGATGTGTGACTAGGAATGCAGCAACCTAGAAGTGGCTGGAAAAGGGGGCCTGATGGGGCAAAATGGACTCCGCCGATGCACACAGGGGTCAGGAACCGAAACCCCATGCAAATCTGCTGTTGCCTGTATACGGAGCTAGCCTATAAGGAGGGTGGTTTTTCAACAGCTACCATGGATCTCAATTAGGACCACAAAAGTTCAGTAGTCATCTTTTCATCTAACATATATTCTTACAGAAATCAGGAACGATCCTATCAATACTTGTACATTACAGTCTTATTTGGCTTCACAAAGAAGCCTGGCATGATTTCCAGATCGTATACAGTCCCAAGATCTTACCTTTTTGTGCCAATGGCATCAAGTTCATCAATAAAGATGATAGAAGGTGCTTTCTCCTTGGCTAATGCAAAGGCATCTCGCACTAATTTGGCACCATCTCCAATGAACATCTGCACCAACTGTGGGCCAGCCAGCTTCAAGAATGTAGCCTAGAGAGTGGGTAGCAGAAAAGGAAAGTATATGCAGGCTTGTGGGTTCTGCACAAGTGTGGTATCCCAGGCAAATACAGTATTTTGCATCCTAACAGTATGCACTTCCATAAAGTAAAACAACTTAAAAAACTAATCTTGAAATAAAATCATCAAATCAAATGCAGTATGAAAGGATTTGGATTTGGGGCATGGACTACACTGCTGTGGAATCACCATAGAGACCCCTACCCAATACTAAGACAGTTCCTGGACTTTGGGAAATAAACATCAAATCTTACCTTTGTCTGTGCAGCACACGCTCTTGCTAAAAGTGTCTTTCCTGTTCCTGGAGGTCCATACATGAGGACCCCTTTAGGAGGCTGGATACCCAGGTTTTCAAATTTTTCTTTATGATTCATTGGCAAGACAATAGCTTCTACCAGCTGCCAAGACAGAAAGAGACGATTAATCCCTACTATGGACCATACTGCCCATTAATCCACACTCCAGGACAGGTATTATTTATTATTTAAAAAACACCTAAAATGTATCCAATGCTGTAGGCATATTAAAAACAAGACAATCCCTGCTTGCAGGCTTACAGCTTAAAAGACTGCTCCCCACCCCCGCCCACAGCCTCTTGTTCTCACCTCTTGGATCTGTTTATCCAGTCCCCCAATATCACTGTACTGCTCTGTAGGCCTCTCGTCCACCTCCATAGCTTTGACTCGTGAGTCATATTCTGTGGGCAGGGTCTCCAGAATCAGGTAAGAGTCCTTGTTCACTCCCTACAGATATAATTTCAGGAATTAGTCTTCTTTACTCCAAAACCAACATCTTCATACTCAGTTCATGCTCTCTGCCCCTCCCCCCTTTTAAATTCTATTGTGTTATTGTTGCAAATCCATCAAGAATCTGTCAATTAAACATTAGAGCTACGATTTCTGGGCATTAGATGAACCAACAAGCACTGTTGCACTGGTTTAATTTTGAACTCCACTTTGAAATCAATCAAGAGACTAGTCTTTATTTTAAAGCAGAAAATAGTTACTAAACTGCGAAAAGCAAACAGCCACAGACATTCATGAAAAGGAATATTTGTCATCATAAGTCATGTTATAACCACCAGTCTGAGGCATAAGAAAAATAATTCTTGTATGCACCAAGATTCAGCATCAGAGGAGTAAACAAGAACCCCGTAATAAGACACCAAGCAGTACGTTTGTGAAGTGAATCTCAGTGTTCATAAGTATCCAATATTTCTTTAAACAGAATACTCTTTTGGGGGGGAGGTGGGGGTCTTGATAAGCTACAAAAACTCTTGGAGGGCCACTTCTGGGTTAGCCACCTCTGCTGTACAGCATTCACACACACCTCAGCTGCATTAAAAGGGAAGTCTACTAAATCAAACAGCTAAGAAATATTGCCTGGGGTGGCAGTTTACTAAAATGTCATAATAATTCTCAAGACAATTAGGGATACCTCATTTATGGTAAACTATCCAGCGCTGTGGGTTAAACCACAGAGCCTAGGACTTGCCGATCAGAAGGTCAGCGGTTCGAATCCCCACGACGGGGTGAGCTCCCATTGCTCGGTCCCTGCTCCTGCCAACCTAGCAGTTCAAAAGCACGTCAAAGTGCAAGTAGATAAATAGGTACTGCTCTGGCGGGAAGGTAAATGGCGTTTCCATACACTGCTCTGGTTCGCCAGAAGCGGCTTAGTCATGCTGGCCACATGACCCGGAAGCTGTATGCCGGCTCCCTCGGCTAATAAAGCGAGATGAGCGCCGCAACCCCAGAGTCGGCCACGACTGGACCTAATGGTCAGGGGTCCCTTTACCTTCACCCTCAACAGTATATCACGAAAAACAAACCAGGTATGTATTTATGGCTGCTTATGGTTGCGCAGAGCAGAAACTACTCACCACAAGATCTCCAGGCTTCAGTTTTTCAGCATCAACCAACCCAATCACAGGCAGGAAATAAGTCTGTTGAAGAAAATGCAACAAAGTATTAACATTTGGATTTGACCTAGGTGCCATCAGTTCTCCAAATGCTCAGCACAACAAATAAATCTAAAATACACTCTTAAAACCTAAAAAAAGCCCTAGCTTAAAAATGCCTGCTGAAATAAAACAGGTTTAAAAGATATGCCAGGTAAGCTTTTCTTGGGACGCTATACCATGATATTTAGTGTTTTGTGGAGGGGGGGCATAATTCAATAGCTACTTTCAATGGGTTCAATGGATCCGTTTGGTTGGTTGGTTGTAAGCTGCTTTGGGTTGATCTAAGCAAAATAAAGTGACTAACAAATTTAGTAAATAATAAAACAATAATACTTTTTTGCATGGACAAAATCCCAGATTCAATCCCTTGCACCTCCAGTTAAAATGGTGTAAGGTAGCTTCATATTTGTGTGTATAAATGACAGCACTCTCAACAAGCTGTTCTCACCTGACGAGTAGAGGTCTTGATCACAGCACACTTGCCCTTCCTTTGAGAATCAAGGTCAATATTTGCTCCATCCTCCTCTTGGTCATTGGGATCAACATCTAGCAGCTAGAGGTGGAAAGAGACCAACAGGAGTGCAAGCATACCACAATTAATCACATCATAATCCTGGCTGACAATTACACACAGCAATGGAAAGAAGCACTAAGTTATCCAGCAACTATTAAAGAGTCTTTGAGGCCTCCAGAATTATCTTGGTCCATCACTCCTTTGCAGGGGAAATCAGTAGGTACAAGTCAGTAGGTAGTTTTGCCTACTGCACAACAGCTAGGAAATATTGTGTAATATAAAAAGGTAAAGGTACCCCTGCCCGTATGGGCCAGTCTTGACAGATTCTAGGGTTGTGCGCTCATCTCACTCTAGAGGCCGGGAGCCAGCGTTGTCCGCACACTTCCAGGTCACATGGCCAGCGTGACGAAGCTGCATCTGGCGAGCCAGCGCAGCACACGGAACGCCATTTACCTTCCCGCTGGTAAGCGGTCCCTATTTATCTACTTGCACCAGGGGGTGCTTTCGAACTGCTAGGTTGGCATATATTGTGTAATATATTGTGTAATATAGGAAGACACAATTTAATTTATTAAGCATTTACTTATATCACCCTTTAGCCAAACAGCTCCCAGGGTGGTTCACTGCAAAACATAAGCTAATAACTAAACAAAAGTGCCTGGCGTGCTCTGGTCCATGGGGTCACGAAGAGTCGGACACGACTAAACGACTAAACAACAACAGTGTCCAAAAGTTGTCTCAGTATTTTCCCCTAAGTTTTAAAATGAAAAGTAGTCCCCATTAGAAATGCAAAGGGAGACTGCAGATTGCTGCCTTTGCCAAGAAATGTAGGTCCTCTTTGCAGTTGATTCATTTATGACTATCTATTTTTCAGACTAGCAAATTAAAGCACAGGGAGAGAGACAACTGTCTTCATATTTACTTGGAAGTTAAGTTCCATTGTCTTCAGTGGGGTTTACCTAATAAATTCATTTAGCACTTTAGCCAAGAAGTTGCATCAAGAAATCAAACTGAGCTAGTGAAAACTATGAAATGGACTCTGCAGCAATGACAACATTAGAAATAATGTGTTTTAAAACAAACATACATATTTTAACAGGCCAAGTTGTTATAGTACTTTCTCCACAGACCCCATCCCTGTTCTCTTTGCAGAAGCAGTTTAGCACTACCATCTTAAGCCATCTTCTAAAGCACCAAAGGATCGTCTCATGTGCACAAATAAGAAACATTCATTGTTAGCAGCATCCATTTTACTATTGGCATAAGAAACTCACCTCTATGACATTGGAAACAAGATATGGCAGTGTTTTGTTTACTTTTATCTTCTCACTGTTCTCTTTGATCTTATCTTTCATGGCTTGCAGCTCATGGGTTACTCTCAGCACCTCACTTTTCATGATCTGTAAATTCCAAGTAAGACATTACTTCAAAAAACAAGCGTCAACGTAAGTATGTTCATGCAAGTCTAGAGAGGAACAACTAAACAAAAAATAAAAGGAAACAAATCTGCCGAGAAAAAAAGAAACAGCAAAAATAATTTAGCCATAGTAGAAGAAAACGGAACCGTCTCCTAACAACTCTCAGCTAATTCTTCTCACAGAGCTACAATTCTCAGAGCTCCCTGGGAAGACAGATTTACTGTTAGACCATTCTGAATTGTAGTTCCGTGAGGGAAATACGGATGGCCTAACAATGCTCAGGACTGTTAACTACACTTCCCAGGATTCTTCAGGGGAAGCCATGTCTGTTTAAAGCGCTATGATGCTACTTTAAATGTATATTGCAGCCGGGACTTAAGTAACACTTAAGTGACTGGGCATTTTGCCTCGAAAGGCAGGCCAAAGAACAGGTATGCTAGGTGACGAGAACAGCCTTAAGGGGAAGGGCGAGCCGGGTGTGTGTCTCGGTTACAGGAACTATACAGAAAAGACTGAAAAGGGACAATGGCAACCTGGAGCCACCGGCTCTGCCAGCCCAGCGCAACCTCACCTTGATTTCGCTGTCCAGCAGGCGGGTCCTCTGCACGATCTCTTCCGTGGACATCTTGAGGACCTCCTCGCCGATCCCATCCTAGGCAGAAACACAGAGTCATGGCCAGAAGCAGCGCGTCTCTTCGGGCCCGGGCCCTCCTCACCTACCCAGGACCCTTCCGCGGAAGCCGCGGGGCGGCCCAACCGGGGGAACTTCTGCCGCCGAACAGTACCGGGACCACGGAGTCCCCTTTCGCCCCCCGCGCCCTCATCCGTCCGTCCCCCCATCTCCTCACCTCCGCTTCATCCCAGACCGACGCCATCTTTCTTTAGCCACACTAGCCAAGCTCCGCCTTCGAAGCAGCAGATTCGACGCGCTTGGCGAGAACAGCGATAATGACTCTCCTTGCAGTCGCGACCGACGTCTCTCAAGGTTCCCCCTCTCTCTTTAAAGCTGAGTTACCACACTTGCCTTTTCCTTAACCTAGCGAGAAAACCCGGGACAGTCGAATCTGCTGAAGCAGGTAGAATAGGCGATTTCCCTACACTGGAGTCATGTGACCAGGCGCTCAAATTCGCTGAGTGATGGTCTTTCCTTAGCAGAACTTCGAGCGCTTCCGCTGCCATCTTAGTTTGGGGCAGCGACGGAAGCCTCGGACGACTTAGCTTCAGAGAGATAAAAACTGAAGGAGGAGCACCCTTCCCCTAGTCCTGAGTTCGATTTCGGTTTTACACTGCGGGTAAACAAGCACAAATGCGCCTGGTATTATTTTGCGCGTATGTGAACGAGGGAATGGACAGCTCAGCTAGGTTTTTCTTAGCTATAACAACCCGATGCAAGCTTTTTATTCTTAACAGTATGCTGCCTCGTCCCCACCTAAGCGTGTGGTTGACATAACAAGTTCATTAAACGAGGTTGTTATATACCGTTTGCTGGCAGGGCTGGGAAACGGAGGCCAGCAACAGGGAAGAAGAGAGGCGGGGGAAGAACGAGTCCGGAGGCCAGCTTAGCTTTAAAGCCTTTTAGGGATATAATATTCAGGCAGTCAATTAACTGTGAACTTTCCCTTTAAAGTGTTCAGTTAATTGACAGCGTCTCAATGTCCCCTTACGCTCAGGCGAAAGAACACCCTTAGCGCTCTTCTCCTTTGCAATCGCCGTTATCTACGTAAAATGTGTTTACTGTGTAATAAAGCAGTTGAGACCGGGATCTGAGTCATGTTTCAACAATAAAGACCGCTGCCAAGTCGTTCTCACTCAGTCCCCCATCAGATAGATGAAGATCGTGACCCACACTTGGTTAAAATTCTCACGCAGTCTGCAATATGGGGATGCTAAAAGTGGACTTCATTAGAGGGTTGTCATATAAGCCACTGTGTCTCGCAGCATGCCACCATCACATCAGCAAGATGGATTATTAATAATGGGTGACATCATGCTAGGAGATTGTTGCAAGCCACTCTCTCAGCCTCAGCTCTCCTCCCTCCACAATCCATGCTAGGAACATTTACTGTAAGCCAGCACCCTGATAATTTATTGAAAGATAGGGTATAAATCCTAATAAAGCCTGAGCTTGCTTATTTGCAACATAGCAACATTAACATGTCATTGTACAGTTCCCCTCTTCCTTGTACAGGAAACCCTTTCAGAACAACCTAATTAAAAAAACACACACACACATTTTTTCATATAAGGCAAGTTTGAAAACATTGCTGAAAGTTGGTTTTTGTTTTTACATCTAGTGGGCACAGCTTGGCAAAGCCTGGTACCTTGCTACTACCTTTAACCTCAACTTAGTATTCAGTATAAATTGAAGGGTTTTTAAAAGCACACCTTGCTCTAACTTTTACCTATTTAGTTGTGTGGCAAACTGCTTACAAAATGCAAACATTCTGTCTTAAACCTACCTCTGCTTAACTGCCTCTGCTGACATGTTAGGAACAACTTGAACTGATGTGTAATATGAGTACATTAATTCAATTATTCAGTACTGTATATAATAATGCAACAAATACATTCACTTAAATAAGCTCCATATCACAGAGCTTGTGCAGTTAATGCATCACATTCTCACCTGTTTCATTTTCAGCCTTATCAATTTGTGATAGCCAAAAGCAGTCAGATCTATTGAAGACAATGGTCTTGAATTGTGGTTTTTCTGTTGTATTATAACAAACAACTAGAAAAATAAACTAAAGACCTGAAATGACTTTCCAGTGTGTCTATCTTCACTAGTTGCTTGATAAGCCTGTTGCTTATTGCTTATAAGCTTGTTGCTTAATAGTCTTTCATTGCATTTACTAGGGGGAAAGAAGGTTCTCAATGCCATTCCTCACATACTATGCAACTGTAAGCGTATTTTCTCAAAAGTAAATCCCACTGAGTTTAGTGGGACCTCACAACAAAGGTGCTTAGGATTGCAGTTTTTGTGAAATGTGTCTTCTGGAAAGCTATAAAACACAGGTACGGATTTAATCTAGCATGCTACATATAGATCAGGGTCCAAGTCCTCATTCATGATGCAACTCCTATGCTGCCTTAGGGATGAGGGGCGTAGCCTTTAAAATGTGCTTGTGGTAAGAACTTTTGCTGTTTATAAACTCCTGTAGGAGTGTACAGAAGGGATCCCAAAGTCAACTGTAATCTGTAGAAAACAGAATCTCTCCTCCAACCATCTCCCAAGTCAATTTGCCGTCAAACCAAAGACAGCTGGCAGTGAAAAAGCAGGATTCTTGTGAAATCTGCTAAGATTCGGCACACACATAGGATAAGAAATCCACAAAAATCCTAACAAACATACTGATTTATTCCCTCATCTGCACTTAGGGTTGCTCACAAGCCTTTTCCAATTCTCCTCAAATAGCTCTTGCATTAAAAATGAGGCCATTCCCTTCTCTCTACATTCTGGCTTTCTTCTTGTTGTTGTTGTTTTGATAGGAACACAGAATGCAACAGTATATTAATAAAAAATGATGCTAACTACAGCATGCATTACTTGGTTAAAAACTGCTTTTCATGTTTGTGGGCGGTGGTGGTGGGAGAGACAACTGTGTCAAGGTAATTTGAAAATACTGAGTCGTTGGCTGATACAACTTTATTGATTCCAGTATAAATAGTTTTACTGAATGTATAAATATACTGAAGACAACATAATTGCAGACAGGTAACTGCTTCTGCTTGTGTAACATCACAATACTATAGCAAACGAATAAAACAAAAGAAACATCCCCCCAACAAGCACCTTTCCCCACCCTGGCCCAAGAGGCTTTCCCTTTGTAGTCCATGCAGCAATTGGATTTTCTGCAGGAGCAGAATAGAGCGGCTCTCAAGCCAAATAAATCCAATACTCTGGGCAGAATCCCAAGCACACTGTGGCAGACACAAACACATTGCTGGAAGACAGGTGGAGACATCACAGAGCTGAACATTCTAAGGCAAAAGAAGCTTGAATTTGATAAGTCAGGTGAGCTCATCAAAGGATCCTATTTTATATTACAGATATCATATTAATTTCCCGAAGTATATACAGGGAACTGCTGCTGGGCATCCAATACATGCCATGAGGAAGTAACATATAGTGGTACTTGGGAAATGGCTGGTACCTCTCTATAGCTACATCAACCAAGTACAGTGTGCTGTCATGATAATTTTGTTTCCCACAAGGAATGAATAAAAACAAGGTGTGTGGTATGAGTGTCAGAACTGGACCTGGTAGAAACTACCAGAAGCAGCAGAACATGAGAATGAGGGGACTGGGATCGTAGGAAGACATGCTAACCAACTCCCTTCAAAGAACAAAGGTGACATATTGGTTGTGATAACTGGTTTTGAGGAAAGAGATGTCAGAGAACTCCAGGTAGACATCCACAACTCAGATGTGTGGAACATCAGGAAGCAGAGAACTAGGTCCACATGTTGCATCCAGTCTGCAGGAGACCCTCTTCCTACCCATTGGTTCCCCATCTCCATACCATGAGCCTAAAATGTTCCAGCTATTTGACACTTATCAAATGAGCTCTCTTAAATCATGGATTCAGTGGATCACACAAATCCTGGTTTAACAGATGAGCGCCGGCAATTGGGGCAACCACGTGTCCCATTGGTCTGAAGACACCTGCAGTGAAAAAGAACACCATAAGCTGGAGTGTAGAGGAGGTCCTAACTTAAATAACTAGTCTTTAGGGAGGAATAGGACCTGATAATTACTAATTACCTATACTCATAATTGAATCATTGGAAAGAACCACAAGCACGGGGGTTGGACTCGATGGCCCTTGTGGTCTCTTCCAACTCTATGATTCTATGATTCATCTAGTTCAACCGTCTCTGCAATGCAGGAATCTTTAGCCCAGAATGGGGCTCAAACCCACCACCCTGAGAATAAGAGTCTCATGGTCTACCAACTGAGCTATCTCTGTACAGTATTTAAGATACAGGAATAAGGCACATAACGATACCATTTAAAAAACACTGCCACACAAATCAATATTCAGAGTAGACTCATTGAAATTAAAGGACATAAGCCCACTGATCTCAATGCATCTACTCAGAGTATAACTTAGTCACTCACTGTTTTCCAAATCTGTTACAGGGATGCTTTCTTTTTCATTGAAGAAAACTAAGCAACTCATTTGCTGCAATTTGTGGGTTTTATCCACTCACATTAACCATTAGTCATGGCTATGCTACCAACCTGTTCACATTCTCTTTTTGTTTGTTAATATTTGATCTGCTATTTACTACATGCTAAAGTTAGCCTTGCCAGATTATGGATGCCAAGATTTCTCGTCCATGAGGTCATTTGCTGTTTTCTTTTTGATGCTGGCCTCCAGGACCTCTTTGTTTACAATCAGACTTCCAAACCACTCCTGAACTCCCCTAGTTTCATTCCATGCTTCTGCAAAGCATGGAGTTGCTCCATTCACTCACTCTACCCTCTTGCCTGTTGCATTTCCCACCATGTAAGGCAGCATTTAGTAACTCATAGTGACAGATTACCCCTTCAACTCCTTTTTTAATGCACAGCATATGCTAAATTTGGACAACATTTTGGAACAGATGACCTTCAACTACTTCCTGATTTTATTATTCTATTTGCTCATTTTGGAGTAGACATCAAGCACAATCCATCCTTTCTTCCATTTCCAATTTTCCACATTTTGCAAATAGTTTGTGGTGCAATATGACCTAGTTCCTACTGGCTCATAAACTTCAATATACCTCCCTACCAACTTCACTACAAAACAAGAGTTGTGTCATTAACAGCAGACCTTCATTAGTTAATAAAGAATTCATTCATTCACCAACATCCCCCAGTCAATTCAGCTCTATCACTTATGATCTGATGCATCCCTTTCTGTTACTTACTTTATATGGAAGACATGGGAGCAGGGCAAAGCTTGGAGCTGGTGGTTCTTGTCTCCAATAGATTCGCCACACATGCCACAGTAAAGCTCCATTTCTTCCACACATTCATGAAACTTCACCACATGGTTGCGAAGCTCCCGCTGCTGCCCCTTTGTGCGGTAGATGCCTTCACACAGGCAGTGAACCTTCAGCAGGCCAAGCTGTGCGGAGATGGGGAAAGACGGAAAGGGCATCACAGAGGACTAGACTGGCTTTCTGCGGATCCAACCATTTCAATCCTTAATCAGCAATAAAACTTTCTCTTTTACAACTTTCCTACACCTTTATCACCTCCTGTGTCTCCCCTTGTGCTCCTCCTTGTCCTCTACCATCTGCCAGGTTAGTTTTCTCTCACCTAGAACTCTTGTTTTTGTAAGGTGAAAATCTTACAACATACATATTAATCAAGCTTGATGAAAATGTCCCTCTTTTCAGGTTCAGTGGACAATTTCCCACATTAACCATACTCAGAGGAGACCCACTGAAGTTTATGGACATTTACAATGATTGCCTCTCCTAAACCATCTGTAAAATGAGAGAGGTTGTTTTCTCCTCAGTGTAGTAGCTACCATGCTAACTCCATTTTCCTGAAAGTTATAAAAAGCTGGGAATAGCTCTTTTCTTCCCTTTCTATTAAGAAGGCCTGCCTCCACCAAGAGCGCAGCTTACATTATCAATTTACACTAAAGTGTTCTCCTGAAGAATCCTGAGAATTGTATTTTGGTGAGGTGTTGCAGTTTCTGTTAGGAATTCCTATCCCTGCTCCCTCAAAAGTACCCTGGTGAAAGGAATTGACTGTTAACCAATTACAAGTCTATAGTTTTCCATCAGTGCCAGGGCTTTCATCAGTCACCACTGCCTTTTAAAAGTGTCTTCTTATGGTGATATTGTGCATTCATTTTCACTTGGGAGCTGCCTTGGAGGCCTGTTAAGAAGAAAGCCAGATTCAACTTTTTATATCCTTTCTTATTTAGAGTAGACCCATCAAAGTCAATGGTCATTGATTTCAGCGAGTCTCCTCAGAATATGACTTAGATGGACACAACTCAAATATTTTAAATAAATAGAGCAGATTACCTCATAATTGGCACAAGGAATTGGCAATGAGAGGACTTACCTTGTTTCCTAGTCCCTCTGCCACGTCATAAGCCTTCTCGATACTTTCTAGTGCCTGTGGGAAATAAAACAAGATCACTATGCTGCATATTACTGTAGTCGAGACAGAAATAAATCCATTTTATGCAGCTTTCATGTTGCATGCCGAAACACACCTCAGGTGAAAAGGCTATGGCTTTAGATTGATTTTTTTAAAAAAATTATTACAATCTATTGTGTGCATTTCTCCTATATCTACTCATGTTGGATAGCTCACTGAAAACTTCAACTCAACCGTGCAGTGGCAGTGAGAAAGCCTAGTTCCACCCTAGAGATTATTAGGGAAGGAACAGAAACTAAGATGGTCAATTTGGTAAGGCCTTTTGTGGAAATCTATGGTGCAGCTACATGGTCCTGCTTGCCACATTTGATTATCGCTGTTGGCATCTATCTGTCTTGAGGGACAATGGAGTGCGTCTCTAGGGGCAAACGCAAACCGCTGGAGAATCACAGTGCCCACAGTGGCTGCAGAAACTGGTAACTTGTAACTGCTGCCTCCCACGTTGGAGAGCTGCAGATTTCCCATCTACCCCTGCCATGAAGGAATCCTTAGTCATACTCTCTGTGAATGGTCCGTGAACATATCTGAGCAGGAAGGCACTGTCTCTGTCTCTTCACTATGGGAACAGGTAATCTTAATGTTTCACAGTTATCTCCAGATTCCCCTTATTATGTACTTTTGAATTTCCCCAGCCACAACCAAGGATCTTTGGTTGGAACTGGATGTTACAGTTTTCTGTAAAATGAGCATAGAACTGAAGAAATAAAGTGCCATGGTGATAAAGATCAATCCCCTTCTGCTCCCCATTTGCTACATTGGTGTCTTAGGCTACGTCTTAGTTCATGTAATAAAAATCAGGCCATAGGAACATTGGATTGGTACAGGCTAGCATTAGCAGTATGAAGAATATTTAAGGTGGTAACTGCAAGGGCCAAGTTGTTGGGATTTAGGGGAAAGAACTGAAACGGAAGAGATCAAAGGGGAATCAAGTGTCATCTATTCAGCTTTTCAGTTTAGCCTATCACTGACCTTGTCCAGTTCCTTCTGAATCACCCAGCACTTGGCCACGCCCACCAGCACCTGGATCTGTCCCAGACGGTTCCCAATCTCGGTCATGATGCTCATTGAGGAATCGTAACGGGGGAATGCTGTCTGCGGTATAAGAGAGGTCAATCACTCTCCAAGCCTTATAACTTAATCTCCAACTGCTGTTGCCTGTTTCATAGGACGGAATGGGTGTTTCATACCTGCAGGAGTATGCAGAGCTTGTCTGAGGCCCAGGACAGGAGTCTTGTTAGAATAAAGTCATAAACTCAAACAAAAAAAAGCAGTGGGTCTCTGGCAAGGCACCCCAGCTGGCTTAGTTCTGGGCAAGTGTACCTGGCTGCCCCCCACCCCACTCCGCATGGGCCTGCATACCTGTATATCTGCACGGCTGCGGTGGATATCAGCAAAGCAAAGCAGGCATTGTGCCTGCAAAGGACGATCTCCATGCTGAAGGGCAATCTTCATTGACTCCTAGCAAGAAAATGTCACAGAATCAGAATTTAAACCTTTTCAACCACACCATAGATCCAGTTTGCTCTAAGAATTTTGCATCTACTTGGGGGTGAGGGTGTTCACATATTGTATATTGGTCTTGTGCCCCACTTGCACTGGAGAGCTCTCACCCATGTTATCTGCTGGCAATAAGAGAAAGCAGGAGTATACTTGTATGAGCTACAGGGCATATATTGCAATAGATGCCTTTATCTATGTGGGAATATACTTTGTACTATGTCAGACCTTCTATTTCTCTATCTAGCTCAATACTGTCCACTCTGATTGGCAGAATCTCTCTAGGGTCTATTTGACCTTTTAACTTGAGATGTCAGGGAGTGAACTGTTCACAAAGCAGGTCTGTTGCCACAGAATTACAGTCCATCCCTTGCTGACCTGCAGAGACCTCTCATTCTCTTTTTTTAGCGCCTCGCCACCTTGTACCTCACAGCATTCCATTGCGTCGGCCAAGCGCCCCAACTTCCGATAGGCCACAGCCATGTAGTACTGACTCATCGCTCGGTACTTTAGACTCCAGCCCTTTCCATAATCATTCACCAGCTCCGCAGCCTTGCATGGAAAGAACAGGGCTTTCTCATAGTCCTTAAAAAGATAAGAGACAAAAGCAGGGACAGAGGTGGGTGGGAGAGAAGCATGAGACCCTTAAGACTGCTTGTGGAGCAGCAAAGAGCCTGTCAAGGTAATAAGGGGAGCACCTATCTCCAGTTCTGCAAGCAGGCGGAAACCTAGTCCCAAATCAGCCAGGCTGTAAGGTGCATGCATTGTATGGTATGTACAGCAGACATGCCTATTTCTCATCAATCTCTTAATTCCACGATCTCTCATAAATTAGAAGATAAAACTTAGCAGATTTATAAACTCACCTATTTGCAGTAACGTAGGGAAACCCACCTACTCTGCACATTGCTGCTGCTCTTCAAAGGGCTTGCTTCTCATTGTACAGATTTTAGTGAACAGCAATTTGGGAAAGGGGTTTGAGTCTTTTACAAATCCCCAAATTTAAAGTGAGAATGCATTAAAAACAAGCGTTGCCAAGGTTACACCCAGGGTCAGGGGGCCTATTGCCCCAGAATAGGAATATGCTTGTTTTCCCCAGAATTGGGAGAATTTCCTTCTCAGAAATGTAAAGCATTAGGAGGGAAACCTGCCAAACCCTCTCCAATGGAAAACACTGGTACTAGCAGTGCTTTCCCCCCCCGGGGGTGCTTCAGTACGCAGTACCAGCACCCTTTTTTCCCTAGAAGACAAGCACTTATTAAAAGTGTGCCACTTACTCCAACAACTTTATGGTGAGTACCTTTTTTCTAGAAGAAAAGTACTAGTAGTTTGGGATTCATTCACACAAGTGAGGGAGTTGTTTATTGAGTTATTTGATAGAACATTGTCCATGTTGATGGGCACTGCATTCATTTTCTCAGAAAATTCTGTATGTGACAACTAATCAGACACAACCACACCACATGACCAAAAGGTGCTGTAACTGCAGTTATACCTTGAAAATGATGGCGTAAGTAAGGTATGTTACAGTCCCCCTTAAGCACATTTACCTTGTGCACAATCAGCTTTATTTGCTTGGCAAATAAATAAACAAAAGGGGGATGGAATGGGGGCAGCTGTCCTGGGGGAAAAGACTTTGGCAATCCCACCCGCCACTGCACCCAATGTGTTTTGATTTTGGTTTAGACCAAAATTTGGTTTAGTGATTGCGGGAATGTAACCCGTGTGTAATTTTCAGGCTTCCTATACCAAAACTGTAATATATGGAGCAGCCTCAAAGTCAAGCCCTTCTTTAAGGACTGCCAACTTGGCACTGCCACCTTTGCTAACTAGGCAATCAGTGCCCTGCTCCTCCTGTTATTGTTGGCAAGGGTTGTCAGGATCTTTTCAGCCTGAATGATGGCTCCCCACACTCATTGTGGGGCAGCCTAAGAGGGGGCAAAGGTATCTGCCTGTCACCAGGATACTTTCCCGGCCTCATCCTGCACATTACATGACCAAACCACAGTCTGGACAGCCCCATGGACATTTGTCCGCATGCCTCAAATTCCTTCTGCTCCTGTCATATTGTCCAACCTCTTAACTGCAGTCCCTCTTCTCCTCCTGCCTGAGCAGTACCCACCTTGAGGTGTGTGTAGAAATTCCCTAAGCTGCAGCAGACGCGGCACTCCAGCATCTTGTCGTCATTGTTGTGGGCATAGCGCAGGGCTTTCTCAAAACACTCCAGAGCCTTCTGGAAGATGCTGAGGCCGAGGTAGGCATTGCCCATGCTGAGGCTGACTTGGCCATTGAGCTGCAGGCTCACTGTGGTGCCTTGCATGTTCAGGCAGGTCTTGCAGTAGGAGATGGTTTTTTGGAATTCACAGAGCTTCTCATTGCTCCGAGCCAGATTCAGGTAGCTCTCTGTAAGGTAGTCCGGATCCTCCAGCTCCCGGGCTGTGTCTATCTGCACAACTGCAAACTTCCAGCAGAGAACAGAACATTTAAGGAACATCATCTCTGTTGCTAGAAAAGATACTGCTGATGCATTCAGGTGCATGATGCACTGAGGAGCTTGGAGTTAAGAATACAGAGGTATGATACACTGGGTGAATTAAGGCCAGAGGTGGAGGTTTAAGCAGATACAAGAGACCTTCATGTCAAAGAAGCCTCAAATGTGGGTATAAGGAGGAGCTGCCAATGGTCACAGGAGGAGACAGAAGGTGAGAGAGGGAGGAATTTAAACCTCCTTCATTGGAGGCTTTTAAGCAGAGCTTGGATGGCCATCTGTCATGGATGCTTTAGTTGAGATTCCTGCATTGCAGGGGGAATGTTCCAACTCCATGATTCTATCATTTTATGAATCTCAGTGGGCATCGTAATTAATCCCCATTCTTCACAGCTATACTACTGTAAGCTCCAATGATTCCGTTCAGTCTATTGCTGGTTAAGGTCAGTTTTCTTCCTACTCAATTATCCTTACCAGAGTTTCTGTGTGAGGGAATTTCAGGAAAGATATCTTTCAGTAAAATTCAAGATTCCTTACCCATATCGTACCCTGTCTTTTTATATTTCAGTTCTGGCATTTTCAGAAAGATGGCAGCAGTATGAGAATGGACTGAATTGCTCCCTAAATAATTTGTTTTGGCTTATTTTCAACTACATTAAATATTAAACAGCTTTAACTAAACTAATTTCCTTAAATAATTAAATAGCTGTGCAGGTCTCGCTCTCAAACACTAAACACTGTGATATCCGATCACTCTCATGCCTCCCTGGCTCAGTCTTCCCATTGCACTGCAGTCTGCTGCTTTTTGGCTCGTAAAACTAATCGTTTTCATGGCTACTCTGTCTGCTTTCTGGTTTAACCCTGTTATTTGCGTGGAGGTTAGCAGGAATAAAGGGCCAATTGCCTAAGAAAACTGTTACATGTGGGGAAGCTAAGAGGGCAGAGGGCGCTACCAGCAAATTCAGTGGTATAACTAAAGCTGATTTAGAGATCTGGTAAAACAAAGGTGCTTCCCCAAAAGGTTGGACTTTTTACGGCAAGAAAAGTGACTAGAAACACGGGATAACCCCTTGTGACGCGGTAACATCTAACCTCCCCACAAGCAAAGAAGAAAGAATGCTCATTAAATAGCCAACATGGCCTCATCTCCTTTGCAAAGAAATCAGGATGAATGCTCAATAAGCAGGTAATCTGGAAGCATGCTGGGCAAAGAAAGGGCTTTCTTGTATAAGAAACAAGTGAGTCAGAAATGGTAGGATATTGCTGCCTTGATTTTTTAAATTAAGCTGGTCAAAACCCAAATGCAATATAATTAAGTAAAACAAACTACTTGACTCTTTCTCTCTCTCTCTGCTGCGTCTCCTTACCACGGGCTGCTACCCTTCCATGCAGAAAAGTGTGTCCTGGGTAAAGCAGTCCTAACAACCCTTTCCATTAACTTGCTTCCCTTCTGTGTATCATTAAGAAAGGGATTAATTGTAGCCAGGATGCTGATCCCTGGAATTGCACCCTAGACCAGCCCCTCTTCAACTCACATAGCTTTTGCCATCCAGAACTTTTGCCTGTGGTCTCTCCTTTAGTGTTAAACAGGTGCAACTATGTCCTTTCCCAGCTAATTAAAACCAGCTCCCATGCTAGATTTGAGGCAAAGAATTAAGCGCCATCTTGATGAACAGAAGTGCTTGGCAAGGCTTTCCATTTATAAATTGTTTATTCCATAAGGTTCTCCAAACTTAGGTCCAGGTCTCTTAATTTAGACTCTGAAGTATTCAAGGCAAGGTATCTGTATCATTTCCAGCATCTTGATGAAGCACACGTTAGAGATGAAGTCATCTTAGCTAAATTAAATGTTTCACAGGTTATCGTCCCTGTTTATTATTTTAAGACTTAATATTAGATCTAAGCCAATGCTGTCCATGCATGTTTGTGCATGCACTCGCTGTGTGTGTGTGTGTGTGTACTGCGCTCATGCACTCATACAACTAGACTTCACTTTCCTTGCTCTTCTCATAGAATCATAGAATTCTGAACTCATAGAATCATAGAATACTCATAGAACTCATAGAATCATAGAATACTGAACTCATGCACTCATACAACTAGACTTCACCTTCCTTGCTCTTCTCACCTTCAGAATCTGCTCTAAAGAGTTGGTAGACCCCCTAGAGCAGATTTTAGGGGTATAACGGGGGTGGGGAGATTGGAGGGAAGGGAAGTCTCCTTGCTCAAGTGCAAGCCTGCTCACACAACATTGGATTCTACTGTGTCATTTCAAGCCTGCTGTCTCATTTGTTCTTCTATGGTTTAAACCTGTATTTCCCAAACTTGCGACTCCATCATTCCTGACCACTAGTCTTTCTAGCTAGGGATGATGGAAGTTGTAGTAGTCCAACAACAGCTGGAGACCCAAATTTGGGAAACCCTGACTTTAAACCTTTAAAAGCTCCTGTCAATATTTTGGTCAATTTGGAACCTCTCCTGCTCTCCATTTATCTGCAAAGCCTCCATCGCCTTGCTCCTGCCTATCCCTCTGCACTGATCTCCCAACATGTACCTTCTTGTGACCTTCACTCATCCATTCCTACAATCCTCAGCCATCCAAAGGGTGCCTGCTCCTTGCAATGCCTTCCCCCTTTCCCCCTTGCTGTCCTGGAATGCCCTCCCAGAAGAACACTTAAGAACATAAGAAAAGCCCTCCTTTGCAAACCGGAATGCTCCTGGCCACTGTGAATGGGTTTGAGCATCATTAAGCACCTCCTCATCCAATGCATCTGTTCTTACCTAAGAAGCACCTGGCTGTGAGCTCTTCAAGATGGAATGCATCACCCAGAGGCCTGCACAGAGATTAATGCACTTGCTTTGTGGAAGATGTGACAAGATTAAACACGAAACACCATACTGAGGAAATGACATTGAACAACTGTTGGGGTGGCTAATTGTTGTTCTTCTGCAGTCCCTCTTTTAGGTTTGTGTACATACCTATTTGGACTGTGAGCTCTCTGTATCCACCTGCCCATGTTTCAGACTTTATAGAATCTCTTGTGTGGCTATCACTTGGTCTTGGGGCTCTGTCAACCCTCAAATGAAACGCTTGCAAATGCTACTAGTTACATGCTGCACTAGCAAGAAATTAGGTTCCCAAGTATTTTACTGAAGGGACCACTAGTGGAGCTGAGTCTCTGTTGAAGGTACACTGGCCAGCACCCAACCCACGATATACAGATAATCCTCCCACAACTGTCTACACTGCACTTTTCCTACAATTGCCTTAAAATAAGGGTGACTTAACCTTTGGCCTTCCAAATGTTGCTGAACTACACTGTAGTCATAAAAGACGTAAGTGCTGGGCAAGTGGCTGTGGCTTGGCTGAAACTGCCCCAGAGGCCAAAGAGGGAGGCCTGGGGGCTGGATGTTCCCTGCCACTGAACTACAGCCTCCACACATCAGCTACACTGGCTGGGGCTGATGAGATTTGGAGGGCTCACAGATTCACCACCCCTGCCTTCAAGAGAACTAGTGTCATGTAGTAGCCAATAAGAACAGAGATTCTGGAAGATCTGAATTCCAGTCTCGTCTTGTTGGATGGCCTTTTGCAGAGCACTTACAACCCAGTGGTTACTAGCCATGATGGTTGTATAGCTTCCCTTTAGGATCAGAGGCAGCACGTCTCCGAATACCAATTGCTGGGGAACAACAACAGGAGCATCTAGTTGGCCACTGTGGGAAAGCGGATGCTGGACTAGATAGCTCTTTGGTCTGATCTATAAGGGCTCATCTTTTGTTTACCTCTCACCCCCTGGTTAGGTCATCACAAGAAGGTATGCAGGGTGCTTTGAACATGTAGGGGAAGTTCTGGCAACCCTGATCAAGCACCATTTGGGAGTCACTGCCTTACTGGCACCCGAGCATAAATGCTGGTAAAATGGTAACAAGAAAGGAGTGTCTGGCTATTGTTGCTGATTTACCGTATTTTTCGCTCTATAAGATGCACCAGACCACAAGACGCACCTAGTTTTTGGAGGAGGAAAACAAGAAAAAAAATATTCTGAATCCCAGAAGCCAGAACAGCAAGAGGGATCACTGTGCAGCGAAAGCAGCGATCCCTCTTGCTGTTCTGGCTTCTGGGATAGCTGCGCAGCCTGCATTCGCTCCATAAGACGCGCACACATTTCCCCTTACTTTTTAGGAGGAAAAAAGTGAGTCTTATAGAGCAAAAAATACGGTATTTAATTTGTATAACCCCCTTCTTCTGCATAATATGCATAAGATTGCATAATATGACAGATGAGTCACTGAAATCAAAGGATAGCCTCAGGGCATTGCCTCCTGAACAGTTATGCACACTTTCACACGCAAATAATGCTTTGCAAAACTGAACAATCTGCTACAATAACACAACATGCTTTGGCTAGCACAATTACGTTCCTGGGAATTAAACATCAAAGATGGACAATCTAAGAATTTCTGGGGATGGAGAACTGGGAGCAGAGATGCAGGATGGCAATTTACAAATCTAAGCAATTTACAGGACCTTCCAAGAGCCATTCTACCAAATCCAGTTTGTCTGCTGAACTGCTCCCCAAAGCCTGCTTGCCCACGACAGCTCCCATCCCCGTTTTAGGAGAGAAAAGAGCAGGCATTCAGCGTGAAATCTGCTTTACCTTTAGCATGTCTTTGTACCTGCCCATCTCTGAGTGAGCGGTGATGAGGCAACCCAGGACTCGAAACCTGCCAGCAGCATCCGTGCTCTTTTCCAAAACCTTCAACCAAACTTGCAGGGCCTTTTCTGTCTGGTTGGACTGGTAAAGTTGGAGTCCTTTTTCTATCTGCTGCTTTGTCTGGTCCTGACCCATCTCCTTTGTGCTCAAGAGCGTCATATACTAACCTGCCAGGACAGCAGACACACCGTGAAACACAATAAAGTTGGTGCTAAAACTGGAAGGCAGATTTTACCATTCGGAAGCTCTGGACCACAGGAACCTCGGACGATTCAGATGAAGGAATGTCAGCAGGAGATGGCAAATGTGGCCACCAAGGTCTTAGGGCAACCATCCTAATATTCTAGGCTAGCATCTTGGATGCTGCTCTCCTGCTAGAACTTTCTAAAACCCAAATCAATGAACAAAAGAGGTGGAAGACAAAAAAAACCACTGCAAGAAAAGAAGAGAAAAATCTCAAGTGGCTGGAGTGAAATTCAATCGGAATGGCCACTCCTGTGCCCCTCCCCTCCATTGGTGACAGCTGTGCCCGCCAATCCTGGTCACATGACTTCACAGGAATGCCAGTCTTGGTAACTCCCAAGGTCAGAAAGCAAGCCAGAAGCAGCCGCTGTCCTTCCCTCTACGTTGCTTTTATAAATATACCAGAGAAGGCATCCTTTGCTGCTGTGGTATAGCAAATTAAGGCTTTCATCCATTTCCATTCTAGCATTAAATAGACTATAAGAGCACTAAGAGTTTATGAGTAGCCTAACTGTGAGATGAGATGCGTGGTGCTTGTTAAGCACAATGGCCAAGAACGCTGCCTTCTTTAGGATTCCAAACACACATCTTGGAAACCTGAGTATTAAATGCAGAAGGATTTAAAACCGAGGATCATTTCGCACATTAAACAGCAGCAAACCTCAGATTGCCACATAACATACATTCCTCAGAGGGCTGTTGACAGTCCCAGCTCCATAATGAGTGAACGTCTCTGCTATGTGTATTTGTGGCACTCATCCTCTTAATATTTAGGAACACACTTTATCTTAGATGTACATTTCAAAGTGTAACATTTGAAGTGGCTCTGAAACATTATTTGCCAGCTATGAACTTAATTGGGACCTTTTTCATGCAAGCATAAAGCTGAGCTTAGGGAACTTGGCACCAATCTTCACGTTGTATTTTGGTATTCTCCGGTCCATACTTGCATGAAAGCATGTGTTTTGTAATGCGGAAACTGCTGGTTGGCCCAGTGCACACTGGAGAGTCAGTTCCTGTTATCAGCCTCTCAATGAATGCATTCATGGGGGGAAACCCTACATTAGAAAAACTATTTTATGTAAGTACAGATACGAACCTGACAAAAATAGCTATGACTGGTACTCAGCATGAGATTGTGGCATATCCATATTTTACTGAAGGTGGCGTATTAGTGTACAAATTAATACAAATGAGATATATTCATGGAGCCTAAGGTTGTCAGTGGTTACTAGTTATGGTGGCTATGACTAACTATCATATCTGAGGCAGTATGCCTCTTAATACTAGTTGCTTGCAATCATGAGTGATGGGGGCACTATTGTGCTCAAACCCTGGCTGTGGGCTTCCCAAAGGCATCTGGCTGGTCACTGTGAGAAAAGGGATGCTGGACTAGATGGGCCTTTGGTCTGATCTAATAGTCCTGTGAGCAAAATCCAGGAATTCTTGGACTGCAGTGGTTGACTAGTTACTAGCTGAATTAGGGCCACATGCATAGTGGTAGAAAATTCTTAGTAGCATGTTCACAAGAGATAACCATACTAATAGGTCTAGAAGAAACTAGAAGAAAAATATACAAGTTTCTCCATCTCTCACAGCACAGCTGCATTAATGAAAATGGCTGAACTGTGAAGGCTAGCTTTTTCAGTAGGTGGTGCTATGTACATGCAGAACTCTTTACCTTGGTGCAGGGGTAGCAAACTCTTAGCCTATAGGCCACAGATAGCCTCTCCAAAATCTTTTTGTGGCCTCCAATATGCTTTTTTTTTTTTAGTGGATTAGGAGAGCTGGGGGAAAAATTCACATCAGGCAACCAATGTGCCCCTTTGACCTCTGACAACTGTTTGCTTGTAGATCAGAAAGAGGAACACATTTGATCTCTCCATAGCTAGAGCAACTGTGGACAACAAAACAATCTTTCTTGAAGTTCAGAAGGACTGAACATGCAGCCAAGGTAGGACGACAGAAAATGAATACTGCAGCCAGACAGAAAATGAATACTACAGCCAGACTGCTTTAATACATAGGCCTGGTTTCAGCTGATCTTCTTTTATACAAGCAATACAGCTTCACATTGGTAATAACACACAGTGAGCATAATGATGCTTTGTTCCCATTTCTCACTGAAGGGAAATGGGTCATTCAGTTGCTTCCTCCATCTTCTACTCACCCTTCTTGGACTTTAAGCAGCTATTAGTTTTTCCTGCTGTTTTGTGTACCACAAAAAGGTGATACAATCATCTGCTGTATTGCTTAAAAGGCTGCACTGGATGGAATACATGACTGAATAATTACTACCTTACAGTCACCATTACAGTAATTAAATTGACAACATTGCTTTAAAAATGCTTAAAGGTATTGATCCAGTAAGAGGAAAAACTATTAATACCCCCTAAATTGTTCAAACAAGAAGACCCTGATTCTAAGAAAAGTAAGATGTTTCATTTTAACTGTACTTTCCTTAAGGGCATGATTCCTTATGTCCCAACAGGCTTCTAAATGAAATTCTGCCTAATACTCATATTTTTATGCAAGTCATTTTGTAGCAAAAGAGTCTGCTTTGCTTTACGTTTCTAGGGAGCCCCTACAATGTACTGAAAGCCATTTTGTAAAAGAAAACAGCTGGTTTAACATCCATTTTTCAATAAATCGAGAACTTGGTAGTGATTTGAAGCAGAGGGTGCAGTAATCAGCACAATAAGAATACAGGTGGTCTCCAGACTGACAAATTCAATGCAAATCAGAATTGTTTACTTGCAGGATGTATGCTCCTATTTGTACATGAATACTGATGGGGTTATGAACTGGCTAACTACTTACTAAAGATGAGTTATAGTAGAAAGCACTCTGAAAACAAATATGAGTTGCTGTGGCATTACAAGAAGCAAATGCAGTATCTGAAATGAGGGAATAGATGGGGAAAAAACAGCAAGCAACAGTGTGTCATTATACAAGTTTATTGTGTATCCGTACTAAGGATGTGCTTGTTTGTTAGAGATGCCTGAACTGTCAAAGCAATTCTTATGCTATACACTGCCTCATCTAACAAAACAAATAAGTTATAGCAGAGTTCATCTAATATGATCAGGGGGGTGGAGTATATTTTCTTATAAGTAAGGGTTTAAGCATCTGTAACATTTTACTTTAGATGGTTATAAAATCATCAGTAGACATTAATGAGAATTCTAAGACCATAAGAGTTAGGACATTAAATTAGTCATAACCAGCATATTTGAAAAAATACTGCTTATGCGATCAAGCAATGTTGTGATGGCCTATTATAATTGCTTTAATACAAAACATGGAGAACAGATACATCAGTGGCTACTAGCAGAGGTAGCTTGTACGTAGCCCTATCAAAGTCTATATTTAGAAATGTTATACCCATTTCTAGTAGGCTGTGGAGATGAAAGACAAAGGAGGATATATCACCATCTTGCTTCACTTCTGTACTTCTTTGTAGCCATTGTCAGAATATAAAATGCCAAGGCTTAATGAATCACTGGATTGAAAAAATCCGGCATACAGACAGGGAAAGGTAAGTGTGTAAGTGTATATGCGACCACACTCACACCAAGTATTCCAACTGCTGTGGGCAAAGAGCAATGCTGTTCTTTGTATCCCTCCAAACAAACTCTGGGGTATGACTGCATTTGATGTACAGTGGACGCTCGGGTTGCGAACGTGATCCGTGAGAGGTGCACGCTCGCAACCCACAGCGTCACATCTGCACATGTGTGGGTTGCAATTCAGTGCTTCTGTGCATGTGCAAAGTGTGATTTAGCACTTCTGCGCATGCGCGACCACCGAAACCCAGAAGTAACCCGTTCTGTTACCTCCGGGTTTCATCAGTCCGCAAGCCAAAAAAACACAACCTGAAGCGTATGTAACCCGAGGTATGACTGTACTAGCTTTCCAGAAAGGCCTAGACAGAACTCATCCTTAGTCTGACAAACTTACCATTCATGAAAGGAAGTAAAACTCACACAGAGGTAGGAAAAGTGATCACCAAGAGGTTAATTTAAGAGAGGATGACAAGGAAAAATAAAGAACCAAGGACAGATTACAAGGTGTACCTACGAACACTAGGCCACTGTTTAATACATATGGGCATAGCCAAGGGGAGGGACAGCTGCTCCCCTAAATCAATCAAAATCAATAAACTTCAATATATATCTGAGGTTCTGCCCCCCTAACAAAAGACTGCTCCCCGCTAACAAAAATCCTAGCTATGCCCATGTTTATAGAATTAAGAAATTTTATTCTATCTTCTAGTCTTGGCAGTCAGAGCAGTCCTCCTTCTCATATTCTAGAATTCATGTACCCACCTAGCCGGTCACGTGTAAGCAAAAACAAGAATGACACAGAAAATTATTCTCAAACAGTTTAATAGCAAATAAACAAAGGGAGGTACCACACTTGGCATATACAAAATGACTTCTTGTCTGTGTGTCTGTGCAATTAAAACGGCATTAGGTTCCCCAGTGGGACAAAAAGAAACCACACACAAAAGGAAGAAAATTCCTTAATACATACTCGCTTGTTCCAAACTTAACAAAACTTTCATTTTTAAATCCACTACACAAACTCCGTGATCAGAAAAGCAACACGTGCTTCTGTTTTTAAACCATTAAAGTAAAAGCCATAATTTTCTACAGAGTACAACACAATTTCACACAAAAAGGACATTTTGCAAATCAAACAAGAAAAAAGGAACAGCTCAAACAAGGAAAGAAAAGCATTGCTACAACAGAATCACAAATTTGAGTTGATTAAATCCTGTTACTGCAGAACAGACTCTACATTTGGTCATAGTGGCAATTTGTTTTCTTGTCACATTTGTGAATCACTTTACATTGTTTTCTAGTAGAAAAGCCCAAAAAACTGTACAAAACCCCTAGTGTTAAATACAATGTGTGTACCAATAAAAAAGCCCACAGGTTTGTTTCCAAAATGTAAATTTTCTTTTTTTTTAAATTATTCACAAAAAGCAGCCAGAAATAAAAGGCAGCTGCTGCGTTACTGTCTCAAATTCATTAAAACCACCACAGAATAATTAAAACAACCAAAGAAAGAAAGGAAAGAAGAAAAGGAACATCCAACGTTTGGCATTTTGGTTTTCTCCAGAGATTTTTGTTTCCACAGGCTCCCCCAGAGTTCCTCATGAAACTATACGCGCATTGTAAAGAAATGTATTGGCAAAATTAATCAATACACTGCAGGGTCTCACATTCCCTGCCATCAGACATCCCTGTGCATTGTGACTGTGAGCCTAAGAGCAACTATCTCACAGCTGTATACCCAGATATTGCAATCATCTCTTTGCAAGCAACTCTCACCCTCAAAAGTTGAAGACCACAAGGTTGAGGGAACAGCTACCTATGCATATTTACCTAACAAGCATGGAGAAATATTACTCACCCAACAATGGAGCAGGAATTCTTTTTGTCCTAAAGACTAGAACACTCCATATGGCCTAGAGACAGGTCTCCCAAACACCCCTACTCTATGAAGTTTTGCTCACATTCCTTTCTCCTGTCTGAAGTTCCTTTATAGCTTCCCCAACCCTTTGCCCCTTGTGATTAGGCACCTACCACAGGAGTTTCTTGCAGGTGCTGTGAAACCCAGTACTAAGTCTCAGCTTCTACAGTAGGTCGTTTATGCAGGAAGGCTGACGCATGCTTCCCAGAGAAGGATAATCCGTGCTATTTCTTCATCGGGCCAGAAAAAAATGAAAGAAAGATTGCATGACTCCTTACCCAATTTAAGAACTTTAAAAAAAAAGAATCTCTGTAGAGATCATACCCCAGCTAAGGCCCCTGAGAAAAGGAGCCGGGGTTGGTACCCTGTTCAGGCAACAGCTATTAGGCTGTTATATTGTGCTTGTCGCTTGGGGAAAGAGTCAGCAGTTCTGTGCCTAAACTTACAGATTCCTTCTATGGGATATGCAGAACATGATACTTCAAGTGTAAAGACTGGAGAGCAATCAAGCTTCCATCCACTGAGCTGTAATGATGCTAAACCTCACAAAGCAAGCCACATATTAAACAAGAGGTACAAATTAAGGCTACCCCAAAAGAGCTTTAGCTCCAATGGATCTTAGAAGCAATATTACTGCAAATACCCCACACCCTTCCTTCTATCCCTGCCGCCGCCACCACCACCTGAACAGTGCAATCAAGCCCCCTGAGACCTTTCAATAGCTGTGATGATAGAGCAAGGTGCAGATATCGTGTAAAGCAGTCTAAATGCACAGGAGATGTCATTACGTGACATATGACCACAAGTCTGGCATCCAAAAAAGGATAGATCTGAAACCTATTGAATTACTCAGTTTTTGCACAAACTATAGAAAACAGAGGTGAAGGGTGTTTATATACACAAGGTTGTGAAGAACACAGCAGGAAACATGCAAAACGTTTACAAGGGCGTTATTTAAGTTTTTAAAGGAAAAAAAAAACAAAATCTCACATTTTAATGAGGATACTGTAGTTACAAAAAACTAAGCATGCTAGGGTTTAACAAAATACAACATCAACTTTGATTAAATTTCACTGCAGACAAAGGCTGATAATCACACAGGAAGGAAAAAAACAGTAAGTGCCAGGGCAAAAATGCAGCTACAATCAGGAGAAAGTGTAGTTCAAGTGTTTTCTGCTGAGGCTACTCAAGTCAAAGAATACATGCTGTCTCCTCAAGCACAGAAAATAGATTCAGCAAAATGTGACCAGAAGCCTCCTAAATTTTTAAAGTTGCATCATTTTACCTTTTCCTTCAAAGATTTGTTTTAAAACTAAGCACACAGAAAAAACTAAGCCTAGAAAGTGATTGGCTGTATGTTCACAGAAATACAATACTCCACGAGGTATGCTAGCAAGGCTGCTCTGAAGACAGTTACAAAGAATCAGAATCACAAAATCAAGTGGTTATCTTACGAAGTTCTAGAAAAATAGAATTCTTTTATATTCAAATGCAAGTTTAAATATTCCCCTTCAGCAGTCTTTCTAGCAAAACCAATTTGGCAGCACAAAAAAGAAAAAAAAAGAAAAGAAAAGAAACAAACATAATAAAAATACACATCAGCATCAAAAAGTCAACACAAGGTCAAAGGTGAGAGTTCAAGCATCAGAGAAGCTGAAGAGACAAGGATTTGGACGATGTACTTGAACGCCACATCGACATGCTTTAGGCACAACGATGAACAAACGGCAGGAATCTAGAAAAAAAAACAAACCAGAAAGAAGGAGACCCACTGAGTTACACAGAGCAGTACATCCAAACAGAGAGAGAAAGAGAGTGAGAGTGAGAAAGAGAGAACAAGAATGGGCACTGTACAATGAGACCTCTTGGGGACGGGAGTTGACAGGGAAGGGCAGCACATGCCAACAACAAACAAGTAAAAGTTGAAGTGCATAAGACACCAAATAAATATCAAAAACGACCAGAAACCAGATAGAAGTAGAGGCCTGGGATTTCCTTTAGACACTAGCTACAGAATGGACTATGGCTTAGTGGCATACAGACAGCTGTGCAGGCACCACAGCCCTGAGCCAGTGCTCCTGCTACCTCTGCTTGAGGAAGACAATACAGAACTCCTCCTCTGTTAGATCTTGAATCCATAAAATGTGGTTCCAGGGTGATTTTAAGAGATGGGGGGACACAGGACGAACCATTGGGATTGATGGTTGATTATACTTTCTTCTTTCCTATCATGCGACATACATAGGCAGTAGTAGCCTAAGAAATCCATCCTCTGTTTCAGCTATTCTTTAGAAAACAGTTGGTTTTAGAACCATAAAATGACATAAGATACATGAATAGAAGTGAAACCCTTTGAAATAGGAAGGAATTAAGACTTTATTGCAAGTCAAGACTTGCCTCAGCTGAGCCCTTTTTATTTAATACCTACAAATAAACGTTTGCAACTTTTTCAATAAATAAATCCTTCTCCCTGACTTTGTGAGGTGGAATTCTGGGCTCTCATAAGTTCTACAGTCACTGTTACCAGTTTGAGTGGAAGGAGTTTTGTCTGAGCATCTCGACATTTTCTCAGAACTGATAGAATCTCCAATAAGGGTACAACACAAGAGATGTGATTTGCATGACAAATACATTTAAGCATTCTGTTAATGACATGGAAAACTGTCTGAGGCAGCATGTGATTTCTGGAAAAAGCAGGCTTGTTAAGTTTACTGTAACTTTTATTCCAATTACAATTAAAGGCATATAATATTCTCATTTAAAACATACGGTTGCATTTCATTTCAGTGTTTAAAAGTTTATTTTTCTATTTGTGTGTGTGAATTCCCAAATGAAAACTGAGCTTCTGTTTACAAGTGCGAAGCTATTCTACTGTCTTAGATTTTTGATCTTAACATGTACATCAAGCAGAATCTGAAAAGTAGATTCTATCTCTCCCCCCGCCCCCGGCCCCACTCACAAGGCTGAAGGATATACATATATTTACTCAAGTTAAAATGTTACAGAGGAGATGCAGACTATTGTGAGGCAAATTCATCAGCAGCTGAGAGCCTTTTTTAAATTACAAGAATAAGGCTTTTCTTTGGGGGGGGGGGGTGATATGCCTCAGGAATGCCAAAGTCAGCCCAAAATACTTTTCACTTCAACGTTTCTTCTTTTATTGATTCCAGATTTGTCTCTGCATGTTACCAGACACTCAATTTATTTTGAGAACTTGTTTTAATCTAAAATACATCTATGATTGTTTTAGGTCAAATACAACTTAAGTTGATACATAGCAGCCTGTATTTCTTAATAAAGAACAACTAAAATTGCTTGTGCTTTCCAATTTGATCCCTTTGTCATATTGGATCAAACATAGATAATAATCTGGTCTCCTACAGAGGGATAGGCAAAAAGGTAACATTCAGGGTTTTATGTCAAATTATCTGTTCAAACTTGGAAAGGAAAAAGGATGGAGGAAATTAAAAACTGTGCTGAACAACCCACAATGTGACAGATAGGCTGTAATCCTAAAAGTGGAAAGCTGAATTTGTGTGCACGATTTCCTTGCCAATAGAGAACCTATTCCAGAGACTTAGTTTTATTACTTGTTTTGAAAAGCATGAATGGGCAGATCAGAATTAAACTGAGGGAGGGGAGAGGCATATGGGGTTAAATCCCTCTAGTTAAAAGTAATTCAGAGCACCAGCACGGAAGGCGCAGCAACTTTGCCAATATGCACCAGAGTCCTGATTTCTGGATTTTAACCTGGAAAGTCTACTTTGGCAATTCTCAGGTGGGATGAGAGCACTCACATAAATCATACTTCTCAGATTATAAAACCATCTATACCCACTTGCTGTCATGTTAATTTAACAGGAGGTGATTTGCCTCACAGTTTCCATGATGAGAGCATATATGCTGTTTAGGAATATTATGGACACTAAATAAAAGGGTGAGTGAACAGATAATTCACAGAAAACTAATTTGGGTAGTCAAAACAAAAACAAAAATGTAACTGAGGGAGCAGGGGAGAGGAAGTACTGGGAGAAGTGACTATAGAGAAACTTGAGCACAGCTTTCCCTCTCCACTAGTTCACAGCATTAATTCTTTTCCTATTTAGCAGCTTTTTCAACTGCAGACAGGTCACTGAAAGTCAGTAGTTTCAATCATGCACATTGCTGTATGTATGTGTAACACAATCACATTCAGGATTATGCAAAACCCTGTTTTTTCCAGTGAAATAATTTAGATAATAAATATTCTCCACCCTGGAGCAGTATAAAACTTCTATAAAAATAGAAACAACATTCTTGGTTATATCAGGTTGCAAATGGAGCAGCTGCTCCCAACCATGACACCCGCCCCCCGAAAAGTATATTATTTATTTATTTTAAAAAATCCCATGACAACTCTGGAAGCCTCAACACTCCAATACTCCCCCCCCCCCACTCAGAATATCAGGACACAACTTTTCCTAGTGCACAAAATTCAAATGTATACAGTTCACCTAAATGTATGCATATGCTTCTGAATAGACCCAAATACTGAACACAGAAGGGTACCACATGCCAGCATAAATGGGAAATTTGGCAATCTGACCATTCAACCTTTTTTGCCACCATTCTGTGTGCTTTATAATACTGACAGTTTGCATCAACAATACTTCCAAATTCACGAGAAAAATATTACTTGAACCTGAGAAGGAAGGCCCAATACATCTTATACTTCTGAGGTTTGATACACCAGGGGACCCAGTCCCTGGTTATGTTTGATTTCCAAGTTTCTGACACATTCTTAAATGGCATTTCAGGCTCAACAAGCCTTGTGGCTCTTCCTAACAAGAGTGAACTGAAAGCCTTTAAAAAAAATAATCTGCTCCCTGCTCCCCTAAACACGATTCCCAAACACAAAATTTGTGGGTTGATGGGGGTTTTTTTTTTTTTAAAAAAAAAACATAATAAAATGGGGCCAAAGAGACGAATAAACTGAGGACACAGGAATGCAGTGAATCTATATTTCCTCACAGATAGAGGTGGCTTTTTGTAGCTTTAGAGCTAGCTTCTACACTGACTTCTTGCCATGGCTGAGGCCAGAATGTCAAAATTCCCTTTAGTCCCATGTCATCAGTGTGTACAAAAAAACCAAACCACCCTTTAACATTTTGGCAAATTCATACGTGTGGAAAAAAATAAGTGTGTATTAGAAGGGGAAGAATTCTTAGTTGTGAGTTAAAATATATTGGGTGATAAACAATAGCAGGATCAAGATCCTGTGCAGCACATTCAGCCCTTTGTGTTTTATATTGGCACATGCACTCAAAGGAAAACTGCAATGTGGCAAAACAGCAACATACGAAGAATCAAACTATATAAGCAAAAAATGTGATCTTTGGGGCAGTAGTATTCTGGATGTTCAGCTAAAGAGTGTGCACAAAAAAGCAGAATGTCAGGAATCAAAGAACCATGAGCTTATTTAGAAGCCATCTGTCAGTTTAGAACTTAGGATTTAAATAGTGCTTTATGAACACTGATTCTAGTAATATCTTTATGTACAAGCTGTAAAACTGGGGCAGAAGCCGCAAAGGAAATTCAATCAAGACATACAGAGTTTGCAGCAGATCATGAGCAAATTTTGGGGCTAAGATGTATACCTCCATTATAAATTGTCTAGTTTCCATTAAACAACAAATACTGAAAAATTGGAAGTATCCAATTTTTAAAGGTTGTTCTGGCTGGATTGTAAATGTTTGCTCTAGAAACACAATTGGATCATTTTGTAAGCTGACCACACACTCATAATTACTGCAGTTTTCCTTTAATACATGAATCTGTTCGGCCAATTACTTTTTTCCCACCCTAGTGACTGATTCAGTATAACATTCTCCCATAAGGCATTAATTAAGTAAAGCTGGGCAAATGAGGATTTGGCAATGTTCCTTGAGGGTCTGCTCACTAACCAGCCACCAAGTGATTTGGATTCAGATTCTCTCCCTCCCTCTTTTCATGAATATAACTTGGGGTCTGGCAATAGGTCTTTTCTCCTTCTTAAGTCTAAGTCATGCAATGTCAGTTCCAATTGCACCTGGTATCTCCCCATCTCCCCAAGGTGGCTGGCATTGGTCCTTCTCAAAACACACTGGTTACAAACACAGCAAACTTAAAAAAATAATAATCAGCGATATGGCACCTAAACTCCAAAGTAAAACACTGGAAACAGAATCACAAACTCGTCCTCCATCCGAAGAATTCCCAGTAGAGGCTGCAGCCGAGTCTTCGGGGGAAGATGTGCCAGTTAGAATGACATCAATCAGCTTCTGTGACTGTAAAAATACAGCCTTAAAGAGTTTTTGAATCACCAGGCACACTCCTCCCCAACTTACCAGAAGATCCTTCTCACTCCAGTTCCAGAGGGGAGGGGCGCTCAGTATGGCTTGCTGTCATTCTTAGAGCGCTTGAGCTGTACTTTCAGTCGCTTCATGCCAATTTGAAATCCATTCATTGACTGGATGGCAGCCTGTGCAGAGACTGGATTGTCATAACTTACAAAACCTAAGAAAAGGAAAACATACATTTAAAACATTTATGTTCAGACTGGAGTGGGAATAACCCATTCTGTTTTTGTATCTTGACATCATCATCTGTGCTTGCACTGGTACTGCAACCATGAAGTGTATGAACTGTTCATAGTTTTAGAGAATATAAGAGGGCTACGATTTTTTTTAATTAAAAAAAAAATCACAAGGGAGGCCAGTTTCCTTATGACTCAAACGAAAGAGTACGCAAGTGCTTTTCTGAGCTATAGTAAATGACTTCCTACATTAACTGTGATATTTTATGTGAAGTGTAAGTTGCAGAGTTTGAAGTTCTGCTCCAGCTGCTTCTAAACAGTAAGTTCAGTACAGTATTTATTAGCCCAGTACAGCCAGGGATTGTGACCACCAGACAGGGTGCTGTGTTAAGAAGAGCTGAGATGACTAGTGGCAGACAGCTGGTAAAACATAAAGTGCTAGTGAGTATAAATAGGGAAACGGCTGAATTCAGTACAATGCTAAAGGCTACAACCAAGTAGAATATGTTTGGAGACTGAACAAATAGGCATTTTAATCACTAAATTGCAGAGCATAGGAGGATTCTGTCAAGTTCCCTTCTGCTGAATTTAAAATTCTGTTCCCAGGAAGGCAAAACACATCAACACTAAATATACCTGCCTGCAATTATATACCCGGTTAAATACATACAAGTCCCACCAATGTCAATGGGAATTGCATAGAACTGAGTAAGTAGTCAGGACTCAAAGCCACGAGATTATAAGATAATGTTAAGCAAAGCCAATAGTGCACTGCATTAGAAAACTATCTGTTTATTATGTAGAGTGAGGTGTGAGTGCGAGTGAGATATGATGGTGGGGTCAATTTTCCATTTGGAAGCAGCCCTTGGTGCCTGAAAGGCCTCTGATGGACTACTGTGGGATGGAAGGAACTGAAAAGCTCTGTGCAAACATAGAACACCATATCCTGATCCAAAAAGGTTTCATAAACCTTGTTTTGCTACCTACCTAGGTCTAGAAAAAACTAGGAATTGTGTTGAAAATGCCAAAAAGAGGACCTGTCTGATAGCAAAGAAATTCTAGTATTAAGAAGGTAATTGAAAGGGTAACTAGGATTAAGTTTTGATGTCATATGAAACATGTGCCAGTTATTAACTATTCTTTTCATGTTTACTTCTGCTATAATAAGTTATGTTACATACTGGAGGGTATCACCTGCCTCCAAAATGAATCTACACATAAGCCACCATGTCAAAACAATCTACATCAGAACAGAAGGAGGGAGGCAATGATGTGATAAGTTGGTTCAAAATCGGCAGAACAAGACTCATACATCTACAAAAGGTATTTCATGTGTTTGAAATAAGTTAAACACATGAAGAAATATTGTGATGGGTTGTCAAGTATAGGTTAGGCCAAGCTTTATGGTTCGTGGGCTGCATTCCAATTGGTGAGTATGAAGCTGCACAGGCTTGTCCTCATTATCAAAGATATCAATGAACTGGTGAATATCAAGTTATCAAAGAAGTTTCATCAGATATTACTTCATGAAGGGGCAAAATCCTACAATGTAGCAAAACGAATCTTCATGGTCTGAATCTCATTAAGCTAGGTTTTGAGAGATACAAGTGGCTCATGTGATTCTATCATGCTCACACAGCAGTGAAGGCACACAAAAGTTGATTTCATATTATTTTATCTTAAGGAAAGGAATTAAGAACATTTCTGCAAAATATACCCAACATACCAAAACATTTGCTCAGATTAGTCTGCTTGTCAATGAAAACCTTGGCGGAGACAACATTCCCAAAAGGCATGAACATCTGCAGCAAATCTTGGTCCCCAAACTCCTGGGGGAGGTGGTAGATGAACAGATTGGCTCCCTCTGGACCTTGAAAATATCCATTTAGAGAAAAATTCAAAGAAAGCACAACTCTTTGGCTATTAATATTGAAGCAGAAATCAAAACCCATTCAGTTCTCAAGAGCTAGGGATGGTTCCAGAGTACTAAGAGTCATTCAACTCAAACTTGGCTCTGTCAGTGAAAAATCTGTCCACTTCCTGCCAAAAAGCTACAGCTTTTTAAAATGTGTCTTCTCAGTCTTAGTTTCTAAATCATGTCTTCAACAGGTGGTGGAGGGGGGGAAATCTCACAACTGCATACAAATGTGAAATAAATCTTTACAGCTAATTATGTGGGCAGAAAACTAGCTTCCAAGTTCCTACACCTTCCTTTCAAAGCCAGTCATCAATGATGCATTTAACATGAGCACACCAATGTGCTCTCTACATTCTCAATAAAGTCAGTGTCCTACCACCTTACTAGACTATTGTACAGACTGAAGTTATTTTGTATGAAATGCACCGCTTGAAATAGGAAAACCATTCCCCACTTTCCCAAGAATCTGGAACCGTTAAAGATTCTAAAAGAAATGATAAAAACTAAATTTATGAAGGTTTTCAAAATTAAATGCAGCAGTGAAAGGAATATATATATATATATAGAGAGAGAGAGAGAGAGAGAGTATGTGTGTGTACCTGGATGTGTAACAATAGCCAAAGGCTACTAGAAACAGTCTATGTACATTAGCAATTTGAGGCCAGGGAGCCAAAATATTTGATATTTGAACATGTTTGTCTGTGGTTTCTATTGCTTCTCTCTCTTGCAAAGTACAGGACTCTAGCTCTTAGAGAACCAAACTTTCCGCCACTGTCTTTCACCTACCTTCCTTTTGACTTCCAGCTGCACCAATACTCTGCTGCGTTAACAGACTCTGGTTGTAAAGTGTGGGCAAAGCTGCGGCGGCATATTGCTGGATCCCAGAGTAAGCCTGAGATAGGGCCTCCATAGTGCTCCCTGTGCCATTTGAGAGACCACCACTGCCTAGTCCACCGTTTAAGGCTGCCATTCCTAAGCAGAAAATTTGAATAAATGTCAGTGATTGATTTGTCAACTAGTTTTAAAATCATATGTGTCAGGGGCTCAGGAGCAGAGGCACAGGGAAGAGGGGAGATGGACAGCGAGGGGGAGGAATCCGAGGGGAGCGTAGGAGGGGACAGTGGTCCGAGGGATTCCATGAGCCTCTCCAGCGAATCGGAAGATTCACAAAAGGGGGCGCCAGTGGCCAGGGGGTTCCCAAGGGGAACGCCCCAGGAGCAAGGGGGCAGCAGGGACTCCCAGAGCAGTAGTTGGAAATCAGGACCAGCTTCCCCACCAGAGCAGAGTGGGGAGGAAGAGTCCCAGGTATCGGGGCCAGTGCTTTCCCCACCAGGGAGAGGAGACGAGGCAGAGCTGACCACGTCTCCATCGGAGAGTCAGGCAACGGAGGGGAGGTCAGATCCGGCCAGTGTCACGGAAGAGGGAAGCAGTGATAGAAGCAGTGTAACGGTTAGGAGAAAGGTCACTGGGTTGGTGCGAGAAACAAGTTCAAATGTACAGGAGCGCGGGACAGCAGAGAATGAGGATTGGGAACCGGGTCCTAAAGCCCGCCGGAGGCAGGAGGAGGAGTTAAGCGACTCAGCGTCGGAGGAGTCCAGAAAGGGCAATGTCCCGGTGGGCAGGAGGACCCAGAGGAGGAGAGAACAGCGCAGAAGGTGGAGCAGGGCTAGGATCTTAAACTGGTGCGGAAGGAGAGGTGATTCAGACGGGACTTCGCCGATCTAAGGTCTAAGACGTAGGGCTGCACGCTCTGGCGTTGAAATGGAAACTAAACTTCAATAAAGACTTTTGTACATTACATCAACCTGGCGTTGGTCCTCTGTGAGCTGGGACCTAGAGGCAGCTCTGACAATATGTTATTATTAAGGGAAGCTGAGAGGCAACCGGAACAAAGGGCTCATTCTTTTCTTCATGCTAAACATGTCGGAAATCTCCTCCTTTTTCGTAACAAAACATACCTGCTAAAGAGCCAACGTTGAGGCCTGCAGTAGCCCCTGCCAGTGTTTGCAGTGCTCCAAGAGAAGCCATTGGGTTAACAGAGGAGCTGCTACTGGAACTGGGTGATGATCCTGCTATTAAAATGAAAGCATTAGACACTAATAGCTGCTTCCAACGCAGTTGCATCTTACTACTTTCTCCAAAATGTGCACTAAAAAATGTTGCATCGAAGGTTTCAGTAATTTATACCAAGGATAGTTAAAATACCAAAACTTAAAATTCCCCAATTGTGTACAGCAGTGTATTTTTATACAAAATGGAAGCCCTGGGATCTGACCAGCTGTAAACTCATGACCCCAGAAAATTCAGATTTACTCATGGTTCACTTTATCGTATGGAACTCTGAGCATATTAGCACATGTTAATCTTGGTGGTGCAAACCTCAAAGCCTGTTTCACTGGTAACCTTGTGCCTAGACACTAAGGCAGGCAGGGGTCCACAAATGTTGGCATAGTTTACAAGCCAGCCATTATTTGAGGTCATCACCAATTTCCTCCTCAGAATCTCTGAAATGAACAGATGCCTTGGGAGATGGAGTCTCTCATTTGTATGGTGTATGGAGAAAATAAAAAACCAGGAGGACTGCTGAGAAGGGACCTTTGTTGTTTGGTAACCTGCTTGGAAACCACAGTAGAATTGAGACCTCTGGGTAGGGACCTGCACAGTATTGGGTGACTTGCTCAACAGAGACTGGGAACACTTCCCCTGATCAACTGGCAGCTAGACATGTTGATGCATGCACAATGGAAGTTGATCTGACATGAACCATGCTGCATTACTGACATTACTGACATTTGAGTTCTACTACCTCAGAACAGTTGACTGCTCAGTAGTTGATTATGATATACCCAATAAGTTCCCAAGTACTTCCCCTTTCCTACACTCTAGCACAGAGGTGGGGGATGTCTGGTCCAGGACCAATGTTGCTGTCCAGGCCTCTCTATCAGGCTTCTTAGGGCTCTTCACAGACCACAGCCCTTCAAAGCCTTGCTCCTGACCCCCCTCTAGTTCTTCTGGCCTGGCTGGAATGTATCCTTAAACTGTAATAATACCTCTTGCTTGACTGGATGGAGAGATGCATGTGTTGAAACATCTGACCTTTTGCGTGACTGGACTGTAGCCTACTGTACAAAGGTAAAGAGTCACATCCATTATCCCACTCATCACTGGTATGCAGGTCCTAGAAGGCTGCCCATGAGAGAATGTGACCCTCAGGTTGAAAAACGTTTCCCACTCCTACTCTGGCATCGGACTTGCTAGATAACTGGGACCACTTTAGTTTCCATTCTTTCTCATGAAGTCCTTAAGTGAAATCCCTTAATTTCCTTCAAAGTCACCATTCATTTCCATGTATCAAAGTACAGCACTGCACTTAGGAAATGCCAATGCGTGGCCTGGTGTGCCTGCATCTGTGATCAGAATGCAAATTACCTTCTCCCAACTAATTATGACATGCAACCCTTCTCTCAATTCCACTTGACCCTGCAATATTCTAAAGCAAGTTGAAAATTGGAGAATCAGAACACAGGAGAAAAGATCAACTATATTCTGAAAAAGAAACCTTCTTGTGGAAGATGGCTTCGATGTTTGAGGGCTACTTCACATGTTAAGTAGAAATGCATTTTATTTACAGATGCAACATATACTCAATTCTATCCCTTATGCTGAAGGCACCAACACTGATTTGTTTCATGTTGTGTAAACAGCAGAAATGTGTTTTGGGGAGGCAGGACTAATCAAGTCTCCCCACAAAAAGCTTATGATTTAATGAGTAGCTGGCTCATTGTCATGTGGCCTTATGATATGCAAAACTGTATTATATCAAGGCATGGCTCTCTTACCTGAACTGGTGAGCACACTTAGAGGGCTGTTAGAAGAATTGAGTGCAGTGGTACCACTTGGTGTGCTCTGAGCTGCGCTGGCTGCAGCTGCTAATGCAGCTAGGTTCTGTAACTGCATTGCATTCAATCCTGCAACACATCAATGAATAGTGTTTCTGTTTGGACTGATTTGGACATTAACGCAGTGGCAAGATGATGATCAGAATCCCCCTTCGGATTTTGAAATATGGGTTCCCTCAACAAAATTTAAAATTTGGCTTTGTAATTCGGAATTTATGTGATGTGATGTGATTTGATTGGCCGGTTAATAAAAAATATTTTTTTTAAAAAAATGAATAGTGTTTCTGTTCTGGTACCACTAAGCACTAAATCACTACTGAACCCAGCAGCCTATTTCTCCAACAGCATTCAGAAGTTACTTTATCGAGGAGAGTGAAGCCTAACATTCTCAAGCACCACAACCTCCTGATGCAATAATTTTTTTAAAAACTAATATTCTCACCTACAGGGCAACAATGTAAGGAGAGCCTACTGGATCAGGCCAATGACCATTTCATCTGGCATCATGTTCTCACAGTGGCCAACCAGGTGATTGTGAGTAACCTGCAAGCAGGACCGGAGCGCAAACACCACTTGCCTCTCATGCAATTTCCAGCAAGTGGAATTCAGTATACTGCTTCTGACCATGGAGGCAGAATGCAGCCATCATGGCTAGTAGTCATTGAAAGCCCTATCTTGCATGAATCTGTCTAATCCTCTTTTATAGTCATCCAAGTTGGTGGCCATTACTACTTCCTGTAGGAGTGAGTTACATATTTTAACTATGTTCTGAGTGGCAAATCACATTCTTTTATCTGTCCTGAATCTTCCAACATTCACAGCATAGGCAAAGGTCAGACAAAAGCAGACTTTTGCAGTTAGTAAAATGATAAGAAAATGTATTAAAAAGTGTGGGATTAATTGGGAGATATTTAACCATTCTGCAAGCAACTCAAGATGAATGCAGGTATTTGACACAAAAGCTCATCACAAACAATGAAGTCTAGACATTGTCTAACATCTGTGTAAGCCTGGTGCAAGCAAATCAGGATGAATTGTGGGCACTACAATTTAAGGAGGATACTGACAAGCTAGAACATGTGAAGAGGGTGACCAAGATGATAAAGGGTCTGGAAACCAAGCATTATGAGGGTGTTGGGAATGTTTAGCTTGGTAAAGAGGAGACTGTGAGAAGATATGACAGCCATCTTCAAATATCTAATGGCCAGTTACATGGAAGATAGAACAAGCTTAGGAACTGAACCAATGGATTCAAGTGAAAAGAAACAAAATTCCACCTAAACATCACGAAAAGCTTTCTGACGGTAAGAGCTATTCTACAGTAGGACAGACTCTCACAAGAGTTGGTGGACTCTTTCTCCTTGGAAGTTTTTAAGCAGCAGTTGGATGACCATCTGTCATATATGATCTAGTTAAGATTCCTGCATTGTGAGGGGTTGGACTAGATGACCCTTGGTGTTCCTTCCAACTCTACAATTCTATGATTCCATAACCTCTCCAGGGACTTAACCTAAATGGTGCAGGAGTTCTTGATCATGCTGTCCTACATTTCCCAGTTACAACTACCAATGACTTGAAATCCCTGTGAATGCAGCATGTTAAAGAGGGCCTCTGTAGTACAGTGGTACCTCTGGATATGAATGGGATCCGTTCCGGAGCCCCGTTCGCATTCTGAAGTAAACATAAAACGACATTTTGAGTGTCTGCGAAAGCGGCGAAACCCGGAAGTAACACACTCCGTCGCCGTGGAGTGCAACCCGAAAATACTTAACTTGAAGCTACTTCAACCCGAGGTATGACTGTACCTTGTCTGGAAAAAGCAGAATTCAAATTATTCTGATTCATAGAATTGCAGAGTTGGAAGGGAACCTAAGGGTCATCTAGTCCAACCACTATTCAAACAGGCCATATCAAGCGGCACACAAAGCAATAGCATCCCCAAATACCATTAAAAGGGTGAAATCTCACTGCCCACACAACTGCATGCAAAATGTTCTCTCTCAATTCATGGCTAATGTGGCACTGATCGTGTAATTGCAAAAATGCCTCACACCACAGAAAACACTACACACATACTAAACACAGAAATAATGAAGAGGCAGTGCAAAGAGAAGAGTAAAAATGCTGACCACAGCTGTATGTTCTTCCCCTTATTCACTGTATTAACCTGTCATCCCACCTCTAATTCAGTGTATGAGGTATACACCATCTAATTTTATACATTTTTATCCTTTACAATATTGTTCCATGTGGTTCTTCTCCATTACCCTTAATACTTTCAAATGAAAAGCTTATTAAAGATAGCTGTGGCTCTTCATTGATGATTGTAGTCTCTTGTTCGAAAGCAATATTTTAAAAATAACTTTACATTTCATATGTAAAGCTTTTGTTACCCTGATGGTAAATTGTAGGTACTGGAATTTTTTGCCTTATTTTGCTAATTTTCTCCATTCTCAAAAAAAGAGAAGATATTAGCTGTAAGAGATACAACAAAAAGATTGCTCAAACACAAAAGCATAGATGCTAAACAAGTGATGTGAGGTGGAAAAATTTCTGAGGTTTTCTGGTGCTTTATTTTTCTGTGAATATTCTTAGTTTTATAGATTCATTACTAACAATGAATGGGTGCCAATTTCTATTTTTTAAACCTATATTTATGAAATACAACTAAAAACAAGCAGGTCAAATTAAGTTACTCTAGTAAATTTTCTATTGCAAACTGAATCCCCCTCCCCCCAAAATAAATTAATTCCAATTGATTCCCCTCCCCCAGAAAATCCACATTACTGAGCTAGACATATGTACATTCTAAAATTAAACACAGCTTGAAATTCACTATATAAAGTGAAGCAATATTTTTCCTGTTATTGTCTGACCATTACAAAATTTCCAGAATTGATACAAAAGTAGATATATTAAATATGCCTGAGAATGAGGAACATGAGTTGGACAGTCACCTAACTGCAACTGTACTTCTTACTTCTGCATTTAGAACACTTCCTGCACATTTGAAATAAAATCCCTAGAAATGATGTAGAGGCAGTGCAGAGAGAAGAGTAAAAATTCAACCCCGGACTCTTCTCTGTCATAAGCAACTGAGAGCCATCTTCACTGACATTAGCATATCGTACCACACTTTCTTAACAGCCTTCTCATGATTCTTTTTCAATATGACATTGAACCTACTTTCAGATTCCAAGGGGCAAGGAAAGAAAACACTCACCTCCCATTGGGTGGAGGCTGCCCAGTGTGTTCAGATTTCCAGAGGAGGCAGCTGCTGTCTGCTGAAGGAGCTGTAAATAAAGCTAGACATTACACCAAAAACAGAACAAGAGTGAGAATGAGGGCTGGCTCCACTTCTGGGAGACACTGCACTACACCACAGCCAGAGCGCCGTCCTAAGTGGAATAGCCACTGTTCAAACAGACCATATCAAGCGGCACACAAAGCAATAGCATTCCCAAATAAAAGGGTGAAATCTCACTGCCCACACAACTGCATGCAAAATGTTCTCTCTCAATTCATGGCTAGTGTGCCACTGATTGTGTAACTGCAAAAATGCATCACACCACAGAAAACACTACACACATACTAAACACAGAAAATAACACAGATTCTTTCTGTATTTATGCAAAATGAAAACCTTTAGAAGGCCAGTATTTCAGTCCACATGAAACAGTGACAGATTCCTCCTCACCAACCTGAGCATATGGATGCTGTTAAATGGTAGCAACTTAATTACCTACACTCACCAACCTGCCCATGAAACACCGAGTTTTGCAACAGAACATCAGCACAAGGATTCTTCTGCTACAAGTAATTATTGTGGATAAACCGAATGATTTTGCACAGAAACTGCCAGGGAAACTCACTGCTAAGTACTGGGGTCCAAGTGTGTTCAGTCCAGCCAGGTTTCCCCAAACTGATGCAGCACTGATTTGTTGCATCTGCTGCTGGAGCTGCTGTGCAATTCGTTTCTGTTCTTTATCCTTTTGGGTATCTGCAAATTTCACTACGATGGGAGAAGAGCATCCCTGCAATATCAATTCACATAGTTATACTTTATACATTACCTCCAAATGCCACAAATAACTGTGATCATTTAGAAAAATACACCAATCTTATTAAAGCAATCTCCTAGCTTCCTAGAAAACTTCAGAGTTGTAGAAATCTGGCATTGCTGCACATACAGAACCTTCTGCTCTTTCCAACCGTTAAAGCCTGTGTATGCTCAATGCAAACTATCCCAATTACTCTAAATAACATTTCTTACCTCCATGGTCTGTGCTTGGTGCATTGCTTTGATTGCTGTTTGTGCCATAGCTCTTGTTGTAAAAGTCACAAAAGCACAACCTGGGAAGAGAATAGGATCAAATTCACTTGCTAAGTTTACACAAGCCTTCTACAAAAAAAGCGGAGGTACATTCTGCTGACTTCAAAGATTTAAAATGCTTTCCAGTAAGATACTTTGGGTGTGAGAGATCTCCAAAACAATCAACAATTTCATACCAGCTCCCCATGCTTACCTCGACTTAAGCCATCAGGACCCCGTAGAATTCTGCATTCTTCAATCTGCCCAAAGGAGGAAAACATCATTCTGATATCATTTTCATTGCACTTCTTTGATATCATCCCAATGAACAGTTTCCTGTCTTCCACAGCTAAGAGAAGAACAAAAAGGGAAGTCACTTATCTGCCCTGACTAAAGAAGTAAAATTATATAAATAGATTTTTTCACAATTTATCTACAAACACACCCCTCACCATATGAACCCAAAATTTTCTCCATCTGGTCCCCCAAGCCCTTGAGGCTGTAAGGGAGAAGAGGTGAAGTTCTCTTCTGTAGTGTAATTCCACTAGCAGAACAGGAGCACTGGATACCGTCACTTAGATTAAGAATTGATTAAATAGAGAGATCTTCTCATTGTACATTGCTATTTGGCATATTTTGGTTGGCAACATTAATAAGCTGTTCCAGTACACAAAAATGTAAAACCATATTTAAAATTTAAACCATGAATTTAAACCATGAACAACTTGTTTGTTCTTGAACAAGCTGATAGACAAATGAGCACATATCTGTATTTTATATAATTACATAATTTGTAACAAAGAATGTATTACACATCAATAAACCACAGAAAAGGAAAGCTGAAGTAGTCTACAGTGCAAAAAACACTGACCAGCTTTTATTACTAAGAAATTGATCATCATATAAGTAGAAGACAGTGATTTCTCCTTTAACATAGGTGGATTTTACAAAGTAATTTCCAGTATGAAACAAGCTTGCAAGCCTGAATACAATGCTCCATTAAAAAAAAATATTTGCATACTGTAATAAGACTATAATCTTCTTTTAGAACAGAAGGGTTTATAGTAAGAGAAGAGAAAGTTGTGTATATAGAGCAGCCTTGTAATTCTAGATGCAAAAGTATATGCCAGAGATTATCTTCATTCAGTAGGCAGCAAAGATAACAAAATCGTTCCGAGAAAGCAAATATATTGCTTTCCCCCTTTTCTTTTAGGATCACAATGAAGCCTTTGCAATGAATATGTTTTATAGAACTTGAAGCTGAACCTGTAGAAGTATTATTAGCATTTCCTCAACCAAGGGAGAGGGATAAGCTTCTTTCACTTCTTAAGTGCAAAGCAAAAGGCAATGCACAAAGGCAGTAGTAGTATGGGATGCTTTAGTAACTTGGATGCTGTTTTCGAAGTCAAAATCAATGAACTTTACATATAACAGACTTATTAATTTGAAAAAAGCCTGTTTTACATACACTTACCATTATTCTTTTCACTGTCAGCTGGCTTCATTTGGATGGGATGGTGCATCTGTAACACAGATAAAGCAATTAGGACTGAGAGTGGTGCAGAGGTTTATGCTGCTCAGCCTTCCCACCTAACAGATGATATGCAGGATAGCTCAACAGCAGCTGCCCCTTTCCTGTATGTCCTTCTGCCAGCCTCAGGACTTCAATTCTAGCTGTGGATACATTATTTTTGGTACTGATTGAAGAGAGAGCAGCCGAGAAGGTGTTTAAAGGGTGTTGAGAAGGTACTGCCAACTACAATGGTACCTCGGGTTAAGTACTTAATTCGTTCCAGAGGTCCGTTCTTAACCTGAAACTGTTCTTAACCTGAAGCACCACTTTAGCTAATGGGACTTCCTGCTGCTGCCGGAGCACGATTTCTGTTCTCATCCTGAAGCAAAGTTCTTAACCCGAGGTACTATTTCTGGGTTAGCGGAGTCTGTAATCTGAAGCATATGTAACCTGAAACATATGTAACCTAAACATATGTAACCCAAGGTGCCACTGTATATGTTTTTTCACTTGTGTATGTGGGGCCCCAGAATGTAACCCCCATGTAGGTGAGGAGTCGTATTTGTATTGGTCAAGCCAAGGGGCTCCACATACCCCATCCCAGAGAAGATTGCATCCTGAGTGTGGATTCATGCAGAAATACTGAAAGAGCAGATTAAATAGATGATGCCTATTGTCTTACCCCTGGGAGAATCTTCATGTTATGAAGAGCATTCTGTGCTTCTAGTGCAGCTTTACGGGTATAAAATGTAACAAAACAGCATCCTGTAATGCAAACAAGTTACATGATGCATAACATATAAAAATAATCCATTCCAGCATAAATTATTTGATAGCAGAATACATTAAGTCAAAAGGTGCCACTAACTGAATTCTGAGTATTTGAAGGGTAAGATTCATATCAAAATTAATGTTTCTAATGCCTTCACTATTTAACATAGTTCAGCCCCAATTATATAAGTGACTTACGTATTCACAAGACCCAAGGCTGGAGGTATGCAGAACTTGAACTAACAAGAAATCAACTATTCCTCATTTGAATGTTGTTGTTGTTTAGTCGTTTAGTTGTGTCCGACTCTTCGTGACTCCATGCACCAGAGCACGCCAGGCACTCCTGTCTTCCACGGCCTCCCGCAGTTTGGTTAAACTCATGCTGGTAGCTTTGAGAACACTGTCCAGCCATCTCGTCCTCTGTCATCCCTTTCTCCTTGTGCCCTCCATCTTTTCCAACATCAGGGTCTTTCCCAGGGAGTCTTCTCTTCTCATGAGGTGGCCAAAGTATTGGAGCCTCAGCTTCACGACCTGTCCTTCCAGTGAGCACTCAGGGCTGATTTCCTTAAGAATGGATAGGTTTGATCTTCTTGCAGTCCATGGGACTCTCAAGAGTCTCCTCCAGCACCATAATTCAAAAACATCAATTCTTCAGTGATCAGCCTTCTTTATGGTCCAGCTCTCACTTCCATACATCACTACTGGGAAAACCATAGCTTTAACTATACGGACCTTTGTTGGCAAGGTGATGCCTCTGCTTTTTAAGATACAGGGTCCCAAATACGATAGTATCTTTTCCCAATTTGTTGGGAGCTTTTTTTTAGTGAGAGAGCAAAAAAATGTCCCCTTTATCTGCATCTTGAAGCAACGTCCTTCACTATGCACATTTGGATTTTGAGGTCTCATTCCACTGCATGACACTTTAGTTTTCAGAATTCACAATACAGCAGATAAAACCCTTTTTTTTACTATTGCAAGTTAACTGCTCATGGTTGCACCTTATTCTCACCTCATCAGATGCTTATTAGTAACACTAAGAGTAAACCTTTTCCTACAGTCTTACCTCCTGGCCTGGTCAATAGTTCAAGGCAGAAGTAGTTGGGGGGTCAGGAGCTTACACCTTTTGTGGCAACTTCCTGAAACTCTTGAGAGCCTTGTTTCACACTTTGAGACTGAGTTGCACAGGTCAAAAGACAGATCAGTCTTGTAGAAAATGTTTCAATGGACATCAGGTGGACACTCCTTGCTTGTTAATCTTATTAGTAAGACACCCAAATGGAATAACATTATGTGAATTATGCCCCCAATTTAGGGCTACTTCACACATTTATGCTTTTTCAGGAGAAAACCTATAAAATAAGCAAACTATGCAGGTACAGCTCAACGATAAAACTGTCAACGTGTAGTGACACACCCAAGTTTCCATCTGCATGTGAAGAACAACAGACATCTAAACTAACCTTCCTACTATCTGCTTTTCTTGCTACCACACCAAATACAGCAATATTAAGATCATGAATGGATCGTGATATCAAAATAACACAAGGACATGCTTTCTCAGAGTAATAAGTGTCAATAAGACGCATAACGATCTTGGACCAAAACGTCCAGTAAAAAGAAAACAGAGAGCTCTCACCTTTGCTCTGAGGAGGATTTTGGCTCCTGTCCCGCAGGACATTTATTTCATAGACAGCACCATACTGTTCAAACAGATCTCGCAGATCTTTTTCAGACCAACTCCGTGGGACCTGGCCCACAAACATCTTGATGGCATCAATGTCCGGTTGGTCAGGATGGTCTAGTGTGCCATTCATTTTCTTTGAGCTGCATGAGTCAATGAGAAACATATGGTAAGGGTCCTCCTAGACTCTGTCCCAACCAACCCTTCTTCAAATGTATTAGAAAGGTAATAATTAAAACTCAAACTGTTGCTTATCTGAGATATTCAGAGAACATATTCTGTCCACTGAAAACCAGGCACGTGGTGGGAAGAGAGAAGAGACACTTCTCCAAAGACTTGATTGCCTTCAGATGTCTCAGATGAATTTGCCGTTTTCTCCCCCAGAAACGTTAGCATCTTAGAAATAAAATGTATTATAGTCTTGTATAAAGGGTAAACAATGGTTTATTGAAAAAGGAAAACTGAGCTAAAAGTTGGTGTACTTAAAACTAATGAATTTAGTAGTAAGTATAAAGATGAAAAAATATCACCAATCCCTCTAACAGCAAACTAAAGTGCTGAGTGTCAACAAAAATGGGAGCCAAAACAGGGCCACTGAGAAACAAAAGGGAGGTGTCAACCTGCCTGGGAGAACCCAATGTTTGCAGACATATAGAACTTTAAAAAACATTAAAAAGCCATAAAAATAAAATTTCTGAATGGGAATCCTAAAAATAGACCAATGGTTTGGTTTGGGTATAATACTCTGCATGCAAGAAAAGACCAGCTGAAACTCTGAAAAGCACTCATATTCAGAAGTGACGACACACGGCAACGTTTTGCTGCAGGTGCCACATATCTATACTAATACCAAACTCAACATCATCCTTGATAGGTCACTTAGGATCACTGAGTTTACTATTTGCACAAACTTGAACTGTGTCTGTATACTTTGGCAATTCAATGGACTGAGCAGACATCCAGGAGCAATGACATGTGAAGATCAATTCAGCGTCAGTTAGAGAAAAAAGGAAGATGGGGAAAAGATATGCCCCTATGGCAGAGGTGGGGAGCCGGGAAGAGGTTTGTGCAGCCAAGGCTCACCCATCAGCTGCTGGGCAAAGATTAAGACCCTTTGTTCTTTGAAGATAAGCAGAGAGCGGCTTGGCCAACTGCTCTCTGAAGCACCTCCACCCTCATTTTCACACTGCTCCAGCAAGGGTTCTCCACCTGTCAGTCATGTGATGTCATCTAATGAATTGATATTAAATCCTGTTGCCTAGGAAGCGTGATCCTGTTCCCTGCAGACATCAGAGTGGCACAGCCAATGCAGGATAAAATCCTGTCCTCCTGCTTATCAACTAATGTTGATAAGATGGGTGGGCAGGAATGGTTTGGGGGAAACGGCCTCGTGAGCCAAACTGGACCAGCAGAAAGCCAAACTTGGCCTGGTAAGCAGAAGTTACCCACCCCTGCACTATGAGATGTACATTCAAACTTGTTTCACCTTTCAAGCTTAAAGGCAGCATATTTTGGGGGGACAAGAAAACAGCAACATCCATTCACTGCACTGCACCACTCAGATTTGTGGCTAGATGAGTAGCTTCCTTCCTGCTCCCCTAGCCCCAAACCTCAGTAGTCAGCACTTTAGGGTAATTGTGCTACAATGGTAGATTGCTGAGTTTCAGGTTTAAATGAGCAGGGCATTGTACAAAGGAATTTGAATTTCCCATTTGATCATTCCACTTATAGGCATTCAGTGTCTTCCTATTTAAACCAGTATTTCATAATCCACAGACACTGTGACATATTTTTTCAAAACTGAACAAGTCAAGAAAAATAGCAACCTTGCTTTAATATCAGAAGGCACACAGATTCAACCTAGTAATTAACTCTCATCATCAAAACATTTAATACTTACATTAATTACAAAAACAAATTGTTATTGTAAAACATTGGATTTTGAATAATAAAAATAATGAATTATTATAACTTTTAACCATGTCAAGTACAATTTCTACTGGCTGAAATAATTCACTGAACAGTTCTTGTCTTTTGACTTTTGCCATAGAATGCCAGGGCCAGTGTACAGTTGCAAAATTTAAAATAACAAAACCCACAGTGGTGTTCTTAGCTTTACTGGACCAAAGTCAAACAACAGTCAGTCAACTGACTGTTTGTCAATCCTATTGATAATCTGTGAATTTGAGACAAAGGAAGAAGCACTATTCAGAATACTGGAACAGACTGTAAATAATATATTTACTGAGACTTCCAGGTTCTTCCATTCTGTGGAATTTTGTATGAACATACTGATTGCCCCTACCAGATGTTGCTTCCACCATGGACTTATTGTTTAGGCAGTTGAGTTTCAGATCTCAGTATCAAAGAATTAGGCATCTGGACCACAGACCACCAAAAAACTGCCAAAGCTTTCCTTTGCCTATGTGGTTTCTCTAGATAAGGACTAGGGAATCTGCAACCCTCCAGCTGTTGCTGAACTACATCTCCCAACATCCCTGACCACTGGTCATGCTGGCTGGTGCTGATGGAAGATGGAGTTCAATTACATCTGAAGAAACACAGATTTTCACCCCTGCTTTATAGTCTAGTTACAGGGAGGAAAAAGGAGAATAAGGTTGTGGTGAAGGGACAGGAGGTAGACTTGTATTAACATCATGCTGCCCAAAGGCATACACTGTTCACTCCAACTTCATACAACATACACAGGGCTAATATTGCAGAATCTGAAAGTCATGCTGCAACAGCAAGGGAGTGACTTTTTATACAGTATTAACTTCGGTTGTTATTTTTATCACTTTCCTTCTTGTGAACCATGTTAAGTGCCATTATTTTCAAGTGATTATTATAAGGGGATGGCTGAACTCTATAAAAATGTTTTTAGTTTTCTCCAATACTGAAAGTTAAGAATTGCCTCCAGGCAACCAGACAGCAAGACTTTACAAAGTGAAAAGCATTTATATTTATTTCAGGCTGCTGCTGTTATAGGTTATGTTGATTTATCTTTTCCACAGCAAAGTTTTATAAAGAGATTTGGGTGGTTTTGTTCTTTTTCTTATTTTATATATGTAACTTATTTTTAACGCCTTTCCTATCAAAAATGGTATGATTTTTTTACAGGGTTTGTGACTGTATGTTTTTTTATTTTTTAAAAAAAATCAGGTACAAGTCCATAAAACATACTAGCAGTAAAAAAGGATTTATTCTGAAATAAATCCTTTTTTACTACTAGTATGTTTTATGGTCTTGTATGCTACTCTGCTGTAGATATTGCTGTATGAAAGTATCAGTAAGTGTGGATATGCTTCATTTAACTCGATCTGTGACTCCTCAGGGGGCCCACACCTTTAAAAGATTTTTTAAGAAAGGGAGAGAGATTGAGATGAATAAAACAAAATTTGGATTGGGTGTGCAACACGCATTGCCTGTTTGTGAACTGCCTCCAATCCCACTTCTAGGACATGCTCCGAAAACTGGATCTGTGTGATCTCACTGCTACCTCAAATGGTTACCCACCATTCCACACCTAAGAGAACAGTAAGATTATGTAGAATCAAGAAATATCAGAACAAGGCAGGCCACTTATTTTTCAAATGAATAAAACTGGGTTTTTAATTATGTCTACTTTACATAATTACTCTAAGATGGCATCTTATAGTGATCCAATATGCCAAACTCTGAATAATTAAAAACCTTTTGAAAATGAATCTTGGAAAACTGAACTTGTTTTCCTCACATTAATCCTTGAACTGAAGGAACTAAGGATTTGAAATAAAGTTTTGAAGTATTCAACCATCAAATAGTTATTTTTTTATGTTACAGGTCCAATTTTCTTTAAAATGCATTTCAAATTCCTATCTTTCAAGAAAATTAAAACAGCAATAGGATGTAATAGTGCAATTTATACAGTTGCCCTAGAAGTGTGAAACTCAGTTGTGAGGGACATGCATATGTGAATTATCTTTACTGATTATCAAAAAACCAAGGAAGGCTTCTTCAACAGGGCTTTGAAGCCTAAGAGATAATATTATAACTCTTTCAATATTTTATCTCATTGTGCTCCCCAATATTATATTTACAATGAGTTTGTTTTATGTGCTATTAATTTCTTATTTGTATTTTTAATGTTAGAAATTGCCGTAAGCTTCCCAGCATTTTTCAACAGGAAAATATTTGATTTTTAAAAATAATAATCTGAAGCTTTAAACTCAATTGAGAGAAAATAACTTGCCTTTTTATTCTTCATAAAAAAGAGAGGGGCTAAGTTCTAGAAGTCATATCTAAACTATTAATAAAATCAGCAGCCCATATTTTCACATATTGGTTGTGATACATGAAAGTACTGAAACTGCAGCTGATACAGATAGTTGATTCTCAAAAGCTTATGCATCAGGATTTCTGGAATCCATAAATTAGCAAGTGTAGCCAGTTGTGCAAAACTGGCTGGATTACAGACTCCTGGGGTTGTATCCAATGCAAGTACTATTAAGAGTTACGAATGAAACATAAACCAAAGTTATCAATAAACATAACTAATTTAGGTTCACTAATTTCAATGGGTCTACTCCAAGTATAATTAATTGGATACAACCCCCAAACAACATGTTTTGGATCTAGGTATAAACAGGCGTGTCTCCTTGCCCTTTTGTAACCAAGTCCAAATACATGTTACTGAAATAATACTATTTCCCCCCCCCCCCATTTACTCGGACTCCAATGAATGCACTACATCATCACCTAGTGTTGAATTATGAGTGTTTGTAAATTCTCTATGTAGAGTTTCTTCTGTTGTACTCTGAAACACAATGCACACACATGGTGCAACCAACCATGCTAGTCGCTTTCTACTATGTATGTTAAATTGTCATCCCAGAGCAAAGTTAGATATCGAAGGGGCCAGAAGTAGCCCCAGTGCAATTGTAATAGGGATCCTTTGGGATTAAAACACACATTTGGGATCTTTCTGGATTAAAATCAAGAAAATAGATGTCCCACACTTACCTGAAAACAGTTTATTCCAATGAAGCTAATACCACAACCATTAAATGCCTCTGAATGATGCTTTGATAGCTACATGCATCCATACCATATAATTTTGATCAGTAAACTTTACTATTGTGTTTGAAGTATATTAAGGTGTCTGCACATACAAGGAGCAGAAAGTTAACTTAATGTGTAAAACTGCAAATCTAACATGCTAAAAAAGTACAATAGTTACAAATCAAGCTATAAAATTTCACAAGAATGTATTTGGCATTCCCTCCTGAACTGCGAGGATGTGCCACATATAGTGCAGAATTTAATTTATTTGTATCTTAAGGGCTATGTGAACCATAAAGTGTATTTCTCTAAAATTAACTCACCCTGGAACATAATCCTATGCTGGGTACAAACTTAACATACTGTCCCCAATTGAGTTCTTGTTCATGGAGTATCAACTCCAAGCATATTTTAGGCTCTCTTCCACAAATTAACTCTAGGGTCTTATATGCCTCTTTTGGTTCTTCCCTTAATACAGAACAATAATAAAATCCCCCACCAATTACCTTCAAAAGAACAAATTGAAAGCAATCAGCATTAATGTAGATTAGCTATGAAAACAAAATACTCACATAGGGCTGGCATTCAAGGAGCAATGATCCACCATCATTTCTGGGAGGAAATCCAACTTAAAAGCAGCCATCACTTCTCTGCTTACCACAAACCACTAATGCTAGATCACTGTCCTGTCGAACCAATTGAACACCACCACTTAATTTCTGAGAGTCTTAACAAAGTGATCCACACAAAATAACACTCAAACCACAAGAACACAAGCTTGGGGAGACCAGCAACAGACACCACAAAAACAGGCTGGACTGGGAAAGAAACATGAGGACCAGGATTAAAAAGGGGATGTGACCATGTGAAGAGAGACTCAGCTCAGTACACAATGAAAATGCTGATGCACTGGGCTTGTTTTGTGCAATTTTCCCTGGCAAAGCAGTACTGAGTGCACTGTCAGATAAACAGAGTGTCAGATCCATGAAGATAGTTGTGTGCAACAGAGCAGAAAAGAACACAAACTAGCTTCATAGCTTCCAATCAAACTCACTACCACAAAAGTATGAGCCCTTAAATATTTCTTTAGGTAGAATATTCTTAAAACAAGCATCATTACACTGCTTTCCTGGTTTGAGGTCAACTAATCACATTTCATGAGATGGTGGAAGCTTATTAAATCCTGGCTCAACATATATATAACCAGGCTCAACATGCTTGCTATGTGGGGCTGGGCACGATTTCTACTTCCTTCAATAGAACATTTCACTTCAGCCTTGAGAATTGCATATAGAACAGGGAGAAATCCCAATTGAACCTATTGGTAAGCTTCCCAATTTCACTTGGAAAACAAGGTGAAATTTAGAGACTCCTGGCCAAAGAAGTCATTTCTTAATATGCTAGCTACAAGATATGAAAAAATCATTGATAGCATTTTTCACTGCAATGCATAATTCAGTCTGAAATTCTCACAGTGTTAAACTCTCAAGCTCCGGCATTAAGTTGAAGTCCTTTCTCCTTTTCCAAAATTGCTTTCCCACACATTAGTTAAAACCTTCTTCAGACGCAAGTTTTACCAAACTGACACATAGTTCTATAAAAAAGGTGAGTAAATTATGCATATTAACTTTCCTACACCTACCATGGAGTGTCTTCATATGAAGTTCGGGTTCCTTGGTGCCTTCAAGGCTAATTCTGAACTACCGTAGAAATCAACTCTGATACCTGTTGAATGTATCAATCTCCATTTAGTTAGCTTGTTTATTTCCTGGCTAGTCTGTATTACTTCTATTGTTCTTACTTGCAAACCAGGTCAGAAGCTAAGTGCCTGGTAATACGATGGCTTATATTTACTGTTTCAACAACCCTTCTGGAGAATGACTGTCATGTTAAAGGCAGTTGTGTGCTCATTATCCTAAAGCTGTAGTGCTCAAACTTACTAGTTATACATAGATGATTAACCGCTTATGGATTTCTTTGAAGTATGAGTCAGTATAATTTACCTCAATAAAAATAACTGAAGATGGGAACACAGAGAACCAAAATGATTAGGAGGTTGAAGCATCTCCCCTGTGAGGAAAGATTAGGCTTGGGGCTTTTTGCTTTAAAAAATGACAATAAGGGGGGCATGATGGAGGTCTGTAAAGTTAAAAGTGTGTAGAGAAAATGGAAATAGATCTCCTTCCTCTCAAAATCCAGTCACCTAATGAAACTGAATGGTGGAATATTCTGGGCAGATAAAAGCACTTTTTTCTACAGCAGAATTCACTTGTACAAGTTGGAGAAGTGATGACCACCAACTCTGATGACTCTAAAAGGAGATTAGATAAATTCATGGACGATAAGGCTATCAATCACTATTGTTCACAATAACTATATTATCTCCACTATCAGAGGCAATATGCCTCTGAATATCAGTTGCTGGGAAACACAAGTAGGAAGTGCTGTTATGTGTCATGTTCTGCCTGAGTGTTTTTCACAGACGTCTGGTTCATTGCTGTGAGAACAGAAAGTTGGATTAGATGGGCTTTTGCTCTGATCCAGCTAGTCTCTTATGTTGTTATGATTATGTAACCCAACTTCTTTAAATCTTTCACACTTAATACTCCTCTCTTTTGAGGAGTGTAAATCAGCAATTGAGGTTAAAGACAGAGGATTCTAAACTCAAGAGGGGGGAAGCAGAAGGATGAATTGGTTGTGCTTCTGCCATTACATGCAAAATGGGGGATGACTATATTTAACTGCAGCAAAAGCAGTAAATAAGCGTCCCACTTTGCATGTTACAATACAAAACAAGTGTGCTTCTCTGTGCTATATGAGCCATCTCTCTGAGACTAAAACCTATAGATCCAGTGAACTGACCTCTCATAATAGAACCAAAGTCACTTTCCTGACACTGGTTCATGGTAGTCTACAACTTTAGTTCACAAACTACTCTAGACATCCTTTAAGCCACAGTAGCTCTGCTGATTATTAAATTTACTAAACTAAGAGGGGAGGGAATGCAACACTCAGTCCAATATCCTTGGCAGCGTAGGAACATGTCTGTCCACAAGAGATAATGCCTTGTTTATGTACAAAAACTAAAGAAGATGGCAACCTGCAATTCAACCAAGTGGGTATAGCTCCATGTGGCAGGTTGTTCGTGTTAACAGTCCCCCATGAGGTTTGGGCAATGCCAAAGAAATCATTCTTTCATGCTTTTATAATACACAGCAAGAATAGTCAACATCCTGCATTTGCAGCAATTTTATCAACCCCCCAGTGATTTGGCTAAATTTCACACATACTAAATGGCAACAAAATAGCAAAGGAGCAGCAAAGGGATATTCATTACAGCAAAAAATCCTAACTTCACACATACAATGAGGGGTGTCTAAACTAGCTGTAATTCAGTGCTGTCTTTACCCAGGGGTGCAAGGCGCCGAATTCTGGGGAGCGCCAAATGCATAACAACTGTTCCTCTTGATTGGCAGCAGTGAAAAGCAATGGAGCGAAAGTTCCTGCCCCCCCCCCCCGTGTCAAATATTCCCGACGAGTCAGGAAACAAAAGCAGTTATTTCCTACCCAACTTTGGCCCCCCCCTCCCCAAAAACAAAAAAGCTCAACAACTTTGAGTTCATCCCCCCTAAAAGAATTGGGGGTGCTGGACAGATCTTTGCACCCCTGCACCCCAGCGGTGCATACGCTAAAGACAGCCCTGCTGTAATTACTCAAATAATCGGAACAGGGGACCTTAACTTGTGACCTCCACATGTTGATGGACTTCATACTCCCATCAATCCTAGCCAGCACGGTCAATGGTCAGCAATTATAGATTGACTCCACCTAAATCACTGTGTATGCAACTTCTGTGAGCACAATGGAACTCCCTCTCCCCTTCCTCCTCCTACACTGCCACCAAATCTGCTCTGAGCATTGGGGAAAACCCCAGATCAGACTGGGGCTTCACATCAGAGAGAAGAGGGAGTGGAAGTTCTGTTGCACCTGCAGAAGTTGTTTGACATGCAAAATGATTTGGCTGCATACAACCCCTGTGTAAGTTGTGGCCTTACAAAATCTGGACAGCCATAGATTAGCCATCCCAGTATAGAAAATGTGAGCTGACCAATGATGTCCACCCACTTGCACAACAGAAATCTGCTTATGCCCCCGGAAGCCTCCCGAAAAAACAATCTGTTCTGGGGAGTTCCCCTAGAACTCAGGGTCAGGTTATGTCACCAAAGGAAAAGGCAGCATACCACACAATGGATCAACAACTTATAGAATTCATTACAACTTGGTGATGGTCAATAGCCTAGATTGTTTTTTAAAAGACTTTAAAATTAACAGAATTCAGCCATGATAGCTAAGCAGCTTTTTCATAGTCAGAGGAAACATACCTCAAGATGCCAGAGACTAGAAGATTAATAATACAAGATGCTTGCAATCTTCCTAGGACTCAATTGGTTTCATAGAATCATAGAGTTGGAAGGTATCCCAAGGGTCATCTAGTTTAGCTCCCTGAGATAATCCATGACAGATGGCCATCCAAACTCTGCTTAAAAACCTACAAGGAAGGAGAGCCCACTACCTCCAAAAGGAGTCAGTTCCACTGTCAAACAGCTCTTACCATCAGAAAGTTCTTCCTAATGCTTAGTTGGAATCTTGCAATTTGAATCCAATCGCTCAGTTCCTACCCTCTGGAATAGCAGGAAAAAAGCTTGTTCCATCTTCCATGTTTCTCCTTCCTGGAAACTGAATGATGGACTAGACTAGATGGTGATCTAGCAGGGCAGTGCCTATGGCTGGAGAAAGTGGGTCACTTGCTTATGAAATTTACTGGGACAAGGAGCTCACATCTCTCAGGATGACTAGCGAAGCTAGAACACTAACCTCCTGAGATGGAATACAACTGTATCAGTGCAACACTAATTGATAAGTAAATCCCATTGATCTCAAAGGAAACTTACTTCCAGGCAAGTGTGTATGGTATAACATAAGACTGCCAGTCATGTAGTAGAATGGCCACACTCAAACAGGACATCTTTATTTGACCTAGTTAAAATTCTCTACAGTGGTACCTCCGGTTGTGGACGGGATCCGTTCCAGAGCTCCGGTTGGATCCCGAGGTTTCCGCAACCGGAGGGACCGCTTCTGCACATGTGGCAAAACCCTGGAAATATACTTCCAAGTTTGCCGCTTACGTATCCTGAAGTTTAGGTAAGCGAAGGTATGACTGTATTGTTTAAGAGAGATAAAACATTTCAAACTGGGTAAGTAGAAGGCAAATATTTGTATAAACACACACAGAGCACTCTGTATCTTCATACATACCTTCAACCAGATGCACTGGGTATGGAGAGTGTTGAAAAGAAGTTATGATGTTGTTAAGTTTCATGGTTGTGAATGCTTGCATGTTTGTGTGCAAATATTCATGTTATGATTTGTATATAAACAGCTTTTGGTCTGAAGGCCCCAGATGTGATGAACAGCATATTAATTCCAAAAAAGTATAAATGTACTGTGCAGTCATACCTTGGAAGTAAAATGGAATCCATTGTGCAGGTCTGACTTCCAAAGCGTTCAAAAACCAAAGCGTGGCTTCTACAGCCAATCGGAAGCCCTGCTGGATGTCCGGCTTCCAAAAATAGTTCACAAACCAGAACACTCACCTCCGGGTTTGCGGCATTTGGGAGCCAAAATGTTCGAGAACTAAGATGTTCGAAAACCAAGGTACGACTGTAAATGCCAAACAATATAAGATCACAATATCAACAAATATCTCCAATGACACAGGATATGTATTTGTGAGCTGCAATCTGCTCTCACAACAGACACAATTCCCCAGCATTTCATTTCTAACTTGGAAGCCAGTACATTCATATTCATCTCTCCTGCCTCGCTTGAATCTCTCACTTGGGGCTGTAGGAGCAAGCCCATCCACACCCAACTGCCTTCACCATACACCCAACCCAAAGGGGCACTCTCTTCTTTGGGGCCACCTCACTGAAGCCGATCTACAATGAACAACAGCACTCAACTAAACAGAACTGTCTCCTGGAAACCAGCTACAGCTATAACAAAGTTTTTGTTTTTCATGGGCAAGGCTTACAGGCTAAACCTTCTGGCTCCTCCAAGAGGCTACTGTCTTCCAGGTAACATGTAACATAGGGGAAAAGATGTGAGGAAAGTAATCAGTGTGCATGTTTGTGAATGTTTGTCTATATACATAAAGTGGGAAAAGAGCAGCCTTCCCCAACCTGGTGTCCCCCATATGTTCTGGATTACACCTCTTTAGCCTTGCTTTTGACAACTGATGTATATGTATTGATGTATAATTACACATTTTATTTGTGTAATGTTAAGTTGTTTTAAACTGTTTTTAATATTGTGGAAAATCGTGTACAGTGGTACCTCGGTTTATGAATTTAATCCGTTCTGGAAGTCCGTTCTTAAACCGAAACCATTCTTAAACCGTGGTGTGCTTTCCCTAATGAGGCCTCCCGCCCCCGGTGCCCTTCCACCATTCAGATTCCGTTCTTAGTCTGAGGTAAAGTTCTCAAACTGGGACACTACTTCCGGTTTTGCGGAGTTTGTAAACCAAATCGTTCTTAAACCAGACTGTTCTTAAACCAAGGTTCCACTGTATGAATATTAATGTTGCATTTTAATTCTGGGATCTTAGGATAAGGGGGGGGGATAATAAACTGTAGTAGTAGTAATAGAACTCCGATCAACCTTGACCATTGTTCAGTCGAATTTGACTATGGAGTGAAGTGCTCACCTCCGCTTTCAGGCCGAGGGAGCCAGTGTTTTCCGGGTCATGTGGCCAACATGAGTAAACCACTTATGGAACAACGTGACACCATGACGGAAGCCAGAGTGCATGGAAATGTCATTTACGTTCCAGCCACAGTAATATCTATTTACCTACTCGAGGCAGTATGCTTTTGAACTGCTCATGGATGTTAAATCTCTCTGGTTATCTGGGAGATAATATTGCATGAAAATGCAGCACACCATATTCCTGAGATACCATCACAGGAAGCAAGCAGTAAAAATATGTGGTGCAAAATCTTAGAACACAGTGTCCTATGGGGCAGTGCCTTTCATTTTGCATTGGACTTTAAAGGCAGAAGCAGCACAAGTCTCCCTGGTTTGGTAGCTCCAACCCAAGCACAAATTCACCCCTCTCCCAAGTTTTCTAAGTATAATAATGGTTGGTGTGTATACCAACTCAAAGTTTATGGGCCCACATTATCAAATAATTACAGAGTTTATAATGCCCTTTCATAAATATATTTCTCCCAACCGATGACAGGGTCTTCAAACACCCCCGATGAAAAATATTCATCGTTTCAAAGTTTAAAATCTCTGATCTTTTGAGCTAACCCATTCACAGACTAGTTACTTTATCAGCAAGATATATTCCAAGTCCATTAGCACTGCCAGAGACCAATATTATCATCTTTTGCTTGGGCCCCCAGTTGTAGCAAAAATGAATACAAACTAACAGGTCGGCAAATGCAGAGACTGGAAGCCTGGTTGAAATACAATGCAACACACAAGTCCATCCACTCTGCAAGCTAGTCTACAGCATTTGTACCAATACAGAAGACATGAAGAACTGTTTTAGCTCCACGTTCTCTTGAGGAGCAAAAAATTCAGCGGTTTTACCCTTACATGGTTGCTAAGAGAAACTAGCTTCTGCTCTGCCCGCTAATATATACATACCCAGTGAGAGTTAACGCAGCTATTTCACATTTAGAAAATATGTTTAGTGAAGAAAATGTCCTGTTTATATAACCAAAAATCTAGATGCCATGAACAGATGCAAGGAAACTTAATTGACAGGGGGAAATGTGTTAAACTCACCCACTTTTCAAATGTTAATGGACAAGTGGATACTACAGAAAATTTCTGAACAATGGAACAGACAAGGATCTGCATGCATGCAGACTAGTTATAATTACATTCATAAAAAAGACAGAGCAATACAGACAAATTCAGGAGCAAGGTGACAAATACAGGCATATTTTTGACAGCTTGGTCTGGGAATTATGATATTCACTTTCCTGTGAAAAATAAATGGGGGGGGGGCAGAAATTAAGGTAACTGTCTTTCTTAGCACAAGCATAAATTTAAAAATAAAGTTAGGTTGAACAGCATAAGAATATTTTACAGTTTCACAATGGTAAAATTAAGAAATGAGTGATAATTTTTAATAATAATACTTTTAAGGATACTAGTTCTGGAGCCTGTACTAGTATCAGCCTTAGTCTCGGCCTTGCAATGTTCTCGGCCTTGCAATGAGGTTATCACTGCCATGAAACTCAGCTTCAGAGACAGGCAGCAAGAAAATCACTATGCAGCACGCTCAAACTAGGGAAAAGAGGAAGTGGATGGTAGGCATGAAAAAATTGCTGGAAAACAAGGCAGGATTTAAGCTGATATGGTTGGGCTCTTAAATAAGTTAGACCCTGGGTAAGAAGAGGCCTTCAAGGACTACGCTGACTTCTTTATAAACAATGGTACTGTATTTACCGGTAAGTTAAATAAGCATTGCCCAGATATCCAGAAACACAAATGGTGGTGGAATAGCATATGTCTGGAAAAAAGTGTCCAGAGACATCTGTAAGATCATCCAGAGATGAAGAAGTAATGAAGACATCTTCAGGACAGTGCATTTTTGAATTAAACAAAATGGGCATTTCCAATTTTGCAGCTACTTTACAGCAAGAAATTTATTAAGGACCAGTGCATATGGAAAGCACCAGATTCCATATGCTTTAAAATGTGCCAGGGATGATACAAACTCTGGTGTATCACATTTTACACAGGACAAAAATCCCTTCATGAACCCACCAATCAGCCTTCATTCTGAGACACATAGATTGGATTACCTCTATCTTTGCATTGACAGCTATGCATGACAGCAAGCAAAAAATAATCAAGCCTCATTTAAAGCAAAACAGAGACACATGATTTAATCCATGCTGCAGGAACAAATATGACTCAGATTGTGTATTTGTTTCTGGTCCCACTTCTGGTCCCACCAATATATATATATATTTATTGGAACCAGGTAGAGGGCTTTCTGTGGCTGCATGATAGATGCTTATAGAATTATGCATGGAATGGACAAAGTGCAGATAATTTTTTTTCTTCCTGTCTCATAATACTTACAGGGATGCGGGTGGCGCTGTGGGTAAAACTTCAGCGCCTAGGACTTGCCGATCGCATGGTCGGCAGTTCGAATCCCCGCAGCGGGGTGAGCTCCCGTCGTTTGGTCCCAGCTCCTGCCCACCTAGCAGTTCGAAAGCACCCTTAAGTGCAAGTAGATAAATAGGTACTGCTTTATAGCGGGAAGGTAAACGGCGTTTCCGTGTGCTGCTCTGGTGCTGGTTCGCCAGCTGCAGCTTCGCCATGCTGGCCACGTGACCCAGAAGTGTCTGCGGACAGCGCTGGCTTCCGGCCTCTAGAGTGAGATGAGCGCACAACCCTAGAGTCTGTCAAGACTGGCCCGTACGGGCAGGAGTACCTTTACCTTTTTACATAATACTTATCAACATCCAATGAACCTGAACATTGAAAGATTTAGGACAGATAAAAGAAGGTAAGTCTACACACAGCACATAGTCAAACTCACTCCCCCAGGAAGCAATGATGGTGAACAACTTGGGTGGTTCTAAAGAGGATTATTAGACAAATTCATGGAGGAGAGAGCTCTCAATGGCTACTAGCCATAATGGCTATGCTCCACCTCCACAGTTGGGAGGCAGCAATCCTTCTGAATACCAGTTGTTGGAATCCTGGTTTTTAACAGGCATCTGATTGGCCATTGTGAGAACAGGATACTGGACTAGTTGGGCCACTGGTCTAATCCAGCAGGCTATTCTTATGTTCTTAGAGATGGTGGAAACTGCAGTCAACCAACAATTGGAGGACACAGATTAGGTACCCCTGGCTTGAACATGACATGCAAATCAGCTCAGTGTAACTTTTAACACTTCACTTGGATCAAACCTAATGACCAGATGCACACAAAAATGCAGTCAGGAATCACAATAAATAATTTGTAAGGGCAGCAAAAATCTGCACAAACATTCAGTTGCCAAATGCAAGCAAATGTATATCAAGTGAATAATTGGGCATTTACAGTTTACAAAAATCCAACTCTAGAATAGTGGACAAAGCCACCACAAAATGGTATAGCAATCAACTAGCAGAATGCCTATGATTTTGGAGTGGAAGGACTAAGGAACTCTATCCCCTCCCCATAGGAGAGAGGCCAGTCTCCACCATCATTCAGTAATATATCTAAGTGTTGCATTTTTATTGACTGATAGATTGAATTTATACCGTACACTTCCAGTTTCAGACACTTTTAGAAATAGGAACCAATATCCCATTTTCCCTTGGGGTGGAGGAAGCGCTCTTTGCTCATTGCCTTATTTCCCTTCACTCCATCCCTTCCCCCCTCAAATCAGTTTCTCAAGCCATTCTGTGCCCTATCCTTTCTGTTCATCTACCCCAATACTACACCTTTCCCCCTTGCCTTGAAACAGGTAGTGTGACCCTGGAGGAAGCAGAGGGACCACTCTGTCTGACAGCCAACTTCAGTATGCTTCCGCCCCATCAAGGGGCAAAGCAAGCAGCAGCCATCATAGCAGTATAGTATACTGCAATGCAATGAAAACACATTACACAGAGGTATAGGATAGACAATGCCCTCTTTTCTTATCCACCTTGACAGCCACTTCCCAATATGCTGTTTCTCTATTGTACTCAGAACATAGTAAGGAAATGAAACATTAGGAACTACATGAATGTTTTATGTAAGTGGCAAAAGTGAATAGTTCTAGAAGCATTTGAAGAAAAAAGACCAAGCTATAGCAAACAGAAACTAAATTCCAGACCATGTACAGAAAATGGTCTCCCAGCAACACTTCCCTCTTCTGCAGCAAGAGAAACTGTTCTAGTACTGTATGTTCCTGCAATGGAGCAGTACATGGAACAAGGAAGCAGCATATATATGCAGTATTTTCTCATATATTAGTATCCTAGGAGTAAGTTAATAAATTTATGGGAGAAAGTGCAGTACAGCAATTCCCACACAAGAAACCACATATATGAACCATGCAAGTATTTGTGTAGTTTAGCACTGAACCATACCCACATAACGTGACTAAAGTACTAGTACAACCCGTACTTTATTTTATTTTTTAAAGCATCTCCCTCATGTCCCTCTTTCCTCCATTTGTACTTCACTGACTACCTTTTCACTCATCTGCCTCTGCTCTAAGTTTACTGCGTTTATTTCTCCCCTACTGGCAAAATGCCTTTCGAAACACAACACCCCAACTACTTGTGGCGCACTATTCTGACTGAGCCAAGTGGCCAGGGGAGAGCTAAGGGGGCTGCCATTATAAGCCAGGGAGACGTTTCACAAGAGTCAGGGGGTCGTCATTTAAATCGCAGCACGTGGCCGATCTTCCAGGGATTCCGACCTCCTCATTTTCCTTCCACTTGGGGTCCATTAAACCGCCAGGAATACATCGTACATCCCGTCCCTCGTCGGAATCACTTTCCAGCGGGTCATCATCACGGCCCGGGGGATCAAATTTGCCGGCGAGGGAGTGGAAGTTGAGAGTAATATCTCAAAGGTAAAGCGGAGCTCCGTAACGGAGGCGAGAGACACAGACGTGTGGCGTCAGACCCTCAGTCTCCCGGAGGCGAGCCCCGCCCCCTGGGCCCGGGGATGGCGACGCCAGCGGCTTGCGCTGCCCCGGAGCCCCGCGGGCGATAAAGCGCGCCTGCGAAATTCTTCCCCCACCCCGGAATGTCTCGCCAGCAACTATTTCAGGAGAAGCGCAAAGACCAGGAGAAGGGACAAGCGTCAACACCCGCCGCTGCCCGCCACCCAAGCGCCTGAGAGCCGCTTCTCCCTCCTTCTCAACCCCCCCCCCCGGGTTTGGGACAGTCTCCGGCTGGTCATGAGACGCTCCCGCCCCGCCACCCGCGGAAGGCAGGCAACCAGCGCAGCTGGCGGCCCGTCAGCGTCAAGGCAGTGGCCGTTGTGAGGCAGAGAAAAGGAGCAGACAGCGCAGCCTCCCCTCCCCCCCGCCGCCCAAACTCCCGTCTCGCCAGCGGGGAAGGGAAGCGAAAGTCGTTCGGGTCCTAACGAGGCCCAATTAAAAGAGGGAGAAGAGTCCTAATAAGGTGGAGAAATGGACGTCCCGTCCGCCGCCGGCGAGCTGGACTGAGCGGACTCACCGTCGGCTGCGCGCCTTCCCTTCCTTGCCCTTCCCGGGCTCCTCCTGGCGGCCGCCGCCCTCGCGCCTGCCCCGGGGGATCCGCCCGCGCCCCGCTCGGCTCTCTCCGCCTCAGGCCGGTTTCGCAAGATGGCGGCACTTCCGGGAAAGACCATCCCAGGGCAGGAGGCGCACCAACGAGATAAAGGCGCGCGAGAGAACGAGCGGACTCGTCCCCGCGCGCGCACCCCTCCGTCCGCGAATGAGCACGCTCGCTGCTCTCCCCCGCCCACCCGCGCGACAGTTGTAGCCGCGTCCGGACGCGCTGCCGAGATGCCTGCGGCCCGGCCCCCTCTCCGCCGAGCGCAATGAGCTGCCCTAACGGCCCTCCCCGCCCCGAAGAGGTCGGCGGCCTGGCGATGGTGCTGAGCGCGCTGGGTCCCGGAGCCGCGCGGGTCCTGTTCTACCCGACCTTGCTGTACACGCTGGTGCGGGAGTGGCTGCCCGGCTCGCAGCGGCCCTGGTTCAGCCGCGTCGACCGCTCCGTGCTGCTGGGGGCGCTGCCTCTGCGGGGACGCAGCCGCCAGGTAACGGGAGGGTTAGGAGCAGGCGTCTCGCCCGCGGGTGCTCTTTCAGCTGCTGGCTGGAGCTGTGGCTCAGCGCGAGGCGCCGTTTCCTCGCCTTCTTCCCAAGGCTTTGGCTCTGCGGGTCACTCGGCTGGGGAGCAGCGAGGTACCTCGGAATAGCTCCCACGGCGCACGAGGTTTCTGCTTCTTTAGCTGCATCCTTCCCTTTAGAAACTCAGGTGTAGCCCTGCGCCCACTGCTATGTTGAACTCGGCGCGGGCTTACTCCCGAGTAGGCACGTGCACTGTTGCGCTGGACACGCTCGGTAGATACTATGGGTAAGCCTTTACCTCTTTGATTTCTGCTGTTGAAAGATACCAAGGTATCTGCCAGCAAAAGTGTTCAAGACCCCATCAACAAGAGGGTAGCCGGTGTAGGATTGTCAACATGGAAGAAGATGGAGGCTGAAATCTGTCAGAAACTCAAAGTTTGCAAGCACATCGTGATTCGAACCCAGCAAACAGCTGGGGCTATTCTTTAGGGGGCACAGGGGCTACAAGGTATCCTGGCTTCTGTTGTTTCATGTGAAGGGCTGAGCAGTGAGCCCTGGAAACGTTCCTGAGCAAGCCTTTCTCCAACTTTGGTTCAACTCAAGCGCAGGCAGCTGTCCCTCTTGGGTCTAAGGCCCACTGCAGTGGAGCACTGAGCAGAAGGAATAAATTATCTCTTGCCACTAATGGTACAAATCAATTTGTAACCTGCAATGGTAGATTTATAAATCAGGTTTATAGACTGTTCTGTGGTGGTTCTGCTCCAGCTTGCATGATGGATCTCAGAGAATAGCATTGAGGGACTTCGCTGGTGAAGAACACCTAGTCAACTTTCCTGGACTCTGGACAATGTAGTTTGGCCACTGTGACATGTGCACTGGTAACCTCATGTTTAGACTACTATAATGCACTGTGAACTTTTCTGACAGCTGCTCTGGAAGCTGCAGCTGGTCTAGAATGCTGAGGTCCAGGTGGCAAGTAGTGTCCCATTATTGGATATACACCTCAACTGTGAAGGGATCTACACTTACTGCCTATTGGCCACCAAGCCAGTTTTTAGTTCTTTGATTGATTGATGTAAAGGACACGACTAAACAACAACCAAGTCCTAAACAACCCTGAACCAGGTTACCTGATTGACCTCTGCTCCATTGCCAGGTAAAAGCATTAAGATCCCAGTTAGTCCTGCCACAACCTGATGATTGTTGGCTTGTGATAATGCAGAGATGGACTTTTTAACTGCTGGTATCAGTGCTGAGGCATGTATACCTTGCAGAAACACAAGAGGCCCCCCCATCTGTATTGACATTCTACTTGCTTTAGAAGATACATGTTTTAATTGCTGTGCTGTTTGAATGGAATTGTTTGATTGCATATTTCAATCATCGTGGATGATTATATTTTATTGCTTTATGGGATTGTTTTGCTGTGTATTTTAACAATGTTGTACAATTGGTTTTTATGTTGTGTAAACTGTAAACTACTCAGAGGGACGCAGGTGGCGCTGTGGGTTAAAGCCTCAGCACCTAGGACTTGCCGATCGAAAGGTCGGCGGTTCGAATCCCTGCAGCGGGGTGCGCTCCCGCTGCTCGGTCCCAGCGCCTGCCAACCTAGCAGTTCGAAAGCACCTCCGGGTGCAAGTAGATAAATAGGGACCGCTTACCAGCGGGAAGGTAAACGGCGTTCCGTGTGCGGCTCTGGCTCGCCAGAGCAGCGATGTCACGCTGGCCACGTGACCCGGAAGTGTCTCCGGACAGCGCTGGCCCCTGGCCTCTTGAGTGAGATGGGCGCACAACCCCAGAGTCTGTCAAGACTGGCCCGTATGGGCAGGGGTACCTTTACCTTTACCTTTAAACTACTCAGAAGCCATCTTGGCATTAAGCAGTATATAAATTTAATAATAATAATAATAATAATAATAATAATAATAGTAATAGTAATAATAATAATAGACTGCTATTCATTGTATGGTAATCACACAGCAGTTTCCAGAATAAATGTATAAAACATTATATAGAAGAAAACTGAACAATAGTGAACAAAATAAAATATGCAAAAATTATAGCTAAAATGGCAGCAGAACATATTGACAAAACTAAAGCATAAATTAAAATCAGAACAACAATTTAGATTCCACCAAAAGTGGTTAAAAAAGGGAGTGGGTACCTGCTTCTATGGCCTTCGGTCTGGAAGCTTCTGTTTATGGCACATATTGAGTAAGAACCATTAGGAGAGGATGGGCTAGATACTGAAATATATTGAGACCTGGACTTAGTTGTCTGTTCTTCCTGCAGTTGGTAGAGGAGCAGAATGTCCGAGGAGTGGTCACCATGAACGAAGAGTACGAGACTCGCTTCCTGTGTTATTCCTCTGAGGTGAGTCCCCCCACAAGCTCCATTGTGTCCAAGAAAAGAGGGGATCCAACTGACAAGCTCCCTCAGAAGGGAATATTTAAACATCAGTATAGAATGCTGTCTGAGGGGGATACAGGACAGCCCACAATCTTACTGAATCAGAACTGCATGTTATGCTACCATATCTGTGCATGTTTACACAGACATTGTTGGCACCCGTCTGTCTTGAGAGACAATGGAGTGCGCCTCTGGGGGTGAAGGCAAACTGCTGCATTAGCACCAAACTGCCCTCCCATGGTGTGCCTCAGGCCATGTTTTCACTGAAACGTCTTGACTTGGGCTGCAATTATGTGCATGTTTACTTGGTGGAAAGGCATGTTGAACATAATTGTTCATACTTCTGAATAAATGCAGAGACCAATGGGAATTATACTCAGATAAATTTCCCCCTTTCCCCACTTAGTTACCCTCACTGTACTGCTAACCTAATTTTACCGTTTTGTCTCCCACATTATTTTCATAGCCCCATTTTTCAGTCTTCCTTTCAGCTTTCCTTGATAACTTTTAACGGTGCAATTGTATGTATGTCTATTCAGAAGTAAGTCCCATTGAGTTAAATAGGGTTCAGAAGATAACTGCAGCCCAAATTAGCAACTTTTTCTTGTGGCATCTTTCCCTTGACTTTCATTGTGCCCAATGAAAAGGTGACAGTGGTCATTGCCTCTCTTTTCCAAATGGATGATTCTGTGTTTTCTGGGTTAATTGCAGGAATGGGCGGAAATGGGTGTAGAACAGTTGCGCCTTAGTACTGTTGATTTGACTGGCGTCCCATCATTGGAAAACCTGCATAAAGGTGTTGAGTTTGTGATGAAGCATCGTGCATCAGGGAACTCAGTATACGTGCACTGCAAAGCTGGCCGCTTTCGCAGTGCCACTATGGTTGCTGCATATTTAATTCAGGTAAGAAAGCTTCCAACACACTGAGAAAGTGGTAATGGATCAATTGTACACAAACTGCTTCTGTTAAACAAGAATAAGAGAAGCGGAACTCTTCCCAGGACTGCTACTCTGCTTCCAACGTGGTCTTAATTTATTGGCTTTAATTAGGGTATAGCACTTCATTTAGTACTCATTGAGAAAATGAGTATGTATGACTGTCAGCTTCCTTGTGACAGGGATGGACTTGGGAGTCATTTCCACTTCTGTATTAAAGTTGGCAGTATGAATGAAAAATGTTTGCACTTTCAAGCCCCTTGTTGCCTGGAAAGTGGGGAGAAAATGTGTAGGATATTAGATAGACGACTATTAGTGCATTTTTTCCTTACCAGTTGTACATCATTTAGTTTTGAAAATAAGAACTTTGTCTAGGCTTGTATACATTCATCATGCTGGGATACTAGGATAGTGTTAAGAGCATATAGCCCAAATATAATCAATTATGCTTTGAGATTGAATGGAAAGCAATGCAGAAGCCATTCTTCCTCCAGCAGGAGAAAAAAAGAGATGGTTAAGTATAACAGTTGTTGAGTAATCTGCTAGAATCAGACAAGGCAGATTTTAGCCAACAGACTCACAAATGACAACAAATATTTGGGATTCTTTTAAGTGTGAGGGTATTGTTTTTGAACAATTCTCAATATCTGTTTTTCCATTCCATTGCTTAAGCTAGTTAGTTCCCCGCTTAGATAGTTTTTCATTTGGATTTTCTGCCTTTGCAGCTCCACCACTGTACCCCTCAACAAGCAATAGCCACAATTCTTAAGATACGTCCTCATATAATCATACGTGAAAAGCAAATGAAGCTGCTGGAGGACTTTCATGCGTGTGTAACTGCTGGAACTCCTGCACAGCAAGAGCCACCAAAGATTCAGCAAGGAAAGAACAAGCCAACACACAACGTGCAGAACCGTCCACTGAAAACATCTGGTTCCTAACATATTGTTTAGGGGTAGACTGTTGTCTCAGCTACCACAAAGTTTTTTGAAGCATGAGAGCAAAGGAGATCTGGTAGCTTCCAGCTTTATCACTGCTAGTTGAACATGGTTTGCCTCTACTGCTGGTCTCTATTATTACTTATCTCAGTGCACCAGCATGGGACCACTGTCAGCGCTGCTCCCTCTCAAATACAAGCAATTATAAACAAGTTGTGTTGTTCCGGAAGGCCTTTATTGAGACTTGCACCCCAAGGATCTTACAGTATCAACAAATAGGTTTGACATGATTCTCCTCTTTTAACATGTTCTTTCCCCCCCGTATGTCACAGAATGAGCCCTCTAAATGAGGGTAAGGGTCCAAGCTTTCTGTTTTTTGCCAGGTAGTAACACAGTCGGGGATAGCTGCCTCCTTTATTCCTAGTTCAATCATATCCAATGTTACTTTCAGTACCTCTTGCTAGATTTGTCCTTCGTAGCCCTGATAAAGGAGGGAGCCTTCGCTTTTATCTGCTAGCTGCAGCTCTAAGGGATGTTTTGTACCTTGACAGATTGCTGCAGTAGATAGCCTGCAACGTAAGACAGTACAAATACTTCATCTATTTTGCATAGGGCTTGTTGGTAAAGGGCTTAGGCCCAAGAAGCCTCTTAGCTGTGGGGTTCTGAGACACAAGAAGCTGACCAGCAGGGGACCACAGTGACAGCAGTAACCCAGACAGAATGCGGATGCCGCCTATGTGTGGCTACAATGCTGCTGCTTGTGAGCAGGCGTTGGAAGGTGGGGCAGGGAACTCTCTAAAGTATTGTGATCTTTCTCAAGGAGCTGGAGCTATGGGGTCTATACATCTCTGAGCTGTTTAAAGGAATGTCTTCGTTGTTCTGGCACTGAACCTTACTTCCTTCATGCCAACACAAACTGCAAATTCGTGAGTAGCACCTTGAGGCCACTGGTGACAGTCACCACTGAAGTGGCTGGATTGAGTTTGAAGGTGTTGGCATCTCCCTTTTTGTAACGATCCCGGAAGATGTAGATGTTGCCATTACAACTAGCAATTTTCCAGAGAGATGGTACTGAGCTCCAGGCATCTGGCAAGCAGAGCCGCGTGAAGCTATCCAACAGAGGGTTATAGCACAGCAGCGAATCCCCCTCTGCTACAATGAACACCAGGTCCTTGTGCACAGCAGCATGCATGCGGCCTGCAAAGGGTAACACGTAAGGCTTTACATGACACTTCTCTGTATTGGTATCGTAACACTGGATAAGCCGAGAGGGCTTGGTAAAGAAATCCAGGTCATTCTCCTCCCCGCCTAACAAATAAATGACACCATTGAGATTTACACCTGTAGCCCCAGACACTGCAACTTCCAGCTGGCTAGTCTCTGTCCATACATTGTCTCTTACTCTGTAGTATATGATGGCATTTGAGAGGATGTCCTGCAGTGTCTTGCCCCCCAGTGAATAGATCGCATCCTTGCTGGGCACAGAAACCAGAGTGTGTTGTAGCCTGTCGCGGGGCAGGGGGGCACACCATTCCCAGTCTATCGTGGTGTTGTTGCATTTCCACATGCGCCGTGGAATGGATCCTCCAACAACATAGAGGTCACTACCATGCTTGCAAGCTGCAGTGATTTGGTGACACAAACTGTTCTGACCACTAACACTGATGGAGTCGTCATCTGCACAATGCAGTGAGACAGCAAGGGAATGTGTACGGGATGACTCCTTTCCAATCAGGTAGATATGAACGTTCTCTCCAATTTCCTAAACAATTAAAAAAAAATTCATTAAAGTTGTGCATAGGTATGCATGCAGAAATTCAGTCAAGAGGAGGCCAATGATAAGTGCAAAGAAATACTTACAGCAAATTAGCTTGGGGTTTCACAGCTCAAATTACTAGTAAGCTATTCCACAATTGCCACAATGTATTAGGCCACTGATAGCTGACATGCTGGGATTGAAGTCTTTTGTGACTCTTATTTTTTTCCATTTCATTTTATAACCATAATGTACATAGCTTTCCAGGCCAATGCTTGGCATGCAGAAAGCTTCTGGTTCAATCCCTAACATCCACAAGTAGAGCTGGAAATTGACTTTTGTCTGAAATTTTTGAGACTTGCTGTCAATCATTACAGGCAACTACCTATATTATGAGCAAGATGAAACCTAGATAAATAGTTAAGAAACGCATGTTCAGTTACTGAATTATGTAGCTAGCAAGTTTAAACTAGCATTTCAGTTGAGTATTTTCCAGCAGCTGAGAAGGGAATCCATATACAGGTAATCTCTTTGTGTCCTTAGCCAACTTCCAAGGTGAGCAGGTTATAAACATTTCCACCCACAACCATGATCTAAAGGGTTATTTGAAGGGTGTGTGCAGAGGGGGTGAAATTGTTGTTTGTGTCTCCCTTCTGGGCCAGCATGGCTTGGTTTTCCAATCTGATGGGAATGGGATCCTTTTGGTAGAGAGAAGAGAGATCCCAGGGACACTTTCTCCACCCAGACCTTGTACCTTCCTGTTTAACAACTGAAAGAGGAGGGGTCTAGAACATAAAGGCTCTGACCACAGAGCAGTCATTACCTTTCTAAACTAATATAAAACTCGTGCACATTGCACCTATAAGAAAATCTGGAAGGCCTTTGTGAGGTGGTGCAGGAAAAGATGAGGACACATTGCATGCAAACATCAAAGTGGGTGTTCACTTTCCTTCAGGATGGTCTGGATTGGGGCTTGACACCAAAAAGGCGAGTGGCAGCTCTCCTGTCTCAGGGAGGCAAGGATTGCATATCCTCACATCCTTGTATTATAAGGAGTTACTTGAAACTTCCCCTGGTATATCGTTTTTCTACCTGGGACTAAACTCGCAAAATCACATTTCAAGTTTTATAACTGTAACCTTAGAAGTGTCTGAGCCATAAGGTAGTTTTCTTGGTAGTTAATTGCCTCTGCTGTAAGGATTTCAGAGCAGAGAGCCCTGTCATCTTGGAAAGAACTCTATCTTCCACTCAGATTCAATGGCCTTCACCCTACATTCATCCCTAAAAGAAATTCTATTTTTCACAGGGCTCAGGAAGTTAATCACCATCATTTTTGGCTAGGTTCTAAGGAAAAGGAGCATCACTAGATGTTCATAGGCTGGTGTGAATTTACCTGGGATGAGCAAAGGAGTTGAGACAGTCTGATTCTGTTTTAGCCAAGCACTTTGCAAGAAATAAATGTCTCCTCAACTACTCTGTTTTGATGGATATGGACATGCATAGCTAAGTGCTATGTAGCTTCTGGATCACGCTACCAGGAGTGCTTTGACTGCTGCCTTTAGCACTAATGTCCCTTGAGTTGACATCTGCAGGGCAGCAATGACCACCTGTTTTCACATTATTGAAGCGCTACAGGAGGAATACGTCTGATTCTGCTATGTTGTCTTTTGGCAGGAGGTGCTTTGGCAAGTGGTGCCAAGGTAGGAGGTCCCTGCAGTGGCCTCCTGGCTACTGCTGTTTTATATCCCAACCACAGATCCCGTCCTCCACTGCAGGAAAACAGAACACTGGACTTACAGTGATAAGTTCATTTTCTGAACCACCACAGTAGTGTATCCATGGTTGGGTGAAATGAGGTTATGATAGTGCAGTTGTTAACTTTCTGCAATTCTAATCTTCTGTTTCATGGGGTATTTTGTTTTCCTTCTTGGGTTTTCCATGCTTTTTTTTTTTTGTTACAGCTAGCTGTTGTACATTCTGGAACTGAAAGGGCAGGGCTGATTCTGCCTAGTGGATCGAGTAGGAGAAGCAACCCACCAGTGGATCCTCCTCCACCCCCTGTTGAAAATGAACTTACAATTATCACATCAGACCGATTGCCACTGCTTACATCACTCTAGTGTCAAGGGCAGCCCACGTTTCGAACTATGGAAACCTTTCTACACCGATTACAGTTAAGGGAGGCAGGCTGAAACACTGAGTAGACTGCTTTGTCGTGTACCTTTAAACTTGATCGCAGAATGTCTGAGAAACCTGCACGCTCTTCTTTATTGAAGCCAATCCAGGTTTCTATGGCAGCTGCTGCATTCTGTGAACATGGAACCCCATCTGTATGGTTGCAGGAAAAAAAAACATGTTTAAAGTATAAAATTTTCATCGCATGGGCATAGCAAGTACAGTATTCCCTTTCCCCCCAACACATACCAGGTTTAGCTGGTATAAACAAGAGCAGGCGCCCGTGCATGTTAGCATTCCTATTCTACAGAAGCAGCAAAAATATTTCCTGCCCAAGGCTATCGACTTAATGAATTTGTTATCTGGTAACCATAGCCTCAAGATTATTAACAGGACCAGACTACATTCTCTGCTTGCCACAGTTAAATAGCTAGGCCTTAATTTTGTCCTGCTTAATTTTTGATTTTTTAAAAAAACATTTTCTTGTCATGTTTCACAAAGAAAAACATTTAAGAAGTGATGCTGCAACAGACATGAATTTTGTTGTCATTTTAGAAAAGCTATTCACTAGAACATTTAGTATAATTTTGGGTGATGTTATTGTGTACAAAGAAACTTTTAACCATGTTACAAATCCTGACATGTTTTAAGCTACTGCATTGCTCAGGGATACTGGAAATAATTTTAAATATTCAGTGCTTTCAGTACAATGATGTAAGTCCAGTCAAATACAGTTCCACTGCCTGATTCAATTAAGTACTTCGCTTCCTGCTCTTCAGGATAGCAGGCCTTTGCTTCCATGGGAAAGCTGGTTCTTGGTTAATCCCATTACTAGTAATAAGATCAGTGGCTGTAGAAACCAGCAGAAGTTAATAGGGATTTCAGTTGAAAAAGTGGGTCAGTAGGCCAAACAACAGATAAATCTTAAACTTTATTCAGTATTAATGCTGGCCATTAAGCTTGCTTTTTTCTGAGTTTCCTCTAGCTCTGAGTTCTGGCATTAGCTGTTGCTTAAAGGGAAACTACATACATCATGCACCATCCTGGGCTTTTTTGGGAGGAAGGATGGGATATAAATTGAATAAATAAATATTTAAGACTAAGCAATGTATTGTCTCAGTTCAAATTTTTAATAAACTTTGTAATATAACTATCATGTTACAAATCATAACTAATGATGACCCTTGTAACGGAGTATGTAACTAGAGTACATAACTGCATAGAATATTTGAGTTGTGTGCCAAGAGGTCTTCAGTCTCTAAATCAATTTCAATCTAGTACGTAATTATTCAGGACGTAAGGTCCAATCCCTTTCTAGATTCTTCAGCACACTGTTCCTCCACCCTCTGACATAACAAATTCCAAATAAAGTAAACCCAAACAAACTGCAAAAGTAGATATGCAGGTAGAATGCCAGCAGAGGTGGGGGGTGGGTGCTTTCCAGTGTATTACACAATTTGTCACGTGCACCATCTATGTCGTTGTTTAGTCGTGTCTGACTCTTCGTGACCCCATGGACCAAAGCACACCAGCCACCTATGTCATGGGTAGGCAAACTAAGGCCCGGGGGCCAGATCCGGCCCAATCGCCTAAATCTGGCCCACAGACAGTCCGGGAATCAGCGTGTATTTACATGAGTAGAATGTGTCCTTTTATTTAAAATGCATCTCTGGGTTATTTGTGGGGCATAGGAATTTGTTCATCCCCCCCCCGCAAAAAAATATAGTCCGCCCCCCCCACAAGGTCTGAGGGACAGCGGACCGGCCCTCTGCTGAAAAAGTTTGCTGACCCCTGTATGTGGTGTAAAAAATTGGGTTTGTCCTTGATGCAATGAGCTCCCAGCTCTCAGGGAACAGATTCATTCCCTTGAGGCCAAAGTGGCTGACCAAGAGAGGCTGAGAAAGGAAGAGAGTTTGGTGGACAAGGCCTTCAGGAAGGGTGATAGCTCTTGTCACGCTCCAAGGATGATGGTTGCTGTCATGGAAAGGAGGATGCTACTCCTTGGGAGTTGTTTAAAATCACAATATTAGATGCTCAGATTAAGAAAGGTCCCACCAGAGCCAAGAGGATGCCCACTTGGTTAACACACAAGTGTTATGAAATGGAAGCCTTGTTCAAATTAGGAGAGCACAAAGGGAACACAAACTTTGGCAAAAGAAATCCAAGTGGATGAAAAGTGATGTAAAAAATTGAGTAGCACATTGCTAAAAACAAAGACCAACAGCAAGAGGTTCTGTAACTACATTAATAGCAGAAAACCAGATAGGAGGTGGCTGGACCTTTAGCTGATGAAGACAGCCAGAAGTGGTTGCCATAGGAAACCAGATATTTATCCTAACTATTGGTGAATCTGGGGATTTCCCTTTCAATGCTAATTCTACCAGAGCTGCAGTCAACAAATTTCATATTTATTCAATTCCTCACAAAACTGACATATGATTTATCTTCTTGCATGACCACCCAGAGCTGCATACAATTCGCCCTTCCCTCAGTATTAGCCAAACGTATTAGGTGATGTTGGCTACCCCTGACATGTTTCCACAGGCCTGGCTAAACATATAGGGCAGGATGCGAGTAACTTGTTTTGTCAGTGCTAGGAATTCCACTTGTGCAATGGAACTTCCACTGTGTGCCCCCTGAATCTGTACTGGGTTTTTCTCTAGCCCTCTGCAGCTGATTTGGGGAGGGTGCAGGGTGCGCATGGGTGAGAGGAGAATTCTGTTGCACAAGCAGAAATTCTTGCACTGACTGAACAAGTTCATTGCATTCTGTCCACAGATGCTTCCTATAGAACAATTTTGCGATAGTAAAAATAAAGAGCAGAAGAAAAGGGGTACACCCTTACTACATAAGAGCTGTGTATTAGATGCATGAAGTGAAATATTTTTATAACATTAGTAACAAAAAAGGTATTTGTGGTTATCAGGGTTGAACTATGTTAAACTCAAATGTGAAACACATTAAACTTAAGAATTTGAGATTTAACAGTATACTGTATAGCATTACTGAAGAACACATGGCTACTGTAAAATCTATTATTTTGACAAAATGTAATATATTGCCTGACTGTAGCAAAACCTCTTAAGCAGCTAGAAAACAAAACACTTTGAACTACATTTTACAGCTTATCAAAACATACTCCTAGGTAACATGAATCAAGATGTAGATGGTTCTTTCAACAGCAAGCAAAATGGATTTCTGCTATTCCTAGAGATAGCGGACTAAAAAAAGAGCTCCCTCAAGAGAGGATAACAGAGCAGAGCTCTAAGGGTCCGTTTCATGTTCTCCACAGCAGAAAAGCACACAACCACCAAGCAGAATTGCTAGGTCTTAATCCAGAGATTGAGGGGAAGGGGTAATTAGAGCTGTGGGTTATAAACAGCTTTCATAACCTCGGTGCTATGGTGTTTCTGAAGGTGTAAATGATAGGCAAGACATAGCAAGCAATCTTGCATTCTGGGCCTAGTGGCTTCACAGCAAGATGCTTGCTTGGCTTTGGTGATTATGGATTTGCCCTGCTTGAACCAACAGAAGTCAGTGTCTAGAGCAGTGTTTCCCAACCTTGTGCCTCCAGATGTTTTTGGCCTACAACTCCCATCATCCCTAGCTAGCAAGACCAGTGGTCAGGGATGATGGGAGTTGTAGGCCAAAAACATCTGGAGGCACAAGGTTGGGAAACACTGGTCTAGAGCTCTGCTAACCCCCACAGGCAGATAACCCATAAACTACAACAAAGCCCAACAAAAAGCAATAAAGCAATTAAAGAGCAGCAATAATATATATATGAGACAGAAAGATTACATACCAGTAGTATAGTATAGTCCAGCTACTATAGGCCAAAAGCCTTTTTAAATGGAAAGAGCTTTGCAGTGCAGCAGATGGTCAAGGAGAGGACAATATCAACACCCTTAGGTAGGGAGTTCCAACAAAAAACCTTCCTCTTCATTCCAACCAAATGAATGTAGAACCAACAAAAGGCCGCTGCAGAGCATTTGAATGCATGGGTAAGCTAATACAGGAGGAATTTATCCTGTTCCCAAAACCATTTAGGGTTTTAAGATCATAACTAGTGGTTCTACTTTGGTGGATACCGCCCCCTAGTTCTAGGTTGGATATAATACTATTATGTAGTTGAAGCTTCAATTTACTAGCTGCCATCCAGCCCATTTCTATTAATGATTTCCATTTCTATTAAAACTGCTAGTTTCCCTGGAATGTGATGAATGAGTAGGATGTAATCTGCACACTGATTGCATAGACCTCCAAATCTCCCTATCACCACTCCTAGTGGTTTCATGTAGATACTAAACATGGGTATAGAAACGTTTAAAACAAATTACAATTGGGGAAGGGGGGACAGAACAGAGCCCAGTGGAACTTCATAAGCTAAAGAGATGAGAAGGAGGCCCCCAGTACCACCTTAAAAAACTGTTACTCCAGGAAAGACTGGAATTTGTTTTAAAAGTGCTTCCAAGTCTCATCTTCACTAAATAACCTGAAATATCTGAAATACCACAAGTTATTGTACCAAAAGCCTGAGAGGTGCAGCAGATCCAACAGGAAGATGCTCCTCCTGTCCACTTTAGAGCCATGTACCAGGGCAATCAAAGGCATAGGATTCAAAACTAGGTCTGAAACTGAAATGCTGTGGTACTAATCCATATCTCTCAGAAAGGCCTTAGTAACCACAGGTCTCAGTAACCATTCTACCTACCTGAGACAATATCTGTCAGGAGACGGAGAGGAAGGTGCAGAAACTCCTCAGTTTCTTGAAGTTGTGATAAGTATGACTTGGCACAGTGCTTGGCAGCCGTATAGAGCTCCACATCACTGTGCTGATCAGCCAACCACATAATTTGCAAACAGTTTTTCACTTGCACTGTTCGAGCCAAGAAACGGGAGCATTCCTCAAAGAGGGCGGTTAGTTGGTACATATCTGCTACTTCGTAAGTCTCCTGCAAATCTTCTGCCCTCAACTTTACAGTTCCATAATAAATGTAGTCCACAAGGAGCTGAAAGACACTCTCACTAACATCTTGTAACTCAATCACCCGGTTATGTGCCTCCTTCAGATTGGAAGTGAACATAGAACGAAAGAAACAGCTCTGAGCTGAGAGAACTAGCCGGTGCAGTTGGAATTCTTTGCCTTCTACAGAGATGGTGACATCTGCAAAGAGCTCATCCTCTAAGCACAACTTCATAATTCCTTGGGCCACACGGCCTGAATGAGAACGGTCAGTGAAAGTGTAATTTACAAAGTAGTTCTCAGTTAAGGAATTTCCAGTTTCCTCTGTTGAGGAACCTCCAGTCTCCTCCAGTGAGTCCATGTTGCCGCTTAGATCTGACCTCCAGTAATCTGAAATACAGCAGACATTGGAGATTCTTTTATCACAGACTTGTGCTGTACTGTATCTCAACTAAAGCAAACAAATCTAAAAAAAGGAAAAGAAAAAGAAATGCTACAGGTAAGGAACACATGTCCTATCATGTAGAAATAGCAGCCAAAAGATTGTGTGCACCAAAAGTTACTTCCTTGTGTACCAGTGTTTTGTATCCAAGTAACACCATATGTAGTATGTGACATAGAACTCAAAAGTTAGACCAATCCTTAAATGGTGGGTAATCACAGATTACAAGACTTCATAGAGTATGAGGAACATAATATACCCCAGTATGAGTCAATGGAACTTGGTTAACCTGAAGAGAAGTACTCTTAACAAGGGTTCCTTGTGCCCATGAACTGCAGGAAGTTTATGTTGTTTTTAAAACTATCCCCAAAATACTGTACAGATATCACCAGAACACTAAAAAGCTCCAGAGCCTTTTGTGCTCTGCCTACAGGGTGAGTGCATTACAACCGCAATATATGAAGAATGACAAATGTGCATTTTGAAAGACGTATACAAGTTGTACACTGACATCGGGAAGTTTGTGTTTGACAGCCGTGCATACACCATCTTTAAAATGGTACGTTTGATTTCTACAGTGCACGAAGAGGCCCTAAAGACCACAGAGGCTGATGGAAGGGGAAAGCTGACCATTGGGCGGATCAAAAGCAAGGCAGTGCAATTCTTCGTGAGGCTACTCAGAAGTGAGACCCCTAGAGTTCAATGAGATCTAGACCAAACAATGTACTCTATAGCAATGCAGCCTCAGTATAAAATTGCCTGCGGTTGTTTCGGCATCTGCTTTAAAGCAGCTAGGGCTCAATGAGCTGCCAGGGACGGTATCTGGAAACAGGTCTCTCGATGCTTTTGGTCACTGAGCGGAGAAGCCCCGTCCCAACATCGTGACGAACAGAACTTGAACAGAGATCCCGGGCGATTTTGCACCGAGTGCGGCGGCGCCGAGCTCCCGAGCGAGCCCAGCCGGGACGCGAAGGGCCTCTCGCCCTCAAGCCGGGCCTGGAGGCGCCTCGTTGGAAGGCGGCTCCGGCGCCGCCCCCTGCCGGCGTCCGGGTGCGCCGCCCCACCCCCTGGCGTACGGCAACCGAACCTTCCCGCCCCCGCAACGGGCAGGGCTGAGCCCCGAGGAGAGAAGCGCCCCGGCCTCGGCGGGCGGCCGCTCTTACTTGAGGCGCCTCCCTTCATTCCGCCGGCTCGGAACTTCGCACCGGGAATGGCTCAGGGGGACACCAGAAGGGGCTGCACTTCCCGACGCCGCTCTTTTAAGCGCTCCCGGAAGCTGGCCGATCACCCGATCCGCCCGCGCGCCTCTGATTTCCGGATCATTTCGTCCCGCCCCGCTCGCGCGGATTGGTTTCCCCGTGGTGGAAGCTTGCGCGAGCGGGACGCAGCGCTTTCTGCTACGTCGGACCAATAGGAGAGAGGGCTCGATGGCGCGCGTGCGCCTTACGAGTCCGCTCGGTGTCCTTGTGAGGCTCCGGCTGCGGACCCTGAGCAGGCAAAGATGTTAGCGGCCGCGCTAGGGCTGGCTCGGGCCGGCCTGAGAGGTGAGCCTGCGACTTGGCGGGGTCTGTTGGGAGAAGGAGACTGAGGGCTTCCAGTCTGGAGGGGCTGTGGCCGTTGCTGGTGAGGCGACGCTGGGGGTTTGTCTGCAGAGGGCATAGCCTTCTTTCCTCCCTCCTTCCTAAAGGTTCCTGGGAGCTGTAGTTCCTTCAGGAGGGGGCCGGGCTCTGCAACGGTGTTCTCAGCTCTCTCACAAAACCACAGTTCCCAGAATGCTCATGAGGGCGCCATGATGGGGAAAGCGATGCTAAACAGTTGGCGTTCTGACCATCGATTCACCGGCTCCTGCTGTCTCCGCCGCCACCGCACACTTTGCTCCTCGAAATCCTGGTTTAGCTTATGCCAAATAAATTGACAAACCACAAAACGAGCGCACGGGTCAATACTTACCGAGCTAGATGGGTCAGTTATCGGTCTTGGCCCGAAGCAGTTCCTTGCTGGGTTTTTAGTTTTAAACTTTTCAACAGCATCTGGAGGGACACTGGTAACTGCAGTTGATCCCTGTTTTTAAAAACAGTTCTCAGTGTGAGTTCACAGTGCAGTCCTTGGTTTTCTACAAGCATAAGGAGAACCCTGCTAGATCAGTCCAAAGCCCCAGCTATAGTTAAGCATTCTGTTCTCACAGTGGTCAGCCAAATGCCTGTAGAAACCCTGCAAGCATTTGACACCACTTGCAGTTCCCAGTAATTAGTGCTCCACTTAAAAAAAAATTCACGGAAGCGATCTATATGAAATCCACATGTGCTGTCATCACACAATAAAATCTATACACAAATGGTTTTTAAACCATTTAAAAATAATTCTTAAGGGTGGTATAAAAATATAAGAAATAAAAATAAAATAAGGTATTTCAATTTATTCTATTTTTACACCACCCTTAATCAAAAGATGAAAAGATTTTACGTATAGATGTTAGTAAAATGTGGAGCAGGCCTGATATAGGTGTTGCTAAGTATTATTTTGGGCCCTGGGTTTGTGTATCCTAGTCAGCAGCTTCCTGCTGAGCAGAACAGTAGACTTCAATCTTTTCAGACCTAGGAACCACTTTTAACCCAAACAGTCATTTGGGGACCCATTTCTTAACCTTTTACTATATATTTGCATGGTGGTAATGCTCCTGTTGCAATAGACTTCAGATTACTCCACCAGTTGAAGACCAGTGCTGTAGATGGTATGTTTCAGCACTCCATTCTAAACTAGATTATCTTGACTGCAGTCCTACTCACAATTGGTCTCCTTAAATACCATTAATTCCATGTTTATTACCACTTGCAGAAATGTATATTAATGTACCATCTTGCTTTTATTATTTCTACATTTTTATGGTATATTTGAAGCTACTTCTTTGTGAAGATCAGTAGATGCTATGGCTGTAAATAATGGCGATTTAACACTTTCCCCACTCTCTTTATAGTTACTGGGCGATCTGCAATGCTGCTGCAAGCCCGGTTTGAAGGGAATACTGCTGTGACTCAACGTAAGTCTGACTTGCTTAGTGTTTGATCAACTTATCCTTTACTTTGCATTACAATAAGTACAGTTTTGTTAAGTGAAAACTATGTACCACCTGATTGTGTTAAAAAGGACATGTGCAAAGAACTTCATCTCATTCATTCTTAAGTTCCTGGTAAACTTAATATTTATAAAAGCTCTCTGATTTCTGAGACAATGTTATCTGTTTTGTGGACACTGAATGCTTACTAGGCTTTATATTACAGTGGTGCCCCGCAAGACGAACGCCTCGCAAAACGAAAAACTCGCAAGATGAAAGAGTTTTCCGTTTTTGAGTCGTTCCGCAAGACGAATTTCCCTATGGGCTTGCTTCACAAGAAGAAAGCCCATAGGGAAATCTCCGGGGACCTCTTTTAAATGCTAGCGGTGAGGAGCAAAGCCTTTCGCCCCCCTCTGGCCTTCAGAAGAGGTCCAGGAAGGCCGGCGGGGGCCGAAAGGCTTTGCTCCCCACCGCCAGCATTTTAAAAGCGGTCCAGGATAGCAGGGAATTGCGCTGCGCTTTCCCGCTATCCCGGACCGCTTTTAAAATGCTAGCCGTCGGGAGCAAAGACGTTGGCCCACCGCCGGCCTTCAGAAGACGTCCAGGACCTCTTCTGAAGGCTGGCGGGGGGCAAAAGTCTTTGCTCTCCCCCGCCTGCCTTCCCGGGACAGCGGAGGCTTCGCTGCCGCCGGCCAGCATTTTAAAATCGCCCCAGGACAGCGGAGGCTTCGCTGCCGCCTGCCAGCATTTTAAAATTGCCCGGGACAGCGGAGAAGTCTCCACTGTCCTGGGGGCTTTTAAAATGCTGGCGGTCGGCAGCAAAGCCCTCCTGTCCCTGGAGCTTGCGGGGCGGGAGGTGGGGAGAAGGGCTTTTCTTCCCACTGCCAGCCTTCAGAACAGCCTTCTGAAGGCTGGTGGTGGGAAGAAAAGCCCTTCTCCCCCCCCCCCCCAGCCTTCAGAAGAGGTCGGGGGACAGACTGTCCCCGGACCTGGTCTGAAGGCGGTTCCCATAGGAACGCATTGATTGATTTTCAATGCATTCCTATGGGAAACCGTGCTTCGCAAGACGAAAAACTCGCAAGAAGAAAAAACTTGCGGAACGAATTAATTTCGTCTTGCGAGGCACCACTGTATCTGTCAGGCATGCACTAATCTGCTATAGACCTTGAATAATTACGTTTCCTATAGTGCTGATTGCCCCCCCCCAAAGAACCCCCCACACAGCAGAAAAGTTAAAGGTACAATAGGTATATCTGACCATGTTGACCAGTGTTGAACTGCTCCCATCCCTGTGGTAGCAGTTGGAATAACATTGAGCTGGCTTGGCTATGAGCTGGTGCTGTTCTTTTTAGAATTCACCACCGGAAACTTTCTTTTCAGCTACTGTTAGACCAAAGGATGAAGTGACACAAAAGCAGCTGTGTGCTTTTGGAGAATATGTGGCTGAAATTCTGCCCAAGTATGTTCAACAAGTCCAGGTGGGTTCCATCAACTGTATCATTCTCTCTTGAAACTGTAATAGGCAGTACTAAGCCTTTTCTGAAAGCTAATGAGTGCTACAAGGAGCTGGAAAGGTATACAATTGTTCCTTGGTCTGCTGTTATGCAGCCTGAACTGCTTACAGTTTTCAACACATCTATATGGAAGCCATTTCATTAGTTTTCATGAGATTTCTATCTAAGTATGTGTGCTTAGAATTTGGATGAAGTTGATCCATACAAAATTTTACTATTTCTCATTTTAACAGGTAACATGTTTCAACGAGCTAGAAATCTTAATTCATCCAGATGGGATCATTCCAGTTTTGACCTTTCTTAAAGATCACACCAATGCCCAGTTCAAAAACTTAGCTGATCTGACGGCAATCGATGTTCCATCTCGACAGAACCGCTTTGAGGTAGGAGCTGCTCTTCAAGCTATGCTACAAAGAAGATTCTAAGGAAGATGCAGTCTTCCAAAAAAATTCACGTGGTTAACAAGAATGTGAGAGGATCCTAGTTTCCCCCCATGTTGGTGCCCCACCCCTCAGTTTTGCTCACTGCCTTGGCTTCATGCTTACTGACTACTAGTATATTACTTCTGGATTACTTTCTCAGTTTTTGTTCTGCTGATCTATGTAGTCGCTGATCTAGAAATGGTGGTTGTGCTTAACAGTGTGATGTTAGTGACATTTGTTTTGGGAGAGAATTCTATTGCTTAAACAGCTAATTGACCTGCTTAGTCATCAAGCATTGTCTTGGGAAGCAGCAGCACCTTTTTCCAGAAGTGGATACTTATAAATATACCTGAAAATATATTAGTTTGACAGAAGGGAAGCTATAATTTGCTTGTGGGACCCTCGTAGTAACAGCAGCTGACAGCTCTGTACAGTCCAGCAGAGTTATAACTTCTTTTTTCTTTGCCTCGACCATGTTAAAATAGTCGCACATATATAAATGTGTTCATAGATTGACCTAAATGTAGCAATTCAAATTCTTCTCTAGCTCAAATTAGTTAAAATTGTGTTTCATCAGTGTAATACAATATCAGACTGAAAAAATGTATTTAAATTTGTATCACATTTCATCTGTGTTGTGGGTTTGTAGTACCTCTGGCCACAGTGCTGTAAACTTTGACAGATGGGCTCTTAAGAAATTTGTAAATCTTGGGTATAAACCAGAGATATATGATCATTATCAGAAGTAGCCATTTCTTCATGTATAGACAAGACCTTTTGTTGCATATGCTGTTAGCTTTAGAAATCATTTCACCATTAAGGAACTTTAAAAAAAAATAAAAATTCCCTGTGTCTATTTTTATGTGGCTGTACTATAATCATACATGCTATCCTTTTTTGTGATGTCGCAATCTGATAATGTGTACTAATACATGACAATGCTGTTTTTTACCTTTTCCTTTTAGATTGTCTATAATCTCTTATCCATAGCCTATAATTCCCGGATTCGTGTGAAAACATATACTGACGAATTGACACCCATTGAATCAGCCGTCCCAGTGCACCAAGCAGCAAACTGGTATGAAAGAGAGGTAAGCTGCAAGGTGGTTGACATTTGATAAGAGGGTACAGATCTGGTATGTTTTCTTGGAAGAAGAGAGAGCCCACTGTTTAATTTGAGTTGAACAAAGTCACTGTGGCCCAGGTTGCCCTAAAGGGCCTGGTGCTGCCCACAGTTTTCTGTGTGCACATTCCTTTTCTGCAAACATCACATTCTGTCCCTTTTGGCTCAATGGCCCTTTAGGTGTTGATCAGTGACCACTCCTTCCCAATGACATGATCTCAATTCTATAGCCCTTAAGGTCCTGGATAACTTCTGTTTGGCATTATTTGGAGAGTGTTTGTTGTCATTTCTGGACAACTGAAACCACTTAGATGTTTTATTACAACCAAGCAGCATATAAATGATGTAAAATAACAGAGTTCAAGCCAGTGATTGATGTATTATTAAATCTTCAGCATTTATACAACTGAATCTCACTTGCTGCCTTGCCAATGAGGTGTCTCAGCCAGCTAGCAATGAGTGCCTGATGCTTTGTATTTGTGAGATAATAAAACTGTTCATATAAATCAGTACAAGCTAGGTTTCAAAACTGCTGTACTTTGTAAAAGGCGAAAAATTTATACAATCTGAGGAGAAGCCAGGGAGAAACTTTGGAATAATGATTTGAAGTTTACTGCATGCTACACACTGAAAGAGAACTATATGAAAATGATCCATAGATGGTATCTAACTCTGTGTAGATTGGCTAAAATGTATAATGTAGAATTGGATTTGTGTTGGAAATGTAAAGAAGTAAAAGGAACTTTCTTTCATATGTGGTGGGCAAGCAAAAATGTAAAAGAATATTGGGAAATCATATGTAATGAGATGAAAAAAATCTTCAAAACAACATTCTGGAAAAAAACCCAGAGGCGTTTTTGTCAGGAATTATTCAGACAGAGGTTCCTAGGAGTCAGAAAAAAATATTCATTTATGCAACAACAGTGGCCTGGATCTTGCTAGCCCAAAAATGGAAAGTGAGGGATGTTCCCAGCAAGGAGGATTGGCAACTTAAGATGTTAGAATATGCAGAGTTAGCGGGTCTAACAAGAAGAATAAATAGAATAAAAAGCACAGGTATTCAAGGAAGGAGGAGTTGAAAATTTTTCTCGGGTATATTGAAAATAATTGTGAACAATTGAAAACACTGGCAGTATTAAAGTAAATTCAACAGTATAATAAATATTGAAGTGATGCAAGATCAGAAAATAGAATTAGATGGATATATCAAAATATGGAGGAATGGTGGGAAAGTTAAATGAACCTTGGAAGGGGAGGGAAGTCAATAAATGTATGGTATAATAAAATATGATTAAATTGTAATGCAATATATATATATATATATATATATATATATATATATATATATAACCAAAATTGATATACTTTGCTGTTTCTTTACTTGATTCCCATATTCATAGGTTTGGGATATGTATGGAGTGTTCTTTGCTAACCACCCTGATCTGAGGCGAATCCTCACAGACTACGGGTTTGAGGGTCATCCCTTCCGGAAGGACTTCCCTCTTTCTGGATATGTGGAGGTATGAGCATTTGGAAAAGCTAGACTCAACTGCAGAATCCTTCCAGGGGCCCAGTATGGCATAGTGGTTCAAGTGTTGGACTAGGACCTGGAAGAGAGAGAGCATGGTTCAAAGCAGCCTGGAAGCTCAAGGAGGTCCTGTAGGCAGCTCTCAGCCTAATTCTCACAGGGTTGTGGCAAGGATATAATAGGGAAGGTGAGAAGCGTGTATGAGCTCTGTTGCTGAAAGGTGGGATATAAATGTAATATTAAATAAACATCAAACCCTATAACTGAGTTGCATTGAAATCTTATTCTGCTATAGAGGCAACAGAGAATGTAAGAAAAGGGCAAGGAAGCTCACCTGTTTGTCCATATCTTCTCTTCTCTGATATTTGTTCATTAGCCTCCTTAGGGCAATGGTTTTGCTGTTGTATGTTGTACTCTTGGTCTGTGAGTTCCTATTTTGCATGGATGAAGTCATGTCCTGGATGTGGGAGGAACTTCATCCTCAGAAGGGACATTGAATCTGCTGTCAGTGCTTTTGATTAGGGAGGGTGGGTGGGTTAACCCTTTCCTGCCTGGTCTCCTGTCCTGTGACCAAAAGTCCATGCATTAAGCACCCTTTGAGACATGCCTTTGATGCTACATAATAAAATGTCCTGAGAATCCTCCACTTTATGACTTTAGGGCCCACAAATCAAAAGGCTGTACTTCCACTTGAGAAGCTTTAGCACAGGCATAGGCAAACTCGGCCCTCCAGATGTTTTGGGACTACAACTCCCATCATCCCTGACCACTGGTCCTGTTAGCTAGGCATGATAGGAGTTGTAGATTTGGAGATACTGCTTTTATCGCCTAACTGGAAAATTTAACTAACTGGAAAATTTACTGTTGATCTATACTAAGCAACCTACAAACGAGGAGGAAGCTTAATTCTAAAATTCCAGATATGTTTTTGTAGTTGACTGCCATCACAATTGCTCATCTTCATGCCTTTTCTCCTCCTTCAGGTCAGGTATGATGATGAGGTGAAGCGAGTGGTGGCAGAGCCTGTGGAGCTGTCTCAGGAGTTCCGCAAATTTGATCTGAACAGTCCCTGGGAGACTTTCCCTGCCTATCGCGAGGCTCCGCAAACCATCAAGATAGAGGCAGGAGAGAAGAAAGGAGATGAGAAATAGCAGCAGGAAGGAAGGAGAGGAAGCCAGAGACATCCTTGTGTCACCACCTTCCTGTTTGATCTAAGTATTTATATATATTAAATATCAATAAAAAAACTTGACATAAGGTTTTTTGTCTGTCTGATATGTGCGGGAAATGCAGCTTTCAGACTGGCTATGAAATATGCATAAGGTGTTATTAATATCCAGAAGATTGGAGCAGGGTTCAAGGTATACAAAGGAGCAGCAGGGAAGAGTACAAAGAACTGGGGAGGTCATGTTTTGTTTTGTTTTTTTGTTTGTTTGTTTTAAAAAGAGCACTAACTATGTGAACAGCAGACTCTTCTTCCCTGGAAAGAAACAAAAACCTCAAGAAAGGAGGAGATATTCCATGCTTTATGACCATCAACTGTTTGCAAGCACAGACCCTCATTTGCCCAGAGACACTGCAGGCACCAAAGTTCCAGCCTTGCTTTTTCACTTTTGGTAAAAGCCTCCATCCTAGAATTATTGAGTACTCTGTGTAGCTGGAAAACTGATTTTTTTTGTTGAAACAAGCAAAACTGGTCTCATCCAACTGCTAGTGCAGCAGACTTCCACGTGCACAATGGAACTTCCCTTCCTCTCCCCTGTGCCCCCCACCCACCCTCAAAATATTCAGAAAAACCCTCAAGCCGATTTTGAGGCTATGGGGGAGCAGAGAGTAAGGAGAAGTCCCACGGAACTCTTCACACAAAGTCTGTTGGATTGTTAGACCTATTTGTGTGTCTTCAAACAAACTGTGGTCTCGCAGCTGCTGTTGGAGGACACTGGCAGCAGTTTCTGTGGGTTATTGGGAAATTCTCTAGGCCATCAAGTTGGATACATTTTATTAATGTATATGCCAATTCACTTGTGACCCCCCCCCCCCTATGCTGCAGTAAATGTGACCGCAAGCATATGGCTTTGTTACTCAATAATGAATGTGGCCATAAAGCAGGCTGCTCCTTAAAATGTGGAACAATATGAGTTGTGGTTTTCTGGTTGTCCCTCTACTGACAATAAACATTGAGACCAAAAATGAGCTAAACACTCCACAGAAGAAAGGCATAGATCGTTGCAGGGCTTAGGACAGGAATGGGGAGGCTGTGGCCTTCTGGATGTTGTTGGACCCCCAATTCTCACCAGCCCCAGCCAACATGGCTAATAGTCAGGGATCATGGGAATTGCGGTCCAGAAACATCAGGAGGCCCACAGATTCCCCATCCTTGAGCATAGGCTGTAACATAGAGGACCGAGTGTGATATAAGAGAAGGGGGAGGATGAGCGGGTGGAGGGCTGCAAACAATAGATTTAATTTGACCTCAGATATATTATATGGAAAGTTTCCTTTCTTGAGGGTTTGAACCCAGAACAATGTTTGGAATCCAGATGTTTTAAGCTTTTGTTCTAGTTAAATTGCATTTGTTTTTAAAAAGCTCCTCTTGCAGCAATATGGGGGATTTCTGAGAGACAACAGAAGTTGTGCCAAAGCTCACTGCAGAGCACATGTGGAGCTAATCAGCTACAGAGTGCTTTCCACTTTGCATTGGAGGGAGTAGGGTGGGCGAATCTTCCCAAACATCTTCCCCTTTTCTAGATAATGGGGAGCATTTGCCATTTTCCTTACAGTGGATTTGTGCCTTTGCAACATTTTGCAGATTGTCAAGAATTACTGGAGTGAACTTAAATGACAAGTCCAGGGCCATTTTTGATGTTTCAGCGAACCTTTGTCAAGAAGACATGTTCTAGAGGTTGCTCACACGCATCTCTAGGTAGTACCCAATTTGGTAAAATTTCCAGATAACTGGCTTAGATGCAATGAATCGAACTTCATGGATTAGTGTGTGCTTAGACCTGTTTTGGATTCCTTATGGAAAGAAGGGTAGTGTTAAGATACTGTTGCACTTTTGTTGTCTCTCTCCCTAATGAGAGGAAGAAGAGATTCAGCCTGTGGAGGCCCCAAACCTGAAAATGATACAGTAGCTGGGAAAGATGAAAAAGAAGAGGATTGTGGGCAACAATACTGTTTTGACTACAGGTGTCTTTACAGGTTTGAAATACACACAACATCAAGGCCCTCTAGATACTGGTGTGTCAATATGGGATTTGGCTTATATTTCAATGCTGCACAATTGGATTACCATTTGCACACTGGCACTACCCTCCCTCTCTTTCCTCTGAATGCTGCCCTATCTGCTTTGGAAGGACCCACATCCCTCTGCAATACATGTTGAGGGTGCATGAGGGGGCTGCATGGGAGAAGAAGGGGGAATTCTGTTGCACATGCAAACATCTGTTGTGCGAACTGAACCACAGCATTGGGTCAAACTTGATAAGCTTTTGATATTGGTACAAGGGGGAAAAACTGGGCAGGTGCAGAAAGTTTCTTACCAGTCCTCTACTCCATGAAATTATTTAAATATATAGAATCCAGCAACCCTTTAAAAACATTGGGATGGTGCTAAAAGAGAGACATTCTATAGCAGGAGATGGGAAACCTGAGGCCCTCTGGTTGTTGGCTCCAGCTCCCATCAGCCCCAGCCCACACGGCCAATGATCAGGGATGATGGGAGATGTAGTCCCAACAACAATTGGAGTGCCATAGCGGATTTGCATGAATATAGGTCATAAATCCTGTTTTTCCTGAAATCCAGGGGGGTGGGAAAGTACTGTGGAAAATTCCTATGAATGGCTGAAACGGATGATAATATCAAACTTCTTAAAACTGGTCCTCCCATGTGGAGACAGCTGGCTGATGGAGACGGATGGGTGTGTGTTGGTTTCTGACAGGTCACTGTACTCCTCTTTCTCCTCCAAGAGCAACGGAGTTGAAGAAATGACATTTCTTTCCTCTCTGCTGAATACTTTCTGGCATAGATTTGCCAGCCCCACCCTCCTGTGGCATGTCAGAATTTCTGTTGGATTTCAGTGCTGGAAAGCAAACTTTGAGGGGGAAAAGAATGACTTGAAGCAAAATGAAACAAGCTGCACTTCCACTGTCCTTCAGGCAGCATCAATGCGCCTTTCTAAGGAGGACTAGTTTATGGCCATGCACGTTTCAAATTGTCAGTATAAATCCTTGGTTATTAAGAGCATGTTCTTTCTTTTCTTAAAAGCTCGCAGCTGGTTGGGGGAAGGGGTAGAAATCATAAAGTCTTAACCTGGCGAGCCAAAAACCAAATAAGGAACAGCCCAATGCTCCAAGTGGAAATAAATGGGACTTGCATTGGCAGAGCATTTGGAGAATCTGGAGCCTGAGCCTTCAAAGTTTTTCTTTTCTTTTTCTTTTGCATTATGATGGAAACTATCTGTTAGGAACTGGGAATTGAACTGGAAGCCCTTCCCTGGGCTGGAACTGGAGAAAGGCCAGCTGTCTCAGCAGCAATTTATTGGACTGTAAAGAGAGGAGAAAGAAACAATACGGCAGTAAACAACTTCAGGTTCACCCAAAGTGTTTTATCTGCAGAAAGGGGTAAGGACTCTTCCTGACATGGCCCAGATGCTGCAGCTGCACTTTGGAACCTGCCTGTGGGCAGCTCTGATGCTCTGTGTGTTTGCAGGATCCCGGAGACAGACAGGTAGGAAGCTCATCCACAACTGGAGAAGGCTGCTCTGCAGTAGGCAGCCAATATATTTCTGTTATTATCAATGCAACCGTTTGGGCTATTTTGTGCATGAGTGCCAGTGGAGGGTTTTCCATGGGCTTCTTGCAGGACTAAGGTTATCTGACCTTAAAACTCAAGAAAGGATTGCTACTGTGCCAAAGAAAGTAAGTCAGGATCTTGCTAGAGTGAGACAGTTAAACAGACACAGATACTTTCTACTGAGTTTTCACACACCCCTTTCACATACTTTCTAAGGAATGCTGTAAATATCAACAACTTTTCCTCTGTTTAATCTCTGAAACAAGCATCTGTTTGTATGGGACACTCATGCAGCTCTTCTCTCTTGGAATTAATAGCATGTTAACATCATCTGGGAATTTTCCAGCAGCCTTCAAACATAGGTAGTAGTTGTGAAGCAGGTGCTTTGTGAGAAAATCTTGACTTTATTAATATTTCTGCAGTGGTTTACTCTGTTGCTGTATTCTGCTTCCAATTGCTGCTCGCACTGTTGCATTCACAAAATGGCAAATGGTTTTGGACTAACAATTCCAGAGAGGGCTAGTTTCTGACCGGTCTACAGTATTTATATACTGAATTTCAGTAGCCGTTTTCTTGATACCTCACTCACAGAAGCAGGAGTTTGAATTTACCGTAGTGATATGATTGCGTTGGTAAGGTAATCAAATGTGAAGTTGCCAGATCCTGGTTAGGAAAGCAGCTCTTGTGCCTTTAAAAAAAGTGGCAGGGTTATTTATTTATTTTTTAATTTATTATACTTCACTACTAGGATTAAGTTAAATGTTAAAGGTTAAGTTACAACAATTTAAAATACAGCTGTCTAAAACAAACCACGTTCACAATAATTGGATGGGTCCCAAAAACATACACCTCGGGTGGCAATGGCCAGGGGAAAAGCAATATTTTTAAAGGTAGCACAAAATAGGGCTTTTCATATCATTTACTGAAGGCATAGGATGCCTGCCACTGCCAACAAAACTTTTTTCTTTTTAAAGGCTTGGAAGTCACTTGGGTGAACTCAACAAAACAGATGTTGAGAACTATACTACCTTCACCATTAGTGTTATTTTAATGGAAGATTTCTGTTCCTGCCTGTCAGTCTCAAAAGACTTCCTGAATTATGTATTATGGAGAAATGAAATGCAGCTGCAATCTGAGCTTTAATCCAAAACTGAAGACAGCTGGCTTTGATCAGGAGACTGCAACCTGGCTAGAGGCATCATCTTTTCTAAGCAAAAGTGCACAGCCTCATTCTCCAAGCAACTTCTGTGAGTTTTTCTCCATGACTCTGGGGAGAATTACTCTAGAAGGGAAAGCTGGAAGCTGTCTATAATAAGGAAAGTTACAGAAACAGCAGATGTTATATTTCTTGCAGGCACCTCCTTAGCTTAATCTAATAATCCCAATGATGAAATTCAGAAAATACATTTCTAGAGCAAGCCTAACCTCTATTTTAGTTCTTATCTTGCCTCTGTGAGTTGAGAACCTTAACTTTTTACATCTGTGCCAAAAATGAAAATATTGTAGATTAGGAGTTCCCACTGGCTTTTTCGTTCCAACAATACACTGAGCCTCTCTGTGCCTTATTCCCAAGGGTACTTGCCTAGTTTATATATATCATTACACTCCACTTTACGTCCCTGGCTTTTTAGAGCCTGTCAACCTCCTTCCATCCCGCCTCATGGCTTTCAGAATTAACCTTTATATCATTGCATTTTGTATGTTTTCCAATTCTAATTACACACATTACAAAATAATTCAAAATTTAAATATAGAAAGGTAGAAAGTTTCTCATTACAAGACTTCAAACACCCCTGCTAGTGATGTTAGTTGCTTACAATAATCTTTCAGATACCGTATAAATTTACTCCAGTCCTTTTGGAATACTTGATCTTGTTGGTTTTGGATTTTTCCTGCCAGCTTTGTGAGTTCTGCAAAGTCCATCATCTTCATCCGCCACTCTTGTTTTGTTGGTACTTTGTTGCATGCATAAACAGTCTTTTATCTTCTCTTAGTATCTCTTCACTCACTATACTCAATAAAAAGGCTTCTGGTTTTTTAACAAAAGTATTTTTAAACAATTTAACTCATTACGGTATATCTCATTTCTCACAAAGCCTTTACCACTTTACAAGTCCACCACATGTGCTAAAAGACACCTTCCTTTTCTTTACATTCCCAGCACTCATTAGTTCCTGTCTTATACATTTTGGCAAGTTTAGCTGGTGTTAAATACCATCTATACATCATTTTCATAACATTTTCTTTAAGTGCGCTGCATGCAGTAAAATTAATACCTTCCGTCCATAACCTTTCCCATGATTCTAATTGAATATTATTTCCAAAATCTTTAGCCCAGTGTATTATCACAGTTTAAACCTCTTCAAGTTTGGTACGCCATTCCAGGATACTTAGCTAGTTTTGGACTCCACAGTATAATGCACTTCAGACCTGCTTCTGTATGCAACTCCACTTGCAAAATATGGCCTGGTGCTGCCTCCCACAGTCCCTAGCAAAGAAATCTGGGAACAGCTGAACTGTTGGGTCTGGGGACTTGTGGCCCTTCAGTCATTGGTGAAATGCAACTCCATCATTCTTGAGCACTCACAATGTTTGCTGCAGCTGATTGAAGTTGTACTTCACCAACATCTGGAGGGCCATGGGGGCCCCACTTCTGGTCTAGTCTATGCGTTGTAACAATGGAGCGCACAAGTCTCTGCCAGGGGAAAATGCAGGATATAAATAAATATATAATAATGCCTAAATATTAAATGCAGAACCAGCCAAGTGATCTTCTTGTATGAAGTGGTATACATTTTTAAAATAATAATAATAAAGATTATTTTATAGTAAGAGGGACGCAGGTGGCGCTGTGAGTTAAAGCCTCAGCACCTAGGACTTGCCGATCGAAAGGTCGGCGGTTCGAATCCCTGCGGCGGGGTGCGCTCCCGCTGCTCGGTCCCAGCGCCTGCCAACCTAGCAGTTCGAAAGCACCTCCGGGTGCAAGTAGATAAATAGGGACCGCTTACCAGCGGGAAGGTAAACGGCGTTTCCGTGTGCGGCTCTGGCTCGCCAGAGCAGCGATGTCACGCTGGCCACGTGACCCGGAAGTGTCTCCGGACAGCGCTGGCCCCTGGCCTCTTGAGTGAGATGGGCGCACAACCCCAGAGTCTGTCAAGACTGGCCCGTACGGGCAGGGGTACCTTTACCTTTTTAAGTGTTATAACTGAGATTTTGACCTCAGGTTAATATTTAACACATATTAAAAGAAATCTCAGAAAATCATGCATATATGTGGTAGATAGGTGAAGAGATGTTGATTTATATACTATTTATTGTTTTCCAGATGAACAAATTGACCTCCAGGATGCTCCAGATACAAATGGGGTTGAGAATGCTGGCATCATACTAGAGGTAATTTAGGCAAAAGCAAATCCAAAAAGAAAAGGATGTGAGGTTCCTTCACCTTTGGCATGCCCTGCCGATATCACTGCAACAGCTCCAACTTCTTGGCCTACAGCTACCCAACCTTTCATTTTGTTGGTGCCAGAAGGAGAAGTGTGATTGGCATTGTGTAGGAACAAGGACACACTTCTGCCCCTTCTTTAGTATTGAGGAATGTGGCTGGGCTAGGTGGGACGATGGTCACTGTGCACCTAGGAGCTTAGGAATCTACCATATATTGAGTTGGCAGCAGCTTTTGAGAGTGACTGGGGAAACCCAGCCAGATGGGCAGGGTATAAATAAAGTATTATTATTATTATTATTATTATTATTATTATTATTATTATTAAGCGTTTCATGCAGGGGACATTCCAAGCTCTACCTGGAGATGCCAGAGATTAAATTTGGGACCTTCTGCCAAGCAGATTCTCTACCACAGCAATTGGCTACTGTTACCAATGCTTGAGGCAAATTTCAAAATTTTTGTATAGGGTATGGTAGCAATGGCCCTCAATAACATTAGTCCTCCAATTTGTTTTCTCTTGGCTCTTCATTTTCGACAGAGATCATTATACTGCACAATGCCCCTTTTACAGCAGCTCCACATTACTACGGATTTCAGGTTAAATCATCAGTTGAAGCTTCAGTGAGGAGAAATGGAACTCCCGAGAAACACTGTTTTCTGCTTATGTAAGCTATGGTCCATAAGATGGCAGCCTTGGGCTACTTCTGCTCATTAGACTGAGCTAGGTGGCTGGGCTATGGGAAGGAGATATGGAAACATTCTGAACTCTGACTGTGCAACAGGCCAGTTGAGTGACAGAGAACACATTCAGTACTGGGCTACCAACATTTGCTGTTTCACCACTTTCTTTAACAGCAGTATTTCTTAAGGTGATAGTCTTCATTCTTCAGAACTGGAACCCACCATTAACCTTCAACAGGGAACCCATGCTTAATATTTATTCTCCCTCTGTATGTGTGAACCTTCCATACCCTTTCCTTTAAAAAAAATAATGTTAAATACACACACCCCATTGCCAACAAAACAGTGGTGATATCAGTGATGCACTCTATTTATTATATTGGAGCACAATTCATTTTGAGGTCTCAAGCAGCTAGATGCAGAGGGGTATCTGAGCAGTAATCTTCGCCTAATGTTCGTGAGCTTTGCTTCTTAGCCTGTATCAGAACTTCCTGCCCTTATTTGTGTTGAAGAGCTAGAATCAGAAATGCAGGAAATAAATCTCCTCTAGGAGCAGGAATGATATGGTACTGGATAGTTCCACAATCCTACCATTGTGAGCAATATTCTCTTGATGATCCCTCACTCCATCTGCCATGCCTAGCAGTTTAAAAGACACCCAAGTTGGACAACATGCCTGTAGATGGGTACAGGCTATATTGGAAAGGAAATTTTGGATAAGGAGTCACAGGGCTAGAATGGAGTTAAAATTAATCTAGCTCTAGGCATGGGGAATTTGTGACCCTCCAGATGTTGTAGGACTTCACTACCTCAATGGTTAGGGATGAAGGGAACTATAGCTCAACAACATCTGGAGGTTGGTTCCCCATCCCTGCATTGGCCCAAAGATAGGACTTCCAAGTGTCCTTTTTATCACCAGTTATTTCTCATGAGCCGATCTAAACTGGATTGTAGATGCCGTGAATAGAGAAGAGTCCACAACAAGCCATTTGAATGGTGTCAGGAATAGTTTAATAACACAACCCAGATGACGCAAGCAAGTAAGTCAAGTCACATGCAACAATAGAAGACAAATTTTATCCTCCTGGCCATTAGCCACTCTGCCCTGAGCAAAAATTAATTCTTTAGCATGATCACTTCTTACCATAGAGAAAAAACTGTCTGCTGATCCTCACAATTCTATTCTTCTTCTTTCAGTTACTTTGGAGAGGAATTGAAATTATGGCCAATGAGACAATCAGGATTGAGGATGAGGAGTTTGCCTCTCTGCGTCCCACCAAGCGATTACTCCGGGTCTTTCAGCATGAGATTCCAAAAAACCCAGACGGGATTGAAGAGTACCTGGACTTCCTCTCACAGTCTGACACCCCTATAACTCCACAGGAATTCAAGAAGCTCATCTTTACCACTGTCTACTGTGCTTACCAAATTCGCTCCATTCAAGGCCTGGAGAAAAACCTCTGGATCAACCTTTTCTCTCAGCTGGTTATTGAAATACTCCGTGATCTCTGCAAACGATTCTGTTCGAAGGAATCTATGGATTCTGTTCAGCTTCTGGCTTCTAGGCCTTGGCCGGAAATGCCTGTCTATATTTCCGCACTGAAGAAATTCTACCAGTCTAGCCTAGCCAGGACCCAAAGAGACTCTCATCCATAAAGGAGAAATCTTGGTCCCTATAAGCCAAATTAATATGCAAATATATATATTTTAGGTTCATTCTCCAGGAATGTGCACAGAAGTGTCACCCTTCCTGTTTTCTTATCTCTGGTGTAGCTGCTGCTTAGCTTTTCACTGGATTTCTATGATTAGCATGTTGCTCAAGGCCTCTTGCCCTGAGCTCTCTATAGGACATGCAGTTCAGATGGCACTTTGCTGTTGATTGGAATTGGGTTACTGAGGAAAAATGGAGTTACATGTCCCTGCTCTTGGCATTTTTATGTGTTACATTGCAATTTTGTGTGTAGCGAAAATTACAAGAAACCAGATCCATGTTAAACACTAGGGAGATCTTACGAATTGTAAGAACTGTTTACCAACAGAACATGTATCTTCTTAGAAGGGAGCTTTTACGAAATTATGGACAAGCATCAGTTCAGGAGGCTTTATGTCAGAAAGAAAGTGAGGAGACTGAAGGCCCAATGGGGCAGTCCTTCCAGCTTAGTGTTTCTTCTTGTATAACATAATATTCTTCAGGTACAGTGTACAATTTGCCCTAAAAGCCACTGTGTCAGAAAAGGGTTAGTTTAGTTCTACCAGGTTTGCCATCCAGACAACGGTTGAGCAAGCCGATTGGGCACCTGGGCGGCGCATGTACCCTGCGCCCAGGGGCGGGGCCAGCTACTCATGGGGGCACCGCGAGGCCTCCAAGGAGTCTGCCTGCCTCCTCCCACTCAGCCACCCTACAGCTGAGGGGGAGGCAATGGGCGGACTGTTTGGGGCAGCGCTGGGCCTGCGGGCGCTTAAGCCACCGTGTCATTCCCAGAAGAGAAGCGTGGCTCAGGCGCACTGCGGGCCCCGCGGTGAGTGCCGCCCACCATTTTGTCACCCCCCTCAGTGGGGACACCCAGGGCGGGCCGCACCTCCGCACCCCACTTGCTATGCCCCTGCATCCAGACTATTTGAAGGAAGCAGTTAGCAAACGTAGTAAGATAAGACTGTTCCACAACCTGCAACTTTAACCACTGAATGTACCATAAGCAAGCAAGCTTGCTTGGCTCCACATATGAATCAAATATGCTTTGTGTGATAAACAGTGCACTAGGGAAGCCATAGGTGAATTGTGGTATCAAACACTTGTGGGAATTTAATTTTGAATGTATTAAGGAATGTGCTGTTTAGGGAGCTGTCTGTTTGGGATTAGTTAACAGAGTTTGTAAGCAAATGAGACTAGGGTTTGCATATGTTCTAGTTGGGACCTGATATAAACTTTTAAGGGCTATGCTACCTTTTAAAATGTGAATATATAAACTTGTGACAGCATTGTCTTAGCCAAGAAATATCTTTAGTCTTAACCTTGGCTTTTTAACTTAATCAATCATTGTCTGTATGCAGAAGTGGGCTTCAGCAGGTGTCTGTGCCGGGATATCCCAATCCTATACCAGATGTATTGGTCAAAATGCAGCATGCCAGGGCCACGCAAACCGGGAATAGATGCCCCAGCACCCAAACATGGAAACAATGCTTTTAAAACAGCAGAAAAAACTTATACCACAGAACAGAACTTGGTGGGTTTGGGTCCCATTCATTTGCTGTTAAAGTGGCTCTAGGCAGCTGCATAGCTTTGCCCAGTGGACATATGTCTGGCTTCGATAACAGAATTTATCCATTTGCAGCTCCAAAGCTTATTAATATGGAGACAACTTGAGTTGCCCTTCAGGCACCTAACCTATCTGTTGAAGGCAGCATCTGTAGTCATCAATATATGCAATAGCCAATAATACATTCCACATCACACATGATGGAGTTTCACCCTTCTCCTGTCTCTCATGCAGTCTTCTGTGTTCCTCCAGTCTTGCGCTGGACAATGCCCCAACCCTCTACAGCAGATTATGGGGTGCACAGAGGGGAAAGGGGAATTGTTTCCACCATCTGTATTCTGCTAGTGAATAAATACCATTGGATTTACCCTATTTAGTTGATTAATCAGAGGGGGCATTTTTAATTGCAGGGGGCAGCTAAGTGCAGGCGTATTCTTGGATTTAAGGCTATGTTGGTTTCAGTTTTTTATGGAAGTAGTTAATGCTTATTAACTCACACTTCCTTCAATATTGAGTTTATAATAATAATAATAATAATTTTTTATTTATACCCCGCCCTCCCCAGCCAAGGCCGGGCTCAGAGCGGCTTACAAGCAATAATAAAAACAAGATGAATGATTACAACTTAAAAACAAAAATAAAATACAACATTAAAATAATGGAACATTAAGATATTAAAATGTAGCCTCATCGTAGGAGGAGAAGGAAAAGAAAGGGGGAAAAAAGAGAGGGAGGGAATCAAATTGGCTCCAAGCCAAAGGCCAGGCGGAACAACTGTCTTACAGGCCCTGCGGAAAGAAATCAGATCCTGCAGGGCCCTGGTCTCATGAGGCAGAGCATTCCACCAGGCCGGAGCCAGAGTTGAAAAGGCCCTGGCTCTGGTTGAAGCCAATCTAACTTCCTTAGGGCCTGGGACCACTAGGGTGTTGTTATTTATGGACCTTGAGGCTCTCCGTGGGGCATACCAGGAGAGGCGGTCCCGTAGGTACGAGGGTCCTAGGCCGTGAAGGGCTTTAAAGGTCAAAAGCAGCACCTCAAATCTGATCCTGTACTCCACCGGGAGCCAGTGCAGCTTGAAAAGCACTGGGTGAATATGCTCCCATGGCAGAGACCCCGTGAGGAGCCTCGCTGCAGCATTCTGTACCCGCTGGAGTTTCTGGGACAGCTTCAAGGGCAGCCCCGCATAGAGCGAATTACAGTAGTCAAGCCTGGAGATGACCGTCGCATGGATCACTGTGGCCAGGTCGGGGCGGGAAAGGTAAGGGACCAATTGCTTGATGCGGCGAAGGTGGAAAAATGTCGCCTTGGCTGTTGCTGTAACTTGCGCCTCCATGGAAAGGGAGGCGTCAAGGATTACACCCAAACTCTTAACGGAAGGCAATGGCACTAATTGGGCCCCCGCAAGAGAAGGGAGTTGGTCCCTCATCCCCATGCCATCCCGACCTAGCCATAGGACCTCTGTCTTCGAAGGATTTAGTTTCAATCGGCTCCCACGAAACCATCCAGCCAGAGCTTCCAAACATCTGGTCAGTGTGTTCGGGGCTGAGTCAGTGTGGCCATCCATCAGCAGATATAGCTGAGTGTCATCAGCATATTGGTGACAGCCCAGCCCAAAGCTCCGGATAATCTGGGCAAGGGGGCGCATAAAGATGTTAAAAAGCATTGGGGAGAGAATTGCGCCCTGCGGCACTCCACACACCAAGGAGTGGCGCGACGACATTTCCCTCCCCAGTGCCACCCTCTGTCCCCGACCAGAGATAAAAGAGCACAACCAGTTACGGGCTATGCCCTGTATCCCCACGTCTGCAAGGCGGTGGTCCAGAAGATCATGATCGACCATGTCAAAGGCTGCTGACAAATCTAAAAGGATCAGCAGTCCTGACCCGCCTCGATCCAGTTGTCTACGGAGATCATCTGTTAGGGCAACCAGAGCTGTCTCCGTCCCAAAACCAGGACGGAAACCGGACTGAAATGGATCTAATGCCGATGTTTCCTCCAGAAACCTACCAAGCTGTTCAGCAACCGCTCTCTCAATTACCTTACCCAGGTATGGAAGATTTGAAACTGGGCGGTAATTGGATAGGTCTAAGGGATCTAATGAAGTTTTTTTTAAGAGTGGACACACCACTGCTTCCTTCAGTTCCCCTGGGAATGTCCCCGTGTCAAGGGACAAATTGATAATTTCAACCAGGGGGGTCCGCGCAACATCTGGACACTCCCTAATCAGCCAAGACAGGCACGGATCAAGGAGGCAGGTGGTGGGCCTACCAACTTGGAGGAATCTATCCACATCAGTAGGGAGTATCCGATCGAAATGGTCCAACACTGGACCTGAAGTCAGTTGAGGGGCCTCCAGTTCAGTCACTGTATCTAAATTGGCAGGGAGGTCACGGCGGAGCAACAGGACTTTCTCCGCAAAAAAACTCGCGAATGCCTCACAGCTGTGGGTCGAATTTGTGCTTAAATTTGGTTGTCCTCCTAAGGACGTTATTGACCTAATTATTTTAAAAAGTTGTGCCGGGTGAGAGCTAGCGGATGCAATGGAAGCTGCAAAGTAAGATTTCTTAGCAGCTTTCATTGCCATCTCATAGGCTTTCATAAGTGTCCTATAAGATGTTCTTGAGGCTCTGTCACGAGTCCGTCGCCATACTCGCTCTAGCCGTCTGAGATCCTGCTTCATTTTCCAGAGCTCCTCAGTAAACCAAGGGGCCCGGTTTTTGGCAATATTCAAATTTATTTAAATTAACAATTGCCTGTTAATTAACTGATTACCTCTCTTTGTAACCAATCTGCCTCACATTCTTTAATAATTGGCAGCTCCAAAACATACTACCATGTTCCATGAACTGATGGTGGAGGTAGCTATATCTAATCTAATGCATCTAAATCAATCTAATACATCAAAACAGACAAGGAAACCCAGTACCTTTTCTCTCAGGATTTTATTAAGTTCATTATTTTCATTACATACACCACTCTCTCAGAGTGTTGGTCTGCATTTGCAGTAGATGTTATCAACTCCCAAGTGCCTTGCCGAGTCTTTCATAAGTTCTTCCAGTATTTCCGTAAGCAGTTCCTTTATTCACATCTCATTTCACTGCCCCTATTTCTTCTACTCCCCAAGCTACCTCATGCTTTATGCTTAAATCAAACATCAATAATGAACAAAACACACATATCCCGTGAAGGTCATTCTATGAATGAATGAGTGGGAGAAACAACAATGGCTCTGCAGTCAGAACACAAGCGTGCAGCATTAGGAATGCACTGGACATACAATAGCATGCTCTTAACATTGTCATGTGAAAGATGACGTCCGTCCAGGACCTGCACCAGAGCCTACTGCATCTTGGCTTCTCTTATGCCCTTTTCATATATCTGTTTAGATTCTTGACCCTGGAGACACGTTGGCATCTGGAGGCGGTTTTGTCTTTGTCTCGGGATAGACCAGGAATCCAGTGAAGGTGATGTACTTGCCATGGTTGCTATAGGCACCATAGCCATCGTGCTGGTGGCTATAGAGCCAGACGGTGTCGCCATACTGCAGAGGCAGCATAATGCTCTGGCTCTGCATCTCACGCCTTTTGGAGTGGTTGTCATCGTAGATCATCGCCTGAACCTCGTTGTGGTTCTTCATCAGTTTCACGGACATGGTTTTGAAGGGCATCTTGCCAATGGTGAAGGAGAAATAGTAGGCACCTGGAACGCGACACGTAAAGATGCCGGTGGAGAAATTGAAATCTTTCCCAATGTTCACAAATTCTGTGTCAAATGTGATTGGCTCGTGCTGGGTTTGTTTCTCATCTGACCCCAGGAGGCTTTCTGAACGGGCAGCAGAAAAGGCTGAGCGAGTATCCTGTGATCTGCTGGGCTGGTCCGAAAAAAGGTGCTTCTCTGAGATTTCATTCTGGTTCGTTGAAAGCTGCTGAATTACATTAGGTGAAGAAGGCCCTGAAGTTTCTCCTAGCTCCTGGGAACCGACACTGTTTTGAAAATAGCTGGACGTGTCTGGATAGATGAGATACCCATTGAAAGTTGTATAGGGACCTACATTGCTGTAGAGGGCATATTTGGGATCCCCATGTAAACGCAGCCAGACTGTGTCACCGTAGTCCAACTGCAACATGGCACTCTGGCTTGCCACTTTCCGCTCTTTACGGTGATGCTCGTCGTATACAATGGCTTGAACCTCGTTCTTGTTTCTCATCAGCATGACGGACAAGTTTTTCTTGGGGTACTTTCCAACTGTGAAGGAGAAGTAATAGGCTCCAGGGATACGGCATCGGAATAATCCAGCTTTGGGGTCAAAGTCCCCGCCAATGTTCACATAGACTTTGTCAAAGGTGATCACCATTTCAGTGCTTCCTTCCATACTGCTGGTTCTAGCGACGGAGAAAGCAGACCGGAACTCAGATCCAGAATCAGCAGGGAAGCCGTACACAACGGAGCAGGTGATTTGACACAGGAAGCCAAACAAAAGTTGGGTTCTCAGTTGAGTCGTCATATCTAAAGAATTTTTTTAAAAAAGTGAAGGGGACAGCATTTTAGTTGAAGTATTTCAAAACAAGGTAAGAGCAGGTTCAGCGCTGCAGCTCGATCACACTCAAAACTAGAACAGGTTATCAGCAGGGAGGGAAGCATTTGAAATCCAAGCACCAACGATCCTGTGGCAATCCATGTAAGACTACCATACCTTGACCAGTCAGCTGGCATCAGTCCACACGTTTGTGGGACTGAAAACATGAAGACACTTAACATGCACAGGAATGAACTCCAAGGGCATATCCAACTTTGACTGTTTAAAATCAAAACCATCCAGAACAATACCCTTTGATGTGGGAAAATGTGGCATGGGGGAAGTTGGGCTGGCCAACTTTATTAAGTGCCAGTTGTGACATGAGTCATCATGGATCAGTGTTGAAAGGTGGGGTGATTGTGGAGAAGACTGCTAGAGTTTCATGTGAATCCAACCATTCAACATGTGTCTGCAGACAAGCCCTGCAGACTTCTAAACAGAGCTCTATTTGTTGCTATAGCAACCTAATTCTGTCCAATATTTTAGTTGTTTCTCCATTTTTAACCAGTATTTGTTCATCTAAACCTACTATTGACATTTCTCTCCCTTTTCAGTTGAACACTGCTGTCTGGTTTTAAGGAACACTGATTGCTAATTCAAGATGCTTTGTCCATTGAGAGCTAGAAGTCCGGAAACTATTGTTAACAGGGCTAGATTCAAAAACAGAGCTTGGGGTGGTGGAGGAGGTAAATGTATTTTAAGCATAGAATTCTTTATTACAATAAAATAAATTATCATATATACAAACACTCCAAAAATAAATCCTTAATAGGCCAAATCTGCTTACGGTCTCCACCAAAGCATCAAATAAATGGGTTTGGCACATCTTCAAAGATATTGCATAGGTTTTAGCCTATTAAGGATTTATTTCTGGAGGGTTTGCTTGTATAATAATTATTGTGATAAATAATTCCTTGGTTTAGAATGTATTTCCCATTTCACTCTGATTTCGACTGCTAGTCTCCCCTGCCTCCTTTTCCTAAGGTGCCTTAGTTGTTTGCATGCCAGGGCTGGATGTGATTTGGTCACCAATCAAAGGGTTTGGATGATGATGAGATGTGTGGGCTTTGTCTTGTTTAGCCTATTAGCAGCACTGAAGTAGGCAAATGTAAACAGAGCTGCTGAGATCTAGGGCTGCTCCCTGGTTGGTCCCAGAAAGGCTACTTCACCGCCAGCACAAACAGTAGGGACATCTCACTGGGAAAATTAGGGGAAAAGTGAGGGGGGGGGAACACGACAACATAAAATGAATACACCATTGTTCACAAACCTGATTTTATCATTTGGTAGGCTAAAACTCCAGACAGATAATCCAGTTCCACCCCCTGGATGAGGCAATCTGCATGCAGCTCCACACACAGGAGGGGATGGAACCAGAGAGCACAAAACACAATGTCTATATTAGCAGTAAAAACCAGACCTTTCATGAAAGGGAGGGGGATCCAAACTACAGGATAGAAATAGATTGGGTTGCCTACCATAAACAACCATCGATGGTCCACGAGAAACACAGATGAGAAGGAACTAAATGCATTTCCCTCCCTGCTCCAATACTGTATATATAATCCTAATGGCAAGAGGCCAAAGCATGATCTATTGGCACTTTCAGCCTGAGAACAAACCTGGCAGTCATGGCATAGACATGGAGCTCTTTTCACTGTCCTTTCTTTCTTGTGCTCATTAAAACATCACTCAGTCTGAGAGCTCAATGGCTGGGGTCTCTTGTCTGCACTGTCTGTCACTTCAGAGCTGGCCCACTGCCAGGTGGCAGCCTATGAATTTAGAAGGCTGTGCTGTGGGCATCAAAGGGTTTCAAAGGCAAAGTGCTAGAGATACCATGAAAAAGATACGCTTCGCCATGTGTGCGTGTGTGTGTCTGGAAACTCTGAAGCACAAGCAGAAGTAAAGCAAGTGGCCTACAGGTGTTGGGATCCTCTTCTAGGGAGAGATGCTGGTAGGAAGACAAAATACTGTCGTGAGGATTTCAGTCCTGGTTGTCTTTACTCTCAGGCCTGTGTCTCAAATTCCAGGCACAAATCTGGACTTCTGAATGGTTTGATCTTCTGTCTAAATCAACAGTTGCATAATTAGAAATAGAGGGAAATATCAGATCTCTTTTATCCCCATGTGCTGCAAACAGCAAGGGCTTTCAAGCAGACCCCTTTCATGTAAAACCTTTGCACGCTCATTACCCCTAAGCTATGAAGACTGTGTCTACAGAAGGTTTCCTCTCAATTCTCTGGTACGATAGAATAGTAAACACATTCACTATTTTCACAGAGCAGGGAAAAAAATACGCCTTCGCTCAAAGCTGCTTGATGTACACTTTTTTACTGCAAAGCCACATGTTTCAGTTTTCATCTAAGTAACTGCTTCTAAATTAAGATATTATAGAGTTGAAACCAGATCCTGCGAGCAGTTTCCACTTGTGAAATGGGACTCTCTCACCACACTCCTCTCCCATAATGGTTTAACATTTCCCAGAGTTCTCAGAGTGGTTTACCAGTCAATCCCTCTTTCCAGAGAACTTTGGGAATTGTAGCTCTGCAGGGGGAATAGGGGGTCTCCCAACAACTCTCAACACCTTAACATACTACAGTTCCCAGGAGTTTATTTTTTGGGGGGTGGGGGGTGGGAGCCATGATGACTCTTTAAAGTGGTACCATAGTGCTTTAAATGCATAGTGGGGGTGAGGCCTACATGAGACTTAAATTCAGTGTCCAGTACAAGCCCCACATTTAACAGGAACTGGCTCCACTCAGGAGCTCTGAATGGCGCAGAAGGACAGCTTTGTATCTGCCACACAATTGTATCTATGAGCATTAAAAGTGGTATGAGAAAGACTGTGTGTATGCAGAGGTGCTTTGAAACAATTGCAAAACCCTGCAAAGCATGTTTACCAGAGGTGAAAATGGGATGAATGTACATGTCATGAGAAGCAATCTGTTTCAAACCACCTTCAACTGTCTCCAGTCTCAGTCTGTGGATCCTTAGTGCATTCAGATATTATGGCCACAAGATTGCACTGAAGCCCTGGAGGGCTGCTATGTCTTTGTTCATACTCAGGCTGGGGATGACAGCAAAGGACTGAGCTTGACAGCATGTAGCCAGCATTGTTCCAAAGCATGTCTTATTCTCTGGGACAGGTTCAGCATTTCTCAGAGAGGCAGCTGGTAGCTGCTATGCAAAAAGGCATTGCAGACTTGAAGACGTCTCCACTGAATGCTGACCCCCACGGTCCCTGAAACAACAACTGCCCTGTTACTGCTTCAGTGTTAATTTCCGGATAAGGTCATTATAGAAAAGGCTAAATTTAGCCGCTTTGCAGCAGCTCTTGGATGAAGTAGCCACTTAGTTTCATTTTGAATTAGAGCTCTTCCTAAATAGTCAGCAAATTATTTGCATTTTCTCAGAATTCCAAATCTCCCTTTGACAAAGACGTCAGAATGGTTTAATCTTCTGTCTCAATCAATAGTCATTCATCAGAAATAGAGGGGACTATTGAGCTACTTTTATCTGCAAACATTTTTAAACCACACAAATATCATGAAATGCCTTTGTACATGCGTACATTCAGTTCATATTAAAGGACGATCTACTTAACTCACACTTTCTGAAAGAAGATGGAAACCGAAACACAGCCATCCTTTCAGATTCATACTTCTCTGAATTTTGCAGTGCCCTTCTCCGGCCAAGTAATATGGACAAAAGCGTATATACTAGTGTGAAGTGTGAAAATGTCATATAAACATGCATTACATTAGGGAAAATATGCTTTGCAAAAATGATTATATTAGGCAAAATTCCATACAAAGATGTGTGTATTAGGAGAAATTTGTACTAAATGCCGATGAATTTTCACAAGGACTTCTTTTTTCAAAGCCCGAACTGATGTGGAAATGCAGGGAACTGAATTCAAAAGTGGAAAAAAATGAAAAATGGAGAAACCATCATTGACATATTCACCCATCTCTAAGCTGACTGAGCTGCAGGCTCACCCTGCGTGCTGACTGGAAGGGAGCACTGAGCAAAGCCCGGTGCTTTTTGACTGTATGTTGTGAGCTAGGGGTGAAATGAAGCAGTTTTTCATGGCTATTGCTGGAAAAGCTTGGGAGCTGGAGAAGCTGTTAACACTGTTCAGTTTTCCAAGCCAAACATCTTGGCAACACTATAACACTGACCAAGGTGCTCCTTGGCCAGGGCACTATTTATCCGCAGGCTCACCCAGATCTGAATGTATCAATGTATATATTAATATAGTTTCCCAAATCTTCCCCGGATAAGAAAATACTTACAAAAGTAAAAGTGGTTATGTGATTTGCTTGCATTGGTTAGAAATATTTAGCTAATTACTGCATTTGATGGCTATTTCACCAATCCTTGTGTTGTTAATGTACAAAATGCATTCCCCCCCCCAATAAAAAGGTATGCATGAAAGAAAGAAGAGAATTAAATCTAAAGCGCAGCTCTGGAGGTAGTGTGTCCCATTGAGAAGACTCCCATGAATGTGAACGCATTGCTCCAGGGGTTGGAAATCAGGCAGTTGAACAACTAGATCCTTCTCTGCTAAGCCAGGCATTTGCTGGGTCCCATCGTTAGGCAAGAGCACACTTCCAGACATCAACAGGATCACTTTGCCTGTACTATCTAAGAAGATGAGGGGCAGGAGAAGAGAAATTTCAGTTTGAACATCCATAAGCTCCTCCAAATTAAGGTGATCCGCTGAGGGTGCAAAGCGTACCTTAAATCCTTGGGCCAACACAGCTACACTCAGGTTATACAGCTGCATATCTTCTGAAGCACACTGGGACAGGATATAAATGAGCCCAGAACATAAATTAGATACTGATTTCTCTGTAAATGTTATTTATTAATGAAGTCAGCCTCTCGGCCATCAATCATGAACAGATGGCAATTTTTATGTGGTTATAGCACCCAGAGTGTACCCACATGTGACTCATCTTATTGCTATTAAATTAATGACCGGGAAGTCAAGAGCTGAAACATTTAACAGTTCACATATTCAGCCACTAGTTCCAGCCCCTCTCAGAAATTAAGTATTTCACCATTTTCTCAGGGAAACAAATATCAATAGCCTCACATTGGCTAGAGAGGAGTTTTTCTGACCTCTGGCAAAGTCAAAATGGTAGGTGAAGTTTATCCTTGCATTTTTATGTTCATGGTGTTAAGACTGCAGGTGGTGTCCACAATGAATCTGAGGCTATGGAAAGGTGAGCCTTCTTCTAATTAATGAGGCCAGAATTTTATGAGGAGGCACAGCACAGTTCTATATTTTAATCTCGACACTGCAGATGTTCCACAAGCACAGACTTTTTGGACATATGGCTAATGGATTAGACCCATGATCGAAGAAAGGTGAACTGCCTACTCACAAGAAATTATGTAGCTGCACGGAATGATATAAGTACTTCTCAACATCTTGTGAGCTCCATTTTTTTTAAAAAAATCCTGGCACTTTCTAGCCGGCTGCACTGTAACACATCACCCTAATGTCTTAGGACAGCTGCAAGTGTCTCAATTATATGAATCATCAAAAGCCTGTACAATGAGCAGCCTGCATGCCCTGTGGTTAGCAGAGACGTGATAAAGCTTTTTCTTTGATTTGCCCTGATACTGTGTGCTGCCTGTTCCATTCACAGGATTCTGATCCCAAATATCAGATGATGACGCAATTTATAATTTGCGTGCATCATCACAGGAAAAAGTTAATTATACCTTAGAAGGACTGAATCCATATGAAACTAAGGTTCTGTTCATGGTAGAAGATTTTGCCTGCCTGGTTGTCTGCATTGCCAAAAAAAGAGGACAGACTTTTGCATTAGCCTTGTCTATGCTAATCTATACCCATGGATCCATTTGTAGAAATAATAACTACAACTGAGCGAGGAAGGCAATGAGGTGACCTGTGTACCTACCCAGTCTGCTGTCCAGGTATTAACTCTGGATAGTCAGCAGCATAGGAACATAGCAAGCTGCTTTATAGCAAGTCCAACTATTGGTCCATCTAGCTCTACATTGACTACCAGTAGCTTTCCAGGGTTTCAGACATGGGACATGCCTAGCCCTACCTGCAAATGCGGAGGACCTGGGACCTTCTGCATGACCTTCTGCCACTAAGTTAGAGCCCTTCTGCTTTCAAGGCTCTTGTTCATTCTTCTTAGGGTTCTTTGTCTTTAAACCAGACTTGGACCCTTCAAATAGAAGAGTGGCCTCTGTGAAGCTGCATGCCCACCCTAATGCAGAGCACTAAAACTGCCCAGTATGTGGACTCTATTTCAAGTGGTAGGGTATTCACTATGACACTTAGCTCAAGGTTGTTTATATAGCAATATGGGTTAACACTTTTTGAGGGGTGCACGAGTGCTGATTACAGTGTTTCTCATTCCACTATACCTGATCCTTCTGCACGTCCCACCCCAATAATATATTCTTACAAATTCCAGAGAATATGACATTGGGAAAATTCCATACAATTTTGTGCATTCTAACAATGCATAAGCCTCCTGGGATTTCAGTGTTAATATGCCACAGTCAAATGGGCAAAGCCTCAATGAGAAGACTTAAGTATAGGAGTCTAATTCCTCAGCTTCGGTTTATGTTGTGCACTCAATAAGTTGCTCTGCAGCCTTCTGGTCCCAGAGAGATTTCCTCCAGTTCTTGGCTGGTGGAAGAAATGCACTTCTCATCCTCCTGGTACCTGATGATCTTTAACTTCCCCCAGAGCTGTCTTTTTAGGTGTTTGGAAATGGCTAATACCTGCAGAATAAAAACTACAATCTCTCTCAAGAGCCTTTCAAAAAAAAACACCAAATCAAAACAGGTTTGTACTCAAAATGATTTTTTTCCCTGTGCCTAATTCCTTTGGGACCTTAGAGTGGGCATTAGCAGCAAGTTATCTGAAGACAACTGCCATGTTCCCTTTGTATTTACACTACCTCCTTCTCCACATAGATCCTAACATTTCCCGGTTCACTTTCATGCCATATGATATGTTATTCATGTCATAAATATGACATGACATTTTGAATGGCAGATATGACCCATTAGGCAATGCAAAGCAATGAACAGCAACAATATATAGATCAGAGGTAGCCAGAGTGGCTACTACAAACTCCCACCATCCCTGATGATTGGCCATTTTGGCTGGGGCTGATGGAAGTGTAGTTCAACAGCATTTGGAAGACACCACATTAGATTGCCCTGCCACAGATCCAGGCATTATGTTTGCAAACTACCATCATATTCCAGAGAATATGTTATATTCCAGAGAATCTTGTTAATTTTTTTTGTATGTTATTATATTTGCTATTGTTTACCTAAGTGGAAAGATACAGGTGAAGCTGAAAGTGTTTACTGGTTTGTGTGAGGGCTTATCTTCTTATCTATCTTCTTATCCTTTAGGTTAGGAGGGAGGTGGGAGAGAGCAAACAAAGCAGGAGACCAGGTGCCTGCAATTATCTGCAAAGTATTGATAAAGTATTGGTCCAGCTGGGCTACCTCCTGGGAAGCTGTTAAGCCTTTTGTTCATCAGTATATTGCCTTGTTGAAACACTCATCACCATGTTATTTCAATACCTGTATTCAACCGATAGGGCCCTACTTTGTACCCAATAATAAAGGTAAAGGGACCTCTGACCATTAGGTCTAGTCGCGGACGACTCTGGGGTTGCGGCGCTCATCTCGCTTTATTGGCTGAGGGAGCCGGCGTACAGCTTCCGGGTCATGTGGCCAGCCGCTTCTGGTGAACCAGAGCAGTGCACGGAAACACCGTTTACCTTCCCGCCAGAGCGGTACCAATTTATCTACTTGCACTTTGACATGTTTTCGAACTGCTAGGTTGGCAGGAGCAGGGACCGAGCAACAGGAGTTCATGCAGTCAGAGGAATTCGAACCGCCGACCTTCTGATTGGCAAGCCCTAGGCTCTGTGTTTTAACCCACAGCGCCACTCGTGTCCCTATACCCACTAATAGCTTAGTTTACATTTACAGCTTCTTTGGGCAGGTGGCTCACCCTGTTGCGGGATTCAAACTGCTGACCTTCTGATTGACAAGCCCTAGGCTCAGTGGTTTAGACCGCAGTGCCACCTGCGTACCCTATTTGTATCCTACCCTTCCTCTAATAACCCTGCAGCAGCATACCTAGGGTGATGTCATTTTCACAGCAACCACCTAAGGTAGGTTAGATGGTAAGACAGGAACTTGCCTAAAGTGATTCAGTGAGCTTCTTATGGCTGTCCAAATGTGTTTTTATTCAAACAGAGTTTACAACATGGAAAATAAATTGCAAGGATATTTGACGGTTCAAAAGGTGTTATTCAGACCAATTATTCATAAGATTATCATTCTGCTGTCAGCGTGCTCACAAAGATAGTGTGTTTCACTGTGCCACACATGTTCTTCCAAATGCTGATCTCTTTCAATGTGGCTCCCCTTCATTTCCCATTCACATTCTTGCTGCTATTTGTAAATTAATCATAAATTCTAAACGTGAAAAGTCTGCATGATGCTGAATTCAATGGCGCGATTCACTGAATGGGTCCCGTCGGCGGAAGCACTGTGGAAGAATTTCTGCTTGCACAATGGGGCTCCCCCTCTCCATCCTGCATGCCCACCCCCTGAAATTGGTTCAGGGAGGAGTCAGGAGAACCCTCAGAACAGCATTCAAAGGGAATTAGCGGGTGTTCCATTTGGCAAGCTGAAGAACATTATTTTGAATTCTTCCCAATGTTCTTTCCACTAAACCACACTCATTTGTTGACTCCACACTCTTATTGAGTCATGTTCCATCTAGAGAAGACATCCCTTTGACTAGTTAGTCTTCAGGGTTTAGTCAAAGAATCTCAGTCAGGAGATATATATATAAATATATATATATATGCCTTATCAACAAAGATATTATCTCATAATTCTCCTCCTCATACGGCTGGTTTAATTTTGTCTCCTTTTCTGTTAAGAAATGCATCAAGCATCCTCTACTAAGCCAGGATTATGATACGCTCAATGCAGATAGCCTTTGATTGCTGATATTATCAATAAGGGTTTTGCTCTTTTCTGAGATTTAGCATGTAATTTTTGATTTTTATTCATGAGAGAGGGAGACTGGCTGTGATCCTCAGGGTTCATTTCCTATAAAAAATACAAAGTGAATGAATCTCCTATAAACATAATAACTTTCATGATCAGTCTGTATATCATCAGGTTCTCTATGGCTGCAGCTCTGAGTCTTGCCAGATTCTCCATTTCTCCAGTTATAATATTGTTGTTTAAAGACTGAAAGCATATGCTCTGGAATCTTTGGTTTTTATTTTAAAAGGCACTGAACTATGTAGAATTTCCATTCTGAAGATAATCTTCAAAGTTTCCAGATGATGGTTCGAGTCACTAATGGTATCTGTCATAAAAGAAGGCTTCAACTCATTAACAGAGTATTAAGTGTGACACCATGGTTTGCAACTGCTCCACTATTGGTATTGTCAGTTGATCTAACATTCACTGTTCTTGTAAGACTTATTGCTCATCCAGATTTCCTTTTGTGCCACACTTTCCAGGCACAGGTTTGTGCTTTAAATCTCTGTTTCCAAGTAGCTTTTTGGTATATTCCCCAGCGCTTCCCTTGGGAAAACTGAATCAGAGCAAATGGCAATTGGGTTCTCTGCAGGTTGACATTTGCTCAGATTCAGAGGCAAAATGAGAGTTTTCTTGGGGAAAGTGCAGGGGCAAAACAAAAACTACTGAAACATGGAGCATTAAGCCTCGACCTGTGTCTAGGAGTGCAGCACAAAATGAAATCTGGATGAGCCCTTAGAATGCAGTATGGATAAGACACAATGTGCAGCTATTTGTTATCAGGTTTGTCTTAATGGAAAATGAAATGCTCAAAATACTCCACATTCCGCATTTTAATGCCTTTTACAGGTCTTGCTGATATTGACAAAGGTGGAGATGGGATTTCTTCTTCAGACACATTCCTCATCTACGCTTCAGGAAAGCAAAAAACCAAAAACTAATTGCATGCCTTCTAGATCAAGATACTTTCCCTTGGCAACATATATATGCACGACACAATACCTCCCCATACCTCCAGTTAATCTAATTGACTTCACACTCCTTTTTCAGCAAACACCCTCCATAACCTCTCCTCCAGTGAGGGCAAATCAAGATATCCATATGATGAGTGTTCATAATTTCCAGAGTAGTTCTGGAGTGAAACATGCTTTATCATTATCTCTCAATTTGTTCCAGTAGCAAGCCTATGAGTTAGGTGGCTGCCATTTCTCTTTCAAATATTACAAATCAAAACAGAGAAAGTTATCTTCCCATGGCCACTTGATGAGTTCATGGCTGATGAGACTTTCAGATTTAGGACTCACAATTCCAACATGTAATCTGCTGGAATCTCACTAATCATCTCCCTAACGTGATTAAACAAGGTTTTCACCTGCTGGCCTCCCTCTGATCAGTGGGATCACATGAGGCTCAAATTCATGTCAGAGATGCAAAGGAAGTAATTACATAGTTTGTGTCATAAAGTTTATGGGAGCAGCTTCCCTTACAGTAAGAATACATGGATCTCTTTAAAGCAGGGATGAGGAAACTGCGGCACTCCAGATATTGCTTGAAAACAACTCCCATCTTCCTTGACCGTTGGGCCAAGCTGGCTGGGGCTGAAGGGAGTTGGAGTCAGCAACATCTGGAGGGCTACAGGATCCCCATCCCTGATTTGAAGATACCACATTACCTGCTTTGTATTTCTGATGCCCTTGGAACAGATACAGCCCTTTGTAACTGGATCAGGAAAAACTGAAGCAAGGAAAAGGGTAGGTGGGAGAGGCAGTGCATAATCATACCTTGAAGCCCTGATATCAATTTGCATAGGTTCAAAAATGGCTGTAATTTCCAGCTAATATTCTCTCTACAGTCATCGCCAGTCTCTCTTTGCCCCTCTCTTGAGTCTTCATCTCAGCACCACTAAGGTAGACATTCTAGCACTTGACAAATACAGGAGGCTGAGGGGGAGGTTGCCACCATGAACTCATCTCTCCCTGCTCCTCTCCTGTAGCCTTTGCAATCAATTACCAGCCTCTAGATGGATATCTCTGCTGCTTGGCTCTGTGATCAGTTCCTGCTCCTAGCAGGGTGATTCCTACTGGAAGCCTCAGTCCTTTGATCAGGCACAGCAAGGATTTTCTCTATTGTTCTTTACTCTGATTAGAGCATGCCAGTAATTTACAAAGCATTGGTGAGAGACAGTAGAGGACTACGGAGGTACCAGAATTGGCACACGAAAGAACACACAGAAGGGGGATGAGAGAAATTTCCAGCAGGCTGCATGTGGCTGCATAAAAACAGTTGGACAACATTGAAGTACTCAAGTTGCAGTGAAAAAAGTTAAGCAGCATAACATTGCATGTATCTGGATTCTTAAGTTGCAGCACTGTGGCCTTGCTCTAATGCTACACTTACTTATACTATCAGTGAAGCTGCTGGTCCTGCTATGGCGGTTGCTTCCAGCCCCCAACATAGAAGGGTTGCATAAGGGCCAGCCCACCCATGAGGCAAGGTGAGGGGACTGCCTCAGGTGGCAGGTTCCACAGGGGCAGCAGACGCCAATGCCAATCTTTCTTCCTCTCTTGTTCCTGATATACATCTTCCCTGACCTTCCCTGGTGGGGAGGGACAGTTGTACCTGAGCAGGTACAACTGTATCCTGGCTTCAGGTAAGCTGGAGCAAAGGTTTTCCTCCTTCTTTCTCCCTTGCAATGCATAGGCTGATTATATGTATAAATGGAACCACAGGCTCAGGCTTTCAGTGAGTAATGAGCTTCTAAGACATATAAGAGCAGAGCCAGGGTCTCCGCCTCTCCTGATTGCTGATTGCAATCAAGTGATCTCTGGAATTTCTGGGGAAATCCAGAAAGCGAGGCAGATAGCAGATGTGAGAGTGGGCATAAGCCAAGTGTGTGCCCACATTATGTTTCCAATGCAAGTATTTCACGCATGCACTACCGTGTCTAACACACTTACCATGTGAGTTGGCCCATACTCATGTAGGGTTAACATGCCAGTGATCAGTGATCAGGGCAGGTGTCACTGCTGGCATGCAAATGATAGTGCTTTCTCCATGGTTAGCCTTCATTACTTCATTCAAAATGCTTGGTCTTTACTTTTAAGAACTGAATATTCGAGGGATGCACAGAACAAATGGGTGGAGATTAATAAGCTTGCCACATTAATGGTATACATATCATTTTTGTTATTTTGTAACTCAATTAGAGATTGTCTCAAGTTTTAAGCAGTATATAAATATACGGATTGAATGAAAGAATAAACCTGCGAAATTGAGATTTGTTACTTCTAGGGAATAAAGCAGAGTTCAGACTTTAGCTTCTTAGACTGACTCTACCAAAATATTATACACTGTCTTCAAAACTAATGCAGGAGAGGCATAAGAATGGGATGAGAAGGCAATACCCCAATATGTTTTATCAGGGGGTCTCTTTGCTAAATAGTGGTAGATGAAATAAATCCCACATAACATTCAAATCAGACATAGCTCTGATGCTTGAATTTGTTGAATTCAAAAGTAGGCAAATAGCTTTGAATCTCATAAAACTCTGGCTTTGATGATGAAATGTTGGTTTTAGGTTTTCGAGCTTTGACTTTCTCTGTTTTTCAAATCCAACAATGTAACCTGAAATGGTCCTGGAATAATGTTTGCATTTGAAAGGGAATGGCAGATTAGAAGTTGTTGTTTTAAAGTGGCAAGGGGAGAAATATATCCATTCTTGTTCTATGTCAATTTGCATCATTCTAAGCATGACCAGCTGTGTATATTTCCTGTATCCACAGACTCCTTTGTTGAAATGCAAAATTTGGTTCCGTATCTCACCTTTTATATTGAGAGAGTGGGGAGGGGGAAAAAGTCCAGACCACAAGGCTGTCAAGAAAGGCTTGGAAACATGAGGGCAATATCTGCTAATGGCTCAGGTTCTTCCCAGATTGTGCAGAATGTAGAGTAGAAATCTGATTGCCATACACGATCCAGACGTTTTTCTATGATGAGCTGATCTGTTTCAGCAGAAACCACATTTTCTAAGTGCTTAAACAACAGCACAATGTTGCTGATGAAGTATGTCTCACAATTCTTGCAAATGCTGTGTGGAGACTTGAGTGGTTGTGCTGGTGTTGTGGGCTGATATTGGGACAGTGCCTGGGACATCATTGCAACAGCTTATGATTTAAATTCCTCCCTCACCATTCTGGGGGTTTCAAATGCCAGCCATTAAGCTACCTTTCTGCCTGGTTCTTCCCTTCCTACATTTGAAAACTGTTTACTCCACCTCTTTACTATGTGGGCATTAAGAGATGAGTATTTTTCCACTTCAACTGCGACTGCATCAAAACCAACCCGGATTGTCTAGAAAGGTCCTCAAAAACTAGGAAAGAATTGTGGGGGCTTCCAGTGGCCAGTGATTGAGGCTTCCACACCTTGAGCAGAAGTTTATCAGTCATGATCCCATGTGCTGCTATTCTGCAATGGCTGAGCCCCCTAACCATGGCCTCCCTCCCTTCTTCCCCTGCACATATTATTCCCAATCATTCAACCCTGCTTTGGAAAGAAAATTTAAATGGATCCAGTGTCAAAATCTAAATGGGCAAAACACCAGAATTTAGGAAGTTGAGAATATTTGCATCTGTTTAATCTGATTGCATAACCGAGTCAGGAGACCAAACCTGGAACTCAGGGATGCATGATTTATGTACAAAGGGCATTGTTTGCAGAAACTTCGGATGAAGAAATGGGAATGGATATTTTTATAAGTAGCATGCAACCAAAATTTTATGGCTGAAATTGCAGACACAGAAAGGAATTGACATCCATGAACCCTGATAAAATTCCTCCATTACCTCTGATGTAATGGACAGAGCTTGACTGAATTCACAATCTGTCATTCAAAATTGTGAAGCTAGCAAATATAAGACTCGTAACGTTTGAAGGCTGAGGGCAGGGGGCTGTTTTGGTTGGTGTTTTACTGTTAGTTACTTGCTTTATGGTCACGGCAGGCTATTCGTGCATACAAATGAGTCCAGTAATCCTGCTCCCCTGCCCAAAAGATGGAAAAGGTTGGTTTAGATGTGACTTCACCTCACATTCAGCCTCACATTAGGAGGCTAGGATACTTCCCTCCCACACTTGTTATGATTGAGACCCTTGATGTATTCAGACAGATCCGGAATGATTTTCCTGTTATTGGTTACGTATCCGATATTAAGCACCGAAATAAAGACAGCTGCCATGTGGCTAAATGGGATGATATCCTCAAAAGCCGAGTATGTTAAAATCTTGTTACGCACCAGCTCCCTGGAGAAGAGAAGCTGCAGGAAATTACTGTAGCACCAAAAATGAATAATTGAAGCAAAGCGCATTCAATATGTGCATAAACACAGAGGCCAGAGTGCAGCCTCCTAACCAGCTGGCAGTGCAGAAACTCAACAAAGAAAGTGCCGGATAGATAGATTTCTCAGGAGAAGCTGACCCACTTTCCTAGGAGCTTTGAGGAGGGCTCATGAAGAGGTCACAGCAAGGACTGTGGCAACATCGCCCTGGATCGGGATGGCCTCTTGATCAGAAGGCAATTGCTTCACAATGTTAGGCAAATAAACAAATGTTAAGAAACGAGCCTCAAGACATGTTTCCTGGGTTTAACACCCTGCTCCTCCTCCTGCTCCTTACCTGCTGGAAAAAAATTGGCCGAATAGAACTCTGTCCTCAGGTTTCAACTCCAGTGACCGACTAGAGAGATTCTCTGTATGCCATCCCAGATAATCTTGTGTCATAAATTGAAATGCCCACCCACCTACCCATAGACACACACACAAATTCCAGTATGCCTCAGTTTCTAACCCTGGTCCCACAGAGAAAGCAGTCAGGGAACCCAAAGATTATGAGAAACAGAATGAGAAAGCAGATGATTCCCCATCCTTGTGGTGTAGAGAGGAGGTGCGCAAAACAGCGCTCCACTTGAGAGATCTCGGGGGTCAAATATCCCAGACTGAGGAGGTGTCCTTCATTTTTAAAAGGCTGGAGCTTGGTTCTATTGACATGAATCGATCCCTTTAGCTCTATTGGCATTAACTGATTTTCACATTTCCGTAGAAAACAGGGGGCGTCCCCGCCTCAGTAAGCACAACTCTAAAACATCCCTTCTTTTTTACGTTTTGATCTGGCGGCTTCCTAGATCAGTGACAGGTGGGGGGAGTGGATCAGTGGGGAGAAGGACACCTGGAAAAGGGGGTCACCTGTAAGGACCTTAGAATAGGGATGGGGGTGGAGCTGACCAAGAAAACCTACAAGGCTGAGTCGTTATCTATATCCAGGGCTACACCATCTATATCTTGCTAAATGCCTCTCTGTCTCCGTTGCCAGGATTCTGCACGGGGCTTTAGCCCGCAGGCTCCATCCAGACTGCTCCTTCCGGACCAGAACAAAGCTCCATAAAGATAAACCATGCATCAAATAGGTAATCCCATCTGCCCCGGATAATACTTGACAGAGACACCCCCCCCCCGTTCCCGCTTCACAGTAGGACAACCCCCTCCTCCTTTTCAAACCCTCCATATACAGCATTCATTGCCCCCTCTTCGAAGGAGAGACCACTGTATCAAAGCAGGGGGGAGAGAGAAAAAGAAAAGGTGGGAAAAGCAACCTCGGGCGGCTGCCAACCCGGCGCACCCCCAATGGAGACTGCCCTGGGGGCGCTGCTGTAGGTGGCGCTTCACCATGTACCTGCTGCTGCTGAAGTGGCCGTCGCCGCCGTCTGCTGCTGGAGGAGGCGGGAGAGAGCTGGCTGGACGGCGGCTGCTGTTGCCGCTGCACTGACAGCTCTGGAAGCGGCGCCGCGGCTGTGAGGAGGGCAGGCGGGCGGGCGGGGGCGGGGTGGCTGGGCAGAAGGGGCGCCGGCGCGCGCGGGGCTCCGGCGCAAAATCCGGGGCCGGAGGAGGAGCCTGTGAAGGGAGCCGAGGAAGGGCGCGCGCGGAGGGCGGGGCGGCGCCTCGCTTCCCATGCCAGGCAGTCATGGCTGCGGCGCCTTGCTCGTGGGGGTGGTGGGGTGGCTCTTCCTCAGGGCTCCTTCCAATGGTGCTGCGGAAGGCGCCTTTGATGAAGAAATTCAACAGGTGCGGCGATGGGGGGGCGAAGCTGAACCTAAGGGATTTCTGCCTGCCAAAAGCAAGCACAGGTCCTTGGCGAATAGGGAGGGAGGAGGAGGTTGTATCCTTCTCTGCCTCCACCCACCAAATGATTAGCCCTTCTGGAATGGAGAAGGAAGGGAGGGGCAATGCCCAACATCCAGGTCTTGGGGAGGCTAATCCTTAGGGGCAGCTGGGTCCACCTTGCCTGGGAGGGAGCGGGTGGCGCTGTGGTCTAAACCACTGAGCTTCTTGGGCTTGCTGATCAGAAGGCTGGCAGTTCAAGTCCGCGCAATGGGGTGAGCTCCCATTGCTCTGTCCCAGCTTCTACCAACCTAGCAGTTCAAAAGCACACCAGCGCAAGTAGATAAATAGGTACTGCTGTGGCAGGAAGGTAAATGGTGTTTCCGTGCGCTCTGGTTTCCGTCACAGTGTCCCGTTGCTCCAGAAGTGGTTTAGTCATGCAGGCCACATGACCTGGAAAGCTGTCTTCGGACAAACACCGGCTCCCTCGGCCTGAAAGCGGAGATGAGTGCTGCACCCCATAGTTGCTTTTGACTGGACTTAACTGTCCAAAAATCCTTTACCTTAACCTTTTTACCATACATTGCCTGGGAAGGAACATGGTATTTGCATTAACAGCTACCTATCCTACCCCTCAACACATTCTTTCTAATTATGGTGGGACCTGTTGAATTTCTATTGATGTTGCTGTTAAAGGCACAGAAAAGTTAAAGGGTGACAAACAGAGAGAGAGAGAGAGAGAGAGAGAAGGAAACTGCCTCAAAGCAATGCCGAACTAGTCCAGCATTCTGTTCCAACGAGAAGATTCATGTAGGAGCAGATGCAGAAGCCTTCAGAGTGAGGAGGAATGCAGTGTTCTTGATCTTGAGGATCAAACTTCTGCTTACAGTCTTCACAGTCCTCGCTTTTAACAACCCTTTCGGTTAGCAGCCCCTCTAAATTCAAAATCTAGTGTGCAAATTAAAACAAACAGGTTCTGCAAGGTAGAACTTTTAAGATAAAATTATTATTCCAGATTATTAGAGATGTAAAGCTGAGGCCTGCACAAGAGTTTAAAATAGGCCATCATTTTAACAAGAGGAGGAGAACAAGGAAAGACAAATGAGTGACCAACTTTTATTTGTATATGCCACTTTGCTGTGCATTGTGCCACCTACTACCCACATCTGCCATGTGGCTGTGTGGGGAATCACGTTTGTGGCTTTTGCACAAGCGTAATATGGCTTACAAAAAAGAAGAATCCACCCAAGATGTTTGGGGAGAAAGTGCCATGTCGGTGCCTGCAGAGATTCACTTGCTCAAATCCAAATGACTGAAGTTGGAATTCAAACCCAGATTTCACACATCCAGTTCCAACTCTGTCCCCCAGGTTACTAACACAGCCATGGAAGCATTCTCCAGAGTGATCGCTGTAGTGACAAGTGGATTGCAGGGACAATATATTTTTATTTTTATTTAATTATTGCATTTATATTTCACCTTTTCCTCCAAGGTGTTCAAGGTGGCATACATAGTTCTCTCATTTAATTCCCACATCAACCCTGAGAAGCAGGGACTGGCCAAAGGTAATCCTGTGTGCTTCATGGCCAAGTGGGTCTTTGAACCCTGGTTTCCCAGGTATGACACTCTGGCTCTGATTGAGTGGATCAATAGGTGTCGCACACTGGCCTGGTGCAAAGCTTCTTGGCACCTTAATACAAGCAGGATGTATCATTTAAGATGTTGACAGTGGTTAAGGGTATTGTAAAGTGTAATTCAATTCATTACATGGAGCTCCAGAGTCTCATATTTCAGACTGCAGTAACTATCAAAGAAATAATTCAACTTCCTGATACTCCCTGGAAATTAATTATCCAGTATTGACCTCTGTTGAAGCCCTACCTAAAGGCTTTTGATCTTGGTTCATGTACAGCAGTTTTCTTTTATCTATTCATATGCAATTCCTATTACAGGAACTATGCTGAATGATGCATATAAACAAAAGAATATAAAAGTCTCAATAGTAAATGAATCAACCCCATTGGGTATTTGTCATTTCTGTGTACCCATACACCTTGGTTTTTGCTCAGCATCATGGACAGTCTACATTTGAACCTTATTGCGTTGTCTTTGAAATGACTGACACAGTCATTGAGTGCTGGATCTGTCTCTATTAACTTGTCCTAATTTCCACATACTAGACTACAGGGAATTGGAGGCATGTGTAGATTGTGTGTGTTATTTTGTGTGGGGCTGATGGATGGATGGCCCTAACCTGTGATGGGTTTTTGTACTCCTAGCCTTCAAAGATCCTATGACCATCAGAATAATGAATCAAAACCAAAGATTTAAGATATGAAATGAAGCAGTTGCTAGATCTTCTCCTAGCCCAACAGCACCACGTGGGTAGAAAAACAGAGGCAGAAAAGCTTGCCCACTCTCTTGCCTTATTCTGGCGGGGTGCTATTACGAGAAGGTCTTAGAGCGCCTTTCTTTTTCCTGACCATTGTAGTGGCCCCATAGCTTCCCACTAATTTTGACCAACGACTGGCAGACCACCAGAAGTGCCTTCAAGGAATGGATCTAGCTCAGGGGCTTGTCACCCCCTTGCTATAAATTTTCTTGTCCTCGGCTTCAAGGCCTTGTGCTGACCTGAGGAGGACTGTGATTTGGATAATACAGCCACTTCACTTGAGGGGGAGCCCTTCAGCAGTACATTAACTTCATTATGAGAATGTGGTTCTGCCATCACCCTTGGGGTCCACAGAAGCTTCTCCTGCTCTACCATCTTGTAGGACCATGGAACTGCAGATGCCAGGAACAGTGCTCCTACTGAGGTGCAAAAAGGGTTTGTCTCACAGAGTGGAAGCCAAGCACCCTGAACTCAAAGATTCGGCTGAAATCCGTGCACATCATTACAGAATGAGAGAACACGAGAGAGAGAGAGAGAGAGAGAGAGAGAGAGAGAGAGAGAGAATGAATCTTGGTAAATGGCACACCAGAAGCAGTAACTCCCTGCTTTTGGGCTGCCTGTCATTTCCTGTGTGAACATAGCACAATTGTTCCTGCTGTCCATCCTGAATGCAGCTGAGTTTTGCTTGCCCTTTGCCCTGTCCTAAGGGGACTACTTGAGCAGTGTTGTTTGAGCTTGCCTTTTTATTTTCTAGCTAAAAGCAGTTATTCTGGTCAATTGAGCTGAGTGTGTTTGACAGGTTTGCCCTCCGTGTTGCTGTATTGCTGGTGTTTCAGTGGTGCCAAAAATACAGTGTTTTCCGCTATACTTCAGCAGAGAACCAATATGCAGTAACAGAAGTACAATGATCGATGAGCAAACACTGACTGTAATTAACAGCAGACAAATGTGAGCACAAAAGATCATTTGCCCAAAACATGCATCTATTACAGATGTTAATGTGTGATTAAAAATTCAGTTAGCTGCATCTAGATTCTAAATTGGTCACATATGGTTAGTGGTTAGAATGTTAGACAATTCTAATTTTGTATACCTTGAGTATAATAATATTATTTACTATTGTAGTTCTCCTTCATCCCAGAGCATCTGGGTAGAGAATAAGAAAACCTCCATTCAGAGATTTCTTATGCGCATATTCCTTTTCCTGGGCAAAGCCATGAAAATGAAGGAGGCAGCCTACATGAGGAAGAGATCACTGATGCAAATGCAGAGCACAGGCCTTGATAGATTGGGATGTGAATAAGATAATAACCATCTGTACTGTCAGTCTCCAGTCATCCCTAAAGGCAGGTGTTCCAATTTATTTTATCTGTTTTTATTTATAAAGATACTTATATACCACTGTATCATAAAAAATATATTGCAGGGGTTTACAACAATATAAAAACAAAATCAGAAAATAGAATCATAGAAAGTTTAAAACTAGTTAAAAGAGAAAATAAAATTAAAAAGAAACATCAATTAACCATTGCAGGGGATGTACTCTTAGCTGGCTGCGTAGGCCTGGTGGAACAGTAAAATTTTCATCAGGCATTTAAAAGTTGGCACAGAAGGCACACTTTTTAAAATAATGGACAAAAAGTAGGGAAGTGGAAGACATAACACGGAGTAATCACAAAGATTTCTGGGCAGGATGCCTACAGCAGAGAGCACGCACAGTCTTCCTAGGACAAGGGTTCAAGGCCGACCCAAGGAGGGAAATGCACTTTTGCCAAGCAATCAAATGGGAGGGAGGGGCCACGGCAGACTCAGACACGCACTGTGAGCAGCAACCTCCAGTGGCTCACCAAACAGAATGTCAGAGGCAAAAGAGAAGGAACTCAAACCCACAGAGCAGTTCCTTAACCTCGCAACTGCAATAGCAGACCCAAATCATACTCATAACAGGCTGTTTGCCCCTCTCACCTCAGTACCTGGCCATAGATGCTAGGGGTACAGTGGCTGCAGGAGGAGCTAAGAGTGCAGGTTTTACACATGTGTGGTGCCCCAGGTTCAAATCCAGGATACATAGCTGAGCCAGTCGGGAGGAATGCTTTATGGACCACTAGCCTGGCTAACCAACACATCTGCTCATATTACTGAAGTGGGCATGCCTGTGGATTGAAGGAGTAGAGGATATGGTCCCTCTCCTGTGCTGCCTACATCCCACCCATCATTCCACCTCATGTTAGCTCGTCTGCCTGCATATGTATCATGATCACACTTGGGCACACTCAAAGGCTGAAGGACCAGTGGTTCCATAAAAGGAGGGCTTGAACACCACTGCAGAACAGGAGACACCAAAGGCCAAGTTGCTTATGTAACTGAGATGCTGGAGACTCCTAAGCCTGGATTGGAGACCGCAGCCCCTATTTCTAGAGCCAGCAAGGGGCCACTGTGTTCATCAGTAACATACACTCTACAGAGCTGATCAATCACTTCCCAACACAAACTCATGGGAAATGATGGAGTGCTAGGATTTGGTAGTCATTTTATCTTGCCCAAAGCGACTTAACAACCTCATCAGAAACAATTATTAAGTTCGCCACATGGAGCACTTAACCTATTTCAAATACCACCCGCATGACAAAGATGGTATTGCTGGTGACAAAATACAAAGGAGCCGATCAATTGTGCTAGAACACAAAGACTCTATAAAAAGAAAAAGGATAAAACGGAGTTAAAAAAAAATCTCATTCCCAGCTGCTCTACTTATCATAACTGATAAAACGACAATTCCTTAAGTGTTACATAGCACTTGCATTTCATATTCAGTCAAGTAGGGAACCCAGTTCTTTTCTTGCCTGCCCTCTGTTTACCTTCTCAAGTGGGTCACTGCGACTTCTTCTGTAGTAGGTGTATGATGTCTTCTCTTGCTGAGACACCATATGGGACTCCTTCGCTTTCCTGGGGTAATCTACAGTGCATAATAAAATCATGTTGCTTGATGTCATTAATATGCATTTATGAGGAGCTCATCCTGTTGTTCTCCATCCTTAGGAAGAAAAATTGTGCCCTCTTAATGCTAATTAAGCAATTGTATAAAGCTTCTCTATTACACTTAATCATTTTTCTGATTTATTTTTAAAACAGGGATGGGCAGGCCTGTGGCCCTCCAGATATTGGATTCCAGAAGCCATCATCCCCAGCCAGCATGGCCCATGGTCATGGATGATGGGAGCTGTAGTCCAGCACACCTGGAGTGAAAAGGCAATTCTAGGGCCCATCTGAGATCTTTCTTGACTCTTTAAGCAAGGATGAGGAACTCCATCGTCAAAGTTTCTGGTGGCTAACCAGGACCCAGAGTGATGAGATGTAGTATGTAGAGAAGGAAAGAGCTCTGTGTTGGATCCAGACTTTGCTGTGATTGGAATTGGTCCACTGAAATCAGTAGGTCTTAGGTTATTCATGATTAACTTAAGCCCTATTGATTTCAGTGGGTCTCCTCTGCATTCAACCCTCAATGCATTTTCTTGGGGTGATCTTGCTTGGATTGCAGTCAACGACTCTAAATTTCTACTTTGCACTACAAAATTATATCAGCTTTATTCTTTTTAAGAACTGTCAGCTTTCCCTAAAGAATACTGAGAATTGTGTGATGATGAGTTGCTGAGAATTTTTTGAGATCCCCAGCCCCCTTGCAGAACTACAGTTCCAAGGGTTCCCTGAAGAGAATGAATAACTGTTAAACAAATTTAAGTCTGTGGTGTAGAGAGATATGCCCTAAGGAATGCCATGAACACCACAGAAATGATAAGTAATATTTAGTTCAACGGAGGTGAAGCCTCACCTGCTGTGTTCAGAAGTCTACAGGATTATGACTCTCTAAAACAGATGTGGGGAACCTTGGGGCCTCCAGATGTTGCTGAGCTCCCCTAATCCCTTGCAATGGGTCTTGCTTGCTGGAGCAGTCTAGAGGACCCAAACTTCTCCACACCTGTTCTATAGTAATTTCTCCCCCTAGAAACCTGTTCTCATCCACATTAGGTTGGGAGTGCCAGCATTCCACATGTCATTCCTTTTAGAACAAAACTGATGATAATGTTAACTGAATTTCCTTCATATACACCTGATGAAGCAGATCTGGTGAGCTGTGGAGGTGACAACACAGGAACAGGCAATTTTGGTCTGGCTCCTTATCTGTGGAATGTTCTCCCCAGAAAAATACATCCAACACCATCATTATTAACTTATAGGCTGTGGCACTCCTGTTTCCTCAGGCTTCTGGCTGTTAGCTTTGGATGATACTTAGTATGATTTGGGCCTCTTTTGTGGTTCTCATCTTTTAGTGGGGTGATGTAGGATGTGTCCTTTTAAGAGTATTGCTGCTTGGGCACTCCAGGAAATATTTGTTCACTATATTTTGATTTTCTTGTTCTTTAACTAATTTATGCATTTTTTTATTTTATGATGTTGTAAGTGTCAGTTTGCATTTATTAGTGCAGAAAGTATTGATCTGATGTGTAGAGATCTTTCCTATTCTAATTAATTCAAGAGGGTTCTAGAAGCTTCTCTGTGTGAAAGAAATAAGTAGAATGTTCATGATGTTTGGGTTATTCCTTCAGAGAAGCTGAATACAGCTGGTTTAAACTGGTTCTCTTATGTCTTTCAGTCAAGGTCACGCTATAAAAGTAGGGCCTGAAGGAGCCTGGGTTTCATTTTCCCTTTCTATCTCTCTTCCTTCTGGCGTGGTGTTCTGTACACAGTATGCTTAGTGTTAAAGTTTAGACTTATTATAAGTTATTGTAAGTTTAAGTTAAATTTAAGTTTAGTCTGCTGCAACTGGGTTTCTTATGGCCAGTGCCAATCTTGAATGTATTGGATTTGTGACCATTATGCTCATTTGCCTTCAGTGGCAGTAAAGCTTTGCTGGATGAAATACAATTGCCTCTATTTTTTGGGAATCCTGCAACATGTTTAAGTTGTTACTCTGCTAACTATACATTGGAATCTACTCTGGATCAATAATGAGTAGAATTCCATGACAGTAAGACACTTTTGAGACTTTTTTTGTATAATGTGTCAAATAAATAATGCTAATAATAATATAGATGCTCCCCCATGAAAGCTTAAGCTTATTCTTATCTGTTGTTATAATGCATAATTATCTCCTTGTATTCAAAAAAACCAAACCAAAACATATACAATTAGAGCTATGCAATTTTGCCAAGACAGCCACTCTGTCGTGGCTTTGTCCCTTGCATCAGGTATTTTCTGTCAACGAACTGTACATTAATTCTCTTCTTAACATTTTCAGAATACCATTGGGTTAGTCATGCCATCTGTTACTTCAAGTACAACCACACAGCTTTCTGGTGGGACCAAGCATATGCTGCCCTTATAGATTTGGACGTCACGTTTTGCTCCATGGCACAAATTTTTAATTTACTTCTCCACATCCAGCTGAGAAAAATGTCCAACTATGTTTCAGTAATTTAAAAAGTGATGGTTGCCAACAGAAGAAACTGTGAGGAATTCAGGCCTTCTTCTCTACATGAATTAAGGCAACAAAAGTTGAAAGACTTCCTCCTACATGTTGGCTCCTGAAGGATGGAGGGGGAAATTGAGAGACCTTTTCCTTACCCACCTTGTATCACAGGGGTAAGCAGTGTGTTGCTTTCCCCTGTGGGCTACATCAGTCCCAGGCAGCATGGCCTATAGTCAGGGTTGGTAGGGTTTTCAATCCAACAACATCTGGAGGGCACCACTGTAGTGATTCCTGTTCCATCCAATCTATACTCTTGGGACTTTTCCAGTTCTGCCAGTTAATTTAATTAATCAGCTGTGCTTGATATTCCAATTTCCTTTTTCCAGAATACCTCCCACAAAAATGTCTGGAAAGACTTTTGGAATGAGACTTTATTTGTGAAAATGCTGCTGCTGTTGAATTTTTGGCCAAGTTGCCAGTTATCTAATTGGAAAGGGATCTAGGATCTCTATCTTCAATAGTGCTTTTGGCTGTCTTGTCAATCTCTGCTCCATAGCCGTGGAATCATAATTTTATTTACCTCTCTATTACACTGTTACCCATAGTACTTGGGTATGATTCATTGTCTGCTTCCATGGTTCTAGTCCCTCAGTGGGAATAACCTTGAATAGGCTCATTGATTCACCATTTTTAAACATTAACTTCTATCGGATGAATTCTATAGAAACTTTCATTGCCTTCATTCTCTGTTAACTAGTCACTGTGAAATCTCTTCAATTCCTGCATCCTTTCTGTATTCAAGTATATGCAGAACAATACTCTGCAGAGAAATGCATGCATTTTCCAAATGCAGCCCAATCAGGCTTTAGTCTGGTGCTGGGATGACTCTTCAGATGACCTGCCCTTTGGCTCCAGGTTATCTGAGCCTTGACATGGCCTTTGGCTCACATGGTGCACCAATCCAGGTACTGATGCTGACTATCACCATGTGCTCTTTGTGATCTCTTGGTCTTCTCAACTCTGCAATCTAGCCATAACCAGGACTGCACATACAGTGGTACCTTGGGTTACATATGCTTCAGGTTACATACGCTTTAGGTTACAGACTCTGCTAACCTAGAAATAGTGCTTCAGGTTAAGAACTTTCCTTCAGGATGAGAACAGAAATAGTGCTCTGGCGGCGCGGCGGCAGCGGGAGGCCCCATTAGCTAAAGTGGTGCTTCAGTTTAAAAACAGTTTCAGGTTAAGAACGGACCTCCGGAATGAATTAAGTATGTAACCAGAGGTATACTGTATTCATAGCCCAATGCTCTTCAACGTTGGGTCCCATCATCCCAACCTCTTTAGACTTATGGTCAGAAATGATGGGAGCTCACCTGGGGGCTCCAGGTAGAAGCACACTATGATAACCTTCTACTACAGTTGAACCTCAGGTTGTGAACGTGATCTGTGTGGGAGGTACGTTCACAACCTGCAGTGTTCGCAACCTGAACCAGGGACTCCCTGGTCCTGAATGGGGCAACTGTGCCCCTGAAGGAGCAGGTGCGCAGCCTGGGAGTCATTTTGAACTCACAGCTGTCCATGGAGGCGAAGATCAATTCTATGTCCAGGGCAGCTGTTTACCAGCTTCATCTGGTACGCAGGCTGAGACCCTACCTTCCTGCGGACTGTCTCGCCAGAGTGGTGCATGCTTTAGCTACGTGGGGCTACCTTTGAAGGTGACCCAGAAACTACAACTAATCCAGAATGCGGCAGCTAGACTGGTGACTGGGAGTGGCTGCCGAGACCACATAACACTGGTCCTGAAAGGCCTACATTGGCTCCCAGTACGTTTCCGGGCACAATTCAAGGTGTTGGTGCTGACCTTAAAAAGCCCTAAACGCCCTCGGCCGAATATACCTGAAGGAGCATCACCACCCTCATTGTTCTGCCTGACATTGAGGTCCAGCGTCAAGGGCCTTCTGGTGGTTCCCTCACTGCAAAAAGCGAAGTTACAGGGAACCAGGCAGAGGGCCTTCTCTGTAGTGGCACCTGCCCTGTGGAATGCCCTCCCATCAGATGTCAAAGAAATAAACAACTATCTGATGTTTAGAAGACATCTGAAGGCAGCCCTGTTTAGGGAAGTTTTTAATGATTGATGTTTTAAAGTATTTTTAATCTTTTGTTGGAAACCTCCCAGAGTGGCTGGGGAAACCCAGCCAGATGGGTGGGGTATAAATCATCATCATCATCATCATCATCATCATCATCATCATCATCATCATTATTCCAGTTGATTTGAGGAATTTTAAGCTTTACTGGGGGTCAGAGACTTGAGTATGGAGCTTTGAATCCTGGCTCCCAATCCTTTTCACATGCATCTACAATCCTTGTTTAAGTAGTAGCAGCAAATTATGGATAGGCACATGCAATTTTAAAAACATTCAGGATAGAAAGATGACACATAAGCTTATTTCACTAAAATTGAAGAAAGTGTATGTGTATTCATGTATGTTGGTATTTATTTATTAGATTTGTATCCTGCCTTTCCACCTAATGGTGCTGAAGGATTGCATCCAACATTGCCTTTCCATGAACAGAAAAAGTCATTCTGTCCACAGAAGGGCATTTGATACATCAGAAGCCTGTGCTAATGGAAGGAGAAAGGTGATATTTTTCATTCCTCCTGTGGTCCCCTGTGTCCCTGCAAAACCTGTTCTAGAAGAATCCTCAATAACTGCAGATGCAGTGGTGTGGAGGCCTGCAAGAAGGAGGGGGATTTGGCAACCCCCCATTCCATTAGTGGAGCCCTAAGTGCAGAAGGAAGGACTATGCCTAAAATGTTGGATGCAGCTTGTCACCTAAAATCTTACTTTGAGACTGATGCTGTCTTAAGGTTCACATGGTGTATTGAAGTTAAATGCAGAAGATGAGAAGTTCATATTCCTATACATTGTATCTGGTAAAAAAGTTATTGGTGGAAAGATAGATGTTTTCACTCTCAGTAAATAGCTCAGTTTTTCAGTGAAAATGTTAGATGGGGTTCTTTCATGTAAAAACTACTAGTGATCTAGGATGCTGACACCATATGCTCATTTTAATGCTAGTCAATGTCAGGGGTTTCCCCAGACCTAATTAAAGAAATTCTGTGTTTCAGCCAATCCTGGCTACTTTCTGGGAGCAGTGTGGATTTATTAAAACATAATTCTGTGTTCCAGAAATGCTAGCTGTGGAACCATAGGATTGCCAAATTCCTAATAGTTCAACAGCTGGGGAAAGAATAGTTAAGAAATAAATACTGCCCTCTCCCCTTCCTCCTGAGATGCCTTGCAGGACTCTTCCAAACAATAGGCTGGTGATTATTATTACTGGTTTCTGTAATTGGTTAAGGTTATTCAACCCTTAGGGATGCGGGTGGCGCTGTGGGTAAAACCTCAGTGCCTAGGACTTGCCGATCGTATGGTCGGTGGTTTGAATCCCCGCAGCGGGGTGAGCTCCCGTCGTTCGGTCCCAACTCCTGCCCACCTAGCAGTTCGAAAGCACCCCTAAGTGCAAGTAGATAAATAGGTACTGCTTTATAGCGGGAAGGTAAACGGCGTTTCCGTGTGCTGCGCTGGTGCTGGCTCACCAGAGCAGCTTCGTCATGCTGGCCATGTGACCCGGAAGTGTCTGCGGACAGCGCTGGCTCCCGGCTTCTTAAGTGAGATGAGCGCACAACCCTAGAGTCGGACACGACTGGCCCGTACGGGCAGGGGTACCTTTACCTTACCTTTACCTTTTTATTCAACCCTTATATGAATGCACACTGAATCACTCATGTTTTACCGCTGCTTATATCATATGGTTCCTGCCAACCTAGCAGTCCGAAAGCACGTCAAGGTGCAAGTAGATAAATAGGTACCGCTCTGGTGGGAAGGTAAACAGCATTTCCATGCACTGCTCTGGTTCGCCAGAAGCAGCTTAGTCATGCTGGCCACATGACCCGGAAGCTGTACGCCGGCTCCCTCAGCCAATAAAGCAAGATGAGCACTGCAACCCCAGAGTCGTCCGCGACTGGACCTAATGGTCAGGGGTCCCTTTACCTTTACCTATATCATATGGTAAATGATGTTTTTCCTGATGAAGGAAGATAACAAGAGTCTAGATTCAGTTCCTTTATGTATCAGCTCTTTGCAACCAGGTGATCCCTCTTGGTTTGTGTTAGACTGAGATACTTTTGTTTTGTCTCAACTCTGTTCATTGAATTTCTCTGTAGAATCGTGCCTGATTTGCATTGTTCAAGCGTGCCTGATTTGCATTGTTCAAGTATGCAACACACTCTCAGTTCCACTCAGCCAGCCAATAAACTGGTGCCTTTTCTCTTGCTTTACATGAAATCATTCCCTCACAATGGAAACTGGATCAACTGTATCAGTTTTTTTGCAACCCGAGACATAACCAAATAACAAGCCAGATTTCAAAGCTAGGCAATAGCAAGGACACCAATAAGGAACCCCTTCTGGGACAATGAGAAGGGTGGGGGCTTTTGTGTAGGGGGAGCTCGCTGACAAAGGAGCAGTTGTGCTCAGATCCAGAAGTTCATGCGGAAACCCCGTCTCATTAGCCAAATGAGTTCCACTGTGTCTTCCAAATGAAGCAAATGGAAGGTTTCCAACCAATAAACTAGTGGCATTGTAAAATATTCACAACTCCTGAGGTCATTTCCAGGTGACCTGTTCACTGAGCATTCATCATTTGTTTGAACAAAATTTGCAGGGAGGTTAGAAGGCACCAGTCATTTATTGAGCATTCATTCTGATTTGTTCTAGGGAGGTTAGATAATGCTGTGCCAAGCAAGAGCACTATGTACACTTCTAAGGGTGGCTCCAGTTGCGTTGGAGGGTGAATGTCTGCAGTAAGAATGGAAGAAGAAATATAGCTTGGTTCACAATTTAATTCAGACTTATCTAATTTGCACTTCCCATGATGATACATGAACTCAAAAGCAGCTCCTGAATTCTGACATGCAGTTTTCAACCAAAATATGTGCACAGAAATGCATGTATTAGGAAAAGGTGTGCATACAAAAGCATTATATTAGTGGGAAATGCTTCCAAATATTAGGCAAAACCGAACTCATTCATGGTTTTCATGAGGACTTTTAACTCACCAAGTGATGCAGAAATGTAGAGATCTAAACTTAAGATTGGAAAAATGGGCAGATTTGTCCATTCCTAGCCTGCTCTACCATGCAGACTCCTGTGCATTTTAAAGTCCTGGAAAACCAGGGCCCTAAAATGCATGGGGAACTTTCACTTGCAGAGTTGACTCCCCATTGCAGAGACAGTTGCCCTCCAGCTCATGGAAGGTGATAGAGAATGAGTGCTCCTATTCTCATTTCCCCCTCCCCACATGGAAAAACAGGCAGCCAAAGGTGGCTTATATGATGATGACAATTTATTCACCTGCAATAATAGTTCTCCAGATCCTATGGGTTTTAAATCTGTTCAAAGATGTCATGGCTTTTATTATGGAACCGCACATAACAACATGAACTCTAGATGTATTACCAGTTTTCCAGTTAAGTAAACCTGCAACTTGCACTTGTCACTCCGTATCCATTTCTACACTCACAGAGAGCAGATTCTTTCAGATATTCTCCTTGCAGCTCTCTGCTATCTTCAGACATAAATGGTTATTCAAGCACAAACACTGCACCATCCTAGTCACCGAGCCTTTCTCCCCACCACACTACATGCGCATGCACACACATAAAGTTTCTGACTCACAGCCATCTGTGAGATATGTGATTCAGTGGTCACAAGGAGACACTGTTTTGGGACCACTGATTACAGTTTGGGTACTTGCTTAAAATAGGTATGGCTCTCTGAATTGAGCACATCATCTACATACACCTTACCCTGTACTTTTGTGATGGATATAAGGAATTTCCCTAATTCTCATAGGTGGAATCTATACACATATAAAAAAAGTTCTGAAAATGCTTTTTTTAAAAAAAAATACATTGAATTTTCCATAAGGCTCACTATCACCATCTAGTGTCACATTGTAAGGTAAAGGTAAAGGTACCCCTGCCCATACGGGCCAGTCTTGCCAGACTCTGGGGTTGTGCGCCCATCTCACTCAAGAGGCCAGGGGCCAGCGCTGTCCGGAGACACTTCCGGGTCACGTGGCCAGCGTGACATTGCTGCTCTGGTGAGCCAGAGCTGCACACGGAAACACCGTTTACCTTCCCGCTAGAAAGCGGTCCCTATTTATCTACTTGCACCCGAGGGTGCTTTTGAACTGCTAGGTTGGCAGGTGCTGGGACCGAGCAACGGGAGCGCACCCCGCCGCGGGGATTCGAACCGCCGACCTTTCGATCTGCAAGCCCTAGGCGCTGAGGCTTTTACCCACAGCGCCACCCGCGTCCCCGTGTCACATTGTATACAGCACTTAAAACGTTTTCTTTGCAGCTGTATAGCTGAGTCCTAATAGTGTGTTTTTATGTGAAAAATCTGTTCACCTGCAAAGAACACCCAAGAGTAAGCAAACATTGTTTACTCCAGTGTAGATTCTGAAGGCCACAATAGATGTTATGTGTGGGTTCCATGAATAAAGCTCCATCAGGACCATTGTGTGATTTCTTTTAATGGTGTTGTCATTTTACTGATTCACCAGTGCAGTCCTTTTACTGATTCACCCCAACCCTCCACTCTGAAGCTGTTATTAGCTGCAGAGGGGAAGGCTTACAGGCACCCGCACCAACTAAAAACTGTGAGGATTGTTCTTGCTGTTCAAATGTTCAAATGTTCCACACAGTGGAAGAGAATGGTTTTTAGATCAAACATACATTTTAGATATTTTAGATCTGGTTATTGTGTCGACACAGGCCAAGGAAATGCAAAGCACATGTATAATGGGCCCCAAACTCAGTCACAGAGCGCATGCCTTGTGCGCACAATGCCTTGACATTCAGTTCTCTAATATCTCTGGGTAAATAACCTCTGGTAGCAGAGCTGGGAAATACTTCTGCCTGAGAACCTGGAACGCTGCTGTCAGTAGTGCCAGAACTGTGCGAGATGAGCCAGTGGTTTCACTTAGAATAAGGCAGCTCCTCCCATTACAATACAAGGATTTTAAAAGGATTTTTTAAAAAAGGATTATGGGGATTCATGGAGGATATTAGGTCTATCAGTGGGACAATAGCTAAATGTACAATGGCAATATAGCACTGAATATCAGAAGCTGCAGACAAAAGACCAGAAGAATAGAGTTCTGCAGTTACAACAAAAAATCTCTGTGCCCCACGGAAGCAGGGCATTCACAGCAGGGTGTCATCGGTAGGTCTTAAAAGTCAAGTTGTTGGAAACAATCTGCCCACACATTATTATTTTTTCACCAAGTAGGTAAAATAATAAATGATGGGGATTTTAAAAAACCCACACAAATTTGACTAAGGGCCCCTCCAGAGTGGGGGCATTCTTGGCACAATAATTGTGCATTAGTTTACTGGTAGATTTATTCTGCTTCAGTATGTTCTCTGATGCTTCCCCAAAGATACCACATTATTGCTGTTGGGATGGGCAGTACTGCACCACAAAAGTGGGGCAAAAATAAACTGGGACATCTATGGTACAAAAAGGATTTCAGCAGGAAGCTGTGGGATATGTACTAATTGGAAATGAAGGTGCGTGCCTTTAGAGGCTTTGATGGGTGACCTTTACAGAGGGTGGGACAACGGGACTGTGACTTTGCTCCTGCTTCTTGACCTTTCTGTGGCTTACAGTAAACAAAGGGTAAAGGACCCCTGACAATTAAGTCCAGTCGCGAACGACTCTGGGGCTGCGGCTCTCATCTTGCTTTACCGGCCGAGGGAGCCGGCTTTTGTCCGCAGACAGTTTTTCCGGGTCATGTGGCCAGCATGACTGCTGGAGCAGTACCTATTTATCTACTTGCACTTTGACATGCTTTCAAACTGCTAGGTTGGCAGGAGCAGGGACCGAGCAACGGGCGCTCACGCCGACACAGGGATTTAAACCACCGACCTTCTGGTCGGAAAGCCCAAGGCTCAGTGGTTTACACCACAGCACCACCCATGTCCCTCATGTGGCTTACAGTGCCATTGACTGAATCACATGGTTCCAGTCTTGCCTTTGGGAACAAATCCTGGTTATTCTCAAGCATTGGAAGAGTGCTTTTGGGGGGCCCTAGTGGTTGTGCTAGGCATTGCCACGGGGCGCTGTTTTCTCTCCAAAGTTGTTCAAAATCTATATGAAACCACGGGGAGCTGTCATTAGAATTTCTCCATAACATCTGGATCAGGGGAGGCTGTGCAGGACCTGGACTGGTACTTGGACACAGTGGTGGGATGGATGAGGGAAAATAAGCTGAACTTGAATCCTGGCAAGACAGAGGCACTGTAAGCGAGTGGTTCATGTGTCAGAGCAATCGGTCCATTAACCTCCCTGGACTGCCCCTGAAGGAGCTTTACCATGGTAGGCCAGGCAGTGGTGGCTTCAGTGCTGCAGTGGACTGCAGTGTGAAGCTTCTCTTTCACTTGATCAGGATACAGTGGATGCTTGGGCTGCGAAGGTGATCCATGCGGGATGCACGTTCGCCACCCGCAGCGTTCGCAACCCGCGTCTGCTCATGCGCGGGTTGCAATTCGGTGCTTCTGAGCATGCGTGAAGTGCAATTTAGCGCTTCTGCGCATGTGCGACCGCCGAAACCCAGAAGTAACCCCATTCTGGTACTTCCGGGTTTTGGTGGTTTGCAACCCAAAAAACACAACCCAAAGCGACTGTAACCCGAGGTATGACTGTACTGCAGCTAGCGCAGGGTGCTGCAGCACTGCTGTTGACCTTGCCAGCATCTAACACCTCTGCTCAGAGATCTGGACTCGTTGCTGATTTGTTACCAGGGTGCACCATGTTGAAGGTAGTGCTATTGGTATATAAAGCACTTAAGAAGCTTGGGACCAGTTTAGTTTCAGGATTACCTTACCACTTGACCACTTTGATCTGGTACAATACGTGTTCCATAATTGTAAGAAATTGTTCTTTTAGTGTGTTAGCACTGACACTTTGGAACCGCTTCCATCAGGCAGGTGCCTTCACTGTATCCTTTTGGGGGCCTGCTTAAAACATTTTTGTTTAGGCAAGCCTATCCAGACAGGTAGCTGTCGATGTGTTTTAATCTCTTTTCAGTTTACTGCATTTTCAAATTGTTTTAAAATGTTTTTAGTTACTTGCTTTTAACTGCTTTTGTTGATACTTTTAATATTTCTTGTCAGCCGCTTAGTTTTGTTACAGTCTAATGGTACACACACACACACACACACACACACACACAGGATGTGCTTGTGAACCAAGTCTCCCTCCCTTTCACAGCACTACAACACATATATGTCCTCTAGGGGTCTTATTGATACATATGTGCAGTGTATAGGAAGGTTATAAAATTTCAAAATATCATATGCAGGAGGGTTATAACAGCTCAATATTTCATGGGATCAGATTATATAGTAAGACATCAATTCAACAATGCATATTCTGATACATTTGTATAATTTAAACGAAGAGGATGAAAATGGCAGAACTACTTACATAAAAACATGTCTGGTGATGGATAGGGGAGAAGATTGCTGTAATATATTTAACTCTGCTGCATTTAGAAAACCATTTGAACTGAGAAGCATTTGTGATGTCCTTCCACCATCTACTGGATACTTAGGGGATTGTTTTTGGCAAATCAGCAAATGTTGATATTAAAACTAATATTCAAAACCAATTCGGGTTTGAAAAATCCTCTCTCCACTTTTCCCAACTTACTTTCACTGGGGTGGGAGCCTATCTGCAAAACTGCTTCCCTCCTAGATTGACTTAGAACTACATGTTCATTTTTATGTGGATCAGTCCTTGAATGTATAGACTGACTGTACCACCGCAGGTTTTAATGTGGCCATCACTTGTCCCATATGAATGACTTTGTCTGTGAGGCGGTAAAATTTTGATGTGTGGAGTTTTGTTTTCACACTGGGGATGCTTTCAAACACTCAACCTTTCACATAAAATCTGAGAGGGTGACGTTCTATGAGATCAGAGGACCATCACCATGATTGATCCAGACTACAGGTACTGCAGATGTGGTAAGTGTTCTCAAACTGTCGTTGTATCACTTTTGACTGAAGGAGAGTCATTACATGGTTAAATGCTTCTCCATACGAAAAAGAGGAGTGGGCAAGCCTATTTCTTAACTGACATAGTGGGTTTAAAAAATAAAATAATGAAAGCATATATACAATTTTTTCCATATTATCATATACCAAAGCCAAAAGCTCTCATACAAAAAGCCAGTAATTTTAATCAGATATAGTAACAGCATCATCATCATCATCATACCTTTATTGTCAATGTACAACCTGTGTACAATGAAATTAACTGAGATTCCCCCCCCAAAAAAACCCACACACTCAATATCATTGCACTCTGTGTGCTTGTCGCACAACACAGCAACCCCAAAAGTCAGCTGCACTATATTAGTTTCCGTTCAGCGGCCTAACAGCCCACGGATAGAAATTGTTTTTTAGCCTGTTGGCATGACTGATTATACGTCTATATCTCCTGCCTGAGGGTAGAAGATTAAAGAGGTGTGAATCGTCCCTGAGAATTTTTCTCACTCTCCTAAGACAACGATCCCTTGCGATGTCATTTAGCAGGCTCAGGTGACAGACCATGATATCATGTGCTGTGTTCGCCACCCTCTGTAAAGACTTTCTGTCTGTGGCTGTCAAGCCAACGTATCACACTGTCAGAGGACACTTTCTATTGTGGACCGGTAGAAGGAGGTCATCAATTGTTGTTTAACATTGTTCTTTCGCAAGACCCTGAGGAAATGGAGTCTCTGTTGGGCCTTCTTAATCACCTAAGTTATATTGTTTTTCCAAGTGAGGTCTTCACTAAGGTAAACTCCCAGGAATTTAAAGGAAGAGACTCTCTCCACAACCCCCAATATACAACGGCGCTAGTACCCCCCTCTTCTTCCGAAAGTCCAACACCATCTCCTTTGCCTTGCTGATATTTAGGTGCAAGTTGTTCTCTAGGCACCATGTGGAGACATGTTGAACCTCCTCCCTATACGCTGATTCATCTCCACCTGTAATTAGACCCATTATGGTACTATCATCTGCAAACTTAATAATTACAGTGGATGGATTAGATGAAATTACAGTCATATGTATACAAAGAGTACAGATGGAACTCGGCACACATCCCTGTGGGGTGCCAGTGCTGAGCTTCAGGGAGGGAGATGTAACAGGCCCAATCCTTACTGTTTGTGTCCGATCCCTCAGAAAGTCTTAATCCAGTCACAGATGGTAGAAGAAAGGTCTAGTTCCATCAGCTTTTTGATAAGAATGTCCGGAAGGATGGTATTAAAAGCCGAGCTATAATCAATAGACAAACATTCTAACATAATTCCTTGGTCTCTCTAGATGACTCACTGCAAGGTGAAAGGCTGTAGCTATGGCATCATCTGTTGACCTATTTCTCCTATAGGCGAACCGATGTTTATCAAAATCTGTTGGAAAACATGTCCTAAGGTGTTGAAGGATTAATCTCTCAAAGCATTTCATCATTACAGATGTTAATGCAATAGGTCTGTAGTCATTTAGGTATTTAGTTGCTGTTTCCTTTGGGACTGGGACAATGGTGGCTGCTTTCAAATGTTATGGAACACAAGCCATTTGCAGAGAGATGTTAAAAATCCTTGTCAGGACCCCTGCTAGTTGATCGGCACAGTTTTTTTACCACTATCCCCAGCACCCCATCTGGACCAGCAGCTTTACTGGGATTCACCGCCCTCAATGCAGCTTTCACTTGATGGTCATATAGAATAAGCTGAGAGTTTGCAGGCTGGCAGGCAGGAGCTATCATACCTGATCTTTTTACCTCATACCAAGCGAAGAAGATGTTCAGCTCCTCTGCCAACAAATCATCAGCCTTAACCATGTTCGTCGCATTGCCCTTGTAGTTGGTTAGATGCTGCAGTCCCTGCCACACTTGTTTCGTGTTGTTATCGGCTAGGCAATTCTCCACCTTAAGCTTATATTGTTGTTTTGCCACCTTTCCTGAGCTTTGTTCTTGCCCCTCTGCATATTTCTATGTTCCCTGCCTTGAAGGCAGTATCCTGAGCTTTCAGGAGTGACTTCAGCAGTCATCCAGGGTTTGCAGTTCCCATAGACTCTAATGCGCCTCTCCGTTGTTACATTATTGGTGCACACTTTAATATAAGAAAGTACAGCGTCTGTGTATCTGTGCAGATGTTCAGATGTTCAGATATCATTGCTTGGGATTGGGATGTATGATTCACACAATTTCCCCATAGTTTGAGATTGTTGTTGGGGCAGCATCTAATCAGATGTGTAGACCATCTTTCTATCACCCCTGAAAGCAGAAATGAGGCACCTGTGGCCCTCTAGAAACTGTGGGAAACACGCCCTGCAAAGGCTGCAAACTTCCCAAGTTTCCAGAGCATTCCCTGGTGGCCCCCTCGGCCTGTAAATCTCCTTCAGTCCAGAGTAGCCGGTAATAAGCAACCCTTTTCTCCTGAAAAGAGCACGCCAGTCTTCTGGCATATCATAGCAGAAGAAAGACTCAATTGTAGTTCTAAAACTACTTTATTTACAGTCTTATATACAGAGACTCCATCAGTACGTCTCTGCTCTCTGAACACCAGTACAGAAAACTGCGACACACACAGAAGTGAAACTAACTTCCAATAGTACTCAGAAGGAAGAGATAATACAGACTTCCTTTCTCACGCCCTCTCAGACACTCACATGATGTATACAAATCCTAGTACCACTCGCTGGAGCAGCTCGGATAGATAAAAATCCTAACAAGAAACTGCTGGACTCCAACTCATCTTGGCCCCAGTCAGCAAGGTCAGGGATGATGAGAGCTGGAGTCCAAGAGCATCTGGGAGGCCACAGGTTTCCTATCCTTGCTTGAAGGAGTCTTTTGGCCAGACTAGATGTGGTGCTAAACATGTTATTGCTGCAATAAGCAGCAGTTTCATTTCTAGCTCTCTCCCCCTTTCCACAGCATCGAGTGGAACTTACTCATGTTTTGACATTGAGACCTTCTGCACTGCCTCCATCCCAGCCCACTCTCCATCTGCAATAGCCCATGATTTGGGGTGGGAAATTAAGGTTGAAATCCTATGCTTTAACCTCTTTAGGATGAACTTCAATGATGTTTAATGCACAGTTTTCAAGATTCTTTGGGGGTTGCATTAAATGTAAACTCATTTAAACTTTTATCTGTGCAAGTAGTACAGCACTTAAAGAGTGTTAAGGGCTTACTGTGTATTTATAGGAATAGGTTCCTACTTATTCGTTTATTTATTTGTAGCACTTATAAACATCACAATAATCCCCAAAGCAGTAAACATAAATAAATAAAGCAAGCAAGTAAAAGCAAATCAAACAGTCTGAATGGTCTTTTGAAGCTCAAGGTAAGTTCTGTATCATTGACTGAACTGCTTGTTTGAGAGAAGAGGTGCTCAGGAAATTTGACTTTCAGAGTCAGTTCCTTTTTAAACATTTCCAAGCATGCTGTAACCTGGCCAACAGTTATTAACAGCAGAGAATAAGGTGGCGGGCAGTGGAGGGATGGCTCAAAGTAGAAGGGAAGAATGGCTAAGAATATTCAGTGAATCATGGAAAAATGCACTGTTTTAAAATGAACAATGTAGACCAACTGCCATAGCAACCACAACTGGTGAAGAGAGCACTGGCTTTCCCTGTGCTTCATTTTATCCAAAAGAAGTACAATGTTTGCAACTGAATATTACATCTTAGCAACATGCATGTTGCCTGTTCCTAGAAGCAAGCCTATGCCTTGCTATTTTATTTGTCTGCCTAGCTGGTCAAATTTATATCCTGCCCTTCCTCTCACAAGGAAAAGCATGACGTAACCCCAGAGTTTGTCCTCTCAAGGAAGAACATGGCCAGTTCCAATGTTGCAAAACCAGAAGGCAGATGTAATCACAGAGCCTATGAGGTAAAAATGCAGGATATAAATGAATACACTGATTTAATAGCCTACCATTTTCTACAGTGCTTGTGTTGCATTACAATTTAACAGTACTAGTGTTGCTCTTATTCTGGCAGAAATTAAAGTTGAATCTTTTCTTTCCAATCACATTTTTCTTTTTAAAATAATTTTTATTTTATTAATATACAAAATATAACCCAAAGTATAAAAAAAGTTTAAATCTTTTCCAAGAAACCATACAGGAAGTGACTTTCCCATTCAGGAAATCTGGCACATGAGAATGTTACAGGGTTCATTCACATCCACAGCTACTCTTGACACACATTGTTAACCTCAAGAGCAGTCTGCTGTAATGTGCTCTATGTAATCCCAGAAGCTACAGTTTGTGCAAAACAGAGCTGCTCACTGGCAGAGATGTATTTAGGGCAGTTCCTCTGCACTGGGAGCCAAGCCTATGGGGTGCTGCAGGGTGTTGCAACCAGTGGCGTAGCGTGGGGGGTGCAGGGGGGGGCCAGTCGCACCGGGCGCAACTTCTGGGGGTTAGGGTTAGGGGCGCAAATCCACGGGTTAGGGGGCGCAAATTTGCCTTGCCCCGGGTGCTGACAACCCACGCTACGCCACTGGTTGCAACTAAGATGTAGCAGGAGTGCCAACTCCAATAAAATATTTTCTGGGGGGGCAGGTAAGCCCTGCTCTACATAACTGATCACATGACGCAGCACACCCACACCATTTTAATGGCAATGCTAATCAACTTGGGGGGGGGACTTCTACTGCCCCCTCCCAAAGAACTTCACTGCAAAGTAACTGAGTGGAAAGCACACAAAAATAATACATAATTTTGAACTTAGTGGGTGTATTTGTTTTACATATACTGCATGGATAGATTTCTGAAATGCATTTCCTAGAATATCCAAAAGATGGAGACAATGTATAGCAAATATTTTGTTTGAGTTCTGTTCATTGTAACACATTTTGCGCAGATACATAACCAGTGCCGGATTTACCTATAAGCTGAACAAGCTATAGCTTAGGGCCCCACTCTCTTGGGGGACTCCCCAAAATTTCACTTTTAATACAGTGGTACCTCGGGTTAAGAACTTAATTCATTCTGGAGGTTTTAAACTGTACCTCAAAATACATATTTTATCAAAGTTGAACTGAAATACAATTAAGAAGAAGTATACAGTGGTACCTCAGGTTACAGACGCTTCAGGTTAGAGACTCCACTAACCCAGAAAAAGTACCTCGGGTTAAGAACTTTGCTTCAGGATGAGAACAGAAATCGTGCTCCGGCGGTGCAGTGTCAGCGGGAGGCCCCATTAGCTAAAGTGGTACCACAGGTTAAGAACAGTTTCAGGTTAAGAACGGACCTCCAGAATGAATTAAGTACTTAACCCGAGGTACCACTGTATTCCATAATGAAAACATGCTTTTTGAGCTGGGAGAAAGTAAAAGGCAAACTTAATTCTAAAGTGTCATCTGTCGGGATAATCTTCTCCCCTGCCATTGAAGAGTGTAATTCATGAACTGATAATATGCAAGTTATAGTTACAATTAGATGATATTGTTTTTAAATTGGGAGATTTTTGAATATGGTGAATAAATTGGGAGTTTTTTTTGAATGTGGTGAACTTTAGTGAGTATGGTGATTATGGAGACCAGGACTCACAATTCAGTATTTCCAATTGTTTATGTATGTATGTTTGTATTATTGATTTAAGAACATAAAAACATAATAAGAACCTGCTGAATCAGGTCAATGACTCATCTAGTCCAGCATCCTGTTCTCACAGTGGCCAACCAGATGCCTGTGGAAAACCTGCGAGTAGGACCCAGGCACAAGAACAGTCTCCTTTGGCTTTCAGCAACAGATATTCAGAAGCATCACTGCTTCTGACCCTGGAGGCAGAGGATAGCCATCATGGCTAGGAGCCATTGATAGTCCTCTCCTCCATGAAGTTGTCTAATACTCATTAAAAGCCATTTAAATTGGTGGCCATCACTGCCTCCTATAGGAGCAAGTATCATAATTTAACTATGCGGTGCATGAAGTACGTGAATGGAGTGAATAGAGACGTAACCATGTTTGCTGAATTTTTTAAAATAGCAATTCCAGAATCTTTTATCAAATGTTTAGGACAATGATATAGGAAAAGTTGGATGGTAAACATTTAAAATTAAAATTTCCCCACTGACTCCACAGTAACTTCCGAGAGGAGTTACCGTATTTTTCGCTCTATAAGACACACCTGACCATAAGACGCACCTAGTTTTTACAGGAGGAAAACAAGAAAAAAATATTCTGAATCAAATGTTGTTGAAGAGGGAGGAGGAGGGAGGATCAGGCTAAGGCATCACAACAAGAGGTGCTGCACAGCTCTCCCTCTTGCTTCAAGCCTGCATTCGCTCCATAAGATGCACACACATTTCCCCTTACTTTTTAGGAGGGAAAAAGTGCGTCTTATAGAGCGAAAAATACAGTAATGGATGAAAAGTAGAAAGTTCTCTTCCTTAATGATATCAGATACTCCACCTCCAAGAAAAAAATCGCTACTGATTTATATACCAATGGTATCTCATTCCTGCGAAATGGATTAAGAATAGGCAGAGCAGAAATATCCTGGTCCATGACTTTATATTGCTGTTGTACAAATGATTCAGGACTGCTTGAAAGGAGACTGAAGAATCTCTTAAACGTGAAGATTATTCTAATGCTATCAGTTAGATTCCTGCTTAGGAACATAAAGGACATAAAGAACATCCAAGAAATTGTTAGTAACTTAATAAAAACTGCAATAATTGAGTTATCTAGTAAATGGAAGGGTACTGAAGGTCTCTATTTAGTCAATTTGTTAAAAATAATTTGGAATGCCTTGTGTATTGGTGAAATGTTCACATATGATAAAATTTCATGTCACAAGGGAGAAGCTAAACAAGGCAAGAATATGAAAACTGGAATTGCTTATAGAATGTACCTTTTGAATACTAGCATTTTAATGAAATGATTACTCAGGAATGGAATTACTGCTTAGCAGTACACATGATACGATATTTGTAGATAAATCAGATTTATGATGGTATCTTTATTGGATTTTATAAGAATCCCCATTGTAGTTTATGAAATACAGTATAATGAACAAAATGTAATTTCTGTTTTTAAAAATCAATTATATTATATAAAAAATTCCCCAGATGATTACCCATTTAAAATGCTGATAGTTGCTGCTTGAGCTACCTATGTGTATGTTTGCCCACCTGTGGACATGAAGATGGTGATTTCTGGCTTTTACAGAAATATTTGGAGGTCACTTTTTAATTTTTTCAGTAAAGTTTATAAAAGAAAGAAGGAAGGAAGGAAGGAAGATTTTTGCAGTGACTCTAGCTGGAGAACAAGACAATATTAAGACAGTCTATAATCCAATATTGTAACTGTCAGGCTTTCCAACTTTTTTATATGTATAACTCAGTCACTAGAGCATGAGTCTCTTAATCTCTGTGTTGTGTGTTTGAGTTTCATGCTGGGCAAAAGCTTGCAGGTGGTTGGACTAGATGACACTTGTGGTGCCTTCCAACACTACAGTTGGAATCATATATATATACAGTATATGATTCTATATCCTTTGCGCTATGGAATTATTTCTCTCGAAGGTGTCTGCTCTTGGATGCTGGTGGAGGTCCTTTGGTCACTGTTGCTTTCTCTGTATTTTACGTTCTGTGCTGTTCTTTGTATTCATTCATTTTCTTCTTTTTCTTTTAAAAAAAGCTTCATAAATGTAATGGTTCTAGGGGTTGCTCGTGCGTAAGTTGCCGCCACTCCTGGCTAGGTTGCCTGGTTGAGCCCTTTCTGTCTGGACAGCCTTTCACCCGTGGCTATCTCAATCGCTGGCAGAATCCGTCAGTGGGCGTTTCTTCAACTTCTTCCAGCAAAGAAGTTCTTTGATGCCTAGTCTCCTCCTGCTCTCCCTGCGCGGAAGTCTTCTGCGCAGGGAGGGTGTGGGCAGCGGAGTACCCGTGCTCTCCCCGCTGGTCTCCGGCGAAGAGTCCTGGAGCTCCCTCACTGATTCCCCCTTCTGCCCCCCTTGTCCACTGGTGCTACGCTGAATTCCTTCCCCAGCCGATGGGCTGCCTCTCTCCCTACTGGGACCCTCTCCGGCATCCCTCTGGAGCCTTCCCTCTGCCTCTGGCTCCGATGGCAGTTCCCTGACAATAAAATTTTGTATTTTTAAAAAAACCTACTTTAAAAGAAACTAATCACCACCAGACTTTAAAAACACAACACACAGTCCTTGCCCCCAGAATTCATGCCCAGGAGTAGGTAGGGAGAGACTAGTGGCCTGATTTTGCCAGATGGTTCTGAACCTAATAGCAGACAGTGATTCTTGTCCAAAGGTAATGAAAGGCAGCTTGTTTCTAGCACAGACATTCTGTTGCTTTGAAACAATCATTAAAATGTCACCATTCCAGGGCCCTCCTGCTCAGGCTTTTCTCATTCATCTCAGCAGTGGGAATCTTTACTCTCCCCCCCCCCATCACCCCATGACGGTGTAAGAGTTCAGCTACACTTTTTCAGGCAGGTATAATGATGTGCATTCCATGAAGAGCTTGTGTTTTCAGCTTCGCATGCCATAAGGATAAAAGCTTGGGCGAGTGCTTTCATTTATCCTTGTAGTTGTTTGAGGTGTCAGGAAAGCTGTCCGCTTTTCTGTTGGCAATTCCAGGCACTCTGTGCAAAGCTGGACTCCTTTGAGCCAGTGTGCAATCTGGCCAGACTTGCGCGTGACAAAGACAAAGGGCCAGAGCGCATTGTTCTTTGGTTCTCATAACTCACCAGATTCAGAAAATGCACACCGCTGCCTCCCATGATGGGTGTATAATGCATTTATATATATTTTTGGCTGTGTATGCATCATACATTTAAAGCACATTGATCTTGCGCTGAAGCAGAATTCTTTGCAACAGAGCTGAAATTCCCTGCCCTCTTAACAAATGACAGTTCCCAGGATACTTTGGGGAAAATGTGTGATATATATATGTGTGTGTGTTCTTTTTCTGAAGCTAATACAAATAAAACAGCATGCCTCAATAATCTAGTTCATTGCCAAAGTGAATAATCAAAGCTAACAAAATCGCTATAAACGATTTAGTTACAGATAGTTACAGATATAAACGATTTAGTAATCAATACAATAAATTCTCACTTTCAAGGGGTTTGCAGCAGCATAGGCTTGCTCCGGTACCATGGAGAGAAATTTCTTTTTGTGTGCACAAAGGGGGCATAAAATTCCCCCCATCCCCCCCAACCTGTCCCATATTTTGCCTGCCCTGCCCTTTATTTTGCCCAACTAAAGGTGGCAACCGCCCTTAATCTGGCGCTGCCCTCTTCGGCTTGTGTGGCATTCAACGACATACTGCTTCTGATACTGACCAGCACTGATAACTTCAGCAGTGGCATAGCGTGGGGGGTGCAGGGGAGGCCGGCCGCCCCGGGCGCAACATCTGGGGGTTAGGGTTAGGGGGCGCAAATCCACAGGTTAGGGGGCACAAATTACTTGCCTTGCCCCGGGTGCTGACAGCCCACGCTACGCCACTGAACTTCAGCCTCTCAGAATTTGTTGGATTGTCTTTTAGACCCGCCACCCAAGTTTACTCCATCTTACGTGATCAAATGCTATAGCTAAACTATGCACTGTGTGAAAAAGTATTTCCTTTCCTCTGTCCTGAATCCCCCACCATTCAGCTTTGTGACTCCAGGTTCTAGTATTGAGAGAGAGGGACAAAAGCTCTCTCTCCACTATCTCCACACCATTCATGATTTCTTTCTCGTTTTGTCTTGAACAGTGGCCCATCGGGCAATTTTTTAAGTCCTTGAGAAAAGCAGACTTCTAGCCCCTTGACTGCACCTGCTTAGGCTGTTCTAATTGGCCTCCTGCTTATGCATTTGGCTCTCATTCTCAAAATGAAACATATTTCCCTGCTAGAATTCTCAGCTGCTTCTCCTTTGCCGACAAAGGCATCCTTATTACGTGGCTTGTCGTTTGTTGTTTGCATTTCGAGGAAAATCAGCTGAACTGAAGGCAGAAGATGTGGCCTGACTGCAGAGCTGCCATCTGCAAGGCTGGGGCCAGCCCAGTTTTGGAAAGGTCAAGGAGAGCTGCTGGGCAGGGAGCTGGGGCAAAGCTACGCAAAGCTAATAAAGAGGAGGGGAAATGTGAGCATAATCTTCGCCTCCTGCCTCCCACAGCTCTCTCTGATGCTTTTCCCTTAGCAACATACACCGAGCGATGAGGAGACCTGGGAGAGAAAGAGGGAGAGAGAGACAGCTCCAGGCACCACCTGACATAATTAATTTTAGATCAAACTCGGCTCAGCATACACAGACCTCTATCCCACTGTTCCCATAACATCAAGGTAATTTTGGTGTAAACAACAGAGATTTCAGGAAACAATTTTAGAATAGCCCGAAAACACACATTGGTATGTTGGGACAGGCAAGGCCTCCTGTCAAAACGTTATGCCACTCTGCAAAGCATGTCCTCTGGCTCGCTATTTGCAAGTAAGACTGAAAATGCAGTGAAAATAGCAAAAGGGGGGCAAAGCTGTGTTTGAATTAAGCCATCAGTTTTTGTATGGGTGTGTCAGATCCAGGCTCACACTAAACTTGCTCCGTTCCTAGATTGGGATAGTCTGCCCTGTTCCCCATGCTCTAGTAACCACCCATCTGGACTACTGCAATGCACTCTATGTAGAGCTGCCCTTGAAGTTGGTCTGGAAGCAGTAGCTATCATTCTGTGAGTCTATGAGCTACTGCAAAATGTGGCTACTACATGTAGCTTCACCGAAAGTGCTGCGCTGGCTGCCAGTGAGCTTCCAGGGCCCACTTCAAGGTGTTAGCACATACAAATCTTTAAATAGTGCCTGAAATTATGGTACCCAACACCAAGGAAACTAGCGATAATAATACACCCAGGAACCTCACCAAAATGCTGGAGAGGATGCACCTCCACAGGCACATACCTCCACATGTGGTGGGAGTGTCCCAAAATCCAACAATCATACAAGAAATATGCAAAATAACTAAGCCAGTACTAGAAGTCACCCCAGAACTAGCCCTACCAAACATCTTTCAATATAATAATGTCCACTCACATCACAAAGAGCTTATAATCCACCTACTCTCAGCAGCCAGAAACATCGTAGCCAGACACTGGAGAGACCTGTCAGGAGTAAGCATGGACCAATAGTATAGGAAACAGCCTTATTAGAAAAACTAACCAATAAACTGAAACTGACACAGGGACAAATGGAGAAAGATGCCTTCACCTAGTATGGCTCCCCTTTATCACATACACAGCCCAACAAGTCAACGACACAAAGCTTTTTTTAAGAGAAATTCCCTTATTCCAATTAGGATTTCCCCTTTAAAAAGGGGGAAAGTTGACAGCTATGGAACAACAAGAATCCACCAACAGCATACAAATCAATATTGCTAACCTGATTCAAAAATACCCACCCACCCCACTCACACATGAAAACAAAGTTCACCACAGCCAATCACAAACAAGGAACCACACCCTAGGCCAACCCCAATCTCTCTCACCACCAAAGGAACACAAGTGAATAGTAAAGAGAACCCACAAAACCCCACAAATACATTAAGTAAAATACTGTAGAAACATTACCACCCGACTCCACCCCCACTCACCATGGCCCCCTCCACCTCTTTCCCCCTTTTCTTCCTAATGTAACACTAATGTCTCAACAAATGAAACTAATCTGTAGAAAATGTAACTTGAAAAAAGAGACATTGCACATACTTTTGTAAACCAAGAAAATTTTAATAAAAAAATGTGGTTGTTTTTTTTAAATAGTACCTAAAACTTCAGGAGAGATTGTAGGCCTTGTTGGTGGTGCCACCATTGGGTGCTACCCTCTTGGCTTTCACCCATGACAGGGCCTTTGTGGTGGTTGCTCCTCATTTATGGAATGCCCTCCCTGGTGAGATACGTCTGTCCTCACTATTTACATTCTGGAGGAATTCAGAAGCCTAACTTTTCCCACAGGCGCTTGATGACTGAAAGATACTGTTCCTGGGAACCTTGAAATCACAAGCTGTTAAGTTGTATCAGCCCTGCAAAGAGGGAACCAAGTGCCCTCAATAATCCATGGCCTATGGCAGGTCCTGTCAGGCCTTCCCGTGGCTGCAGCGGACCCCGTTGGGCCTCACTGCAGCTAGCATCACCAGCTTGCATGGCTCCAGGAGAAGTGTGCGACTTTGCATGATGTGCACTGGCCTCCCCCAATCTTGGGGGCAACCTGGAGCCTGTGTACGCAAGGTATCTCCACTGCTACCCGCCAGCCTGCTCTGCTCCCCAGGTCAGGCCTGAGCTGGGGGGCGGAACTGCAACAGGCACAAGCGCTGCAGCCAAGGCGCAGAGCTAGGCTCCGGTGAAGGAGCCTGCTGTGGGGGTGCCTGTTTGGGCCTCCTCTCAAAATTGCACCTGGGGCCACAGCACCCACGGCACCCCACTGTGCTTTGCCTGATTGTAGGTGGTAGCATTCTCCTTGATATGCTAGCTTGGTGTGTCCAGGGATCCAAATCTTGCACTAGGCAGTCCGGCCACATTTTGTCACCTCACCTGATGCTGATGTGAGTTCGGCTGTTAGATTATGGAGGGGATGGACGAGTCAGCGCCTCTGAGATTCTAAGCCTACCTCAGAGATAAAGGCTAGGGACACAGGAGCTGCCTTGCAATGAGTCAAACCCTTGGTCCATCCAGCTCAGCAATGCCTATACAGGGGTACCTTGGGTTAATAACTTAATTCGTTCTGGAGGTCTGTTCTTAACCTGAAACTGTTCTTAACCTGAAGCACCACTTTAGCTAATGGGGCCTCCCGCTGCCGCCACATGATTTCTGTTCTCACCCTGAAGCAAAGTTCTTAACCTGAGGTACTATTTCTGGGTTAGTGGAGTCTGTAACCGGAAGCGTATGTGTGCTGGTCCAGGGGGGAGGTTACCATGGGGTGAGGTCCAGGACCTGAGTTGAGGGTCGGCAGACAGTCCTCCTCGGGCAAAACGGGGTCCACAGCGGGAAGCCGGGCAAGGACAGGAACTCGGGGGGAAACAGGACTGGATGCTGGCCGAAACAGCTCATCAACGACATTGCTCCCACAACCTGGGACCGGGCTGACTGGCCTTTATCTTCTCTGAGGCCAGGGGCGGTCCCGGCCCCCAGAAGACCCGCCTCTCCTGGCCTTAAGGCGAGCACTCCTCCTGGGATAAACCAATTCCCTCTGCCTCTCTGCCCTTCGCCTCTGCAGCTCAGGAGAGGCTGAAGGGTTACTGGGCCCAGGGGGAGACTCACCTGTAGGCACTGAGTCCTCAACCACCTCTGGAGCCAGAGTGGATTCACCTGGTGCCTGCTCCTGAGGATCCGGCACAGGTGCAGGCGCTTCAGAATCAAGGCCCTGCCCCAGTTCAGCCGGCCCTGGAGGCGGGGACTCCTGTGCAGGCTGGCATTCCTCCGGTTCAGCCTCTGAATCGGATTCCCAGGCCATCACAGTATGTAACCTGAAGTGTATGTAACCCGAGGTACCACTGTACTGATGGGCAGGGTAGCAGCTCTCCTCCAGGCTTTCGGATGGCAGTTTCCCCCAGCCCTTGCTGGAGATGGCGGGGATCAAACCTGGTACCTCTGCCACCTGGTGCATGTCCTCCGCCACTGAGCTACAGCCCTGACCACCTGACAGAGGCTTCTGGTAAGTGCTTTGTTCCCTCTCAGTAGAATCCCCTGCTGGGGAAGCTGTGTCTCCTCAATCTCTACCCATCATGCAACTGTTGAAAGGACAGGGGCCCCGTCAGGGAAATGGGACTAAACCTAGACAGTTCCACAAAGCAGAAAGATCAAAAACTGAAATTCCCGTAATGAAGCTTCTCATGACAAGCTAACTTTTCACTTTTCCAATATTATAACTGAAAACTCTGCTATGAATCTTAAACACATTCCTGTATAAAAGAGAGAACCGCAGGAGGGAATAGTCTCAGTTAATGCTTGCAGACAGGGAGAATTTTGCATGTTGCTTCAACCATTATTAAATACTCGTCTGAGCCCAGTTTGAGCTGCTTGCAACGTGAATGACTTCTGGAAAGGTGTTTCAGATACAAACACTCTACATTTGCACTTTTACCAGTTTTATTAGTTTGTCTCTAAGGCATCTTTCCTTTGAAATGCAGAGGCTGCTGCCTGGAAACCCTGACCCTGGCTTCAGTCTGGGAGAGATGGAAATCGGAGGCCAGCTGGGCTCCATAATTAGGAATATGCTGGTGCATAATTGGGGAGATGAGGATCTGAATGAGCTCAGTGTGACCAGGACTGAGGAGATGAGCTGTAAGAAGATTAAGGACATAAATGTTTTCAGTGAATATCAGGTTCCAGCAGGCTTCCCCCCAGCCCCTACCCCCTAGGGCAGCTGAAAGGGCCACAGCCCACACCAAAGTCCACTAGCACATACCTTCCAAGTGCCCCTATTTTCCAGGGACAGACCCAGAATTACAGAAGCCATCCTGGTTTCTGATTTGATCCCAGAATGTCCAGGTTTTCCTTTTTCCTCCCCACCCCCCCCATGTCTCAGAGAACAATGAAAAATGGTGTGTGTGTGTGTGTGTGTGTTTTCAAGTACAAAAATGGAGTCATATTTATCCTGAAAATAAAGCAGCTGCACCAAATGAAGGAAATGGTGAAGCTGGCACACAAAGCCCTTCCTATAAATTTCGAAGGAAAATGTCACCAATCCAGTTTAAATTCTATAATTGCAATGCAGCCAGCCATTTTTAAAGGAAACGCATGGAGTATTTATTCCTTTATTGTAAATGGAGCCTTACACTGTCTACTCATAAGTAAGTCCCAATGTATTCAATGGAACGTACTTCCAGGTAACTGGGCCAAGACTGGGCACTCTTATACTGCAATCCTAAACATTTTTACTCAGAACTAAGTTCTACTGAGTTCAATAGGAGTTACTCTCTAGTATGTTCCTGTTCATTCTCACAGTTGTTGTTGCAAATATTATTATTATTATTATTATTATTATTATTATTATTAATTTCCTTCCTTTTTCCCTGACAGGGACTCAAGGCAGCTTACAGCTAAAATCTTATTTCATTCCATTTATCTGTGGAAGGTGTTGCACACAATCCCTTCCCTCACACATTTTTCCTTTACAACAATTCTGTGAGGTACCTTTGGCAGAGAGGTTGCAATTGGCTCAAGGTGTCTGATGTGTATATGATATCTATGCGTGCGACAGGGTTCAAATGTGGGAGAAGTTTCCTGATGTAGTTTCCTATTTTCATCGGAGAAATGTTGGAGGGTGCGCTAGCACAGCCTGGCAGTCAGTGGCTATGAGCCACCATTTAAACACTCCCAATATCTGACGCATTGCTCTGAGACACTGAGGAAAATTATTTTGAATGCACTGCATTTAAAGCCAGGGGGGGAAAAAACCATAGCCACGAACTAGGTCTAGGGAAAGAGGGAGGAAAACTTGCAGGAAACACCAGACTGCAATAGCTTGGCAGTCTCATCATCTGGAGTCTTCAAAGCAAGTGAGCGATCAAAGGATGGCAAATTCCAGAGAAAATGGCTAGTGTAGAAGCAAATGTAATAATCTGCTAATGGTTGCAGATCCAGTTGCTCTAAAGGTCCAAAGCTGGCAACCCGCTTTCTTCTATATTAGGGAAAGGGGCTGTAGCCATCAGATATCAAGTTAATGATTTGCAAATGCAATACATACATCTTACCATTGCCAGCCTCATTTGGTTATGTATTTGGACATATGGACTGCTTATATTAACATATATGTTTAAATTAGGATCATTGGGTCATTCCTATTGTTAATGTGAGCTGACATTGTTCCTTTCTGTTATATTTGTGCTCTGTATATATGAATTGCCGCTACAGTGTTCTCATGTCAGTCGCCTGGCAGCTGATTCAGTCCTTAAATATGAATTGATATCAAACTAATGTGAAGTGAATTGTTTATTTGTGCTTCTGACGATGCTGGGAAACTGAGCAGAGTTCAGAATATTCTATTCGTATGAAAAAATAAATAGAGTTCAGTTAAGCCAAGGTGATGTTACACTGACAGGGCTTTTTCAAATTCTGGATCCTTTGGAATCTGGAGCCAGGGCTAATGGTTCTGTGGGGAGGCTGCCCCATAGCACTTTTTTTTTGGGGGGGGGATATGTTTGCAGATCTGCCTTGTGAGCTGAGCCTTGTTTTTCAAAAGCAGGATACTGTCAAGGTCCAGGTGTCAGTAAATTGTTATCTTTCAGTTCTGGAGGAAATGTAAGATGACTACCATCATGAGCCAATCTCCCAATCTGGCCTGAAAATTGAGGAAACAGGATAGAAAACTGCATTCCAAATTGACTTTACACAAGAGGGTGGAGGAAGCTGCAAAGTCCATCATGCATTATGTGCAGTATTTCAGTTTAAAAGGTGGATTCTCAAGTAATTCCCATTATATGTGAGAAAAATATGGTTTTGGAGTAACCAAGCAACTCCCTTGAGCAACACTTTCTTTGATCTTCCACTGTGTCCATTATTTCACTGATTTGTGCTTTCTTATAATAATATATCTGGGAAAGGTAACAAGGTCTCAGCAGTCAGAGGCAAAAAGCCTCTGAACACCAGAAACCACAGGTGAGTGCTCTTCTGCTTGGGTCCTGCTTGTCGGTTTTCCACAGGCCCCTGTGAGAACAGGATCCTATACAGTGGTACCTCAGGTTAAGAACTTCATTCGTTCTGGAGTTCCGTTCTTAACCTGAAACTCTTCTTAACCTGAGGTACCACTTTAGCTAATGGGGCCTCCTGCTGCTGCCACCACGCTGCTGGAGCACGATTTCTGTTCTCATCCTGAAGCAAAGTTCTTAACTATTTCTGGGCTAGCGGAGTCTGTAACCTGAAGCGTCTGTAGCCTGAAGCGTCTGTAACCTGAGGTACCACTGTACTAGATTGGCCATTGACCTGATCCAGCAGGCTCTTCTTTTGTAACAGGGAGGAAATGAGCTACAATTTCTGTTCTGTTTTCTGATTTTTACCTTCCATATGAGAATTTCCCTCCTGTGAATTTCCCACAATTTTCTCCGTAGTAGGAAGTAAGGCAGCTGGCTTTTGTGTGAGAGAGTGTCATACTAGTATATTGTAAAAAATTGAATACGTTAAACTAGGAAATGTAGTCCACCTTATCAACTTTTGATGAGGCAGCAAATACATTAAAAATAAATAAGAACACACGGCAAGGAGAGGTCTAGAAGGAGTCGTGAAATACTGGTCTTTCCTAGAAAACACACCCAAACAAGATTTTAAACTTTTCTAATGATTTTTAGTGTTTTGAACATCTACAGACGAGTACTTGCTGGCATTTGAGGATAAGCAGAAAAGCCTTGGGGGGGAATATTACATAGCTACCTGTCCTATTTATGAAATTGCTTTTAATCCAAAGGAGATGTCCACAAACCTAAGAGAAGGGGAAGTGGCTTTTTGCAATTCCTCTTCTCTGCTGCAGACTACCCGCACCCTTGAAAAAAGTCTGCTCCAGAGGGTGGGAGACCCTCCAGAAGAGTATGGAAGGTAGCACAAAGGAGGGCTGCAGGGGAAACCAGCAACTCCACTCAACCGCCTGAGGGAGCAGATATTTTTTCAGATTCAAAAATTATGCTGAGATCCATGTCAGATGGCTTTCTTAAGTGTCTTGGCAGGAAGAGAGTACTGTATATAAGTGCAATAAATACAGTAAACAAATAAATAAAAGTGAACATTCATTGCAGGGCCTTCTCTTTGGTGACTCCGCAACTCCGTTCCTCTGAAATTAAATATTTATGTCCCTTTAGTGGGCTTTGAAGACGCATTTTTTGTTGATGACATTTAATGATTAATATAAATAGGAGGTGTTACACAAGGGTCTGGTGGATTTTTTAAATTTTATTTTTATCTCTGTGCTTGTTTTGGGTTTAATATTTTCATAGATGATGATGATGATTTATTAAGTTTATATCTTCAGATATGTTGCCTGCCACTTTGTGGAGCACATTCTCAAAAGAAAGGCTATAAATCCTTTGAATAAATAAACAAAATAATAATAATAATAAAAACCTATCAGCATTGTGGAAATGAAATGTTGCTCGCTAGTCTCAATAACATTCTGACTGCTTCTCATCCGGCAGGAGGGGTTGATGGAGAAGCTGAGGCTTGACAGATCCCACTTGGGCCACCCACGAGAGTTGTCACTGGTTTAGAGTTTCATGGCAGGTAGCAAACAGCACAAACTTGAACTGTCCAAGTCAGACTTGCTTGCCTGACAAGTCTAGGCCTAATGCCATAGCAAATGTTGACGACATCTGTTCAGGAAATACTCTTGGGATGGGAGAGGGCCAACTTCTCTTTACCTTGCCAGAAAAGCATAATGTGGCCTCGGCATAACTGGCAATCAGACTGACTGGCTCAGATGCTGCCCTCTGAGATGCTGGAATACCCTTTTCCTGTAAAGTTCTTCACTCTACAGTGAGCATCACAACAGAGTGATATGAAAAACATCTAACCTACTACTATGTGTAGCACTCCAAGCATACAGCAGAAAGTATATAATTCCCCTGCACATGAGACAAACACATTGCACCCTCATTGCAAAAATTCCATAAATTTGGACCAGGTTATCAAATATGGGGGGGAGGGGATAGAAGGTAGATTTTGGCCTCCCACTGCAGTGTTTTATATTTGTCTCCTAAGACTGAAACCATCCAGTCAAATGGGGGAAAGGTAAATGGGTTCAGTTGGGGGCACTATTAGGATCGGCAGTCTGTGTGTGTGCACAGGGTGGGGTTAGTTCCCTTCTCCCTGATTCTAGCCACTGAGAATCCAATCTGCTCTATGGTAGATTCTATTTCCTTACTGAGGAATATAGTGGCATATTAAAATCTGTATTTATAGAGATGATTTAACTCCCATGAATTCCTCCTTACAGAACTATCATTGCTTTGTAATTTTCCACCATGGAAGAAGGCCTGAGCTTTAAACGTAGCCCGTCACAGTGGATTGCTTGATTTGCATGCACAGTTACTACTGCTTTGCTCTCCAGTTAAGCAGTTCACATGCAAAAGGCCAATTATGGACTTAATTGGTCATTTGCACTTGGAATAACATAGCTTTGTCTGCAATCACAATAATTACAAATACACATTCAGAACAAATTTGCATGTTCCTGCTTGAATAACTGGTCTTTTTTTAAAAAAAGAATGTGCCCTCCAACAGTTTCAGAACTTGATTGTTAAATGGCAGTGAGATGAGACATCTTGTTTTTTGGCTAGTGGGGTGTGGGGATGTCGCGATGTTTAAACTGTGACTCTCAGAGAACTTGAATGAGAATATTTTGTTGCTGCGGGGGAAAGTAAGCCTTTGATTGGATAATGCTGTCTTAAGAACATAAGAGTTCTGCTGGATTAGACCAAAGGCCTATCTTGTCCCATATTTGCTTGCCACAATGGCTAACCAGATGCCTATGGGAATCCTGGAAGAAGATCATGAGCAGAATAGCACTCTCTGCACTCAGCAACTGGTATGCAATACTGGAGTCAGAACACGGCTGTCATGGTCCAGTCTACAGGCGATTGAAGTCTCGGCTGAGGACGTCGGGACCAGAGGCAAGATGGCAGGGTGGGAGCAGGAACGAGAGTCCAGAAACCAGGGGTTTGAGGGTCAGAAAGCAGGGAGTCACAATGTCAAGGGTCCAAGGATTGAGAAGCAAGAAGTCAAGGGTCCAAGAGTCGAGAAGCAAGGAGTCATGAAGCCGAGGTCCGAGGATCAGGAAGCAAGAAGCCAAACGCAACAAGGCAGGAAGCGTGTTGCTGTGGCAAAGAGCTGAAGGGAAATGCTGACCTTATATCCCTTCCTGGCTCTTGCCACCAGGTGCAGTGAGTTACCAAACGGCCTCACCTGTGCAGTCGCGCCTTGCCTCTCCAGAATAAACTTAGGAAGGCCCCAGTCCTGCGAAGCCCTACTGGTCACAGGGCCTGGCTCCTGCAGGCACTCCTGACAACAGCCACCATGACTTGCAGCCTTTGATAGAATATCCTCTATGAATCCGCAGCTTTGTGGAATGTGGCTGCCCTTACAGTTATCATATGACATGTGGCTGGTGCCAAGGGCTGCCCAAGACATTTTGCTGCCTGAGGTGGAACAGCAAAAGGCACTCCCATCCCATTATGATGCTTAGAACTCAAGGCAAGCCGAGCTATTTTGGGACCAGAGGTAGACAATCCCACAAGCACTTTCCCCTTTACCTGGAAGTAAAAATACAAGAAGAATGAGCAAATCTCCATGGCTCTTTCATGACTCCTGAAACAACCTGCCTGAAGCAGCCACTGTACTCTGCCCAATGTCCTCACTTCACCAAGGCTTTCTTATGCTGTGTTATATGACTCTTTCTTTTAGCCACCTTACAAATTATTTGGAGGCAGTGTGCTCCTGTGCTGTACAATACCAGCTCTGAAGCTGACAAGTCCTAAGGTGAAGACTAGGGAAATTGTTCAGCATCACTATAGCAAATGTACTGAACATAGCACAAAGAGGTGCCTGCCTGCCTACTGTCGTGCTTAAAAAAAGAGAAAGGAAAATAAGGCTGTGCCTTTGGCTTGTTGCCTAAGTTGCATACGCCCTTTTATCTGTTTACAGTGGCAATGCATTCTCTGAGCAGGGTTGTGAGGACATTCTGCCAATCAGGAAAAAATGCATTTGGCATGCACTTCAGTTGATCACATGGGAAAGCCCTTGTATATATTTGTTTTCAATGGCTGCAACCCCATTTTCCAAATTTGCTCAAGGTGGTTAGTGACAAGTTATATAGATTGAACTCTGTTTCTCAGACATGGCAAAGCTTCACCTCTTTAACCATTTTGCTGCTGTAGTGGACCCACCACTTAAAACCAGCAGTATCAGGCATGTTCAGATGTGAACATCTGGCACATACACAAATATGCATATATGGGAACCATCTTGTACACCTGCATACTTTTTATTCGCATCAGAATGCCCAAATGTACAAGTTCTTTCTTTCTTTGATTTTTTACTGAACCAATAGATGTGATTTTAAAAGGAGAACTTTTAAAAATCCTTCCAGCAGAGGGCAATCATGTATTTGAAATGCAGTGATAAGGAGCAAAGTTAAAGGGCTCTTTAGCCATTTGCTTTGATCTCCCTTCTGCCCCACAATAAATCTGACTTTAGAGTCGCAATAGGTTACATGGTTTACACAACGTAAGAAAATAAGACCGATCTTGTTTCTTGTAAGCTGCTTAGAGGTTTATCTTGTAAGCCACCTGGAGGTTTTATTGCAATCAAGCGGTAAATAAATTTTGTGAAATAAACAAATAAAAAATTGGGTCCAGCACCCTTCCCAGAGTGGTGAGCCAGATCCCTATAGGAAACATACAAGTGGGTTTGGTGCTTTGTGACTGCTCATTGCCCATGAAATTGGTCTGCTTTTCTCCTTTTGTAAATGGAGAATCTAAGAATAAGAATATTGTAGGGAACCTTTGAGTAGGGAAAATGGTCCTTGTACCTTGCCGGACACACATACAAGCGATAATCCACATAAAGCAAGTTACGTTTTTAGGATTATTTTTGTTAAAATCATAGAATTCTAGAGCTGGAAGGGACTACAAGGTCTGAATGTTTAATCAGAGAATTGGTTTGATTAATCAAACCAATAAAGGTCCCCTCAGTCAGATGGCAGGGTTTGTTTGTTTGTTAAAAAATAATACTTTTAAAACATGTATAAGTACAGAAAGCAAGCACCATCTTAAATGAGCTATCACTCCTTTCTCACACAGGCATGCCCTTGCAGATGAGACTGAATAGTGGGAGGTTCACAATAGACAGAAACATGCATTTCTTCACACACCACACAGTTAAAATATTGTTGTAAGAATGACTATCAGTGCTGTGAAGGTATTAGCCCTCTAAGTGCCCTCAAGCTTTTAAGGTTGTTTTTTAAAAATAAAACAAAGTGTGAAGCTAGTATTTTAGCCTTCTCCTCTGTTCAGCTTTTTACGTCTTTAATAATTGGAGTAATATTCAAATACTTCATAGAGTAGGCCTCTCAAAATCAATGGATTTGAGTTACCATATCTACTGATTCATTAGGTCTACTCTGAATATAGCTAATGCTGAATAAAACCCTTGGGTTTCATGAAAGGGGTGGGGGAACGTCCAGCCCATGAGTTAAATGCAGCCTAGTGGACTCATGAGAAGAGAAAACTCCCTGGAAAAGACCCTGATGTTGGGAAAGATGGAGGGCACAAGGAGAAGGGGATGACAGAGGACGAGATGGTTGGACAGTGTTCTCAAAGCTACCAGCATGCGTTTGATCAAACTGCAGGAGGCAGTGGAAGACAGGAGTGCCTGGCGTGCTCTGGTCCATGGGGTCACGAAGAGTCGGACACGACTAAACGACTAAACAACAACAGTGGACTCTCTCCAGGTCATACTCCTCTCCAGCTGTACGCTACACACTCAAGTGATTTTGCCTGGTTGGAATGTTTCCTTGAACATTCTTGCTTAAGTGGATTTAAAGGGGGCCACTAAAGGCCTCTGACTTTTGCATAGCTGTACAAAGACGGGAGTCACATTGACTGTTCTATTCCTCTCTGCCTCTGCCTCCCACTTACCACTGGCATGCAGCCCTGGGTAGGATGGTTTTATGGCGTGCCTGCTAGCAGTACACATGAAGGTTGGTCTACATATTTTTAAATAATAAACAGGAACACAAACAAATCACTGCTGAGTTGTACTCACAATTGTGAGGCCTGAGGAGATTATGCCTCCCCGGCTGTTGCCATTGGTTACAGACTACCTGTGATGTCACAAAAATACATGGCAGCTGAGTGGATAGAAAGGTAGGCCTTTCCCTCTTCCACAGAGGCAACAGCTGTGGCATTCAGCACCATGCAGTCTCCTTCCACTTGGAGGAGGCAAACTGACAGATGGACGGAGGTGATCATGGCCCTGTGGGATGCTTTAGAGCAACAACAAGGCAAGTTTGCTTGCAGAGTGGGATCGTGGCTTGAAGGTATCCATGGCTGGAAGCTGGCTGATGTCTAGTGGTGGCCCTAGCAGAAGTTGGCAGACATTGGTGGGTGGAAGCTGGTGGAATTTGCATTCAGAAGCCGGTGGGTGTTTTAAGGCTGAAGCAGGCTGGTGTTTGTGGGCGGAAGCTGATTGAAATTCACCTTTGTAAGCCAGCTGGCAGGAGCTGGCGGATATTTGAGAGTTGAAGGTGGGGTGTGAATGAACGGGCAGGCATAGGCGCCGACTCCATGGGGCCTGAGGGGGCCCGAACCCCCTCAAAAATTCGTTTGGGGGAGCTCTGCCCCCCCAATAATCTAAGAAAATTATTACCGTAAATTTCGCTCTATAACACGCAGATTTTTTTCTCCTAAAAAGTAAGGGGAAATGTCTGTGCGTGTTATTGAGCGAATGTGTGGTCCCTGGAGCTGACTCGCAGGAGCGCAGGAGCAAAAATAGGCAAAAATCAGGCAAAAATAAGATCAGGCGGGCGGAGGGAAGGCGGAAGCTGCTGCTTTCCTGCATTCTGCCTCAGGGTCTTACTGCCCACCCGCTTCTGTTGCTGCGTTTGCTCAAACTCAACAAAGAGCAGGGAATCCCCTGCCCTCTTGGCAAGCAGAGGGTTAAGGAAAGGATCGAGTCCTTCCTTCTAATTCTTTCCTAGTCACACTGCGTGCAGGCTCCAGCCCACCACCTCCTCCTCTCCGTGCTCTAGGGACTCGCAGGTGGGAGAGAGAGAGAGAGGGCTGGCTTGGGGGGGGGACTTTTGCCTTCCTTTCCTCCCCCCCCACCCTGTCAAACTCCTCCCCTGCATTCTTAGCCAGCTGCTTCTCCGCACACCCCTCTTGTGCGTCTTGTCCCTTCTGTGTTTTTCCTTCCCTCCCCATTTAAAACGTGGTGACAAAGCACGGATCCACATGGATCCTCAGGATTTTTGCATTGGGTCACTCCAAATTCACCATCAGATCACATTACATGTCCATGGCTACATCTTGCACCAAAAAAATCACGCACCCACTGTTGCCTGGGGCTGCAATGGTGCAAAAACGTGGTTACAAAGCACGGATCCACATGCATCCTCAGGATTTTTGCATTGGGTCACCCCAAATTCACCATCAGATCACATAGCATGTTCATGGCTACATCTTGCACCAAAAAAATCACGCACCCACTGTTGCCTAGGGTCACAGTGGTGCAAAAACGTGGTTACAAAGCACGGATCCACATGGATCCTCAGGATTTTTGCATTGGGCTACTCCAAACTCACTGTCAGATATTAAAAATCTTTATAAAATAGAGAATTAAATACATACAGAATGTTAAATTTTCAGTTTCGAAATATTAGTACTAGTTTAGTACTGTATTTCTATATTACTATAGTACTGTATTAGATATTTTCAAATACTTAAATATTTTTAGGGTGTAAGACCCAATTAAAGCCCGTTATTTACATACAGTATTACAGTATTTACATACAGTATTAGGCATACTGTATTAACTTTATTAACTGTATTAAAGCATTAACTTTGAGATATTATTTTTATTTAATGAACCCTCAGCCTTATTCAAAGTAAGCTTAAATTAGCTATTTCACTTATTAATCAAAGTGCTATTACTGTGCGACAGCAATATTTTATGTTTTATTCTTTTAATGATAGTTTAGGATTTATTTAAATATCATTTCAGTCTTTTCAGAGCTATATATTCACTGCTCTGTAATAGTCTATAAGCATAATTGTTACTGCAAATTAAATTAGCTTTTTACGAAAATACTGTGCGTGTTTATGTTTTGTTTCTTTTTTCAAAGCCAAAAAGTGTTTCAGGCTTGTCGAGTTTCAGGCTTGTCGAGTGTGGAGTTATAGAGAGTCGAGTTTTCGGGGTTCTAATGTTGATCATATGACTCTAAAATACTTTTAAAAAACTTTAAAACTCACTAATTTTCATCTAAAATTTAGAAAACTTCCCGGGGCAGGACCCCGGTATGGGCCCCCCCAATATTTTTTATAAGTCGGCGCCCCTGCGGGCAGGGAAAGAGGAGTGAATGTGTCCATTGGCATTCTTCTTGGATATTGGCTGGCAAATGCTTGAGCACGTGAATGGGAAGTTTTGAATGTGGTGGAGGCAAATAGTAGGTGCATGTGCATGGATGAGAGGTGTGAAAGGAAACTGATTATGAATAGACAAAACCCGTGGAAGTTGGAAGGATGAAGTTAGTGAAGTCACCAGGCAGATGTCAGTGGTGGTGCTTGGATGATGCTGTTGGATGGTAGCTATCGCCCTCACTGTCTGTTTTTTTTTGCTTTTTGATTCCAGGAATATCTGAAGGTAATGAAGACCATGCATGAAAGCAACCATAGGGCTATCTGAACCCCCACCCCCACCCCTGGTGAAAGCAATGAAGAGAATTGCAGGGCTTAAATACAAGCCAGCTTATATTTCTATATAAATGCTTTTTCTGAATACATATACCTTTCATGTCTCTTCTATCTTTTTCTTCAGACAGGTAATGGAAGGTCAAATACCTGAGCTTATGGTGTGACCCCCTGCCCCCCCAAATCAGCACACATGAAGGGTGGGCTGTAAATATTTTTTATAATAAACCATTACTGAGGTGCCCCACAATGGTCAGGCCAAGGGAGGTTGTGCTGACGCCTCCTTAGCTGTTGCTATCAGCTATAGACTGGCTCTGATGTCACAAAAGGACAGAGTGGCTGAGGGGAAAGAAGCAGATACTAGAGGGAGTTAAGAGCCCCAGGAGGAGGAGGCTGAGAGGGGCTGGGACAGGGCCGGCTCTCTACTTGAGTTGCCAACTTTTTGCTCTCTCGGAGCTCCTGTGCCTGTCACATCTACCTAACTGTAAAGGGGGAAAAAATTGCAAGAGCTGAAAGCGCTGCAATCTTCATTTTGTACTATGTTCTGCACCAAATACTGCCTTCTAAATGAAATGCAGAACTGTTGAAGATGATTCTGGATATGAGGCTGATAAATGAAAATGTGTCCCAGTTACTTAAAATAATGAAGAAATGTGAGTTTTCTTCAGAAAACAGGGTGGCAGGTGGGGGTGGGGAGCCAGAAAGCAGCTGTATCTACAGGCATGTCTTACTGAATTGGCTTCTTGCGTGCAGCAATTGCTTTGACAAGATTAAGGCCTCAGAAGTTTATTTATTGCAGAAAGGCACAAAAGAAGGCAAGGACAAAAAAAAAGAAAAATACTTGCAAAGCAACAAACCACCTGCAAATCCATCTCACATTTGTATTGTCTCTCTGCGTTCTGCTCAGCTTACCCACACATTCAGTGTGACTGCCCCACAGACTCACTTTTTCTCTCTCCCCCACCGTTAACCTGTGTGCCTTTGTTTCCATCCCACACAGAGTATTGTGGCTTCTTTCATACCGGCTCAGAGTTTCACACAGGCTCTCATTCCCAATCTTTACTTTTAAACCCATTTTCCTCTCACAGCGGCTTGCGCAGTGGAGACTGAACATTCCTTCCTCTCCTCTTCTCAGCATCTCTACTTGATCTTTGGCTAGGATCTATTTTGCAGCGTATCCCAGGATTTCTGTTCACGCCAAACACCACATTCAACAAACACTACATCACTTCTGGGGGTTTGCTTGGCATCAGTGAGCCTTCCTGGGTCAAAAGGGCCCTTCTCTTTGCTACTCTCACTAGCCAAGGACAATTATATTGCCATCAGCTACAAAGAAATAGGAACAGCCTAATTGTCTGGCGGCTTTTTGGGGTGTGAGGCTGATAGCTGAGTGGGAAGCAAGCAGCTCAACAGTTAGATGCACACCACACAAGTGTCCTGTTTTAAGCGGAACATCCTGGGTTCTGGCTGCTCCAGAGCATGAGTCCAAAAGACACACCTGTCTTTTTTTGTCCCGCTCTGTGGCGTGAGTCAGTTGGCTCACACCAGAGTGTGGAACCAAAAGACGGAAGCAAATGGAACTTGCCGAACTGACTGGGAGACTCTGGGACCAGAGAGAAGAGGCGGTGGAAGAAGATTGGAAGAAGTTTAAAGAATATTTGAAAAAATATGTTAATATTTAAATCTTAGAAAAGCTTTGGAAGCGGATATAGGCTGTAGGGTTAGAAGTAGAAGATAGTGTATTTTAAAATAGTATTATTTGTAAGGGGTAATATGTGAAGATTTTTATGGTAAAAGTAAGTGTGATGAAAGAAAATGGTTAAAAATTATAATATATGTAAACTGGTAAAGATGAGGTAAAATGAAAATCAAATAGGGGGGACTTGGGGAAGCTCACCTAACAATGTTTAGAAAAAATAAGGACAAGACAAGAATTTGTTTGTATTGTTTGTTTTTCTGTTTGTGTTGTTTATTTGTGTTATAAAATGAATATTTTTTTGGGGGGGGGAGACAGAAGCAAAACCTACCTTGCCCCTCCCCCCCCACATCAGCACTTTTCTTCCTTCTCTTGCTGTGGCACTTCTGGAAGCCGGCACTTCTGGAACTGCAGCACTCGCTTCCAGAAGTATTTCTGTGGTACTGGCAGTGGAGGAGCCAGTGGCTTCAGAGGAGGTTGTGCCAGTGATGGCATTGGTGGGAGAAAGTGCAATGGGGGAGAGAAGGGCAAGGGAGGAAGGGAGTGGGTGGGCAGGCAGTGGCAACTGGCAAGTGAGCGAGCGAGCAAATGATGGGGGTGGGCGGGGGTCCCAATTTGCCTTCCCAAATTGTTGGAGGGTATGTGCAAAGACACCTCAGGAGGGGGAAATTTAGAGCAGGCAAATGTTAGAGGGAGGGAATATTGAACCCTTTCTCTACCTATCAATTTCCTTCTACGACTCTTGCCCTCCCAAGGTTGCTTTTCTCCCCGGGGAGTTCCAGTCAGCCGGTTCCAAGCAACTGTCCAGGTTTCCTTATGGATGTAACACTGAATTCTGCTCTGAGCTAGGCCAAACCTTGACTTAGCTTAGTGTGGCATGGGAACAAAAAGGACCAGTGGTTATGAGCTCCTCCATGGAAGCCTGCATGTTCTCAGAGTCCCAGCAAATCATCGTGTGGCTTAACTGTGTTGTGTGAGGCAGGCCAATTTGTATCTAGTTGGCTATGTGCTGAAATGTTTGGAAGGACACGACCCCAACATCTTATGTGAGCATGTGAGAAAATGAGCAATTGTGTGCTGAAGTCCTTGAAGCTGCTCACCAAGGATCTTGCACAAAAGGATAGCCATCTTTTTGAAGTGCGTTGGCAAATTTAGCACCAAGGCTTCATCCTACATATGTCAACAGTTCACGAGGTAATTATCTGATACGGAAGCAGTGGAACAGGGAAATGTCTGTTGCCCTTTGCTGCAAAGGAAAACCTTTCATTAGTTTGGAGCAATTGTTAGAGGAGTGCTAGTGGTTTAGCATTATATCTGGCAGAGCACAAAATATTAACATTGGCTGAGCATGGAAAACACACACACACAAATACGCAAACGCCATTATCAGCTGGGAGCTGCTCAGCCATCTCAGTGGAGGAGCAGTTATGTGCTCTATATTTTGCCACTGTGTACATGCACGACACTTCACAGGGTAGAGACGAAAGAGAGATCTCTGCTCCCCATGAGCATATAAACTTAATTTTGACAAGGAAAGAAAAGGAAGGTTGAGACAAGAACATGAGCAAATGTTGTGGCGCTACTTAGGCTTGGTTGCAGTTGGTCTATCTCGCTCACTAGTGCCAACACTGACTGGCAACAGATCTCTTGGGTTTGGTTCTCTAGGATTTTACACGAGTCTTTTCCCCCAGCCCTACTTGGCAGTGCTAAGGATTGAACCTGGGACCTTTTGCATGCAAAAATCTACCATGTGTGCTCTACCACTAATTTGTGGCCCTTCTCCAAATTTTAGTGGTGCCCTGTGCAACACTAAAATCCCCTCCTTGCACTCCACTGTACAGCATTATTGTGGTGCCCTCTGCAGCATGGCACCCAGTGCAGCCAAACCAGTCACACTACCCTAAAACTGCCTCTGCCCATGCAGATTCATGGCTTAGTGGGCATTTGAACCTGGGTCTCTGCAGTTTTAGTCCAATGGTCTAACCACTATACCACACTTTTCACTAGGCCACAAAGTTTTACAGAAATGGCATTTTAATAAAACAATGGCAAAAAAGAGAAAAGTGATACTGTGTACTGAATCATGAGCAGAGCAAGATAAAATGGACGGTCATTAGGGATGGGAGGATCTGTCAATTTCTCCTGATAACATTTTTGTATGTTGCTTTGTCCAAGGTAAGCAATTTCCTCTAATATAATGCATTTTTATGTGCTGTTTATTTTTATGCATGCTTTCCCCCAACTCATGCATTTTTATAAGCATTGTTTCACTGCAGAACTGCATCACAAAATTTGGAATTTTGAAAGATGGTGGCGATTCGTATTGTTTCGGAAAGTGAAAAACTGATAGATTCGCCTTTAAGTCTGAAGTGAATCAGATTTCCTTCCCACCCATAGCAGTCATTTAAGCCTTAATTTTTAAAAGAACAGCAGACCTTCAGACAGGATGGCAGCGTTAACAGAAAAAGAGCCCTGCCAGAACAGACATGGAATCCAACTGTTGTTTACTGGATCAGGAGCTTCCTGGAGCCAATCTGTTGTGACGTGGGGTTTGTGATTTCAGCTCTCTTGACATAATATGCTGGAGACAGTTCTCTAGTAACACTTCTTTATTAAAGCAAACAAGACTAAGACTTGAGGAGGGGAGAGCTACATTTATAGGGACAGGGAACAAGCTAGAAAGGATACATTTTAGAGGGAACAATATCAGGCAATCACAGTCCTGCCTTTTGGAGGAAACCAATAAGACAGAGGATCCAAATACAGCAGCTTAAATGAACCAATAGTAGCTGTACCCTCTGGAACCAAAAGGCAGTTACTTTACCCTAATGCAATACAGACAATAATAATACAGATATAAAATCCTTTGACTCAATACACAACACAATCAGAAGCCGCATTTTGGTTTCCAAATGTTTTGGAAGTCAAACGGACTTCCGGAATGGATTCCATTCAACTTAGAAGGTACAAATGTATCAGTTAACATCACTGGGTTATTGGGAGAAGGAGAAAGCTCCATCTTCCCCACACTTTTATCATTCCTGTTATAATCCTCTATATCCTATTTCCTCTGAGGCACCTTTCTTCTAGCTCTAAAGCTGTTTTGTCCCTCCTTCTGTGCCTTGTTCCCCAACCCTATCAAAAGTTTTGCTGCGATACTTTTGAATATCTGGTTTTTCATTGTGTCCACATAGCCGGTCACTGGCTGGGGTATATTGGATGATAATGGCAGAACGAGAGGGTGGGGACAGGGGTGTAGGAAAGGGGGTGGTCCGCACCAGGTGTCATCCCAGAGGGGGGGTGACAAAGTCCCCCCAGGGCAGATCGCTGCGCTGCCCTCCTGGGTGCCAATCGCTGTACTGATCACCCCCCCGGGCGCCGATCATTATGCCAATCGCCCCCAATGTGCGCCAATGGCCACGCCAATTGCCCCCCCGGGTGACTTGCCCCCCCAGGTGCATGGCATGTGCGTCGCTCTGGGTGCCCGAGCAGCTAGCTCTGCAGCTGGGTGGGGAGAGCTTTGGAGGCAATTTGGCATAAGCAAAGAAAATGTTTGCCCATTGCAGTCTGATGATCTCTTCGGAGAATGCACTAAGTAGTAGCAATTAAGAGTTTCATTTAAAGGAGCTGCTATATGGCCCACGCTACAAATCTGCAGAAAGGAGGCTAGCCAGGCCTACTGCTGAATCATCCTCTGGGGAAGCACAGGAAAAGGGTGCAAGCTGACAGCAGGCACAGTTAGCTCTTTAAGCATCATCATTCAGTGAGTCATTAAGGTATTTCCTACAGAAGTGCCTGCATTAGAGAGGCATAGATTCATGGGCTCTGCATACACAGCCAGACCAATCATAGAATCATAGAATTGTAGGGACCATGAGGGTCATCTAGTCCAACCCTCTGCAAAGCAGGAATTTTTTGCCCAATGTGGGGCTTGAACCCTGAGATTAAGGGTCTCGTGCACTATCGACTGAACTATCCCAGCTAGGTATAAATACACGGGGGCTAACTCTACCGTAATGCACTGTTATGCTCCCCCTACCTAATTCTCCAAGAGCTAAAAGGTTTCTGGATGGAGTGCTTAGCTAGGTTTCGGGTTTTACAGCATTTTGTCACATTTTCATTTATTTGGCATTATGCAGGTTGAACCAGCACGGTGCAGTGGTTATAATTTTGGATTGGGACCTGGGAAATGGGTTCAAAACTTCATTCAGCCATGAGGCTTATGCAGTGGCGTAGCGTGGGGGGTGCAGGGGGGGCCGGCCGCACCAGGCACAACATGGGGGGGGCGCGCGTTCGCACTCACAGCTCTCTGCCCCTACCTGGCTCACTCACTCTCTCTCACTGCAGTGCTGGCTGTGCGAATCCGATCCGAGCTGCCGGGTCACCGCCCACTGTGGAGGGGGGGGTGCAAGGCGTGTGGTGTGGTGCGGAGAGAGAGAGGGGGACTATCTTGCCTTGCCCCGGGTGCTGAAAACCCACGCTATGCCACTGGGCTTATGGAGTGACCTTGGGACAGTCACTGTCTTTTAGGATTGTTGAGGGAATAAAATGGGGCAGTGGGCAAAACCATGGAGGAAAGGCGGGATAACAACAACAACAACATAGGTAGAGGCAGACAGCTAAAACTAAACATGTTAGTTTATTTTGCAATAGCTGGACAGCTTAAGCACCCTTTTAGCAAATCTGCTGCACAGGATAACCCTTTCTCCAGATGCTTCATGAAATTATAAACCTCTTGTTGTGTCTTCTCCACGTTTGCTTTACATGTAAGAACATATATACCAAATACATGATGTGCTGGAGGCTTTGCAACAGCTGTCCACCATCAAAGATGACCAGAAATAAGGAAGTAATAGTATCTTATTATCTTCCCAAGCTCCTGTTTGACTCAAACTCCTCCTTGTAATGGCTTGCCTTGAAAACAGAGGGCAGGGTGTCACCCAGGGTCTGCAATAAGGCTTTTAGCAGAATGTTCCAACATCACACTAGCCATCAAAACGGTGTTTTTGTTCATTGAATAGAAAGCGGCTTTTTTGACACCTTGTTTTGTCAATGCTGCTAAAAACAGCACAACAACCCAAATCTCCTGCTGGCCATACAAATGTTTGCCCTTTGAGGCTCCAGCACTGCTGGAAAAAAATTAGGAGCCGCTGTGTTCTCAAGCAGTGGAAAAAACGAGAAACTTAGTATGAATTACGCGCTTTAGTGGACCAAACAGTGAAAGAACAGAGCTATTATGCAAACGGCTTTGAATCGTCAATGAAATGCTTTTCCCAGGTATTTCGTAATAAAGGCTGTTCCAAATCAAAGGGAACCTTTGAGCATTTTTTAACTGTTAATCCACTTCCCCTCCCATTCAGATTAGACTGGAGTACAGTAGTCTACACCCTCACCTATTTGAGTTTGTATATGAGGAGCAGCTTTGGTCTCTCCCATTCATATCAGTAGGCATTCCCTTTTGTGATGGTCTCTGCCTTTGAATGTGCGAATTCTTTTATGCTAGTTAACTACTGATGGGGCATGTGCAGAGATAGCTGCTGCATACCTTGGGTTAAAAACAAGAGAGAGAGAGAGCGCAATTTAATCTTTATTGGTTTTAAATATTGAATCCACTCACCACAAAAAGAACAAAAGAAAAAAACAAATCACACCCTATACAAAGAGAATGTTACTTATAAAATAAAGTTCTTCCATGCATTGGGACTTTCGTCTTCCTCAGTATGGGCCCTCTGTTTCCTTGTTGACTGCATATTGTATACCATTTAATTTATCATAAATTTTCTGTAATCTTTGTAGCATATAACATTGCAGAAGTTAATCAAAGCATGTCAAAGGTTTCATATGTGAACAATGTTCTTTTAAGTATACCGTATTTTTCGCTCTATAAGACGCACCAGACCACAAGACGCACCTAGTTTTTTGGGGAGGAAAACAAGAAAAAAAATATTCTGAATCTCAGAAGCCAGAACAGCAAGAGGGATCGCTGCGCAGTGAAAGCAGCAATCCCTCTTGCTGTTCTGGCTTCTGTGATAGCTGCACAGCCTGCATTTGCTCCATAAGACGCACACATATTTCCCCTTACTTTTTAGGAGGGAAAAAGTGAGTCTTATAGAGCAAAAAATACGGTAATTTGTATATATCCCATTCTTTGTTAAACTTTTGGTTTGTCTGGTTCCTAATTTTTCCTGTCATCTTTGCCAATTCTGCATATTCAAATAATTTCACCTGCTGCTCCATTTTAGTTGGTATTTTATCTCCCTTCCACCATAAAAAAACATAATAATCCCTGACCAAAAAAGTGTGCAAAAGCACATTGTGCAGCTTTCTGGTTTTGTGCAAATCTGAGGGACCAAAAGGGGAAAAATATTTAGGAGCACACCAGAAAAAGTTACAAGTGCAGTCAGAAAAGAAAAGAAAGTATTAAGTAAGTAGCAGGCATGGAAAGAGGTGCAGCAGAAGGGATTATTGATTCAAACACAGTGAAACAAATCATCCACGATCCATGTGGAGTGGCATGGAGTCTCATTTCCCCCAGTTTATCTAATTACCCTAGTATCAGGTTATTGGCATCCGTCTCGAGAGACAATGAAGTGCACCTCCAGTACAGACTCTCCCAATTGTTCCTATTTTCCAGGGACATCCCTGATTTAGAGAAGCAATTCCAGTTTCTAATTTGATCCCAGAATGTCCTGCTTTTCTTTAGGATGTCCTTATTTTCATTGGAGAAATATTGGAGGATATGGAGTTATTCAACCCCTGAGCCATCTGAAGGCAATCCTGTATAGGGTTTTTTTTTGTTTAATGTTTTATTCTGTTTTTATATATGTTGGAAGCTGCCCAGAGTGCTGGGGCAACCCAGTAAGATGTGTGTAAAATTATCATTATGGAGTGGGACGTCCCTATTTTCATTGTTGGAAGATATGCCAGTGGTGCAGTCAAACCACTGGAGAATCATAGCACCCACTGTGGCTGTAGATACTGGTAACTCGTAACTGCTACCTCTCACCGAAGCGACCTCTCAGGGGCACGAGCCTGGTCAATGTGTATGGAAGTCCTGGGGTGCCCAGATGACAAGTGTGCTGGACCCGGGGGTAAGGTACCGTGGGCGTAAGCAGAGTCCACACGAAGAGGGGCGAGGTCCGAGGCGGAGAGCCGGGCGGGGAACAGGAACGCTGGAACAGGAGGCCGAGCAGGGAACAGGAACACCGGATGGTCAGGAACAGGAGGCCGAGCAGGGAACAGGAGCACCGGATGGTCAGGAACAGGAGGCCAGGCAGGGAACAGGAGCACCGGATGGTCAGGAACAGGAGGCCGAGCAGGGATCAGGAACACAGGAAGGTCCAAAGCCAACAACGACGTTGCTCCCGCAACCTGGGGCCGGGCTAACTGGGCTTTTATCCTCTTCTAAGGCCAGGGGCGGCCCCGGCCCCCAGGAGCCCCGCCTCCTCTGACCTTAAGGCGAGCACTCCTCCTGGGAGCAACCAGTTCCCTTCGCCTCTCTGCCCTAAGCCTCTGCAGATCAGGAGAGGCTGAAGGGTTACTGGGCCCTGGAGGAGGCTCACCTGTAGCCACTGAGTCCTCAAGCCCCTCTGGGGCCAGAAGGGTTTCACTTGGGGCCAGCTCCTGGTGCTCTGCCACAGGTGCAGGCTCTTCAGCATCTAGGCCTTGCCCCAGTTCAGCCGGCCCTGGAGGCGGGGACTCCTGTGCAGGCTGGGATTCCTCTGGTTCATCCTCTGAATCGGAATCCCAGGCCATCACAACAAGACACCCATCTCGGCCTCACTGATGTGGTCCAAAGGAAAGCAGAGCAATACGTTTGGCACTAGCTTGGCTGCAAGAGTTGCCGGAAGGAGGCATACATGGCACCACCACCCAACCTTTAAGGGACTGCACTCTGAATTTGTGTAGTGTTTACTGTGGGAATGTTCAGGGAGGCAGGAGAGGATATGTTGTTTAATTATATCCTTTCCAAGTTCTACAATTTAGCGGAGTAACATTTCACTTTTTAAACTTGTGCAGTGGATAGCATTTGCCAGGCTTGTATAAGCCTCTAAAATAAGTTTCCTGGTAATTTCCCCTTTAGTCCCTCATAAAAAGATAGACACGACACAGTCTTCTATGAAAGTATAAAAAGAGTTTACTCACTCATTCTGTTCACAGATGGATCCCAGAAGGCAGACTTGAGTTACAAAAGTCATATACCTGGAAACTATCCCATAAGGAGATCGCTCCTTTGTCCTCTCTTGGCTGAGCATCTCAGTTTAATCAGATGTTGCTTCTTCAAGGAATGGAGTCAAAGAGAGAGAGATGGCTGTCCTGCTCCGTGCTTTTGTCGTTACCTGCATAGGGAAGGTCACACCCACCTCTGGTCACATGTAGAGAAACAGGAAGTTTACCTGCTGGCTGGACAAACATTCCTCCTCATGTGTAAACATATTCACTCTGGGAATGTTGTATTTGACTTCTCTGTGTTTTACATCCCACATATACTCCTTAGCCTTTTCTCCCTCTTGTACTGCAAGGCAGTGGATATCAGATAAACCCAAATTTACAGGGGGAAAGCATGGGGACTGGTTTTGTATGAGGGCTACACAAATTAATGGGGACCCAAACATTTGCAAGCACACAGTAAACTCCAGTGTGAAGTCCCTACACAGACAGACATCCCTGCATTCCTCCTAGATGCTTTTAAAGCCCCATCACTCACCTCAGCCCTCTCTGCTTCTCTTCCTCTGTTCACCACACTCAAAAACTTCAGGTTCTATTATTTCCTTCTTTTGCACGCACAGCTAGCTTGCCCCTCCCTTTAGAGTGAGGGGATAAGGATGAGTCACTGGCATGTCCTAGATTTCCTGGGCTGTTGGCCTTTCTTTTTCCTAACAAAAGAGCATTATTAGCAGGCATTCTGGTACCATAGGCCCAGATTCAACTGAGTAGATGCACTAGTGGGAGCCAGCGCAAGGAGTGCTGCTAGCACAATGGGACTTTCCACCCTCTCCTCTCCTATGTCGCCCACAAATAAGCTCTGTGGGGCCCAGGAGAAGCCCCAGACAGCATGCAGGGGAAAGAGAGGGGAGTCCATTGTGTTGGGGAACCCGAAATTCTTGCACTGATGGAACGATTGGAAGAACACAATGTCTAATTCCCCCCATCAATCCTTTTTTCTCTAACCACTCAAACTCACAACACAATATACGTTTTTGGAGCTTCAGGGTTAAGTTATACCAATGCAATAGAGTATTAGAAGAGAACACAGCTGTGGTGGGAATATCAGAAGTCTGGGAGGGCTGCGATTATGAGCTGGGACACGGGTATACCTGGGTGTAGAGATGTATAGAAAGGAGAGAGTAGATTGCACTAGCAAGGGTGCTGGTCAAGATGGCAAAGAGGAGATTGAGTGCAATAAGTTGGAAACTTCAGGAGGAATAAACTCTGCCAGCTAATCATTCTGGGTAGAAATATCAGGCCAAGAACAGAGACAAAACTAGAATTAGTTAGTTCTGCCTGTTATGGGCTGTGGTTCCAAGCACTGTTGGATTCCTGGCCTTCTGTCCTACTAGCCCCAATAGGTACCAGCCACCTCTGCTGGCCCCACAGCTATTAAAGGTGCAGGATCCCCTGTCCCCTTTCAACCCCTTGTCACCCTAAATCAGGGAGGCAGCCCAAAGAGAAATGTGACAATAACTGGTGGTGACTTCACTTATCCTCACAGTTCCCAAAGGGCTTAGCTGCAATTACGTCTCTAATCAGATTCTAGGCATCCTCTGGGACACCATGAGACATGTATGAGCACATTTCATGAGTCTTGTTTTGTTTTTGTTTCTAAATAGCAGGCATAAGGACTGCAGTGCATGGAAAAGGGGTGGTTAAGAGTGAAGGGGGGGCAATTTTCAGTCTGGGGAGAAGGGTAAAATCCTCCTTCCCATGTGCTGTAGTACCAAACTTGATCCCACTATGCCTATTTCTTTCTTTTTTCCCATGACATGCAATCACCTTTCTCATATTGTCTAGCAGGCTGTTATATTATCACTTAATAGTCTATTCCGCCCTTCCTCCCAGAACAGCCCCAAAGTGGGATGTCTCTCCCTGAGTAACTCCATGACTGTTTTAAGACACAGTCACTTTCATATCTAGACACATCTTTGACTCTTCCCACTTAATGGATGGTTGGTAGGGTTGCCTCCTCCTCTCTCCAACACCAGATACATGCTTTCCAATCTCTCAGTGCTCTAGAGCAGTGTTTCCCAACCTTGTGCCTCCAGATGTTTTTGGCCTACAACTCCCATCATCCCTAGCTAGCAAGACCAGTGGTCAGGGATGATGGGAGTTGTAGGCCAAAAACATCTGGAGGCACAAGGTTGGGAAACACTGCTCTAGAGGGCCATGTGCAAAAGAGGGCAGGGCTTCTGTACCTTTAATAGCTGTGTTGAAGCAGGACTTTCAGCAAGTGCAGCTTGCTATGCAACTATTAAAGGTGCAGGAGCCCTGTTGGTTGGTTGGTAGGTTTTTAATACACCAGACCACCCTATAGTGTGCTGGAAGCAGGGCAGGGAAAGAAGAGAGAAATTGAAGGAAGAGAAGAGGCGGGAGAGGAGCGGGATTGTCAACTAGCTAGAAATAAACCAGCCTGGCACACTTCTGTGTCTTTAATGGAGCTTTCCACATGCAGAAATCGGCAGGTGCATTATTTTATGGCCTTGAGCTAAAGATTATCGCTTTCTAATTACCACAGATCAATCTGCTGTTGAAAAGTTGGCATTCCTCTAAAAGCATGATAGCTGCTTGCCTTTTCGTAGGATACAGCGTTTTAGACCTTGGAATGCATTTGCTCATTCTAGTTCTTTATGCTGGGAGGTTTAAAGGGGCACCCAGATGTATCAGGTGTCGGAGTCGGGAACAGTTAATTCTTTACTGAAAGAAAGAAAACAGCACAGGCCTAGTGAGTACAGCAACTATTCCCAGCAGGTCTCGTCCCAATCAGGTCCCCGCCTTCCCACAGTTCCCCAAGTCTCCTCCTCCCCCTTGCAATCTGAGACTTCTTGGCCTTGTCTGTCTCTGCTCCTCCCTCTTCATCCCTCTGACCATTCATCGTCATCCCACCATCAACCCCCTGATTCTGAGTCTTCTTTCCTTTGGGGTTCCCTTGGATGTTCCCCAGCTGACTCCTCCCACCACTCATTTGCATCCATGACATCAGGACAAGAAACTGCAACTCTAATGCTACAGGGAAGGGACATGCCCTGTGAACTATAGTTTACCCCCACAGAGCTAAAATTCTCATCATGCATAGCAAACTACAATTCCCAGATGTCTGGGAATTGTACACAACAATAGCCTTCCTGTGAGGCATGCCCAGGCTTGTGCTCAGTGGGGAAAAATAACAATTATAAAGGAGGGTGAGAGTCAGGCTGCTGTTGAAGGCAGAAGCAGGGCCAGTGAAAAAGGTGGCAACCCTGTCAGTCAGGGAGTGTTTGGGACACAGCAGTTCAGCTGGGAGAAAACCTGGTTCTTAGTGATGAAAACATAAAAATGGAAGGAAGAAAGATATATGGGATGACTTCAAACAACCCCCCAACTTGTTGTATATTCAAGAGCTGCTTGGTTCAGTGCACGGTGGGGATGCTTTCATCACTGGCCATAGCTGTCAACTTTCAGATTTGAAAATAAGGGCTCAGCAGCCTCACCTGTCCCGGGGACAGTCTATGGGATATCTAACAATCCGGGATAGCTGCGGGAAACGGCACTGGAATAAGGGACTTTCCCGCAAAAAAGGGAAGGTTGACAGCTATGTCGCTGGCAGAAGGGGTTGCCAGAAAGAACCAGCCCAGCCTGCTCCTATGCCTTTAGCCACACCATCTGACATGCAGAAATTCAGCAGGCGATGCTTTTCTTCACATGGAAGTGAAGTGGTCACGGGTGGGTAGGTGGGGTGGAATTCTGCCCGCTGTGCCTTTAACAGGAGCCTAAAAGTTTGCAGTCATTTAGGGTTGCCAACTTATTTCCCCCCAGCTACTGTGCCTTTAACAGCAGCCCGAAAGACTCTTCATAGCAGGATCATTATTGCTTGCTGATGCCATTCAATCTGCTGCAAAAAGAAGGTGGTAACCATAACATAAAAAACAGGTTATGAGTGAAGACTCTGGGCCTTTAACTGCCACCTGATATGCAGAAGTTAAGCAGGTGAAGCGTTCTCTGGCATGAACTGGAAAGGTCTTTCCTGCTTAACTTCTCCTTGTTTGGGGTGTTCTTAGTAGCTGAGCAGCAGTCTGGTAGCAGAATCTGTGCAGCACACAGTGAACAGGGGCTACATCTTGTCTTTGGGTATTTCCCGGCAGTGGCAGCTGGGCTACTAATTATAGCAGGTTTGCTTGGCCTCAGATAACCCTTAAAGGAGCCCATCTCTTCTCTGCCCAACCTAATCTGTCCCTCATCAGTTTTTGTAGCCATTTCTGTACAGCGTCCTCTGTTTCTGCAACGTTTCACCATCCTACATAACAGCAGCCGAACAAATGTTTCCAAGCCAGCCTGCTACTAATACTACTAATTGACCTGACACTTTGGACTTCCTAGGAGAGTTTTAATGCTCTGTTTTTAAATAATTAACCCCAAAATGTTTTTTAGAAATGTAAAATATTAATCACACATTCCTCCTCCAGGTTTCATGGTAATAGATTACAGAGTAGGGCTGGTCCAACCCAACACTCCGCAGAGAAGGGTAAAGAGAGGGAGGACTGGACAGTTTCTTTGGAAGAGACGCCTATCTCTTCCCTGCCCAGCCTCCAAGGTGAAATCTGCTGGCACAGACCCAGCTGTTTGATCAACATCTTAGCTTGCTTAGCCATGCCATGCGCAGGGGATCCTTGCCTTGCCTTTACAGCATACTGATTTGAACGCTGACATTGTAGCAGAAAACGAAGTCTGAGTACTTCATCCAGTAGGAGCCAGCACAGCCTATATGGATGAGCAGCATCAGGCTGTGGCGAGGTCTGGGACATTATGGGATGGGGATGGCTCTGCAGATGTGTGTGTACTTGTGGGGTCACTGCTGCCAATCCAGAGCTCCCGCCGCCTTCCTGCCACCTTGCCTTGCCCCTCTGCATCCCGATGAGGGCAGCACTGCCACTGGCAGGACACAACTGCCTCCATTCCCTCTTGCAAGTTGCTGCTAGCCCTCAATGGATGTCTCTGATGGACTCCAGCAAGTGTACTTAGTGAATGAAGGAATTCTGAGCTCTGATCACTGAGAGGTTGTGATTGTAGTTCAGGCCTCGGGGTGAAAGGGAATTGCAAAGAGAGAGAGAGAGAGAGAGAGAGAGAGAGAGAGAGAGAGAGAGAATGTGTGTGTGTGTGTGTGTGTGAATGACCAAAAGTCTGGCACTGGCAGCTGTACTCATTTTCAGCTTCCATGCTCAGCCCTTGCATTATCTCCTCAGATTTATAGTTCTTCCAGACATGTGTGTTTCAATTCAAGGCTCTTTTCCAGCAAACCAACTTGGTCATTTCCCCCCTCTTATGAGAGATAATTGGCTGAACGTAGGCTGCAAAATGTCGCATTACCATATAAAGCTGCTTTAAGGATCAGCCGAGTCACCTTGGAAATGCAAGTTGTTTAAAACAATTAACTCATATTTAATCCATGTGTTTCTAATCTAACAATGGCTTAAGTTTTGTTTTTTTCTGAGGACCGGCTGACTACTTCTTTTTCTGCATTTGTCACAGGCATACCTGCCACTCATAATCTCCTTGCCATGTTAATTGCCATGGGTTGTTTTTTAAAAGTCCAGTAGCTTGCCCAAGCAAGCAAGTGTAAGGTCAAGAATAGATCAAGTCTGGAGCTCATTCTTCAACCCCAAGTTGGCTTGCCACTTTCTTCTTCTTTTCACCACGGAAAGTCTCCCATGCCTTTAATATGTGCATGAGAGTGAGGGCTCGTCCATGTGCCCCTTGTCCCACGCCCAGCAGCCACAGTCAGGGAGAGAAACTTGGTGACAAAGAGATAAGACACAAATTAAGGGAACAGCTACCAGGAAGTGACTCAGCACAATCAATAGAGAGACAGAGAGTTAGAAGCTGAATGCAAGCTTGTTTGAATAAAGTTATTTTTTTTATATTATTCACCTGTGATTATTAATATAACTAGCACCACTTGAAACAAAAGGGAGGGCATTTGCCAGTATCTTTTTTTATGGCAAGGCACCATTATGGGAACAAATGGGTTTAAGTAGGCCTTTGTAATCTGTGACTCACCTAACAGAATGCAGCCCTTTGAACAACATGGCAACCCATCAAGGGCTCAACAACCTCTATTTTTGCTGCTTGACTGAGACCCCCCCCCCAGGTTCCCTCAGACGACCTCTTCACTGAGCATGCACAAAGCTTATGTGGAGGGTGGGCCCTGTCTGGTCTGCGTTGGGCATTTATCCTGATTTGTGTGTGAAATGGTTATACAACCATATGCATTCATCCTGATTTGCTTGCGGAGTGTTTATATGCCTTTCTGTTAATCATTCATTCACCTCACACTGTTTAGTGCATTTCCCTGACACTTTTCTGACTTGAAAAAGTCTCTCTGTGTGTTTTTAAGGGCATTTGTTGTGCTAGGATGACAAAACGATTTAATCTACTTCAGTTGCACAAAGCTAAATTTCTGGTATGCATCCCTCCTGCAAAATGTTGACAGCTAGGGGAAACCTGCAAAAATGGGAAAGTTTCCAAACAGCTGGCAAGGCACTATAGGTTAGTGGGAAGGCTGCTTGTATCTGGAACACAATCAAGGCTTGGGTGAAGACATACCTCTGCAAATAAGACAAAATCTTATACACCACACCTCTTGGGACCAGCATACAAACACCCCACTGGTAATCTCAAACCCAGTGGCGTAGCGTGGGTTGTCAGCACCCGGGGCAAGGCAAGTAATTTGCACCCCCTAACCCGTGGATTTGCGCCCCATAACCCTAACCCCCAGGTGTTGCGCCCGGTGCGGCCGGCCCCCCTGCACCCCCCACGCTACGCCACTGCTCAAACCCACTCCTAAAAAGGATTCTTAACTGATCAGGGTGGAGAAAGCCCACCCCCTCCCCCCTCCCATGCATTTCTGTGAGACGAAAATCCTAGTAAAGGGGCACATGACCCTGGACTCTTCCCACACATGCAACACAGCCAGATTTTTCTGACATGTACATTCCATGCCACCTTGGCAGGACCTAGACACATCAAAAAAGCATTTCAGAAAAACGTGTTGTCAACCTCAAAGGGGAAAATCACGTTGGCCAAAGATGAAACTTTGGTGTCACAGTGTTATAATACATATGGTATAAAGCACCTTTTCTTAACTAATGTATCTGAATTCCTTGTCTGTCAGCAGCATTTCAGTGCAGGACACCAGGCTGGGAAGCTCTGTGGTGGGTATTTTATCACTTGGTCGTCCCTCTCACTGCTACATTACTCAGAGCAACTGAGCAACTCAGGGCTCATGAGTCTGAGCTGAAATCACATGAAAACTGGAGGCATAGAAATCCTGGCCTGGGCACCTGGTGCTGGCATCAACACACACACACACACACATAGAGAGAGAGAGAGAGAGAGAGAGATGCTCCCATTTAAAGCTGCAAGAGCTCCTTTGAGTGCTGGATAGATAAATAATTGTTACAGGGCTGGGCGGGGGGTTAGTTTGAGTGATATCTGTGGGTACTTTCCAGACCTGTAGTCATGTATCTGTGAGGTTAGACTCTATCAGAGCATACCCCCCAACATTTTGGGAGGGCAATTTGGGGCATCCCACCACTACCACCCTGCTGCCCTTGCCCCCTCCCTGCTGCTGCCCCCTTCCTTGCTCACCCTCCCCCCCTCACTCCATCCCTCCCCCCATCTACCTTTCTCCAGTTGTCTTCCTCCGCAGCACCCAGCCTTCGCCATGTCAGGAGAAGTGGTGCAGGCTGACCTTCTGGCAGATTGCGTTTGGCCAACGCAGCCTGCTGCCTTTTGGTCCCTTGCTCTGGTGCAAACAGAGCAGGGAACCAAAACTGGGGTGGCTTCCGCCAATCTGTGATGTCCTGAATAAATTGGGACACTTGAGGGTTTGTAAGAGTAAACCTGTGGAACCGCTTGGACCAGGCCCTTTGTTAAGGTAATGGCCTTAAGCCACTCAGCTAAGTACCATCACCATCATCTTAAAGAGGGAGTCTGTTGCTATAGAGACAAATGGGTGGGCCTTTCCCCACCTCACCTGGCTGAGTGCCACAGCATCCTAGGATGGAGGACAATAAGGTCTCTGTGTTTGTGAATTTTGGCTGTTGCTGGAACCTGAGGCTACAGAGCCTTTCTGACGGTAAGAACTATTCGATATTAGAACAGACTTCCTTGGAAGGTGGTAGACTCTCCTTCCTTGGGGGTTTTAAAGCAGAGGTTGGATGGCCATCTGTCATGGATGCTTTAGTTGGGATTCTTGCATTGCAGGGGATTGGACTCAATGACCCTCAGGGTCCCTTCCAACTCTACAAATCTGTGATCATAGCATCTCTTTTCCTCTGCTCTTTTAAGTTTAGTGTCCTCTCTCCCCCTCCCTCATTGTGAATGATAAAGGGAATAGTTAAGAGGCACAACTGAACACAGTGGCGTCTTACACATAGGGGCTAGTGGTGCGGGGCACCAGGGCGCCAAGTCCTAGAGGGTGCAGGGAAGAGGCAGAGGCTGGACACAGCGCCTCCCAGCATCAGCTCGCCACCATCGCCTGCGTCCGCCATGCCTGAAACAGCGCCATGCCCAGAGCCTCCATCTGCCATGGCCACCATGGCACGAAGCAGCCAGCTGAGCTGGGAGCCGCTGTGTCCAGCCTCCGCCTCTTCCCCTCCGGAGGAGCCACCCTCCAGCTGCTGCCTGCCTCCTCCAGTCCCACTGGCAGCGCCGTCCTCCCTAAAAAAAGGTGGACAACTCTGGGAAAGGGGGGGGGTGCCGGAGGGAGCTTTGCACCATGGCACCGGATATGCTTAAGATGGCTTGACTGAACATGTTATATATACTGCACTGAATTGTTTAGTGTGTAGTCGAATTTCTCTTTCCCACTCCACTTTAATAAATACGGTGCTTTAGCATTCAACCGGAGATCTTGAACTCTGTCAGACACATGCCCAGGGTGGCACATGGCTGACCCACATAAAACAACCCCCTTTTCACGCATGTTTAAGAGCTGCATGTGAAGTGCGATACATGCAAGTTCCCAGAGACACGTGTAACTCTTACATACCCTCCAACATTTCTCTGATGAAAATAGGGACGTTCTAAGGAAAAGTGGGACATTCTGGGATCAAATAGGAAACCGGAACGGCTTCTGTAAATCCAGCACTGTCCCTGGAAAATAGGGACACTTGGAGGGTCTGTGCTTGGTGGAAGATTACAAGTTTTATAAGCCTCCATTTTCATTTAGTTTTGCCGCTTGCTTTTCTGCTCTTTCAGTATCAGTTTCATCTTACATCAGATGTTTCTCTTCTCTCCCCCTCCCCTCCCAACTTCACAACAAAGCATGACAAAGTCGCAAACAGGAAATTATGATGTAGGCCTATATGCATCAGAAATTAAGATTCCATTCTTATGCAAATAGCAAGTCATAAAGATGAAAATATATGCAAGAGGGGCAGAACTGCTTTTGATTTGAGTGTTTATCAAAGTTTTCCAAGTGGCATTCGCATTACAGTGCAAAGTAAAATGTCATCAGTCCGTCTTGTGCACCTCTTTAGTACTGGAAGGTGGCAGAGACTTATTATTCAGTGGAATATTTATTTGGATTTAAACTCTGCAATGGGCCCAGTGGGATATGAAATATGCCCTTCACATGCCACTGAACCCCAAGTCCTATGGGGGGACTGTCATGCTTGGCAGTAACCCCATCTTTGGAGTAGGCTAGGGCTGAAATCCTATACCCATTTACTTGGCAGAAAGCACCACTGAATTCAATAGGACTCCGTTGCTGTTGTTGTTGCTGCTGCTGCTGCTGCTGTTATTACTCACCCTTCATCAGCAGGTCCCGGGTGGGTTACAATGTAAACTTCAGAATTAAAAACAGTGAAAAACAGAGTACAGTCAGAGGAATATGGTGGGCTTCAAAACTGCGCATACTCTTATCAAAGACAAGAGTAAAGATCTAGTACAGCCTTTGTCAAAAACTGTATAGTGAAGAAGCCACACATACCTCTGTGGGGAGGGAACTCTACAATTCAGGAATTGCCAAACAGAATGTTCTGAGTAGACACGTAGAAGACTGTAATTTGGGAGCAGAAACGCATCCAGGGGAGGAACAGAAGGCTCCTAGGAAACATCACTGGAAATACAACCTGATGTAATGATAAATACAGCTTAATTTTTTTTAATTGGCGCCATTTAATTATTTCTAATTGTTTTTTGGGGGGGCAAGGGTGCGTATGGAAAGGACATAAAAATGCATGAACTACTCTTTGTCATCAGCTGCCCAAATGATGTTTGTAACTAGGCTTAGCAGTTGACTGGCAAAACTAGCCTAGCATGGTCTGGTGACTGCTGACAGCAATTTCATCTGCAAACATACCGGTAAGTCAGTATTAATCTCCACAAGAGGGAGATAACCATCCACTGCCAGAAGGGGACTCTGAAGAGGATTCCCCAATTGTTGGGACAACCTGCTGCTTCTCCATTGTCCTACCAGGTATCAGGTGCAGTTCCTAGGTGAGTGAATGTGATAGGACCAGACAGAGCTGGATCAGGGCTCTTTGTTAGGGCTTGGCTATTGAAGTACTGCTGTTACAAATGTTGTGCCTCAGGGGTGTACCAGAGGGTTGCCCTTGGGTGTTTCCTCAATGGGGATTGGGCACAAGGCTGTTTTGAAATAAAAAATCTATCAGATATTCTCTACTATGGCATACTGTGCCAATCAAGATTGGGAACGGAATGATCTATTACAGGTGAAAATCTACAAAATTAATTTTTGGTGACTTCATTGATATGGAAGGAATAGGGTGTGAATGAAATTCTTTCGACATCATTGGATTTGACGGGATCAATTAAAAATTAGCAAAGATTTCACAGATAGCGTTGATGAGAAATAATTTGCGAGGGCTTGACTTAGCTGCTTATATTAATTAATAGGTTGACTAGCTTTGTCAAATGCATCAAATATGCTTAATTACATTAAGTGAGTGATAAATAGTAGAAGTTAGCCATGACTTAAGCTCATTAATTTCAGTGGGAAGGAACTAAGTGCAGCCTAGCAGTGGGCAGTCCCTGGGTTTGGGATGACCAGTTTTGGATGGCACTGCAATTCCCCTGGAGGAACAGGTTTGTGGCTTGTGGGTGCCCTAGAGCAGTGTTTCCCAACCTTGGGCCTCCAGCTGTTTTTGAACTACAATTCCCATAATCCCTGACCACTGGTCTTGCTAGCTAGGGACGATGGGAGTTGTAGTCCAAAAACAGCTGGAGGTCCAAGGTTGGGAAACACTGCCCTAGAGCCATCATTGTCAGCCGATGCCTCAGTAGCCTCAGCAGGAAGCAGTATTTATTATCTGCTCCAATTGCTTTGTCAGTGGCGACACTTCCTCGACCAGGAGAACCTAGCGGCAGTAGTACATTCTCTGGTGGCCTCATGCTTTGCAATGTTCTCTGTTTGGGACTGCCATTGAAGGTGGTCCAGAAGCTGTAGCTGATGCAGAATCCGGCTGCCAGAACTGGGATTACTTTACCCCCAACCTCAAGGAGCTGCATTAGCTGCCTGTTTGATACTTGGCCCAACTGAAGGTCTTTACTGCATAAAGGTGGCCATGGGGCAGTGGGGTGGTGGCGCTTACCAGGAGGAAGAGTGGAAGGTGCTAGGTGGCAGGGAGGTGTGATGGCAGTGCATCAGCACAATGCTGCCCCACCTCAATGCCTTCCACTTCCCAGTCGTGGTTGGCAACAACTCTGCAGCCGGAAGGTCAGGTAAGCATTGCTGCCCAACACTGCCATCTGCTACCAAAAGCCGAACATGGCTTGGGATTCAAGTACTTGAAAGAGCTCTTCTCCCATTATCTGCCAACCCTTGTCTTAGGATGTAAAAGGGAGGTCTTGCTTGTGGTCCCATCACTGGCTGTGGCTCGTGGTATAAAGCTTGCTCTGTCCAGTTGTGTAACTCCTAGTGGAGATATGGCTGTCTGTCATGTGAATGGCCTTTAGATGAAAGTTGGAGATAAACTTTTTCCTTCTGGCTTTTGGAGGGGGATGAGCTACAGAGCTGGGTTTTCTGCTGTGCTGACATGTTTTGCAGATGTCTGCTGGTTTTTATATTGTGTTACTTTTGTATTGTGTTGCTGTTACGTTGTATTGTGTTACTTAGATCTGTACACTGTATACTGTCCTGAGCAGGTTTTTTTTTTAAAAAAATGTAATATTGATACAATGTTTAATTAATAACCTACTTAGTCGGGATCCAATGGATGCAGTTTGGCAACTATGATTGACAACATGTGTACTTTTGGAAGGCAAAGAGATCCATGGGTACTGTTAGAATAAGTATTCTCTGTCTAGACTTCATATTGATAATAACCATCCAAAACATTCCTAGTATTTTCCAATTAGAAATATTATTTTCAACTAGTTATTAATTGAAGGGAGGCTACTAGTAAAAACATTTTTGGGAAACCAGAAGTGGAAAAGCATGCTCATTGGTGTTTCCAGTCAACAGCTGAGAATGAAAGCAATTATATGAAGGAATGGGCAGTCCTTTGTGTGTCTGATGGTACTCACCAGAATGGAGTACTGTCACCTCTTTTTTCTTTTTCTTTTTGCTGCAGTTGGCAGCCATTTTGTGTTGATAGTCAAGGCACCTTTATCAAGATCTGAGCACTGGGACCTCACAAATAACCACCTCAATACCATCATGGACACAAATAATCATGAATGCACAATAATAAAACAGGATGGGCCCTAAGAGACAGTGCAATCACTGTTTCTCCTGGCCTCCCTCTCCCCTTCTCTTCCACCAGCAGCAGCATGTGGGACTCAAATAATGTCCAGTAGCATTCAGAGGGGGAAGGGCGGCAACAAAATCAGAAGAAGACTATACTAGCAGTGGCGATGGCTATATCCTCTCTCTCTGCCTCAGGCGACGAGGTTCACAAACACACCACACCTCTGGGCAAGACCTTGGCAACCCTCTGTACTGTAGATTTCTGAGACCAGCAGGGTGTGCTCTAACAAAGGCATTTCCTTCTCAGGGAATTTAGTTTGGAACATTTCCAAGTCTTTCTGTATATTTTGCCCTGCTTATGTTAGAGGTAAGAAACCTGAGACCCCCCTAGATGTTGCTGGACTGCAACACTCACCTTCCTTGACCAATGGTCCTGCTGGCTGAGTCAGATGGGAGGTGGAGTTCAATGACACGTGGAGCTACAGGTTCCATACTCCTGTCTTACATGAATAGGTCACTCACATGAGCTGTGGTGTACATATCAGTGGATCAAGGCAGTGGTGGAGTAAGCTGCAGGGGCTCCTGGAGCGGCGGCCATGTAGTGCACTGGGGGGGGGGGCGATCCACCATGCAGGGGGCGGGGCGATCCTCCACGTGTGCGAAGGCAGAATCCTCTGCTCATGGCTGCAGCAGGGGCTGCATGATCTTCTGCTTGTGGCTGCAGCTGCAGCAGGGGTGGCGAGATTCTCTGCACACAGCTGCGGCGGTTCACACCACTGCACCTGGGAGTGGCGGGGCGAGTCCCCCGGGGGTGCCTTTTTGTCACCCCCCCCCCCAGAGATGGCACCCCCCCTGCCCCCTTCCTCCACCAGTGGAGCAAGGTAAGATTCTTGTATTTGTAATTGTTTGAAAGGAAGTGCAAATAATGTACATCTGAATTAGGAATGTGGCCCTTCAGAAGATAATAATAATAATAATAATAATAATAATAATAATAATAATAATAATAATATAACAATAAGCCATCCGCTCTGGGTAGCTCCCAGCAAAATATAGAAAACACAAAACCTCAAACATTAAAAATTTTCTGTGTAGGGCTGTCTTCAGATGTCTTCTAAAAGTCATATAATTGTTTATCGACATCTGATGGGAGGCTGTTTCACAGGGTGGGTGCCACTACTGAGAAGGCCCTCTGCCCGGTTCCCTGTAACTTCACTTCTCACAATGAGGGAACTGCCAGAAGGCCCTTGGAGCTGGAGATATTATTAGACTAATGATTAGAGATTATTTGAGTTGCAGTCCAACAACATCCGGAGAACTAGAGGCTCCTTCTAGATGGGTGGTTATTCTGTAGGAAGAAGGAAAGGGCCTAGGTGATATTTGCATTATTTGGCTAATAATGCAGGCGGTGTGCTGGTAAATTAATATCTGAGAGCTAGGAAGAAGCCCAAAACAATTTATTATTATTATTATTATTATTATTATTATTATTATTATTATTACTGAGTGCTCAACCCCTGTTTCCAAAAGCCTTAATTAGGCTCCTTGGTGCCTTGACAAACCACATAATTTATACTTAATTAGGAAACTCACAATGTAGGTTTAAAAGACTAATTACGTGGGCTTAATTTTTGTTGTTGTTTTATTTTGCCCCATATGTATTTTCCTTGTCTCTTTTCTTTTATTAGAGAGAAACAGAGGTCCAGAGGCACAAATGCCACTGATGACTGTCTGGTAGGTTGAACACTGGGTGTTGAGAGGAATGTTTTTGAGATTTGGCCCAAATCACAAAAGGAAACAAAGAGTGTGTCACGCTTTTCACACTACCCCTCAGGCAACTGACAGTTTCTTTGAAGAAAGAATGAAAGCACTTTGCTTGGAGCGCAGAGGCATTGAAAACAATATGAGGTACAGCTCAGAGAGAGAACATCTAAGTCTTCTTGAGGGGGGCGGGAGAACATTTATCATTGTTAAGCTGGCATCCCTGCTTCTCCCTTAAAAAACAAACTCAGCCTCCACATCTATCTGGGTGTCTCCTGTTCCTCCAGGGCCACCTCTGAATATGTTTTAAAAGAACTAGTGCTCCCCATTGCACTTTTGCTATGTCCAAGTCATGCATCAATGGATGATGGCCGTCAGCTTTCCCAAGGGTTTTTTTTTTTACTTCCTCAGCCTTTGTGTATTTGTGCCCATTTGCAAGGAGGAAAAATGAATTTTAAAATGACCCCCATGTCCTTAAGTCCAGCTCTCTGCAAGCTTTTAGGAAAACTACCCCCCCTCCTTCCCCGCCCCCCAGTCAAAAGCATTCAACTGATTCATTCCTCCTCTTAAGGATTTTTGTTTTTGCTTTGTTTGACCACAAATTGCTTTAAAAGTGAGGCTGCCGAAACATGTTCTGCCCGCAATGCAATGGGGTATCTGCTTGCTTTAAATGTGCTTTGTACCACAATGTGCTTTGGAAAGGTACTAAATGGATTGTTCCACAATAATATTGGAGTGTCCAATCTTTTTTGCTTTTGTTTTTCTTCGGAGCTGGCAGAAGTACAATGGCAACATGTTTTCCGGGAAGGTGGAAGAGCTATTGCCTCCCAGCTAGTATTCCAGCACTTTACAATGCATTATTTGTTTGCTCATTATAACAACGGTTTTGTGTCATCTTCAAGACAGTAAATATATGGTGGCATAAAGTTTCATAGGCCGGAAGCCACTTTTTCTTTTACATCTGTGACTAGGTGACACCTAGCCCACAAAAGCTTATGCCACAATATATTTCTCTTTTAAAAGACAGAAAATTATTTGATTTTCTGCTGCTTCAGGCTATTAACATGACTGTTCCCCTAGAATGCATCTATTTACCAGCTACTGAAGATAAAGCAGGGATGGAGAAACACTAGTTCTCCAGATGCTGCTGAACTACAACTTCCATAATCCCTGATCACTAGATGGGATTGATGGGAAGTGGAGTCCAACAATATATGGATGGAGGGCTACAGGTTCCTCATCGCTGGTATAAAGCTATAGCATTGGGGGCTATAAGCACTCCAGGCTACTTCAGTGTACCATTACACCATGCGTTCAGTTGGCTAATCCATCCAGACCTAATTCTGCCAGATCTTTGCCTTTGATCAGGTCCTTCTTGGTTCCTACTTGGACTTGATTCTGTTCAGAAAGGGATAAAGGGCTTGTTCACACTTACTTTTCCTCTGCTCTTTCCAGGCACAGTCTGCACTTAAAAGTTCCATGTCCAAGATATGTAGATATAGATATAGCCCCTGAGCTTTCCCTGTGAAAAGCCACTCTTTAATGCTCAATAGGAACAATGTCTATCCATGCAAAGCCCAAATCAACATTCATTCTGACTGAACTTCAAAGAGTGGGTTTTTGTGGGGAAAGCTTGAGGCAAAAAAAATACCACGCTGGGACACAAACATGCCCCTGTGCCTGGAAAGAGTGGGGCAAAATGTAATTGGATAAGCCCATAGTCAGGTTTTTCTGAAGTCATTTCTTATCAGAACACCTCATTAAAGGTTGGGGTTCCACCATACCTGTTGTCCACTACAGACAAACTGATGCAATTTGTTGTGCAAACAAGATAAAGATAAACATGGCCCAATGATTGTGTGCTACCTTGTTCTGCTCCTCAGTTTTTCCTTTAAACTTCCTAAGATCACAGTGCTCGGGGCTTCATACACCTTGAATGAACAAGAGCTTCCAGGAGTGACCAGGCTTGATGACTACCCACATCCTGGTTGCCTTCCAAGAATTCCTTTACCTGCTTGCTCCCTGACTGCAGTCCTAACTCTCTTCCTGGGATAATAATAGATGGCTCTTTAAAAATTATACCCCACCAGTTCTGCATAATTGGCATGTGCAAATAATGTGTCTGTGATGCCCAGTAAGGGAGCTTTTCAAGGCACCACACTCCTTTAGTGCTGTTTGGCAGACAGAACGCTCTCTGATTCATTTTCCTTTTCTAAATTGGAGGCACAAAAGATAAAGCAGGCAGCAGCATGCATCTTAACCATACAGGTGCAGCTCCTAGAACTACAGGTCACAGTGACCCAGTGTTCCATGGTGTCCCTGGTTGCTTCCACACGACATGTTTACTGAGCGTTCATTTGGATTTATTTGTGGGGAGGTGACATTGGGGCACTTGCATACAGTACTTTATTGTGGACCCGGTACTGCTCATGCAGCAGGGACGCAGGTGGCGCTGTGGGTTAAAGCCTCAGCACCTAGGACTTGCCGATCGAAAGGTCGGCAGTTCGAATCCCTGCGGCGGGGTGCGCTCCCGCTGCTCGGTCCCAGCGCCTCCCAACCTAGCAGTTCGAAAGCACCTCCGGGTGCAAGTAGATAAATAGGGACCGCTTACCAGCGGGAAGGTAAACGGCGTTTCCGTGTGCGGCTCTGGCTCGCCAGAGCAGCGATGTCACGCTGGCCACGTGACCCGGAAGTGTCTCCGGACAGCGCTGGCCCCTGGCCTCTTAAGTGAGATGGGCACACAACCCCAGAGTCTGTCAAGACTGGCCCGTACGGGCAGGGGTACCTTTACCTTTACCTTTTACTGCTCATGCATGCCAGTGTTGTTTTTTTAAGCATCCACACAATGTCCTCATCAAAATGCCATACCTTATTCTGGGTCTACTCTTTCCATGGATATTTTTACTTACTTGATTTTCCACAGAAATAGTAAATCTGGATTAAAAGAAGCTGATATCCCTGCTCACTGACCCCCTTCAACAAACCCCCTCCCTTAAGCCACGCCAAACCTTTTCAGCTCTCCTGCCCCAGTGCCCCAACTCTCCTGCTTGACTTGCCTCTGCAAGCCCTTGCCCACTCCAGCCCTGCCCTGCTGCCACGTCAACTCTCTCACTCAACTCGCCCTCCACCACAAGCCCAGTTCAGCCGGACTCTTCAACCCTGAGCCACAAGCCTGGCTCCCTGGCCTGCTGCCCCTCCTGCTTGCGCTGCTACTCCACTCCCTCCCTCTGCCGCCCGTCTGCCTCTGATGTTTTCCTTCTCCTGGAGCGTATGCAGTCTGTTGCCAGCATGATGATGGAGTAGTACAAATAGAGCATAGAGGAAAAATGGGGAAATGAAATATAGGATGGCATATTGTTAAGGACAGCACTGTGTGGACACTATGCAAAACTAGTGTACATGAGCAGTGAGTCCACAATAAACTGCCATGTGGAAGCCCCCTTTCCACCTGTCTTATGAACAGTGCCGGATTTACGTATAAGCTAAACAAGCTATAGCTTAGGGCCCCACTCTCTTGGGCCACCCAAAAAAAATTAAAGGAAAAAAATCTGGATGTACATTTCGAAAATATAAGATAAAAAAAAATAAAGCCTACATACAGTAACAGTGGCAAATGGCTTTAGATACCTGTAAGATCCATCAATTGGGGACACAGGTGGCACTGTGGGTTAAACCACAGAGCCTAGGACTTGCCAATCAGAAGGTTGCAGTTCGAATCCCCACAACGGGGTGAGCTCCTGTTGCTTGGTCCCAGCTCCTGCCAACCTAGCAGTTTGAAAGCACGTCAAAGTGCAAGTAGATAAATAGGTACCACCCCGGCGGGAAGGTAAATGGCATTTCTGTGCGCTGCTCTGGTTTGCCAGAAGCGGCTTAATCATGCTGGCCACATGACCCGGAAGCTGTATGCTGGCTCCCTTGGCCAATAAAACGAGATGAGCGCCGCAACCCCAGAGTCATCCGCGACTAGACCTAATGGTCAGGGGTCCCTCTACCTTTACCTTTAAGGCCCATCAATTACCATATAGCATATATTCAATACAAAAAACAGCGACAATTTGTTTTTGACAAAGGACAGCTGGACGTAAAAAGGGCCCCATTACCTTCAGTAGCTTAGAGCCTCATCAAACCTAAATCCGGCCTGCTTATAAATATCAACGTAAGACATGTCTTTTCTCCTTTATGGCACTAATGTCGTTTTTAAAATACATTTTTCTCTGGAGGATACTGCCATGGAAGCTACTTGCCTTCTAAGCAGTGTGTTGTACTTTGTGACCTGTTAAAGTTGATTGTGTGGGTTGAACTGGATAGAGAGGTGGAGATGTCTGGTCCTGACCTGCAATGTGTTAATGGGCACAGGGGTGCATTGCCTTTAGCCTATTTACTTTGAATCTACTGAGTTTTGCCGTTCACAATGGGAAATCTCCAATGCTGATAGGAACCCAGCAAGAAATGAGCATCATCAAAACCTCGGACAGCTTTGCGTAGGGCATTCTGAAATGATATAACACCGTAACCTCCAACTGCTAGGTAATACCATCCAATATTCACTAAACTGACACTCCATTCTGTGCACTTTCTAAATTAAATCCATTTCCAGCTTTAGAATAATGGCCTCTCTGCCTTTACATATGCTGCTATTGGCCTCTGACAGAAAAATCCCATTAGTGCCAATGGAAAGTTCTCCTCCTGGTGCAAAGAGAAGTTGTGGGAAGGAGGGTTGGGCTGATTCTGATTGGACCCATCAGATAGGCAAAGGACTAAAGTTCTCTACCCCCACCCACAGCTCCTGTCTGGATCCCTGCTCACTCTCCCTGAAAAAAAAAAAAAGAAACAGTTGCAGAATTGCTAATAGCACCAATAATGTTATTCCCGGTTTTGCCCTTACCATGGTTTTGTGAGGTTGTGTATCATCTTACTTAGTTCCACATACATTGATACAGGTGGGTCAACACTGTACAGGTAGCAATTGTGTCTTTCTTTTATTGCATATCTCCTATTTGCTGCTGTGTTTCTGAAGAGCTAGAGTAACCTGAGCCTGTTTGTCATTTAATTATCATTGTCTGCTCTAGCCTGCTTAATTCTACAGATAAACTGTAGCATCAGCCTGGTCTCCATTAGCAAAATGAATGTCCTGGGTACTCTAAATGAACAGAAAGAGAGAGTCACAGATTTGGTTTCTGTATACTGGCTAATATTTATGAAGAAACCTCTCCTCTATGAATTTGTTTAACCCTTTTTGGTAAGGGTTTTGTGATCTATGCTAGACACTCTGATCACATCTCACTGTAGTGAATTCTTTTACAGTGGTACCTCAGGTTACATACGCTTCAGGTTACAGACTCCTCTAACCCAGAAATATTACCTCGGGTTAAGAACTTTGCTTCAGGATGAGAACAGAAATCACGCAGCAGCGGCGCAGCGGCAGCGGGAGGTCCCATTAGCTAAAGTGGTGCTTCAGGTTAAGAACAGTTTCAGGTTAAGAACGGACCTCCAGAACGAATTAAGTACCACTGTAATTCATTTACTCTACATATTACATAAAGAAATTAATAAATACCATTGTGAGTACAGATAACTTACAAGCATCTAACTTGCGCATATTCAGCTTTATGTGCTTGGCAATTTTAAAATAAATAAATTAAAGGGGGTGGGCTTCTGAAAAGAATGACTTGGGCAATCCCATCCACCGTTGAACCCTCCGCCAACTGTACACAATGTTGGCATTATGCACTATTCCCAGAATGTAACCCTTGTGTAAGTTGAGAGTTGTCTGTACTGCCACTGTACTTGCAGGTATGCATTTACATTGCTGAACACGATTTTTTAAAATACTGATTATCAGAAAAGTCTAACTGTATGCAAACTGTATGGTCCTCCAGATACGGTTGAATTCTATTTCCCATCAACCCCAATTAGATCCAGCAACATCTGGTGAGCCACAGGTTCCTCACCCCTGCACTATACAATGGCAACATTTGGACATGATAAACCATGGTTTATTGTGACAGGAATGAGCCAAATTTGCAGTTGGGCTGGCACACTCTCCCTTCCACCTGAAGTGTGGCCAAGAGGAGGAGTTTCAAATCTTCTGCTGCAATTTATGATTAACTGTGGCTTGCCATGTTGTCTGAACCCAATTAGCTATGGTTAATCTTAACTATGGATTGTTTAAAACAAGCCAACTTCAAGGTGGGTTGCTTTCACTAATCATTGTTTAATCTTAAATATGGTGAATTGAGATCAAAAGCGAAAGCTTCTTAACTCTTCCTCTAGACTGCAGAAGAAGTAAAAACAAGAAGGGAAGGGAAGGCTATGCTATGCTTGTTCTAATCACAATATGCCATAGTTTGTTTTGATGTTCAGTTATAGCCAATGACTGCCCAGGTGTGCCTTCCTGGATCTAACAGAGGTAACTGAAATCTAACCAATTTGTTTTGATTTCATGGTTTCGCACGTTATAACCTACATTTTTTTTCCATGTGTACAGAAAATGAGATACACAGAGATAACGCAATGATTATCTTCACCTCTTTTTGGTGAAGGTAACTTTGTGACAAACAGCACGGGCCATGGGAGGGCTGTGGCTGTTGCTTAAACTCCAAATTCTCACTGTTCCTGTTCGGAAACTGTTATGCAAACACTCCTACCCGCCCACACTTCTTGGATCCAGCATGCCTCTGCATCCAGCATGCCTCTGATGATTTCCTCCCCACCCCTGCCGCCAGCAGTATTCAGTGGTTAAAAGTGTTGTATTGTTTCAGGTTGCAGATAAATGCATATCTGCAAAGCGTACGTTGTTGTACCTGTGGGAGGAGAAGGAAAGTGCACTCACCTGTAGCTTTAAGGATCGTTCACTGATCATTTAGAATACCTAATGAGACTTCCCCATGAAAAGGAGCTCCACTGCTGGCCTACACAGAGTTGGGCCTGGGCCTGGGCACCCTGTTGGTTCCAGCCTCAGGAGGGTCCTAACTGTCTCCTCTCTGATGCTGCTTTACTTTCTTCTTCCTCTGGGCTCAACCTGCAGCACCTCTCAGTGTGTGGAGATTACTTTGCTCCTAGGGGGACACAGGTGGCGCTGTGGTCTAAACCACTGAACCTCTTGGGCTTGCCAATCAGAAGGCTGGTGATTCGAATCCCCATGACAGTGTGAGCTCCCGTTGCTCTGTCCCAGCTCCTGCCAACCTAGCAGTTCGAAAGCACACCAGTGCAAGTAGATAAATAGGTACTGCTGCGGCGAGAAGGTAAATGGTGTTTCTGTGCACTCTGGTTTCTGTCATGGTGTTCCATTGCACCAGAAGCGGTTTAGTCATGCTGGCCACATGACCTGGAAAGCTGTTTGTGGAGAAACACCGGCTCCCACGGCCTGAAAAGCAAGATGAACACCCCAACCCCATAGTCGCCTTGGACTGAACTTAACTGTCCAAGAGTTCTTTACTTTCACCTTTATCTACTTTGCTCATCTCTCACTGCTCAGAGAGGACAGGGAGCCAACACATGGAGAAGAAGCATCAGGAGACACCAGGGACCAGCAGTGGGCCTTTGGCAGGGGCACAGCAGATGCCTGATTCAGCCACCCTCTGATGCTGGTGTTGCTTGAGCAACTGGTGACTCACCCAGCAGCTTGCTGACCCTATACTGTATCCCACCTTGGGGAGCCACTTACGTATTGCTACAAAATGAGAAAAAGCAAAAATAGAAACATCACCACCCAACCTCACCCCCACGCATCTTTCCCCCCTCCATCTCCCCCCCCATTCTTCCTAATGTCTCAACAAATAAAACCGTTTGTTAAAAAAAAAAGTTACATGGGAAAAAAATACAAAAATCATTACTAAAAATACATTTAAAAAAACAAAAAAATGAGGAAAAGCAGTGCCAAAAAGAGAAAGGGCACATTTGCATAACACTTCATTTTATTTATTTATTATTAAATTTATATACTGCCCTTCATCTGAGGATCACGTGATTTACAATATAAAAAGCACAAAATAATGCATAGAAGCAATTTTAGAATTACTATCATTTAAACAGAATCACAAGGCATCTTATCATAGTGGGGAACCGGTGAACTGTATGCTTGCTGAGTCTATTGCCAGGTATTAGCTGAAGATGGGCAACTTCAAAGACCATGTTCCCCTTTCTTACAATAGCCATTATCCTTAAACTGGCTATAGACCAGGCAGCCCTCCAGATAGAGGACTGTTCTCTGTAAATTATGACATGCAGGAACCCTAAGCTTGAGCAAACCTGAAGTTGAGGCTGCTGAAACAGGGAAACAGAGTTGGAAAGCTCCAAAACAGGCTGCTATATATAGGCATTAACTGGCTGCTTTAGCTTTGTTTGTGTGTGTGTCACAATTTATTTATTTATTAAGCTTATTAGTTGCTTGTCAGCCAAGGGTCTCTCTCTCACACAATAAAAAAAAAATGGATCATATAGTACATTAATATTCCGTACAACATACTGGGGAAACAAAATCAAAACACCAGTTACCTATAACTGTAATAAGCAGCACACAAACAAAGAAAGCAAGACTCCCACCCATTAACTAGCCGATAAACAGAACAACTCAGCACTGATACTCCTGCAGCCCAAAAGCCATTTACATCAACTGTGATTTTTTTCTCTCAATCTCCCCACTCAACCCAGAAGTCTGGCAACAAAGCCAGCTGCTATAAATCAGTGGTGGGTAGGTTGAGGGGTTCCCCATTTGTGGTCCAGCACCTCTCTTCTCTGTTCAGAGAGAGTAGAAGCAAAAGCAGAATAGGAAGATGGAGAAAGTTTTACCTGCTGTGCAGTTGTCCTGGCTTGTCCACCTCTCCTGCTGCTGGTGGGGGTGCCAAATTGTGCATATTTGGCAGCAAAAATGCTACTACAGGTCTTACTCAGAGAGACCTCTGAGAGGAGATGATACTCTATGCAAGCGAGGAAACTGGCCAGACAAGGTAATATTAAATAATATATTAAATATCTTGTTCCTTTGAATACCTGGGTACCTGTTTGTTTTGCAATATGAATGATAATAGCAACATCTGTGTTTGGCACTCATTTTGACACTTGGAAGGAACAGGGTATGAATGACTGAATCAGAAGAGGACCAAGTGCCAAAACAAGAACTGTACCAGCACGTGAACTTCTGCTGTTGTTGTAAAACACAATGTAGGTGCAGAAGGTGGAAAAAAATATTGAGAATGAGATCCGGTCGTGTTAACAGAGCACCAGTATGCGCATCTGCCCACCCACTGCCCCCACCTGTGCCTTGGCTGAGTGGGGTTTGGCACAAGTGTTAACACAACGGCTAATGCGATACCTTGGGAAAAATTCCATCATTTGTTAGCTGGCCTTCTCTCTTTTGGTGTGTGTGCACTAGGCAGTACCTGAAAGCACTCAGAGACACAATAAGCATTTTACCTGTTGAAAGCCTTTGGCTCACTGCACCACTGTAGAACTACAGACGTTTTGTCTACTCTTCATTATTTACTGTGGGGGGAAAGGGAGAGGCGGGAGAGAGACTCTTGAAACAATGGATAGGATTGTGTTTGTAACAACATGCCACATGTAAGCAGGACTGGAACTGCTAACAGATGCAAGAATCAGATTATTATGGTGCATCCAGACTATTTCCCCACCCCCAACATCTTTCCTTTGGTGAGGTGGGGGAAGTTCCCTTCTCCATTTCTAACCTACGGCACACAACTTACTTCCAACATGAAATCAGTTTCATGGCTTGCAGAGGGGCTCCCGTCACATATCCTCCAACATTTCTCTGATGAAAATAGGGACGTCCCGTTCCATAATGATAATTTTACTATTTATACCCCACACATCTTATTGGGTTGCAAGAGCCACTCTGGGCAGTTTCCAACATATATAAAAACAGAATAAAACATTAAACATTAAAAAAAAACCTTCCCTACAAAGGATTGCCTACAGGCGGCACGGGGATCAGATAACTCCATACCCTCCAACATTTCTCCAATGAAAATAGGAACAGCCTAGGGAAAAGCGGGACATTCTGGGATCAAATCAGAAACCAGGATGGCTTCTCTAAATCAGGGATGTCCCTGGAAAATAGGGACTCTTGGAGGGTCTGCCATCATTGCACAGAAGTGCTTCTTATACATCACTTGGTATTCCAGTTTCAGTAGCAGAGTACAAAAGGCATATATAATGCATCAGATACAAAAGGGAATCCAGGTGCATAGATCACTGACACCCACATTCATTTATGAAGAAATGATCAGTGCTGTTTATGTGTATTTCAAAGGAAAACACACATGACAAGGAAGACCTAGTCATGGTCAGAGAAACTGAGACTCTCTGAGCCTGCAATATTGGTACAAAAGCAAGTACAAACATCTAAGCAGTGGCAGAGCTTCATGCTCTGGAACTGGGGGGCAGAGAAGAGGTGGGGGCAGGGCTGGCACCCGCCCCAGGGGCATGGTGCGCCTCCCACAGGGGCATGATGCGCATCCTGGGGGTGTGGTGCCCAGCACGGGCGGTGGGCAGCCGTGATGGCACCCCACCAGAATTGTGCTGCCGGGGGCGGTGCACTCCCCCCGCACTTCTCTTCCTCCGCCAGTGCATCCAAGTGGATCAGATGAGGTGAAACTAGCAGAATGGTTTGTTTCCACCATAGCTGACATGGCTGCCTGGTGTCCATACAAAGCCAACTCAGAGCAAAGACAAGAAACAGCCTCCAGCTCCTCCCAATGTCCTGTCATGCGCGTGACATCAAGGCATCACATGCGCAATGCCTCCCCCCCCCATTGCCTTCACAAAGTGGCGACTCTGGAACCATCTTTTCCTTTAAAAGTATTATGGATTGGTTTCAGGGTTTATAACGTATCAGAAACTCTTAAATGCCATCCGTTCTGCTTTCAGTGGAGTTAATGCAAGTGCATTTATTTTGGAAAGACAGGAAAACAATAAACCTGTACAAACAACTGTTTCTCTATGCCTTGTAGCACATATTTTGCCACTCAGCAGCAGCAGCAGCAGCAGCAGTAGCAGTAGCAGCAGTCATTCTCCTCACCTCTTGCTAGGAAGATCCAGATTTCTGAATGACACTGGGTAAGAGCTTATTGCAAAGTAGTTTGGTTTTCTTTACAGGTTCATTTGTTCTCAGACAGATACAATGGCTGTCCTTGTGTCAAGATATGTGCGTTTCCAGATATTTATTTGTCAGTTCCCACCCCCCTCAAAAAAGTGAAACTCCAAGCAACTTTCAAAAAGGAACATTAAAAACAAGGAGAAAACAACCTAAAGTACACAAGCAATATACATTAAAACAGACCCACAACTCAATCACACCCCATTAAAAGATAAGCAGAAAAAGCGAAGGTCTAAAGCCCTGAATGAACAATGTTTCTTAACTCATCCCAGAACATGCAGTGCAATAATTGTTTCCTCAGGATAGTTTGAATATCTGCAAATAAGTTGAAAGAGAAGCCAGGCACAGGTGTGCTGCCATATGTGATCGGTGTAGTGCTGTGGTGACTGGTGCCCACTTGGACTGGTAGGGGAGAAGGCAGGGAGACCAATAGTAGGCGGGGCCATAACCAGTGACAGCAAGAGCTGGCTAATTCTATTTTGGTCCTCATCCTTCTCATCTGCCCTGAGTCCTACAGGGACAACACTGAGACTACGGAAGGGGAAGCTGCTACAGCCACGGCCATCTCCCTAATAGATGAGGCTCCACTGGTGCAGTGCAAAACAAATATTGCAGCACACCTTGTAACTGCCACCTGCCTTGTAGTGAACAGCTCACTGCAAGGGGGATAAGGGCAGATGAGGGGTTTGCAATCAAAGCAGTGCTAAGGGAAATGTTTTCACAGGGCGAAGATTTCTCCTTGCACAATGGAGCGTTCTGTCTCCTTCTCCTGCAATACTTCTAAATCTGTTATAGGGCTTCCCTCAATCCTCCAGGACAGATTTGGGGGATGGCTGAGGTAGAATATGAGGGAAAGTTCCCTCGGACAGGTGGAAGTTGTTCCACCTGCACCATTGTTCAGTTGAATCTACCCCATGGTCTCATTCTGCTGAGCTGTCACTATGCCAGCCTTCTGCCAGCATAACAGTGATTGCTTCCAGGCAACCTGTTAAACGAGCATTTAGCCTCATTTATTTGCATTGAGATTAGGCAATGGTGGCTATTTAAGGAGGATTCACCCTGATTTGTCAGTCGGGCAATTAGATGGCATTGTGTCAAGCAAATATTACCCCAATGCATTTTCCCATGGCTCGCCTGGTCACAAAAATATATTTTCGGTTTGTTTCAAAAGAGCTCCAAATTAGCTTTAATTGCACAGCTTGAACTTGCTGGGCTGCGACTGAATCTCACCTCCAAACAGTGGCAGTTTGGAAGCGCCTCTGGTTGTGATCTCATGCAGAGTTGGAACCACAGCAATTGTGTAGAACTGCATCAGAGTAGCAACAACAATTGCAATATTGTGACATCAGGACCTCTGGAGGAGCATTGGCTTTGGATGCAAGCCTATTCCTTCTCTATCCTACTCAAAATTTCACCCATTTGTGCATCAGTGGGGTCTCACCCCTAGAAGAGGTCACACAGACATAATGTCCTGCTGGCACAACAGTATTGCTACAGCAGCATAAATCCAGTTGTAAAGCTGTGCTGCATACTGTATCAGGAAATCTAGCATGCTTCCTGCTTGCATTAATAACAGTGACCACATAACTGTCTACTTGGAAAGGTCAAGTGTCTAATTAAGAAAGAGAGAACATTAGTCTTTACAAAATTGCGAGTATCAATCCTAGGCTAGTTTGTTCTCTGGTAAGAGTGTTTGTGTCTCTCTTCTGACATATATTGTGTGCTTGAATTTGGGCTATGGGCTTCACCAGTCATACCCCCCCCCCCCGCAAGTATATTCTGCAACATGTAATTGATGCAAGAATAGTGTGTTACTGGTGGATTTATATGGGAACCTGTTCCAGCTTTGTAGCTGGTTTCCCCAATGTTATTGTTATTGTTATTGGAAGACCATAGCGCAATGATAACCTGATTTAAAAAAAAAAAAGCTGGAACATTTGTGACATAAAATATTACAGGATTTCAGGAGGATGTTATGGCACAAGCACAAATTTGAAAAGAAGCAGTATGTCTACCCTAAAACATCTGAAGGCATAATGAGTATTGAAAGCAGGCTCGCATAGAATCACCTCAATATCTTTGTGAGCACAACCATAATGAACTTGCAAAATAAAGGACTTCTGGAGGGTCTCATGGGGCTTTTACCACAGGCAGGGCTGAGAAACCTTTTCAGCCTGAGAGACACATTCCCTCATGTCTAATGTTCCAGCGGTGGATGGGGCCAACAGTTGCAGCCAGGGCAAAAGCCCTAAGACTCACTTTGTATCTTAACTCTCTTCCCACAGTGCTTCCCAGGGGGAAGTACTAGTTGGCCTCACCCAGTCAGGCTGCACTTGCCCTTGAGAGGAAGCCACATTTCAATCAATTGGACTTTCTTCTGAGTTAGCAGGCATAGGATTGAGAGTGCAGTATTTTTTTACAAAAATAAAATATTTTGAATTGCGCCTGAAAGCAACCAGGAATCTAGAGATGGAGTTCTTGGTGGATATTCATTGCAAATGAGCTAGACATTCTCAATTCATAAAGAAGCCTGGGTTTTTCCATGCTTGGTTCATCCCAGGTTTCAGGAGGTGTGGGGTGCAGGCTAGAAAGTATCTGTTGTCATGAACACGTGTCAAAACCAGTTAGAGTGGAACACTTGGAAGTCCCATTGATTTAATATACTTAAGCATATCCTATTGAACCAAGAACTTGAAAGTACTTCAGTGCAATTCTATACCTGTCTCCTCAAAATGAAGCCCCACTGAGTTGAATGGTGCTTGCTCCCAGTTAAGTGGAGATAGGATTGCACTCTTATCCAAGGAACCTGATCTCGTATTGTTTTTGTTCTTGGTTGTTTATAGCTTTCTTAACAGAGAAGACATACGTTTTAGTTATTAGAAGTTAATTTGTACATGCATATGTTCCTAGGCAGTAAAAGCATCACTTCAGTAAATATACAACTTGGGTGTGGGGGTGGGGTGGGGGGTGGAATTTAAAAAAAAGCTAAATGACCCCTAGGTGGTTAAATTCAGTCAAAGGAGACTATGGGGTGTGGAGCTCATCTTGCTTTAGGCTGAAGGAGCCAGCATTTGTCCAGACAGGTTTCCGGGTCATGTGGCCAGCATGACTAAACAGCTTCTGGTGCAATGGAACACCATGACGAGTTTTGGAGCACACAAAAATGCCCTTTACTTTCCTGCCACAGTGGTACCCATTTATCTACTTGCACTAGTGTGTTTTTGAACTGCTAGGTTGGCAGAAGCTGAGACAGAACAACAGGAACTCACTCCGTTGCGGGGATTCAAACCGCCAACCTTCCGATCGGCAAGCCCAAGAGGCTCAGTGGTTTAGACCACAGCAGCACCTGTGCCCCTGGGGGTGAAATACAGTACAGAGAACCACAGGCAGCTATTGCATGTGTATGAAGAGCAGTGCCCATTGTGGATAATTGCAAATAGGAGTCAGGCAAGTCAATTGTTACACACAGGCACTTCTGCATACATACTTGTCCAGTTCTGCACCTGTGGAGGGGCCCACAGAGAAAGAGGAAAGGCAGGTTATTTGTCACAGCACCACAGACAGTTCCAAGTGAGACATCCACTCTTACAAGGGCTGGAAGCAAACTGTGGTCTTCTGAAACTCTGCCTCCAGTCCACCTCATGAAAACCCTGCCCACCTGTTGAAAACTAGAATCTCTTAAAGGGCCAATGCTCTGAAGTAAAGAGGAACATTTTTCTCAGCTGAGGTGAGCCCTGTGCTTTTGGAAAAGCAGTTTGGGAGGCACTTGGTTCCTTGGGTCCTGGAAAAGGTACTCATGAGAGTTGCGCCTCTGGTTCTGTGGGCTCCCGTCTGCCAGCTTCAGTGGTCCTGTGATCAGCAGCATCGGCTTCAGAGTCAAGAGTCCTCAACAGAGCCACCGACTTTATGTCCTAGTCACTGCTGTACTCTGGGGTCACGATAACATTCAGGCATGGGTAGGCAAACTAAGGCCCGTGGGCAAGATCAGCCCCAATTGCCTTCTGGATCCGGCCTGTGGGCGGTCTGGAAATCACCATGTTCTTTCCCTCTCCCTCACACAGCAGGGCGCCTCCTCCTCCTCCCTCCCTCCTCCTGGCTTCTCCCTACCCTGCCTAGAGGAGAAAGGGGGCTGGGCTTTGTTGGTGCCAGCAGCAGCAGTACTCGAGCGGCCGCCATTTTAAGCAGCCCCTCTCTGGAGCCCTTTCTCACACCACTCATCATCCCTCCGCCGCCAGTCCCTGCCACTTTCAATACACAGGTAAGCAGTCACTGGTGCTTTTGGTGCTCTTGCATCATTTCCCCCCTTCAAAATATCGTCTGGCCCCCCACAAGGTCTGAGGGACAGTGGACCGGCCCCCTGCTGAAAGTTTGCTGACCCCTGCATTAAGGAGTCTGATGTTGTCATTACTAATTTTTAAAATATAGCCCCCCCCCCATGATTTGAGTTCCTCAAAATTTTGTGTAATTTGAGGAAACTGTTGTTTTTTTGCAAGTCTTAATTACTGAAATTAAGATTTTCATTTGACCTATTTGCTGTAAAGAACAAGTCAGCCTGTTTCTCACTTACTCATCAGTTCAAAAGGTGTCAGAGGAATAAATCAACTTGCCATTGCAATTATGGAGACTAGAACTAATTATCAACTTTTTCTTGTATTTGTCATTTAAGAGCCCTGGCTAGGACCACGGTGACCCCTTCTCTTATCTTAACTACACATCAAGTTCAAACCTCTGTCATATGCATAAGACATGTTATTAAAAATTTCCTTTTAGAGCTGTAATCTTGTTATACCTCTGATGTTGCAAAAGATTAGTTTAAACCTTCTGTCTTGGAAATTTAACTCACTAGATCAGATGTACTCCAGATGGTTTGGATTACAGATAACTCCCATTATCCCTGACCACTGGCTATACCGGTTTTCATGGGTTCAGCAGTACAAATTGTATTCCAGCCATAGTGTCATCCATGTACATGGTGCTTTGCAAAAAAGAAAAAAATAGTGGCCTTGTTATCTAGATAATGACTCAGGGAGACCACAGAGGTTGGGAAATGAAAGGAGCGGTGAACAGGAGAAGATGTGACTGTTGCTTTTCCCAGTATTTATGCTTAGTTGCAACCTGTTTTCCAAATCTGAAGAAAAAGAGAAGTCGCTGGTGCCACACAGTTTGTGTGCTCCATAGCATTTAAGAGTGGATTGAGGAGTTACGGTGTTAAAAACTTTAATCCAAGCTTTATTTTTGTAAAACAATATTTAGGGGTACTCTCATTTTGTCTGAGACTCAGGAAACACTGTGACAGGAATGGAGGCCGCCATTGGGGGTAGCAATGGAACTGACGATTCACCATGATAGAGAAGAAACTTTTTTTAAAATAGTTTCTTCTCACATGAGATTCACAAAATGTTTAGGGGTGTGCGTCCCCCTGCGTCCCCCCAGAATAAAAGCAATGGTCGTAAGTGCACGGCTTATAATTTTGGTTGTGCTTTCCTTTCAACTGTTTTAAAATAAATTGATGGCAGCTGAAAATTTCAGGACTTGGGCTAATCCCAATTTTACCATTTCCCCCCTCCTTTTTTGGATGCTAAGTAACACATAAACCAGGGGCAGGGGCTTTTTCAGCCACATAACCTCATAGGAAACCTTCTGGGGGCCACATTCCAGTGGTGAGGGGGCACAGAGGGAAACGTGAATGGAGCAATGGAAGAAATTCTTAGCTTTCTACAGTTGGCTACATTTCAAATACACCAAAAACAGAGGCTTCTATACAAACCCAGCTTGCTCCATCTTCCATCCATGCAATCAAAGGCTATTGTCACAGTGAAAGGACACATTCCACCCAGCAGAATGTGAGGGGGTGGTCTGGGGAGGGACGTGGCCTAGGTTGAGTCTGGAGGGCCAAGTAGAGAGTTCTTGAGAGCTACATTTGACCCCTGGGTCTGAGGTTCCCCACTGCTGCCACATAGGAATAAGAGAGGGACCTCCAGAAATCATTTCTTCTCCCACTGACCTGCCTCCCAGGGTAGACCCTGAGTGATTTTGTGCAGAGCTCTATCTTTGGTCCTTTGGCTCTCAGCCTATGGCATTTGCACATGTTATGGCAGAGATTTTTGCTCACAACTTGGAAACTTGGTATCAGGGAGGTGTTAAGGAAATCAGGAAAGTACGATAAATAACCACAGCTTGAAAAAAAAAAGAGACTCTCGAGAGGTAGTGGTAGAAAATTGCTGCTGCCTTCCATTCCCTTTTCCTCTCTGCTATGGCACCGTGCTAAAGAGCCTTCAACATACAATCACGTCTGTTTACTTACGAACTAACGTAAGTCATCTGGAAAATGGAAGAAAGCATCCCCGGCAATTGCAGGTAGAAGACATTTCTCATTTAGATGTATCCATAATGTTCTTTCCCCACAAATTGCTTGTCAAGCTGCCTTCAACATAATTAAGCTAAGCTAGTCAGACAAAGTTACTGTTATTTTTCAAAGAGTCTGTGCTGGTTGCCAGCTCCTTGACTCTATTTTTTCAGGACAGTTAAGCACAGTCGCCTGTGGCATCTCCCACAAGGAGTTTAACCCTGCTTGTCAAAACCTCTGAATTGGTTGAAGGTGGCTTTATTTTTATTTCACTTTTCTGAAGGCGTGTTGCTGTTTACCTTTCCTAATAGATTTTCATTTCTTATCCACCTTTTCTTTCTTTTCTTTTCTTTTTTTTTTGATCAGCAAAGCTGATAGAACCTCAATAGTTTAAAGGAATCTGTTGTGAAGGTCTGCTGTAGAATCTTTTCATTTGTGCTGCTCTTTAGATTTTTTCTTTTTAATGGCCATGTGATCAGTGGAATCTTTCACTTCTCATGGATCAGGCATGTCCAACAGGCAGATCGTGATCTACTAGTAGATCACTGGACATCTGTGGTAGATCACTGGTAGATCACTGGCTCCCCCCAAAGAAGCTCAACAACTTTGGCCCCCCTAAAAAAAAGGCTCAACATTTTTGCCCTGAATCCCAAAACACAGGGCTTTCCTTCCTAAGAAAAGTTCAACAACCTTGACCTGAACCCCCGAAAAGGGGGTAGATCACTGCCAGTTTTTAACTCTGTGAATAGATCACAGTCTCTTGGGAGTTGGCCACCCCTGTCATAGATGAAGCTTAAAACAAGAGCTTTTGTAGGAGCAGTGATTTAATCTGCCGGAGGTTCGTTTTGCTTCCAACTGTTGCAGAGACACAATGCATTTCTCTGTCCCTGCCAATCCATGTAGGTGGGTTGAGTATAATTACCCATACTGGAATTCGGCCAGGATGTTGGTTTGAACATTCCTGTTTTCCACAAACTGTACGGAGAGAGCTTGAATATATCAGGGCTGCCGAGGACCCATTTTCACAGTTTATTCAAAGCAGTCCCACCAACATCAAACTTTCCACCATCGCCATGCGACTGTATTGACTGGGACGAAAACTTCCCAAATTGCCACTGTGATTTTCTGCTTTAAAGTTTAGCGCTCTCTGTGTACCACCACCCACTGCATTTCTACTTATAAGGGCTGATGTGATTACATCTCAGAGCTGAATCGCAAGAAAATAAGGTAATTTTCTGAAGAGCAATTCATTGCAATAGGCTAACCATGGTTGGTTAGAGACACCATTTGCTGCTGTTCTTGAGATAAGTAGCAGAAGATGAGCTGATGAACCTTAAACCTCGGTCCTAAACAACTTCACTTTAAAATAAGCCTCTTTGGCTTTGATGAAATTTATTTCTATGTAAGCAGACTTTAGTAGTGAAGACGAGTAATGGGGAAAATCTAGCATGCGTTCGTTTTTATCACAGGCCAATTAACTAAAAGTTGGTTCTCTAAGGCAGGTCTTTTGAAGCATATACAGTTAAGATCACTTTATATGTATTAGTTACACCTTAACATCCATTTTACTCATCCTGTCATAGAAAAAAAAAGGTTGTGGAAGAGTACCCTTTCAGATCAACTTCTGTGATTGTATGGAAACATGTAGTGGTAGCACTTCCTCCAGCAGCTATGCAGTGATAATCCTCTTATCAGTTAAAGGACTCAGGTAGGAGGTGATATGAAAGACCTATGCCTAAGACCAGGCATAGGCAAACTTGGCCCTCCAGATGTTTTGGGACTACAACTCCCTATGTCCCTAGCTAACAGGACCAGTGGTCAGGGGTTATGGGAATTGTAGTCTCAAAACATTTGGAGGGCCGAGTTTGCCTATGCCTGCCTAAGGCATTGGAGAGCTGCTGTTAGTCAGAGTGGACAAAACTGGGCTACATCTGACCTGGTATAAGGCAGATATAGCTGGGATAAAGTATTATAATGCACAACAGCTGGCTGCATGTCTGCAGCTGCATTGGTGGAAACACCTCAATCCCCCTTACTGGAAGGAGAGAGCACATTCCAGGCACCCACCAATCTCTCTTGTCAGTTATCTGTTTGGTGGTACTTGGGACAAGTTGGACAATGACAATGTGGACCTAGAGTACAAGGATGTGATATTGGGTATTGTCACACCTAGGTTACATCTTCTGCACTCCAACAGCCACCTCCGATGAGCAGCAAAATTGGGTTTTAATCTCCTTGTTTGTGCTATAATAGTGAAGAGGTGTTCTCAGGTTTCGGGTAAGAATAGATGCTGTTGGGTCCCATACATTTAAAGCAGTCTTGGACTGCTTGTCAAGAATGCAGAGAACTGTAACTCTGTAGGTTCGGGATTCTTAACAAACTACGGTACTCATTCTAGGCTTCTCCATGACTGTTAAAGTGGTACAAGAGTGTTTTAAATATATGGCATGGATGTGTCATTGAACTTAATGGTTTGTTTTAAGACAAAACACAGTTGAGGCTTAGAGGGCTTCTTTTAAGGTTGGTCCAGCAGCTGGGGCAGAAGCTAGGCTGCTGTTAGGAGCAACAGTGAGGTTGCTGTTAAGGGATCTGCACTGTCTCCCAGTTAAATACTGGGCAACTGTAAGGTTTTACAGTGCTACCTCGGGTTAAATACTTAATTTGTTCCGGAGGTCCGTTCTTAACCTGAAACTGTTCTTAACCTGAAGCACCACTTTACCTAATGGGGCCTCCTGCTGCTGCTGCGCCGCCGGAGCACGATTTCTGTTCTCATCCTGAAGCAAAGTTCTTAACCCGAGGTACTATTTCTGGGTTAGAGGAGTCTGTAACCTGAAGCATATGTAACCTGAGGTACCACTGTACTGCGGTCGTATAAAGGCCTATTTAGTCCAGGACTGTTTACCTAAGATAGCGCCTTTTCTTTGTTCATCCTGCTTGAACCCTTAGATCATCAAGTAGACCGTACACGTGAGTGTTCATTTAACAAATATCTGGGGCACAGCTTTTTAGTGCAATGTCACCCACAATTTGTAAAACACGCCCCTGGAAATTAGAACGACACCAACCATTTGTTCTTTCAGGTGTCAGCTTCAGAGTTCTTTGGTTCAGCCCAGCTTTTTCAGGGTAGCATTGCTGCTGGGTATTATTCTTGTCAGGTTATACTTGTCAGTATATAATACTTGTCAGTTATATAAATGGATTTGTTGTATTTTTGCAGTTTCAACTTGGTAGTTTGTTTCCATTTCCTTTTTTGTACACCACCACAATATTTTCAAGCAACGGGTGGTTTATACATTCTTTAAATCATTAAATGCAGGGGTGGCCCACCCTGTTTTGCTGTCTGAGGCAAAACAGGAAGGTGCCGCTCTCCTGTCCCCCAGCCGTAGCCTCGCTCACTGGGTTGAAATGGCAGCAGCAGCTTCTGGTGAGATCTCCCTGGAAGCTGCCACCACTGTGCATCAACTTTGCCCATGGGGTGTGTGTCCTGCCCCATGGTATTCTGCTCCCCAAGGCAGCTGCTTCAGCCCACCTCATGGGCAGGCCAGCCCTGAATAAATGGAACCATCTTATCAAACAAGGCAACCATCTCATCAGTGGCAGAAACAACATGGAGGTCTCTCTCTCCCACCCTGCTTCTGGAAGGTCTATGGCTCCTCCTACAAGGACTAACCCTTTTATGTCCATGGTACTGTTGCATGCACTCTGCCACAGTCTGAAAGGCAAGTCAAGATTTGGCAGGGCTGCATGTCATCTGAGCTTAAGCAATAGCTCCCAGCTGTACACACGGACCTCTGGGTTGCAATGTGTTTGTGGAATTTAGGCCAGATGAAACAAATTGGACTTCTTTCCCTGTAATGTGTTCACGATCAGGATGCCAGACTTTAAATATACGTCCTCCGCATCTGTTAGAAGAAACTGACCCAGTAATTTTAAACCATTTTGTGATTTCTATGCTAGGCTTGTGGTTTTTATATAGACATTCATCTGAGTCTTCCGCCCCCCGCCCCCCCCATTGTGTCAGTTGTAGTCATCTTCCTGCAGTTAACCACACAGTGTGTCTTAGAAACCGAGCATGCCAATAACCTCAGGATGCAGTTCTTTCTCATTGTGGCTAATGGAAGAGCTGGATGAAGGACAGGAAAGCAGAGTCAGCGCAAGCTTGGCTGAAATAGTGGCTAAGGAAGAAGAGATGGGCTGGGGCACGGGAGGAAAGAGGCACACATCTATTCTTGCGTGTTCGTATGAAATATTCACAATGCCATGGCTGAATGGAAGTCAAAGGACTGAGTTTAGCTTAGCTTGTCTCATATTCTGTTCTCAAGAAAAGCTCTGTTAGTATTATTATTTTTAAGAACAACACAAAAATGCTGGCCAATTACTTTTTATAATCTGTATGGAACAAACTAAATAAGTAGGTGCCTACAGCCCATTCCTATGTTCTACTGCATGGTAGCCAAAAAAGACGGGATTAGGTGCTGGGCTCCCAACTGGAGCAAGACTATAACTATAGCTATCGAGCTATATCTTGTGCTGATCTTGATAGCTAGGTGCTGCCTGTCTAGAAGGACCCCATGTATCCTATGGGCTGTGGAAATGGGCCTCTCTCTCTAACACCGGTGCTAACCTGTACCAGCAAGTGGATAATCGAACACTATATTTGGGTAAAGATCCCAGGTTCCATCCTTGGCATCTCCAGCTGAGCTAGGAATGTCCCCTACCTCAATAAGCCTGGACAGCTGCTGCCCATCAGTGTAGACAACACTGAACTAGATGGGCCAATGGTCAGACAGCATTCTGTGTTCCTGTGTACACAAATACACACATACATGACACCTGCAAGGATCAGCATATTACAACAGAATCTTTATCAAGGGAAAATATGCATGGTGACCCTTCATTAAACAACTAGTTACCACAAACAGAAAAAAATGAAATGTGTGTGTCCCTGTCGTGCACTTGCGTGCCAAGGCCCCGTGACCCACAGTTCCCCTATGGACAATAAATTACATGGGCACAATTATATTGGTTTATGTGTTCAGATAGGCTACATCTTTGTTTGCAGATGTGAGCAGTTTGGCTTAGGCATTGGATGAAGCCAGGCTATATCTTGACTCCCACCTGTCTGCAGGGAGTCTAAGTAATAATAATAATAATAACAATAATAATTATAGTGATTTATACCCAGCCCATCTGGCTGGGTTTCCCCAGCCACTCTGGGCAGCTCCCAACAGAAGATTAAAAACACGATAGGGTAAACCACCAATAGGAAGAGCTCTATGACTTACCGTACATCAAATAGGGATCCCCCCAAGGAGTCTCCGTTGTGGTTGTGACATGGCCGGAGGCCCCAGATCCCTTTAACAGGATACCCTTACTGAGGAGGGGCAGGTGAAGGCTACAACCTCCCCTCCATCCAAACAAAAGCTTACCCAATGCTTAACTGCCACTCGACACCAAATGGCTCACCACCAATACCCTCACACCTGCAACCAATCCCTGATGCATTCTGAAATGTCATTCAAGCAGATATCATTGCCAGCATCGGAAAGGTGCACCCCATCACCGTGAAACAAGGCCTCCTGCTCAAAGGTGATGGCAGGGTGACATCTCACACAGCCGCTCAACTGTTGCACTTTTTGCTCAACTGCGTGGTTTGCCTTCTTTCTGGCTCCATTAATGGCAACCGGGTCTGGGCAACCACGCCAACAATGTCTCTCCAGCAGCTGGGACCAAATTATGGTTAAGTTTGGGTACAGGGTCACAAGCTTATCAAGGTCCTCCTTGATGTTTCAGGTTAGGTCGATGCCCTTTTCTGATCCTCTTTTCGATCACCTGGAAACCAACAATACCCATGTTTACACAGCAGTGAAGGGCCCTGATTTGACTTCTAGTGTATATCTCTAATCATTTCTCCCTTGGGTTCAGTTCCATCAACTCCTTCCTCTCCTTTATTGATTGCTATATTTATATGGCCATTCAAATGCTTCCTTATCATCCTTAACTACCACGTTAAAGCCCTACCATTGACTTTCGGTTTCCTTCCTCTGAAATCTGCCTAGCTCTCCTGCTACTGTAGTGCTTCTCATTGCCAGTGAAGCAGTTAGGCCATTTTAAACATTGGACTTCATGGTCTTATTATGCTCCCTTCTTATTATATAGCAATGTGCATTACTTCACTTACTTTCAGAGCGGCAAGCCAGCCCTGCTGCGCTGGAGGGAGCTCTTGCATATTCTGCAAAATGGGACCCTGGACATCCGCCCCAATCACACCTCTGTCCATTACCAACGTGTAGATCCCTACGTATTGCTGATTACTCTGAGTTCCATTCTCTTCACTCTGCTCCATAACTGTTACTTTCTCCTGCCATTTCTGGTTTGCTCCCATCATTTATCTCCCCCCTTGACATTATCCTCACTTCCACACTTGAATCAGCGGATGTTCTTTTTGAATGATTGCAGACTCCACACGAGGACTCTTCCGTTCCCTTTATAGAAAGTTAGGCTATAATGTGGTCATGAAATTGGATCATTATAACCACAATAAAAACACAGCTGTCTTCTTCTCTGCTTCATGTTGGTAAATCTTCATTTGAGATCCCTTGTGTGAAAGCATTTTACTGTATTTGATTAGGCAATACTGTGGATACCAAAGAGGACTTTCATACTACTGGAACGCATTTCTGAACCATAGAATGTGGATTTTGAGCAAACCTTGGGCTCTGATCTGCTGGAAATATAGTTTTAATTTTATTACTTTATCTGCAATGAATGGTTATTCATTTCCCTAATATTTGTTTTTTTTAATGACCAGCAGATTTTTACAGAGTTGTTATTCACACATCACACACACACAACAGATCATCTAAAATTAATGAAAAATACAATAAAAAGAGAAATTGATTTATTCCCATTTCTTGAGGACAATTAATGATGAATTTAAACTGATTATCTGGGAAAATAACCATATTTAACAAAACACACACACACACACACACACACACAGAGAGAGAGAGAGAGAGAGAGAGAGAGAGAGAGAGAGGTGGTTAAAACAATTTGTTACGTTTCAGAATGAAAAGATGCATGGGTGGAAACCTTTTGTTACTGAGTAATTGATCATGGGAAGAAGTGTTGAAGAAACCTCTTCCTTATCCTTCTCCACATAGAATTTGATTCAATAGAGTGAGCAAAGATCAATTAATCACAACAACTGAAGGACTTCAATCACATGCATACTTCCATGGGAGAAAGCCACATTGAACACAGTGACTCCGTTCACGCCTAACAATAAGCAAACCATGGTTTAGTACAAATGTATGAGCATGTGGGCTTCCCGGCAGATCATGGCCACTTGCCTCCTCCTCTGGTCAGTTCTTGCTGCACTTCTGTGATCTAAGCCAGAGGTAGGCAAACTAAGGCCCGGGGGCCGGATGCGGCCCAACTGCCTTCTCAATCCGGCCCACAGACGGTCTGGGAATCAATGTGTTTTTACATGAGTAGAATGTGTCCTTTTATTTAAAATGCATCTCTGGGTTATTTGTGGAGCATAGGAATTTGTTCATTTCCCCCCCCCCCCAATATAGTCTGGCCCACCACATGGTCTGAGGGACGGTGGACCGGCCCACAGCTGAAAAAGGTTGCTGACCCCTGATCTAAGCCATGGTTTGTCTTAGCATGCTGTCCATACTCAGACTCATGGTTTATTTCTTCCAGACAAAGCATAAACTGTAAGCCAAGACAAACCTTGATTACAGCTTGTGGTTTGTTTGGAGTTCACAGTAGTGTGGCACATTTGGTGGATTGTGAGGTCCTTGGGGTGAGGATGTTAACCACCTGGTGGCACCTGGCCCAGGGGTTGCAATCTCTGCAGGTCCTAACTCTCAACAGCATGACCTGGATGCTCAAATGCCTTTGCAGTTTGTGCTACTGGCTTCTCTCTATCTGACTGGGTGTCTATATTGCTGCAGGTCAAGTGATGATTTTCATGTGTCACAGATATATCTGGGCATCACAGATATAAGACCAGGTTGCTTTTATATCTATTCACATGCAAACGAGTCATCACATAACACTTTTCGGTGGAGTCAGTTCACACGTGTATTAATTTGATTATTCATTTCCAGTGTAATTCTTTGCATGTCTGCTCAGAAGTTCAACAACATTCCCTTCCAGGTAAGTGCGCACGTAATATTGTAGCCTTTAAATATTTTTGCCCCCACCTTCCAATGGTGTGGTCCACAAGGCAGCATACAATTTGTTCTTTGAAACAACATTGTCATAAAAATAAAACAGCCTAAAAATAGAAGCCTATAAACACAGTATGATTAAAAATAACATAAAACACAGCACAACGGGAGGTAGTGCAAAGTTAATCAAATGCTGTTAAATGCTTGGACAATTTTTTTTAACCTGGCCAGGTGCTTGGTGAATTAAACATGTGGGATCCATGTCATTTTCTTGGCTTTTTCCAGCTGTGATTAATAAACCAGCTTGGGGAGGGTGGTTTTGAGCTAGAAAAATGACAGGAGGGTACAGGTTTAAGCAACTTGTACCACCGCTCACTCCTCATGTTCATTGACAGCCTGACTTTTTTGAGTTCAAATAAACGCAAAGGGAAAAACCACGGAATGCTGTTTAATGTGTGGTTTCATGAGCTTCACTTGTCCATCATCATTAAGTTTATAGTACCCAAGTGTAGAGAAATCAACCCATTTACATTCAGGAAAGCAATTAGAAGTTAGAACATTTGAACAGTTTCAGTGAAGAGGAATTATCCTCACAGGAGTCAATTTTCTCCATCTTTGCTGGAAGCCAAGCATTCCCTTCTGCCTGTTTGGGTCCAAGTGGACAGAGAGTGGAAGAAACTTGCTAGCATTTATGAGCTACCTTTTTAGTTCATGGAGGGGAAGGATACAAATGAAGACAAGCAAAAATATCAACTTGATTTTTTGGGGATCCTTAGCATTTTAGTAATCAGAAGAGGGATCAAGAAAGATCCCTGGCCAGGCTATTTGGATTCCTGGGGACAGCCATGTTTTTCTGGGAGTGATGGCATGTCATCAAGCCCTGTTGCTCCCAAGGTAACTTGCTCTATGTTCAGCCAAGGTGTGCTCATTCAAGCAAAAGTCCTTGTATCCTAGCTACTCCGGTTGGCAGTGGTTGGATACATCATTTCAGAAGGTTTAAAAGGAAATTATTTTTATTGGGGGGGGGGGGGCAAAATGGATAAAGTGTGTAACCTTTGGAGCACCTTATAAATTGTTTAAAATTTACCTTTATAATTAGTGTTTGTGAATGGATTTTTATGAATTTGCACTTTAAAATCTGCCTGGAAACAGGATGGGACAGATCTCCAAGAATTGAGATGCAATGGACTTCAGTGGTTATGTCCATCCCTACATGAGGAGGGAGAAAATAAGAAGAAGCTATTTGCTTCATGGGGACGCAGGTGGCGCTGTGGGTTAAAGCCTCAGCGCCTAGGACTTGCCGATCGAAAGGTCGGCGGTTTGAATCCCTGCGGCGGGGTGCGCTCCCGCTGCTCGGTCCCAGCGCCTGCCAACCTAGCAGTTCGAAAGCACCTCCGGGTGCAAGTAGATAAATAGGGACCGCTTACCAGCGGGAAGGTAAACGGCGTTTCCGTGTGTGGCTCTGGCTCGCCAGAGCAGCGATGTCACGCTGGCCACGTGACCCGGAAGTGTCTCCGGACAGCGCTGGCCCCTGGCCTCTTAAGTGAGATGGGCGCACAACCCCAGAGTCTGTCAAGACTGGCCCGTATGGGCAGGGGTACCTTTACCTTTACCTTTATTTGCTTCATAGTTTATAGGTCAGCCCATAGTTTCTACAGCAGTCATCCAGTGGAACTTGCCCATAGCTGTCAACCCCTTTTTTGTGGGAAATTCCCTTATTCCAGCGCCATTTCCCGCTGCTTCCCGCTGCTATGCCGGATTTTTAGATATCCCGTAGGCTGTCCCTGGGACAGGTGAGGCTGCTAATCCCTTATTTTCGAGGCTGCTGATCCCTTATTTTCAAATCTGAAAGTTGACAGCTATGATTACTTGCCATGAACATTAAATGGATATTCATGTCCCAAGAATTTGGGCACATGCACCAAGCTGGGGAGTAATGATTTGCTATGACTCCATGTTGTGTTACTATACACATAAGAACTTGCTGGATCAGGCCAATGGCCCATTTATTCCAGCATCCTATTCACATAGTGGCCAGCCAATGCCTATGGGAAGCCTGCAAGCAGGAACTGAGCACAACAGCACTCTTTTCTTCTGCATCTTATAGCAACTGGTATTCAGAAGCATACTGCCTCCAGATTTGGGGTCTCTTCCTCACATGCTACCTGAATGCTACTATAAACGTGGGTGAAAACACCCGGGGTTGTACATAGTTTGAAATGGCCCTTACAAGCTACACATATATATCAACAATTTTGTGACTCGTCCATTTCCAAGTGGGTTTGGGGCCTGCCAGGAATCTCTTCTTCCAAATGCAAATAAAATAGCTGCTAATGTAGGCACACTCTGTACTTCAGAAGAGAAACATGAAACTCCACAATGTGATAATCCCCACTATAGCTTTGACGTTGGGGTGGGGGGTGGGGGAGATGCTGGAAAATATCCAGAGATTCTTGTGGATGTCATTGTTAAGTGGTACTCTCTGCTCTTGCTCTCTGGGGCTTGTCTTTTCCTCAGGCAGCCTGCCCAGCCATCACTAATCTGCTTGGACAGTGTGGTCCTACCACACACTCCAAATATTGGTTAAATATTGTTTCCTGGCAATGATGTAACTGGTATCTGGAGTTGCTGGGAAGCAAGAATGACCATGTGCCAAATGGCCTGTGACACTGAACCCATCCTTTCCAAGTTTCATTATTCTTCCTCCCCACCCCAACTCTAAATGGCAGGTGCCAGTTCAATATAATAATAATAATAATAATAATAATAATAATAATAATAATAATAATAATAATTTATTATTTATACCCCTCCCATCTGGCTGGGTTTCCCCAGCTACTCTGGGCGGCTTCCAACAAAAGATTAAAAATACATTAAAACAAAAACTTCCCTAAACAGGGCTGCCTTCAGATGTCTTCTAAATGTCATATAGTTGTTTATTTCCTTGACATCTGATGGGAGGGCGTTTCACAGGGCGGGTGCCACTACTGAGAAGGCCCTCTGCCTGGTTCCCAGTAGCTTCGCTTCCCGCAGTGAAGGAACCACCAGAAGGCCCTCAGCGCTGGACCTCAGTGTCTGGGTTGAATGATGGGGGTGGAGACACTCCTTCAGGTATACAGGGCTGAGGCCATTTAGGGCTTTAAAGGTCAGCACCAACACTTTGAATTGTGCTCGGAAACGTACTGGGAGCCAATGTAGGTCAATCAGGATTGGGATAGTGGCATGCAAGAAAGGGGTGGGGTTGACTCTTTTTTGTGCCCAGTACAGCCCTTATGAAAATCCTGCTTCCTGAGATGTCTTTTGGCCCCAGGAAGAAAGAGTTCATTGCTAGCTTTCCTTCTAGGGCTAATAGCTGCTTGGTGGGGGATGGGCAGGAGGGATAACTTCCTCTAGACCATGACAGGGGATGAAAGGGCTTCCCCATATGTGTCATGGTCCCCATCCTGATTGTGTCTTCCTGGGACCTGCTATTTAGAGTGTGGGAGGGAAATAGCACTTGAAGTGACATATTTTGTGTCACATATAGCGTGATCACCAGGCACCAGGACTGGGTGACATGTCTAGTTTGTTCAATGGGATGTTATTTATTTCAGTTTTATTGGGGGATCTGTACAAATATTTTACAATTTTGTTTAAAACATTAATGTACTGCCCTTCATTGTAAAAATCCCACAGCATCCTTTCCCAATAACATTTAACATAAGCTGGTGCTTTTTAACTGCTTCTTTGCCTCCTCCGCTTTTCATTCTCTTCATGCCATTCCAACATATGTCTGCTACAGGAAAAACAAAATGGGAATGGCCTGTATCGATCGTTTGAACATTTCTGTGAGGTAGGTTGGGTCGGGAGTCAGTTTTAAAAGTTGCTTAAGTTGTAAATAGAAATATGCCATACAAGTTAGACCTACATTTAAAAAAGCTGTGTCCAGAGAGAAGCTTTGAGTTGTTTGTCAGGGAAAAGCCCTCCTTCCCAGCATGCTCTTTTAACTTCCGTCCCATTAACCATGCTCAGTGGGAAATGCAAAAGGCTATCTGTTCGAAGTTCATGGCTGAGCAAAAATTCAAACCTTGATTTCCACAGCCCTCCTTCTATTCAAGTATACCAGAAGTCGTCTTCCAGATATGACCTTTTAATTTCATCTGCAATGTCTACTGATTTCCTACATTTTCCTTGTAACTAGGCAAAACATTCAATAAATTATCAGAACAAACAGAGTTGAAAATGAGATCATTTAGCTGGGCAATTTCCTTTCAATTCTGCAATGTGAGGTAGGAAAACAATGCTGCAGCCTGCTTTTATCTCATTAGAATGTTTCCACTTACGTTTAATGGCCACAATTAATTAACCTTCAAGCAAGAGCCTTTTATCTTAGATACATACCAGGATTCTGAAAAAAGAAGAAGTTTGTGTTTTAGTGTTCTCTTGTTGACTGTGGGTTGAAAAAGACAAGGGGGAAAAAATACAAATGGCAAAAATTAAAATAATGCAAAAAACAAGTTTCAGATGGAAATTGCACTCCATTACCATTTTGCGAAAGCCTGTATTTCAGATTTGAACTGATTTCAAAATAGCAAGGCAAGCAATGAACTGAAAACTCATTTGTGCACAAAGCACTGCAAAGTGTAGGGTGTAGTTTAGCTTTTTAAAAATATTCTGAACAAAGTGGGTAAACAACCAGAGACCCGTTACAAATAGTTTTTCCACTCTTTGTTTGTTTCTACACAGCTTTTATCTCTCTCTCTTTCTAAAAAAGCTCTACAATCTCCAGTTGCTTACACGATCATAGATTTAATCAACGCTTAAAAGGGTTTGTTGTAAGCAGACACAATCCTGACAATTACGGGATCTCAGCTTACTTGTGTCATATTGATAGAAACGAGCACATCATCAATGGTGTCTTCATTATACCAAGAAGGACAGAATTCACTATTATATGACAGAACCACCTGAGAAAATAAGAAGATTTTGTCATTACTCCCATGCCCTGCTCCAGAATTCTTTTAACTGCCATATATTGTTGACTCAGCATGAAAATAATGAGCAACTTTAGTCTCGTCAGACAAAAAGCAAAAGAAAAAAGCAAACATTTTCGACAAAATAACCATTTTAATTCCTTCATTATAAAAGCATTTTATTTGAAAGCTAGCCCCAGATACTGACTTGTCCACACCACACCTCAAGCCTTACTAACTGAAACTCATCCATCACAACAGGACTAGACAGTGCTCTGGACACCCCTTGAGATTCATCTGCCATCATAGCGGAGTCACGATCCCGGTGGAGGCAAGTGATTATTTCCTCAAAATGCTTTGCAAAGAAGTGTACAGTGAGCTACCATCAGTTCTACCACCTCCTTTGGGCCGGACTGTAAGAGGCCCACACTGCCCAGAAGAGCTCCGACTGGATGGCAAAGTGAGGATGCAATGGAGGCAACAAGTACCGTATTGGCCTGAATATAAGCCACCCTTCCCCCCCAAAAAAATTCTGACTGTGAGAAGTTAAAGTGCGGCCTAAATTCATGACCTTACAAAAATTGGCTTTTACGATATCGCTGCTGAAACAGACACACGGTAAAACGGAACAAAAAAATTGTTTTATTGTCAATTTGCAAGTGAATCAAATTTTATTAAACGGTCACAGACCAGATTAACTCGTACAGCTAGTCAGCGAAGCATAACACCGGGAAAAAACAAAGGACAAAGGACAATTTCAATACAGATTAGGCCATAACAGCAATTTAAAATTAGACAGCATAAATAAAATTAAGTATTTGCCTTCACCTGCATATTGACATTGGAAGGCTCTTGTTTCCTACGCCTAATAGCGGCTACACAGAATTTGGCAACGTTGATCGTAATTTCAGGAACCTTATCTTCTACCAAGGCTCTCATACGTTGGAGTTCTGGTTCATTTTTAAACTTTTGTAGAACTGGGCCAATAAAGGTCAGGCGTAAATCCTCATAGTAACTACAGTGCAGCAATACATGCAGACTTGTTTCCACTTCCGATGAGCCACATGTCAAATTGCAAGCTTGAGACTGTTATGCAATTAAGTCTAATGTCATTCATTGCTTTCCCCATATTTTACAGTGCAGTAGTGATTTTTTATTTGCATTTACGGTGCTACAAACAAGTGTTTAACCCACTTGCAGGTTCTCTCTAGTACCTGTAGGATTTTCTTCTACATTTGCCATTTACAGGTGTGAGTGCCTGCAGAATTTTAAGGGAGTGGCTTACATTTGGGTATTGCCTGCTGAGGGCCACCTGCTGGGGGCCTGAAGGGCCCTGCCCTTGCCTCTTTCCACCTGGCTTGGGGCGGGGCCTGACAGGCTTCACAAGGACTGCGGCTTCTGCTCAGCAGAAAGGGCTCCTCTTTTAAATTGTTTTTGATTCTGTGTTGTTTTAAATGAGACCATCTTGGCTGTGAGCCCTGGAAGACCTGCACCCTGCCTTGCTGGCCCTTTCCCATCTGTCCAGGGAGAGTGGAGTGCTGACTGACTCCAGCTAAGCCCCTCTCTTCCCAGGCATATCCCACAAAAACCCTGAATGTAAAAACCGTTTAAAATAATTTAAAGCATTTTAGACAATGGGGTCAATCATAACGAAACCGAAACCAGCTAAACAATACTGCAATTCAAATGTGTGTTCAGCTGCAGCAACTTTCATAGCTGCAGTTAGGGCCCCACCCTACTAGGCCAGATGGAAGAGGCCTGTCAGGCAGGGAGCAGGACCGCCCCCCCAAAGACTCACATCTGAGATAGTATCCGGCCTCCTCAGCAGCCTCAGCTTCTTCTTTTTTTCTAGCTGTAAACATGCTCAGCATTTTATTAATATTTTCTGTTCTCAATTTAAACATTAAAACCTTTGAAAGCTTGCAATTTAAGTTTAAAATACTGTATTTTTCGTGCTATAAGATGCACCAGACCATAAGACGCACCTAGTTTTTGGAGGAGGAAAACATGAAAAAAAATATTCTGAATCCCAGAAGCCAGAAGAGCAAGAGGGATCGCTGCACAGCGAAAGCAGCGATCCCTCTTGCTGTTCTGGCTTCTGGGATAGCTGTGCAGCCTGCATTCGCTGCATAAGACGCACACACATTTCCCCCTACTTTTTAGGAGGGAAAAAGTGAGTCTTATAGAGCAAAAAATACAGTATGTCGTTAACTTGCATGCGCTCTCCTTCCCCTTTCAATGGTCTTCAAACAGGTTTGGTGTCATGCTGCAAATTGAACCTAGGCACTTTTCATGGAGAATATTTACCGAATGCAGTCTGCATTTCCAGGTATCATTGATAGGAAGCTGTATCAGACACGGGGATGCTCTTTTTCTTCTCAGACAGTTTTAAGAAAATCAATACAACTTTTTCCATTTAAATCACAATGAGCCTAGAGTATAATTTAACAAGTCCAGCCAGAAAACCAGACAAACATGGAAAGTGGCTCCCCTCCTGTTGTCAGTTACATGGACTTTAGTTAGTACTACATACTAACAAGGGCAATGTGGGAAAAGTGCCACTATAGTGCTACAACGATTCCAGATTCACCCAACAATATGTATTAAGTTGGTTTGCTTGATTGTACTACAGCCTTATTGCCTGGAAATGTCACTCCCAGAACCAAGAAACTGATTAGCTTCATATTCATCAGCTCTAATCAAGGCTTATGACTCAGCCAGGGTACCTTGTTCTCAAATTGAAGAAAATAAGAGATATAAATAGAAAGGTGGTAGTTTGTAGTTGCTTAACATGTGGAGATTATTAAAGCTCTTCTCTTGGCAGAGATACAGCTCTCTCTCTCTCTCTCTCATGCACACACACAATGGGGAACTTCAGTGAATTATGATGCTTTCAGTATGAATTTGCAAAATATGCACATGCCTGTTGGGTTAGGTCAGATAGCATTGAAAAGACAGAGGCTGACAGTGTTGGGGTGAGACATTCATTCCCAGAAACAACACTGGAAGTTACCAGAAGTGGGAATGCAACATGTAGTCAATATATGTGGACTTCTGACAACATATATGATCATGAAACAAGATGTACATGTATTTATTTATTTCATAAAATTTCTATACTGCTTTAAGGCTGCTTGGTAATGTAGCCATGTAGAATGGCTTTTCCAAAGCCTGGTCTAACATTTGAATAAGATACAGTACTGTAATATTCAATGATTGCTATTCACTGAATAGTGACAGGGATTAATGCAATGTAACCCTTCTAAAATACAAGGGCTATGATGTCAGACTTTGGGTGTCAATTCCAGAAACTATTGCATTGCTCAGAAGTGGCTCTGATATTTAATTCAAACTACAGATGGAACACTTCTCGCCACCCTCTTCCTTCTGTTGCAAGAGGCAGTAGGTGAGGTCTCTATCTAGCCAGATGGCTGGAAACAGGGCTGGATTTAAATTTATGCAATGAGTTTATTTATTACTTCTCTTTAAAAAAAAATACTATAAAGATTGCATGCAACATTTGATGGATGTTGTACAGTTACAACTGATGTTGTAAAGTTTCCTATGGATTGTTTTTTTTTTTGAAAAAAGCATATTAATGCAGGTCAATATCACTTATAAAGAGAAAATGAACTTTTTGTGCACGTGTACAAATGCATATCAGAGAGTACCAAAGTTTCTAAAAGCATATAAAAGTACAGAAAAAAAATAAAAGTATTACAATTCAAAAAAACTATTATTATGATTCTTCTTCAAACAAATGCTTAATAAATATATTGTTCATACAAACAAGTTGGTTCAAGTCGAACATTTCTGGTGTAATCATTTTCCAAATATCATATCAGAATCTGAAAGGAACATGAAATTAATCCCTGTCCCAGAAATTCCTGTCTGTTTAATATAGTTCACAACAGAGACCCTGTCAGATCCATGGCTGAACTGTGCCTAGGGTGCTGTACTGGGGTTGGGGGAACCCTGCCATGTACTCCCATATCCAGTCAACAGCTGAAACAAAAATTTCATTTTCTCTTTACAGGTGATACTGACCTACATTAATATGTGGGTGGTTTTTTTTTAATCCATAGGAAAATTTACAACATCAGTGCCCATCCATCGAATGGTGTATGTAAGTACTGATGTTAGATCTGTGCATGCAAATTTATTGTCTTACAGGACAGGAATAAATCATGCATGCAAATCGTGCATCAGAGTCATGAAACAGGCTGTGGGATAACCAGTCTCATATAACCAACATGCTTAAGTCTCATCAGCCACTCTTCAGTTCCTATACCAATAATATAGGGACTTTTGCCACTTTGTAATTAAGCTAAGTTCTACTGCTTGTGCAACTTTCTGACTGAAGCATGGAAAAGAACATGAACCAGACCTTTGAGAAGTTTGTAAGTAAACAGTTTTAAACTTACCTAATGTGTGGTCTTTTCCTATGTTGTGGGGAGAGATAAGTTTTGAAACTCATTGGGAAGAGCATACTTTAAAGGTCTAGCAGCTTTACTTTACTGCATATCTCTGCTGTGGTTCTCTCACCAAAGAGTACTTGCCTCAACCTTCGATCTTGGAATCCAGGATTTCTCCTTTATATATTTATTTTTGCACCAACACAGGCTTCAAGTACAATTAAAAATATGGATTTTTTACAAATGAGGTGAACAAGTGAAGAATTGCCAGAGATGTTCCTTTCCTGGAGTGCCATTTGGTTTAGGGCTGGTTCTGGGTAGCTGCCATCATATCATGAGCTAGAGGGAGTCCCAGCTGACAAAGCACCTCAGCACTGGCTAACAAAGCATCAAGGCAGGTTAAGCAGATGTGTGAGTTCAGCACAGGGTGAGGCGGCCAGGGCATCCCATTCTGCCCCTCTTTTCCTTGACCTAACCTCCTAGGATTGGACAAATTCATGGAGGATAAGGCTATCAGTTGCTACTAGTCTGATGGTTATTCTCTGCCTCCATGCGCAGTGGTAATAATGTTTCTGAATTCCAGTTGCTGGAAACAACAGAAAGCAAGAGTGTTGTTGCACTCAGGTCCTGCTTACAGGGTTCCCATAAGCCACTGTGAGAACAGGATGCTGGACTAAATGGGTCATTGGCCTGATGCAGTGGACTCTTAAGTTCTTACATTATCAAGATCTGGACCTTGTGTACAGTGGTACCTCAGGTTAAGTACTTAATTCGTTCTGGAGATCAGTTCTTAACCTGAAACTTCTTAACCGGAAGCACCACTTTAGCTAATGGGACCTCCTGCTGCTGCCGCGCCGCCGGAGCACGATTTCTGTTCTCATCCTGAAGCAAAGTTCTTAACCTGAGGTAATATTTCTGGGTTAGCGGAGTCTGTAACCTGAAGCGTATGTAACCCGAGGTACCACTGTATTGTATTGAAGGCAACTGAGCCTCAAAAGTTTGTAGTTCCCATGATTCCACCAGCCTCCTGCTGTGAACTGACTCCTCCTTACTACCTGCTGTTTTGTGCTACTTATGAGGAGAACAGAATTAACAGGCAGGGCCAAACTGGCAGGTTAGAGGACACTGCGAACCTGGACACACATGTACACTCATGGTGAATTCCAGAAAGATGGGCATCATAGGGCAACAACAATTCAATTAATACTTCTTGACTAAAAGCAACACCTGCTTCCTGCTTCTGTTTTGTGTGGGATGGCATTTCAACACTTCCTCTGCTGGCTTTCTTCCCCAGAGTGATTATCACACAGTCTCTACTTGCTTTGAAATCATGAGTCCAATTTCCAGTGAAGGCACATCCTTTGGCTATGACGCCGAATCATACAGATATATAAGTTCATGCTAATTGCAGAGAGGCAAGAGCCCCATAAGGCACAGGGCTGCATATGTAGCATAGTGTAGACTAGAGTTCTCATTGGCTGTTATCACTTGAAGAGGAAACCCAGGTGTAGAGGCCCTGTCCCCACAACTGCACAACTCCTCAGACCCCTTTGCAGTGAAATTTTACAGTGGGGAGGCTTCTCACACAGGTGGGAACCTTGATCCTCCAGTGCTTCTACTTATGTGAGGAGTCTTATGGATCACCACTACAAAAAGTAAACATGTGAAGGGGTTGGAGGGAGTGGGGCTAAAGGTTTATCTCTGTTCTATCCATGTTCCCTGTTCATGTGATGGCACCAGAAGAAGGCTTAGGGTGGCCCTGTATCATACATCATGTATAATATTATACATCAGACCTTCAGGTGTGACTTACTTGCCAAAAAGATTGAATGTACTGTACTGATTTGACCCCAAACGCAGTAAAATTGACTTAAGAAAACAAAGAACGGGGAGGAACACTCAGGACAACTGTTCCTCCAGTTAAAGAGATGTCTACAAAGACTAGCTCTGTCCTGAATGTGCAGGCTTTCACAAAAGGTATAAACAAGACTCAGATATCATAGATAAAAGTGATTCCCCTTGGCATCCATCCTAGGTTTGAGGTCTTGACTATTTCCTTCTTCTGTAGGCACAACATTTAATGTGGGTATTGCAGGACGATCTGAAATAGGAGAGAGTGTTGTTAAACAGAAACAGGTTCTTTCTTGCACGGTAACAAGAGTTAAAGCATGCAGGAGCTGCTGCTTTGTAAGTTTGTCTAAACTGAAGACTTAAACCCCCCTAAGCATTTAATTTAACACGTAAGTGCTGCTTTGGGGAAACTGGCTAGGCCTGATTTTCACATGCTTAAAACCATAAGGTATAAAGATTTGTGATGCTTAGTCCCTCGGATATACCTGTGCTCATATATACCCTGTGAAAAACTTCCAGCAAAAAGCTTAGGACTGATTATTAAGACCCCTGCCCCTGTAGAAGGATTGGAACCAAGAACCCATTCCCCTTACCTCCTTCCTGAACAAGAGGGTGCATTGTTTGGGCTTGTCCACACTTCTGTTTGGCCTGCTGCTTCCCCCTGGGGAAAACTCGCTCTTTACTTCTGAATCAGAACAAATGTCACTTAGGTTTTCCACAGACTGACATTTGCTCTGATCAGGCAATAGAGAGTGGCTTTTCCTGGGGGGAAACAGCAGGGCAAATGGAAAACTGCTCTGACCCACATCTAGAAAGCATGGGACAAGCGGAAACCTCTTGCACCTTTGCTTTCTAGGCACAGGACAAGCGGAAGTATGGCGGAGCACTTAGCTCCCATGCTGCTTGACTCCTATAAGGGATTTATACTGAACACCTGTTTTGCTCTACCCGTCTTGGGACTGATCCTAAGATTCACTCTGCTACCACTTAAGAGCTTATAATGGGATGCGCCAGGCAGCATGCCAAATGTCACAAAACATGTAATGGCACACGGCAGAAATAGACAGTATATGTATGCCAGAAACACAGGCAAATATGTTGTCACAAATGTAGGAGGCAAGATTCTAAGCTTTAAATCTAGCATATGTTGCTGCTTAAATAACTTACTTGCTTCCCCCTCCCAAATTCCCACTTTCTCTCACGATATATACAGCAGCTACATTGTGTGATTGTTCGCTTAAAAGATGGACTCGGCCTTTCATATATGACATTTTAATTTGATTTTCATTTTTAAATGGTGCATTATATACCATAGAGCATAGTAAAAAGAAAAACAGTGTTATCCATATGTGGTCTCATACAGATATTCTTACACATTCAAATTTTCTCCTTTCAATTGTTTTTAAACAATAATATCAAAATAACAATGAAACCATATTTTAACCAATGTTATTAATGACAAAGCCAAAGCATATAAAACAGCCACAGAGGCAGTAAAACACCATGCATTTCAGACTAAGTCCTAAAGGAAAAACTAGGGAAGCTTTTAATGTTTGATGTTGTTGCTTTTTTATTATTGTTATTGGTGTTCTGTTGGGAGCCACCCAGAGTGGCTGTGGAAACCCAGCCAGATGGGCGGGGTATAAATAATAATAATAATAATAAGTAGTAGTAGTAGTAGTAGTTGTTAGAGTTTGCTTGCCCCTGCCTCCCGCTGAAGGTTGGGCTAAATTTGCATCTATATACAAAAATTATCATACACAAATTTTATGCCAAGTTGTGTTACAGCCCTACTGTTGCTAGGCATTGAGCAAAGCCCTGTGTGCAGTGCTGACCATTGATAACTTCTGGGCAGGAAGAAATATGAGGACTTCCTGTTTAGGTGGTGCTTTGGTCAACAAGGACTCCTTGAGCTCTACGATGCCTTGTATTCCTTGTTCTCTGGTCCTGTCTTTTGGTTTGCATTCCAGTCAAAGTTGCTATCTAGTCATGACTTTTGCCTTGTTCCCCAGTCCTGCTGCCTCATCTCTCTCCCATCTCTTGGGGTGAGTGAAGGACCAAATTTGTTTGTGTATATACAAACACTTCCCTTCAACAGCTTCTCAGGGTGCTTTACACAGTTAATTACAGTAAAAGAAGTTTACTTACAGGAGATATTACTGCACTGTGGTTAGGTCCATATGTTTTATATCAGGGGCAAAGGTAAAGGTAAAGGTAAAGGGAAGCGTTTGTCCACAGACAGCTTCCGGGTCATGTGGCCAGCATGACTAAGCCACTTCTGGTGAACCAGAACAGTGCACGGAAACGCCGTTTGCCTTCCTGCCAATTTATCTACTTGCACTTTGATGTGCTTTTGAACTGCTAGGTTGGCAGGAGCAGGGACCAAGCAACGGGAGCTCACCCCGTCGCGAGGATTCGAACCGCCAACCTTCTGATCGGCAAGCCCTAGGCTCTGTGGTTTAGACCTTTTTCACCCCAAGAGCCACATGACAGTAGTAGGAGGGGCCAGGGGCAAAAAGTGGGTGGGCGAATGGATATGACTCTTCCTTTTGTAAATAGGCTACATTATAACCAGGCAGAAAACAGGTTTACACACCCACACCCAAACACACCCCAACATCCAGGTAAGGAAGAGGATTCAAGGACACATTCCAACCAGGCAAAAGGACCTAAGAAGGGCATAGAGCAGGAGAGGTCAGAGGTGTCCCCCTCCTGTTTTATATTGCCTCACCTGTAGGTAAAAAACCTGCAGCTAAAAAAACCTGTTTAAGAAACTTGTTTATAATGCTTTGCCTGTAGTTTCAGTGTTTCCGTGCGCTCTGGTTTCCATCACAGTGTTCCGTTGTGCCAGAAGCGGTTTATTCATGCTGGCCACATGACCTGGAAAGCTGTCTGTGGACAGAGGCAGTTCCCTTGGCCTGAAAGCGAGATGAGCGTCGCAACCCCATAGTCGCCTTTGACTGGACTTAAATGTCCAAGGGTCCTTTACCTTTTACCTTTACCTTAGTTTCAGCTAAAACTGGTTTAAGAAAAGCTGCCATGTGCTGTGTCATTCAATAGAACTGAACATATACACAACCCTTAGCATTACTCGTCTGAAAAGTTTTTCTCAACAAGAAACAGATGTAGGGTGACTGCTAAATATTTGTGATATGGATGAACAACCCCTTGAGTATGTCCATTTTTGTTGCTTCCTTCCACTCTCCCCCCACCCAAAGGCAGTGCTTAGGAAATTGTAATAAATTTGCTGCATCTCCCGGAAAGGGAACTCCAGCGCTTTCTGTTTTCTTATCAATGAGTACAGATCTGGATCTATCTACCTATCAATATATATACATAAAAATGTGCCAGATAAGTAGATTTTACAGACAATGATACCATGAACCAAATAAATATATGGGTACAAAGCTAATAGGCTTTTACATAATTAAGCTACAAATGCTACAATATTTGTTTTATAGTCTCTGAGTTACATTTATATGTATGGTAGAATACACTGATTTCAGTAAAGACAAAATATTTGTGTAACACCAGCTGTAAGGATAGAGAACACATGAGTGCACTGTGTGAAATGATATGCAACTTGTAACCACCCTGTGTCTGTGTCATTCTTTTGATGATCAGGCTGCCACCTAGTTTGTGGTACAATTCAAATTAAATGAGGTGAAAGAATCATAGAACCATAGTACTGCAGATTCATAGAGTTGGAGGGGAACACAAGGATCATCTAGTCCAGTGTTTCCAAAACTTGGGTCTCCAGCTGTTTTTGGACTACGATTCCCATCCCTGACCACTGGTCTTGCTAGCTAAGGATAATAGGGGTTGTAGTCCAAAAACAGCTGGAGACCCAAGTTTCAGAAACACTGATTTAATCTTTTTGCCCAGTGTAGGGTTTGAACTCGTGACCCTGAAATTAAGAGTCTCATCTGTGGAGACTAGTTTACAATGATCCAGTTTGCATTACCAAAATCTGCACTAGTGGAAATGAACCCCAATGGCGGCAGCTGAAATGTTCTTGCATTGCACTAATGGATAGGAAAAGGTTTTAGCTTACAAACTAATTCAAATATGCAGTCCCATAAAATACCATCATAAGCTACCACAAAAAAATAGATAATCATAAATCAGTTTTATAATGGATCTTTTACGTAGTGGAGTTTTTATCTATATATATATTCCACTCAGAATATGAGGCATGAAAATATGTACTTTCATATAATAACTTCCAAAGAACTTTATTTCTCATTATAAAACCATCACAGGCTCCCTGGCATGGGCTTAGTAGCTTGATCTTACAACAGGAACTTAAGTAGTAACTAAGGAAAGAAGAACTTCCCCTCAGGCCACAACATTTCACCACAGAGCCTTTACTATAATTTTAGGCAGAACACTTAGTGGTGCCTGTAGCTGAGATTATATGCCTTCATTTCCAGCTCTGACAGACTTGCCAAACTGTTTGGTTTCAGTTCTGCGGATGGAGCATTGGACATAAGCAGCATTTTTGCACTGTAGCTCTCCAGATACTATTGGACTGCAACTCACATCATTCCTGACCTCTGGCCTTCTTGGCTGGGGCTGATGGGAGCTGGAGTCTAAGAACATCTGGCAGGTCACAAGTTTCCCATCCCGATGCTGTTCCTAGACAGGCCTGTCCTCTTCTTCCCCTCCCCTCGCTCCTGTTCTTGGACTTTTCCTTCACAGCACAAGGCTGAAGTTGGTTACTAGTTCCCAGTTCCTGATTAGCTGAAAAGTTAGCAACATGAAAAAGGAAGGAAAATGCACATGCCCCTCATCTCCAAAGTGATGTTTATCTGTCACTGATGCCCAAAATAAATGTTGGGATACCCATATCATATTTCCCCTTGATTAGGGGACTCCTCAATTCAAGCACAAAAATAAAGCTACTCAACTAAAATTATAATGCTTGGAGATGTTCATGAATGCATGATGAAAACATAAAAATTGAGTAACTGAAGGTGCCTACCTCAAAATCCTGTTTAGGCCAGTGTAAACAGGAGAATGTCTCATTTCAGATGCCAATGGATCCTGCCTGGCCTAGAACTTCTTGTGGGCACATGACATAGAATCACAGAATCATAAAATTGGAAGGGACCTGAGGATCATCTAGTCCAACCTACTGCAGGGATATGCAGCTGTCCCATATGGGGATCAAACTTGCCACCGTGGCATTATCAGCACCATGCTCCTACCAACTGAGCTATCCAGCTATCCAGGCTGTGCTGCATGGATATTGGCATCTATGCACAACAAAGATAACCAAAGTATACAGAAAAAAATATGTATTGAGGAGAAGGGTCCCATTCCACAATCTGTTTCCGGCCAGGGCAAAATGTGCAGCCAAGAAAATGGGAAGGTATTCTCCATGAGATGCCAATGCATCCTGGCCGGCCCAGAGCTTCCTGTGAACACATAGCACAGTCGAGCGCACCTATGCACATTGAATATAGACAAACTGCAGAAAAAAGTTACTGGGGGTGTCTTCCTGAACATCTGCTTTGGGGCAAGATAATTCATACACACAAACAAACAAACAAACAAACAAACAAACAAACAAACTGGAGAGTCCCCCTCTACAATATGCTCAATAGGCTCCCTCCTAATGCCTGGGACTAGTGCTCAAATACCAGTGACCAGAGGGAGTCCACCCCCTTACCTATTGTAATGCCTGCCTCAGCTACTGTTTTTAAATTACTGGCAGCATGATTTGTCTAACATTAGCAAGTGTCATTGGGTGAGGCTTGTGGATTTCATTACAGACCTCTCCTGTAATGCAAATTACTTCCTCATAATTTAAACACTGCCTGGAGCCCCAGCTGAGGCATAGCTTTCCTGGGGATTGGCATTGGACTTGTGAAGTTTAATGTGTGTGATACACACACACTCTTCAGTTTCCAACAGCACCATTTATTGAGTACAGTCGTTCCTTAGAAGTCAAATGGAACCCGTTCCGGAAGTTCGTTCGACTTACAAAATGTTCAGAAACCAAAGTGCAGCTTCTGATTAGATGCAGGAAGCTCCTGCAGCCAATCGGAAGCTGCAGAAGCCCTGTCGGATGTTCGTCTTCCAAAAATAGTTTGGAAACCAGAACAGTCACTTTCGGATTTGCAGTGTTTGGGAGCCAAAATGTTTGAGAACTAAGCTGTTTGAAAACCAAGGCACAACTGTATTCTAAGTGTATCTTAGCTTTATATTGTTTTAATACAATAAGTCTACTGTACAGCCATTCTGCAACAGTTTGGGATGCATTTAATTTTACGCACTCTCAAGCATAATTGGACAAATCACAAGCACTCTCTGTTTATTTTAGCCCACACATTTCTGTAGGCTGAGACTACTTGTCTGACAAATGCCTGTGCAGAAGCTATTCAGATACCTACTCATGTAACTGAGTAGCCTGACGTCTCTTCCCTGCTCCCACCCCCCGCCTGGGTGACATTTAAGCTTTCCCAACCATTGTTCTTCTGAATTTATTCAGAAGAGCCATATGGAGAAATGAAAGCAGCCACTAAGGATGAAAAGATGGATTCCACTAAATATAATGGGAATTTATTACAGTAAGTCCGGTGAATATACAGTTTCACTCCAGGTTCCTGAGAAAGGATTCTTCATCTTTTGGAAATTGACCTTCAAATTATTTAACCCCCAACTAAAGCTACCTGCAGGGACGCGGGTGGCGCTGTGGGTTAAAACACAGAGCCTAGGACTTGCCGATCAGAAGATCGGCAGTTTGAATCCCTGCGACGGGGTGAGCTCCTGTTGCTCGGTCCCTGCTCCTGCCAACCTAGCAGTTTGAAAGCACGTCAAAGTGCAAGTAGATAAATAGGTACCGCTCCGGCGGGAAGGTCAATGGCGTTTCCATGCGCTGCTCTGGTTTGCCAGAAGCGGCTTAGTCATGCTGGCCACATGACCCGGAAGCTGTAGGCCGGCTCCCTCGGCCAATAAAGCGAGATGAGCACCACAAGCTCTACACACCGCAGAGGAGGAACATGATGTACCTTACCTCTTTGGTTTCCTGCCCCTACACCCCAACCCTCCAACCCCTATGCATGAAGCTGTGGTCTGTGTTTAAACTGTCATCTGTGCAATGGCTGTCTCAAACATACACCTCAGCTGAAGTGCAAAGTGAGTGTGGCTTAAGTTTTGGTTTTGGAAGCTGTTCTGTGTAAAAATGCATCAAACAGCAGTACAATATATCTTAAGAAATTACAGGCTAGCTCTGCACTGTGGGTAATTTTTGCTTTTGACCCATTTTCTGCAGTGCAATGGTATTTCATGACCTGCAGTGCTCTTCCTCACAAACTCCATGATTTCCCATGTTTACAGATGTCAAAGGAAAACCAAATTCAGGCACCCTCAGAAAGTAATGCTGCCAGCTTTACCTCTTTCTACAGTGGTTAGCTAGTGGAATTCACTACAACAAGGTTTGCTGATGGCCATTAGTGTAGATGGCTTTCAATAATGCTCTTCATTGGCAATGTATTAGTCATGCTAGCTAAATGGAACTTCAGCTTTCAGAAGCAACATCCTTAGAAGCACCAAGTGCTTCTAGAACGGCAGAGGAAAGTATATATTGATTTTCACTGGAGTTTCTAGCGTTCAGGTGCTCCATTCATACTGAATGAAAGCGCACAGAGCGTTATACTCTCATTTTATCATATACCAGTATTGTAAGAACCGTATTTTTCTTTTTGATGCTTACTGCTGGAAAATCCCAAACCTTTTTGATGTTTTATAAATATTGCTTCACTTCACATTCCAAATAATTGCACCAAGGACTCTTTACTGTAAAACAGTTTTACTATAAAAGTGGTATTTTAACATTCTCAGTTTAAAATTTGAAGTATGAAATCTATTATTTTATGCAATTGGACCACAGAAGGCAACCAGCCACTAGTATTCAGAAGCATTGCTTCCTCCAATTGTGGAGGTAGAGCAGAGGTATACACCCAGACACAGATGTCTACATCTGTCATTAACAAAATAATGTTTTCCAAGATCTTGGGCTTATAGCAGCCTTCCCCAACCTTGGATCCCCAAATGTTGCTGGGGTACAATTAACACAGCTAACACTCTGGAAACTAATCAATATAATCATTTCCAAGAAGCTGTCTCCGGAACAAATGGGAGCCAGAAGTAAAATGATGGAGAGGCAGAGTAACAATTCAGTGGCCAAATTAATATGCAGCAGCATGGATACCTGAAATGAGATTGTGACATCACCTGTTCAAACATCTGTGGTATTAATTGTTTAGTAAGTGTGTAGAGAGGGAGAACAGTCTGCCAGAGCATGCTCCAATAGACTATGATACAGGACTTGAGAGTAGATTGATACCCAGAGATTAAAATGGTATTTAATGCAGTTTTGCAGTCCTGCTCCTTAATGTGTGGGAAATACGATGTGTCCTATATGTTGCGGGCGCTTGAAAAGAAAGAAAACTGTTTGGTGCATTGTGAGGGTTCTGGGTCAACTTTGATCCAAGTTATGGTCCAACCAATGCTGGTGTCTGGCTATTTTGTGTCCTAGGCAAGGCTAAGTACTTGCACCGCCCCCCAGTTGCTAACTTCAATTTTCAAAAACAGATGTGTTGTAGAAAAAAGTGAACAGCATAAAACTTGAAACTGCTAAATTTATTTTAAATCGCCAAAGTAAGTAATACAACAATCTTTTATTATCATAAGAAATTATTTTAGCACACAAAGCATTTTGAACGATCTTGTTATGTTGAAATTTAAGTCTCTTCTCTTAAAAGTTTCAGTTTTAGGCACATCAAAATCTCACTTTATGTGCTATTTGTGTTGCAATTTCCCCCCACGAATTCCTTCAGGTCAAGTGCTGATGCTTGGGCATGTTCAATTGATATAGCTGCCAAGCTAATTAGTCTCTTTCGCAACATTGTTGAACATATGTTTTATAAGTTTGAGCTTTGAGAACCTGCATTCATCACTTGCTACTGACAATGGAAGTGTGAGAAGGATCCTTAGGGCAACAGAAACATTAGACACATTATCTAGGAGTTTTTGCTGTAGTATGAAGAGATGTGGTGGCATAGACTTTGGAAGCCTTCAAGCTATAACTTTTCAGGATAGATATCAACATACTTGCTTCTATTGTGCATCAATGATTTTTCCAAATTCTTGCAGGCCTTATGTACATCTTCAGCAGATATTTTGTTTATACTGCATATATCATACAGGAAGCCAAATAGGGATATATGTTGCTGTAGCTGTTGGAAGCTCTCTCCAACATATTGAATGACCATGTCTATTTTTTTTTTTTTTGAAATAATTTTTATTAGTTTACAACAAAAACAAAAACACATACTAATTTCACATCCAATTTTTCACGAATTGTTCCTTTTCTGGACTTCCTTCAGCTTTTCCGTAAATCATCCATAGTCATTATTTAAGTTACGCATTCCTTAGGTTTGTATTGTTATTGTTTATACCCTTCTTTTCTATTCCCTTTAAACAATACTTCTCAATTTTGCACAGTGCTTCTTTAAATCCCTCTAGCGTTATCTGTCCCTCACTTATACTTTCCAGATATTCCACAAATTTCCCCCAGTCCTCGATGAACTTTTGGTCTCTTAAATATCTAATCTTCCCAGTCACTTTATCCAACTCAGCATAGTCTAACAGCTTCATTCTCCATTCTTCCACCATCGGTATTTCCTGTTGTTTCCATTTCTGGGCCAGTAACACTCTTGCAGCTGTCACTGCATATTGGAAAAATTTACAATCCTTTCTCTTTATCTCATTACCTAGTATTCCTAACAGAAAGGCCTCTGGTTTCTTTATAAATGTATATTTTAGAATCTTCTTCAATTCGTTGTATATCCTTTCCCAGAAGCCTTTCACTTTCTTACATTCCCACCACATATGGTAAAAAGAGCCTTCTTTATGTTTACATTTCCAACACTTGTTACATGTCTTATACATTTTCGCTATTTTTACTGGTGTTCTATACCATCTTTAAAACATTTTCACAACATTTTCATTTAACGTCATACATGCTGTAAATTTTACATTTTCTTTCCATAATTTTTCCCAATCCTCAAATTGTATGTTATAGCCAAAATCTCTGGCCCAATGTATCATTACCGACTTAACTTCCTCATCCTTCAAATTCCATTCTAGCAGCAACTTATACATTTTGGATAAAATTTTAAAATCATTACCGGTATTTATTATTTCATTCTGAAATTTTGAATCCTTGTCAGCCTAACCTCCTTCTTTAATCTCTTTCCTAAACATTTCATTTATTTGAAAGTAATGCAACCAATCATATACATGTTCTTTAACCTGTTCATATGATTTCACTTTCCATTTCCCCCCTTCTTTAATTAACAATTGATCATATGTGATCCAATTGCCTCTCATATTAATTTTCTTTATACTTGAATGGCCATGTCTAAGCACAGCTGTCCAGAGTGGCTGGGGCAACCCAGCCAGGTAGGCAGGGTATAAATAATACAATTATTAGATTATTATTAGCAGTAGAAATCTGCTTTGAATTTCTGCTTTGGATCTTGAGATGCCTCTTCTTGGGCTTCATACTCAAACTGCAATTATAGAAGCATTGCAAAAACTACATGTTAAATGTAAGAAGGGGAGCTGATATATCTGTGAGAGAAGACAGAGATGGTTTGGGGAAGATGGTGAGCAGCTGCGCATTACTGTGGTCAAGGACTTTCAGACAGGAAGTGGCAAAACCATTCATGAACCATCCCATAAATACAAAGTCCTGCAGTCATGTAACCAGCATATTTACATATTTACCAGATTTCTACAACACCCTATAACAAATGTATTCCCAAGATAGTTAATACACAATAAAGCAATCAGAGAAGCATGTGTATATATAAAAATTATAAAGCATGTTAATGAAATAATTCAGAAACAAAACAGCCATAAAAACACATTCCCAAATAAATCTCAAATGTTTCTGAACATTTGAGGCAGAACACAAATAAGACTCCTGAGAATCTATTCAGGAGTATATGCCACAGGTCTGAAGCTGCAGCTGAAAGGACTCTTCTCCTAATACATACTAATCTCAACTCCTGGGAAGGCGGCACTTAGATTGGCAGTTCCGAAAGCCCCACTGGGCTCATAAGGAGAAGGCATCTCTTCGGAATTTTGAATTACCTTTGGAAACTGGTAACCAATGCAGATGGTTTGATATCTGTTTGCACTAGAGCTGAACTAAAAAGTTCTCATGTGAGAAATGGGGAGGGATGATTCCCTACCCCCCCCCCCACCTCATGAAGTCTATTCAATTTTTATAGACTGCAGATTCTGGTGGACGAAGTAACCCTCCCCCCCCCCTTTTAAAAAAGTTTTAGAACTGGGGGAAGCCGCAAATGCAATCTTCCTGGCTGCCTCCTGGAAGCTGCCATTCCCATCCCCACCCACAATGCCGCAGGCAGTCCACAACCATATAGTGGTCTTATGTCTCGGGACATTTTGGGCGACCCTCCACTAGTGGCTGCCCCCCGCTCAGACTGGTTTCAAATGCCCTGCATGGCAGTAGGGTTGTAAATTGGGTGTCATTTTGACGCAGCTCTAGTTCTTGCCACCTGATACTTCAGGGTGTTACATATGGTTACTAGATTTCTTTCTTTCTTTCTTTTTTAAATAATTTTTATTAACCGACCAATCAAATCAAATCAAATCAAATCACATCACATCACATCACATAAATTCCGAATTACAAAGCCGAATTTTAAATTTTTGTTGGGGGTACCCATATTTCAAGTTCTGAAGGGTATTCCAATCATCTTCTTGCTGCTGCATTAATGTCCACAAATCTGTCCAAATAATGTTCACAATTCTATCCAGTCCTATCTTGCTGTTCCCACATCTCATCTTGTTATTTTCATATATTTTTCTTTTTTCTTTGTGTTCTCTTCTGATAATCTCCTTAAGCAGGTAAACACAAGTTGTAATCCTGTGTGAATTTTTCCGTTCGTCCAATAACCATATCGAGATGGTTTCCATATATCATCACTTCCATAAATAAAAGCACTCTTTCCATCATTAATCTTCACAAATCTGTTGCCTTCTTTAGTCCTCCGAGGAGGTTCGCCCGCAGTATGAAAATAGATCCATTCCACCTCCCAGACATAAGTCTTTTGACAGAACTTGCCAAAATGGCGACGCTGTTTTTTACTGCGTCATCCCAAAGCTCTTGTACTTTCCATGATCTCCTTAAAACATGCTTTTGGTTAGAAATTATCTCCACACAGTCTTAATCATCCAGTTTAGGTGATTTAAGCGGCATTTCTGACTTGTAGGGGGGGGAATTATTGGTTAATCACATAGAAGAAAGAAAGGAAAGTCCCCCCCCATCCAGTCCCATTGCCGACATACCGAGCCCTGATGTGTCTTCTCATGATATATTCCTGTTTATCCGACCAGTCTTCTTTCTCAGAGATCTCTTCAATTAGCAGTCTTTACTCCCCATTCTTCCTTGAAATATATGCATTTGCTTCTTCCAAATTGTTTCTTTTGAAGTTGCTGCAGCTAGTGGCGTGAATCAGAGACAGCGTCCAGGAGAGCCGAAGTCCACACAAGGGCTTTCTGCCTAGTGCCTCCACCCCCTCAAATTCGGGGGTGGTATAGGGCACAGCAGGCAAGGGCAGTCCCCCCATTCCCTTGGGGGGGGCAGGGAGGCTGCATACTCCCATCACAGCCTCTTAATTACCTCGTGTGGGTTGGAGAGATGTTATTGTCGGCCATCTTCCAATGCGCCCCTAGTGGCCCCCCGGTTACTAGATTTTTTTCAATGAATCCGGGGACACTTTTTTTTTTTTTTGAAGCCAAGTAACAACAGGGAGTTAGTAGTGGGGATGGTGAGGAAAAGATCCTGGGCCCAAGCAGACATACATATTGTATAAAGGTGCAAAGTCCTTCTTTTGCACCTTGTGAAACATAAATGCGCAGTTTTTTAAAAACGGCAACGGCGCCCTGCCCACCCATGACTCCTGAGCCTCCCCCAATCTCCTCCCCCCTTCCCCCTTATAGTTTTGACTGATCGGGGGAAGCTTGGGAATTGTGGGCGGGCGGCCGTTGCCCAGTTTTTAAAAAAACTCTGCGCATTTATGTTTCACAGGGTGCAAAAGAAGGGCTTTGCACCTTGCCTGGCAGAGAAACTGCGCACCTTGTGCCCCTCCTGGGCAATGGTCACCCACTCGTGACTCCCGAGCCTCCCCTGATCGGTCAAAACAAAGGGGGCAGGAGATCTGTACAGCCGGCGGCAGCAAGCAGTGAGCAGCTCCTGAAGCCAGCCAGAGCCAACTGCGCTACCAGGCTGGCTCCAGGCTGCTGAGACTGCCGCTGCCACGTTTCCTGGGGATAGATTTGCAAATCTGGGGACATTCCAGGGACGGAATTTGTCCAGGAACAGATTTTCAAATCCGGGGACTGTCCCTGGGAACTGGGGATGTCTGGTAACCCTATTATAGATGTGGGTAAAATTGATAAATGCTAGACTTTTGTTTATTTGTGGTATGAAGGGAGAATGCAAGCTGCAAATGAATTCCTGGGCTGGCTTATGCAAACCAGCCTGGCTGGCTGGGGGAAGAGCAGACCTTTTAGCATTACAGAAAGGTGTTGATTCTTTGGCCTGGGGAGTCACATGTCACAAAGGTTGCCTTTGTGTTTGTGTTAACTGTGTGTTTGAGGGGACAGGAAAAGGGAGGTCTGGGCAGAAGGAGGACAAAGAGAGGTCGGGATCCATCTTGGGGAGAAGAGGGAAGATTGCCTGCAATACTTTGGGCAATGCCTTAACATCTGGACTTCTTTCATGCAGTCTCCACCGTGTCTTCTATTCTCCAAAGACCATGTGTGTTTGTGCTCCTGTGGCCTCAGGCACTCTTGCTGCTACTTGGCAGAGAGAGGAGCAGGCACTAGGCTTTTGTAACAATACGTTAAAGAGGCAGCAGTAGCATTTTAAGCTATTGGCCCATTTTCCAAGGCAGCCCCACTTGAAATAAAGTAGGCCAATCTGGAGGTCAGTCACCAAGGTATGGATTACAGTAACCAGGTTTCTCTGTTCCAGCAACTGGTGCAATTGGAGACGTCGACGAAAGGCATCCTAGGCTAGATACCATCTAAGATTCTGTAACTCATCATGGTTCCAGGAAGGCTTAAGCCTTGGAGTGTTGGGGGGAAGTAATAAAGCCATTTGCCCTACTCACATGGCTCCTTTGTGGCAAGATGTCTTCAGAGTTATGCGATCATGGTCCGTGGAAGTGGCTCCCAGACACCACCCATCATATAAGAATTACCGTAAGAATTGGGCCTCATTCTTTCACCTCCTACTTGGTAGATGCAGGGGCAAGATTTAGATCACTGATGGTGGGAATCTGTGGCGCTCCAGATGTTGTTGGACTCAAGTTGTAGTCCACAAACATCTGAAGAGACACTGGTTCCTCACCTCTTCTCTAGAGAGCCTGTGGTGCTGTACACATACAAAAGCAGCTCCCTCAGGAAACACCATACAGGCACACCTTCATATTGAACGCAGGAACCAGTTCAGCAGCTGCTTCACAAGCAACTCCAGGAAGTTAAGGTAAAAATATGAATGAAAGTAGTGTATACTAATATTAGTGTGATTTTTCTTTTGTTTTCAATATGACTGACACTGTTTAATAATAAAAAGTATGCATGGTGAAATCCTCATCTTCATTTCTTTATTCAAGAGTCGTCTTCTTCACCTTGCTCCCCTGTATTTCGGTGTTGTCGCTGCAGCTCTCCTCTTGCGACCTACATTTGGGGAGCCCTGAAGTTTCAACTGCTATGGGGGCTCCTTCGCAACCAGCATTGAGGTATAGCTAGCCATTGTGATCTTCAATGCAGTTGTTCCATGACAGATTGCCACATTTTCTTTTTTTTAAAAAGTTAGCTACTACATCTCAGTTTTTGATTAAAATTGCTGTACTGGATTATCTCACGTGTCAAAGTCACTGGTGTGAATAATTATTTCCTATACTTTATAGTTTTCAAGTTAGTGTGTGTGTGTGTGTGTGTGTGTGTGTGTGAGAGAGAGAGAGAGAGAGAGAGAGAGAGAGAGAGAGAGAGAGAAATTAGGGAAATGTCATATACATACATGAATAAAGTCGGTTTTTGGGCTTCAGTGGGATTAGGGTCCCTAAAGCTTAAACTTCATTAATTTCATAGTAAATCTGCCCCTACTCGCGACTCTGGGCTGCTTGAGAAGCATTTCAAAAATACGAAGACGCCGAAGAGCGGCTGTTCCGCCGGGCTGAGGAATAAAAGGCTCCACTTCGCGTTCAGGATATAACAGGGCCGAGTCCGACGGACTGGCAGGTCGCTCCCCGGCTCCCGGCAGTGATAATCGCATTCGGCGGAGATCTCTCAGCGTCTGGCTATCCAGAACGCCGCTCCTACCCGATCCGGCCAAATGCGCGTTCTGCGCGCTCTCCGCCGGGCGCGGCAAGACCCGCTTTGCCTTCAAGCGCAAACGCTAAGCAAGCCGGAATGCAAAAGCAGAGCAGCGGAGACCGCCCTACCACGCATGCGTGCTACCAGCCCTTTCGCCGCCGTCGCCTCCTTCTCCTCCCCGGCTGTGAAGCTAACGTTCCGCCCGCATGGAGATTTCACAGGAGCGCCTCTCCCATTGGCTGCCTCCCTCCCAGCACGCGCGTCTACGCCACACCCACTTGGCTCCCTAGTTTCCCTTTGAGGCGTCGAGGGCCAAAGCCTCGCGCTCCTCCTCCCCAGTCCGCGCGCGCCCTCGTTGCTCGTAGTTCCTCAGCTCGGATTACTTCTTCCCTTCCCTCCCTCCCTCCTTCCTTGCCTGCCTTCGGTGCGCGCGTGAGGGGAGCGCGTTTGCGCGCGCCGTTTCTCCCCTTCGTCCCCCCCTCGCGCTCTGTCAGTGTCTCGCGCTCCTCCAGTCTGTTGGAGGCTCCGTTAAACGGCGGTGGGTTCCTGTTTCCGTCTTTTCATCACTCCCTTCCCCCGCCGCCGCCGCTCCGTTTCCATCGCCGTCTCCCTCCGCCTCTTCTTCACAGCCGGCAACCTCAGGAGCGCCGGCGTTGAGGAGCAGAGGTGACCAGGAACCCAGCCTGCGGGCGGGCGGCCGGGCAACACGGGCACCCAGGCGGGTAAGGCGAGGCCGTGGGGGCGCTCGGGGAACTTGAGGGATGCTGCTTCTCCCGCTCCAGCCCATCCTCCCTCGCGGGCCTGGCGCAGCAGCAGCAGCAGCTGCGGTTACTGATGAGGAGGGAGGTGGCGGGCGGGCGAGGGGTGGCTGACTGGGAAGGAGTGATGGTGGGGGGAACGGGGAGGCCGCCTGGCTCTTGGGGTTCCTTAGCCTCGCCCGGGACAAAATCCTCAGGGAAGGAGGGAGGAGGTGGTGTCGTCCTGGCCGGGGCCTGCCTGCGTGCTCCGGGAAGGCGGCCGGGGGTGTAGGTAGGAGATGGTTCTCTTCTTGGGGCAGCAGCGTTGCTATGTGGGTGCTAGGAAAGAGGCGGCAGCAGCAACAGCAAAAGCAATGCTGATGCACACACACAAAAACACCCAGGAAAAAAAAGGACGTGCACAAGCCAAAGCCCGAACATCGTGCGCGGAGGCGCCCGCGAGAGACGCGGCAAGCTGTACAAAATGCAGCACGAGCAGCCAGTGTGCAAGGAGCTGGGGGGTGGGGTTGCCATCTGGGGAATAGGCGGGGGTGGAAAAGGAGGGGTAGGATGTGCTGAAAGCGGGCGCTGAAGAAGAAGAAGAAGAACTGCGGGAGTGGTCTTGCTTTTCTTGCACCCCCGCCCCTTGTGTAGAAGTGGTGGCTTTCAACTTTACTTCAGAGTCAGGAAGTGCAGCCGGTAGCTAGCGAGGGTGCATACTCCTTTTATTTCCTTAGATCTTGCTCTTTCATGGGCCTCATTAACAAGCATGGGCGCTTGGCCGTCCGCCGTTCAGTGGCCTTGCCATTATCGTTTTTCATGTATCTGTTTTAGTCAAATTTCTTACTAAAACAGGATGTTTTTGTGTTTTATGTAATTGGTGCTGTTTGTGCTTGGATACCTTTCGTATTTAGTTCTTTGGACTTTTTAAAACTTGTGCTGTGTTGTGTGAGTGACTCAATATGTCAACTAGAGACTATTTCAATAAAAGTCGCTGTTACATCTTTTCCAAATGTTCATGGATGATCCCCATTGCAAAAAAATTCAGAAGACTTGAGAAACTATAGACAGGGAGATCATAAAGACCTCTAGCATAAATTGCTACTCTTTCTTTCCTCTTTATATCCTCAAAACCTGTGGACACATCAGCACTTACTTCAGAAGTGCATATGGTATTGTACAGCTTCCGTAACCTGTTCTTGACCTTAACTCTGCAAATATTTACACACATTCTAAATTTGATTATTGATAGTTTAACTTTTGGGTGTAGTCCTTTCAGTGGGGCTGTTGACACCAATAAAAACAGTGGTATGTGTTTGACGATCAGAACATAGCATTTTAAAGTACTTTAATGGTACAAAATTTATTTGCTTCCATATGGCTTGAGCTTGCAATGTTGATTTAAATTTTTGCTCAGCAAGGAGTGCCAATATTGTTTCCAGTACTAATGTCTCAAATTTCCAATTATGTTAATACATATTTGGACAGTCCTCATCTTTTAAAAATCATAAAAGCTGAAAAACTATAACAAATTATTCATCAGACTTATGCCTTCGAGTCTTTCCTTCATATTTTCCCAAAATTGCCCTGTTTCAAAGGATTAGAAAGTAAGGAACTTACACTTTAAAGTCTATGAAGCAGATATTTAAAATCAGTTGCTGGTAAGGGGTTTTGTAGATACCTGGTACAGTATCCCATTTCTTTATTAATGCAATTTTGCTTTGAGTAATGGCCTTGTTGATCATGCATCCTTTAGATATGGTACTCACTTGCATCCTGCAGATGTTTATTCTTTTGTAATAAAACAGAAGGAAAGCCTACTTGCAGCACAATTGTAGGTCTGTCTGCTTAGAAGTAAATCCAGTGGGATTTATTCCTAGGTATAGGATTGCAACCTTAGATTGTATCTTCTGATAACTTTGTTATAGTTAACTGCACTGACTTGTTTCATACTTCATATCATGCAGCTACTTAGAATGTCCAAAGAGTTGAGCTGGGTGCTTAAGTTGTGTTAAAACAGTGTTTATTTCAGAAATGTAAGTTGCTAGAAGTAAGAAGTACTAATAGTTGATAAAAGCAGAGGCTTAATTTTGGGTAAGAATTCTCGTAGAGTTTTTGTTTTAATTTGCTTAGACTATTTCTTCAGAGGAGTGAAGGGAAATACTGTACAGAAAGGTTATATGGTAGGCTACTTCACACTACTCAGCAACCAAGTAGGCTGTTTAATAACAGCTGTTCAATAATAATAAATTGTGTGGAGAATTCCTTGATTATAAAATTTCATTCTAGATAGGTTATGTTTGCATGTAAGTCTACCAACAAACAGGTTAGTATAGGTACAATAAAACTGAGTGTTTCTTCCATCTGAAAGTGGAGTGTTTACTGTTAAAACAAGCTGTAATGAGTGTCAGTACTGTTCCAAATACTGTAGTACTATCTTGGCAATATGGACAATACAGACACCTTCCTTTAAAAAGTAGTTCTCGTCATTTTTAGAGACTCACTGCATATTATTTGAAATTTTGAGAGACAGTTTCAATCTCTGGCTTTTGTAGCTGTGTATTCCATAATGAAAAAAGTAATTACAGTGTTAAGTTGGTCTGGAGGGGGAGCTAGTGCTAAAGCAAAACAACATTTAAATTTGTTAGAATCCTACAGACCTTACAGGACTGTTGCCCGTTTGATTGTGGTATGTTCTTATTACGGTTATAATTGCTTAAAATGCTTCAAGGGAAAAGAAAACTATTTTTATTATGCTGTACTCTAATGCCTATTAATCCAAATATGTTCAAGAAGTTCATATAATAGTGTTTCTCACAAACAGTGCATAAAATGTTGGCTTGGAATACATGTCTGCAGACATATCTTAAATCACTTATTTTGTTCTGAAAGTAATGACTCTGTTTCAGTGTAAAAATAGTTTTTAGTGTAGATGTACTCTTCTTGTATTTCTTTTGCAACCTGGTTCATAACCAACTAAGTTATAGTACTTGGGTTTAACCTGAGTTGGACTGCAATCCTAAACATACTTTCTAAGAAATAAGCCCATTTGAACCCAGTGAAACCATGCTTTTTAGTGTCATTGAACTCTTAAACTGCTTAAATCAAAGTACTTGCTGACTGGTCTTACAGTATAGTAACTTCTTAACCTACTCAACTGTTTATATATTTTTTGAAATATTAAGTGCTTTATAAATGCTTTTAAATAAATAAACCCAAGATTAGTCCTTTATGCACTTACTTGGGAGTAAGCCCCAGTGAATATAGTGGGACTTACTTTTGAGTAAATATACATAGACTTGGAAGAGGTTCTGTTGGTATCTTGAAGGTAACATTTAGGCCTGAGCCAAAATTCCTCTTGGTTCTTTTGCGTCCTTTTCTCATAGATAGGCTTCTTGTTTTGTTGGGGGCAAACATTGAAAAAAATGTGATATCATAATTATTTCTTTGTATTGATCAGTATTGGTGATTTGCTGTCTTGCTCTGTATGACATTGTTGCAGTGCTCAGTAACATCAGCACCTCTTGTCAAGTAGTGGTATAATTGCTACACTGGTGGCAGCTCTGGCTTTCATGTGTTTCAGTTCACTTCTATGTCACTTGTTCATGCCTAAGTTCAAAAATCATATCTGTATCTCAGATAAGGTCCTGTAATTAAGATAACTGTTCTGCACTTTGCTCTTTGTAGAAATCTTGGAACAGGGTTAAATAGTGTAAAGTGTGCGTTGTAGCTGCCTTGTCAAGGCATTTTCTCATGGTGCTGTGTACAAATTTGTCCATTGTCAGCTTCTTCTGTGGAAAAAGCCTTAGTAGGCTGAGTGGTGGTATTGCATATTTTTGCTTTAAAAGAATGATTCTTCACTTATGATGTAATTCTTGTGATTAACTTGCAAGTAGGGACTTGTTTGTATTTTGTTAACCTGTATGCAGCTTTGCATGACAGTGAGCCACATACCAAGCGGAAGTGTTACAGAAGTGTAGTAGAAATTGCTGAAATACAACTTGTTGTTAAGGAAAGCAAATGACACAGTATATGGATCCTTGTTCCTGGGTGGATTAGATTGACTTTCAGCCACTTTTCTAGCCACCTTCTCTCCAAGCTTCCCTCCCCCACTGCCTGTGATAGAAATCTGGGAGCACGAAACAATAGTTTTTGTAACACATTCCCTCATGGCTTTAAAACGTGTTTCCAGGTGGAAGATGCTGCCTGCACAGTAGTCTTAAAAGGTTAGGTTCTGTACTCCTCTTTGCCCTGGGATGCCTGCTCAACAAGTAGAGCGCATTCCTCTCGTGTTGCATATATTGATTGATATATCTGATATGGTAGCACTCCATGTGTGTATAAAATGAAGGTGTGTAAAAAGGGGCAGTGGATGCATGCCATTGAAGCTGCATATCTCTTTGACCCTGCCGCAATGCATGGATGTCTGCACAGGTGGAGCCTATGTATGAATTCTTCCACATGAGCTGGAGTGCTGTGCAATTAGATACAACTTCTGGGGAAGCCTATGCACACGAGTTTCACCTAAGAAGAGTCTTCACTCATTGAATATCCATGCAATATGTTGCCCCTTTGAATATCTAGAGCCCCTTCACACAGTTGATAATAGTTAGGAGCAGCATTTAGTAATAATTCTTTAAGAAAAAAAGTTTGACTGTACTAACAACACTTCTAGGGGTTTCAAATGTCTATGCAGAAAACAGTAATATAATTACTGTTGTTGTTGTTGTTTTAAAACACAACCAGCAGAAGTCCTTTAGGTCCGAAGGGTGTGTGTGTCAAAATCCAGTTTCAGGAAATGCCTTTATTTGTATTTTCATTGTTGGATTATTATTTTTATATTTTTATTTGTAAGCTGCTGTAAAAAAAAATGCTTAGTAAATACATTTATATACTACTTTTCCAGAATAAAATTCTTCCCAAGATGGTTCAGATAATGTATCAAAGTACTGTACAACAGTAAAGTATAGTAAACATAATTTAAAAGTGTCTTGTCATTTTAATACAGTATAACATAATCCTATATTTTCAAAAGTATTGACTAACATCTGTTCAGTGCTAAAAATGCAACATAGTTCAGTCACCAATATAAGATTCCAAACCATAATTTGTTACCTTAAGCGAAGGTAAAATATCCAGTGACAGGGCCTTCCTAATATCATTCAGGTGGACTTCTATTTGAGAGTTGTGAGACCACTGCTGAAAAACCCCTCGCCTGCATGTCTGCCAGCTTAAGTTCTTTTGCTGACAGGCATTTCAGCAGGGTTTCAGATGCAGATCTGCTTTGCTTTGAGCAGTGCCTTTGGAGGGGAAAATTAGGGTATAAATTTTAAAAATAAATAAGAACGTACCAAAATTGTAAGCAGTCTTCCAAGTTCTATTGTAACTTAGTTTTCAAAATTTTGGCTGGCTTAGAGTTATGTGGAACCAGTCAGGGATTATGAACATGTGGCACTTAACTCCCATTAGTTTCAACTGATGTGGTCTGGGATGATGTAATTGGTGATTCAGCAAAGGCTGCAAGTTTCCCATTCTTGTTTTAAATTGTGGCCCCCAGCAGTTGTTGGACACAACTCCTATCTTCCCTAGCAAGTTAATTTATTCCCAGTAATAAAGGAAGGCAGTTCTGATAGGACAGTGAAGATGAGTTTAAGCTTCAAAGCAAGGATTTATCTCTTTCTTTGCCACTGGATTTGCTGAAAGCACCAAAGGGTGAGTAGTACCTAAGTATCTTATTCTGGTATTACTTCATCTTATCTTGCAGTGGTATGTATCCTGAGCCCTTGGGATGGGGATAGTTAAAATGTAATAAAATAAGTTTATTCTATTCCTGTTCTTCATGTTCTTGTTTCTTCTTCTGACCAGCCGTAGTTGGCTGAAAGGTAATCTGAATCAATTTCCTTTACCATCAGAAGGGGAAATGTTACTTTCTTCACCACTTGACAATATATTTTAGAGAGAATAGTACTTTTTTGATGCTATGATGTTTATTAGTTCTCTCTTGCATCATGATGTGGAAATGATCATGATTATCTCTTCTATCAGCTTACACAGACCAGTGATGTGAGGGCACTTGCATTATCTCCTTGTTACTGGTTACCTTTTCCTCCCTTTCCTTGAAGACTAGAAGCTGATAAGAGAACCAAGTTCAGCACACCCCTATAAATAAACTGGAAAACAATTTTTTCTTCTTCAGCTATTAAGTAAATTTTGTCCCATCTGAGTATTTTTAAGGCTCCTGTTTTGTATGCTTGCTCTCTTCCATGTTTCTGCAAAGTTATAAGGGAATTAGCAGTTTATTTCGCATTGTTGGCTCTCCAGGTTTTGCAGTTAAGCATTTGCTCGTGTAGAAATGTGCTGCAGAGCTTCACTTTGATTTCTACTTGTTAAAGTTTGTATTGAACAAAATCTTTGCATGTGTGGAATGACTTCTGCACATGCAGTGCAACTTTCCCTTCTTTCCCTTTTATTCTGCATGTCCCCTAAATCTGCTTTGAAGGGTTGGGGAAATGCACAGAGCAGGTGAAGGGGAGGAGAAGTTCCATTATGCTTATAGAAGCAATTCTGCATGTGCAGTTATTTAGTTGAATATGACCCTAAGACTACAGTCCTGTACACATTTCCCTGGGTATATGTTCCATTGGTCTTCTGAGTAAACAGGCCTAGGATCAGGTTGCACATAACTACCGGTATAAGTTGGAATGGACAAATTTGACAACAGTTGGAGATTTTTGTGGTGGCAGTGCATATATGGTCAGAGGCTTTCCAACATCACTGTCTGCCTTAATGAAGGATTCTTGTTTCAAGTTTTCTTAGAAGAAGAAAAACTTCAGTGGAAGGCCTTTGTCTGTTCCTTTGAACCTGGTATTTTGATCAGGTGCAGTTTGCTTTTGTGGGGAAAACGTTTTCTTAAAGGCAGTTCACTTTTCTTGAAGTAAACAACATCTAAGGTTTAGAAGTGGGCACTATTCAATTTGATGCTCTGTTTCTGACTAGTTGTGGCTTGATTTCCAAAATATTGAGAGGCAGGAATGGTAGAGAAGGAATGAAACTACCCTGGGGTGGTGGTGCTGTTGTTAAATTTCTGTCCTTCCTATTGATGTAGAAAAAACCTGCTCCTTTTTCCTTATGGGGTATGCAAGAGCCCGGTTCCCTATCTGTAGGAGAAAATAACAGAGGCCAACCAGAGAATATTGAGAAGCAAAGCAGCTAGTAAGCCTGATCTTTATTAAACTGCTGCAATAGAGTCCTCACTCACCACATGCAGGAGGGAGGAGGAACCCAGAACAATGGTGTGCAAGCCCTTATATAGACTTTTGAAATTGCCCCCCCCCCATGCTGTAGCTCAAGACCACCCCCAAAAACACCATACATACACCACAGAAGGAGGGGGTCTACAACAAAAATCCTTTCTGCCAGGATACCTGACAATGGCCAGTAATTGCTTTACTTGGGCAGCCTGCCCATTCTTTTGTGATGGTAAATACTTTAATTCCTGAATCCAGGTCACAGGTTCTCACCCTATTCATACACAAAGATGCCCTAAAGACAGGTAAGCAAAAGACAATGGAGAGGCTTTCCCATTTCCTTCCTCCTTGCAGAGAAATATTTGAAGTCAATTTGGGAGAGTCAAAATGGTTTCAGGATTGCTCTCTTGTACTATTTCAGACATGTGGTTTACATACTTATGTATGTGTTTGCTTTGTAAATTTATGAACATTTAATTTATATATTTGAGACCTTAAGTTCTTATAACACCTCCCAAATTTCCATCCTGCCCTGTCCTTCTCAAGACAACAAACAACAAAATAGCAAAAAAAGCAAACTTTTTTTAAAAAAAGAAACCAATCAAATATTCTCACAGCTAAGGTTCAAGGTTGCTAGGAACAACATATTTCAGCCATCAAAGACCTGAGATTTGATGTTAGGTCTTTGGAATTGGAAATATGTATTGGACAATTTCCCATAAAAGACTTTGAAGACTTCAGATGTATTGTGTATCATCTAAATATTCAGTGCAAGTATGTTAAGAGGATTATTATCTTTGACCTTAGTAATAGGTATGAAATGCACTGTAGTGTGTAAAACCTCAGAGCAAAATGAAAATAAAACATAAGATGCATTAAAAGATAATTGTTTTGCAAAATGCAGCTACAGAAGCAAAGAGATCCTCATGCATCACTTCACATTATTTCATGTGCTCAGTTATCCATTCAATGCATAAATGAAACCAGAAGCTATGATCTACTTCACTTCAATTCAACAACCAATAACAGGAGTTAAAATAAAGTCATGTGTTTCTAAATAGGAACCCCTTTTATAATCACGTGGTAAATAAACCTTAAATAATACTAACCTAGTAAGCTGCATGATATGTGATGCAGACACTTTATGATGTCAGACACTCCTGACATAAAAATTTCAACCTTTGGATACTCTTGGATTTACTACTGTTCATCTGCAACTGTAGCTAGGAGCCAAACTCTACAGAGAAATCCTTTAGTTCAGGAACCCTTGGCCCTCCAGATGTTGCTGAACTACTGTTCCCATCTGCCCCTAAGAGCATGGCCAATGGTCAGTAATAATGGGAGCTGTAGTTCAGAATATCTAGAGACAGAAAGCTTCTTCACACTAATTCTAGAGAATGATTTATTCTACTCACTTTTAGTAAGAAAAGCTAAAAACTGCTAAGGTTACCAATTTTCTGTGGGAAATAAAGTACTGGAAAATCTTCCCCACATCACTGATGATTAGCATGGCTGTTTGGCACTAGATTATCAGATTAGCAATACAAAAAAATTCCTTCCAATAGCACCTTAAAGACCAACTAAGTTAGTTCTTGGTATGAGCTTTCGTGTGCATGCACACTTCTTCAGATACACTGAAACAGAAGTTACCAGACCCTTCTATATAGTGAGAAGGTGGGGAGGGGTATTACTCAGAAGGGTGGTAGGAATGGGTGATTGGCAGATAGCTGTGATGTGCCTGTTGACGACTCTTAACGACCAACACCAACACTCCTACCTATCTGTAACCAGATTAGCAATATGTGCCTTAGGGCAGGAGGAAGAAGCATGGATGTTGCCCTTGTTACCAACTTCATTCTCTTTTAGGAACTTGAATGAAATTCTGCAGGTTGGCTCTTTGCTTTCCCATTCTTGACATACTCTATTGTATCTTCCCAATAAGAAAAGGTTAAAATGCTTAGTTGTGTTTTTTAAAGTTTAGGAAAGAGGCAGCTAAGGGGAGGGCTTGGCTGAGATTTATAAAATTCTGTTATGGTGTGGAGAAAGGTGGATTTTTCTTTCTTTCACACAGTAGTAGAGCTTGGCCTCCCAGTGAACTTTATTGAAAACAAAATGAAGTACTACTTTACATAAGGAATTAGCTGCCCATGGATGGGGTGATGACCACTGACATACTTAAAATGGGTTTCTTAAGGAATTAGCTGCCCATGGATGGGGTGATGACCACTGACATACTTAAAATGGGTTTACACAAATTCATAAAATATGGGTATCAACACTCTGCATCTATATTGGATATGTTATATCACTTGTGTGTTTGCTCCCCATGGCTCCTATGCGATGAAGAGTGAGATGCAAGTTTAATTAATAACGATGGTGAAGGTAATGATAGTAGTAGTAGCTATTAGTTATCATGGCCAGATGAAGCTTTGTCTATGTGCTTAGGAATGCTATCTGCTGGGTGTGGAATCTATATGGGGAGGGTTCCTTTGTTCCTTGCTTGTGACTTCTTAAAAGCATCTGATTGATCTGTTGGAATCAGGATGATTGACTAAATGGATTTCTGGTCCAATCTAGCAGGTAACATCTGCAAACATATAATAAAATACATTAATCTTTTGTTATGAACATGCAGCTCACAAATGATCCTTAAGTGATTAATACCTGAGTGAAAATATATTCTTGATGATGCTCTGGTTTAGTTGGATGATAAGTACCTTGGGTTTAGTTGGATGATAAGTCTTTAGAGCAGTGTTTCCCAACCTTGTGCCTCCAGATGTTTTTGGCCTACAACTCCCATCATCCCTGACCACTGGTCTTGCTAGCTAGGGATGATGGGAGTTGTAGGCCAAAAACATCTGGAGGCACAAGGTTGGGAAACACTGCTTTAGAGTACAGTGGTACCTCGGGTTACATATGCTTCAGGTTACAGATGCTTCAGGTTACAGACTCCGCTAACCCAGAAATACTACCTCGGGTTAAGAACTTTGCTTCAGGATGAGAACAGAAATTGTGCTCTGGCAGCGTGGCAGCAGCAGGAGGCCCCATTAGCTAAAGTGGTGCTTCAGGTTAAGAACCATTTCAGGTTAAGAACGGACCTCCAGAACGAATTAAGTTCTTAACCCAAGGTACCACTGTAATCAGGTTTCGTTTGTTGATATTCTTTGACTGTTACAGTGTTAATAAGTACGACTGTTACAGTGTTAATAAGTAATTTAATACAGTGTTACTAAATAATCTAAAATTTTAAACAAGTTGATATGTGTTAAATAACCTAGCTGTCCACACGGATATACATGCTTGCTGAATTGATCTTCTTGACCTTATTTTGTTAGCCCCTTTCTCAGTTTTGAAATTCACCATAGATGAATTGAACTCTAGCCTTCTGGAGTTCTTAGAGTGTCAACAAGCATGTGAATAGGAACAAAGTGGTAGGGAATTGTATACTTGGCCTTTCAAAAAGCTTTTGATAGTCTATCACATAATGCTTCAGAGTAAACTTCACAGTCATGGCTCATCGTATTGATTGGTAACTGGTTAAAGAAAAAGAAGTAGAGTAGGAAGAAATGTACTGTTATCGGATGGAAGGAGTTAGAAGTGGGGTATTTCCAGACTAGCTGAATGGGTATTAAAGTGGGCAGTGTGTTCATTGTTTGCAAGATTATAACACTTTAAAAAAGAAAAGAAAAAGCCTAACTGCACATATACAGTAATGAGAAACCGAACAGGAAAGGAATCTTAGGGTTGTGATGTATAGTTGAATGAAAACACCAACTCGACATCAGATTCAACTAAACAGTTATGCCAGTGGGACCAGGTCAATGAGTGTCACAAGCGCAACGAAGATTTTCCTCCCCAACCTAACCCACTACACATACCCCCTCTACATTGGCTGTGCACTGACAGAATGATCATCTTAACACAACTTTGAATTCCACCCTTGGTGTGTGCCAGCTGTGATGAGGGCAAATCCAATGCTAGTAATCATTAAGCAATGCACTGAAAACAAAACTTCCAGTATTGTGATATCCTTATATAAATGTACGGCACAGTCACACTTGGAATACTGTGTATAGTTCTGTGTATAGTACCCATTTCTCTAGCAGTAAAAAAAAGTTTTAAAATACAGTGGTGTCTCGGATTAAGTACCAGTGTAATAAATTTCAATAGGACTGGTCTAGGGAGACTAGGGGATCCTTTTGAACCTCCATTTTGATTTTATTTCCCTTCGAATAAGCTCAGGAGTATCTCAGAAATGTATTGAAAATTTTATAACACTAGGACAGGACTATGAAGATACTTACTTGCTATGTGTGTTTAAACAAGATTGAGAGAGAATTACTGAATGAGCAAAGATCTAGGTTCCTGTTCACTGCTGAGGAAGCGTGACTTAACTGTGTGCACACTCATGAAAGCAAGCATACAACTAAAGCTCTGTTGGGTGCTAAGTATTAATAAAACAGCAAGGTTTGAATGTTCACTGTTTCTTTGCTGAAAAAGGGGGATAGGGAAAGAGCCAGAACTGGTGGAGGCCATGCAACTTTTCTAATATCAGAAAACTGGGACAGCTGTAAAATACTTTTCAGTTAGATGCTATTTGCAAGGGAGCAAGTTGTGGAGAAAATTTGAAGTTGGCCACACACCCTGTGACATCTTCCCAGGTCTAGTGGACACCAACTGCCACTGTTCCAGACTCTTACCTTGCTTTCTTTACTGGAGCAGATAGGGGAAGAAAAAAGTTCCGCAACCAGTAGTGCTAATGGACAACCCCTTACTTTAGCCTGCAAGGAGTGGGAAGGAAGATGGCTATATTTTCATCCTCCAAGGATGAAGAAGGATGAACCCTTCTTCAAGGGTTAAAAACACTGGCCTAGAGGTAGAAGGCATGTGAAACCTGGTCACTAATGCTTTATGTCTGTGATCTATTGCCCCAACTACTTTCCTGAAAGAGAATTAGCTAGCTTCAGGTCAGGAACACATTGTGGTTTTTTTTAAAAAATGTTTTATTAAGATTTTCTTGTGTAACAATAGAACATACAAAGCCTCTGTTTTAAGCCATAGAATCATTCAAACAAATCAGTCATATTCAGGGTGAGACATTACTGTTCCAGGCAATACGGGGTTGTGGGAAATAAGTTTCAGAGAGAGATCTCTTCTTTTGGCTGAGATAGTTTTAAAGGGTAGCTTGGTTGATGACCTCCATTCAGTGTGGTAGCTTGCAGTGTGGGAGAGTCTACATGGTTTCCCTTCCCACTTAAAACAGGATTCTTATTACTTCCAATCATTCACCATTGTGTGAACCAAATGCTGTCTCCTCTAGTCAGTATATTATAAAGATGATGATATAAAAAGTGCTCTCCATATCTGCAAACCAAACAAAGATATAAATCAATCAAGGGAGCAAGTGCTTTTAGGTCACCATAGGTTTGAATTTGGGAAGTGGGTGGCGCTGTGGGTTAAAACACAGAGCCTAAGGCTTACCGATCAGAAGGTTGGCGGTTTGAATCCCCACAACGGGGTGAGTTCCTATTGCTCGGTCCCTGCTCCTGCCAACCTAACAGTACGAAAGCACCTCAAAGTGGAATTAGATAAATAGGTACCGCTCAGGGGGAAAGATAAACGGTGTTTCCGTGCGCTGCTCTGGTTCGCCAGAAGTGGCTTAGTCATGCTCGCCACATGACCCAGAAGCTGTACGCCGGCTCCCTTGGCCAATAAAGCGAGATGAGCGCCACAACCCCAGAGTCGTCCTCAACTGGACCCAATGGTCAGGGGTCCCTTTACCTTTAGGTTTGAATTTATCTTTAGTAGTGATACTGTTTTTCAAGCTCTGCTCTTCTGGATTAGCATTTTAACATGACACCTCTTGCAGGATATCAGACTGATGCTGTCATATATTACTATAGGTGATGGAAGCATGATTTCAGTCTGAACTGTACCCTCAGGAAGGTTTGCAATATAAAACAGAAAAATCATCTTCAGTGGGAGCCCTATGTATAATGTGTTGCAGTAATCTACCCTAGAGGTTACCAGAGCATAGACAACAGTAGTTAGGCTATCCCTGTCCAGGTAGGGGTGCAGCTGGGCCACCAGCCAAAGCTGATGGAAGGCACTTCATGCCACTGAGTCCACCTGAGCCTCAAGCAATAGCAAAGGATATAGAAGTACCCCTTAGCTGCGAACCCATTCGTTTAGAGCAGGCATAGGCAAACTCAGCCCTCCAGATGTTTTGGGGCTGATGATGGGAGTTATAGTCTCAAAACATCTGGAGGGCCAAGTTTGCCTATGCCTGCTTTAGAGGGAGTGTAACCGCATCCAGAGCAGGCTATCTCCCAGCCATCTGATATAGGGAACCACCCACTAACAGTGCCTCAAACTTATCTGGATTGAGCTTCACATTGTTAGCTCTCATCTAGTCCATTACTGAGGCAAAACAATGATCTAGCACAGAAACTGCCATGCCTGCAGATGTAAAGGAGAAGTAGAGCTGTGTGTCATCAGCTTATTGCTGACAATGTACCCCCAAACTCTGGAGGATCCCACTCAATGTTTCATGTAGATGTTAAACAGCATGTGGGTTAAAATCAGACTGCGAGTAACCCTGCATTGAAGGCTTCACAGATCTGAGCAACACTCTCCAAGCATCACTTTCTGAAAACGATCATCCAAGTAGGACTAGAACCACCACAAAACAGTTTCACCCCCAAAAAAACATCAGACAGCCACTACAAAATCGACTGAGAGTTCAAGGACAATTAACAGGAACACATACTCCCTGTCTCTATTCCAACACAGGTCATTGTGCAGGGTGACCAAAGCAGCTCTTGTGCCAAAACTAGGCCTAAACTCTGATGGAAGTGGATCTAGAAAATCCTGCTTCTCTCATCTGAGAGTAAGGAATTTATTTTGCAATAGGGATGTCTTTCTTGCCTAATCTCTAATACAGTGGTACCTTGGTTCTCAAACTTAATCCGTTCTGGAAGTCTGTTCCAAAACCAAAGCGTTCCAAAACCAAGGTGCACTTTCCCATAGAAAGTAATGCAAAACAGACAAGAAGTGACAGTGGCCTGCAAGTCATCCTGGCGGCAGTGGGAGCTGGTGGTAGATGCTGTAGCATCTACCTTGCAGTCCACTTCTGCTTCTGTCACTGTGTCCTGTTGTCACTTGCAGGCCGTCGCTGCTGCTGCTACCACAACAAGGCCTTGCAGGCTGCTGCCACTGCCACAACTGCCCACTACCATGGCAAGGCTTTGTAGGATGCTGATTATTGTGCTACTGCTGCCAGGCTGCTTCTGCCCCCCTCCCCCACCATTGTTGATTCTGCCACCACCAGGCTGCTGCCGCTTCTGCCACCTAAGAGGCTTGCTGGCAGTCCCAGATTATTTGTATTCGCTATGACTCGTCACCGTACTTTGGATTGTCCTGAATACCACAATATGGTAGAACCATAAGTCTAATTTGGATGCATTTTGGCTTGCTGAAACTGACCATGAGGTGATTAGTAATATCATCATTTATCAGTTTTAGACCCTTAAGTGCTAGCATTGTCTTGTTTGCCTCTGTGTATTTCCTTCCTTATTTAAGATGTTGTGATATATCAATATATCACTATATTTAGCTGGTGATATATCGCAACATTGAAAACCTGTTATCTCCCAGCCCTACTGCCTATCTGCAACCCTTCTTTCAAAACTTAATTTCAGCAGGTAGCGTGGTAAGGGGAGGCAACCATGCGGATTCCAGGGAAGGCTTCTTCTTCAGGTGCATATATGTGCTTTAGAAAATGACTTTGGGCTGATAACTGGGTGAAGTATTAGTAGATGAAAACATATTTCCTAAATGGTAATGGTTGGTTATAGAAAGAGCTTTGAAAGTAGAGCTTTTTAAAGTTTTGACTTCTTGAATATTGGCTGTACTAATTTTTTTTCCAGTGATGCAAGCTCTGTTGAAAGCATAATATAGACTTGGGAGTAAGACTGCATCTTGCTGCCCTTCACTCAGGACTCAACTTAAAAAACAAAAACAGATTAGCAAAATTTGCTGGTGTTTATGGGTTACAGGGAAAGCTATATTGAAGTGCTAGTTTGAGGATCCTCCTGTTATATTGGTCTCTGTAGGCCAATATAATAGACTGTTGTATCTCCTTCAATGCTTTTCAGAAGATTCTTCTCCATTTTTTGCTTTGATATGTGTGACGGCAGAAAGAAACACTGGAAGAACACTAAGAAGTAAACAACTCTGTTTTTCTTCTCCATGCCTCCATAGGGAATTCTGAATAGATGGTACCTTTGAAAAGCTTATAACTTAGCAGGTAGCTACAAGTTCCTTTCCCAGGGGATGGGAGAGGACTTGGAGAGCTGGTATCAAGCTAATTCTTGGCCCCTTTGCAGTTTGTCCCACCACCAGCCAGGGAATACTTCATTCACAGACTGAAGTTGGATTCTCTCTTTTTGACACTTCCTGCCATTCTCAGTTTCTTATTAAGATGTGAAACCATGAACCCCCTGCCATACCTGGTATTTCTGCTCTCCCTCCCACCATATATATGACCATTAACTCCTGGCTGTTTTACATTTCTCTGGTGGAGCTGCCTCCATACTAAACCTTTGTGGTAAGTAGCCTCCCTTGTCTCTTGCTTACTATATCATTCACTTATACTGAAAGAAGTGGTCATTGTCTATACATAAAATCTGATAAAATATTTTAATTATATCACAATCAGTCTCAGTTTTCTTAAGATATTTGAATTTAATGACTTGAGAAATCAAATTTCAACATTTTTTATGTAATTCATCCTTTCATTAGACTTTGTATGTGTGTCCCTCAGGAATAAGTATTACACAAAATTATTTCCTAAGGGCAAAATTAGAATGATCAAGTGCTAGTGTAGTAATCAGTACAGAAAATATCAAATTCTGCCGTTTAGAATCCATCATATAAGTATGTACAGTGATGGGGAGCAAAAAGTCAGCTATTGAGTGCTTGGTAGTTTTCCACTTCAATGCTAAAGAATTGTGAAGTTAGAGATGGTATGACCTTCTTCAGCAGTAATCTGAGCACAAGTGCAGGGGATATTCAGCATGAACACATGATTATAATTCAATATTGTGTTTATCAGTCTCTGTTTTCTGGCATTTAAAAAAGTGATCGTTGTTTTTGACCACTTCCCCTCCTTAAGAAGATTGTTCTTCATAAGCACATCAAAATTTCATTTTCAACATGAGTAGAACTGGAAGAACTCTTTTGACTCCGTTCATGGGTGAACTTTAAGTCTTCATATTGATGGAAATAAGTAGTCAGCAGAGGTGGAACAACTTGAGGGCATCCACTTTCTATTGTGTGTGTCTTGAATTGCACATCATTTCCAGTGAGATTGTTTCTAATAATACACCTAGAATTTTCTGCAATTATGTGGGGGACTGTGTGACTAAATGTTAACCTTAATGCAATATCCTTGCCTGTCCTGTGTAGCACACTAAAAATATATATCAGCCAGCCATGCATGTAGAGCTAGAGTCTGGGGGCTTATGTAGTTACTTTTACTCAAGTGTCAGTGCCATAGTACACATAAATGTGTATCACATTGGATATGAATGAACACATGTATAAACTGTTTCCTTTTCAAATGAAAGCAAGCAGGAGCCAGATCTTTTTTTAGGGCTGTGGATGGGCACCCTGTTACAATTTGCAGCTCCAATTTGTGAATCTAGATTGGGCACAATCTGGTTTTAACCATTCTAGGACCATTGTGAATCTGAATTTTGCAAATTGCTAGAAATCTCATTGACCTATATAGTGAAAGGAAAATAACCATACCTTTCTTGTTTTTGACACAGGGGCATGAAATTTGGGGACATGGTAGCTCTTATAGAGGGGATTAACCCTGCCAAATTTTGGATCAATAGCGCTAGGATTTTATCAGAGCGACCTTTAAATTTAGCTTTTTCCTAAAAAGATTTTTTTAAAGAATGGACTACGAGTGCTCAGTCACACCATTTCTCATGGATGTGTATTTGCCCCATTCCAGAATGCTGAGGTCTTTGTTTTAAAACAGGTTTGAGATGTGAGGCACTGCTGTAAGGATCTGACTATTATAAGCAAGCAGCAGCATAGAGATAAAAATATACATAGGGACATGGAATTTGAAGATATCATAGCTCCTATAGAAATGATTAACATGTTCCATTGGAGGTGGGTAGTTCCAGGGATCTTCATGTTTGCCATCTTTACAGTTTATTACCCCTGCTTTTTCTTTAAAAAGATCCTGCCATATTGAGGGCAGATTGCAAGCAGTAGCCATGAGTGAAGGGAAAATCAAAATACTATTTAATAATAATATTCACTGTGGTTAGCAGTTGCAATAGTAGTAGTAATTCTGAAGTCAGAATGCTGGCTAACATGTACATTAATTTTGGCTGACTGGTTAATAATACAAAAGTTTTGTGTAAACCCACTAGGTTACACCTCCCAAGCTGCTTAGCAATTGCAGCTGCTCCCCTACTTCTTACTCCTCTCCTCACTCTAGCATTCTCCTTGTATGGTGTTGGAGAGACACTGTCTGGTTTTCTGAGATATTCCTTTGAGCTATAAATCTGTACAAATCTGTATGAACCTATTTGGGGGAAAACTGGATCCACCACGGGAATATGTGCTCTCCCTAACTTGGTTGGCAGGATAGGCACAACTAGTTTAATTTTGGATGTAATTGCAAACTATGGGTTACCACAAACTAGGACATATTCAGAGCATGTGAGGGGAGGAAGGAGTGGAAGGATGAAATAAATGTGTAGAGACTGGAGTGTTTGAGCATGAAATACTGATCCATGATTTAGTTTTAAATGGTAACTGATGCAAACTGAAGAAATCTTTTTAAAATGTATGCAACTAATGGAGGGTGAGCAGAATTTTTGACTTCTGCTTAATGCATGAAAATAGTACAATCTGACTCTGAATATTGAAAGCACAGATTTTTATTTTATTTCACAATGGCAACATTTAATTTCACAATGGCAACTGCAAGGAGTTGCAGGCAGGAAAACTAGACCATTGCTGTTTGATGCTGCTTTTACTACTGACTATTAGAAGGAAAAAAGAATGTGCCAGTTTGGGTGGGATTATCACTTGTTGACTGCAAATTCAGTGTGCTCCTTGTTGGAGCCTTATTATTTTCCTGATTATGCCAGGTGCTGCTGCTAGGTTGGAGTGGACCTTATATGTCTGGCTGAGCAAAGCGAGGACTTTGGTTAAACTTGCCCTTTTGACATTCTTATATGACATTCTATTTATTTTGTAATTTGATAACTCCCTTGGAGAATGAGATCTTGTATGACATTTAGCATACAAGTTGAAGATGCTTAATGTCCAGTTAAGGTTTCAAACTGATTTTAACTCTTGAAAAAAAAAGTGTAAACTGCTTTTAAAGATGAATTCTAATGCAGTGCATTTCATATTGCACTCAGTGCTATCATCTTGTTATAACCAGAAGCTTTTGTTTGTTTCATTTTGCCTTATCAGCAGCTAGGTTTTTGTTTTTTAAAAAAGCTTGATGGTGTAATTCAGCATATGCACAGTTTATATGAACTGTAATAGCACATGCAGTGCTGTGCTACTTTCCGGCTGCTGATTTGAGCTCATTTTGTAGTTTGCTATTTTCTTAAAAGAAATCTGAAGTGCCTTTCAATAACAATGCTAAGTTAATAACTATAGCATCCATTAGAATCCTTTTCAGGAGGTTTTTTCCCTCAAGCAATTTACTAAACACTAGTTTTAAGTAGAGCATAAACTTGATCAAGTAAACATATCCTTTGTTGGCACTGCCTTCTGAAACTCAAACTCTTAACAGATTGGTTAAAGATATATAAAACTTATGGGATAGGTTGCATTTACCAGCCAATTTCTGTTTGTAGAAATTGCTCTGGATTATGTTCTGTCACAACTTCTTTATACGATAGTGAACAAGGATGCATGCATTGGATTAAAGAAGCAACCTGCTTTTGCTCTAAACATATAGCTGGTTTGGATTGTTTTTATTTTCCCCTGGAGGGATTTGCTCTTTGAAAGGCTGCGCACACTTTGGCTTTGTAAAACAAAGTGTGCATGAGCTTGCTGGTGGTGGGGATGTGATACTGAGTTTATACAACAGCCTCTATGTGGGCCAAAATGGATGAGAGATCCCTTAATGTTTCTATTTTTAGCTAAGAGTAGGTGTTGCATCCCACACCCCCATTAGATTATGGCTGCAATATTGTGAAAGGTGGAGTTAACGATTTCCTTAATCTAAATCTCTCAGAAGATTGCTATTTACCCCACTGGGCACTTGTGTTTCCTGTGTCTTAATCAGTTTTGCCTCTGTTTTGCAAAGGGAATTATAAACTGACCCCCTAAAAGAGAACATTATGTTGAGAGCAAAGTAACTGTTCCTTATAACAGTTAAGTGTGTCAAATACAGTGGAACCTCATGTTATGGACGGGATCCGTTCCGGAGGCCCGACCATAACACGGAACTGATGCAAGCCAAAGTGCTGCGTCTGTGCATGTGTGTGGTGCGATTTAGAGCTTCTGCGCATGTGTGAGTGGCAAAACCTGGAAGTAACCCGTTCTGGTATTTCTGGGTTGCCGCGGGACGCAAGACTAAAACACGTAATCTGAAGCGGACGCAACATGATGTATGACTGTATCTGAAATGATTATACTAATATGAAGCATTATCATAAACATAATACAATACTACAAACAGGGTGAAATTTCAAACTGAATACCTGCAGAATCATCCAGTCATACAAGTGGGGGAAAAGTACTTGCATGTGAGAATGCAAAACAACAACAACAAAACACCTGGAGAGAGAGAGAGGACATAACTAGGGTTGTTGTTTTGCTTGTTAGGTAAAATGAGGGCCATTCTTAAAATTATATTGAGTATAGTTGCACTGGCTGCCTGGTGGAAATCTAAGGCAGTATTAGCAGGCCCCTCGACCCAACTGGTGATACTGTATATAAAAAGGCTTTTGGGTGTTGAACTGCTGGAATGCATTGTTGTTATTGTTTATTAGATTTGTTAGTCACTTGGTTCCCAGAGGTAAATTTTACAATTTAGATTTGCACATTGTCCTTATATTCAGCAGAGGAGAGAATGTTCCAACTGTGGACAGCAGCTGCTCTAAGGACTTAACTCTGCAGTGTGCCAGTCAGGCTTCACATATGTTACTTCAACACTCTTGGACTCTGTCACTATGGGGGTGTCCTTGCATTAAGATCCTTATATTCCAGGGTCCTTTGAGCATTAGAGTAGAAAGCTTGGCAGTCTTGTTGGGAGCTGCAACATAGACTTTGAATCAATACAGAGTTCCTTTGAGTAATGGTGGTTACCACTTGCCTTGACTGAGTTTCTATTTTGGTGCATATTGTCCCTGGGAAAGCTGCTACCTATCCTTCACCTGTTGACTGATTTGTACAGAATTGTCAAAGGTTAAGTAGAAGAAAACGAAAAACACTATTAGATCAGCCCAAAGGCCCATCCAGTTCAACATTCAGTCCCCACAGCAGCCAACCAGATGCTTGTGGGAAGCCCACAAGAGCACATTAACCCAACAAGTAGTATATCCCCATAACAACTGGTAATCAGTGTTATACTGACACTGATATTAAAGAAAATATATATGCTATCATGACTCATAGCCACTGATAGCATTGATTATTAAAATTCTATTTTTCCATAAGAAAATGAATTTGTTTTCTTTTCATTAAAAGGATTTTCAAATGCTATTTGAATATTGGGCAAGAACTACAAAAGAAGAAGAAGAAGTTGTATTATAGGTTTGATTTGCTATGCTTATGTTTAAGCCTGTTTTTAATAGAGCCATTCAATAGAGCTTATATGTATGTTCATATATCACATTTTCCTATGGATATGCACACTAAATCCTATACAGTAAAATACCGAAGCTAGAAGTGTTTGCTGAATATTTCACACACAATAGTGTTGGCCTGGACATTTTTGAAATACTTGATATTGTAGACTTGATTTAGAGCTATTCTGAGCCAGCACTGCAGCTTGGGTGATGGAAAACTGGTCACGGTGTGCCCACATAATGGCCCAAGTTGCAAATCATGGTACCATCAGTTTTAGTTAGTCACTTTTCTTAAAAAGTAATCCAAAGTGACTTAAAACCATTTGAGAACAAAAGTAAAAGACAACAATACAAATTAAGAGGCTAAAAATACAGCTAAACAAAAGGCAGGGCAAAAAGTCCAGCCCCACCAGAAGAGGCCACAATACCACTTTCATAAGGACCAGAAGTCCAGGTAAAGAGAAAGTTATTTGCCTGGTGCCTAAAAATTGATAGAGATATCACCAGATGGCACCTGGGGAGAACATTCCACATTAAACAATAACTTAAGACAGTTTGGTACACACTGTTTTGACGTTCCTGTGACACTCCTGTTTTATTCCTGCTGCTGCTGTGCTGCAAATGAATCAGGCCAGAGTCTGACTTGTCATGTTTAAATATGAGTTCATGGCTTGTTTCTCCCAAACAAATTATGAGTGGTAAGCCAAGAACAAACTAGGGAGTAAGTTCTAGACTTTATTGACAAATTGAAAATGACAAATCACCAAGTCCAGATGGTACCCATCTTACAATTCTTAAAGAAATCTAATGTGAAATTGCTGATCTTCTAACAAAAATGCATAACATGCCACTGAGAATGGTCTCTTTCCCAGAGAACTGCAGCTAATTTGCCACCCTTTTTTTAAAGTTCCCAGATCCCCACGTTGGGCAAAAAGATTATTGCATTGCAGGGATTTGGACTGTATGACCCTTATGGTCCCTTCCTACTGTACAATTCTTTCTCTCCTCCCCCCTTTAAAAGCCAATTATGTGAGTGTCTGTTCCTGGTAACTTGGTCGGACACATTATAAAAAGATAAAATTGTTGAGTATATAGAAGAACAAGTATTGCTGGAAAAGAATTAACAGGGCAAAGTTAAATTTTGTCTCCCTAAGCTTGTTTTTTTGAGTGTGTGAACAAGCACATGTATAGGTATAATCTGGTATTTATCTGGAGTTTCAAAAAAGTTATTACAACTTTTCAACAAAGGTTGCTGAGCAAACTTAGCAGTCATGGAATAAGATGAGACTTCCTTTTATGAGTTGGTAAAGAACAAGAAGGTGCAAGAAGGAATATACAGACGGAGGAATGTAACCTGTGTCAGAAACTCAGATATATAAACTAGGCATCAAATGGCTCCTTAAACCTAGGTTATGGTCGCCACAACAGAATGTCTACTTGCCAGGGATTTGGGCTAAATGATCCTCAGGATTCCTTCCAATGTTACAATCCTATGATTCTATTAGCTCAATTACATTACTTGACTATATCTTGCTCTAACAGCAGTTCATTTGTCTCAGTATTCAAGAAGGAGAAGCACATAAAGTAGAAATGGAAATGATATTAATTATGGACTAAGGCAGAGGTTTTTTAACTGTGCTTTGTGAGTTCCATTTGGGTGGCGTGTGGAAAGGCTGCAGCACAGACAACTATATATGTGCTCATCCCTCTGCTTAATTTCCTTGATGTGATGATGGAGGATTGCATGCGGGTCAGCTGACTTGATGGAGATGTCAGTCACCAATCTGGCACCCAGAAATCGTATAGTCGCAATTGGACCCACACCAATAGCAAAATGTGCTTGGCGCATGGGGAATTTCGAACACTGCATAACATGTGGGATCTCCCTAGGAGGACTTGTATTAGAGCTAATGCTTTTTAACTGGCATAAATGGCCTAGAGTAAGGGGTAAGCAATGAGGTGGCCGGATTTGCTGATGTCAGAGTGATTTTGAGTGGTTAAAACAAAAAATGTTAGTGAATAACTCTGAAACAATCTCTCTAAACTGGATGACGGGACATAAGAATAAAGATGTTAAATCAAATTATTCCCTAGGACATTTTATTGGACATTAGTTAAATTTCTGATGCAAACTTAAATTGTCCAAAGCAGGTTACTCTTATTTGCATAGAAGATGGACATGAAATAAATGCTTAAGTAATGGTTTTTTGGAAAATGTATACCTTAACCCATGAAATATTAAATTTCCACCAAATCTGTGCCTATTCAGTATATGAGTTGCACAACAATTAGTTGTTGCTGTTCACAGAATTGACTCAAATTATAACATTATTAAGCTGATAAATTCACAGCTGGATCAAAGAGAAGTAGTCCCTGCCCCACATATAATGTCATTTTCCTATTTTCAGGAAATAAGTAAGAGAATTTTAAAGTGCACTGATTTAGTTTTAATTTCAGCAGAATTAATTGTAACTTTGTGATTATTACCTATACGGCATGCTTATTAAAACTAATGACTGACAAGGCTTTCTATATTTATGAAGTTTAGAATATTGCTCACATGGTCATCTAAAATTCTTGCAGAGTAGATATTATTTGTATTAGGCTATGCTTGGCTGGACCCTTTTTCTTGTTATTTCTATCTCCTGCCCTGTATACCTGAAGGAGGACCTCTACCCACATCGTTTAGCCCAGACACCGAGGTTCAGCACTGAGGGTCTTTTGGAGGTTCTCTCACTATGAGAAGTGAGGTTATAGGGAACCAGACAGAAGGCCTTCTCAGTAGTGGAAATATGATAAAATGGTTTTCTTGGGCTTTTTTGCAATTACTTTCATGACGTCTTGAATTGCAAATGTCCATATCTTGGATTTCAACAGTACTAAATGTTGCTCTGGAAAGTTTGGCTAGTTCAGAGAGAACAAGAAAACTTTAGCAGGCCATTGTTCTGTTCTTTGCATGGCTTGAATTGTTCGGTGCTGGCTATTAAGTAAACTTCATTGACATAAGTTTTAAGTGAATGGTTAAAATGCCGCATTTTCATACTCTTCTTGCCCCCGCCCCCTGTAGTAGGAGCATGCGGGATTATAGATGAGGCCTGAAGGTATAGGGTGGTATATAAATTAAATAAATAAATAAATAAATAACAATAACAATAACAATAACAATAACAATAACATGAAAGCAAATGAAGTGGATCATTTTTGAGTATTTCTGTCAGTACCTTGGATATTGGAATCAATTACTTTCTTAACAGTTATAAAGATGAATATAGACAAATAGAATCCTTGATCGTGAGCTGCTGTGGAGAGGGGTTAGCATTTAGAAGAATTGACATAACCCCCTCTGAGCCCATGGGATAGAATGGAAATATATAAATTAAGTAAATAATAAAGCCACAGGTATAAATGCTCTCTGAGGAAAGTATTTTTTGCATGTAGAAAGCCTGCAAGTTTGAGAGAAGGGTTATAGGCTAGCTTTCTCAGTTGTATATGCATGCAGGGAGTAGTTTCTCTCTCCCCCTTGCCTCCTATAAGCATTCAGGCATTCAGACTAGTCCAAGTGGCATAATCCAAGAAAATGCACACTGATTGATCTGTATGCGTAGATTAGCTTTTACTCCTCCTTGCATTTATTAACAAGAACCTTTTTCCCCCTCCAAGGAGCTCAGAGCAGCTTGTGAGACTCGTGAGAACTATATAAAATATTAACATAGTAAGTGCGGAATAGAAAGAGTCTTGTTCCACAAAGATGAACTGCATATCTGAGCAAGAGTTTGAACACAGGTCTAGTCTCACTTGCTTCTGGGAGAATTCCATTTGTGTCTGGGCGGACCTCTGTGGAAGGGATTACTAAACAAGAGTATAGAGGCCGATAACACCACTCTGTTAATTCTGCCTTGAAGGAGCATGTCAAGGCTTTGCTTGGTTGCCTATAGAGATAATGCTGATATGTATGAAGAGTTGGTCTCCTAAGAGCCCAAATTATTTAGCTTGTATTGTGCCTGAGAAGTAAAAGGGTGGGTAGGTTGCCATCTCAGGAATAGTAACTACAGAAATTAATGAATTGCCATGTAGGGAGAGGGGCGTTTGGTTACAGGCTTTGGCACGAAAGCTTTGAATAAATAAGCACGTGACATCATTCTCTTGCTGCATCTTATGCTAGGATGGGTGGTGATGGGGGAGGCACCCAGCTGAATGTGTGGTATCACAGTGTCCCCAAGTGGCCAAGCAGGAAAACTGCAAACTGAATCTGACATTGTAGGTTGGTTTCACATACTGATATAGGTAGTAGCTATTGTTGCTTTGTCCAGTATGACATCACTTGTATAAGGGTTTTCTGTCAACTATTTTAATGATTTTATACAAGTGTGTATAATATCATTTTAATTATGATTTTGTATTTGTAGCATGCTGCTCAATGCTTAATTCTTAATGCTGGAATGAATACATTTTATGTTCTAGATTCTTCCTTGTTTAAATTACTTCAAATTCGAAGTGGAAAGTCTTATGCCTTGCTTCAATTTTAAAGCACCAAATAATTTTGCAACAGGATATCATGGATACAATATGGATTTTTTATCATAGAATTTTGAATTCTAAGAGAACATTCACCAACTGTTCTCCAAAGCAACTATATATTTATGTCCTAATAAGAGCTTGTGGTTTTTAGTAAGAAAGTAGATCTCAAAATAAAAACACAGGAGTTTTGAATTACTTGGTGTGAGTTCCGAGCCCCAGGCCTTACAAAATTGCATTGTGATGGCAACCTCGGAGGCAGCAAATGTTTTGCTGTAGTTGCTTGACACATGGATTCATTCTGGCTACATCTTTTTTAAAATTTTGCAAACTTGTTACTGAAAGCAAGTATAATGCTTTCATTTACTTTTAAACATTAATGTTGTTGTTGTTGTTTGTTTGTTTATTAAATTAAATTTGTATCTGCCCTTCATCTGTCGATCTCAGGGTAGTTCACAGCATAAAAATGCAAGATAATAACAGTAGTGGTGTGCTTTCAGAACTAAAGAAAGATTGTAATTCTGAAATGCTATGTTTTTAGTTGATTAACATTTTATTGTATCAAGAAAAAATGATTTCTCCTTTTTAGTGTGATCTGTTGCTTGCTGTTTTCTGGGGTTATAGCCAGCTTAGTGACCTAAGTACGTCTTGCTAAGTATTAACCACCTTCCTTTATCTGTTTAGACTTCCATTCCAAAAATGGTAAGTAGAAGGAAAAAAGCTGCTACTATTCCATGACTGCCTGTGTAAGGGGCTAGTGAAAGCTCACACAGTGCCAAAAAGCATTGGGAGTTAAACTACAGGAGGTGAAATATAAGGTAGACAAAGAAGTGGGAAGTTACTACATACTTAACACATCGAGACTCTGATTTAATACTGTGTATGCGTGTATGACTAGAGTGAGGCTGTGAAATACATAGTGCAGATTGTCTATTTTAAGATTCTGGCTGATGTAGTGGGCCTCTCAACTGAGGATGTAATGGAACATGGAGGCCATTATTGTCCTGCATGTGAATTATATGGATAGTGCTGCAGAAAAACAATGAAGGATAGTCAATCAGAATTACAACACAGACTACTGCTGTAATGCCATAGTGCTAGGCATTTGAATGCAGGACTTTTAACAGAGAACTCCTGCAAATGATTGTGCATACTGGTTCAAAGTTGCATGATAACTGGGTCTAGAGGGTCCTTCTTTTTCAGGCCCTGGTTATTGATTACCCTTGGTTTTGGTTTTTGCAGGAGGTGTGGGGAGTTAATTATACCAGTTGTTATGCTTCTGTGAATCACAGCTCTTGTGGAAGTGGAAGAAAATCTTTGGAATGGATGTCACCTTTATCTTGCTCTTTTACCCTGATTTTTACAAGGGCTCTTCTGCAATAATATGATATTATTGACTTGGTTCATTTTCAAAATAAACTATGGTTTAATGTGAATGAGGACAAACTGTGACTTCTGTTTATGAATGGTTTGGAGTGAAGCAAGCCCCTAGCCTCAGTTCAAATGCCTCAAAAAGCCAATGCATGGCTTCTTTTGTTAGCAGCATGGCAGAAGCAAGGCATCCAGACCAGTATAAGAGAACTTAAACTTCTGAAGTTGCTAGTAAGTTTGCTCAAAGAGAAGAAAATATATTATGTGCTATAAGTACTACCATTCCACTTACAAGTGTATTGTCTTGCAAGAAAGAATAAATCCAAATCTGCTGCATAAGGTCTCTTACGATTTAGTTGCAGTTTTCTAAAGTTCAAAACAGCACTGTGTAAACAAATGTGCTACTTTTTAGTGTTTTTTGTCATTTCTATACATGCAGTTGCTTAGAGACTATTCCTTTGCAAGTTGCTGAAACATTATAATGCTATTAACTGACTTGAAATTCAACACCAACTCATTTAAGCTTTACTTCAATATATGTTACTAGCTTTAAATCACAAAATGTAACTTCATTTTGTTTCTTTTCCCACAGACTATAAAAACAAAACATCTGTGACATTAGAACTTGGATTGTGCATCTTCAGTGATAATTGTTTTAAAGTTTTACTGTTGGAGAAATGCTGTGAGAAGCACAATGTGGTGAATCAAAGACACAGGAACCTTGGAATCTTTGTACTGATTGAGGAGTTACAATGTTTGCTCTGTGAACAAAATCTATTTGGTAGTGGATAGAACTTCTGAAAATGCGGCCATGGACTGGCTCCTGGCGTTGGATTATGCTCATCCTTTTTGCTTGGGGGACCTTGCTGTTTTACATAGGCGGACACTTAGTACGAGACAATGAACACCCAGACCATTCTAGTCGTGAACTATCAAAGATATTAGCAAAACTTGAACGATTAAAACAGCAAAATGAAGACTTACGACGAATGGCAGAGTCTCTCAGGTAAGTTGATAAAAACTTTCTCAATGTTGGTATACTGTACTGAAGTTGCATTTTCTCTTTGTTAATGTAAAGGACAAAATGCTTTTTGTCCTGGCATGTGTCTTTTCTGAGGTCGAAGGAGACATCAGGGTGATATGTTTGTGTGGTGGTATAGTAGTTGGCTGTTTGTACTATATTTGTGGAAGCTGATGGTGAAAGTTTGGGGATAGTGCAAATTTAATGTTCCTTTTAAGATCCAGTAATCTCAGGTAAAAACTGTAACCCATAATTCTAACTTTCTCCAGCACTTAGGGCCAGGCCCATGGAGAGGAGGGGCACAGCTGGGTACACTTGCACTGGGCCTCAGAGGGCTAAGCACTGGCTACTTTTTTGCTTGAGTTTATAACTTTATTCTAACAAGAGTCCTGCCCTGGGCTTCAGATAAGCTCTGAATAGGCATCCTTGGGGCTTTATCTCCCTCTAATCAACAATTTATGATAGACTGTATTCCCCAGCATACTTGTTTACCTTCCTTTTACTTGAAGAAATAGTTCTGTTAGATTATCTTCCAGTTATTATGGCTTGGAGACTCAGTACAGGTTTTTGCCCCCACCCCAGTTTAACATTTGAATCATCCTGAGCGATACTGATTTTTCAGTACCAAGGTCCTTTCCTTAAGCCAGTACAGAAGGGTAAGAGACTGGAATATAAGAGACACCTGGTTTTATTCCCCATACCTGCTAGATACAAATGTTGGACTCTTTAGAAGTGGGAAATGCCGTGTTTAGTAGTCATTGTCTCATGGTCATGTACTTGGCTAACATATGGAACAGAAAGGGTAGTAATAAATAACTTTTTTACTCTGCCTACTTAGTCCATCAGGACCTGTAAAAGAACCTAAACATGTTAATAAATGGAATTGAAATATATATAGTTGAGGTAGCCCAACCTCAACTATATGAGGTAGCTCAACATGCAATGAACAATGTTTTTTTTTCATGTTGGTAAAATAGTAAGCAGGTGTCAAATGTCCACTCCAAAATGGATATCCATAGAAATGGGATCTATTGTAAGGATTTGTAAATGTGTAGACACTTGGGTTTTATAAGTAAAAAGGGATTGGTAGGTTTTCTGAGGGTCCCCGAAGACATTTAGTATCCTGGCAAGAAAAACAACCCTGCAGCATAAAGTGATTGCTTTTCTCAAATGAGGATGATTCCTGTCAGTTGAAGGTTGCACGCAGATGATAGTATTCTGCTGGGGGCTGATTTGTGTTGCAACAGAAGACTGAACAGTCTGATACTTCTCTCACTTTCTAGTTAAATATTAGATTTTTAGCTCAGTTTTGATGGTAGGGCTCATCTTCAGCTGAACCCAGCTGTGGACTGAGTTTCAGAGTGTATCTGTGGAAAGGAGAAATTTTTCCCAAGAATTTTCAGTGAGTGGTGGCTTGCTTTAGATTTAAAAAATAAAGTGTTGGGGAGAGGGGACTGCATTTTTTAAAAGCATCATAGCTGTCCTCAGGACCCTGCTATGCAGGAGATGGATTGGATCACCTTTAAAATGAAATGACTGGGAGTTGCAGCAGTAGTCTCCATGTGGCTATGATGCTACTATATGCTGCTTTCCTCTGCCCCTCACCCAGGCATCTTAGAGATTAGAGCACCTCAGTGGTCAAAACTACTCAACTCTTGTATTTAGCTATCCATGCACTGCCACTGACTACTGCTTCAGTTCAGCCACAAACTCAGCTGGCAATATTCAGCATTTAGTTTCCATGAGACCATTTTTTCTTGTTGTCATATATGACATACCTCACTGCCCAAAGCAGGGTTTGCAACAGGAAGTTCCCCACAAAAGAGGTGTTTTTGGGGATAGCACTACTTAGAATATATTGCCACACACCCCATCAGCCCTGATGGTATATTACTAGTACTATGAGTCTGAGTAAGAGCAGGACTAGATTTCTAGTTCATGGTTCTTGTCCCCAAGGGCAGTGTCCTGGGGAAAATAGCTGCAGGTGTCTTAAATGAGCAGAGGAATTGGGGGGGGGGGGAGAGGGGCTACTCCATGCCATCTTTTCCATCCATTAGTCTGTTCAAAGTCCTTCCCTATTTGTTTGCAGCTGCTTTCACTGGTAACAGAAAAGCCATAGAGCTGTACATAACATGTACCTCAGCCCTAATATCTTAGACGTGATGGGGGACAGGAATAGAGATGTAAAGAGTGTGTGTGTGTGTGTGTGTGTGTGTGTTCGTAGTTTCTGTTTTCCCCCAAGAATGCTTTTAATTCAGTGGGGCACCACTGAAGGAAATGTGAAAAACTTTTTGTAATTAGTGATTTATTTATTTTTATAAAAAAAGGAAAGCTATTCTCCACTCCATATGTGGTGGGAATACTTTATGTAAGACAATGGCATATAGCATTAGAGAATGACGGTTCCTATGTATATACTTCAGACCTAATGCACCACTCAGATCTAAGATTCATTTCTGCAGAGGGTACTGCCATCTTCATGAGAGTGCCAAACTAGGTGTTCATTGCTTGGGGCTAGGGCGACATTTGATTTAATTTGGAATTGCTTAAAAGCAAGTAGCTCTGTACATTTTATAAATATGTAAAATATTAGTTTTCTATGGTTACAAATGATGTTTTTATGAATCTAAAGCAATAATGTTGTTTGGCTTTGATAAGAAAGTCAAATCTAAAAGGCTCCCCCCCCCCCATAAAAAGTGAAAAGTGATATATTTTCATAGCTTTAAAATTTATGGAAATCTTGTATCTCTATGCAGAGAAGGAATAAAGTTTTTCTTCAAGTGCTTACAAAAGAGATAAATTAATTTAACATTTCTGTACTAGCCACTACCCAGTGATATTTTTCCACATGAAGAAACACTCTTTAATTCAAGAGTAGCTTTCTGCATAACACACGTAATCTGTACAAGATTTTAGAAAATCGGGATAATTATAGAGAAAGTTCTGCATGCAAATGTTTCATGCCACTAATTTGGCATATAGCTTTTACATGACTAGCTTGCACAAGCAGTAGTTTTTCCTCTGCCATTTAGCTTTCTGCATTGTGCCCATTATATGTTAAATCTAGTGTTACATTTAGATATTTTTACAATATGATCGAAAAGATCATGCTTTTAAATATGTATTCTCTTGATTTTAATGCTTGTGGCTTCATTTTATTGCATTTTATCCTGTCTTTTCTCCAAGGAGTTCAGAGCAGTATTCTTCCCCTCCTTCAGGTTATCTTTAAACAATACTATGAGCTGGTTTTCCTGAGCATCAAGCATATCAACCCAAGACGCGCGAATACCAAAGGAACGTAGAGATATTGCCTATTTAAACAATCAAATGCTTTGACTGTGTTCAGCATGCGGAGAACAGTAGGTTCTGGATGTGATTGACTGCAAAAATTGTATTGAGAACCCTTCTATAATAGGGAAGGCCTGTGGATCTTTGCCTTATGAATCCATAGTTGGGTAAAATTTTTGAAAGCCTACTGGCCAATATGCCTGTAAATAATTAAGCATCCACATTAATCAGTGAAATAGTTTAAGGAATTTGGCCTCTATTCTGTATGTCAATAAACAATTTCAGAAGGGAAGGCTAATGAATCTGCTGGGACCAGAATCATTGTGGAGCTTCTTATTTTTGATCCCATTTTGGATTTCTGCTAGAGTAAAAGATTGATCTAATGAATCCTGGTGAGTCTGGTTAAATCTTGGAATTATCTTTTTTTCCTAGGAGTTTTGTGAAGATTTGGGAATCCAATGGTTCAATGTCATAGAGTTTTGTATATATATATATATAATTCCTCCAAAATTTCTTTTTGTCTATAGGTTCCCTCCCACACACCTTTCGCCTTTTAACAGTGCATTACTCATTTTGCTTGCTATATGTACTTGTTTCACCAAGAGGGCAGAATTTTTGTTGTTGAATTCCTAATAATATGGCTTTATCTTCTGAAGGGAATAAGTACCTGTGGGATTTCTAGAGATCTAGGTTCTGCTCTTTTTAAAAAAAGTTTTCTGTACACTCTGGTTGCGAACATGATCTGTGCCCACAGCGTTTGCAGCCTAAAGCACTGCATCTGCGCACATGCCTGATGCGATTCGTCGCTTCTGCGCATGCGCGAGTGCCAAAACCTGGAAGTAACCCGCTCTGGTACTTCCGGGTTTGGCGCAGTCCACAACCTGAAAACGCGCAACCCACAGCGTTCGTAACCCGAGGTATGACTGTACCATTAAACTTTAAAAAATCAGGAATCTCTTTAAGGCAGAGGTTTTCAACCTTTTTTGAGCCATAGCTCCCTTGACCAACTACATTCTTTCTTTTGCTCCCCTGTGGGGAAATGTGCTCTGAGCCCCAGCAGCTCAGTTATGCAAGCCTTTGGGAGGCAGAGACACAAGAGGGCGTCAGAGGAGGGAAGGAAGGAAAGAGGGATGGAGGCCAGTTTTGCCTGCAGCACCCTTGACAATTATTCAAGGCACCCCAGGGTTCCATGGCACACTGGTTGAAAATCTCTGCTTGAAGAAGTTTCTCTCTAGTGTAAACACACACACACACACACACACACACACACACACACATCCAGGGGTCTAATTTCCCACAGAAGGTTTTAGGTCTGTGCACTCCCCATTGAATTCTGGTGATAACAGGGTATGGTCTGAGATATTAAGAAGACCAATCTTGTGAGTTACGAACCTGAGAGTCAAGGCCTTCTGTGATGAATAAATAATCCAATCTGGCATAATTTTTGTATCTTGCTGACATGTGTATAGTTTGTATATGTGTATATGTGTATAGTTTCTTAGTTCTGGATTGGCTATGTGCAAAGCATCAAAGTAATTGTGTTTATGTAATATGTAGGATATTTTTAAAAAGACTGTTTACATGGGTTTGTGATAGGTGAGATGTTCTGCTTTTATCAAAATACAAGATTGAATACAAGATTTAAATCACTAACTATCACCACTTCACCTCAGTGTGTAAATGAGTGCAGCAGCAATGTAAAAGGTTTCATCCAGAAATTGTTCTTGTTGGGTATTACGCACATAAATAGAGCATAATATCAGCCAAGACTTTGAGGAAGATAAATCTTACATTCGGGTCACTTAGTATATCTTTTAATTGAAAATCAAGTATGGGAGAAATCCAGATTCCTGACCCCCTACTTTTGGAAGTACCTTGTGAGATGTACAATGTCCACCTCTACTTTTGAGGAAGGATTTTGCATCAGTATTGTATTTCTTCAAAAAACACACACAAAAAACACGAAAAACGTGAAGAAGAAAAAAAAAGGTCTGGGGTGTCTCGCTTTAAAGCAGACCTTACCCATATTCTTCTTTTGGTTGGTGCACCCAGGCAATTCCAAGTTACAGCAGTTAACTGTGGCAGTATAAGGTTAATTTAAAATTGTACAGCATATACCAGGCAACAGATCTGCAGTCATGGGAAAAAGAAAGTGCACCCTATTTGAATTTTGTGTTTCACATATGAAGACATAATAGCAATCATCTGTTCCTTAGTAGGTCTTAAAATTAGGGAAATACAACCTCAGATGAACAACAACACATAACATACTACACTGTGTCATGATTTATTTAACAACCAACCTTCCGAACAGAATAATCTCTACACCTATGATTGAGAGCAGAATAGTCCCATCTCTTCCTTCCTGAGCCAAATGCTCATAAGCTGAAATTGGGGTTGTTACTCAACTAAGTTTCACTCAGAGCAGACCCACTAAAATTAATAAACATGACTAAGTTAGGCTCATTAATTTCAGTGGGTTTACTCTGAGTATAACATAGGTTTTTTATATTTTTGTTTAAGTTTTGTAACAAAAGACAAAGCCACTCACACAAAACTACACATTTTTTCTAGTCCATTATCAAGAATATCCTTTCAAAAAGCATGTAACACTAATCAAACTTATTTGATGCATTCTTTCAATTTTGCTGTAGGATACCAGAAGGTCCTATTGATCAGGGCCCTGCTGCAGGAAGAGTTCATGCTTTAGAAGAACAGCTAATAAAGGCCAAAGAACAGATAGAAAACTATAAGCAACAAACAGGAGATGGTTTGTATATAACTATTTTGTTCATAATTCTAAAAATGCATTTTCTGTCTAGAGGAAAACTAATGTTGACAATTCTGTACCTTTTCCTTTTTTTTAGTGGGCTTAGGAAAAGATCATGAAATATTGAGGAGGCGGATTGAAAATGGAGCCAAGGAGCTTTGGTTTTTTCTTCAGAGCGAATTGAAGAAACTTAAAATATTGGAAGGAAGTGAACTCCAAAGGCATATTGATGAACTTGTATCTGACTTGGGTAATCATGAAAGGTACTAATAACAACTACTGCTGAGTTTTGCTGTGCTATTATTATTTAATTTGTATACCACCCTTCATCCATAGATCTCAGGAATCTGAAGATAGCAGGAGGTGCCAGACCGACTGGTCTCCCTTGGAGCTGGTTCCCTCTGGTTGGCTGACTGTCTCCCCTTTTGGCTCCCTTTCTCCTCTTCATTCCTGCTGATGACCTTGGCACCTTGCAATAACTGTGATGTACCATCTCTCTTTCCGTGTGCTGCTCTGGTTCGCCAGAAGCAGCTTAGTCATGTTGGCCACATGACCCGGAAGCTGTACGCTGGCTCCCTCGGCCAATAAAGCGAGATGAGCGCTGCAACCCCAGAGGGGTCCCTTTACCTTTTACCCTCTCTCTGCTCTGGCTGCTTTGCGTGATTCACCTCAGCCAGCTGTCAGGCACTTAACTGCCCAGCGCCTTCTTTTCCTCCTTGTGCCCCACTTTCCTTGCTTAGTTGACCAGCTGCTTTTTCACCTTGGCTGCCCCTGCTCCTTTGACCATATGCCCATCTTTACCCCTACCCCAGAGATCTCCAAGGCTGCCTGCTCCTTTGCCCACAAGCCCATTTCCATTCCGCCACCCCAGATATCTCCAAGGCTGCCCACTCCTTCCCTCGTATGCCCCATCTCCACCGCACCACCCCCAAGATCTCCAAGGCTGTCTGCTCCTTCTCTCATTTGCCCCATCTCTACCCTTGACCTGCGGGTCTCCATAGCTGCTCTTCTCCCCACCACCACGCGCAATCTTAAAGTCCACCTTTCATGTTTTAGACATTGTGATATATCACTATATTGCAATGTTTAGCTGGTGATATATCACGATGTTGAAAATCAGATATCACCGATGTTGAAAATCAGATGTTGCCCAGCCCTAGTGGTTAACATTGTCCTTCACAGGCAACATGGAAATTGACTGTAGACACTCAGTGGGTTTCATAGTAGAAGCAGGTTGGCTCAAGGGTACTCGCTGTGAATTACACCCCACGGATGTAGATGGGTCCCTTGAACAATGAAATCAGATTTTTGGGAGGTACAGGGGGCTTCAGTGGGAAGGAGAAGGCAAGTGTCCTGTGTGATTGTCTGGAGGCAGTTGGAGGATGGATGGCAGCTAACGGATTGAAGTTGAATCCTCACAAAACAGAAGTACTGTTTCTGCGGGACGTGGGTGGGGTTGGTGTGGGGGAATACCTGGTCCTGAATGAAGTAACTGTGCCCCTGAAGTACTAAGTGTACAGCCTGGGAGTCATCTTGGATTCACACCTGTCCATAAAGGTGCAGGTTAATTCTGTGTCCAGGGTGACGGTCTACCAGCTCCATCTGGTATGCTGGCTGAGACCCTACCAGCTTGCTCAGTCTTGCCAGAGTGGTACATGCCCTGGTTAGGTCTTAATTGGACTGCACTTCAATGTGCTCAGTGTGGGGCTACCTTTGAAGGTGACTTGGAAACTACAACTAATCAACAAGACTGGTGACTGGGAGCAGCCGCTGGGATCGTATAAGCTACATTGGCTCCCATTAAGAGCACAATACAAAGTGTTGGTGCTGACCTTTAAAGACCTATATAGCCTTGGCCCTGTATACCTGAAGGACCATCTCCACCCCCATCATTCAGCTCGGACACTGAGATCCAGCACCAAAGGCCTTCACTGTGAGAAGTGAAGTTACAGAGAACCAGGCAGAGGGGCCTTCTTGGTAGTGGTGCCCACCTCAGATACGAATGAGATAAGTATACAACCTTTAGGAGACATCTGAAGGCAGCCCTGTATAGGGAAGTTTTTTTTTAAAAAAATTATATATGCTGGAAGCTGCCCAGAGTGGCTAGGGCAACCCAGTGATATGGGTGGGGTACAAATAATAATATTATTTATTTATTATTTTTTTATTAAGTGTCCTCTGCAAGCAGGATACTGCTTGCTCTTGTTAGGATTCAAGTCATTGTTTCAGACCTTTAGTTGACAGCACCCAGGTTTTTCTGTATGTGTGACACAAAACTTTCTCAAACCCTTTCTACAAAAGTCATACTATAAAATACCATATTGCCAGCCATGAATGCAGAAACTCTAAATGTAAAAAATAAAGAGAAACTAGAGCATAAAGTTGTGATGGTGTCTCTTCTTTGTTTCAGCATCTATTTTTAAAAGTATTGCCCCATGTAGTGTCTTCCTCACTACTACTATTATTATCACTACCCACCCTTCACCAGTAAGCCCTAGGGCAAATGTTTGTAATCAGAAGCATCCAAACCATTAGCTGATTTTAAGAACCAAGGTATGGGATTAAATAGAGCTAAACATCTGAATTAAGGGAGCAGTTGTAAACTGTCTGAGAGGGCATCTGGGGCATTCTTGGATATTTGTGACTTTCTCTCTCAGCCTATGGGAGGGATGCCCCCCTGAGGCCCCTGTGCGGTGATGAAAAGCTCTGCTGCCATTGCTCCTTCACTGTTGATGTTCCAGGTAGGAGAACGAAAGTGGCATGTTGGAAGGCTGTTATGGGGGGACACTGGATCCTTGGGATCTAAAGTCCTCTTGTTCCCTCAGCATTCCCCTGACAAGCAAGGGAAACCTCACAGCCCTGTAGTTTTGCAATGGGAGGTAAAAAATTTTAAAAGCAAAATGGAGGAGAAAATAGATACTCTCCCACCTTCTGCCCTTGCCAGTGCAAGTCTTGCGAATATGTGATTTTGTCTTTAGGTATGATCCATGGGACGTAACCGCCACATAAGTTGCAGGCTTACTATAGTGGGTGTTTAGGATTGTGTTTTAGCATACCATTCTGTACTGCAAAATTCAGTAAATGTCTGTTGAGGACTATTGTCATCCCTCCAAGCAGTGTGCCTCCATAGACAGTGGAGAGATACGTTTTCATTGTGAGCTCCTCAACTGAGGCATTGTCCACCAGACCAGTTTGTTGTTGTTGTTGTTGTTGTTGTTGTTGTTGTTGTTGTTGTTGTTGTTGTTGTTATGAAGGGGTTACTATAGGGATGCTTTTATTTTTTGAATATATGGGCTTTGCTTAGAATCTTGCATATTAGATGTCTTAATCAGCCATGACTCTGAAGGTCATACTCCTTTTTTTGGAACCACATGTTCCTCAACTTTGTATATTTCCTCTAATATTGGTGGCTTGGGCACCTATATTTTCATTTAGCAATCTTTATATATATGACTGGTTCTGGAACATAGAGAGAATAATAGAAAATGATATTTGCAATTAAACTTGAGAACCTAATTTCACATAACAAAAATTTTGGTAGCCTCATGAGACTACACTAAGGAATTTCCTCTTTGGCCTGTTAAAAGTTATACAAAATAAAGCTATATAATTTGTTGCCTTATACTAAATTGATTTCTTTGAATATGTTTACTGTTAAAGAGGTGGTCTGTCTGGGTGTATATTTCATCATGAGAATAACTGCCAAGGTGCAAAAATCTCATAAGCTATAAAACCAAATCTAAGTCGGTTGTAATACTGAAAATGATATATTTTTTGCCAGTCTTGCGTTCTAACTGGATTAATTTGTTTACCTGAATGTTCAGTAACTGTACACTTACCTTGACAACAAGAACATATTAAATTTGCCTGATCTAGATCTGGCATTAAAGTTAATAGCATGTGGATCATTATTTACAACCCTGGTCATTTCTGTAAAGCTGATACTTCTATGAGGTTTTGCAGATGTATGTGATTGGCTCCAGATGCAGATTGGATTTCTGAGTTGGTGAAAATACTTGCTACCGATGTTGATGACCTTAATGTTATATGTTATATATATTAAACACAATAATCCCTGCTTTTACTAAAGATTTGTTTCATTCAGTATATAGTGAAAGCAAGTACAGCTAAACGCTTATTTGCAGTGCAAATGTTTAGATGTCAAACCTGTTCTAAATTTTGTAGACTAAGGTGCAATTTATCCCCACTCACTTCCACTTACACACTAACACATATTTAACACCCCCCCTGGGCATATCTAAATAATGGCCTGGCACACTGAGATCATTGGAAACTGTCTCATACCATGTCAGACCATGTCCATCTATCCAAGTTTAATCTTAACTTCTGGTTGTTGCCTAGTATTTCTGGCAGAGTACATTTCCATCACTCCTACCCGTCACTTGTTATCTGATTCTTTTAATTGGTGGTGCCAGGCATTGCATATGAGACCTTTTGAATACAAAGTATGTGCGCTACCATTGAACTATAGTTCTGTCTCCTGAGGTTGCATTTACTAAAGCAACCAGAGCCCTAAGCCCAGTGCCATTCTCTTTGCATGCAAAAGGCTTGCTGAACCAGAGATGGATCATGCATTAAGATTATAGCAGACAAATTTGGGGGGGGGCAGGTACTATTTAGTCCTAAAATAACTTGAGATTCTCTAATAATTGAACAGACCAATTGCATCTAATTTGTTTACCTAATGTGATTTTAAAAATACCCTATAATGAAGATTATGCGGCTGCTTGAGTAGATTATGTAACTCCATGAAAGCTGATACTCACCATGAATTCCTATTCAGTTGCACTCAGGGTCTTATGGTTTATTGAGGCTTTGACATGCTGATTTTACCTTATAACTGTATTTATTGGGCAATTATTGATCCTCCACTGAAATAGTGATAGGGAACATTGTGCCCTGTTCGTATTTTGGATTTGATACCATATACTATGAGATGTTGGGAATGCAGTTGCAGGATATGGCAAAGATTTGTGGGAGTCCTATTGAGTAATTCTGGATATTGTTAGCCAGGAAATTTTAGAGAACATTGTTGCTGCCATCACCATAGGACCTCTGTGTGTCACTTTAAGCTTTGATTCTGTTTTTCCTTCCTCTGCCATTCTCCTTCAGGATGTATTATTTGCATTCTGGGATTTGGCAATATTAGTCTGTTGACAATTCACAGCTATCTCTTGAATCCCAGGCAGCTGCCCTGTTGAGTTTTCGTGCAAGCCTAGTTGAATCTGTCCTTAACCCATTGAGAGTGTTTGTCCTGGGCTTAGCTCAGGTGAAGTTCACATCAGGCATTCTCCGACATGCACTCCAATGCCATTCATGTTGGTACATGGCAAGCAGCACATAGATATATTGTGCTCAAAGTTATTCTCAGCACTGCACAGCCCAGCCTATCATGGTGATAGAGAATTTTACTGAGATTTTTTTTGAGGGAGTGGATGTTGATTTGACCAGCTGCCAGTTATTTATTTATTTATTTATGCAAGGGCAGGAAAAGTATACAATCACTGGAGATATTTTCTTGTTACTTATCTGTAACAAACATGAATTTGTCTGGAACAAATAGGTAATAAATATAGCCAGGTCTGTATCAACACATTTACCCCTTCTTTGCATTCTGTATGAATGGGAGAGCCATGAATAATCCCTAAGTAAAGGCAAAGAAGGCGCCCCCTGAAACTGCTTAGGGGAAAAAGGGTGAGGCTTTAGATATAATTTTGTGGGCTTTGGGGTCTATTACTAGTTGGCTAAGGTCTAGCACAGGTGTGAGGAACCTGTGGCCTTTCAGGTGTTGCTGAACTACACTTCCTAAACTCCCTAGCAATTGGTTCTTGAAACAAATGTATGGATACTAGTTAGGGTACAATTTCTTGTGTGACGATCAAGTAGTTGTTAACTAAGCTATGAACTCTGGGTATAATTATACACAATCATAGTTTTTTGTCTGTCACCTCCCCCCAAAATGGATTGAGCGGTTTGAGTTGGTTACTGCTCAGAACTAAATTTATTAGTATGTACTGATGCTTTGTGTCTTTTTCAACAATATTGAGTTAGTCTGCTGATTACCGTATTTTTCGCCCTATAGGACGCACTTTTTCCCCTCCAAAAATGAAGGGGAAATCTGGGTGCGTCCTATGGGGCGAATGCAGGCTTTCACTGAAGCTTGGAGAGCGAGAGGCGTCCCGCAGGGCTCCCCACGCTGCGGATAGCAACCTGCCGCCCGGCCGGCGGGGCACCTTGAAGCAGAGCGCCCCGCGTGCCGGACAGACATCCGCAGCGTGGGGAGCACTGCAGGAGTTCCCCGCAGGGCTCCCCACGCTGAGGATAGAAGCCTGCCGCCTGAGGATAGAAGCCTGGTGGGCGGGGCGCCCTGAAGCAGTGCGCCCCTTGTGCCGGGCAGACATCGACCAGCCCCACAAGCTCGGGGGACAGCAGGGAGGCGCAGCGCCGCCATCCCGCTGTTCCTTGACCTGGTTCGGTTTCCCCGACCTGCTTTTGGGGGGGGGAAATAAAGGAAATTTCCCCCCCTTTATTTCCACCCCCCAAAAAACTAGGTGCGTCCTATGGGACAGAGCATCCTATGGGATGAAAAATACGGTACCTAACCGCCTATAATTTCCACCATGAACCTATACTTTCTTCTCTTTTGCTGACACCTTTCCGTGATATTCTCAATGGACCAGAGTACTGGTTTTTAGTCCACCTCTGCCTGCTAACTGTAAACTGAAAACTTTTCATAATACTTTAAACAGCAGGGAGATTGTGTATTAAACCTATATGCATATTTTCTTAATGTTTGATGGTAGCAACTCATTTTGGCTTTCAAGAGAGATTACTATGTTGCTCTACCTGCACCAAAAGATTTGTTTTATTATGAATATTGTTTTTGGTGCTTAGGGGAAATCAATTCCAATTCTGTCTGTGCATGTGTGTGAGCTTGGTTTTCTCATCCCTAAACTGTTCAAATATTTTGCTTAAATCAATTTGAGATTGCTAAATTTATTGAAGGTGAATACATGTGCACATACAGATATTTGGCTCTGGAAGTGGAGGGAAATTGATTTTTTAAAATTCCTATTTTAAGATCTTATAATCCTCATTTACTTTTCATTTTGCCAGTGATTCTTCTGATTAGTTAAGTTAGCCACTAAGGTTGTTTGTTTGCTTTTTTTAAAAAACAGGTCAATAATGACAGATTTGTACTACCTCAGTCAAACAGATGGAGCAGGTGATTGGCGAGAAAAAGAAGCCAAAGATTTGACAGAGCTGGTACAGAGGAGAATAACTTACCTTCAGGTAAGAATTATGGAGAAAGTGTCCTTGAATAGAAATAAATTAAAATAGGATTTCCTGAAGGAACATTTAATTCACGCTAATATAGAGCAGTGTGAGAGTACATAAGGCACCAGAAAAATATATGTATTTATCAGGGTTAAAGCAACTTTAGTCATTAAAATAATGAAATTAGTTTATTTAATATGTGTTTGGACATTAAGTAAGAGAGCATTTGGTAAGTTTTATAGATCAAATTTATTTGCTGTTTGTGTTCAATTTCTGTTGAAGTGCATTTCCAGTCACTTAGCTATGAGAAATTGCTATACCTTTCATCAATATACTTTCTGGTTTTATCATTTTTTACTAAATTAAAAAGAAGAAAATCTCTTTGGCTGTTCAGTATTTTGTCTAGATAACATTTTTTCTCAGACTTTGAGGGAAATTTGTAAGGTATTTTCTTTTGGATTGAATCACATATGCAAATTCCATAAGTCCATGGCCCATCAGTCACTACCTTTATGGTTAAAAGGACATAGTGACCATAGTATCCAGGATGTTATGCTTGGTTTCCCATGGCAAATACTTTTCTGGTGACATCTTTGAAAATCATGGTACTACTGCAAGAGAGAAGGAAGTGCCCTTTCAAACATGACCTTAGAGACACTTCATGTAGTACTTTTTCTGACATCGAGATTAGTTCTAATCAGAAAAAGTATGTAGAATTATTTTAAGAATATGTTTGTGTGTATGTATGTGTGCCTTGGTACACATATTGAGAAGCAAATTAATGTAGAGGTGCAGAACCCATAGCCTTCTAGAGGTTGTTGGACTCCCAACTCGCCATCAGCACCAGCCATCATAGCCAATGGCCAGGTATGATGGGAGTTGTACTCCAGTAACATCTGGAGGACCTTAGGTTTTTTTTCATGTTGAAGAACATTTTAAGGAAGGCTTTTATGTTCAAGACTAAAACAATGGGCAAGATGATCTCCTGAGGGAGCATGATTTTCCAAATGAGGCTGCTCTATACATGTGCATGGGACGCAGGTGACGCTGTGGGTTAAACCACAGAGCCTAGGACTTGCCGATCAGAAGATCGGCAGTTCAAATCCCCATGACGGGGTGAGCTCCCGTTGCTCGGTCCCTGCTCCTGTCCCCCTAGCAGTTCGAAAGCACGTCAGAGTGCAAGTAGATAAATAGGTACCGCTCCGGCGGGAAGGTAAATGGCGTTTCTGTGCGCTGCTCTGGTTTGCCAGAAGTGGCTTTGTCATGCTGGCCACATGATTTGGAAGCTGCACGCCGGCTTCCTCGGCCAATAAAGGGAGATGAGTGCCGCAACCCCAGAGTCGGCCACGACTGGACCTAATGGTCAAGGGATCCCTTTACCTTTACCTTTATACATGTGCATATTTAAATAATTCTGGAATGATATAGCTAAAGTGGCAAACTTATACCTGCTGACCTCATAATAAGCCCCAGTGAACTCAATGGATCTTCTGAGTAGAACTATTGTAATTGCATTTTTAGGAAACATGCTTTAGGACTAAAGTGAGAGCAGCCACGGTCCAGAGGACTGAGAAGCTGGGGGTCCAGTGAGGTAGGCTGGGGTGTGGAGGTCTTTACACAGGACATGTCGACATGAGAAACTGTCTGTTGTTAATGCTTAAGTCATAAAAAATGAGTAATGCTAAGAATTTGCCAAATAATTGTCCGCAAATCATTAGCAAATGTATGCTTTAATAGACATATCTGCTTTATATTAACATGTTGTAGAATTGGCACTTCATTTTAAAATTTAAAGTAAACAATTGAAAAAAATTGAACTTTATTATATTCTTGGGAATATTTTGCATATTTCTTAAGGAAGTTTGTTGGAAGTTGTAGTATCATTTCAGTTTGCATCTTGATAGAAATGGTTACAAATCAGCAGTTAAGCTGTATAATATGCAAGCAATTTGAACTTGGTTTTGCCACGTTTGTGGTAATTTAAATCTTATCTCAAAAATTCTGCCTCATGATTCTAAACAAAGCAGTCAGTACTATGGATTTGTGACCATGTAAAAATTTGAAGTGCATTAGATTTCAAAAGACACTAGACAACTCATGTAATACATTTTCCTTAAAAGTATTTAGATAAGTTAAAAGCCATTGAAAAATGCTACCATTCCAATTTTAATATGCATATAGAGCAGTGCTCTCTAGGGATGATTGCTTGGAAAAAAATGGAATTCTTACTGTGAATTCTTGTTTCTGAATTGGGCTGAAGGACATTCCTCTGATAGGGGTGACATCTCCTGGTGGTGGTATCCTAGAAAGTCTACTGCCTCCTCTCCAGGGGGTGGGGTCATTCCTGTGAACCACCCTGAGATCTATGAATGAAGGACAGTATACAAATTTAGTCAGTAATAATCCCATTCACCAGAGCGATTCTTTCTATTGCCACTGCTGGTTGGGTCTGACTTGCTCTCTTCAGAGGCTTGTTTTCTTGACTTGTTTTTTTGGTTAAATATATTGCCAGCCTGAGCCGGCATAAAGGTTAATTACAACTTGATTTCATATTTTGCTAGGATTGTGACCATTCCATTTGCTCAATTTTACTTCAATATCAATTCATTATGGGTGGAATCCATTTGGTATTCTTGTGCTCATGGAAGGGCTTGGGCCAAAGCAATCAAACAATAAAAGTGAGGCATCAGGTAATGGAAGAAGAAAGGTTATTTTTGCCATTTCCTCCTACTGTCTCCAGTGCCCCTGACAATCCGCTCCAGAGAGTCGGGAACCTTCCTGAACAATGTAGAAGATGGCATGGAATTCCCTCCTCTTCCCTTCCATTAGCAGATGCCACCACTGGTTCACTTATATTGTTTGTATGGCACGAGCAGTGTCAGATACAATTTAATAGTCTTCTTTTTCTCTTCATTAAGCTGAGTTCCTGCAAAACTGAAGTATCATAATGTACGTTCTCTGCAGAATTTTGAATTTGTAGTTTCCAGTGCCTTAAACAAATGGTTATCAGGGTGTATTTGTTTCATTTATATTCAGTAAATAAAATTGAACCTATACATGCTAATGTTCATGTTGTATAAAGATCTGAAAAGTTCTTTCAGTAGCACTTGAGCAGAAAATTTTGATTAGAAAATATTAGAAAAATGTTCAAGTCTGCTTACTTGAACAACATTCATATAATCTAAAAGCTTTAGTTGAATTTTTTTTAAAAAATTAGAATACATGTGAATACCTTAAAACATGTTGAAAACTAGATACAGTCTGAGCTGGATCGTGGGTTCCCTCAATCCTGCTGTGCCACTTCAGCAGCTGGCCAGAGCCTGCCCAGCTGTCAGTCACCTGATGTTACTATGACAAAAGGCAACCCAGTTTTCCTTTGTAGCATAGCAAATTATGCAGCGAAAGAAAAGCCAAGGATTGAAGTAACAATGGGGAACTTGGTAGCGAAGCTGATCCCAACAGTCTTTCTCTCACTGCTCATCAGCTCATCAGCACTGACAGCAAGCCTGCCTTGCAAATGCACAGTTTGGAGTGTTTTTTAATGCTCTTGATTGTGCACTGGCAGCTGTGTCTTCACCTGTGCCCCCCGCCCCACGTCATATCACATCTGATGTCAGGTGTGGGACAGGTAGACATGCTTTGTGGGAAACAGCCTTGTGAACAAAGTTGGCATCTTTGCCAGGCTTAATTAGGTCTGTAGGCCAGAGCTTTCCTGTTGCTGTTGTAATACATGATCATTCAAAAACATGCATTTCTCTTAAATTGTTTAAAGGGGGAGAAAGCATTCTGTATAAACTTAGCATTTCGATGAGTAGTGTTAGATATCTGGTATCTAAAAGATATAAAATAGATATCTAAAATAAGTTAACCTGAAAAAGAAGTTATCTTTGAAGTGCTGCAGTTGGTATTTATTTTATTATAGAATAATCATATCCCATTTATTCACCACTCAGGTCAGCTAGCAACATTGAAAATCAGTAAGAAATAAATTTTTTAAAAAAGAAATAATAATAAAGTTGAATCCAGCATCACACAAATGGAGATCTGCTTGGATAATGGGACTTCTTCCTCTCCTCTCCCCCTACAGCACCACGTGCTTCCCCAGAATTGCTGTGGAGGGTCCCCCACCTTCTAAAACATGTGGGAGGCTGCAGGGAGGAGGACAGGAAGTGGAAGTCCTATTGTCAAAGTGGAACTCAGTTTGGATGCAAACCATAGACAAGCAGCAGCAGCTAAAATATAGCTATTGAATACATGCTAATTACTGTCAGAGCCCGTAGTGTTGATGACCAACACCAACCTCATACTTCACTGACCTACAAGACCACCTACAGGGTAACATCAAGGTCAGTAGTGAACACTATTTCCTGGGATATGACTTTTGGACATAGCTCAACATCTGGTGGTCCAGATCTAGATCTGGCCCTGATTTGCTTTGGAGCGATCTAGTAATCCAGATATTGTACAGTGGTACCTTGAGTTACATAGGCTTCAGGTTACATACACTTCAGGTTACAGGTTACATACGCTTCAGGTTACAGACTCTGCTAGCCCAGAAATAGTACCTCGGGTTAAGAACTTTGCTTCAGGATCAGAACAGAAATCATGGTGTGGCAGCAGTGGGAGACCCCATTAGCTAAAGTGGTGCTTCAGGTTAAGAACAGTTTCAGGTTAAGAACGGACCTCCAGAACGAATTAAGTACTTAACCCGAGGTACCACTGTAGTCCCATTCACTTGCGTTGGGAAATCAAACCAGACACAGCCATTAGGTTTTTACACATGAGTGCATCAAATTAGAAGAAAAGATAGTCCCCAAAAGAGTAGATTAACCCTGCTAAATTTCAGATAGGTAGGTCCAGGAGATTTTATGCTATGGGATTTATTTTTCAATAAAGAAAGTATTTTAAAAATACTGTACTACATTGGTGTATATATTTCACTGGTATGTGCTTGTACACTGATCTGGTATGTGCAAAGAATCATGAAATGTCTGGGGAAGGTTATTAACATGTTTCTTTGAGTCATGAAAATTGTGTTTGATTGTGTGGCTATGCATTTAAAACTTTTAATTTTCTAAAACTGGCACTTTGCCAATAGTACCCAAAGTAATAGGGAACAAAATAAATAGAAACAATACAGTATTGTTAAAAAACCTCACTAAAACCTAACACAAACAATTAGATAATGCAAAGCACACAGCAAAAGGAATCCCATCTCTTCTCTACCTGAGATGCAACCTTCTTGTATGCAAAGTATGCACCATGCCATGTGAAGCATGGCTCCCTAAAATGAGTCATGTTGGTAATAATCCAACTCGGTTCATTTTTGTAGGAAGTGAAAAACATGTCTCTGACCTGGTACAAATTTCCATGGAGGTGGGTATAATGTGCAATAGAAAGTGGGATTGCATAGACACAGTACAGTGGTACCTCCAGTTACGAGCTTAATTTGTTCTGGAGGTCCGTTCTTTTTTAAAAAAACATTTTTTATTAACAAACCAATCAAATCACATTCAATCCAAATTACACAGCCAAATTTTTAAATTTTTGTTGGGGGTACCCATGCTTCAAGCTCAGAAAGGGATTCAAACATCTCTCTTGCTGTTGCTTTAATGTTCACAATTTCTGTCCAAATAGTATTCACAGTTCTAATCAATCTTCTCTTTATTATTTTCCTCATCTTCTTGTTGTTGTTGTCATATATTCCTTTCTTTGTGACCTCTGGTAGTCTCCACAAGCGGGTTGAAAACAAACGTTGTTATATCCTGTGTGGATTTTCTGTTCTTCCAAGAGCCATATTCAGACAGACAAACACTATTTCCGCACTTCCGTACAAAACATTCTTAAAGTTTGTCCATTAATCTTCACAGGCCAGTCAGTCTCTCTTAGGGGGTTCTGCCAGATCAAACTCACAGTCCGATATAATAACAAACCTTGGTCTCCTCCCCCTCGAATCCTGTAGCCAGGCCTGCCCCAACAAGTCTCTTTTTATAACTGCATCACAAAGACCTTTCATTCCTTTCCAAATATTCCACAAGCCATGTCTTTGAGTAGTAATTTATTTCCACACAGTTCTTAATCATCCTGCTTGTAATCAGTAATTGCAACGATTCTTCTTGGGGGGGATTGTTAGGTACTCACATAAGATAAAAAAGAAAAGTCCCCCCCACTTTCAGTCCCGTTCCGACATACCAACATCTTTCATATATATTCTTTTTGATATATTGTTGAATCCAGCCCGTTGCTCGACTTCACTGAGGTCACTTCAATTAGCAGTCTTAACTCGCTAATTAGCTTCTCGCTAATTGTTTATTTTGAGCTCCTGCAACCAGGCACGTGATCAGAGACAGCGTCAGGGAGAGCCGTCCCACGCGAGGGCTGTGCGCCTAGTGCCCTCACCCCCTTCTTTCGAATCCGGAGGTGATTTGTGGCAACCGCAGGCGAGGCAGTGTTCCCCATTCCCTTGGGGTAACAAGGGAGGCTGCATACTCCCTTATCAGCCTCTTAATTACCTCACGTGAGACGGAGAGATGGTATTGTCAGCCATCTTCCAATGCGCCCCTAGCGGCCCCCCGTTCTGGAGGTCCGTTCTTATCCTGAAACCGTTTTTAACATGAGGCGCACTTTCGCTAATGGGGTCTTCCGCTGCATGTGCGCCTCCGGCATGCGACTTCTGCTTGCACCCCGAGGCAGAATTTGCTACCAGGAGACCTACTTCCGGTTTAGCAGAGCTTGTTACCTGAAGCGTTTGCAAGGAGGACGGTACGTAACATGAGGTTCCACTGTACCTTGTGTCTTAGAGGAGAACAGACTGTAGACAAGAGGATAGGTGGTGCAGGGAAGGCAGATAAATGTTAAATGAACAGTTGGATTTTAAAGTGTCACCCAGGAAGAACTGGAAAGGACAAAAAGTCCACGACTACAGCCAAATCAACCAGACTTCCTTTTCTTAATTGCTGCCTATATTTGTTTTTGATTTTAACTTGATTTATTTAATACCCCATTTGTATTGCCTTCCCCAGAAAACTGTTATTCAATTTTATTCTCATAGCAGTGTTTTAGACCAGGATAGGCTGAAAGATGGTAACTTGCTCAAGGTCAAGCATTGAGCCTTATATTTGCATGGTAATTCTAACCCATTCACAAATGGTGGATTTTGGCAGTTGCAAGGGGGAGACCTTCAAAATTTTAGGGAGCACATAACTCGTGGCAAGAGTGGTGCTTCCCTCTCATTTTTGCTGCTGGCCCCTTAACTCTCTGCTCCTCGATGCTATCAAATGATGCAGTTTCCAATCATTCTGGGTAAAATATTGGCACCAGTGGCTGCTGAGAAGATCTCTGTTTCCATAAATAACAACACTAAAATAATGGGGGAAGGGAGAGGTCACAAAATGACCTCAGTTCAGGAGTTTTGCTTTCTCAAATTTAAGTCAAAAGTTCTTTTCAGAGAACTTTGATCTCAGCACTATTGGATTGGGATTTTGAGCTTGGGTCTCCTTGATCCAACTCCAGCTTTGATTAAACCAATTCTCACTTCATGTTGTACCACAAACTCAAGTAAACCCCTCCATTATACATCAGATCCTTAACGTCCTTTTTGAAAACTATGATGTGCCTGTGTGTGTGTGCACATCTGCATTTGTGCATGTGTGTGAGAGAATGTTGGTATGTGCATGTATGTTTTACTACTCTCCTGGACCTTCCATTGTAATAGTCTCCAGAGAGGGTAGCATCCAGGTCTGTATCTGCTGAACAGATTCTTGAGACTCCTTAAGGACCAACAAATTTCAAGCTTATGCCACAATAAATGTGTTAGTCTTTAAGCCACAAAGCTCTTTGTTCTCCTGGACTTGTCTTTTCATTCATACATCTGTTTCTTTGTCCTTGATATACAAAAATTAACATACAAACAATTAACATTTGTTTAGTGTTAACAATACAGGCAGAATTGCAGTAGGATGGGTGGGTGGTTATGCATGTTCACTGAAGCAAGCTAAGAAATTTGGAAAGTAGCCATCTGCAATAGGGAACATTCCACTTTCAAAGCAGTACTGGTGGCATGTGAGCATTGAGACCAAAAGTTATAATTCTGATGAATTCAGAAATAAAACAGTAATTTAAAATCATAAAATCATTTTATTTTATATTAGCTTAGTGAAGAATGTGCATAAAATTTTGACGGAGCAGAAGCCTATTCCTGTATCTGCATATGAATTATGATAATTGCTATATAATTTATGGTAGTTCTCATTTGCTCTGAAAAAATTATTTCTTTTGTGTCTATAATGTCTTCATGTCTACTTTCTCATTTGTAGAATCCTAAGGATTGTAGCAAAGCCAAGAAACTAGTTTGTAATATCAACAAAGGCTGTGGTTATGGTTGCCAACTTCATCATGTAGTCTACTGCTTCATGATTGCATATGGTACTCAAAGGACGCTAATTTTGGAGTCTCAGAACTGGCGATATGCTACCGGAGGCTGGGAGACTGTTTTTAGGCCAGTGAGTGAGACATGCACAGACAGATCAGGAAGTACTACTGGGCACTGGTCAGGTAAGTCCCATTTCATTACAGCTATTTTTCTTTCTTGCATAAGGGGCATGTTAAGAGAAATTTGATAACATTTCAGTCCCAATTACCATTTGGGACCCAGTCTGCCTTTCCATTGTAGAGGAAAGATAATTTATGTTAGGAAATAAAGAAAAGCAATGGAAAGAAGAAAAATGAATATTATCAGGTGGTTCAAGAATTTCCTCAGATCGCCCCATGCTTAATTGGCTGTTCTGATGTTTTTATCACTTGCTCAGACACAGAAAGTTGTATTCAACAGTGTGTGAATGGACTTCTCTGCCTGTGAAACAAATCTTTTCTTCTTCTCCCCACACCCCCCAGATCTGTTTCAGAGGTTTGGGGAGCCCCTTCAGTCAGATTTGGAGGGCACAGAGGAGGAGAGGAAGGGGGATGTTCCATTGAACAAGCAAAAGTCTGCTTATTTAGCATTTGACTTTCTACTCTGGGTAGTATCATTCTTCTCATAGCAATTCAGATAATCTACTGGTCAAAAGAGTAGAGAATGGAGAGTTTTTTTAATGATCTAAGGTACTGTTTCATGAAGCTAAGCCTTGTGATATAAGACTGAAGTCCAATGCTCTAACTCTGGTTCATCAGATGAACTTGGGAAGCTCACAGATGAGCATACAAGAGATATCCCTTGTTTTGGTCACATCATTTGAAAAGAAGATGTGTACCGTCAGTGAATGTTATGTCGTCTGGGTTTTTGTTTTTTTTAAAAAAAAAAAACTTTGGCTGGTAGCCAGTCATGTTATCAACAGTATCTAGGCTAGCCTTCAACCCTTATTCTCTTTCTAATTGAATAGCTATATTAGGCATGTTGGCTGGAATCCAAAAGGCAATGGCGAGAGCCTTTCTGTATTCATTTGTATCAAAACAAGGGTCACTTATTGTACTAAAAAAATACATTGCTGAGAGCTGTTTATATATAAACAGTTTAAGAGAGATGGGTAGGAATCTCAGCCTAGTATGGCATAGCAAATATTTAAAAGCATATTAGATATACCAGGCGTAAACATCTTGGTTGTCTGATCTTTGTTTGGATCTGATTTTATTGTGCTTCCTCTATACTTTATAGTTTTACTTCTGCAGAGATTGATCTTGTTGATAAAAAGCTGTGATGAAATTTCTCCTCTTGGAATGTTGTTCAAAAAGTAGCTCTGGGTTATCATCTGAACTACCAGGTGTTTGGTTGAAAATCAGTTACACTGAATACTTTATCTGGCGTATATAAGAGTTCCAGTTTGACCTATGTTTTAGTTAGATGACTTGTAGCTTTTTGTTTCTCCTTAACAAATGTTCCAGTCCTAGAATCCTGGCTTCTTCCTTATTTAGGGCCACACTTCAAAGTGATATTAGCCACATAGTTCCATCCATAACTGAAGCGAGTCTTTTTGTTCTTGTTTTGACCAGTAGCCAGTGTGGAGGCTTAAATCAGATTGCAATCCTGGTAGAGAAAATAGGGGCTCTTACTCCCCCCCCCCCCCCACAAATACATACTGCAGCCTGATCTAGATCAAGGTCACCACACCTGAAATTTGCATTGCCCCAAAGGGGTGGTTTTTTGTTATACAAACTGTGGGTGCAGGGACCCTGATCTGTATCAGCCCACAGTGGGGAGGGCAAAAGGGTTAAAGCCACATTCTTTGCACATTAGGGTCCTGGTCTGGTTCAGGTCTCATGCTATTTGCTCCCAAACTCTTTGCATTTAATTTTTAGTTTATTAAATTTCTATATCACCCTTCATCTGAAGGTCATAGGGTGGTTTACAATATAAAAATACAAAAATATATAGCATAATTTTTGGATTGGATAGCCATCTGTCATGAATGCTTTAGCTGAGATTCCTGCATTGCAGGGGGCTGGACTAGATGACCCTTGAATCCCTTCCAACTCTAAGATTCGATGATTCTATAAATAACAAACAAAAACAATACCCTCAGTTTAAAAGACCATTGATTTGTTTTAGGGCAGATATGCACGACTAAGGGGTCATCCAAACTTACCTTTGTTCTGCACTTTCTAGTCATAAGTCTTCACTTTCCAGGTCGGTGACGGAATGGTTTGCTTGTTTTTGTCCCAGCGCTTTTATTACTGAATTGTTACAAACAGCAATCTGAGGGGAAAGCCCATTGCTGTTTGCTCCAATTCAGTGGTAAAATGTGGGGTTTCCTGGGGAAAGTGCTGGGACAAAAAATAATAATAAAAAAATCAGACAGACTTGGAAAGCCCAAACTTTTTGCCTAGACACACGGCACAAAAAAAAGTGTGGATTGCATGTAATTTGGCCCAAAGTTGCAGGAAGTCTTTCAGAAACACCTTTTTACACTACTTGAGTACTTGATAATGAACTACTTACTTTGAGCCAGTTACTGGTTTGTTTTGAGAAGTTCAATATGAGTCAAGGAATCTGTGATACGTTAGAGTTGGATTTAGCTGCTTCTCTGAAACAACGCTCTCTGAACCGGTTTCCAGGTTCGGTTTCAGGTTCGATTCGACTCTCTGAATTAGACTGCAGGATCCTCCAACTGCGAAACATCAGTACATGTAAGGTTATAAACACGTGTGTGTATGTGTGTGTGTGTTTGTGTGTGTGTGTGTGTGTGTGAGAGAGAGAGAGAGAGAGAGAGAGACTAATTTTAAAGATGATTTGGAGTGAGTGAACAACATGCAACTTGTATTGAATTCATAATTTCAGACTGATAACATTTCCCTCTTGTTTGTGATTTGCTTGTTAGTGATTTGGGTTAGTGCCAGTTGGAAAGAGGCTTCTGTTCTCACCAGGGCTAATGGGAAGCAAATGGTGGCTTGAGCTTGTGTTGGCAGCTGACAAATGATCACATGTAAAATTATGCATTAGCATACTTATGGAGTTCTTGGCCTCTCAATCCCATGAGAACAAGTAATCTTTCACTGAGGGCAGCCAGTGGTATACTCAGGTTTGCTTCGTCTGTGCAATTATAGTGAATCCGTTCATTGTCCGTTCATCTGTTGATTGAAGTTCCAGAACTATAAAGTTCCAGGGCACATGCAAAGTGTCATCTGCAGAGAGTGCCTTATTGTCATAGTGAGTCTTACTCTCTTATTTTGGGCTGAATGAACTGCTGCACAATTCAAACAAGAACACAAATAGAAAGCAGTTCTTTACTAGACTGCTCCCCTGACCACACAGGTGATTAAATTATATGGCAGGGTTTGTAACAGTCTTAAGATGGAATGTGGGAATTGCTAAAAGGACTTGTTTTGCTCTCCTTGGTACAAAAAGGCACCAAAAACATCAGGGGCAGAGCAGCTTAGGTGTTCTCCCTCTGAAAAGAGTAGAACCTAGCAGTTAGTTCAGTTTTGTATTCTTCAATCCCTGTGATGCAACCTGAGCAACATTTTATTTTTTGCACCAAAAATGGCCTAACAGTAACATAACCTTATAAGGACCCATAGTTGAAGATCTTCCTTTGCACAACTAAGAAAGTCTAGCATGAATTAATGGTGACAGGAAGATGCCCCAGTTATGTTGAGTACTTATGTTTGGAGTTCTGAAGCAGAGTAGCTTGAAACGTTATAGTTTGAGAAGTGTTTTCAGTGTGCTCAAGTTTCTCTGGGTTCTGAGGCAAGACTTTTGTGGGAACTGCCAAAGCTTCCATCACCAGAGCTTCAACTATACCCAACTTGAATCTGGAAAGTATACCCAACTTGAATCTTGTGCTGTGTGCACTGTCATTTCAAGCTTCCTGTCTGGATTTTATAGACAGGTGTTGATGTGATTGAGTTTAGGTGTAAGGTCAGGGTCACCCCCAATCTCTTACTCTACAATGTGCCCAGCAGTGCAGGGGGCATTTTTAAAGTGTGTTTTTCTTCTCCATTGAATTGAGTGGGAGATATTTTCCTCCCGTCAGCTCTTGTCACTCAAAATCTATTTTGCAAGGAAAACTTCAAAACATGGGGGTGGGTGGGATTGTGTTTTGCTGCTCTCTGAAAGCGAAGTATTCATATTCAAATATATTAACTTCTTTCTTCCTGTTTCTTTGAAGTAATAAAACTTTTCAACTTAACTTGTGTACACAATAAATAGTTATAACGATCTATGCCAATGCACATTCCATTAGTTTTCCTTTTGCTGTTTCTATGTAGGCAAGAGCAGTGTGAGTGCAGAGGCAGTGAGCCCGGCTTCACTGGGGGTCAACAGTGTACAATTACCAATAAAGACAGAGCAACAGTTTGGGATTAAAATGGCCACAACTTTATTGATTACAAGATATAAGAAGGCTTTTGGCAATAGGCACTTGATATGTGTCCTGAATCAGCCTAGCCTGATTGCTTGCTGATTGCCCGTTATGGTCAATCCTGGTTTAAAAGATCACCCCATGATGCAGATCAGATGGGGAAGACCTGCTAGGTTGCCATTTGGGAAGTTTTATGGTCTGTTAGTCCATGTCTGGGCCTCCGGACAAAACTTTTCCCATGGTCTGTTGCCGAGTGCATTGTACCACTCACGGTACAGCAGGAATGTAAGGTATGGAAGTGGACCTGAGTGAAGACAAGCTCGCCCAGGTCTTCCTCCAAACCCATTCCCCCTAGACTGGCCATGATTGGCCGATTTGAATTTAAGTTTTGGTGGGACTTCCCAGAGCACCCTGCAACTGGCCAAGATTGTTAACTGTGCCGGCAGCCGCATGGGTCAGGACAGCTGGCTCCCCTGAGTCTGCACCAGTCTTCAATGACTGCCATTGATGATATGGTAAGTGGTCCTTCTAATAAGTATGCAAAGGGACAAAAATTAAGAACTCCTTTAAAATTTGTTTTAGTATTTATATTCCTTATGCAGTACTCTTTCATTGTGTTAACTTGCAGTCAATGACATTAAACAGCAGTTACTAAATTGTTTGTTCCTATCAAGCAGAGTGTAGTGCATTTATCTTCATATTAATGAACTGAACTGTCCCTGTTGGAAAATTTTAATTAATTTTGATTAGTAATTATTTAAATATGTTCAAAGCCTGGAATGGATGAAACAATTTATATAGTTACCTAGTGTGAAAATAATTAAGCGGTTTATCTGTGTATTAAGAGGATTTTTATTTTTAAGTGCCATTGTTGATGTCTTTTCTATTTATGTACACTAGTCATTTGTGTGTATTCCAGTGGCTAATTAAATCACTTCTAGTATTAAGGGAAATAGCATGAATTCTAATAGGGTATTTGACTGTAATCCTTCAGCATTTAATGAGGTAGCACCCCCCCCACACACACTTTGTAGTCTTCTGGCAAAGAATCTTGGGATTTTTCCTATGAAGTTCAAGCTGGGTATTTCTAGAGAGTTGAGAAGACAACAGTTATGGTTAGATCTGTTGATCAACTTTAAGTGATAAAACAGCCAGAAAGACAAGTATATTTACAGTGGTGCCTCGCAAGACGAAATTAATTCGTTCCGCAAGTTTTTTCTTCTTGCGAGTTTTTTGTCTTGCGAAGCACGGTTTCCCATAGAAATGCATTGAAAATCAATTAATGCGTACCTATGGAGACCGCCTTCAGACCAGGTCCGGGGACAGTCTTCTGAAGGCTGGCGGGGGGAGAAGGACTTTTCTCCCCACCGCCAGCCTTCAGAACAGCCTTCTGAAGGCTGGCGGTGGGAAGAAAAGCCCTTCTCCTGCCGGCGCGAGGGGCGCACTGAAGCAGAGCTGCGCGCCTTCCCCTCTGTTCCCGGACCTGTCCTGAAGGCTTGTGGTGGGAGGAGGGCTTTCCTCCCCACCGCCAACATTCAGAATGCTGTTTTGAATGTTGGCGGTGGGGAGGAAAAACCCTCCTCCCACCGCAAGCCCCGGGAACAGAGGAGAAGCGCTGCACGCCTTCTCCTCTGTTCCCGGACCTCCCACCGCAAGCCTTCAGGACAGGTCCAGGAACAGAGGAGAAGGCGCGCTGCGCTTCCCCGCTGTCCCCGGAGATTTCCCTATGGGCTTTCATCTTGCGAAGCAAGCCCAGAGGGAAATTTGTCTTGCGAAGCCGCTAAAAATCGGAAAACCCTTTCATCTTGCGCGTTTTTCATTTAGCGAGGCATTCGTCTTGCGGGGCACCACTATATATGGGTAAAACATTTCACCTGCCATTCCCAGTGGGGTTCAGGTGTAGACAGAGGGTTGACCAGCCTGGATGGAGGCAAGACCTCCTCTGCATCAGCATGCTGACACAAACCATGCCCAAACCAGGTTGGGGCAGAGTCAGCAAAGTTATGCAAACATGTACAGTCCTCTTTGGATTTTCATCACTTCTCTTGGGTCACACTGTAGGACTAGTTGGTTTCTGAGGAACTGAGTATCATCATCGTCATCATCATCATAACCAATTAGTTATAGTTGGCAAGTTTTTTTCACTTCCTCTGTACTACACACAGTGGAAAGTTGCAACTAGTGCAGAAGTGCCTTCTTAAACAGTTGGCAAGTTGGTTCTTTGTACAATTTTGAGCCACTAACGTGCCATTTTACTATCTAAATTCTGATCCTAGCAGACAGTTTATGTAATCCAGGCCAGCCCTAGTGATGGATAGCTTTTTCACAGCTTATGTTTAGGAGGTCAGTTAAACTTCTTACAAGTCTTTAAGGTCTCTAAGCTATTGTAGCGTGCTGTGAGTTTGGTGGTACTTTGTTTTTCAGTTTGTATTGCATGCTGTACTGATAGCATTGGGGAGGAAGAACAGGATATATTGTAAATTATTTGAAATAAACAAACTGGTAGGTTAGAACCTGATTGCTAGAGTAAAAGGATTGTATAGATGGAGGTGCTGAACCCTGCTTATACCTGCAGCTTACCTCCCAGCAGACTGTTCCCACACTCTCTTCCTCTGCATCTGAATTCAAACATATTACTGGATATTAGCTCAGTTCAGAGATTTTGGGAATTTTGCCCTTTTCTGCTTTAGTTTTTCAGATTTTCCTTTTGTCTTACATTTGCTGGTTTTAAATTTTGCTTGGGTTGTGCAAATGAGTTTTAGTCACATCACACTGGAATCTTTTTATAAATATTGGTTAAAATATTGTAAATAAAAGGGAATGTATAGAGTAAAATCTTGACTGTCTGCTAATAGAATGATACATGAAGGAGGATCAGATGTTATCAGCCCCATGGAGCAGAAAATAGAAAAATATAAGAATACTCCTATACAAATTAATGCATCTTTACTCCTAACCATGGTGGGGTCCAGATGGGCATGGCACATCTTATTTTAAAAAATATGCTGTAAAAGTTTATGATGAAATGCAGCAAGAAAGTTCAGAGATTTTGAACTTAGCCATTCAAGTAAAAGGAGTAAAGGTTCCAGTTGTCTATAGGGTCAGCTAATTTTGAATAGTGATGTACAAAATATATTGTCACATGATCTAGGTGATTTGAAAAGCTAATTTAAAAGCTAATTTCAGAATGTTGACTTTCCAAGCTCTTCTCACAGAAATAAAGGTATCATTCTAATGTGGAATGCCTGTTAACCTACAATGCGAAGTAATACATGCTGTGATCACACACTGCCCTCCAATTTTCCTAACCTGTATACTAGAAACAAACCAAAATGACTTACGGCTTTATCTCTGATCTTTTCACTTATGTCATTATGTGTTGGGCTGAACTTTTTGTACATGAAATCTCAGATAGGCTTACCTGTATCTGGTACTAGATGTCAAGTACTCTTCACATTGATGATAATTAGAGGAAACACCTCATGAATATCAAGCTCTCGAAGTGTTTCACGTAGATCGATTGTAGGGAATATAGCCAACAAGCCTAATTGGGCCCGCCAAGCCTCTGAATGTGTCCTGCTAGGTCATTTTGGACAATCCATATCTTACAGCCCACAGTTGTCATCTGACATGATATCAGATCTGTTATCGCCAATCTAAGCATTATGATCAGGGGTAAATAATTGATTATCTCTAATCTTAATGCTATGTGATTAATTCTAAAATTGGAGAGAAGGCTCTGTCTCCTCTTTAAAAGGCAGCAGGCGCAGACTTTTCTCACAACTCAGCTCTGTGGTCCCATAGTGCTAAAAGCAGATATAACAGAAATGCTGCCTATTTTTTGACAATAAAAAGAAATTATTTCTTTGTATTCCTGACTTGAGTTCAAGCTGCAGTTTGAACTTTGAAGCACTTGACATTATATGAATGGTATCAAGTGATTGACTCATTTGTCAAAATTGCCCATGGATCTTCCCCTTATGTGTGTTGATACAAAGGTACACTTTGGATTATTTTCTTTTGACATTCTAATAGCAATGGAGAAGGGGAGACTTGCAGTGTTGGTTTTGGAGCTCCTATGCTCTCTTTGTAGATCGAAGTCAACTTTTGGTTTTACTCATTGGGGCAGTTGTCCTTGTAAATCAGAGGAGAGTGCATGTGCAGCAGTGACTGATGACTTGGAATATTTTTTCCCTTTATTTCTCATCCTAAAATTAAGTAATATACATCGCAACATACCGGTACAAAACATCACTACTGTTAGCTGTCTTGGGTACCTCCCATAACAATACTTATAAACAATCAGATTGCCTAACAACTATCTGTGATGCGACATAACCTGATCTCCAATTCCTGAAGCAGACAATAGAGTGTCTTGAAGATTGAAGGGCACTTCATGGGCACCTCCTTTCATGTAGTATATATACTCTTTTATTTTGCCCCAACTGTTGCTTCTTGCAGCAGGTTTGTAACTTTTTTAAAGCATCTAAAAACCTGGAAAATGGTTTTACTACAGACTATTTTGGTATGAATGTGCATGCCACCAGAAATAATGCTTGTATTATACCACATCACCTTTGACTTTTTGAGAAACTATTGCCTATCTTCAGGCGAAGCCACAGGAGAATAAAATTTACCGTATTTTTCGTACCATAGGACGCTCCGTCCCATAGGACGCACCTACTTTTTTGGGGGGGAAATAAAGGGAAAAAAATTTCCTTTATTTTCTCCCCCAAAACCAGGTCGGGGAACAGTGGGATGGCGGTGCTGCGCCTCCCCGCTGTCCCCCGAGCTTGTGGGGCTGGCCCATGTCTGCCTGGCGCGAGGGGCGCTCTGCTTCAGGGCGCCCTGCGCGTCGGGCGACAGGCTACAGTCCGCAACATGGGGAACCCTCTGTTTCAGGGCGCCCCACGCGCCCCCCGGGTGCGCAAGGCTTGCCAACACCAGCGCGGAGCACGGGGCGTCATCCGAAGGGCGCCCCGTGCTCCGCGCTGCCAGCTGCCGCCCGCAAGCCTTGCGCTCTCGGGGGGAGATCCCCTGGGTGCGCAAGGCTGGCCAACACCAGCGCGGAGCACGGGGCGTCCTCCGAAGGGTGCCCCGTGCTCCGCGCTGCCAGCTGCCGCCCGCAAGCCTTGCGCTCCCGGGCGGAGATCCCCCGGGTACGCAAGGCTTGCGGACACCTGCGTGGAGCACGGGGCGTCCTCTGGAGGGCGCCCCGTGCTCCGCGCTGCAGGCTGCCGCCCGCAAGCCTTGCGCTCCCGGGGGGAGATCCCCCGGGTGCGCAAGACTTGCCAACACCAGCGCGGAGCACGGGGCGTCCTCTGAAGGGTGCTCCGCGCTGCCAGCTGCCGCCCGCAAGCCTTGCGCTCTCGGGGGGAGATCCCCCAGGTGCGCAAGGCTGGCCAACACCAGCGCGGAGCACGGGGCGGCCTCCAAAGGGCGCCCCGTGCTCCGTGCTGCCGGCTTCCGCCCGCAAGCCTTGTGCTCTCGGGGGGAGATCCCCGGGTGCGCAAGGCTGGCCAACACCAGCGCGGAGCACGGGGCGTCCTCCAAAGGGCGCCCCGTGCTCCGTGCTGCCGCCCGCAAGCCTTCGGCTCCCAGGGGAGATCCCCCGGGTGCGCAAGGCTTGCGGACACCTGCGCGAAGCACTGGGCGTCCTCCGTAGGGCGCCCCGTGCTCCGCGCTGCAGGCTGCCGCCCGCAAGCCTTGCGCGCCCGGGGGAACTCCCTCCGGGCGTGCAAGGCTTGCGGATAGCTTCCTGGAGAGCGAGAGACGTCGGTGCGCACCGACGCCTCTCGCTCTCCAGGCTTCAGCAAAAGCCTGCATTCGCCCCATAGGACGCACACACATTTCCCCTTCATTTTTGGAGGGGGAAAAGTGCGTCTTATAGGGCGAAAAATACGGTAGATATTTCTGTTCAACAATAGTGGTGCTCTGAACCGATATTTAAGGATATGTCAAGAATCCATTCTTAATCTACAACATTAAGTCAAAGCCATTCCTTTGAAAGGATAGGGTTAGTAATATAAGAATTGAATATTATGGATGAATGCTTGGAGCAAATGCATTTTTTTGCTGAAAAAAACAATAAATGTTTAGAACAGTCTACTAGGCAGGAATAATGAAGCAAAGAATTTAGTGCATTTCAAAAACAATTACGGTATGTTCCAGTAGAAATAATATAAGACTTAGTAGAGCATTTTCTTGCTTTTGTGTGCTGGTGTTTTCAAAAACAGTCTAGAGAATATACCATGCCTTCCAATTCAAATACAGTGGTGCCCCGCAAGACGAACGCCTCGCAAGACGAAAAGCCCGCTAGACGAAAGGGTTTTCCGTTTTGGAGGCGCTTCGCAAAACGAATTTCCCTATGGGCTTGCTTTGCAAGAGGAAAGCCCATAGGGAAATCTCCGGGGACCTCTTTTAAATGCTAGCGGTGGGGAGCAAAGCCTTCCCCCCCCCCGCCTTCAGAAGAGGTCCAGGAAGGCTGGCGGGGGCCGAAAGGCTTTGCTCCCCACCGCCAGCATTTTAAAAGCAGTCCGGGATAGCAGGGAAGCGCTTCCCGCTATCCCGGATGGCTTTTGAAGGCAGGCGGGGGGGAGCAAAGACTTTCGGCCCCCGCCGGCGCTGCGTTTCTCCACTCTCCCAGGAAGGCAGGCAGGGGGGACAAAGACTTTTGCCCCCCGCCGGCCTTCAGAAGAGGTCCAGGACCTCTTCTGAAGACTGGCGGGGGGCAAAGGTCTTTGTCCCCCCTGCCTGCCTTCCCGGGGGCTTTTAAATCGCCCCGGACAGTGGAGAAGTCCTCCGCTGTCCCGGGGTTTTTAAAATGCTGGGGGACGGCAGCGAAGCCTTCGCTACCACCCGCCAGCATTTTAAGATCGCCCCGGGACAGCGGAGAAGTCTCCGCTGTCCCGGGGGCTTTTAAAATGCTGGCGGACGGCAACGAAGGGTTCGCTGCCGCCTGCCAGCATTTTAAGATCGCCCCGGGAAAAGCGGAGAAGTCTCCACTGTCCCGGGAAGGCAGGCGGGGGGGAAGCAAAGACTTTCGCCCCCCGCCGGCCTTCAGAAGAGGTCGGGGGACAGACTGTCCCCGGACCTGGTCTGAAGGCGGTTTCCATAGGAACGCATTAATTGATTTTTAATGCATTCCTATGGGAAACCGTGCTTCGCAAGACGAAAAACTCGCAAGACGAAAAGACTTGCGGAACGAATTAATTTCGTCTTGCAAGGCACCACTGTAGTACTGTACTGTACTTTGAGAATTGGATTATAGCAACAAAACTGAGATTATTTTAAGGGTAAGTGGACTATAAATGAAACCTGCTTTTGAGACTATGACCAGCTTGCAAAACAATCATAATGCCAAAGACAGGTTTCATTTACAGGCCACTTACAATTAAGATAATCTCTGTTTTGTTGCTATAATTTAAAAGCTATGGAAGTTGGGGTTGTAGATAATTTTATAAACTACTAAGACAATGTAATTTTTCCAGTGGACAAGCTGGCTGCCTTTTAGCAAAAATGAACAAAAACTTATGTCTGTGTCACAGGAGGTGAAATTCTTACACATAGGATTGACTTTGATATGGCATCACTTGTGCCAAGCAGTACATTGCTATTCTCCCCCATCACCCCATACCCATATACCTAGAACCATTTTGCTGTTGTTTGAATAAGGTCAGTAAGTTCATACATGCCACTCAGCTGCCCTTCTTTTTTCAATAACACTGTCTCCCCAAGCCATTTTGCACTGACAAGGTGTTGCACTGGAGCTAGGGTTTTATGTATTTTATTTTTAGAGCAAGCAAGTACATCTAATGTATTTCAGAATTAATGAATTTTACCCCTTTGGTCTGCTTCTGGGCTGTAGATTGAGGTCTAGCCCATGCCTTAGCAGTGTTGTTCCCATGTTTTCTCGCATCTTGTCTTGGAGTTGATAGGGCTGGGAAGGAATTTCACTTTGCATTCACACAGCTTGGTGCTGTAGCATTTTTGCCTGTCCAATAGCAGTGTCTTTCTTGGTTATTTGGTTATGCTGTCCTATAATTTAGCAAGCATTATACTCCATGTTTATTATAATTATTTTATTATGAAGGTACTACCTTATGAGATATTGGGTGTCAGTTCAAGAGCCATCTCAGAGGGGACTAGCATGCCTACCACATCCATGTTTTTAGTGATGGCATATGCCCTATTGCAGACCTGGACTCGCCTTCCACCCATTTATGTTTTTCCCAGCAAGTGAATTGTTGATTTTGTCAGTAAGCAGCTTGGCCTCAGTGATCCTTGCCCTATGCCATGTCAAACTTTGTAAGTTGTAACCAATAAAGTAGCTGTTTTAACCCATTTTCTGTCTTGATATAATTCTTTCTCTTCCATTCCACCCTGCTTCATGTTGTGGAGCAATTATTTGCAAATACTTTTTGAGTTTTCAGTTTCTATCTTAATTATTTTCAACAGTAGGCATGATGAGAAGTATACTAAAGTTAAATTGTTTCTTTCAGAACATCCAATTGGGAATGTGTCTCATTAGACCAGTCCATCTCTGTATTAAATCAATTATTTTGATATTTACAAAGTATGATAAATTATTTCTAGCATCTTCTGTTTAAGATTTAATTTTCCTTTTCATCTTAATGTGGTATAATGAATATGTGTTATTTCTGAAAGGCCAGTGTTTTTTTTATTTTCATTTTTCATTATATGCCCAAGAAGAAGAATAAATGATTCTGGGAGTATGCCATTTTTCAGATAATCATTTACAGTGTCTGCTAAGTGAAGAAATCTCAGTAATAGTTGTCAGGCAGTAAATCACCCCTTCAAATGAGTACTTTTATATTGGCATTTTTTAAGATGTGGTAATTTATGTGTTTCCTTTGTGTAGTAGTCAGTTATTATTTTGGTGCTAGTAGAAGTTTCACATGCAGCTCTTGGGGCTCCTACAATATACTTATTGTACTTAATCTCCATATAGAGTAACAGTGAAGCAGCTCAGGCCTTCAGCATCCATAAGGATGTTGGACAGATCAGTTGAAAACAGCCTTTCAAATGGATTTTCTTCTGTCCGTCCCCCCAGTTGATCCCCATCACAGTATGGATTCTTCTTAGGGGTGCTTTTAACCGTAGTTGTCTACATTATGTGTATGCATATTGATTTGCCATATACATTTAGATGTTCACTGATGCATAATTGCCACTGTCCCAATGGGTGCCTCATTGTTTTTCTTTTTTTCCTGAAGTATTTAATTGTGTAAATTGTTTGTTCCTAGACACCACCTATATGCACTAAGGCCGAAATCCTAATCATGTCTAATCAGAACTCAGTTGGACTTGTTTCTTTGGGGTTAGAATTGCAGCCTTAATCTGCTTCCTACAATGAATTTTAAAAACCAGTGGGATGCATTGTTCATTATTGTTTTCACCCTTTTAGTTACCTGTAGACTTTATCTGTGTTCCTCAGTTAAAAGTCCAAGCCTCTTTGTCAAAATGAGTGGAACCACCAAGATTTAACTGCTCGTTTTGAACAACCACCTGCCCTTTAAACATTTGTTTTATTTTATTTTTTCATTTAATAGCATCCAAACCAACGAAACACATAATTCATTGTTGTTCTTTTTCACATGGCAAGAATACATTGGCACTAAAAAGGATTTAAAGCTGCCAAACAGGAATTAGCTTGAGCATTATGCTTCTGCATACCCATACAGTGGTACCTTGGTTCTCAAACTTAATCCGTTATGGAAGTCCATTCCAAAACCAAAGCATTCCAAAACCAAGGTGCACTTTCCCATAGAAAGTGATGCAAAATGGATTAATCTATTCCTGACTTTAAAAAATAACCCTAAAACAGCAATTTAACATGAATTTTACTATCTAACAAGACCATTGATCCATAAAATGAAAGCAGTAGACAATGTACTGCAGTCACACAATCAATCCATCAGTAGCTAAACTGGGTTCCACACAGTCACAAAAACAAGAGCCGCAAAAACAAAAATGCAAAATAAATAGCAAAAACAGACCTCAGCGTAACACTCAAAATGGAAGTGTGACACTCAAAATGGAAGTGAAACATGCAAAAATGGAGTGTGTTCAGCTTCTGAAAAAAGTTTGCAAACCGGAAAACTTATTTCCAGGTTTGCAATGTTTGGGTTCCAAGTTGTTTGAGTACCAAGGCGTTTGAAAACCAAGGTACCACTGTATATGACTATTTTCTGTATAAAATACAAATTTATGAAATAAGATGTTGCAATAAATAGAACTTGTATGTATAAGAGAGACCTCAACTCTAACACCACTTACCTGGGAGTAAGCCCCATTGAACTGAATGGGTACTTCCTTCTCAATATACTTGGATAGAATTGCAGCCATAGGTGGCTTTGTGATGTGTCATTAGCCAGTTCATTAAATTTGCCTCCTTTGTAGCAAAATCCATTATTCTTGTGGCACCTTAGCCATAAGAATAACTGATTTTGCTACAAAGGAGGGCTACCCCCTCTGGAAAGTCACTAACTTTGAAAGATAACACACAGGGAAAGTAATTGATTTGTAAATATATTTTGACTGCCGAGAGTTGCGTGTTTCCTGTGTGCTATGATATATATGAAAAAATATGTATATTTCTACACCAGAGGATGACAAAACAGAAGAAAGACTTGTGCAAAATAAACCAATTGCCATGGAATGGAAAATACCAGATCAAAGTGTGAATGAACATTGGAATGGATTGAGGCATGTTCATACATCTCTGCTTGTACACCAAACTTAGCTTTATACTGTTGCTGATAATATGGCATGATGTCCTCAGCCCTGCCTACTGTCAAGCGTCCTCTGCTGCTGGTATGTCTTGTGTTTTTGTCCTCAAGACACTTGCACACCCATGAAGTTCTCATACTGTGAGAAATTGAATCAATATGTTTAGCTGCCTCGACGTTAAGTCGCTAAATAGCACTTAAGGACCTCTGAAGCCAATTATTTCCGTACTTGAGACCAAAGTCCAAAGAGACAGCTGAAGACGAAGGAGTGCTCTGGCTTTACAGTGATTCAGAAACTCTTTGGAGGATTGCAGTGTGTAGCAGTTATCCCACTGTATGCAAAATGTGAAAAGTTTTTGTTTTGATTACATCAAAAGAAGGCTTGAGAGGAAACCTTAACTGTGTAGATATAGCCTTAATCCATGGGGTGGTTTTTTGGGTGGGTTTTTTTTTTTTTTTTTTTTTTTTTTTTTTTTTTTTGCAGAATAAGCAAATTTATCTTACATTCAGAGAGTGGAAACATTTTGATTTTTGAATTACCAGTTTTATTTTACTTTAAGAGAACTTTCCTGGGAAATCAGTTGTTGAGACCAGAGTTAAATAACCATCTACTGAAATAACTGATCTTTTAGAATTAGATTTTTACACAAACACACACACACACACACACACACACACACACACACACACACAGTGTATAATCAATCAAATGAAGTGCTAATGCATTGAATTTTGTTGTTAGGGAATGTTCAGTTCATTCTTTACAATTTCTTCTTGCTCACTAGCATTAGCATTACTTCTCTCATGTAATTATTTCCATTCTTCTTTTCATGTGAGAATTCCAAATGTAATTATTCTTTATTAAATTTAATTTTTTGTGTGTGTCTACACACACACACACACACACACACACACACTGCATCGTTCTGTCTCACTTATAAATTAGGTCCTTTCTTCACAAATCTCTAATAGAGGTGCTTTCACATGCTTTTCAACTAAATTGATTAAATTTTTCTTTAATCAACATTTTGTTGATATTACAGCAGCAGCTAGCGAAGACAGACTTCTAATTTTGCAGAAATTGTCATTGGATCTTTTCCTATTGTTTTCACCATCTAGGTGCAATATTCAGTTTAAAATTGTGTCTACAAACTACCAACTATACATGTGTCGGAATCGGATCCACCATCAAAATCTCTATAAAGTGTGTGTTGGGGGGTGGGGGTTCAAAACAGGGTAAGCTGGAGAAATGCCAAACCTTTCCCTGCCTGTGCTTTGTCTCCACTTACCTCTCACTTGCTTCTCTTTTGTGGACCCAAAGTAACTCTTGCAGAGAAAAAAACTGCTGGTGGTATGTTTTAGGGGGAGAAACCTTTGACACATAATAGAATTATAAAATTGTAGAGTTGGAAAAGATCCAAAGAGTCCTCTAGTTCTTGCAGTGCAGAAATCCCAACTAAAGCTTCCATGACAGATGGACATCCAGCCTCTGCTTAAAAACCTCCAATGAAGGACAGTCCAATGAAGGAGGGAGTTTGTTTTGCTGTTGAACAGCTCTTACCATCAGAATCCCCCCCCCAGTTGTTCATTTGGAATCTCCTTTCTTGTAACTTGAAGCCATTGGTTTTGGTCCTACCCTCCAGAGGAGGAGAAAGCAAGCTTGTGCCATCTTCCATGTGACACCCTTTAGATACTTAAAGATGGCTATCATATCTCCTCTCAGTCTCCTCTTATCCAGGCTAAACATGCCTTTCCTCATGCACCATATATAATGCCATCTATTAAAAGTTCTAAGTTTTAGGCTTGTGGGGTTTATCTGTCTCCCAGCTCCCATTAGATATCATCATGTTGATCAGCAAGCTCTAAATGAGTCTGCTAACTACCATTGCCAGATATATACAACATTTTACATAAGTTCTTGAACAGTGGGCACAGACGAACTGGTGAAATGGTCATTTAGTTTGCAACCAATCTAGAATATTTATTGTGTTCTCAAATATATCTGATGTTGCTGCTGAATCATTTGCCAGAACTCTGAAATATTGCAGGTGCCACATGCAAGATATTAATTAGAATGAGTGCTTGGGAGTGGGTGGTTTTCAGCTGGGAACTCTGAGGGCAACAATAAGTTCTAAATTTTGTGATCTAACCTGTCTTCAGTAATATTTGATAGTGCGGTCAGGCAAGTCACTTGGAAATCTTCTGTTTTGTCATCTTCATTTTAGTATGCCCGTACCAACATGCGACTCAAGCCTCAGAAACCTTTAGGGACTGAGCACGCAAGCCAGCAGAGATAAGAACTCTGTCTGCCCTTCCGTTGCAAAGAGTTCTTATCTCTGCTGGCTTGCGTGCTCAGTCTCTAAAGGTTTCTGAGGCATGAGTTGCAGTTTTGATGCTGTTTCGAGAACCGGAGTTCGCCCGGCTGCCGGCCAGTGGGCTGGAGCCAGCTGGGGGCCTGCCAGTTGCCCCTGTCTCCCAGGACGCAACCTCAGACTTGTTCAGATACTGTAAATTGAATTATGGAACCTGCTCTTTCTTTGGCACCTCCGCCAGGTTTATGAAAGTTGTCTAAACTCCAATGAACTTCTGTCAGGGATGAGTCTTTTGTTCTGTCTTTTGTTCTACCAGGGATGAGTATTTTGTTCTGCAAAATAATATCGGTAGTGCTTTTCTGTCACCTTATTCTTGTGCGTATATATTCTTACATACTTTATTTCTTTGATTCTTAATCTGGTGATTTATCATGAAAACATTGTATGTTAGGTATAAATGATCTCCCATTTAGTTGTATGGAAAGCTATGTATCTGTTTTTGAAGTATTAACCCATACTGTATCTTTTATAGGTGAGGCAAATGATAAAGAGGTCCAAGTAATAGAGCTACCCATAGTTGACAGTCTACACCCGCGACCTCCATATTTGCCATTGGCTATCCCAGAAGACTTGGCTGACAGGCTGATTCGTGTCCATGGGGATCCTGCAGTGTGGTGGGTCTCACAGTTTGTCAAATATCTGATCCGTCCACAGCCTTGGTTAGAAAAGGAAATAGAAGAAGCTACAAGGAAACTTGGCTTTAAACATCCAGTTATTGGGTAAGGTATTTTATTATGCGCTACGACTACAATCTTAGCCATATCCCTATTCTAAGGTTACCAGATTTTTTGTCAATGAATCCAGGGACACTTTTCAACTTGAATGGATTTTGTATGGGGACTGATTTGTAAATCCGCGGACTGTACCCGGGAAATGGGGACGTCTGGTAACCTTACCCTATTCATGCTTAGTCATATATCAAAATTAGTAGGACTTCTGAGTAAACAAGAACATTTCACCTTCTTTAGCATTCTTTTTCACACAGAAGGCTGTGAAACACTTCTTAGAAAGTCAGAACTCAAAATCCATTGAGAATAAAGGGTGTTGTCCTAAACCTACCGTATTTTTCGCCCTATAGGACACACTTTTTTCCCTCCAAAAATGAAAGGGAAATGTGTGTGCGTCCTATGGGGCGAATGCAGGCTTCAGGAAGCTATCCGCAAGCCGTGGGAGAGCTGCGTGACTTTGCGCAGCTCTCCCAAGGCTTGTGGAGAGCTGCCTGTTCTGGGGGCTGGGGGAAGCTCGGGCTTCCCCCGCCCTAGCCCTGCACCTGGGGGGGAAATATTTTTTTCCCCTTTATTTCCCCCCCCCCCAAAAAAAAACCTAGGTGCGCCCTATGGGCCGAAAAATACGGTATTTTGCTACTTTATTGTTTTAATACATGAAGGCAGCAGCCTTCCTGTGTTGGTTATCAGAACCTAGTACTCTGAGGTAAAATGCCTCTGAATGTGGCTGCTCTGTTTGCCCATTGATAGCCCTGTCCTTCATGAGTTTGTGTAATCCTTTTAAAGAACTTCCTAAGAGTGATAACTTTTCCCGCCTCACCATTTACAACAGTGGTGGAGAACGTATGGCCTGCAGGCCTAATTAGGCTCACCAGTCCTCCTGAGTTGACTGTTTTTGCCAAGCCATGGCCATCTACCCTACCCCTGACATTTTGTGCAGGGCAAGTAAAGCTGTGGTTGAGCTGAAAGGCTTTTCATCTGCAAAACCCCATGAATAGTGCTTTGGAAGTGCCAACAATCAGCTGATCCTCCAGGTTTCTGTGTATAGTACTATGCAAAAAATGGGTCACCTGGCATCATTGTAATGGCAGTTACATATTTTGTTGTAGAAATGTAAACTCCTACCCACCCTTGCTTGGTTTAGATATGAAAAGAGAAGGCATACTTAATACTTTTATAAGATTTATGCTTACACCCAGTTGAAGACTAAATTAAAATCACAGTAATTAAATTAAAATCACAATAAAGGTAAAGGTAAAGGGACCCCTGACCATTAGGTCCAGTCGTGACCGACTCTGGGGTTGCGGCGCTCACCTTGCTTTACTGGCCGAGGGAGCCGGTGTACAGCTTCCGGGTCATGTGGCCAGCATGACTAAGCTGCTTCTGGTGAACCAGAGGAGTGCACAGAAATGCCGTTTACCTTCCCACCGGAGTGGTACCTATTTATCTACTTGTACTTTTACGTGCTTTTGAACTGCTAGGTTGGCAGGAGCAGGGACCGAGCAATGGGAGCTCACCCCGTTGCGGGGATTCGAACAGCCGACCTTCTGATCAGCGTCCCTAGGCTCTGTGGTTTAACCCACAGCGCCACCCACGTCCCTTTAAAATCACAATAGAAATCAATAAAGTAAATAACAAAGAAGACATGACGCATTAAAAAACAAAAGATGAAGTCCTCAATGCAGATCCTTATCTAAAGTGATTCAGCAAAGCCTGTTGGTACAGAAAGCTTTCACTGACCCGCAGAAAATGGCAAAAGAGGCTGCTACTTGAACCTCAAGGGATAGTGTTTCATAATCTAGGTGCAGCCACAGAAAAGGTTCTGAATAAGCATTTCCCTGTCCCTGTCATATCTAATTTGGCACTAATGGTCTTAGTAATACTTGGATATAGTGCACCAAGAGTTCAATGTATAAAATTGTTCTCAGTTTTTACTATAAAAATTAGTGTAATTTTTGTTCCACCTTTTTACATACTAATATTGTTATCTATCTGCATTAGCTGCTTGGGTTTCCGAACTCAGCCACTTGCATAATATTGGTTATATATTTGAAAATAACTTAGTAACATACTAAAAATAAGACACTTCTGGTTTGAATCTATTCCTATCATTCAGTCATCAGTGTTGTGGGGAAATGAACAAGATTTTAAAGAAAATTGAAGTTTAATAGGGTACTTTTCAGTAAACATTTCTTCTTGTTTGTTTTTATATCCCACCTTTCAATCTTGAGGTGGATGACAGCAACAGCTATTTCAGTGGTGTCCAAACTTTTTTCGAAGAGGGCCAGATTTGATGAAGTGAAGGGCCGTGGGGGCTGGCCAAAGTTTGTTGAGCTTTTTTTTTTAGGGTTGGAGTTGTTGAGGTTTTTTTACGATTTTTTGCCACAGAGGCCAGATTAAACCGACCGGCGGGCTTGATTAGGCCCCCGAAACGGACTTTGGACATGACTGAGTTAGTTAAAACAAGACAGAGCACAATTAAAGTCATAATTGAAACCACAGAATCACAATCAAATTAGCAACAGTAAGTAACTATAGTACTACCCCAATAAAAGACAGCTTCCTTTCCAGAAACCCTGGAGAAAATTAATTTTACTCCAGTGTTTTAGTTCAGCAGGCATGTTTTAGTATGGATGAAACTGTAGAGAAGTGATAAAAATGCCTTAAGAACCCTCTTGACAAATACACATTTATGATACATGCAACGTCTTTTCACACAAGGTTAAATTCTGTGAGCTGGTGACTATATTTAAACCTACTGGATATGTGTGTAAAAGGAGGCCATGCTGACCATGTGGCGCATTAGTACCTTGAAGGTATTTGCAAAATCATAATGCTGTGATTCTACTGTGACATGTGTAAAATATATTGGCATTTGGCCTCCAACCATCTATTTGGTTTCAAGGACTGACTAGTAATCTTTACTTCTCTCCACCCACCCTCAGCCATGTAACTAATCCAAGCCCTTGCTCTGTAGTTTTTGACAAATTTGTTCTGAAAATAATATATATTCTAATGCCAATTTATTTTATAGTCCGTTCTAATGAAAGTAAAGGACAAACGAACAAAAAACAAACAAATCCTGATCAAGAGAAATTTGTGTTTGCTTTTCATTGCAGTATTCATGTCCGAAGAACAGACAAAGTGGGAACTGAAGCAGCATTTCATCCCATTGAAGAATATATGGTACATGTTGAAGAACGTTTCCAACTTCTCTCCCGCAGAATGCATATTGACAAAAAACGAGTCTATTTGGCTACAGATGATCCTTCATTATTGCAAGAGGCAAAATCCAAGTAAGACCATGTTTGTACATAAGTGATTTTACATGAAGTGTGGCTATTTAAACAAATAGCATATTTACTTTTAATGTCTATATGAATACCTGTGTTTGAAACTATTTGCAAATAGCTATAACTTCTGAGCTTTATATACATGCTTCCTAAACAGGTGTTGGTAGAACAAGGCTCCACTAATAGTAATTCTTATAAGATACAGCTGAAAACTTGCAATTTGGTCTTGAATTTGCAGGTGGATTATGACACATATGAGTCATGGGTTTCTGTTTACAAGAAGTGGATAAAAATTCTGCAAAATTTAATTTCTCATTAGGGCTACAAGCTATGAAGGCATAGCAAACTGCTAAGAGGTGAAAAAATCTGTTTCATTTCACTGTGGTATCCAATTAACGAGTCCTGTCAGTGCAAGAATTTCCACTTGTGCAGCAAGGCTCCCTCCCGCCCCGCCCCCACCCCTAGAACAGATTTAGAAGGTACTTGAGGGGAGGCAGAAGTTTTGTTGCACAAGCAAAAATCCTTGCACTGATGGGAAGTACTACTTTGGGTGCAACCTCCAAAACTGAATGCTGATATTTGTGATGCATTTCCCCCTCAGGTATCCAAATTATGAGTTTATTAGTGACAACTCCATTTCGTGGTCTGCTGGTCTCCATAATCGGTACACAGAAAACTCTCTACGGGGTGTTATTCTGGATATACACTTTTTGTCTCAGGCAGACTTCCTTGTCTGCACATTTTCTTCACAGGTAAGGTGGTGCACATTATAAAGTTCTGTATATCAATACTCTAGTTGCTGTTGTTTAGTCGTTTAGTCATGTCCGACTCTTCGTGACCCCATGGACCAGAGCACGCCAGGCACTCCTGTCTTCCACTGCCTCTCGCAGTTTGGTCAGACTCATGTTTGTAGCTTCGAGAACACTGTCCAACCATCTCGTCCTCTGTCGTCCCCTTCTCCTTGTGCCCTCAGTCTTTCCCAACATCAGGGTCTTTTCCAGAGAGTCTTCTCTTCTCATGAGGTGGCCAAAGTACTGGTGTCACAGCTTCACGATCTGTCCTTCCAGTGAGCACTCAGGGCTAATTTCCTTAAGAATGGATGCGTTTGATCTTCTTGCCGTCCATGGGACTCTCAAGAGTCTCCTCCAGCACCATAATTCAAAAGCATCAATTCTTCGGCGATCAGCCTTCTTTATGGTCCAGCTCTCACTTCCATACATCAGTACTGGGAAAACCATAGCTTTAACTATACGGACCTTTGTTGGCAGGCTGATGTCTCTGCTTTTTAAGATGCTGTCTAGGTTTGCCATCACCTTTCTCCCAAGGAGTAGGCGTCTTTTAATTTCATGACTCCTGTCACCATCTGCAGTGATCATGGAGCCCAAGAAAGTAGTACTCTAGTAGCGCAATATAAACCTGAATGGCTATAGTACTCAGTGGTTTCCTATAACCAATAGTAGTACTATGAAATACTTGAAATATACAAGCATTAATAATTCCTCTAAAAAATTATTTTCTTTCATAACATGCAGAAAATCAGTGCAAATCTACTATTTAAAAAAGGGAACCACAGCAATGTGTAGCTCTGCTTGTTACATCTCAGAAATAATGAGCTACATTCAGACATGCCCTTTGACATACATAAGAAGGAAGAGGAAGCAATTTTAGCTGATCCCCAATGTTCTGGAAAGTCCCTACCTTTCCAGAGCAGCTTGCGAGGATTGGAGGAAGAGTCAGCAAAAAAATAATTTCCCCCCTCTTCCTGCAAGTGTGTCACATTAGCGGAACTAGTTTTCATAATTACTCTGGATCCAATCCATGGTATGGCTCATGAAAATATACTAAGTTTAAGAGAAGTGATTGGAAGTTAATACTCTGCCCCTTTGAAAAAGATGACAATGGGGAGCAATGGTAGAGAGATTTGTTGACATCTGTCTGTCTTGAGAGGCAATGGAGGAGTTCGCCTTTGGGTGGGTGAAGTCAAATTGTTGAAAGGTTGCAGCACCTGCTGTGGCTGTAGAGACCAATATGAGAGATACATCAAAAGAAATGTAAATGATAAACAAGGTGAACAGCTGGTAGAAAAAAGTATTAAGTCAGAACATTGGAACTCAGTGGATCTCTCGTTGCAATTGATTTTCTATTGGTTTAGGACAAACAAAAGGGAATACTTTTTTCAAACAACTTGGTTACTAACTGGAAAGACTACATTGCCAGATGTGGTGATGGCTGCTAATTAACCTTAAAGGGTTAATCACATTCATGAAGAGGATACTGTTGTGGGTCATTATTATTATTTGTGGCTCATCTGTCTTCAGAGGTATATTGCCTCTGCGGACAAACATTAGGAGATGGTTCTCTCAGTCACATAGTGCTTTAGAACTTGCTAGTGACATCTTAATGTCACTAATGCAGACCACTAACTAGCCTAAATGAATCAATCTAGCAGTTCTTTTCCTGTATTCTTCTAAGAAGTCTACCTTGAAGAGTGAACATCAAACCAAGTGCTGTATTCCTTTCTTGAGCCGTTAAATACCAGTGATAGATGGTTTTAAAGCAATTTACAAAGTCTCCCTGCAGTATTTAAGGGTTTGTATTTTAATTATTTTTTATTTGCACATATAACAAGGGGAGGAGAGAGAAAGAGATGATATAACATTAAAGAACAAAATGAAGAAAAAGAGAAGAGAAAAATAATGATAATGGCATATCACTATTAGTAATATTTGTATATTATTATTGACCCAAATTTGAGAGTTTCTTTAATATAGGATTGCTCCATCAGCAGGAGCATTATTGCCAATAAAAATATTTTCATAGCGGTCCTTGCTATCTTAAGCGCTTTTGAGTTTTATTCCCCAGCTTTTCCCATTTCCTTAGTTCCTTGCTTCCAGGGTCACTTTTTATTTATTTATTAGATCTATATAGATTTATATACTTTCCTTAAGCTTTGTTTCCCTTTTACTTTCTTTCAGACTCTTCCTCACTCTGTTGCCTATTCTGTATCCTCCATTCAGCCTCTTTCCTGTGGCCGCCCCATGTTAGGTTTTTACTCTCTTCCAAACTGACAGTTTCCCTTTCTGTCAGAAGGTGGACTGCGGACTATTTGATTTTTCCCATGCAACAGAACATTCTTTTTCACCATTTTAGTATCAGAGGATTAATTCCCATGACAGCAATGCAATATATATTTTAAACTTCCTTAGTAGTTTTACGGTGTTCCCCATCTACTGCAGTACCTGGCACAATGTGGATTAGCTCCCTGCATTGATGGTTTTTAAATTGCCCTTTTCTGCAGAGAATTTGCCTTGATGGTTAAGCATGATGGAAGAGATTATAGGATTATAAAAGATTACAAGCCTTTTCAGGTATGCTGTTCAAGTATATGCTGAAGAGTTGTACTTTTTATAATCAAGAAGCGAACAATATGCACTACAAAGCATTAAATTGTTTTTAAAGACTGACATTTTGACAAACCATTTCTTAACTTCATTCAAGGCAAAAATGTAATAAATGCCTCTTTCACTGTGAACATTTCATGGTTAGCCTTTTCATTATGGACCCAGAAAGTATTCTGTTGCACATAAATCATCTTTGCTACAGTATTCATATCTTCAGGTTTGGAACTATAAAGTACTGTTGCTTTACTATTCATATCTATTATTTGTATATTTTATAACATTTTCATTAAGAGAAAAAAGTATCTGATCAATTCTTCATGGTATTCAGAAATCCTCTTAAATGCTGTAGCTTTTTACATTTTTCATTGTCTTGTATTGTGTATTACCTTGGAGGTCAGAAGTTGGGATGTAATTCAAATGAAAATATTAGATTTTGAAAGTAGAAATAGGTGGGGGTTTTTAAAACTATCTCCAGTTGCCTTTATTCCTGCAAAGTTTTTCCACACATAAGCTGAGGTTCTCAAATGCCAGTAGTGTGGGGATAGATGCGGATAGCAGACCAGCATTTGGTGATGTGCAACAATTTTACCAGTTTAGAACATGAGTTTAAATCTTGAACCTCACTCTACACTTTGCCTCATAGTATAATAGGATAAAAAATAAATATATATTAATTTCCCTATGAACAAGGAGATTCCAGAAGTGAAATAAACAAATGAAAATTGCACTCGATACTTCTACTTTCTACTTTAGTGTTGACTTGCTTTTCAACACAAATAGCAACTTAGTATGAGAACAGATAATCAAATATGAGGTGGCACCAGTTGTTATGAACTGTAGTGACTCTGTATTGGTGAAGAAACACCTACCTTTATTCATAGCTAGGCAAACACTGAATTTTGTTAATAATTAAACCATTCAAATTTTGGTTTTGTTGCTTACTTTAGTACCGATTGTATTGTTTTTTCAGTTGATGATTTACCAGATTTGCTAATGAGGCAAAACCTTTTTAAGGTTTATGGAATTGAAATAAACTTGGTTAAAAAGAGAAAAGTATGTTATAGAATCATAGAATTGGAATCATCATGAAAGTTGTAGCAGTTGAGAAAGTCAGCCAGCAATACCATTCTGTACTTCCATGCAAAAAATATAGTTGAGCATCATAGAAATCTGCATATATGTGAGTCTTAAGGCTGTTTTCCACATATCACTTTAGCAGCAGCATAACATGTGACTAAGGAAACTTCCCAACCTTTAGAGTTTCAGACTGTTATCTAATAATTCATTCCCAGATACTTTGTGATTGGGTTAGAGGTGTAGAAGGTCAGTATCAAATTATGGACGAGTCAGCCATTCTTCCGAGAGTATGACAGTGCCGTCCAACTTGGGCTGGGCGATATCTGGTTTTCAACATCACGATTTCTATCTGTGGGGGCAGAGAGCTTTGTTGGGCCTCCCTGCGGGGGCAGAGGGTCCCTCCACATCTCCCTGCAGCAGCAGAGGGTGCGCCGCGCTTACCCGCAGCAGCAGAGGGCTTTGTCATGCCTCCCCATGGCAGCAGAAGGTCCAGCCGTACCTCCCCGTGGTGGTGGTGCACTGTGCTTCCCCGCAGCAGCCGAGGGCATCGACGAGGCTCCCTGTGGCGGTGGAGAGCCTTAAAATGTAAGGAAGTAGTACATTTAATTAAAAAATATTAAATAAGCTTCCATATATAATATTTAATATATTTTGAACTAATTTAATAGTAGTTTAAGTGATTTCCTATTCAAGTTTCATCTGCTTTCCCACTGAGAGGTCGCGGGAATCTGTGCATGCATAAGCCCCACTGAGTTCAACTAAACTTTCTTCTGCTTTCCTGAGAGTAAGCCTCATTGAATTCAGTAGGGCTTGCTTGTGAGTAGACACACATTTGCTTTCACTGCTTACCAAAAAACACCCTCCCCATCATTCTCACATAGTACCCAACCTTCCATTTCAGCATGAGGCAGCCAGCTAAATCTTCTTCCCTCCATTCTCCCCCCCACAGAAGCCCACTCCCCCCCCCTCATCCCACCAAACCCTCCTTTTTATCAAAGGGAGGGCAAGCAAGCAGAAAGATAGTCTCCTTTAAATTAAAAAAACACCCTTTTTAATGTGGAGGAAAGCTATTTAGGGGGAACCAACAACATAAACACCCCCAGAAAATCCAAAATAAAAACTCTTCCCCCTCTTTTTTTCACTGGTGAGGGAAGAAAGAAGTGCTTCCCAGCTCTTTGTTTACTTTGCCTCTTTGATTGTCTAGGCATGGGGGGTCCCTCTTAGATTGTTAGCAGCCTCTGCATAATTAGCTGAGCTCTAAGTGGAAAGATCAGGTGAAGCTGAAAGAGTTTGCTGGTTTGTGTGAGGGCTTATCTTCATTTCTTATTGTTAGGAGGGAGGAGGGAGAGCCCTACTCCCAACCAGATTGGATAATACAGAATTTAAGCTCTATTAATGTATCCAGGTCTGCGTCCCTTGTCACTAAATATGTTGCTTATTCTGTCTAGAATTGGTCACAGACTATGCAAAAATTTGTTGAAGTGTGGAAAAGCATGCCTGCTTTCTTGAGCAATTCCTATTTTTTTCAATGGGCCTTGTGTTCACAAGTGGATCATGCCCATATTTTGTGACCTTGAGGACAAATTCTTCCATTTTAAATATATCTGAAAGCAAACAGTGTGCTTTCAAAAGTCCTTTCCCTGTGTACAAGATTTTTTAAATTTATGAAATAGATGTTTTAAAAAGCTACAAGAAATTTAAATACCATTCATCTTAATCTCAATGAGACCTAATAATATCAGGAAAGATAATGGTTTTGCTTCTGCCTTGTAAATAAAAATGAGCAGAAATGGCTTAAGTAATAGATAAGGCTGCAGTGTTTGTTTGTTTTTGAGGGGGGGAAGTTACCCACTTCTAATTTTAGAGTGTCAAACCTCTCTTGATTATAACGAGATACCTGTTATACCAAAAAGAGATACTAGTCTTCAGCCTTAGTGGTAGCATATTTGGTAATTGTTGTGGCCACAGAACTGCGGTTTCAGAGTGAAGCAGTCAGAAATAGTGTTTAATAAATCATATATGCACTAAAGTATTATAAAATATTAACAGTTATTACTGTTTTTGTTAGGAATAGATGATGAGGGAATGTGTAAATCTGAGATTTTGATAAATGGCTGTGCTTTAAGTTTATTAAAAGGGATACATGTTTGATCACTCTAGATTTGAATTTATTTTGTTTACCTACTATCCATCTACCTCTTTTATTAAAACATTTATCACTACTCCTGACCACCTTCTACAGCATACAAAGGAAATAAAAAATTGGTGATTGGCCCAATTTTTCTTTCCGTGTTCTCTGGCACTTGTATACTATTCATTTTTCATTTCCTTTTTCCTTTTGCTACTCTGCTTTGGACTTGATATTCATATTCCATTTAATCAATTTAGTGGCAACTCTGAAAACCAAGAGGGTTTCACATTAATCTGAAGGTCATGAGATTATAAGTCATTCTAATATTCTCCAATTATCCAGAGCCTTGGGCCTGTTGCCAAGACATTCCTATCTCCAGTTCTAAGAGGGCTTGTACTTAAGCCTGACAGCTTTGGAGTCGCTGAAGGATATCACTGCCAAGCCAGATCATAGTCAGAGGGTTGTCTAGATGCCTTGGGCCAATTTTAAGGAGGTTCCACAGAGTAGTACTAAGAATTTGAATTTGATCCAGTGAAGACCCAATGTAGTAAATGTCCTTTGGGCTTCTAGTAGGTTCTGAAGTTTCTTACAGAGGATGAGTTACTTTTTTTAAAAATTGAAACTTTTTTAAGGTTCAGCAACTTGGGGCTTATAATATAAACTGCTGTGGTGTGAGTTGCTCAGTGGTAGAGCTCATGCTTTGCATGCAAAAAGTCCCAGGTTCAAGCCAACAAAGTAGGTGCATCCAGTTAAGTTATACTCAGAATAGGCCCATTGAGATTAATCATGTCTACTAATTTCATTGGGTCTGAGTATGATTAGCATTGGATACAACCCAAAATGCCTTTGTCTTATTCTCCAGATGTAAGCAAATTAAAATTACTTTAAATTGAATGTTTTAAAAGGCTTCTGTAAAACATTATACAAGGATTAACATTGTTGCATTCTGTTGCTAATTGCTTAATGTTGAAGTAAAATGCTTTATGAATGATTGGAGAAGAAAGAAAGTTGGACAAGATACACTTCTGTAAGGAATACTTAACTGATGTACTGTCATGCTGTTTGCTAATTAATGCTTTTTGTTACTACTTTCCCTAGGTTTGTCGAGTTGCCTATGAAATCATGCAGACATTGCATCCAGATGCATCAGCCTTTTTCCACTCTTTAGATGATATCTATTATTTTGGGGGACAAAATGCTCATAACCAGATTGCCATTTATGCTCATCATCCCCGAACTGCTGACGAAATTCCTATGGAACCTGGAGATATAATTGGTGTTGCTGGAAACCACTGGGATGGTTACTCCAAAGGCGTCAATAGAAAATTAGGAAAAACAGGCTTATACCCCTCCTACAAAGTAAAAGAGAAAATTGAGACAGTCAAGTACCCCACATATCCAGAGGCTGACAAATAAAGACAAGCAGGACAGCTCGCCGTAACACTCACTTTGAAGCTATTTCAACCAACCATACTGTTGGCTTTTGTGGGATATGAATTTGCATTTTAACATACAGTTAAAATGAAAGCCTTTTATCATTCGGACTGGATATACAGCTTGGAACAATTCAACGGGCCATGGTTTGGACTTCTTTTGTTACATGCACTTGCACTCATGCACACTGATACACATTCAACAGGGAACCTGTTGTTTTATACTGTTTGTCTCTTTGAGGACATGTCCCTCCCATGAGTCATATATGAGCCTTGGGCTCAGTTCTTTGCCATTAATAGACTATAATAAGACTTTTAACACTGCTGCATTGTGTAATTTGAGTGACATGAGCATATTTTGTATGTGCAGAATTTAAAACATGGTGCCTCTCTTTGAAAGATCCAGTGACCTTTTGGAAGAGCCATGCCTAGTTCTGTCGATGGGTAAGAGTTGTACTTGCCTTTAACTGATGATGTTGTTATGACCACTGAATATGCTCCAACCAACAGATTCAAAACTCAGTCTAGACCTTTCTTTATAGGAGTTTTGTTAGCAATTTCATTGATTAGTTCATCTCATCATTAATAAAGAGTACATCCAACAATAAAATATTTGTCTGGTAGGAACTTTTGTAAAACAATGCCATGAACAGATTCTTTGGTACTGTTGCTGGACATTGTCTTTGATAACAAAAAATAAATTCAAAAAAGAAGTAGCTGGAGTTATACAAGTAATTTGATTGTGAAATTTGGAAGAACCAACAAGGTCTATCTTTCCAGATCCTTGATCTCTTTATTGGGAAAATTATCTGTGATGAAATTTGATAACATTTCGGATTTTTTCTGGTGTTCTCAATCAGCAGGAAACTGCCAGTCAAGACTGTTTATTTCTTTCTTGACCAAGTGACAAGACTACAGCCTGTTGGCCTCTGAATAATAAAAAAAAAATTAAGTGAGTGCACATGCACACAAACACTCTCTCTTACCTCTCCTGTAGTATTTCTTTCCAGTTTTTCTTTATGGCCACAACACAAAATCAGCCGTGGGTGAAACAATTGTTGGTATAAGTCTTTGTGAAATGCTTTTGCTGTTTATTATAATTAACTCTAGTGTCGTGTATATATATATATATGTATGTATTGAAATAGATCACTTGAGATTGAGATAGCCCAAAACATTATGGCATAGTATTAATCTGAGCCTGCAAAGGAAGGGCTGTTGCTTAGGGTACAGCACACATTTTGCATACAAAAGGTCACAGGTTCAATCCCTGGTGCCTTCAGGTAGGGCTGGGTAAGACTCCTGCATGAAACCAAGGTAAGCTGCTACCGGTCTATGCCAACTATACTGAATGAGGTGGGCCAATGGTCTGATTTGGTGTACGGAAACTTCCTGCGTTGCAGGAGGTTGGACTAGATGATCCTCTGGATCCCTTCCAACTCTATGATTCTATGATTTTCCTGCCCAGGAATTTGTTCTCTCAAGGGTTGTTACATGTTTATAACACACTAGCCTTGCTTTTTAAATGTTTCTTGCTAGAAATTTTGTCGTACTGAACAACTTGACACAATTTTTTCCCAGTGAACTGATAAGAGCTTCTAGCAGTTAATGAAATACAAAAACTTAAGCACATAAGCAAGCAATTCATTTCTGTGGGATAGTAGGAGTTGAAACATTTGAGTACTGAAATGAACATATTTGTTATAAAAATACTTATTTGTTAATGGCCAGTAATCTGTCTGTTGACAGATACATGGTGTATCCATAGCCATACCTCTTTTCTTTTCAAGCTGACATAGAACCGACCTTGAAAATTTTATAGTGCTGGTAATAGTTCAGTGTCATCTATATAACCTTGTTCTTTTCTCCCTTAAATCACAATGATGTCCAGAACCTGAATATATATTTTATGTTCTTTCTTTTAAGCCGAGTTACACAAGCTGCTACTTTTCTATTCCTGGCTCTGGCTTGTGCAGTTGGCCACTGTGTAGCAACCTGCTCAACTTCATTCCTAATAATGTGAAATGGCACAATGGAATCCAGAGCCAGTGTGGTGCAATGGTTAAGAGCAGTGGACTCGTTATCCGGGGAACCGGGTTTGCGTCTCCACTCCTCCACATGCAGCTGCTGGGTGACCTTGGGCCAGTCACACTTCTCTGAAGTCTCTCAGCCCCACTCACCTCACAGAGTGTTTGTTGTGGGGGAGGAAGGGAAAGGAGAATGTTAGCCGCTTTGAGACTCCTTCGGGTAGTGATAAAGCGGGATATCAAAGCCAAACTACTCCTCTTCTTCTTCTTCTTCTTCTTCTTCTTCTTCTTCTTCTTCTTCATGTCTCAACTCAAATAACTCAAGACAACTGTTGCATATGGTTAAAGCTTGGGCCAGACTTGATATTTCTGTGCAAACAGCAGGGCTAATGGAAAAGGAGATAGTCAATTCTAACATATTTTCCTTTGAAGATATGAATAACTTTTAACAGCAGTTGCTCCATTCATTCCAATATAAACTATTTTCATTCCAATATAAACTATTTGGCCAAGAGTATTATAGAAATATCCTGTCTTATCAGTCAGGATATTTATGAGATGTCCTTTGGTGTGAACTACATATAGTATCAGTGTAAAAGCATCAGTTTGTGTAAATATTTCTTCTGAATGGTGGTAGAAGTCTATTTTGAACATTATCTGGATAATTGCCCCCCCCCCCAGTTAACTGTTAGAAGTTTAAAGTAATTAGAAAAGCCTAAGACAAAGAAGTTGCTACATGATCATCAGTTCAAATATCCTTGGTGAGACCATAACCAACCTTTGTTATAGAGAGGCTACTCCTGAGATACTCTAACATAATATCTTAAGAGCAAATAGAAACTGAAAAAAGCTTGCTAACTTAAAGCCTATGAGTGAATTCAGAAATGCTTGCTATTTAGTCTTAGGCCTATTCTATATGCTACATCTTAGTGAGAGTAGCATATTTTAATGATCACAAGTATATGACAGGTATGTAGTACATACACACTCCAGGGAACTGAGCCAGTTACAGTTTTCTCCACCCACATTTTATTTTTATTTTTTTAAGAATAATTTTTATTAACCGACCAATCACATCAAATCAAACCAAATTACATAAATTCCAAATTACACAGCAGAATTTTAAATTTTTGTTGGGGGTACCCATATTTCAAGTTCCGAAGGGATCCAATCAACTTCTTACTTCTTACTGCTGTTTTAATGTCCACAAATCTAACCTTATGATGTGCACAGTACTATCCAGTCCTTTCTTATTATTTTTCCACATCTCTTGTTGTTATTTTCATATATTTTTCCTTTCTCTTTGTGACCTCTGATAGTCTCTGCAAGCTGGTTAGAACAGTTTGTAATCCTGCGTGGATATATATTTTTTTAATCCAGTAGCCATATCCAGACGTTTTCCATATAACATCACTTCCATACATCAAAACAGTCTTAGTGTCATTAATCTTCACCAATCTGCCTCCTTTCTCAAAACCTCTGAGGAGATTCACTAGGAATGCAGTCTGAAAACAAATCCGTTCTTCCCGGCTATAAATCCTTTGGCAAGATGGCGACTCCGAATTAATTGCTGCGCCATTCCCAAAAGCTCTTATTGCTTCTCGGTCTCAATAAAGCATACTTTTGGTTAAAGTTTATCTCCACACAGACCTTAATCATCCTGCTTGGGTCAGTTCAACCGACGGTTCTAATAAGGAGGGGTTCTTGTAAATCACATAGAAGGAAAGTAAAAAAGTCCCCCCCCCCATTCAGCCCTGTTGTCAACATACTCCGCCTTTGGTGTATCTTCATTGCAAAATATTCCTGTTTCTCCAGCCCGTCGTCTTCTTTCGCAGAGGTCACTTAAATTAGCAGACCACTCCCCTTCTTCACTTGAAATATGTGCATTTGCTTCTTTTGTAATTAATTATTCCAAATTGCTGCAACTAGTGCACGATCAGAGACAGCGTCCAGGAGAGCCGATGTCCACACGGGGGCATTCTGCCTAGGGCCCTCACCCCCTTCTTTTGAATTAGGGGGTGATTTATGGGCACAGCAGGCAAGTGTTCCCCATTTCCTTGGGGCAACAAGGGAGGCTGCCTACTCCCATAACAGCCTCTTAATTACCCCGTGTGGGTCGGAGAGATGGTATTGTCGGCCATCTTCCAATGCGCCCCCTAGTGGCCCCCCTCCACCCACATTTTATGATGTATCTACCTTGGATATTACAGCATACATTTGCTGTGCTACTTATCTCTGCAACAAGTGAAAGGGCCTCAAATCTCTTGATCAGTTCTGGTGGCAACCAGGGCAATCCTATGCATGCCTACTGAGAAGTAAAACACCCACAGTCCAGTGTGCCTTACTTCTAGGTAAATGGGTATGCAATTGCAACTTGAGTCACACCTTTCCCATTAGGGAGGTATATCTCATAAGAGCCACTCTGTGGGATCTGATCAAAGCCTAACTAGGCTAGCATCCTGTTTCCCCCAGTGGCCAGCAAGATTCTTATGGGAAGCTCACAAGCAAGACATGAGCGTAAAACCCTTTCTGCTATTGTTGCCAGCAATCTCAGCACTTTAGCATTGTGGGGTCACTAAAAAAGAAAAGTGGTTCACACTTTCTTTTCTTCAGCTGGTGCAGTCTTTCTTAAAGCACAAGTTTCCACTTCAGGTGTTCTTCAGTCACATCATGTTCACTTTGCTATATGCCTCTAATTTTAATTTTATTTTATTGCATAGCTTCCTGCATTAGCATGTCTTGGCAGATGGTCAAATGTAACCCGTTTTCCTACCCCAAAGGAAGAAATATTATCTATTCGCCAGGCCAACAAGAAGAAAAATAAGACAGCCTTTGGTTATTCAATAGTAGTGAGAAATCTTTCTTGGCTCCCTGTAATACATGCTTTGGACCTTATTGTTACTCTCCTACTCGGATAAAGTGGCAACATTTTTATATATGAATTATTTAGCTCCACTCTACTGAAAAACAGCATCTCTCTCAAAAGCTGGCAGAAAATGGATTCTGCTCAAAGAATAATTAGCTTGTAGGGAAGGCAGAGAACCTTCTGGCTTCTGTCTTATAGTCCATTTCATTAAGCTCTTCCATTTAAACGTCTTGGAAAATTGTGATAAAAGGTATACAGATTTCTAAATGTAATCAGGCTTACCACTAAAATCTTAAATGAAAAACATACTCGTAGAGGTGATCTTAGGCTTTGCATTTTGCTTCCACAGTTGAATTACTCAAATAAAGGAGACTGGGGAAACTAGTCCCCCCCCCCCCATAACATTTATAGCCTGCTTTTCCTCTTTCATTAAACCCAAAGTGCTGTGCATATCCAGCTAGGCATGGACCGGATCCAGACCTGCTTCGCTTCAACAAGGTAGAAGGCTCATATCATAAAGCCAAACCCTGGGACTTTGTAGTTACATATAAGTTTTATATACTTTGTATCTGTTTTATAAGGTTCTCTCAAATAGGGAAATGTAGAATTGTGTGAGTTTGGATTTATTCAACTCTGTATAGTGTATGTTAGAAAGGATTCAGCGAGAGTCAATGATTGCTGATCACCTTTGTGGATACAGTCTATGTTTGTAGTTGCTATTTTGATCTGAGCTAAAAGGCTACAGAAATTCTCATTACTACCACAAGATATACAAAAGAGACAGTCAACATTTCTGCTTGTAGTGCAGTTGATAACTTTTGGGTTTTATGTAGGACAACTCCTCTTAGCCATGGGACCCACTTAAATCACCTTGGTCTCTTTTTCAGCCAAATTTGTCATAACAAAGATGCTCTGTGAGGATAACAAGATGAGAGTTGTGAAATACTTTGGTCACTATGAAGTAGTACAGTATGGTGGCTAATAGCATGAGCTTTGAAGTTACCACTTCAGATCTCACGTCAGTGATTAACCTGCAGGGTTGTCTTACAAAATCAACTGTTCCTTACCTTCAGACAGACACTTGCAATACTGGAATAATAATTAGCATTGAGTGGCTTTGCCCTGGCTTAATATAGGATGGGCTAGTGATTGTGAACAAAAGTACAGCACACAAAGGGATTTTATTTGAATTCTCCTTCACCTGCCATCTCTCTGAGACCTCAGGGTCCTGTACCTTGTGCTAGGGAGGAAGCCCCCCCCCCCCAATAGTTGATTGGACAGAGGTTCTCCCTACTCACCCCTTTATTCTGTGATTGACTAGGAGGAATATTGCTTTTCTACCCTATTCTCCTCCTGCAGCTGGAATGATGCTACAGCACTCAGAGGTGTACTTTTCCTGAAGAAGAAGAAGAAGAAGAAGAAGAAGAAGAAGAAGAAGAAGAAGAAGAAGAAGAAGGAGGAGGAGGAGGAGTTTGGATTTGATATCCCGCTTTATCACTACCCTAAGGAGTCTCAAAGTGGCTAACATTCTCCTTTCCCTTTCTCCCCCACAACAAACACTCTGATTGAGATACTTCTGAGAAGTGTGACTGGCCCAAGGTCACCCAGCAGCTGCATGTGGAGGAGCGCAGACGCGAACCCAGATTACAAGTCTATCACTCTTAACCACTACACCACACTGGCTCTCCTGACACCTGACACCTGGCAGCCATACTAACAGGTGCTCTTTGAAAATGACATACCTGATGGCTCCTGGATGTCAATCGCAAAAGAAAGAGAAAACCAGGTAGAGAAAGAAAAGAGCATGGGATAGGTATCTCAATCACTGCTGCTACCTGGCTGTTGCTGTAGTGGTGAGAGGGAAGGAGAATTCCTGCCCCCTCTGATTCAGATTCAAACCTCTACCTACTTGTGAGTTCTGAAGAGAGATGGTTCTGCACATTTTTAGCATAGTTCATTTTGAACTGGGAGAACAGCTATTCTGAGTGCCTTGAAAACTTATTTCCCCTTGAGTAGTGATTTGCAGAAGTGAGTCTCTGCTGTACCTCATTCTAAAGGAAACATGACCCTTGGGTAAGTGCCTGAAACGCCTGGAATCTCGTACCACTTGGAGATTGTGGTGACGTACAATAATAACTTTGCTAGTTCAATGGAAAAATCCTCATCTTACACTGACGATAAAAATGATGACTAAAGTATCGCTTTCAATGGCAGCATTAATGTAGTAAAGGGATGGTGTTCACCATCACATTTTGTACCCTTATGAAAGAGGCTTTGGTTATGTAACACTCAAAGGCTTCATATCAGTTATTTGTCCTGTTCCCATCTGTATCCAGCCATGCTATGTTTGTGTCTCTCAGCATTGTCAAAGGAAACATTAATAGGAAAAGTTGTGTGGAAGGACAGCCTGACCTGCAAATTCTGTTTGGCTTCTTAGTTTTTTATTTTAAAAAAACTGCAAAGAGCAATCTCAGATTTATTGAGAATTTTGAGTGGTGTTTGTGTGTGTGTGTGAGAGAGAGAGAGAGAGAGAGAGAGAGAGAGAGCGCATAACTTTCAGAATTTGGACACAATGCCTTTCAAAACTTTAGCCTTCTTAAGGTGTTCAAAATAATGCATGAGAGCTCATATTGGGACTGGATAGAAGTGGATAATTTGTCTAATTTGGTTTCTTTTAGTTTCTCATTTTTCTGGTCTTAAATTCAGTTGGCCACATTTCCACATCAGTTTGTGGTGTGTGTGCGTGTTTCCTCACAAAGAATAGTAAGGATTTTAGTGTGTATTTTTTTTAACATATACAATATTGTATGCACAGGGATGTTAGCCCCAAGGCCAATTCACACTTGCCCTTCCTCTGTAAGCCCTCAAATGCTCTCCTGGAAGGCTGACAAGGTCCTGTGTTTATAGTGAGTCTTTAGTGTGTAGAGTGAGGGTTGAGATGGGGGGGAGGGGTAAATGCTCACAAAAATCTTCAAATCCTGTGTAAAGCTTGATGTTCAAGCTTGATGTTTGAGTCACAATTTGACATTTAGCATTCGGAGCTGTGACATACTTGACTTAAAATGAATGAGAATTAGCATTTGTTTATTATTGGGACTCAATATCATATTTGGTACTTGATTGCTTATACTATTTTATGAGATAAATGACCAAAACCCAAACAAATACACAACAGTGCAATAGAGATTTGAGAGATCTCTAGCAAGACCAAAGCATTCAAATTTTGAATTCAAAATCTGAATTCCTCCAAAATGTTAATTTTAGTTTTGGCATAGGGACCATATTTTGTGTTCTTAGAGAACAAATGTGAAAACTCAAGCAGTACCTGTGTGGTGAGGCAGGCCAAAAGAGAAATGACTGGGATCTGTGCTGTGAGGAGAGAGGGATTTAATCCTCTGCCATACCCTTCTGCTGATGACAATACTCCCCCAAGGCTGCCATTTACCCCATTAGGAAGACTTGTGTGTGGATCAAATAGCAAATGAATTGGGGAAAAGGATTGAACATTTGTCTCCCACTGCTGCAGTCTTGATCCTAGTTCAGTTCAGTTCAGTTTGATTTATTGCGTTTAGCGAGCAGCCATTTCACACACAATAATAACAAGAATACTGCTAATAATAGTAGTTTACATTTCTGCTCCCCCACCAATACAGAATAAATCATTTCCCATTCCCCCTTTAAGTGTTACTACACATATTTGTAAAGCCTTGGTAAGAAATCTGGATGTTCTAATAGGATATACACCTCTACAACAGACAACAAAAAACAGGTCTTTGCAAGAGACGTCTTTCCCTAATTGGAGGATTCCATAGTTCTGAAATCAAAAGATCTCAATTAATTTGCCTAGTCTGGGAAGTAAAAAAAATCAATAAATAAAGGACATGCTTCTTAAGAGTTATTTTTTTACTTAAATAGTTATAAAGAACTTGTTCCTCTTTTAGTGGAAGAAATACGTGAATTGCAACATAACTGTAAATGTTGAACAATTCACACAATGGTTTAAATTTGCACTACAGCTAGCCCCTAAAATGGAAAAGAGCTGATTAGGCTACCACAACTTGCTGGTGGTTACAACAGAAGCTTGCCTTTTGCCCTTTAGAAAGCCGAGTCTTCTGCAGCTTTTCGTGCCCCTTAGGGAGGAAGAGACTGTTCAAGAAAACAAATCTAAATGCCTCTTGAGCTCGTATTCCTTGCTTGGTGTTTCTTTGGACCCTGGGCATTGTCCCAAGTGCACACACTGATGTGTGACAGCCCTTTCCAGAGGGATGCAGCAGAGAAGGCCACAGAAAAGGAGAAGACAGTGCCTAAATTTCCTGTAGGCATAGCAGGGATAGAATAAGAGTGGCTTCCAGGCCAGGAACCTCTTAGTAGTTGATGTGGGCTTTGAAGGGAGGAAGTGTCTGTGACTTGATGGCACAGGTCAGTGGTAAGAATACATACCTTGCATGCAGAAAGGCAATGGTTTGATCCCTGGTACCTCCAATTGAGAGACAGTTGAGAAGTAGGTGATGAGGAAAGGTTCTGCCTGAGATCCTAGACAGCCATTGGCCACCCAGAAAGCAGGTAATACTGGTCATGAGGAACCTCTCATTCCATGTAAGGCAGCGTTGTACGCAAAGACTAGAAGAGATTTTCCATGCACAGGCAGTAGGGATGTGGTAGGCAAATCCTTTGTACTTACTGATTTATCACACAACGGTTTAAACAAGCATCAATCAATTATATAAACAATATAAAACAATGGAGACAAACAGCATTGCAAAGTGGCTTTTGAAAGCTCAGTGTCTTCACTCCTCAAGGCAAGATGGTTCTTGAGGAGCCCTCTGGTGGCAGTTTGAGAGAGGCTGTGTTTTCTGCTGTTTGCTATTATTAAATAATAGGGCCCTTGTCATATCATCTTAGATCTGAATGTTTTCTAAAGGTTAGCATGGCTGGCAGTTTGAAATGTTACATTCCTGCAGTTCAAATCAGAGAAAATCTCCCTCCTCCTCTTCCAGATTTTTATGACAACAATCATCAGTGTTCATTTTGGTTGTATCAAAGTCCTACTTAGAGTAAACCCATTGAATTTAATGAGCATTCGTTTCAGTGGGTCTTCTCTGAGCATGGCTGAATTTCGATTCAACTCCTTGGCAAGACTTTCCTTTCAAGCATACTTTTGCATAAAAAATGAAAGATAAGTACTGCACACAAAGATCATTATGGAATATGGATCTTTCTTTGGGCTCTGAGAAATCTTTCTGAATATGTTTCACTTCTGGAACATTATTTCACAATGTACAAAACATGAGACCATGTATTTTTTTCGTCATGAAATGGTGATAGTAAGATGCGTTCTGATACACTGTTCTGAGGATATATTAAGCCATAAATTTAATAAGGTCATCATAAATGTGACTAGCATTTCCCATCTTCAGATCTGTGTCTTGCTAACTCAGTGTTAGCTTACTAATGTTAGATCATTGCTGATGTAATATCACCTCAGGAAAATGAACTTTTCACTATATAATGACTTAATTCCAATTAACCAACGCATTGAGTGTACTGTGGATGATTTTGAAGGGTGGTGTTTATAAAACATTGATCTGTCTTCAAGGCAAGTCTCATGCTCTTTATACTGAGAATGACCCAAAGCCATTGCTGTCAGTTTTCAGCAAAAGGCACCCCCCTCCCTGCCCCACCCCCAGGTCAAGATGCATGGAAACCCAAGGCCACTAAAGTTATTTTGGCACCTGAGAAGGAAACTCACCCAAGCTCATCTTCCTGGAAGTAAAAATACAACAATTAATGAAATAACCATTTGACAGGGAAGTGGGCTGCTTCAGACGGTTGATTTTAGGTGTCATAAAACAACAGCAAAATGTTTGTTTTTTTCTGTTGTTTTAGGACACCCAAAATCAACAGTCTGAGGTGGCCATTTTCCTGTCAAACCATAGGGTGGGCCATGGCCTCTGTTTCAAAGAAGTAGACATGGAAGACGTGATTGGCCATCTCACATTATTTCTAGTACATAAGAGAGAGAGACAGAGACAGGCTGCGTTTGGATAACCCATTATGGCAGAAGAAATGGCTTACCATGAACGAGGAATGTGTTGGTGCTCCTCTTGCACTTCTTCCTTACTGCAACCTTCACATGTTTGCTGCTTATGGATGTGATATGAATTGTGTGAAATGAATTAATGCACAGCTTAAAAAAATTAAATAGCAGCGGAAGAATCCCCTGGAAAGTACTAGCAGCATGGTGCATAAGGAGAGGTATTAACCGTGGGGGCAAAACTCCCATTGGCATCTTGAGGAATCTTCTGTCCCAGAAGTAAGCGTGCTTACAATAGGTGCAGGGGGTTAACTTCACCTTCCCATTTGCTGTAATCCCAATCCTACTTCAATTCATCAGCAGACACTATATTGTTCAAAAGTGCACATTAATTGTCTTCCTGCAGCTAGCTTCATGCCTTGTCTGGCTGTTAAGAAATGCTTTGCGGCACCAGCCTTGAATCTAGATCAGAGATGTTGGTTTTAGAGGTTAATCTATTTCAGCCAAGAAGACAAGGATTTCTGAGGCACCGTGCAGGCAAAAGTCGCACCATAGGCAAAGCTGGAACATTTTGTTTACCTTTCAGTGATTTAAATGGGAGAGGGTTAAGATCTTTATGATTCTTCCATTAAAAACCAATGGGGCTTAAAAGTGTTTGGCTGTAGTCCAGCACAGAATCAAGCATGGTTTAGCCCACAGATTTCAGTAGGCTTTACAGTGCAATTCTAACAATGCTTACTCAGAAGTAAACCCCTCTAAGTTTAATGGGAGCTTACACTTTAGTAAGTCGGTTAAGGTTGGCATTTTTTAGCATGCTGTGCTACAATTGTGCCCCCCCCTTTGGTTGGATTGTGCTCAGTTGGTTAGAGTGTGGTGCTGATGAGGTCAAGGTTGCAGGTTCAATCCCTGTATGAGGCAGCTGCATTTCAGGGGGCTGGACTAGATGATCCTTAGGGTCCCTTCTACGATTCTAGTGTGATAATCTGTCAATAGGTGCTTGGTCTAAAGGTACTTCAGGGGCTGCTCCAGATGATCATTTCGCTGAGCATCCTGATTTGCTTGCAGAAAGCTTGTGCAGAGGTAATACCATGCCTACACATTAACAAGGATTTCTGTTCTGATTTGTTTGCAAGGAGGTTATAGTCTTCCCATCAATCTTATCCTACAACCTAACAACAAAAAGTATCCCTTTTTTCATTAACATGAACTTGCTGCCCCAGAGTGTTTTAATCAACTATAATCACACAAACCTAAATTTCCGACCGAATCCTATTTGCAAAAATGTGAGAGGCTGGAGGAGACCCAAAACTCTACTTCAGAAGTCCTGGTAAGAACACAGGTAGATCAGCAGTGAGTGCTTGGAGCCACATTTCACCTTTCACATTCTCTAATCTAAACACAGATGCTAATTCTGTGGTCGATCCCATGTATATCATTTCAAGAACAATACAAATAATTGTGAACTGCCTTTAGCAATTTGTGAACAATTGGAGATGAGTTGCCGGGGAATAAAGCAGCCAAATCTGACAACTACTTAAGCAAAGCTGTTGAATAGCTTCCATGAATTAGCCATATAAATTGCTGCTTCAGTGATTCACCTGTCCCAAATTAACCCTAAAACAAAAGTGTATCTGTCTATATCCACTTACCAATATGGTGTTCTGACTGCTAACAGGGAGCCATTCATACAGTAAACACGTTCATAAGCAAAATTATGCCCCGTATGGCAATTTTGTTTATAAATTTCCAGGCTCACAAAGAACTTAAGTAATACATTGCATTCAGCAGGGGCTGGCATTTGGTAACTCACAGCTGAACAGATTAAATGCTAATCCCTTTCAATAGCTAGTGACTATATTATGCACAGGGACGCGGGTGGTGCTGTGGGTAAAGGCCTCAGCGCCTAGGGCTTGCCGATCGAAAGGTCGGCGGTTCGAATCCCCGCGGCGGGGTGCGCTCCCGTTGCTCGGTCCCAGCGCCTGCCGACCTAGCAGTTCGAAAGCACCCTCGGGTGCAAGTAGATAAATAGGGACCGCTTTCTAGCGGGAAGGTAAACGGCGTTTCCGTGTGCTGCTCTGGCTCGCCAGATGCAGCTTTGTCACGCTGGCCACGTGACCCGGAAGTGTCTTCGGACAGCGCTGGCCCCTGGCCTCTTGAGTGAGATGGGCGCACAACCCCAGAGTCTGGCAAGACTGGCCCGTATGGGCAGGGGTACCTTTACCTTTTATATTATGCACAGCATACAAATGAATGAATATGGTTAACACACTTTATTAACAATAGCATAGCCCAAAGATTTGGGGGAGAATCTCAAAAAATGTTTCCCCCTCCCAAACTTGATACTAATTTTGTTTGCAATTTTTTTTGGTAAGTTGAATAAAATTGTCCTCTCATTTTCTCCCTCCTTCTACATTTCCGAATTTTATTCTAAAGATCTTTGCTAAAGCTGATGGGCTGACATTTTTGAGGAACAATTCATCACTTGTCATAAATACCTGATTGGCTTGGGGTTGTGTTGAAGTTTGGATGTGGGCCAACCAGAGAAGGCTGGTTATGGTGCAGCATAGCAACGTAATATGTAGTTAGTTATTTGTATCCCACCTTTTATCCAGGGAGCTCAAGGTGGCATGCATGGCATCCCCATTTTATCCTCACAAGAACTGTATGAGGTACTCTTCATGCTCTCTGCTGGAGCCAGTCGCCCCAATGCTACTTCCAGAGACAGATGCAGGTGGAAACTGCAGATCCATTCCAGCTTTTTTCTTCTGCCTGCTTCTGCATCCGTCTCATAGCTCTGTCTCTGAGTGAACTCTGATCTGGCTGGCTGGCTGCAGAGGGGTGGTGGGAGGCACCAGCTGGGGGACCCCCAAGGGAGGAAGGCTCAGAACTTGGGGGTTGGTGGTGGGATGATGATGAGTGGTCAGAAAGAGAAGAGCAGACTGGGAGGAGGAGGTGTTAGAAGCTGGAGAGGTAATAGGGTTTAGTGAGCAGGAAGAGACTATGGCAAAGACCTGGACTATGCAGAATTAAACTAACAGGAAGGATTTGAAACCCGCAGGACCAGAGATTCTCAGAAGACGAGTAAATTTATGGACTATTTGAAAAGTAATTCATAGAATCATAGAGTTGGAAGAGACCACAAGGGCCATCGAGTCCAACCCCCTGCCAAGCAGGAAACACCATCAGAGCACTCCTGACATATGGTTGTCAAGCCTCTGCTTAAAGACCTCCAAAGAAGGAGACTCCACCACACTCCTTGGCAGCAAATTCCACTGTCGAACAGCTCTTACTGTCAGGAAGTTCTTCCTAATGTTTAGGTGGAATCTTCTTTCTTGTAGTTTGGATCCATTGGTCCAATTGTGATGGACAGATTGCGCTAGTAGGTTTGCAAGAAGTTTTGTGAGGCAAATTATTTGAAATATTGCAAAAAAGACAATGAGAATTATTGGTTAAAGATAATTAAAGGGAATATAAAATGAAGAAATGCATAATAAGGAATAAGAACGGAAAATCATCAGAGGCGTTGACGGAAGTCCAAAAAGTATTGTATAAGATGTGAAGTTCTGTTGGATGAATGCTAATTAATATGTTAAAAACTAATAAAAATGTATTTTATTTTTTTAAAAAAAGAGAGTCTATGGCAAAGATCAGTCCAGAATCAGAGATAGAAGCAAAGTCTGGAAAGAAGGAGGGCTAAGTGGCAGAAATGAATCAGGCTGCTAAACAAGCCAGGGCATCTCTCCCTTCTGCTGCAACCACCCCCCTCCCCTCTTGGTCTCCCAGAACCTGCAGAGGTATGAAGAGAGCAGAGCAAAGACAGACAAGGTGAGGAGACCTAGGGAGTTGTAGGAAGGTGAGGACCTTCAGTCCTCACAACTGCCTCATTGGGGCAAGACCTACTGGGAAGAGTTGCTGTGCTCACTAGCCCTGAGCTATTTTGTTTCTTTGAATCAATTTGACTTCATGGATGCCTCATGAGATATTGCAGAACTGCTCTTGCCTCCTGCCTTGACATCGGCTCACCACCTTTGGTGAAGATCTGTACCGGTGAGGGACTGCTTTTGTAGCATGGAAGCAGGGAGGAAGAGGAAGAGTCCAGTCCTCAGCCCTCCAGATCTGCCCTGCATCTGGTCAGCTTGGCACAGGCCTTTTTCTCTGCATGGCCGTTTTTGTGGTTATTTTGTTAGCTTTTTGCCTCTTTGCCTCTTCCTTGTCCTTATTTGTTTGTCTTATCATTCCCCCCACTTCTTCCTTTGTTGAAATAAATAAATAAATTCCCTGAATGCAATTGTAATGAAATGTACAGCACATGCCTGTGATAGAAATGGCTACTTGGACCACTTTTTTTGTCTCTAATGTCTGAACAAACCTTAATCATGAAACAAAACAAAGTAAAAGACCCATCACAATGCCAGGCATGTACCCTCCATATCCAAGATATCCTTTGCTAGCAACAATTAGAATGCCAACTTTCAACATCCTTCTAAAATCTGGACCAATGATAAAATGAGGAGAGACTAGTAAAAGCCACATTCAAGGGTGAGACTTGAAGGGAACAGGAGAACAATCTCTTTACATAGCTATATCATGTATTCTCACTGATGTTTCGATCCTCACAGGGCAAAGCCTTGGAGACACTGGCAATAGAAAGACTTGCATGTGCAAAAAACAACAACCCCCGAATAAGAACGAATCTTTAAATTCAAGTGCGGCTGGAGCTTCATCTTTATGTGTGTGTATAATTACAAACACTTTCAGGGAGGCATGCTAATTTACTTTAGAGGAGTGAGTTTCCTACTTTTGATGCTTGCTATATCTTGCATGGCTATACAGCATTTGACTTTCTGGATCCTTGTCCCCTAGGCATATTGAACCTAATTATTTCCAAAACATGAGTGTTCAGTAGAGTGTGGAGAGCGCATCACTGCCATAAAAGACAAACAATTATTGACACCTGATGCACAGTTATACTCCCTGATCTACTCAGCCTCTTGGTTTATCCCAAAGTCAATGGGAAACCAAAGATGCGGCAGGCGAAATAGCAAAAGGCTTCATGTCATTTCCATTAGGGTGCATTTGAGAATACCACTTCTAATGGATGTGCATTGCAAAGTGCTCGTGTCAGTTTGTCTTTGACCTTGCCTAATGCACTGGAAATACCTTGCGTGTATGTAACTTTTAAGTATATTTGTTGCTTCTTTTCTCTTTTACACTTGAGTGTTTTTTCAACCCTGCCCATACCTGAGTACTTCACTGATCATAGCTGACAAAATATTGTACCATGAGTACTGTGTGTGTCTCTTGTCAAAGAAGCCTTTCAGTAGTCGGTTCTCCACTTCTTCAATTCTTTTGATAATCTCTATCTTCTGATTTTAGTTTTGACTCCAACACATTAATTGGGATGGTACAATCCTTTTCTCAGTTTCCTGCCTCCCTGTTCTTTCCTTCTGCCATCTTCTGCTTCTGGTGAGTGTGTATTCCTTTCATCAGGGTGAAAAACAGCTGAGCTAACATTTAACAGAAGACTTTTTTCCTGAGAAAATGTCTGAGGTTTTTCTCCTCTTTCCCCTTCCCGCTACAAAAAGAGTGTAGAATTGTCTCCAAATATTCTCCACATGGCAATAAATATATAATTTCCTCTGAAGAATTCAAGACGTTTTGCCTGAGGGCTTGAAATATGCTGCGTAATACCTGTTCCAAGCCTTCGTATGTTGCTGTTTTGTACTATGATGTAGCTTTATAGTATTTAAAGAGCAGTCTCAGATCATCTCCCCTTCTAGAGCAACAGGGAGGTGGACAGGGGCCTCTCAACAAGTTTCATTGCCCTGGTTCACAATCACAGGAATGGAATGGGTCTTATTGCACAATGCTCTGGCCACAACAGCTGCCCATCAGGTGATGTGTGATTCTTTATTACTAGAATTCTATCATGGTATCTAACCATATGCTGGATTGTTTGATAACATGCCCTGTTGACTGCCGGGCCCAAGAAGCTGCAATGCATTTTCCGCAAGGAACAGCTGGAGGCACACTCAAAGTGGAGGGCCCTCTGAGAATACAGCCTCATATAATCCAAATGCTCAAGTCTAATTAATGCACGGAGGGGTTAATGCCATAGAGTAAGCTGTCCTGCCAGACTTAGCTAGGTCACTCCCCTTCTCCTTAGGAGGAAGGTAGTCTAGTCCTGTTGTTCCCTCAGTCCACCATGTGAACTCCGGTGTGTGAAGAGGTCTTAGCTGGTTGCTCCAGGCTCAGACTGCATGGCCTTTTTACAAAGCCATCATTATGTTCCTATATAAAGAATTAGGTACTTTCACCACTTGGGAACTAACCTAAGTTTTGCTGCCTGTGTTTTCTGAATGCTGTATGGAAAAGCACATGAATCTGACCTTCAAAGATCTTGTAAGTAAACCATTTTTAACTTTCCAAATGTGTGGTGCTTTTCTATGCTAGAGGGAGTGAGAAGCTTTGGCAGGAACTTAGAAGAGCACCTTTTAAAGGTCTAACAGCCTATATTTCCATGCTTTACTTTGCTGCATGTTTTGTGATTTTAAATCTCTGCTGGGGTTCTCTTACTAAAGAGTACCTGCCCCAAACCTGGAGCTTGGCATCCAAGAATTCTCCTTTTTATATACCTATTTCCAACCAACAAATACCTTGTCCAAGGACTCTCTAAACCTGGAGTTGGCATTGCAGCACTCCATCAGTTTCATCATCTTGCTTCTGTGTGGCAGGCAAGAGTTACTACTATGGTCTAGAAAATAGCTGCCTTGTGGTGATGTCCATGCTTATAAGCCAAGCCTTGGTATGAGTTCAGATTTCATACTTCTATATGCCATGTGCTAAAAAAATAATAATCAAGCCAGCTATAGAAACTAGCTGGCTACTTTGCTTTGCATTAATGTCTCTAATTGTGATGTGCTAATGAAGCTACTCTGCTCAGGAAAAGTGCTGAGATAACACTAAGATTGCTCAGCACCCAAAGTCCATGAGCAGAGGGTAATAAAATCATATTTCATGCTCAAGAGTTGTGGAACCTGCTGAAGGGTACCTGCTGAATAGCCTGGGGCAGCTGGGAGTTGGAACCCAAGAGCACCTGGAAGGCTACAGGATCCCTGCACCTTTTCTGTTAGCAAGCCTGTAGTTTTAACAGACAGTGAAGGTGCTGACATGGTGGTTTATTTTGTGTTAGTGCAAACTCTGCATAAGAAAGGAAATTCTTTGGGGAAGGAGAGATGGGCAAATTAGGTAGCTGGCAGATGGTTTCTTCATGTACCCCAGATTGCGATTTCAAAGCATTAGAAGCTGCTTTTTCAGCCTTGGTGTTGGGAACTAATTGTTTCATTATGCATATCACTGGAATAGAAGAGGGACCCAAAGGTCTTGCCCTAAGGCTGGTGACGGTAGCACACGTTGCAAGATCCTTGCTTTTTGCTTCACAGCTGCCCTCATAAGGCGGTGCTTAGAGATACTTTGCTGCCCATTTGCATTTCCTGAAGGGTTTGCAGCCAGCTTCTTCCAAGCTTGCATTTTATTATTGATGCATAAATTATCCCTCCAGCTTGATTAGGCTGCCTAAAAACTAATGATACGAAACCTACAATGATCTGCTGGGAATAGCCTTTGCAGTTCAATATCTCCTTCAAGATTGTCAGGTGAAGGGTGAGGCTGACCAACTGGCTCCCCTTGTGTGCCATTAATGTCTTCTAATTCTTCTGGATGAAGGTTAGTCCTCCCTGGGAGTTACAGACATCACTGAACACGTTGGGACTTAGTGCAAGGGCATAGAATGGCCCTGTGTATGTATCTACACCAGTGATGGAGTTCTGTTATTCCATAGTAGATGATTGGACTATTCAGGGACACATGTCTCTAAACAGGTCCAAACAGATAAGAGACTACTTCTCCATGTTCATGGAATAAGCATTTCTGGAAGCTGTCTAGGGCTGACTGAAGTCCAGGAACATCTGGAGGACTACAGCTTCTGTATCTTTGCTCCAGAGCCAGGTTCATATGAAGCAGAAAACTACTCATGTTCACTCAGATGCAAGTTCTGCTGTGTTCAGTTGGGAGTGCTCCCAAATAAGTGTGCATAACATTGCAGCTTTAATCTCATTCCTCCTGTGTCTATCTATTCACCCAGTGGACCCTTTGGTGATCTAACCATATCAGTGCAAGCCATTGCAATGTAGCTGGGGAGAGTTGGGCCTTATAGAAACACCAGTTGTGTTTCCTCTCTTCTCTCTGCACCCCACCCTTTTCTGCTCTGCAGCAGAGTTAGACATCAGAAACAATAATTACTACAAGAGGAAGCAGCACGGGGTTGACATTTGCTCTCCAGCAGGATTATTTTGGCATTTGTTCTGTGCCTACAAGAAATGATAAGTTTACCTGCAGAGAAAACCGAAAAAGTAGTCATAATCAAAGAAAGGGACTAGATTTGACATAACAGGAGAAGAGTGGAGCTTGAAATTGGGCTTGAAGAGAGAGGAAAGCTGCACAGTTTATGCCACATCTGTCACTGAGTTTGACTATGAATTTTAGAGGTCCTTCATTAAAAAAAAACATATTTCCTTCTATTGGATTGACTTCCTGAAGGTATCTTCCAAATGTGGCTTGTTCTTATTGAATGATATAGTTCTCAGTCGTGTCCCCCTGAAAGGTATGGTAAGTTACATCCACAGCATTTCCCTGATCCACCAAGCTTGAAACTCTATCAAAAAAATAAATAAGATTAGTATAGCATGACTTGTTTTTGAGAAACCCATGTTGGCTCTTAATAATCACAGCATCCTTTTCTAAGCATTCACAGACCAACTGTTTAATTATATGTTCTAGGAATTTTCCTGGTATTGATAGTAAGTTGACCAGCCAGAAGTTGCCTGGGCCCTATATTTTCCCATTTGTGAAGAAGATGGGGACAACATTTGCCTGCCTCCGGTCTGTAGGGACCTCACCTGTTCTCCAAGAACTGTCAAATATGATTTTCTTTTTCTTCCCTGGAACAGAGTGTAAGCCAGCCTTGGCCAACCTGATGCCTCCAGATGCTTCTGGCTTCCAACTCTCATAACCTCAAAGCACCTGTGATCCCTGGTCTGGAGGACAGAAGGTTGGGGAAGGCTGCTGTGGACTGGATGACATTTGGTTCAACAGCAGAGTGACTAACTAAGTTTGTTCTAGGTATGAGCTTTCGTGTGCATGCACACTTCTTCAGATACCTGGGTGCATGCACACGAACGCTTATACCAAGAACAAACTTAGTTGGTCTCTAAGGTGCTACTGGACTATTTTTTAATTTTTTATTTCGACTGCGTCAGACCAACACCTACCTGAATCTAGCAGAGTGACTGTAAAGAAAGCAGCTGGATAATTGGCATTCATCGGTTGTGTGTCCCCCAGTTATTAGGATTCACAGACCTGCACAATTGCACACAAACATACACACAAGTGAGACAGTCTCTCTCTGTCCCCTTCCCCCTCAGCAGATAAATGATTTGGAAGCTTTGAGAATCCACTGCAGCCTCTTGTTGTGAAGTGGTGCATCTGAACAGCAGCAGCCTATCCCTTGTTCATCAAGCTGCTGTTGCATTCATTTCTTGGCAGGTGGTCTCTGAGCTACATGTGTTCAGTGCAATCCGGCCTTGACACTTTGGAGATTTCAACAAGGTAAAGACTGCTGTTTTTAATTACTAGCATATTGGGAGGTGTGACAAGAGAATTCATCCATCTCTCACTCCGCCCACCCCCTTCCGATATGCATCTCCAGCACTGGCACATAATGCAATTAATCTATTTTGGGGTGTTTTGTTCTTTACCGGTTCAGTTCAGAATAGGCTGGGGGCTTCGCTCAAAGTATATTTGTGCTGGATTTCTCTTTGCTGTCTTGCTTGGGTTTGGTTAAAATATAATATGAGCATGCAATCCTATGCGTATTTACTTATAAATAAGCCTCTTTGTGCCAATGAAGTTCTAGGGAGAGATGTTTAGGATTGTAACCAGTGCTTTTTTACTTTAAAAAAATGTTTAGGGACACTCTTTTTCCTACTCAGATTGAAATATTGCCCCATCAATGAGGCCAAATGTAGATTCACAAAATGTTTAGGGGTATGCATACCCCTGCGTCCCCCCAGAAAAAAAAGCACTGATTGTAACCATGGTGTATCTGGGGATCCAAAAGCATTTGCTGAGGGCCTTCTCAGCAGTGGCACCCACTCTGTGGAACGCCCTCCCAACCAATGTCAAGGAGATAAAGAACTACATAACTTTTAGAAGACATCTGAAGGCAGCCCTGTATTGGGAAGTTTTTAATTTTTGATGTTTTATTGTGTTTTGGAAACCACCCACAGTGGCTGGGGCAAACCAGCCAGATGGGTGGGGTAGAACTAATAATATTGTTGTTGTGGTGGTTACTATTATTATTTATTATTATTTAATGCCTACAAATCATTGAAAACAAAGGAAGAGGGGAGCAATATGGTGCAAATTTGACAGTTTACCTCAGTCTAAGAACGGAATCCGAATGGTGGAAAGGCGCTGGCGGCGGGAGGCCTCATTAGGGAAAGTGCGCCTTGGTTTAAGAATGGTTTTGGTTTAAGAACGGTCTTCCGGAATGGATTAAGTTCATAAACTGAGGTACCACTGTACATTGAACACACCATTCATGAGATTAACAATTTTGTGTTCAGATGTAATGCTAAACTGTAATTAATTAAACATGGAAGTGAAAGTGCTTGATCTTCTCATGGCTGCACCCAGTGCCTTTCTTATAGAAAAAATGGTGCCAGAATGCCCCCGCCTCCTAATTTGGTTGTAAGTTGCTTGGGGCTGCCCTGGGCAAGAGAATGCTGGTGTGTCATGAAGTTCCTAAGTGGTGGAGGACGTTCCTCACACATCCCAGGTCAATCAGTATGGCCCAGGGCAGCTTCATTAAAAATATTGCTAGCCTAGACCTCAAGATTCTAAACCCACAAAATTACTTTCCCTTGTTGTTCTCATGTGGCAGGAAAGTGAGATTGTGAATGAACTCCTAATGGTATATTTGTTACTTACCACATTCCTGAAACCGCTAGGATTTTCTTTTAAAGCCCCAAATTGCCAGGTGAATCTGACCGAACCCTTTGAAGTTACTATACCTAACTCAAAAGGCATTTGGATGATGGGGTAGAGTGGATGCTTATCAAATCTATGAATAACACAAAGATGGGATGTATAGCTAATACTATAGAAGGAAGACTTGCAACTGAAAAAGATCTCAACAGGCTGGACACTGGACCAAAACCAACAGGTTAAATTCAACATAGATAAATGCAAAGTCCTGCATTTAGATGCATTTTTTTAAAAAAAGAATCAAAGCTTCATGTATGGAATGGGGAAGTCATAGCTGAATGTTATCTAAATGTCTTTGTGGGTCACAGACTGAACAGCAGTGGAATGTAACTGCTAAAAAATGTTAATGCTTCACTTCTTGGCCTTTTGGCTAAGATCAAGTGTAGTGGAAAAAAGTTAATGCAAATAATATTTTTACCATGCTAATGCAAATATTTAAAATACACGGAACCTTATGATGAGGTTCCATAGTGGTGGCATATGCATTCCCCATTTTTAATACATTTATATCCCATCTTTCCTTCAAGAAGCTCAAGGCGCCACACATGGCTCTCTTTCCCTCCCATTTGTCCTCCCCACAACCTTGCAAAGTAGGTTAGGCTAAGATAGGCATCCCCAACTTTCGGCCCTCCAGATGTTTTTGACTACAATTCCCATCATCCCTGACCACTGGTCCTGTTAGCTAGGGATCATGGGAGTTGTAGGCCAAAACATCTGGAGGGCCGCAGGTTGGGGATGCCTGGGCTAAGAGATGGTGATTGGCCAAAGGCTCAGTGGCTGTGTGTGTGGAGATTTAGATGGGAGGGTGGCAGCCTTGCAATGGTTATTGGACTCAAATCTTTTTATATTCAATAGTGGGGTGTGTTTTTTTGCATGTACAAAAGTATACCTTTTTATTATTACCACAAAACTCCTTTTAAAAAGTTCTCTAAACTATTTTATGGTAATTAGATTCAGTTCTACTATTTTCTAAAAGCAGAGCCAAATCAACTAGAAGTAAATTTTCTGGTGTACTGAGCACATTTGATGTTGAGTTTTTGAGACACCAGAAACATGTAAGCCCTTTGAGATATATTTAGAGTTGTATTTTATATGAAAGATGCTTCACACAAAAAAGGGAGGGAGAAAAGGTTACATTGTCAAGACGGAGATGTGCATGGAAGACCAGGGAGTTAAATAGCAAGGATTACCTAAGGTCAGTGTTAAATCAAATGTAAAAACAAAACCCTTGTTCCAATGGCTTTGCTAAAGCAAACATGGATACTCATGGTAAGAACTAGGGATGTTATGCTAGCATAAGCTTGCATTGCCATTGCAGCATGAAGTTAATTCTCGCTTACTCTTTCCCCCCAGGATTATCCCCCACCCCCCCTGGGTAAAATTTTGTGTTCCTTGGACTATGTTTTTAAAATAGTTTTCTGGATGGAGAAATCTAAATTGATACAATTTAGGTGAATTTGGTTGGTTCCTTTTCTGGCTATGAGGTAAATGTCTGTGTGGAATTGCATGCCCCTTTCCGTTAGAGACATGTAGCTATGTTTTGCATAGCTGTCAACCTTTCCCCTTTTCTTGCGAGGAATCCTATTTGGAATAAGGGATTTTCCCTTTAAAAAGGGGAAACGTATGATGTTTTTGGGATGAATGTTTCCATTCATCTCAACACTTTGTTTTTCAGCACTCTTTGGATAAAGTTCTGTGATACATTGACATTGCCCTTGCTCTTAATTGCCCTGACTTGTCCTCCGTTGTATTATCACATAGCCATATCTGACTGGCTACACGGTATTGTGATGGCATCACCTTATTTTGCTGCCTGTCTCTGTTTGGGATAGATCACCCATGTGATTTATCCAAGAAGAATGATGAAGAAGCCAGGGGAGGGTGGGGAGGGTGGTGTGGTGCTGCTGCACCAATAGCCAGGAGGAAAAAGCTACAGTGGAGAGATCTGAAAAAGAGAGTAAATATTTGAACAATGTAAGTATTTCCCCCTCTCTTGTACCTGGGTAAGGCCAACCATATATATATGAAAGACCACCACCCTTGGAGTTGTATGGACAGGTCAAAGGTAAGGCAGCTATTTCTTATATATATATCTATGAAATACCCTGCAAAGTCTGCCCAGCCACGTACATTGGACAAACAAACAGACGAATAAATGCACGTATCGCAGAACACAAGAATGCCGTCAAAAAAGAAGAAAAAACTTCCTCTCTTTTCCAACACATGAAAGAAACAGGACACGAAATTAATTTTGCAGATTCCAAATTGCTCTTTAACACGGAACATCACCACAAGAGAATAATCATGGAAGCCATCGAGATAGAGAAACACCCTCACAACATGAACAAGCGTGACGACACATCCCGCTTGCCAGACATCTGGAAATTAGCCCTCCCCACAAAAACTGACACCAGATCCAGAGGCACACAGAACGCCAACACCAATCAACCACACCAGACCCAAACCCAGACCCTCTCCACAGATGAATTACTGACACCATCCAGTAGCCAATCCATGGTGGCACCTCCGGATGCTGCACCCCCCTGCAATCCCTACACAGATCTGGCTGACACAAGCCACAAAACCACAGCTCGCCCCTATACACGAAGCCAAGCCAAAGCACAACTAAGTGCAATACAGCCATCTTCTCAAGAAAACTCTTCACAAAGTTCAAGAGGTCAAGACACAAAGACTTTAGCAACTAATCCACACCTAATGACCCACCTAAGTGGTACTCAGGATATCACTCAAGAAATCACTCAAGGTATCTCTCAAGTAATTAAGGAACAAAAGAAGAAAAGGCACACTAGCCTGGGAACTTCCTCTCTGCCCAGAACATTGGAGGCTAGACACCACACCCCCTCTACAGTATTTATAGGAACTCAAACATTGAGATCCCGCTCTGTTCCAGTAACAAGAAGCCGAAAGCACCAGCCTGAAGATGACGAGTGAGACCTCGTCGAAACGTCGCCTAGACACCCCAACTTTTACACGGGATGACACCCGAGGACACCAAAACCTGCATTCCTGTACCCGTGAAAATCTACGAAAGCAAATATATATATATATATATATATATATATATATATATATATAAATTTTTATTAGGTTTTACAATTTAATATTCAACACATTAAACAGAAGAAGAAGAAGAAAAAGAAGAAGAAGAAGAAGAAGAAGAAGAGCAAATTCCCTCCACCCCATGACTTCCCTCAGCTTCCCCTTCTTGTTCTTTAAATATATACTACTTCTGCTTAATTTTATCTTACTTTCTATGTTGTTTTTTTACTAAATGCTCTTATATCTTCTCATTTTTGTACCAAATTTTCTTTAAAATAACATCTTACACCTAATTAATTTCCATATTGTTGTTTCTTAACCGTGCACTTAGTTTCTTAATTGTAAGCGTTCACTCACACCCTGCTTAGTGAGTCCAATTCTTTACACTGTTTCTGTAGATATAATATAAATGGTTCCCAGTCTTTCTAAAAATCTCTATTGTCATTGTCTCTAAGTCTTCCTGTAAGTCTCGCCATTTCTGCGTATTCCGTAAGTTTGAGTTGCCATTCTTCCTTCATTGGTTTCTTGTCATCCTTCCATAGCAGCTTAAAATAAATGCGACTAGATTCAAAACAAAAAAGGGAACACGAGAAGCTGCCTCATACCAGGTTTGTTTCTCTCAACTCATGTTAATCTGGACCCTGCTAGACGTGCAAAACCATAAACTATATGAAGTATGAGCAAGCAGTAGAGGAACCATGATAGACAAAATGGATGAAAACTTCAGCTCCGCACCAACTTTATGCAAGCAGCTTGGAATTTTTGTTGACTTTTCAGTAGCAACCATGTTAGATGTTGGATGATGATAAGATTGAAAGCAACATGTTTTCAGCAGAAATCAGGTGATTTCGCCTTTTCCAAAGATGCCTCCTGTATCCTCCACCCTGCAATTTATTGACAAGAACTGGTTTTTATGCACATATGTTAACTCACGGTGTTGCAAAGAATATGAAAAGTGTGTGGGAAGAAACAGAGGGCAATGTAAACAGCCTTGAGCTCTTGGGAGGAAAAGCAAGATACAAATATAATGTAGTGTTCACAGATCATAGAGAGAGAGAAAAATAAATATGCACAAAGTCAGGAAAGCAGGCTCCATACTTGAACTGGAACACTAGGATGTCCCAATATTTTATAGCAAAAAAGCACTCTCCCCAAAAACAAAATCGTTTGCCAACTCTGATAAACAAACAAACTCTGAGCATATGCCTTACTCTCTCTGCAAAGATTTCACATTCTGCATTTAGGGAGGAGGGATTCTTTAACACCCACCCACACTTACTGTACTGTACACAGAATAAGTATCGGCACAAAAAAAGATACATCCTGTTTAAATTAGTATTAAATTGTGGTAATTCGCTGTAAATTCGTTTGTGTTTTTTTTTTAAAAAAACTAATAAATATCAATTGGCAGAAAAGAGAGAGAAATATACATCCTGGTTGCTAAGAAGGCAAGAAGGGCAAATTGTGGAGATTCCAAGGACAAAATAATGTGATAGAAGCAGGAAAGACAAGAGCACCAAAGCAGAAGGGGAAACAGCAGCTCTTTAGAACCTTCTGGATTCCTCTTGCCTCATGTGCCAACTACTCCAGTCACAGCTCTGGCTTCTCTCATTGGCTAAAAATATTGAAAGGTGGGGGCAACCAGGTTGGCTCGTATCTCAGAAATCATCCAGTTTTGCTTCATAACTCTCTTTCCAGATGAAATAGAGACAACTGCTCCCCCTGGTACCTCAGTACCCTCTGTAGCTGCCTCTTGTAGGCCCTGGGGCTTCTCATTGTTGCTGATGCAGAAGGAGGGCATCAAATCCCAGGAGTGAGAAGAATACCAGCCTCTTTTTCCCTGTGCCATTGTCTCAACCCCACACAGGTCTGGTAGCACCTGAGTTCTCTGAGCCTTCCTGCCTTCCTAATAGTTCTCAGTGAATGCTTAGCTTGTGGGGCCTGTATCCTCTTCTCTCTTAATTCCTAGCATTCAATGCCACAATCAACCTAGCACTGTTTATTTTTAAACCAACCTTTTCATCATTGTTATTGGTGATAACCACAGCAGCAGCAGCCGCAGCAGCCTCTGCCTGCCCGCAGCTCTTGGTCGGAAAGCCTTTGCTGTCAGGCATCTTTTCCCGGAGGGGATGAGCCACTCATGGAGGCCGGCTGTGTTTGCACACTGACAGCTTCTTGCTGCAGGGGATCTTGAGCTCTGTGGCACATTTGCCTCAGGTGTGCCGTAACAACAATTCTGCCACTTCAGCTATTTGGGTGACCTGACATGGGAAGAAAGCAATCCAAGTAGAGCAAACAAAAATGGGATCCGACAGTGTGGCTCAACAGGCAATGAGCAGAGAGTGCTGTGAGATGTGTGGCTTTTCCTCTGCCAACTGCTGCAAACAGGCCATGCCACCGTGAAGGAGCAAAACAGCACACCAGTCTGTGCTAGAGTCTCCATCTGCCCACAGGTTAAAACCGAAAAGAGAGATCTGAGCTGCTTCCCAGCCTCTGCCCAGCCTCATACATACGCAGCAGTGTGTTGATGTCACCCTAGAGTTAGTTCGACCTGCTATGGGTATATCAAGGGTGGGGATATTGAAATCAGTTGTTAACTGTCTATGTCAATGTTGTTTTTGCCATGTGTTCTGTTTTCATATGTTATGTGTACAGTAGAATTCAGGAAAGGGTAAAGCTACAAAAGTTTGTTTTTGCTAGTAGTTGGTAAGAAGTGTTGCACATGATGAAGGAATGGCTCAGTAAATTTCAGACCAAATGGTATTTCTTTCAGGATCTATTCTCTCTCATTGTAGCAGGTTGGCTCTGGCAGGAGAGCCTTCTGAATGTTTGGATCACTGGGGTCCTATAGCAAACAACATACCCAAGGCTTGTTTTCTTTCCCTCTAATTAAAAGTTATGGTCTTGCTGTGTCTTCTTACAGACTCCCATCTATTGCTAAGGTATCCATGTCTTACCAAAAGGTGTTTTCCTCCACATCAACATAACTCTTAGTATTTTCTCATTTTTCATCTACAGGATAGCTTCATTGCTTTAAACTTTGTTCCATAAAATTTTCATCTTTGCAGTCCCCATGACTTTTGGATTAAGACCCACATTTGTACACCTGTAATCATTGATACATGGAGATGTGGACCCTAGTAAATAAAGAGGATCATCTCCCTTTTTGCAAATGGGGAAGGGCTGGGATTGAGAGACAGAGAGAGAGATTGGCTTGCCTACATTTCCAGAGAAGTAACTGTGTTTTTCTCTTGCAGTAAAAGAAGCCAAGAGTCAAGGCAACACCTTAAAGATTAGCAAATCTGTTATCACATAAGCATTTGTGAACTCAAGACTACTTCAGTAGATGCCTACAGCTCTCTGAGAGTTCATGGTGGAGGTGAGATTTAAACAGGGGATTTCCTGATTTGTAGCTTAGTCTGGGAGTAGGGATGTTTGAGAATTCTGCTGAAAATGGAAGTTGAAATTGCCAGTGTTCACTTATTCATCCTTGGTCTAGAGCAGGAATCAATCCAGTGAAGATGATCAGAATTTACTGTTGTTGCTTTTAGTTTACATAATTGACTGCCAAGCCCTTCTGATTCGCCCTTGTGTTTCTTTTGTGCTGAAATTAATGGAGTGGAATCATGTAATGGCAATGCAACTTATGTAATTACATAATTTTGCCACAGTGTACAGTAAGAGAGTTTGGGGAAGAAGATGGCCTGCGCTGGAACGAAAACACAGCTGCAGGTGACAGCAACAGGGCAGAACAGAAAATGACGCCGTCTTATATTGCAACCTGGGAATAACCCTCATTGGTCTCAATGGGCATTTACTTTTGTCTGAATAGACCTGTGAAGGGTTTCATTCTTAGCCCCTGCACTACACCATACATCAACATGTTCATTTTCAAGTATTACTATCGACTTGCCTGTGTTAGCAGAATGTGACCTTCCTCCTTCTGACTGTGTGGCTTAAGTAAATACCATCTTCTGTTTTTGCTCTGATGAAAGCACTTCATTCAGCTCAACCAGTCTCTGCTGAGACTTTGTAACTGCTAATTAGGAATGCCCCATGCTTGGGATGCAGAGCTCTTAGCTGAGCTGATAAAATGTTACAATTAATATTGTATTAATTAAAGGCTAGTTAAAATTCTTCATCAAATATGCCCTTGAGGAAGCAACAGGTTGCAACTGTTCTTTCATACGGTATGTCGTTGCAGGTGGGGGGAAATCTCTCTATTAATTAGGCTTAGGAATTATTCAGATTTTGGTAATGAATTAGGAAAAAACCCTGTTACTTTTCTCCTTAAAGAAATGATCGCTGCCACAATTGCCCTCAGATTTGAATATTACCTCAGCTGGCATTTCCCAGAAGTCCCTATTTATGCAAAACTTGGTTAACTTTGGAGCTGCTTCAAGCTATTTCTTTGCATCCGCAGGCACTGAATCTTGATAAATGCAAAGCAGTTACGCAATTGACTGAGGGCTGCGAGTAGTTACCTTGGTTAGACTTCTTTATCAGTGTAACCAACCCTATACAGTGGTACCTCGGGTTACAAACACTTCGGGTTACAAACTTCGCTAACCCAGAAGTAGTACCTCAGGTTAAGAACTTTACCTCAGGATGAGAACAGAAATCACGTGGCGGCAGTGCAGCGGCAGCAGGAGGCCCCATTAGCTAAAGTGGTGCTTCAGGTTAAGAACGGTTTCAGGTTAAGAACGGACCTCTGGAACGAATTAAGTTCTTAACCATAAGGACCACTGTATACCTCCTCCCCTCCTGTATAGCACACATCTGATCACAAATGGCATCACTCTTTCTGCTCTTCACCACCACCTCTCCCCCCCTTATTTCTTCATTTTCTGGGGCTTCTCATTGCTTATAAAAGTGCCAAATAGCTTTAAAATACCAAGTGGTATCCCAACACCTCTTGCACATCCATGGTGCCAAACTGCTTCATAAAAAATTTAATTGCTTTTGCATTCATTCGTGTGTCCAGGCTTTACACGGGAGCTCAGAATCCTGCAGAGGAAGAAGAATAGCTACAATTTTAGGAGCCACAGCCTGCTGAGGATGAGACAGAATAGATGTTTGCTAATGGATTGTGTCAGGGAGGCCTGAGTGCTGTGGGATGGCTTTCAGTGCCCTGGATGCCCAACTGCAGCTAGGAATAGTAGGTTTAAAGGCTTCGGCGTAACTCTGAGCTGCAGTTCAGAAAAACGAATATAGCACTTACAAAAATCTTTCCGTAAACTTCCAAGTAGGATGGAGCTTAACGGGGAGGGGGGGTGCATGAATATTTCCCAGCACCAAAAAACATTCCCTCCCTTCTGGCAAATCTGCAGTGATTGCTTTAAAACTGCAGCCCAAGTGGTTTGCTCTCACTCCGAATTAACTCAACTTGCTATCTCTCATGTCATTGCTTAGCTAAATCTGATTGGCTTCATAGCATCAAGGTATGTTGTTCACTGACTTGTCACATGGGTGGCCCCCGCCAATTGAGAATCAATCAAGAAGGCATTGTCATTCCCTTCAGCAAGCTTTGTTTGCTCTATGAATATAATCTCAGTGACCAAATCTGATTGGCTATTTAATCATAATGACATTCTTCCACTATGCTGTTCCCACCTGGCTGGGATTGCCTTTGAGACTAACAAATAAGTCAAATGGAAACAGGAGAATATGCTGCATGACCCTCCCTCCAAGCCACCCTATCCCATAATAAAGGTAAAGGTAAAGGACGCCTGGACGGTTAAGTCCAGTCAAAGGCGACTATGGGGTTGAGGCACTCACTTCGCTTTTGGGCTGAGGGAGCCGGTGTTTGTCCACAGACAGCTTTCCGGGTCATGTGGCCAGCATGATTAAACCGCTTCTGGTGCAACGGAACACTGTGACAGAAACCAGAGCACATGGAAACAACGTATACCTTCCTGCCACAGCTGTACCTATTTATCTACTTGCACTGGTGTGCTTTCGAACTGCTAGGTTGGCAGGAGCTGGGACAGAGCAACAGGAGCTCACCCTGTTGCAGGAATTCTAATCACTGACCTTCCGATTGACAAGCCCAAGAGGCTCAGTGGTTTAGACCACAGGGTCATAGAACATGTGGGAATACAGGGATTTAGAGGAGAACGTCATGTGGTCAACAGAAAATTAATGAAGCTACAGGAAGACTACCATCTACATTAAACAACTCTATGGATGAGCTCCAATATTATGCCACTTTCATTGGGGGTATAAATGAATAAACAAAAGGAAAGAAAACTTAGGTTATGCTATATGCCCCCTTTTTGAATCCCATTTGACACCATTGTTCTCAGCAGTTTTTTCATCCTGGATTAGGTGAGGTTACCCAGTCTTGCATCACACAGTGCGTGAAAGACATTACAATGTTGACCTAGCCAATTGGATCAGGTTACATGCTAAACATGCTAAACTTTGACCAAACTGCGGGAGGCAGTGGAAGACAGGAGTGCCTGGCGTGCTCTGGTCCATGGGGTCATGAAGAGTCGGACACGACTAAACAACAACAACAACACATGCTAACATCAGTGAGAGCAACAGCGGCCATGTTAAAGATTATGCAAACAGTTCCTCAGGGTGCTGGAAAATTGCCACAGAAGAGAGGCATTTTGTGGCATTGCCAAAATGTTTGCCAAAAGAAAAGGTGAATCATTTGTGGTTAGCTCTATACTTGTATTCTCATGGTGTGTTAAATGTAACAATGTGGAGAAAAGAGAGAAAAATTACAGACAGGAGCCTCTTCCCCTTTATTGACACATTTCCAGGCTTTAAACTTGGAAGACTGGGAGGACTTGCTAGCAGTCTCCTTTAATGTAAGCTACATGATTAAAGACTCCTTCTAGAAACCCAGGAAGAAGTCAATTAAGTAAGGAGTAGATGACCAAAACCTGTGGTAGATCAGGTAACCTTTATTAAGCTAAGGTATCTTTGCTCACATCTGCCAGCTGGTCTCAAATGTGTTGCCAGGGAGGGTAGCTGTAAAACTCTCATTGATTTTCACCCAGGTAGCTTTGAAACTTTAAAGGTCAGGCCACACTTGAATCAAAGTTCTCTGAAGCTTTTAAACATATCCTTTAAATATATCCACTTACTTGGATGCCTCACACTCTCATCTTTAGGAGCTGTGTGTACGGCAGTGGTTGTTATTGTGATATTTTTTAAAATTAGGAGTCTGTAGTTACAGCTAGAGTGGCATTCAGCTAAGTTTTACTCAGAGTAGACCCAATGAAATTAATGGACCTAACTTAGTCATGTTAATTAATCAAAAAAATGTCTACTCCTAGTAAAACTTAGCTGAAGGCCATCATTAATTTATAGTCCACTAAATTGAAATAAATGTGCATGCCACAAAGCCATAAATTCTTAGGATATTGAAAGACAGGGGCACCATCTCTGCAGGGCTGTGGGAGCCTAACCCCCCCACCTCACCATTTTGAATGAGGGGGCTGACCTCCCCCCCCCCCATATTCCACAGCCCACACAGTGAAAGGAGGCCTGAAAGGGCACACTGCACCCTCCGAAAGGCCTGGGGGTGGGGGCTGCTGTGACTGCAGTGGGCTCCATTGGGCCCTCCTGCAGTGGAGGGCTCTGTTGGGCAGCCATGGGAGGACCCAACAGAACCCATCTCTGCAGCAGAATGGCCCAGTGGAGCCCACTGTAGTCACAGCTGCCCCCCTTAGGCCTTTCGGAGAGTGCAATGGGCCCCATTGGCTTCCACCCGCTGTGTAACGTCACATGTGTGACGCACCCACAACGTTGGGCGAAGCCTGGCACACCGGTTGAAAAAGTACATGTTAGAGATGACAAAACTCTGGCCCTATAGATGTTGTTAGAATCAACTCCCACCAGACCCAGCCAGCATTGCCAATCGTCAGAGATGATAGGAGCTGTACTTCAGGAACTTCAGGGGGGGGGGGGTTACAGGTTCCCCACCTGTGTGCTAAGTGGGGGGTTAGCCTGCCATCAGATAAACAGAAAATTCCTACCTGTGTGAAAGGAAACCTATCTTCAGTCTTTCCCCTGATTCACTTTGGGAATCAGGGAAAATTCTACATTCCAATGTCAGTACTGCACCAAGGTCTTTCAGAAAAGGAAAAGTTCAAATTGCATTAAGATTACGAAAGAGATAAACTGACATTGGCTACAGTCCTAGGTAGCCATATGTACACAAGCTGGGAAGAAAGATCCACACAGACAGAGGTGTTCTGAAGATCTTATAGCTGATAACTTGGCAAAATAGATTATCTGTGTTTCTGTTTAGAAATGGCATATCTGTTCAGCCAGGTGATTTGAGTGCAATAAAAAAAAACCTTTAAAACACCTCTGACTGTGAGCACATCTCCTCCACCTGCACGTATACTTGTGCAAGATTGCAGCAATTTGATTTTGGCTGAACACTGTTGGTTTTAGTCACACACGGCTCTGATTGCTAGAGGGGAAACCACAGAGGTTTTGCCCTGGAATTGAAAAATGGTTGTGAGCTTTGCATACAAATTGGAAGGGAACATCATCTTTCAGTTTCCTTCTTTAAACAAAGTTTGCCGTACTGTGTTGGGAGAAATCAAGTTCATCTCTCTAGTTTGCTCTGCACAGAAGTTTGCTCCACAATGTCAACCTCACCAATTAAACATGATCTGCACTTGAAGCTTTAATGGATTGACCAATGTGGTAATTATGTACCCACTTACCTCAGAATAAACCCCATGGACCTCAATGACACAAACTTCGAAGTATGCACATAGAGGATTATACGACTAGCAATTAATTTGATAAATTTGTTCAAATCTTTTGAAAAGCAAAGCAAATAGAAGCACATGAGAAAGCCACACCCAATAACCAATCAAGGTAGGAAGATATATTTTAGGTAGTTTCTAAAAGAATGGAAGATGCTGCCATCTGTGATTCTTTTGATTCTTGAGAACTTGAGGGAGCTCAGTGCAAAGTTTACTGATATTTGGTGCTGTTGATTTCCTCCTCATTTGTCCTTTGAATTACCGTACTCTTCCGTGTATAAGACGATGTTTTTTTAACTTAAAACAATGCTTAAAAATTGGGGTTGTCTTATACATGGGTAGTGCAGAGGGGGGACAGTGGAAATGACTTCAGTCTTGAGTAGTAGAATCATAGAATCATAGAGTTGGAAGAGACCACAAGGGCCATCGAGTCCAACCCCCTGCCAAGCAGGAAACACCATCAGAGCACTCCTGACATGGTTGTCAAGCCTCTGCTTAAAGACCTCCAAAGAAGGAGACTCCACCACACTCCTTGGCAGCAAATTCCACTGTCAAACAGCTCTTACTGTCAGGAAGTTCTTCCTAATGTTTAGGTGGAATCTTCTTTCTTGTAGTTTGGAACCATTGCTCCGTGTCCGCTTCTCTGGAGCAGCAGAAAACAACCTTTCTCCCTCCTCTATGTGACATCCTTTTATATATTTGAACATGGCTATCATATCACCCCTTAACCTCCTCTTCTCCAGGCTAAACATGCCCAGCTCCCTTAGCCATTCCTCATAAGGCATCGTTTCCATGCCTTTGACCATTTTGGTTGCCCTCCTCTGGACACGTTCCAGTTTGTCAGTAGTAGATTGTCACTGGCGTTATTGCGGGTGATAGGCTGCTGAAGCAATGTCCGCTTGTGATCGGATGCTGCTGCGACAATGTCCGCTTGTAATTGGTCGCTGTGTGACAATGTCCACTGGTGATTGGTTGCTGCTGCAGCAATGGCTGCTGGTGATTGGGCTCTGCTGCTGCAATTGGGTGTGTGATTGGCAGCTGCTGGTGTCAACCGCAAATAGACAGGAGGCTTCTGTGTTGTGTTCGACTGCAAGTGTTTGGAATTTGGGTGAGCTTTTTTTGGCATTCCTCCCATTCTAGACAATCCCCCCCCCCCATTTTCTTAATATTGAGTCCCCAAAATTAGGGGACGTCTTATCCATGGGGGCATCTTATAGATGGAAAAGTACGGTACATACCTTCACAGTGGCTGGTTTTTGTTTTAAATCTAATTTTGGTTTGTTTAGTTTGATTTCCTATAGTGCAGCCTTTGCCAACCTGGTGCCCTTCGGTTGTTTTGGACTACAGCTCCCAGCATTGGCTACACTTTCCAGTGCATTTCTCCATTATTTCCCAAATCACAAGAAGCCTGATCTTTTGGGGAAGTGGGTTTCTTGTGCAAATCCCAATCGACTATAACTGTGCAACCTGAACGTGTGATTGAATCCCATCCAAAAATAAGGGCAGTCTGGGAGGGTCTTTAGTTGAGCTGGGGAGTGAATAGGAAAGTATATACTACTGCTAAGAACTGTCCAGCAATATACCACTTGAGGGAAGCTTCCAGTTTCTCAACTATGGATGACTGGTTTATTTAGAGAAATAATAATAATAATAATAATAATAATAATAATTATTATTAATTCTCCACCCATCTAGCTGGGTTTCCCTACAGGGTTGCATCCAACATACAGTGGAACCTCGGGTTACATATGCTTCAGGTTACATACGCTTCAGGTTACAGACTCCGCTAACCCAGAAATAGTGCTTCAGGTTAAGAACTTTGCTTCAGGATGAGAACACAAATCGTGCTCTGGTGGTGCAGCAGCAGCAGCAGCAGCAGCAGCAGGCCCCATTAGCTAAAGTGGTGCTTCAGGTTAAGAACAGTTTCAGGTTAAGTACGGCTCTCCGGAACGAATTAAGTACTTAACCCGAGGTACCACTGTAGTGCTAAAGTTTCTCCTGCATGATGGAACATTCCCTCCCCCCAAATCTATTCTAGGAGTTTCCCCCCACTCCCTGGAGCAGATTTTGGGAGGAGACCTGGCACTCATGAAGGGAGAAGAAGGGGAAAGTCCCATTGCTGAAGCAGAAATCATTGACCTGATGGGACTTGTTAGTTGAATATTAATCAGCCATTGATTGGATTATATGTTTGCTGCTTTTCTACAAATTTGTCTCCAAAGCATCAAAAGAATACCAATTACATATAAAAAGCATTGGGAACAGTTACAAATAATCATAATATCCATAAGTGCTTTTTTCCATTAAAAATGTTTAGGGGTACTCTCATTTTGACTCAAGAAAACCATCATTTTATAGTTCAAATCGAGAAAAATAAATACAGTAAATGGAGAAAAGTGCAAAGTTCCACAAAATGTTTAGGGGTATGTGTACTCCTGCTTACCTCCAGAAAAAAGCACTGAGTAATTGTATCATAAAAACAGTCCTTACAACCTTGTGTAGCATAGAAATAAAACCAACCTTATAACTGGACAGGAGAGAATAAAGCTCAATACAGAATAAAATCATTGCAATCCATGAAACCTGCAGGTATAGGGCAATATACTACTACTACTACTACTACTACTACTACTACTACTACTACTAATATTAAAAGCCATGCCAGAGGGCACTAACTCAGTTGTTAGCTTGGCAGTGAGGAAGGTGAGTAGGTCTGCCTGCAGTGTCCCCAGCAGACTAGGTGACTATGACCCAATTACAACATTGGGCCAGCGTGGACCATCCTCCTTGCTCCTCTCTACTGCTTGTGGCAGTGCCCTCAACATGGGCTAGGTGCCCACTGTTGGATATGCCAGGCTGTCACCATGTGGGCCCTCTATGCTGCAAGTATGGCTAACCTACATACAAATGCAGCTGATGACCTAGGCCCCTGGGTGCTCATGGAGGTGAAATGGCGAGGGCTCTTTCCTTGCCGAGACAGAATCATAAATCACTAGCAGTATTGATTGCCTTGCCCCATCAACGTCATTTATGACTGAAACCAGTAAACTTTAATTAATTTGTGCTTTATTTCAAGGACTGTTGACTTTTCCAAAATGTTAATGGGGACTTAAAAAAGGATGAATAAAATGCGACGATAATCAATGTGTGCACAGGTGCTCCTGCATTAAAGATATATATCCATCAGTGATTCAAGTAAAAACCTATATGAATTATTCCATGTCTGAAATAAAAATTATGCTGTGCTGTAATGTGAAGGGCTTCTCAAATGCCCCTTTCTGCTTTACCTCTTGATTGCAGTTCCAATAAGTAATTTGCATTTATTTTATTGTTTTAGGTAATGGTGAGTCCATTTCTAAGTAATGCCTAAGAGGAGGAAATAATATTTCAACAGGTGATGCAGTACAGCAGTATTTTATTTTCCAAGGGAGAATCCCATGTGCTGTGTGTGTTTGAAACTACTGACAGTCATGAGTTTATCCTATAGGACAGTGGTTTTCAACCAATGTGCCGTGGCACCCTGGGGTACCTTGAATGATGGTCAGGGGTGCCGCAGGCAACATTGGCCTCTGTCCCTCTTTCCTCCCCTCCCTCCTCTGGTGCCCTCTTGCATCTCTGCCTCCCAAAGGCTTGCACAACTGTTTGTTGCAGCAGCCCTGGATACAAGCTCCCCAGGCGAAAGGTGCCTCTGGGGTTGGCCATGGGGTGCTTCCCAGGCCCCTGTGGGACAGTGTGAGGAGGCACCTCTCTTTGGGGGGGGGGCAGCTCAGAGACCAGGGGTGGCAGCAGTGGATGCCCAGGACTCCCAAGAAGACATAAGACATAACTGAAGACATAACTGACTTCCTGAGCCCCACAGGGGTGCCACAGAAAGAATGCAGTTGGTCAAAGGAGCCGTGGACCCAAAAAGGTTGAAAACCTCTGCTATAGGATAATGTGTGGGTTGTGGAAGTTAGGTAAGTAGCAGGTGTTACTGTGGGAACAGAATATGTTTCCTGAGAGATGTGTGATAAATATCAGCACTCCTTTTCCTGTTAATTGCCACCATGCAACTAGATTGCTTGTTTGGGAAAGCTAAATGTGGGCGGCTCACTGAGAAAGGGATTTCAATTTGCATTGAGGAGATCCATTAACTGGCCATTTCAGGGCACTGACAAAGGGAAGTTCCTTGGCTCAAAGCACTGGGACACCAACTGACAACAACACATTAAAGGGACTTAGCTGGCCACCAGCACCCATTCACAACCGCCAGGGTTAGAAACCTCCATCCAAATTATGCCTATGCAACTCCCTACATGTTACACCTGGCACCCATGGTGGGAATACTTTGATCCTACTAGCAACTTGGATGCTGCTGCTTCTCCTTTTTGACCTAGGAAAACTTGCCCCTTGACTAACCAACCCCTTAAGAAGGGATCCACGTGTGAGTGAGTGTATGTATAGTTTATTCATTAGTGTATGTATAGTTTATTCATTGAATTTTCAAAAAGAAAACAACAGATATAGTCAAACAATAGAAACTAAATCATAATAAACCTAGACAATGTGTCCTATGCATGAAAGTAAGAAGGTGAGCGGGGGTGTGTGTGTTGTAAATTTCTCCTTCCAGCATTGAATTGTTAGACACTTAGCCACCAAGAGCGCCCTTACAAACCAGTTCAATTGTCCCTCTGTAAAATCTCAAGGACACATCCAAAACCATATGCACAAGGCTGTGGCTGTGAATCTAGCACAAGACCAAATCATGTGGCAGAGCATTGCATGTGAGACATTACAACACCAGCACCTGTCAGCACAAGTAATTTTTTTTTCTTGAAGGGATAGTGTGGAGTCCAATGAACTCTGAAAATAACGTTTTGTTGCATCAAGCGCAGTTCAATATATGTGGAAATATATATTGTCCTGACAGAGGACAATGTTTTGTTTCATCTTTGAATATGAACTGGATGCTCAACTTCACCACTCCACTCTGAGTGCCTTTAGATCTGGTTTAAAACTAGTCTGGGTTTGGTAAAGACATATATCACTTGCTTAGGGTTTTGATTAAGAACTCTTAAGTCTCCCAACAATTCAGGGGCTTCTGAGGTAGTGCTTCAGGGCCAAATTAGATAACATATGTATGGTTTAATTGGCAATCTAGCTCTTTCAACTGATGGGAGGGAGTGTGCTTCACTCAGGTTAGAAAAAGGGAGAATTTCATCATTTTTCTCCAGTCAGTTGATTTAAGGCAAACACACCTGCATCAGCCCATTTCTCCCCAAAAGTACCCACCAATTCTGGCCTAGGGTTAAACCCGGAAGCCTGTTTATCTTATTACCATTATTATTTATTACATTTTTATACCGCCCTTCATCTGAAGATCACAGGGTGATTCACCACATAAAAATACAAAAATGAGAACACAAAATAAATAATAAAACAAAAACAAAGCCCCTCTCCCACAAACACATTTAAAAGACCATGGAATGTTAATCAGCCAAAGGCCTGGTTATGGATATTGTTATTTATTATTTATTAAATTAAATTACATTTATTAAATTACATCTTGTGCATATGGATTAAACCCTAATTTTTGTGTCAGCCTGTTCCATGTCTCATCAGTGCTGCCACAGTCATCACCACTGGGTTTTCCTACACACAACATCTAGTAAACAGCTTTATATGGTTCTCAGTCTAAAGCACCTGAGGTTTGGGCTTTATTGGCAATCAATTTTCATTTCCTTGCCAATGCACAGAATCATAGAGCTGGAAGACACCACAAAGGTCATCTAGTCCAACCCCTGAAACGCAAGTATCTTTTTGCTCGAACCCATTGCCCTCAGATTCAGAGTCTCACACTTTTCCACCTGAGCTATGCAATTGGGGGCACACCTTAAGCTTCCCAATAATGCACTGACAGTCACATCTCTACCTTGTATCTCATATGATGTGGGGTAGGTGGGTGTGGTTTGGGGGGAACGGCCTCATGGACCAAATTTGAAGCCCTGTTGGGCCAGGTTTGGCCCAAAGACCAGAGGTTCCCCACCCCTGCTCTAGAATGGGGATGGGGAGCCTGTGGTCATCGCGGCTGAGTCCAACAACATTTGGAGGGCTGAGATGCCCTATCCAGAAGGCAGGCACTGAGTCTGGGTTTAAATTTAATAAGATATCCAACAAAGTGTAGCAGCATGTAGATTGGGGGGGTGGGGATATGGAGAAGATTAGCTGGGCAATGAGAAGTGGTGTGAACTAATTTAGCTTTCTGGCTGCCATGCAGATTACAAAACCAGGAGGGAGTATCAGGCCTACAGTCTGATTTCTCTGCTGCCTCCCTTTGATCTATTCCAGGATCCGTCCCCTAAAGAATTGCAGTGATGAGCAGCCCCTAAGTAACATGCTCTGCTGTTAGAAGGGAAAAGACAAGGTTCAAAAGCCTGTGCCTGGCAAGTAAGGAGTTTCCTTTTAAATACTGATCAGAAAGCAGAATAATATAATCTTCTTCTTTTCTTAAGCGAAGTGCGGATGGGAGGAAATGGTGCATCTCATAAGAGATCATTAGAAAAAGAAAGAAATAGGCATCTAAATTGCACAAACATCTCCCCGGGCAACGTCAGAAGATAAATTCACAAATACTGTCAGATCAATATCAGAACTGTGTAATGCAGACAAAGAAAAATGAACCAAGGGCAGCAGTGGGCGGGACAAAAGAAAACAAAGCTACCAAATACTAACTTACATATGCCAATGCAAGGCAGGGGAAAACCTTTCTCCTTTTCTCCTTTAATGCAAGAGTTGAGAAATGGAGGAGGGAGAAGAGCTGGGCTTCCTATGCAGCATCACTTAAACTTGGGTCTTTTTTTGGGGAGGAGGGAGGTATTTCAGTGTTGAAACAAATGCATTCCCAAGGGGTCTGTGCATGTTAAACCGTATGTGGCATTAAATCGTTCCCTTGTAGCAGCTGGTGACCTGCAGACAGCTCTCCATCTGTAGCAGCTCACCATGTGGATTTCTATAGATTTCCTTCAAAGGGCTGCACTGGCCTGACAAAGCCACACACACCCCCCACCTCTGTGCAGCACTGCAGCACTACAGAGTTGTGACAGAGAAAGCTGGGCATGCAGAGGCAGCTACCATGGACAGCAACTGAGAGCAGCAGCTTCATGTCTAGTGGCCCAACGGAGAAAAGCAAAGCACAGCTCAGAGCCCGTTACCTGCTCCTTAAAATGTCACCAGAGTGGGGTACAGCCTAGCCTTTAAGCGCCCTTTCAGAAGTACCCACAGTTAAACAAGAGTCCCTTTTCTGTGAAGCTGATGTCATGCAGCTGAGGGGAATGTCACAACCACCTGGGTGGGGCTTTCTCGTGCCATGTGATTTCGGGGCAAGCTTACACTATTGGCCTCGCCCATGAGTGTCATTTAGATGCAGCCCCCAGCTACGTGTAGTTGTTTTATGCAAAAGCGTCTCCCACATGGCTGCGGATATCCCCCTCCTCCCCCCAAAATGCACCTTAAACTCTTGCCTTTCTGCCAAACCCAACAGCCAATAAATAATGCCATGGCCGTGCCTGAGTCTTGTTATCTCAGTACTTAGTCATCTTATTTAATCCATTTGCCCTGGGTGACGCTCACTATATCTGGTTGCATGGTAAGAGGGGGGAAATGACTCTTTCAAGGTGGCTGGGAGAGATTAGAGAGTATTTATTTAAAGCAAAGTTGTAGGTCACTGGGAAAGTGTAGCCATTCCCTTCTAAATTTGCTTCCAAGCTCACGTTGCCATTTGGTTACATCCCCCCCTCCCTCTTTAAGGCAACATTTATCTGCAAATTCTGCCCTTCCTGAGATACTGTAGTAATTAATAATGCTGCATCAAATGCTACACGTGCTTATGAACTTTGCCATTCTATAGATTGCCCATTTGCTGCAGAAGAGCTGTGTGGAATCTTAAATAAATCCTCACTGTTTCATTAGACCTAGCAAAATTATGTTAACATGCATATCACCCTCTTCCACCCTAGGTTAGGTTTTTGCATTACACCACCGAACAAATACATTTTATTCCCATTCTGTAAGGAAAGAAAATGAGAATGATGAAAATTAAATGTCTTGCCATGGGCCACACAGGAATTCATTAGCAGGGCCGGCAACAGGAGCCAGCTGCCAAGCCTCCTTCCCATGCTTCATCAGTCCAATTTAGCATTAGTGCCAAATCAATTGGAAGCTATTTTGACCTTATTTGCTCAGGACTGCATAGCGGTTTTAGCTGGAGGCCACAGCCATAGTAGAAACAGTAAAACAAAAAAAGGTAAACCCCTAAACCCATGTATGCATATGAGAATCACTCTTGCCAAAAGAAGCACATGATGCATTTATGAGAAGTTCTACCCCATTTAAGAATCTCCTCCCCCCCAAAAAAAAAAACTCCAAACAACCTTGGATATTTCCTAAGATTTGAGAGTAGGAACCTGCCTTGGGGAAGGGGAGATTTTTCATTATTTGTTTAATTTCACAAGATTTATATACTGCTTGGTTGTGATAAAACTTCAAAGTGGGTTATAAAAAGAAGAAAACTATCCAGGGCTCTTCCACACTTCTGCTCCCCCTGCTGAATCAAAGCAAATGTCAACCGGGTTTTCTTTGGATTGATGGTTGCTCCGATTTAGCCCTAAGGTTTTCTGGGGCAAAGTGGGGGGAGGGTAAAGGCAAAACCACTCAGACCTGTGCTTTCTAAGCATGGGACAAATGGAAATGTGGACGAGCCCAAAATTATCAGAAAAAAGCAGTGCAAAACAACTCTTTAAAAAATAAAAAAATACTAATTAAAACCAACAATAAGCTAAAAACCAGATTAAGACACACACCAACATTCTACTTGTCAGAATAGGCTTCCCTAAAGAAAAATGTTATTCACGGGTGCCAAAAATAGTACAGTGGTACCTCGGGTTAAGAACTTAATTCGTTCCGGAGGTCTGTTCTTAACCTGAAACTGTTCTTAACCTGAAGCACCACTTTAATTAATGGGGCCTCCTGCTGCCGCTGTGCCGCTGCTGCACAATTTCTGTTCTCATCCTGAAGCAAAGTTCTTAACCCGAGGTACTATTTCTGGGTTAGCGGAGTCTGTAACCTGAAGCGCCTGTAACCTGAAGCATATGTAACCCAAGGTACCACTGTACAATGAAGTCACCTAGCAGATGTCAAAAGGAAGGGAGTTGCAAAGTGTGGGTGCTGCCATGTTAAAAGACTGATTTCTTGCAAATGTGGGATGAGTATGATGTGGTTCCTGCAGCAGTTCTGCAGATTGAAGTGGTCCAGTGGGCATATATGGAGGAAGGTGCTCTCACTTAACTAGCACGGAAAAGTGCTATGTGGACAGGTCACTGGTTGTGCTGAGTGAAAAAATCATTATAATAGACGTACAGGTGGTGTTTAGATAGTAGGTGGATTCCTGGATGAATTGAAGTGGAGACAATCCCACTGGAGGATGAGTCTATTGGTTTCAGTAAAACCCTTTATATCATCCTAAATTTTGCTGTGGGTGCCATAAAACAGAGCAGATCCTGAGAAATCATTTGTAAAACTGAAATGAACCAAAATCACAACCCTGCCATGCTCACCTTCTTCACTAAGAATTTGCTTGCATGTTGTATTTTAGTTCAAGGTAACAGGTGATATATTGGTTTAGCCCCTTACAAAACTCCATGGTTTATCTCTGTGATCATAAAGAGCCCTGTATGTCTGGCAATGGCTTAAATCATGAACCCAGCTACAGATGTTAAGCATGAACTCTCTTGACAAAGTACAAGGCCTCTTTGCAAATAAATATACTTGTTTCTATGCTGGCTGCAGTCTAAGCCCTGAGGGGCTGTATTTACCCATTAGTTATGTGTTGTGGTCATGATATATTCACTGCTCTCGCAACCAATTTTTATTCCTGTCATCTTAAGTTCTCGCCATGTTGACAGTTTATCCTCCACTGTATTTCAGCCCATGTGTATCCATGCATACCTCTTTCCCTGGTAATTTTATGCATCTAATAAAGTAGGCTATTGCCTATGAAAGCTCATGCCACAGTGAATCAGTCCCTTAAGGGGCAGCATCACTTTTTGTCATCTTGGTCTTACGAAAATGGTCTTACGAAAATACGAAAATGCATCTTTATGAAAATGTGTAATGCAGCCTACTAACGATGGTAGTCTAACACAATATCATATAGGATACAGTTTGGTATAAACCATGCACAATGAAGCGGTGAAAATAAATTCATGGTAACAATCTCATAGGTTTGCCTATAGGATCTGTGTGTCCCTTGGTGCCTAAAGTAATTGTCATCATCTTGTTCCCCTCTAGAAATCCCATAATCAGGATAGGGAAGGGCCATAAATCAGTGGGAGAGCATCTGCTTTGCATTCAGAAGGTCTCTGGTTTATTTCCAGGTAGGGGTGGTGATGTCCTCTGTCTGAACTGCTGCCAGTTATTGTGAATTCATTGAATTCATTGGATAAATGTTGGAGGATATGGAATAGGATGTCTTTATTTTCACTGAAGAAAAGTTGGAGGGTATGACTAATACTGAGGGAGATAGATCAACGGTCTGGTTCTGTATAAGGCAGCTTCCTGTGTACTTTCAAAGAAGGACTTAACTTTGCAGAAGCCATGCTCAACAAGACTTGTTCTTCTGTATCCAGGCTGAGGAACCTGAAGCTTTGAGCCAGTGAGCCAGTTGGCATGTAATTTCCTGGATCCCCTGGCTGGTGTTTCTGATATGGAGATCAAACTTAGGCAAACAATGCTTTTGTTGCTTTTGTTCAGCAATTTCACATTTGAATTCCTTAAGAACTATCAGATGGATACCATCTAGATCAGTGATAACAAACCTGGTGCTAGAGTTGGATGAGGCCCCCCATAGCTGTATCATGTTGGATGGACATATTATGCAGCAACTTCTATTTCTTGGGTCACCATGAGCAGAGGCATGTAGTTTGGCCACTAAAGAGCTAGTTATGTAAGCACCAACTTCTGCAGCTAATGTTTGCTCCAAACACTCCAAAAACAGGATGACAAGACAAATTAACAGGAAGGATCCGGAATCAACACGACCAGAGATTCACAGAAGACTGGATTAAATTTACAGAATATATGCAAAACTTATGTGATGATCAGACAACGTTTGTAGGTTTTCAGGAAGTTTTGTGAGAATGTACCGGTAATTTAGAAATATTGCTAAAAAAAGAAGGTAAAAAGAAAAAGAGTATTGTAGTGCAATATCAATATAAGAAATGTGGAGGAAGTAATTAACATGGAGGATTGTCAGACAGACTGAGGGAAGTCAAAAAAGAGAATGTCGGTGATAAATAAGATGTTTTGATTGTATAATTTTATATTGGAAAATGAATAAAAATTATAATAATAATAAAAAACAGGATGACAAATATACTTTGCTTTCCTCAGACAGGACATTGCCATAGTCAGGTCAGCTGATGCTCCTCTTTTGGAACAGGCTCCAGCTGTGTGTATTTGCATTGCTTTGATCCTGTACTGTTTGTATTGTAATGCATGGAATTGATTTTAATTGACCATGGTTTATAGATTACAGGGTAAACGTTTTGCACTAGGAAAAGGATTAGGACTAGTGCAAGGTGATTTCTTCCCCTCTCTTCTCTCATGCCGTCCCCAAATCTGTTCTGGAGGGTTGAGGGAAAACTCTAGAACAGATTTATCCCATAGCCTTTCAGTGGACTGTCTTCTTTAATGACTGGACAAATAATAAGGGAGACACAAGCTTAACATTAGCTCTGTTAAGGTGCAAAGCAGCCACCTTACAGTTTGAGTTCACTTGTGCATGTGAAGAACTGAATGCAAGCCAAACACAACTGCCATTTTGAATTTGCAGCAACTTTTAATTTACCACAGTTGATTAGGCTTCTATTTCCTTGAGTGCCAAACACATCAAGCCCTTGAAAAAGAACCAAAACCTTGCTCTTTCCTGAACAAATGAAGCTGCCTTGGCGGTGCTCTGTGGTCTCCATGTTAGTGCTAATGACTCAAGGATGGCTCACTGCAGTCCATTCACCACTTGAAACAGTCCCAGTATGGATACTGCAAATTAACAAGTGACCTCAGTCCAGGTAGCCGCAAAGAAGCTGCTTGTCATTGAAGCTGCTTATTAACTTGTGTGTGTGTGTGTGTGTGAGAGAGAGAGAGAGAGAGAGAGAGAGAGAGAGGGAGGGAGGGAGGGAGAGAGCTATCAGTCACCATGACAACTGCCATGCTATCAACTAGAGTTGCTTCAGAAAGAAATTAGAAAAGCACATATTTACAGATTTTGAATTAAGAAAATAATGTAGTGACACCCAAACTCTCCACGCTTAGGACTTTGCTTTTTCTAGGGCTGCTAAGAAAGCAATTATCTGCTGGTGATGGTGGGAGTTGTAGCCCAACATCTGGAGCTCACACTGTGGTATTTGGTATTACAGAAATGTTGGATGGTTTGCAATCAGTTCAGGGCACAGGTTTAAAAACAAAGTCCCTTCTTTTTTCATATCCTATGTCTGCCTCACCCATTTGTTGCTTTGGGTGGCCATGCTGCCCTGTGCTACATGCAAGAGCTAGGCAGGATGGAAAATAAATAGTAAAGAACTATTCCAACAGGCGTTTCAGCAACTATTTCAAGAGCCAGCATGCTCCCCAAACCTGTTGTCCTCTCAGCTATGTGGTGGATGATAAATCCAGTCATGAATTTTAAAAGGCCAGAAGGATAAAGAAAATACCTTCATAATGGGCAAAACCTCAAGCCTGAAGAGTACATTTCTTTATCATTAAGCCTCTAAAATGTCAAACCCTGCAGTTCTTATTATTAAAGTGAGATGCCTGCTGAATTAGTGGAGAAAGAAAGGGTTACAGCAGATGCCACAATCCTTTGTGCACACACCTGGTGGAAATCCTAGTGAAATCAGCAGGATTACTTCCAAGGAAACATAAAATTGGCCTTGCACATCGATCGCTTAATGGGATTTCCTTACGAGTAGACTTGTAACGTGTAGGATTGTGCTGTGTGTTTCAGATATCTGTACTTTTTTCTCCAGCCAGGCTCTCTCCCTGCCTTTTACAGCCTGAAACCTTTTCTCTCTATAAGTCACATCACAGCCAAAATACAACTTTAATATTAGGCTTTGTCCTCCAAACTATCTAAGATCTGGAGGAGGGGCCCCATCCATTTGCCATCTGGAACAGAGCCCCCCGCTCCTGGCTCTCTGCTAGCTCATCACCGTTCCTTTATTTTCTTAATGGCTCATCTCCCAGGTGTTTACCCCATGAGCAGGCATGCAAGCTTGCCCCTGTGATTGAAGGACCCAGCAACGCGTGCCATGCTCACATCATGTGTGCATGCTGTGCAACCTGCTGCTGTGTTGCACGCATGCTGTGTGGCTTGCATACGTGACGTGAGCCCAGCGTGCTGTGTGCACATGTTGCCATGGGATATTGGAGGAGCCCAGCTGCCTCCTTGAATTTTTTTTTGGGGGGGGGACCAAGGTCCCTCAGCTCCCCCAGCTAGCACCCCTGTTCATGAGGAAGCTAGCCTGGCTTATATTTTAACACTTGCTGGGTCCAGGGGTCAGAAAGGTCCAACACCCAGTTTAACCATCCATGCCCTGATTAAATTCTAACAGTTACTGTATTCAGGAATTTAGGGCAGCCTGGCATCTGCAAACTCATAACAATAGGCCATTTGTCTTTGAATATAAGTTGTGGGGAACCACAAGTGAGGGAAGTGCTGTTGCACTCAGGTCCTCCTTTGCAGAAGTTTCTGGAACACAATTTGGACTCATACTGATTCTGTGTTTGTTCCTGGGTTCTTGAGATCATGCTACATTTTGAACCCCACTCTTTTAAGTAAGTGTTTTTGTAAAAGGCCTTTACCTCCTTGGATTGAGTCCTAGTCCATGAGGGCACTCCCTGGAGCAAAACAGTTGAGTTCTCATTGACTGCCAAATTGATATTATAATGGATCACCAGTAAAATATTCACCACCTGACTTTTAATTGGTTAATCAAACTGTGCTCACATTATGAAAACTGCAATATGTACAGGTGTCTTTCTGAGGGTGCTAAAGGAAGTGTGAGATAATATAATTTAAAGAGTAACAGATTCTGCTCAGAAAAAGGAGGACAGTTAGATGGCTAACAAAGGCTCTATTTAATATTTTTCTTTTCCATTCACAATTGCAGTAATATACCAGTGCCAGGAGGCCTAACACACACACCCACCCACACACCCACCCACCAATGCTGCTAGGTTTGAGCCTCACTGATTAAAATTTGCCCCTGCAGACTACCCCTAAGTTGGCACACTAGTAAAATTGATGTGTGACTTGCGGTACTGTAGCTGCACCCTGGATGTAGTTCTAAGACACACAGTGTCAATAAAGACCGAACATAGATTAAAACTGAATGGAGACATTAGTTTGAAGCCAATGATCTCAGTGCATGCAATGCCTGGAGTGGGATCATGGTGAGGCCAGACTCAGTTATGTCCACCTGAAAAGACATGGGATAGTATCCCAGTTCATACACTGTTGCTGTGTTGCCAACCTCTCCTCATTCTTTAACATTCTGGGCTAGTCTTTTTGGGTGTGTGAGGACTCTAGCTGGCCCAGAAGAAGGAGGCTTGCATAAGAGCAAGGAGTTGTGGTCAACATAGCACTAAGACAAATGCAAAAACATCTCCTTGTGCAACAGAACATCCTCCCCGTTCCCACTCCTCCTGCCCTTTAAATCTGTTCTAAACTACCCTTCCAGTCCTCTGGAGCAGATTTGAGGACCACGTGAGCCATACACAAGGGAACTAGAGGGGTGGGGATCCTGTTGTGCTAGTGCTAATCTTTGCAGTAGCGCAACTCTTTAGTTCAGGCATCCCCAAACTCGGCCCTCCAGCTGTTTTGGGACTACAACTCCCATCATCCCTAGCTAACAGGACCAGCGGTCAGGGATGATGGGAATTGTAGTCCCAAAACAGCTGGAGGGCCGAGTTTGGAGATGCCTGCTTTAGTTGAATACTGCCTAAGAATTTATCTAGGTTTACAGGGGCCAAGGTGTTTAAGACTTAAAAAATAAAAATCAGTACCTTGAATGGAACTGCTAAAAAAAAGAAAGGAGCGAAAATAGAAAAACAAAAAACTGATAACGAGTCAAGCTCTTTAAATATACAGTTGTACCTCGGGTTACATACACTTCAGGTTACATATGCTTCAGGTTACAGACTCTGCTAACCCAGTAGTAGTACCTTGGGTTAAGAACTTTGCTTCAGGATCAGAACAGAAATCATGGTGTGGCAGAAATTGTGCTCCGGCGGCGCAGCGGCAGGCCCCATTAGCTACAGTGGTGCTTCAGGGTTAAGAACAGTTTCAGGTTAAGAACGGACCTCCAGAACAAATTAAGTTCTTAACCCGAGGTACCACTGTGCAGCCAAGGCTTCTTGCAGATGTCCTCTTTATTGAGCATCCATCCTGATCACTTGTGGGATGTTTATACATCTTCCTGTTATTCATTCATCTCATGCTTTTCAATGCATTTTCCCCATCACTTCCCCAACCACAAAGTAGATTTGTTGTGTTTGGGTTCAATTCCTTTAAATTGTGCAAACCTAAATTTCCCAGTCTGTGCTTAAATCCCTCCTACAAAATATTAGCAGTCTGGAAGTGCCCTAATACGATCTAACCCCAGATAAAACCATGTTATCTCATTCTGCTGCAAAGCGTGTTCTCCCTAACCAGAGAGCACGTGTTGCGGTTGGGGAAACAGGCCACCCTGCCGTGACTAGGCAGATTTGAGAGAAAACCCAAGCCTTCTAAAGGGTTAAGATTGGGTTGCCGGGGAGTTTTGTATGTTGCCAATTCGGAGGAGGGGTTAGGGTCTATAAATATAGGGGGCTAGACGTTGGACTTCCTCTTGGCCGTTTTGCTTCGGATCACCCGCCCTCCCTCCCTTTAAAAGGGGGGGTTTTTCTTGATCGCTTGACCTTGCTATGCCTGTCATGGTGTCGTCTGCCTTGGTGCGGGGGCACAGTAGGAATTTTTCCATCTGGCTGATTGGCTGGTGCCATTTGGTTTTCGCCTACTGCTTAGCAAATCGTCACAACTTGTAAGGTTGGCGGTTAGGCATTGGTTAAAGTGGTGCTTGGAGGGGTAAGTGCCTACCCCTCCAAATGATGCGAAGGGAATTCCGTTAAAGGAATCCAGGGGCTTGCCATTCTTTTCGTCCTTGTCCCTGGCATCGGACTTGGGCCGTGCAAGCCCCACAGTAACATGAGGGTGAGAAGTGAGGGACTGTTGCCCAGCTTCATTTTCTCACCCAATACTTGTTTCCCACTCTGGCTTCCGCTGGTGTCCGGAATGCCAGCTCTGTCCCTGAGGGCATGGACAGATAGTCATAACCATGCCTAAGCAACCACTCACATATGTTATATTGAATAAAGTTGTGGCCAAAATTATGCCAAAAACCTAAACAAAAATTAAGTGTGAAGTGTGAATTATTTGGGGGGTGGCAATTGTGGGACTCAACATGCAACCAAATTTTCTTGGACAATTTTTCAGGACAGCCTATGCAAAGAGAGTACAGAGGCTGGATCGCAGTAGTCCCAGTGAGAGATGACCAGGGCAGTATGGGTGACAGAAGCCAGATGAAGCTGGTAAAATGTCTTCCTGGCCAGCACTGCCACCTTGGCAATGTCAAGGGTATTGCCAGATTCAAGAAAATCTCCAAATGTCCCTGTACACGAAGACTTCTTTCTTTTGACGCTTGTGCGAACACACACAGATGCTTGTTTGGAGTGGGGCAAAAGACTTGGCCTGATGGGAGTCATGTGACCCTCTTCTGAAACACAAAAGAGAACCTGAAGGGTACCCAGAAAGAGAGAACAACATTGTTCTCCAGTTTTGCAGTGATCTGGCATTATGGAAGCCAGTGAATTGCAATATTGCCAGGAGGTTTGAACTGTAACTATTTCATTTTGATGCAGCTGAGAAAATAAATTGTAGGAGACATCTGCTTTGGAAACATATTTGGCACAATAACATTTACACGACTTCTCATGCAAATATCATGACATTTACTTATCAGGAACCTTGTAACCTTACCTAACCCCTGATGGCAGCCATGTTGTTCCTGACCTTGGCTTCTTTCCTTTTCTTTTAAAGAGACAGCAAAATCTATCTTCTCCTTCTAAGCCATGCTTTCTCTACAGGGTTACAGTCAAGTGCAACATTTTATTAGGCATTTCTCCTACATATTACTTTCTGGAGCAACATCTGTGGGTTGCTGATTCTTCTCAGATTTATGCTGAGTGTGATTTGTAAAAAAGAAAAGAGAAGGAGGGAGGGAGAGGGATTGGAGTGTGTGTGCTCTGCATATTTTTAGGTAAATTTTAAATGCCAAGTTTTAAAAATTGCAATCCGTTACTATTAAAACATATGTCTCACGACATTTCTTTATTTAACTAAATGTGTGCTTAATTATTTAAAATAAAGATTAGTAATGTTTTTTCACATGGAGTCCTTTTGAGTTCACCCATCCATACAGTGGATTTTTAAAAGTCCCTGTCTGCAGGAATACAAGAAGCTTGGGGGGGGGGCTTAAAGGGGGAGGGTGACAGAAACAGGTAAAGGACTAGGTATGTTCAGTGGGCACAGAATTTTGACTGACTGTTGGAGGGAAGGGTAGAGGAATGGGGTATCTTGGAAGAGAACAGCTGGCTAACGGATTCTTAACAAAAGCGCACAACACTGCAATATTTGGTGGCACATTCATTTTATTCTACACTACACAAGCCTTTTCTGGAGTGCAGTGGGTAGAATTCAGCACATTGCTAAGGGGGTAATTCTGTCAGCATACGCATTTATCCTTGCCCGATGGAACAGCTGCCCTTCTCCATCAGTTTTGGGGGGTTCTCCTGAATGCCAAGATCCAAGTTTGGGACAAGCACTTCTTCTTCTTCTGTTGGGAACCTCCCAGAGGGAACCCAGCAAAACGGGTGGGGTATAAATAATATATTATTATTATTATTATTATTATTATTATTACTACTACTACTTATGAAAGAATCTTAGCAGAGACTTAAAATCACAAAATATGCAGCAAAGTAAAGTGTGGAAATATAGGCTAGGTCTATATTTAAAGGTCTAGTTTTTAAAAGAGCTAGGTATTAAAGTTCTCATATGCCCTTGTGAGTTCCAAAACTTCCCTCTTTCCCTAGCATAGAAAAAGACCACACGTTAGATAAGTTAAAAATGGTTTACTTACAAATTCCCCATGTGGTTTTCCGTACAGCATTCAGAAAATATTGCACGGGCAGTAAAACCTGGTTTAGTTGCAGTGGTGCAAGTTCCTAAATTGTTGGTATAGGAACTCAAGAGTGGTGTGAGAGCCAAGCTTAGCTTCCTCACATGCTGAGTTCATCAGGTAAACCAGGGGAACAAAGGCTTGACTACCTTGTCCCTCCCAAGGTGAGCTAAGCCTGGCAAGACAGCTTACTCTATGGTTTTAATCCCTTCAAGCATTACCGTACTTATCCTTAAGTTCTGGGCATTACACTTCAGAAAGATGGAAATAAATTGTAATGAATTCAAAATGGGGCTGTGATTATGCTTAGAGGGGGTATGAAAAACAAGCTCTACAAGCAAAGGGAGAAACAACTGAGCGGGTTGTATTCAGCTACATTTTACTCACAGTATATGTACTGAACTGAATTAACACAATTAAGCTAGATCCATTAACTTCAATAGGCTAAAACTTAGTTGACTAGTACCCAATAGCACTCCAAAGCAGCCCCGCCACTTACAAGGGCAAAGGCTTGTTCTTTGCTGCTGCAGAATGTTGGACAAGATGTGATGGGCAAATTATAGGAGGATAGATATGGGCTGATCACCTCATCTGTCTCCTGAGAAATCTCTATGTGGGACAAGAAGCTACAGTTAGAACTGGATATGGAACAACTGATTGGTTCAAAATTGGGAAAGGAGTACGACAAGGCTGTATTTTGTCTCCCTGCTTATTTAACTTATATGCAGAATTCATCATGTGAAAGGCTGGGCTGGATGAATCCCTAGCCGGAATTAAGATTGCCGGAAGAAATATCAACAACCTCAGATATGCAGATGACACAACCTTGATGGCAGAAAGTGAGGAGGAATTAAAGAACCTTTTAATGAGGGTGAAAGAGGAGAGCGCAAAATATGGTCTGAAGCTCAACATCAAAAAAACGAAGATCATGGCCACTGGTCCCATCACCTCCTGGCAAATAGAAGGGGAAGAAATGGAGGCAGTGAGAGATTTTACTTTCTTGGGCTCCATGATCACTGCAGATGGTGACAGCAGTCACGAAATTAAAAGACGCCTGCTCCTTGGGAGAAAGGCGATGTCAAACCTAGACAGCATCTTAAAAAGCAGAGACATCACCTTGCCAACAAAGGTCCGTATAGTTAAAGCCATGGTTTTCCCAGTAGTGATGTATGGAAGTGAGAGCTGGACCATCAAGAAGGCTGATCGCTGAAGAATTGATGCTTTTGAATTATGGTGCTGGAGGAGACTCTTGAGAGTCCCATGGACTGCAAGATGATCAAATGCATCCATTCTGAAGGAAATCAGCCCTGAGTGCTCACTGGAAGGACAGATCGTGAAGCTGAGGCTCCAATACTTTGGCCACCTCATGAGAAGAGAAGACTCTCTGGAAAAGACCCTGATGTTGGGAAAGATTGAGGGCAGAAGGAGAAGGGGACGACAGAGGATGAGATGGTTGGACAGTGTTCTCAAAGCTACCAGCATGAGCCTGACCAAACTGCGGGAGACAGTGGAAGACAGGAGTGCCTGGCGTGCTGTGGTCCATGGTGTCTCGAAGAGTCGGACATGACTAAACGACTAAACAACAACAACAACAGATATGGGCTAAGCATTAGGGCACCTTTTTGTTGCTAAGAGCAAATTGACAATGGAACCAGTGACCTGAGATGTGCATTTTCAGGGCTCACCATATTCCTGCAAGAGAGGTTTCTTTTAACTGTCTTTAATATTGATTTTTAAATTGTTGTAACCTGCCCTGTCACCTGCAGGTGACGGGCATGGAATAAATTTAATAAATAATATTTAATACATTATGTTGGTGGCAGTCGTTGTCGAATAGCCCCGCTTTTTATGGGCTGGTGTTTTCTGTCATCTCATTCATTCTACTCATCATCAGCTGGCTCTTAATCTCCATCCCTTTTCACCGAGTCCCTGCCAGCATTAGTGTTGGAGATAATGAATAAAGAGAAAGATGAATGCCTGTCCTGTTGCAAACAGGGTTCCAAGACTTAAAGGGTATAGAGAGCACCCTGACATCCTTAATAGCTCTTTAATTCTTTATAGCCTCTCCATCTTTGCTGGCTGCATGGTCACCATTAGCATCAGCAATTTCATGTGGGCAGTGAGGTGTGTGTAACCTTTCTAGGTTACCTTGATGTCCTTTGCCTAAGCTTTCCCTTTCCAGCAACCTTCTTGGCAGGATCTGCTTCTATTCATTTAATTAGTTAGCCATCATTGACTGAATAACACTATTGACTGAGATCGCCTTTCCTTAATTTCATTGACTTGAAGGCAACTTCACTTTGGGAAATTTGCACTGGATTATTATTTCCTGACAGTTGAATCTATCAGCAGCAGCACCATCAGCCCTTGCCCATAAATTGTCATAATGGCATGGGAAGGAAATATTTAAAGTAACTAATCTTTCTGTCAGCGTTAATGGAACTGTGGTACAATATTCGGTTGTAATTTAAGCTGCACATTACTTTCCAGAGCAACTGCTTTGCATTGCAGATCCTGTTCGGGCCAGTCTATGGGTGCTAGAAAGCAAAGACAGTTGTATGTGTAAAAAGGGACATGACCGAAATTGCACCATGCATCACATCCACCAAGCTGTGTGTATATATCCTTTACATATATGGACATACGGAACTGAGCTGTCTTGGATGAGCCCCCTGCAATCGGCTGTGACTGATATTAGCTCTCTAGTATTCTAGGTGGAGGTTTCAGGCAATCAAAATGTTATTAACTACATTGCAAAGTATTGGAAGACACAAGAACTACCCACTCTGGAAGAATGGCCGATGACGGTGATGGACTATATGGAACTGGCGGAAATGACTGGCAGAATCCGAGATCAGGGAGAAGAGACGGTGGAGGAAGATTGGAAGAAATTTAAAAATTATTTACAGAAACATTGCAAAATTAATGAATGTTAAAATGATGACGGAATGAAATTAAGTGGTTTTAGCAGCAATGTTAAAAAGGAGTATGTAAAAATGGGTTGTTAACAGGTGAAAATGTAAAGCTATAATATATTAAGATAAAGAATTAAGATAAAAACAAAGAGGGAAAGGATTTGCTGAAGTAACCATTTGAACTGGAACACAAAAAAGGGAGGTGTGAGGAGGTCAGGGAAATAAGTGAATGAAAGGCAAGACAGGGAAAGATGGATTTATTTTTAATGTTTTTTATTTTTTCTGTATTTTGTATCTTTTGTCTCTTTTTCTATTTTTATTTCTTTTTTTACCTTTGTAACTCTTTTTGAAACTCTAATAAATATCTTTTTTTTAAAAAAAAAATGTATTAACTGGTTAGGATTGAAGTAGGAATGTAAGAAAAGCCCTCTGGATGAAGTCAATGGCCCATTTAGTCTAGCATCCTGATTTTGCAGTGGCCAACCAGTTGCCGATGGGAAGCCCAAAAGCAGGACCTGAGCACCACAGAACTCTACCCACTTCTGATTCCTAGCAGCTTGTATTCAAGGTCCTACTGCCTCTGGCAGTGGAGGCAGAACATAGTCATTGTGGAACCTTCTGCATGAAAAGCTTATGCTTCACCACTGAGCAACTCCTCAGCATCCAAATTATCCCTCAGCTTTCTTGTTATTTGAAATACAGTGGTACCTCAGGTTACAGGCGCCTCATGTTACAGATGCTTCAGGTTACAGACTCCGCTAACCCAGAAATAGTACCTCGGGTTAAGAACTTCGCCTCAGGATGAGAACAGAAATCACGCAGCGGTGGCGGAGTGGGAGCAGGAGGCCCCATTAGCTAAAGTGGTACCTCAGGTTAAGAACAGTTTCAGGTTAAGAACAGACCTCCGGAATGAATTAAGTTCTTAACCCGAGGTACCACTGTAGATTTGAAAATGTTCAGAGAAGTGCACAATACAGAGTGCACTAACTGTGTTTACATACGCTCAGGTATGGGGGGATAGATTGCAGTAAACTCAGGGGAGCTAACTTCCAGCAAAAAAAATAAGGGCTGAACCGGTTCTCTTGTTCAGGAGATCGCTGATTGTGATGCCATTAAGAACACATGGAGAACTAAGTGCTGGGCCATTAAAGAACAATTGACGGAGCAAACTGCTATATGCAGCACCTTACTTGGATATGTCTGGAGTCTAGGAAGCTTGACTACCCTATGTTCTCCTACAAATGGACATTGAGCTTTTTTTGGAGGTTCTAGCAGAAGAGTGCCCTGCTCGGCAAGGAAGGCTCAAGCAGTATGTGGACCGAGAACTCCCAGAAGTGCAAGCTGGATTTAGAAGCGGCAGAGGAACCAGAGACCAAATTGCAAACATGTGCTAGATTATGGAGAAAGCTAGAGAGTTCCAGAAAAACATCTACTTCTGCTTCATTGACTATGCAAAAGCCTTTGACTGTGTCAACCACGGCAAACTATGGCAAGTTCTTAAAGAAATGGGAGTGCCTGATCACCTCATCTGTCTCCTGAGAAATCTCTATGTGGGACAAGAAGCTACAGTTAGAACTGGATATGGAACAACTGATTGGTTCAAAATTGGGAAAGGAGTACGACAAGGCTGTATTTTGTCTCCCTGCTTATTTAACTTATATGTAGAATTCATCATGCGAAAGGCTGGGCTGGATGAATCCCTAGCCGGAATTAAGATAGCCGGAAGAAATATCAACAACCTCAGATATGCAGATGACACAACCTTGATGGCAGAAAGTGAGGAGGAATTAAAGAACCTTTTAATGAGGGTGAAAGAGGAGAGCGCAAAATATGGTCTGAAGCTCAACATCAAAAAAAACGAAGATCATGGCCACTGGTCCCATCACCTCCTGGCAAATAGAAGGGGAAGAAATGGAGGCAGTGAGAGATTTTACTTTCTTGGGCTCCATGATCACTGCAGATGGTGACAGCAGCCACAAAATTAAAAGACGCCTGCTTCTTGGGAGAAGGGCAATGACAGGCCTAGACAGCATCTTGAGAAGTAGAGACATCACCTTGCCAACAAAGGTTCGTATAGTTAAAGCTATGGTTTTCCCAGTAGTGATGTATGGAAGTGAGAGCTGGACCATAAAGAAGGCTGATCGCCGAAGAATTGATGCTTTTGAATTATGGTGCTGGAGGAGACTCTTGAGAGTCCCATGGACTGCAAGAAGATCAAACCTCTCCATTCTGAAGGAAATCAGCCCTGAGTGCTCACTGGAAGGACAGATCGTGAAGCTGAGGCTCATGAGAAGAGAAGACTCCCTGGAAAAGACCCTGATGTTGGGAAAGATGGAGGGCACAAGGAGAAGGGGCGACAGAGGACGAGATGGTTGGATAGTGTTTTCGAGGTTACCAGCATGAGTTTGACCAAACTGCGGGAGGCAGTGGAGGACAGGGGTGCCTGGCGTTCTCTGGTCCATGGGGTCACGAAGAGTCGGACACGGCTAAACGACTAAACAACAACAACAACAACAAGCAGAAGAGTGCAGCTATTGTATACTCTTGGCTGAAGAACGCGACACTCCTTCTATCTGGGATGGTCATCCTTTTCCACCAAGCGTGCACCTTTGGGTGGGATGCACATAGAGCAGTGAGGGAGGAAAGGGACACCTATCTAGCCAGCCAGATCAGTTGATTCAACCCTGGCAATCAATGGGGTGACAGATGTCACAGCCAGATCACCCTCACATCCAGCTGTGTGTTAGCTAGCAGAAGACAATAGCAGAGCTGAGAGGAGGAGAAGGTGGCCAGGATAACAAGGTGTGTGATGTCACACAGAAAAAAAAGGTATCCCTTTGAAATTTAGAGGTGGAGGAAGAAGGAGGAGGACTCCATAAGTTGCTGTGAGTGCCAGAGCCCTCATGGTAAGCTGGTGAAAGACAGGATGGGAGAGAGGCACAGAGGTATCTGGGAATCCATTGCTGAGTTGCTGTAAAGGATGGGCTTTACAGGAGATGTGAATGCTGTGAAATTTCCTTTGAAAGCTTCTGGTGTAAATGTGTGTCAATAAATCATATTTCAATGACCCTGCAGACTCCACCATGCCTCATTTCTCCCCAGGAACACAGACCCTGGTTGAGTACCAAGACCTATTGGAATCTGCTGCACCGCTCAGCAGAGATTGGGGTGGCCAGTGGCAATACGTTTTATATCTTAAATATGATTGACCGAGGCTTTAAAATTCACCAGAGGGCTAGGGGAGTTTTGAATTCATGGTATGTATTCATGGCAAATTTGCAGAGTCCTGAGCTCCAAAGACAGATTTAGTGAGCCGTGCCAATGGATGCAGTCCACTGGGAATTCCTCCAAAACAAGCTCTATTTGTGACCTTGCAGCTCTCCTATTTATTTTGGCCTGAGATGAGGGAACAGCTTGTAGTGAGAATCTGAGGGAGAGAAAGCAGCTTTATCGCAAGGATTTGGGCCAAATCCTGGGGCATCCTTATTAGAAGTAAATTTGAATACCCAGAACAAACAACAACATAAGAAACATCACTAATTCCTTGGAGGTTTGTCACATAAAATACAGACTTGTAGGAAGCGGGAATCACTTTAGGAGACCAGGCTGGAGAATGGAAGTAGGTGTGTTGCTGTAAATGTTGTGTAGGCCGATCGCTCTAGGCCTCAGTTGTCTCATGCATTAAAGGAACAACAACAACAACAACAAATCACTAAAAATTTGTACCAAGAACACCTCTCGCTCTCTCTTACAACAGTCAGGAAGTTATTGTAGAATCATATCTGGAGTGCTTTAGATAGTGTCAGGGCAGAAGTTAAGTGTGGGTCAGCAATAAAGGGTGCCAGTGAAGTTTAACACTTTATTCAAGGAAACAAAAACACAGCTTGGCCTAGTAGCCTCAGAAACCCTTCCCATTAGGTCTTGCCCTGTGGAGCAGTTGCTAGTACTGAAGGTCCCCACATTCTACCCCTTGTTAAGGCTCCCCCTCTTGAGGATATTTCCCAAACAGTCTCAAACTATGTCTCTGACCCCTGTTCTGCTCTTCTCATTACTCTGCCGCATTCTTGGAGACCAGGGAGAAAGGGAACTTGTTGCAGCAGGAGAGGGAGACTACCTGCATTCTTCAGTTGGCTCTAGACACGTACCTCTCCAGCCGCTGAGTTGGCCTCAGAGTCTGAATTGCTCCCTGCCACAGGCTCTTCCTGCTCACTGAACCCTGTTGTCTCTTCAGCATCCAACAGCCCCTCCCACCAAGGCCTCTCCCTCTGACCACTCCTCAGTGTCCCACTACCAATCCCTGGGCTCCAAGCCTTCCCTGGGGGTTCCCCAACTGATGCCTCCCATCACTCCTCTGCATCCAGCCAGCCCATGACAGATTGTAATTGGCACTCGCATGCAGAGTACGGAACAAGACCAGTAGAGGAAAGCAGGTGGACATTTTCCTTGTTTAGGTATGTGCTGTTCACAGGTAGCACCAACATATGAGTGAAAAGCACTAAGTAGCTCCTCTGCACATAGGATGCGAATGTCTGAAGGGAGGAGGAAACGTTTGCATGCACGACATTCAAGATCATGTGGAAACCTATACAGTGTATATGCAAAGGCTTCCTCCTCTCTCCAGACAGGGGAGAAATGAGATGGTAACAACAACAACAACAACAACAACAACAACATAATAATAATAATATTAATAGTAGTAGTAGTAGTAGTAAAATAATAATAAATAATAATAATAATAATAATAACTATATGCAAATTTTATGTGAACCATGGTCCTCTGTTCTCCCCCTTTTGATGATGCACCCTCCCCCCCTTTAAGCAATGCATAAATGAAGATGGCACTGGAGGGCAAGGGGGCAATTCTCCAAAGCCCTCCACAGGGGAAGCAGGGAAACATACCCGGAGTCGAGAGTGGATTTCATGCTCTTTATTCAGATCATAGTGGTGAGGAGGAATGGAAGTTCCCCCAGAATGTCTGCCTTATATACATTATTTACACAATGGGCCCCACATGATTGGCTAATTCCGGAATTCTCCTGTAGGCCAATAAGGTTGCGTATTCCCTTCCACCTGGAGCTGGATTGGGTGGCTCCTGTGGACCAATCAGACTGCTGCATTCTGGATCCTATGGATCCTATTCAGCTCAGTACATAACACCATACCAGGCTTTAAGTGTATTGTTGGACATGTTTTCTCTGTCTGTCTCTCTCTCTCTCTCATACATACATACATACATACACACACACTTCCTTTTCTAATTTCTGTTATTCACAGTTGAAAAGTAGTGTCTGGTTTCCTTCCCCCACATCATCAGTTCTGCCCAGGACTGCATAATGTGGGCTCCTTCTGCCTTCTACAACTGTGAGGCTTGTCTCTTAAGGACTCCTGCTGGCTGCATTGAGTCTCCTTTGCACTTCGAAGTCTGTGGCCTTTTGTACCTTTCATCTCCTCTTCCCCACCCCCTGCCTGCCACCTCCTGGAGTTCTCTATTATTTGCTCATTCTCAGCTGCTTTCCCTGTCAGTGCCCCTTCCCCCTCTCTTGGCATCCAGTTAATAACCAGGCATACCACTTTGGACAGGGACTTTATTTGCTTCTGATGATAAAACAGTACCATGCATATAGTTAGCTGCTACAGTCATAATAAAAAGAAATAATGAATACATGCTATCTTTGCAAGCTGACTGATGCTGTGAGGTGAATTACTTAATTTTGTACGCTATTAGTCATAGCCAATTTAAGACTAAAGGGGACATCTGCGTGGGCTTGTAAACCCATAGCTTTTGGCTAAGGGCCAAACTTCATGTGACAACCCTGTGCACACTTGCTTGGCAACAAATCTCATTGAACTGAACAGGGCAGACTTCTAAGTAGGTATGCATAGGATTGTGCTGTAAATGTGTGTAGGCAATTAATGTGCATATTTATTATTACTGTATTGTTATTATTTTTAAAAATAGCAACCATGGAGGGGGCAGGGTTGGGACCAAAGGCTTCCAAACCAGGGCTAAGGAAGTTCAGGGAGAGGGATATTCCGGCCCTGGTCTTGAGCCTGTTTGAACTCAGCTCCCTGCAAAATGCCTGTTACTTTTGTTGTTTAGTTGTTTAGTCGTGTCCAACTCTTCATGACCCCATGGACCAGAGCACGCCAGGCACTCCTGTCTTCCACGGCCTCCTGCAGTTTGGTCAAACTCATGCTGGTAGCTTCCAGAACACCATCCAACCATCTTGTCCTCTGTCGTCCCCTTCTCCTTGTGCCCTCCATCTTTCCCAGCATCAGGGGCTTTTCCTGTTACTTAAAGAAGTATAAATGCACATGATAAATGACTACATGCATTTGATGCTGGATGATGTTTGGCCCTAACAGAGATTCATAGCCCTTGGTTTTCCTTTTAAAAGGTAAAGGGACCCCTGACCATTAGGTCCAGTCGCGAACGACTCTGGGGTTGTGGCGCTCATTTCACTTTACTGGCCAAGGGGAGTCAGTGTACAGCTTCTGGGTCATGTGACCAGCATGACTAAGCCACTTCTGGCGAACCAGAGCACCACACGAAAATGACATTTACCTTCCCTCCAGAGAGGTACCTATTTACCGTATCTACTTGCACTTTGATGTGCTTTTGAACTGCTAGGTTGGCAGGAGCTGGGGCCAAGCAATGGGAACTTACACCATTGCGGGGATTCGAACCGCTGACCTTCCGATCGGCAAGCCCTAGGCTCAGTGGTTTAGACCACAGCGCCACCCGTGTCCTATCGGTTTTCCTTTTACTCCTCACCTATCTGTTAACCTTACTGAATGTTGAAATCCATTTGAGGAAATGAACATGGTGAGAGCTAAAGCATGTGTTTCCAAATTGCCTTTTTTGGGGAGGAAGGGTGGAGTATAAATTAATACATAATAAATAAAATTCTCTTAATGCAACCTTTTGCAAATTCTGGGTGTATCCCAATGCTTATGGGTGGATTGAGCATCCTAATTCATTTCCATCTCAGGTTCCGACACCTGCTCTTCCCAGTCTTCTCCCTGTGACCACTCATCATCATCATCATCATTTTTAATTTGTATACCGCCTTTCTATCTTACAATACGCAAGGCGGTTTACACGCTGAAGAAACAAAAAATGTACATCTTATAACAACCTAATGCAATACAAAAATGTGATAATAAAACATAACTTTAAAATAGGCAACCTACATCAAAAAAGTAACATTCAATAATAATAATAATATAAAATAATACCAACATATAAAAGTTAAACAGAAATCCACTCAACAGTTACAATAATATCTAAACTCTAAGCAATAAAATGGCAAGCCACAGTACATAAAACAATACAATACACATTGAGAAGCAGAGGGTAGAAGAAAAAGAAGTTTGGCTTTGATATCCCGCCTTTCACTCCCCTGCAGGAGTCTCAAAGCGGCTAACATTCTCCTTTCCCTTCCTCCCCCACAACAAACACTCTGTGAGGTGAGTGGGGCTGACAGACTTCAGAGAAGTGTGACTGGCCCAAGGTCACCCAGCAGCTGCAGGTGGAGGAGCGGAGACGCAAACCCGGTTCCCCAGATTACGAGACTACCGCTCTTAACCACTACACCACACTGGCTCTCCAGTAGAGCAAGGCAGGTGGAAGGAAGCCTTGCCTGATGGAGTCTCTCCCCTCACAGTTCTTCCTCCAGGCACAGCTTCCTTATGAGGAGACCCAGGGCCGGAGGGTGGGGCAAGGCAGGTGGAAGGAGGCCTTGCCTGATGGAGTCTCTCATTGTTATCCCACCACTACTCCCTGGGCTCTGAGCCTTCTTCCCTTGGTGGTTCCCCAGTTAGCTTAAAAAACAAGCCAGCCAATTAGACAGATTCATGGAAGCTATGTCTATTGATGGCTATAAACTGTTATAGTTACATGGAATCTCCATGTTTAGGGTCACGCATCTAGTGACTGATGGGTGCCTGGGAGAAACAGCAGGCCTGATCATCAGCTACATGTCTGGCTTGTGGGCTCTCAGAGGCATCAGGTTGGCCATCACTGCACACAAAATGCTGGACTAGATGGGCCATTTTCTCTACGTTAAGAAGTATTACCTACACCGGCAATGTGGCCAGAGGCCTGCTTCTGGCATAGTAATCTGAGCAGCCCATCATTACAATCTGTCAGCTAGGCTCTTGTCTTCCAGAACTGTGTTTTTTTAAAATGCAGTAATTGAACGCATTTTATTTGTTATCACTTCCAGTTCTCCCCCCGCCTCCACTCCACCACTTTCCTAGCTGAGCTGAAATACCCAGCAAACCCCACTGACTTCCTATAACCTTGCAAACTAGATTAGAGGGGATGCCAGTGGCAGGGAAGCGCTTTCATAATTGAAAATCCTGTTACCTGCCCTGGGCTTCTAATTGGCTGTGGATTTAAGTTGTCTTAGATGCTTTTGATCCATTTATCATTCAGCAGAGACCTGGCAGCATGCTATTTGCATACAAGGAGGCTTTGCTTTTCAGCGGTGAACCTGTAATCCCCCAGCTTATTCTAGGTTGAAAAGTGCACTGGTCCTATTTCCGCTCTGTGGGTGAATGTGCAGCATCAGTAATTGCTCTTTGTTAATTCTGGATCTTAGCTACTTAAATTGTAGGGTTGTGTCTTCATTCCTCTATCCTTTCACCACTTTTCTGCATCCCTTGGTTTTGAGTTGTTTCAGTTTTAACTGCTGCATACTGATAAGTGCTGGGCCAGCCCAATACATTTCCTGCTTGAGATAAAAGGCAAGACCCCCACCCCACCCCCCACCCAATTCCAAATACAGAAGCTGCCTGTGCTGGCAGATGAATCTTACTTCAGAAGTGGCAACAGAATATCATCATCCACTGCACTGGAGGGCAGAAGGCTAATTTAAGCAGTATTATGACATATCTGGTAGACATAGCCCTGCTCCCCAACAGAAGGAAATGGCCAGGAGGCTCAGGAGGAATGGGTGCTCGGCTGCTATTGTTGTTGCCTTCTCCAGCAGTAGGGTTGCCATATGTCCGGAATTTCCCAAACACACCCAGAATACTGTAGTTGGATGCAGTGTGCAGGCGGAAATTGGCAAAAATGTCCGGGAAAATCCGGACATACGGCAAGCCATGTAAGCAGTGTCCCTAAACAATAGCTCCAACTAGCTCTCAAACAACATTTTATTGAGGTTTTGCAAAAGAAGCTCAACACAAACACACATAAAAGTTCAAGAATGTTTGTGTCTGGATTTTCACTTTTTGAAATATGGCCACCCTACCCAATGGTAGAACTGCCCCTAGATAAGTGGGAAGGGTGAAATGGCATATAATCCTAGCCTGACTGAACTGACTGTCAATTAGTTTTGAATTCAAAGTGCTGTCTTTGACCTAGAAACAGCTCAGGACTGCAATACCTCAGGGACTACCTCTCCTTATATGAACTGATCCGGACCCTGCACTCATCATTTGAGACCCTTCTTTGTGTGCCTCCTCCATGAGAGGTTTTGAGGGTGGCTACACGAAAACAGGCTTTTTATGCATCTTGGTTCCTCATTTGTGGGATGCTCTCGCCAGGGAGCTTTGCCTGGTGCCATCACAACATGTCTTTAGGCACCAAACAGTCCTCTTCATCCAGGCCTTTGGCTGATTAAGCAATCTATGGCCTTTTAAACTGTGTGTGTGTTTGGGGGGTGTTATACCATAGTTTTCTTCGTTGTTATGTTATATGTTTGTGTGTTTTTATACCATGAACTGCCCTGGGATCCTTCGAAAAGAGTGGCATATAAAGAAAAGAAAAGAAATGGTTTCTAGCAAAGTGCTTCAGGGTTGTTATTGTTTGTACATGCAGTTTTTTGAAAGCCACGTTGCTGCTCTAGCTTTTTTAATTGTACAAGACACGCTGATTTGCCCCATGAACTAACACAGTCACCACCATTTTAAGTACCAGCAGTGCCACCCTACTCAAAAGTAAGTTCTACTGTGGTGTTTTTTCCTTTTTGGGGGGTGGTGAGACACTGCCATGTAAGTGGTGCGAATGGGATTGCAGGTTATCTTATACAAATGGCACTGAAATCTGTTGGATCCTCACCCTGCAGCACACAAACAGCCAGTTTGATTCCTTAATTTTATTTTGGATGACATTTGAGTTTCCATTCCTCCTTTGCTGGGTCACGAGTGGATTGCATTGCATTCCATTTCCCTTTGCATTTGTATGTGCTTATCTCATCATTTTAGGAGAGCAATATAGTGCCGTACGAGATCCGTAGCCTGTGTCAATCCAATAAAAGCAATTAGTTTCCCAACAGCAGAGAGTCTGTTCTATGTTGGCAGCTACCTTGGAGCATATCTTTGGAGCAGATGGCTGCCAGTGTGCCTAAAGAAGAGATTAATTAGATTCCCAGATGATTGCATGATGGCTGTGGCAAAGATGCCCCATTCATCTTGGCTCCTCCTCCTGTACGGAGCTGTGTAATCAGAAGAAGTACAACTGGTAGCGACGATTCTGAGTGAGGAAGGTGGCATGGGAGACAAAAGGATGATTGGATGGGAAACATTTGTACTCTTTATCAAACACTTGGCATACAAAGACAAATGGAAATATGTCACCTTCTCGAGCAAGCAGCCAATGGTGTGCTATCTGACACAGGAATCAAAGCAGAGAGAATAAGGACTTTGATACTTCACCTCCAGTGTTTCCCTTGCTGGATGCTTCAGACTTGCAAGGAACATCTCCCTTAATACAAGTGCTCAGCTGTCTCTTGGGAGGCAGAGCTGCCTTCTGGGATTCAGCTGCTGCTCAATTGCTTAGTGAACAAAATGAATTGCAAGTGAAAGCATTGCAATAGTGGCACAGCATTTAGGTTCTCCTATCCTACTAAATGATGCCGAACTATTGTCAGCTGCTTAAACATTTATTACTGTTTTTTATATATTTTTTAAAAACGTATTCCCTTTTATCTTATCAGAATAGCACTCAAGCAGATGATTAAAACAGCATAGGAGGTTTAAAATGCCCATCTGAACTTAATTCAGAAAGAAAAAAAGAAATCTCCCATGGAAGAGATTTTTTGACTGTGGTTTAGCTACAGAAAACACCCCCTTGTGTGGCCTTACTATCATAGGATCGGTCCAGATTGGAATGCTGAGAAGGGCTTCTTCATCAGAACTCAAGGTACAGGCGGGATGTGAAGGGAGGAGGTTTGGGGAGGTTGTGGGAGGTTGTGGGGAACAGAAGCAGAGGGAAGGAAAGTTCCACGGCACCGACAGAAATCTTAAGCCTAGTTGAATATTCGGTTGAATGCCGTCCAGGGATTTTAACTGGGCTGCTATATTTTTGGTGCTGCATTACCTTTAACTATTGTAGTGATTCATGGTTTTGCTGGGCTGATGGTTTGTATTGTTAATGTCGGTTACTGTTACTTATTCATTATTGTGTTTTTAAGCTGTAAACTTATTATATCTTATATATTGTTTGAAACCGTCAGTGGGGGGCAGGGGGGCTCTGCCCTAATAGGTAAGGTTGCCAATCGGAAGCACAGATTGCTTAAAATTTCTGGGAATATCCGGACGTATGGCAAGCCATGTTAGCAGCGTTATTTTGGGTGAATTCCCTTACAAATACTTAAGTTGTTTTGCCTGTCCAAAGGCGATGGGGTGCAATAGAGCAGTGTTTCCCAACCTTGGGCTTCCAGCTGTTTTCGGACTACAATTCCCATCATCCCTGACCACTGGTCTTGCTAGCTAAGGATGATGGGAGTTGTAGTCCAAAAACAGCTGGAGGCACAAGGTTGGGAAACGCTGCAATAGAGCTCTCCCATAATTCTGGGAGTGGTGCTTGCCAGTCCCATTCCTGCAAGACTATTCAGAAGACACATCCTTGTCACTGTGACATTTAAAGCTTGGTGTAATGCCTTCTATATGTTTTTGGATTACAGCTCTCATACTCTCTGACCATTGGCCATGCTGGTTGGGGCTGATGGGAATTGGAGTCTATGAATATCAGAGGCACCACATTGTCTATCCTTGGTGTAGCAGATGGCATCTCAGAGTGGCATGTAAGGGGTTGTCTTGTTTTATCCTCAGAACAACCTTGTGAGATACGAACCTGAACCCAGTTTTCCAAAACAAAGCACTCTACTACACCATACTGGTTCAGGATCAACAGGACACCGTGACAAACTGTTCTACCCCTGGATAGTTAAATCCAGTCAAAGGTGACTATGGGGTTGCGGCACTCATCTCGCTTTCAGACTGAGAGAGCTGGTGTTTGCCCACAGACAGCTTTCCGGGTCATGTGGCCAGCATGACTAAACCACCTCTGGTGCAACGAAACACTGTGATGGAAACCAGAGAGCATGGAAACACTGTTTACCTTCCTGCCACTCCAGTACCTATTTATCTCCTTGCACTGGTGTGCTTTCAAACTACTAGGTTGACAGGAGCTGGGGCAGAGCAACAGGAGCTCACTCCATTGTGGGGATTTGAGCTGCCGACCTACCAATTGGCAAGCCCAAGAGGCTCAGTGGTTTAGACCACAGCACCACCTATTACTAAGCTTGTATTTAAAATATAGGAATTATTGGAGACTCATAGCCATGCAGTTCTGAGTTTAAAGTGGATTCAAATAACACAAGATCTTCAAACTTGGGTGGAGATCACTTTATATTAAATGACAGAGGGCACTTGAATGAGGGATGGCAAACAGATAAAGTGCCAATTAAAATAAAGGTGAAAAAGAGAGTAGTAATGGGGAGAGTAGAGGTAAAAAGATTTTTTTTAATCAATGAAAGGATAAATGGAGTAGGACAAATTGTGCTCTCTGCTAAATCAGTGTACTTCCATTGACGTCAATGAGGTCTCTGCCTGTGAGGCTAAATTGAGCATTATTGTGTATTGACATACAAGGACATACTAACAGCTAGTGTTAAAAGGAGCAATCCTGCTAAAGTCAGTGGAGCTTTGATGAATTAAAACTAGATGGCTTAGTAATTTATATGCACATATACAAAAATGTGTGTATTAGGCAAAATTGATTACAAAATTAGTAGAAAATCACACTTAAGATACTGGGTTTTCATGAAAACATTTTTTTTTTAAATATGACAAACTAAACTGAAGATTTGAAAAATGAGAAACTGAGAGAAACCAAAATTAGAATTTCTCCAACCCCTACATGTAATTCACTTTTCTAATTTCTAGAGGAAAATGAGTAAAACAACTACTTTGAACCCTGAATATTAAAAGGATTAAACATTCAACTTCCATCATTTCAGGAATGTGTGTGAGAGAGGTTATTTTGTTGTAAAGGTAAAGGGTAAAGGGACCCCTGACCTTTAGGTCCAGTCATGAACGACTCTGGGGTTGCGGTGCTCATCTTGCTTTATTGGCTGAGGGAGCCGGCATACTCCTTCCGGGCCATGTGGCCAGCATGACTAAACCGCTTCTGGCGAACCAGAGCAGTGTACGGAAACGCCGTTTACCTTCCCTCTGGAGCAGTACCTATTTATCTACTTGCACTTTGATGTGCATTCAAACTGCTAGGTTGGCAGCAGCAGGGACCGAGCAATGAGAGCTCACCCTGTCGCGGGGATTCGAACCGCCGACCTTCTGATCGGCAAGTCCTAGGCTTTGTGGTTTAGACCACAGCGCCACCCGCGTCCCTATTTTGTTGTAGCTTTTGTTAAATAATTGGGTATCAGAAACCCATGATGATTTACAGCAAATCCCCCAGGCACTTTTCAGTGGAGTCAATCCACTTTCTGCCCATCCTTGTCCTACTCAAACTACACATTATATTAAAAATATGTTTGAATCACCACATTTTCCTTTATATTCAACAGCCACAGCATGGGGACAAGTTAGATTTGGACCACCTTTTCCCTTGTGGCATTTCCCCCTGCTGAAAAATGTGCAGAAAATAGCCCTGTGGAGAATGATGTTTCAATGAAAAACTGCTTCCGGAGGGCAGCATGGGGCAGGTTACACTCTCCTCCCTCCATGCCACTATTTTGATCCAGATGAGGCCCTCCATGGATGTTTCTTATAAAGAAAAAGATGTGGGGAATCCAAAGAACAGCCTTCAAACAAACTATTAACTTAATATGTGATGTGACCTTGTACCTGACCTAAATGAGAGATTTGTAGAAGTCAAAGAAAACCAATTTTGATTAAAGTTAACTTTAGCCTGTACATAAGGCCCCAAACAAAGCTCTACAGAGTTTTGTTCTTTCTTTGATAGTTCACAATTGTTTGTCGAAGAGAGAGATGAATGGGAGGTAGATCAATTAAAAGAGGAACATAGTCAAGCCCTTTACCTTGGAGTTTTCAGAAAGTAGACAATTTACATTTAATTGGTTCTTGGAGAATCTCACATCCCAATACAAGAACTGTTTCTTTTTATTGTGTGGCACACAGGTTGTTCAAGAATGGATTTGATCTTGGTTGCTCTAATTGTTTTACACTATGAGTGGTAAAAGCTGAAATTGGAATTGAATCTGTTCCTGATTTTGCAGAGATCAGTGTTTACATGGGGACCTTCTCAAGCAACTCCATTTCAAAACTTGGCAAGGGGGACTAAACACATTATTGCTACAACATGAAAGTAACACTGTCATAAAGTATTTTCATGTTAACACCATCCTGTCTATGACTTCAGGTACAACAAGAATAAAGGATTCCTCTCCCTCCATCCCTAGCCGGATGTAGAAATCAAAAGAAATGAGAAGCAAAAATAAACTTGGACTGATATAATGCAGTAAACTAGAATTTACCAATAGAAGTAATTACATTTTTTAAATCTTGGAAGAACTAAAAAGCTAGGAATCAATTACTCTTAAGAAACACTCAGTAGACTCCTTCAGCAAAACGGATTTTTTTGAGGCAATAAGGTAGATAAGCTGCTTGTCAGCAGAGCAGCAATTAAATGAAGAAAGAAACTGATTCCTTTAGGCAGATGTGGGGAACCTTTGGACCTCCAGATGTTGCTGAGTTACAACTCCCTTCATCCCTGACCATTGACCATGCTGGCGGGAGCTTATGGGAGTTACTGTATTTTTCGCTCTATAAGATGCAATTTTCCCCTCCTAAAAAGTAAGGGGAAATGTGTGTGCGTCTTATGGAGCGAATGCAGGCAGGAGGCTCTGCTCAGCACTCCCGTTAAAGCTCCTCTTGGGGGCTTTTCCCTGAGGAGGGAGAAGGGCTGCCCGGCACGCTCTTTAAAGGGAGCGCATCTCTTAGGGGAGCCTTCCTCCTGCTGCCCGGAAGAGGCTTCACACGACTATCCCATAAGCCAGGACAGCAAGAGGGATCGCTGCGCAGGGATCTATGGCTTAACTGCGCACAGCCTCTCCCGGGCAGGGGGACCCTTCATCCCGCTGCCCTGAAGAGGCTTTGCATGGCTATCCCCGAAGCCAGAACAGCAAGACGCTATCCCAGAAGCCAGATCCCTCCTGCTGTTCTGGCTTCTGGGATTCAGAATATTTTTTTCTTGTTTTCCTCCTCCAAAAACTAGGTGCACCTTATGGTCTGGTGCGTCATATAGAGTGAAAAATACGGTACATTTCAGCAAATTATGTTGTACAGTTGAGAGAAGGCTGAAGGCGTGAGGTAGCAATACTTTGAGATATGTTATTCACATTTCATTAATTACTGTAAATAATCGTGCAACATACATAAATCAAGGGCTTTTTTTCATGAGGGCTGTGTACTTCCTCCACTGCCAGAGACAATAGGCTTCTGAATAATAGTTGCTTGAAACTGCAGAAGGGAAGTGTGTTGTTTTTTTTTAATAATATTTTTTTTCCCTCATTCTTTTTTATTAGTTATTTCCAAAAAGAACACAAGGTAACACACAAATACAAAGAAAATACACAGAAAAGAAAAATTAAAAATAATAAACAGCAATTATCATTTCCATATCATCCATAACATAGTTGTCTCTTCCTTCAGCCTGTCCGTAAATCATTCGAAGCAATAAATAAAATTACACGTTTCATTACTTATATTGTCATTATACCGATTCCTAATTCCTGTTTGCTTTGCACAATAACTCTTAGTCTTTCACAGTGCGTCTCTAAATCCCTTTAGCGTTATTTGCCCTTCACTAATACATTCCAGATAATCTACATACTTTTCCCAATCTTTGGTGAACACTTGGTCTCTTATGTATCTAACTTTTCCTGTTAATCTATCCAACTCTGCGTAATCTGACAACTTAGATCTCCACTCCTCCACCGTTGGGGTTTCCCGTAGTTTCCACTTCTGGGCTAATACTACCCTTGCTGCCGTAACCGCATAGTATACCAATCTGCGATCTTCCTTTTTTATCTCTTGTCCTAATATCCCTAGAAGAAAGATTTCTGGTTTCTTTATGAACGTGTACTTTAATATCTTCTTCAATTCAGTGTGTACTTTCTCCCAAAATTGTTTCACCCTTCGGCACTCCCACCACATATGGTAGAAGGAGCCCTCTATGTCTTTACATCTCCAGCACTTATTATCCACCTTATACATTTTTGATAATTTCATGGGTGTCAAGTACCACCTATAAAACATCTTCATGACGTTTTCCCTTATCGAAGTACACGCCGTAAAGTTTACCCCCTCCTTCCAAAGTTTCTCCCAATCCTCAAACTGTATACTATGACCTATATCCCTTGACCAATGGATCATCACCGATTTGACTTCCTCATCGCCTAAATTCCAGTCCAACAACATCCTATATATCTTAGATATAATTTTCACTTTATTGTTTATTATTTCTGTCTGGAATTTTGAGTCTTTATCTGCATAGCCTCTTTCTTTGATATCTCTACTAAACATCTGATTCACCTGATGGTGATGTAGCCAATCGTAAACATGTTCCTTTGTTTGCTCATACGGTTTTAGCTTCCATTTCCCTTCAACCTTAGTTAGTAGCTGATCATAAGTTGCCCAATTGCTTCTCATATTAATGGTTTTTGTACTCATTACTTCGAGAGGTGAAAGCCAATGTGGTGTTTTCGGCTCTAACAGATTTTGATATCTTTCCCAAACTTCGATTAGCGGCCCTCTAAAAATGTGATTCGCAAACCCCTTGTGTTCTTTCCTTTTGTTCTTCCATAAGTACGCGTGCCAGCCGAATCTATTATCGAAGCCCTCTAAGTCGAGCAGCTCCGTATTCACCAATTTTACCCATTCTTTTATCCAACATAGGCATGATGCCTCATAGTACAGTTTCAGATCCGGCAGGGCAAAGCCCCCTCTTTCCTTTACGTCTGTCAGTAATTTAAACTGAATTCTGGGTTTTTTGCCCTGCCATATGAATCTTGAGACTATCCTTTGCCATTCCTTAAAGATTCGACTCCCTTTGATTATAGGGATGGTCTGGAATAGAAACATCAACCTCGATAAGACATTCATCTTGATTACATTAATCCTTCCCCAGAGTGACAATTTTAGCCCTCCCCATTTCTCTAAATCTTTCTTTATTTCCTTCCACATCGGCTCATAATTATTTTTAAATAAGTCTATGTTTTTAGGTGTTAACCAGATGCCGAGATATTTGACTTTTTTGACCATCTCTATCTGCGATTGTTGTTGGATTGTTTCAATTATCTTTGGGTCCACGTTTTTTCCTATCATTTTCGTTTTTGTCTTGTTTAATTTAAAGCCTGCCACTTCTCCAAATTGTTCTATTTCCTTTAATATTTCCCCTATTGCCGTTGCTGGTTCTTCTGTCATTATTACTAAGTCGTCGGCGAAGGCTTTGGTCTTATAAACATTCTGTCCTACTGATACTCCTTTTATATTATCGTTTTGTCTTATTGAGTTCATAAGGACTTCTAACACAGTTATAAATAGTAACGGAGAAAGCGGACATCCTTGTCTTGTTCCCTTCTGTATACTTATCTCCTCCGTCACCATATTGTTTATGATCAATTTGGCCTTCTGTTCTGTGTATATTGCTTTTACCCCATTAAAGAAATTGTTACCCACATCCATGTGTTCTAAGTTCTTCAACATAAAGTTCCATATCACGTTATCGAATGCCTTCTCGGCATCTACAAACACCATTATAGCTTGTTTGTCAATCCTAACAGACAGGTATTCTAGCATATTAATTATATTTCTTGTGTTGTCTCTCATCTGCCGACCTGGCAGGAATCCCGCCTGGTCCCTGTGAATAATTTCTGATAGCAAAATCTTCAGCCTTCTTGCCAGAATTCCTGCAAATATCTTATAATCTGTGTTTAGGAGTGAAATTGGTCTGTAATTTTTAACCTGGGTTGGATCTGCATCCTGTTTGGGGATAAACGTAATATATGCCTCTTTCCAGGTCTCTGGGGTTTCTCCTTTCTTTAAGATATTGTTCATAATCGTTTTTAGAGGTCCCACCAAAATAGATTTCATTTCCTTGTAGTAGCCGGCTGTGAATCCGTCAGGGCCTGGTGCCTTACCCCTCTTTAAATCTTTAATTGCCTCCTCTATTTCCTCATTTCCAATTGGTGTATTCAAACGTTGCTTTTCCTCTATTGAGATTTTTTGCACCCTTTTATCCTTCAAGAATCTCTCTATCCTCCTTAAACCAACTTTCTCTTGATCTTTATACAAATTCCTGTAATAGCTGAGGAATTCGCTCTTAATTCCTTTGGGGTCGGTTCTTTCTACTCCCTCCACTGTTATTTTATTAATTACACCTTGCTCCTTCCTTTTCTTGATTTGCCAGGCAAGCCATTTGCCTGATTTATTCGCAAATTCAAAATTTTTTTGCCTTAGTTTTTTAATGTTCCACTCCACCTCTCTATTTATTATTATAGCAAACTGGGCTTGTAGAATCTTAATTCTTTCCTTCGCTTTTTGACAATTTGGTTTTTGTGATAGTTTTTGTTCGTTAACCATTATCTGTTTTAGAATTTCCTCTTTGTTTTTCTCTCTATTCCTATTTTTGATTGCATTCTGTTGGATAAAAAACCCTCTTATTACAGCCTTACTCGCATCCCAGACAACGCTATCCTTTGTTCCTTTATCACCATTATCTTTAAAATAGTCTATCAGTTTTTTCTGTGCCTTTTCCACAACTTTCTGATCATCTAAAAGGTGGTCTTTTAATCTCCATCTGAAGGTTCTTGTCTCTAGGCTTTCCAGTTCCAGCTCTGTTGGGCTATGATCTGAAATTACTTTTGGTCTTATTTCTATTAATTTAACTCTTGGACACAGTTCCTTTGAGACCCATATCTGGTCTATGCGTGACAGCGATTGGTTAGGCTCAGAATGAAAGGTGAATTGTTTGTCAAACGGGTGTCTGAGACGCCAGATGTCCACCAGATTACAATTTTCTACCATGGAGAAGAAGGTTTTTGATAACTTTCCTTCTTTGTTTGTTCCTTTTCTTTGTCTATCCATTTCTAGTGAAACAACCCCGTTCATATCCCCCATTAAAATTATTTTTTGGCCCACAAATTCCGTCAACTTCTCTTCCAATCTTTTAAAGAATTCCGTTTTACTACCATTTGGGGCGTATAGCCCCACTACCATCAGCTTTTCACCTTGCCAGTTAATACTGACCCCTATCATCCTCCCCTCTTCATCCTTGAATATTGTTTTAGCTTCTATATTATTTTTAACATACAGTACCACACCTCTTTTCTTTACCTTGTCTTTACTCTTTTCTTTACCTTTTTTTATAATATTTTTATTGAGTTTGAGTTGTGTTGTTGAAGGGTCCTGCTTGTTGATTTCTCCTGGACATCTGGTTGGCCACTGTGAAGTTGGTCTAGATGGGACAGTGGCCTGATCTTCTTCTATTCTTATAAGGTAGCTGCCTCAGTCAGCAGACCCTAGAGGGCAGTGATGAGGGGTTGGAGACGAGAGCTCTGTGTGTCATGTGCTTTGCCCTATGGACCCTCAGCTTGCCTGCTATTCCAAATGCTCATCTTAAAATGAGATTCAGCTGCTGGTCTGTAGTGATGATCGCTGGGTCCGGAGGGAGGACATTCCCCACCCGCAGGCAGCCTCATCTGCCTGCACGCGTGACCTTGGGGTGCGGAGCACAAAGCCACAGCTGTCTGAACATCGTACCCTCTGTCTACCCTTTTGTGGTCTCAGTAGTCTGCAGTGTCCTGTCTGTGACCTTTGTCTCTGAGACCTTTTGTCTCCTTCGTCATACACTGTGCAAGGGGGAAATGACGCGGTGGAAACAGGTGCCAAAATAGCTTTGTACCACCCCACAATCTTGAGACTGGAAGATGTGTAAAGGTCACAGCCCAAAATGTATCTGCTTGGGTTTGCATATTTGTGTCAATAAAAGGAGGCTCCACAGAGCTGGGCGGCAGCTTGCTTGCAGCTCACCTGTGCGCAGCTCACCAGCTTTATCAACTCCTACCTCATGTCCTTCACTTCACTGGTCTGATTGGTTTCTGTTTGTGGAATGGGAAGGTGCCAAATTGTTCCAAAATGTCTTTTGGCAGCCTAGGATTCACAGCAGGTAGAACAAAAAGAAAGCAAAGTAACGAGGCTCCTTTGTCCACCACACCCACACCCCACAAACCCAAATTCATGTGGGTTGCTATTGAGAGGTTCCAAATCAGACTCAATTATCAAGGGAGCCAAGAACTTCAGTTCCCTTATATCCCACGGTAGAACGTTCTTGGGAGAGTTGGGTTTATCTTCTGTTCTTCTCCTGGAACAGGATTTGTATTTGCTAAATCCCTTATTAAACTATTCTCGGATAAACTGATTCCAGTCAGCATCCTCCTGCCTGGCTCACAGTCCCCTGCCTACTTAATTTCCCCTTTTCTTCCTTGATAATTACTACATCTCTTTCTTCTGTGATGGTGAATACCATTTAGAGAAGGTTTTAGCAGTCTGATAAGTTGGATGGTACTTTCACAATTATACTAATATTGTTTTCACACTGGGTATTGCAGACCCTTTCATGATCTAGCAAGAAGGAACCAACAAAAAATATATTTTAAAAATTAAAAGATAATTCAAGTGAATACCATGTCCAAAGGGAATCACACCGTTCATAACACTTATTTAAGCTGATTAAGGGGGAAATAAGGGCATCATCCAAAAACCATGACAGATGCATATTCAGAAATCAATTGAAAAGTGTTTTTATTTTTTGGATTTGATTTGATATCCTGCTTTATCACTACCCTAAGGAGTCTCAAAGCGGCTAACATTCTCCTTTCCCTTCCTCCCCCACAACAAACACTCTGTGAGGTGAGTGGGGCTGAGAGACTTCAGAGAAGTGTGACTAGCCCAAGGTCACCCGGCAGCTGCATGTGGAGGAGCGGGGAAGCGAACCCGGTTCACCAGATTACGAGTCCACCGCTCTTAACCACTACACCACACTGGCTCTCTAATGTATTTTTAATAATGTATGGCATATTTTAAAATGTAGGTGTTTAACAGCACAAACCTATGCATAATTTAGCAGGAGTAAGACCCTTTGGCCACGATGGGACACGAATAAACATGCAAAGGATTGCACTGTCAGTCACAAACAGTTGCACATTTATTGGGTGATGAATGGGACCAGGTTAGTCCCCACCCACTTTCCCATGATGTTCTTCCTCAAAGGCAAGGGAGGGCTGTAACCAGGAGGAGCATGTAAAATATAGGGGATGGTATCTGCATGCAACAAACAAAGCAATTCCATAAAACGGCTGTAAAAAGACTCTCTCAAATATTTGTTTTGCAGTTAAGATATACAATGATATCAGATAGTTGCTCCATGAGAGAATAGGTCAACACAATTCTATACATTGTCCATTTCTTTCCTCTGCCTACTACAGTGGTACCTCGGGTTAAGTACTTAATTCGTTCCAGAGGTCCGTACTTAACCTGAAACTGTTCTTAACCTGAAGCACCACTTTAGCTAATGGGGCCTCCTGCTGCTGCCGTGCCGCCGGAGCACGATTTCTGTTCTTAACCAGAAGCAAAGTTCTTAACCTGAAGCACTATTTCTGGGTTAGCGGAGTCTGTAACCTGAAGCATATGTAACCTGAAGCGTATATAACCCGAGGTACCACTGTATTTATTTTATTTTATTTTATTTTATTCATTTCATTTATTTATTAGATTTCTATACCATCCTTCATCTGAGGATCATAGGGCAGTTTATAGTATAAAAACACAAAAATTCATAGCCAAAGGCCTGGGAGAAGAGGAATATTTTTGCCCGGAGCCTAGAGTTATGCAATGAAGGTGCCAGGTGAGCCTCCCTTGGGGAGAGCATTCCACAAATGGGGACTCACCACAGAAAAGGCCCATTCTCATGTTGCCACCCTCCAGACCTCTTACGGAGAAGGCACAAGGAGAAGGGCCTCAGAGGGTGATTGCAGAGTTACCTGGAAATACTAAAACAGGCTGGTCTTCTCCTTCCTTTTCTATGGTCCTGGTAACTTTAAGCATACCCTTCTTCCTTTTCCTCTTCCTTCCTTTTTTAAACTCCAGACTAACAGAGTCATTCTTCCTTTTTGCAAGGCCTGCTGGTGCACTGTTTTAACTATAGTATTGAATTCTTCCTTTTGCATCCCATAAATTGAATTACCCAGAGTGATTCAATACATCTCTCCGGAATAAGGTTTCCGTAACAGCAGGCTCTCCAGAGTCCTCCCCGAGCCCAGCTGATTAGGGGCTAACATTGAATGCATCACACACATTAGTTCTTCTTGCATCTAGCATTTTATGAAGATCGCCCAAGCAGTGACTCACTAAGCTACTGTCTCCAAGGGCTAATTCTGGGAATATCTTCTGCGATGCGGGCAAAGGGCAGAAATAACCACACACACAAGAGCTGCTTGCTTTGTATACAGGCTGCTCAGTATTCAGGATCACATAGATCAGTGTGTTTTGCATATAGATCCACTCAACTATAAAAAGTGGGAAATCTCAGATTTTAAAAAGTGCCAGTTAAATACTGCCTTCTCCCTTGGCTAGTGGGATTGCAGCTTCCCCAGCCCAACCACAGATGAGTATATCCTGCCAACTTCATAATTTCTTTCAATTAAGATTTTAAAGATACACACAGCGACGTGTATAGGATAAAAATGATATCCGAAGACAGCACGGAGCACCTGCCTGCTGCCTTTGTTGAATGCACCCGGGACTGAAAAGGATATTTCATTTATAAATCAAATGAATGATTGGATTAGAATAGGGAATACCATCAGATGAAAGTGGAATTGATTTAAAGGCTCAATCCCTGTCCACTGCGATACATCCTTAGCAGGCTGTGTGAGGATGTTCATTTGGCAAATTTCCCAAAGGTTGTATTTTAAAAATAGTGACAGATTTCTTTTCCATTACACCAGAAACTAGGCCAGGCTCCCAGTCTGGAATGCTGGCCTTGTAAATTAACCTACAAAACGTTCTAGCCTGTTTGTTACTAGTCTGTTAAGAGGTTGATAGCCTGCATCTCCATGCTGGCTGCAAAGAAGGCCAAACCTCTCCTCCATGACAAGGATGGACATGAGACCTAGTGCTAAAATAATGATAACCTTTTACAAAGCAGATTCCTCCACCAGCCTTCTAAATTTCTGTGGTGGTGACAGAAGAAATCGAGCAGACTGTTGAAGGAGTCACAGAGGAACCCACTCCCCTCTGTAATCAGCTCAATGTATTTCCATTGGTCTCTTTTCTTTCTTTGTAACGTAGTTTCTATTCATTTTCATCTTTAAACTACTTAACATAGTTGTGTTGATATATATCTTTGTTTACATTAGAGTATATGCAAAAATTACATAACATTAAAATTAAAAGTAACAACTAACACTCAGATAAACATTCCTAAATATATTAACACAGTTGTGCCAATATATATATACCAAAATCATCACAGTTATTACAGAAATGAAATGATGCATAGTAACATGAATTGCTTAGATCAGTGACTACAAGTAAAAGGAATTTTTTTATCAATAACAGTTAGAATTTATGGGAATTGGTAGGGAGGGGGAAAGGAAAAAACTGAAAATACATACTTCATGCATGCTAGACTGTGCTGTAAACTATGGGTACTGTTCTACCATATGCCTCATTATTTGTGTAATCAATAAAGTCACACCAGACTGCACATAGCTTGCCATGTTTCTTTTGGCATCTTGCTACTTTTATTTTTTGTGTCAGTTTTCCCAATAACACCATTTGCCAAATTGCATTGTACCATTGGTCCATCGTTAATAACTGTAATGATTTCCATGTCCTGACAATAGTTGTTTTTGCAGTGCTTAGTAGATCAGTTATGAGTTCTTTATTTCTAATTTGCAAAATGCTGTGACTATACAAGTTAAGTAGTGCCAGTTCTGGGCTGTGAGGGGCTGGCAGGGCTCTGAGGCATGTGTGGTGGAGGCGGGATCAGAGAAGTGACTCAGGAGAAGGGACCAGTGATTTATGGGGTTTGACATCCCCTGCAAGGGCAGGGAGGAGAGGGAGAGTCAGAGCAGTCCAGGACAGAGGAAGGCGTGCAGGATGTGGGGGAAGAAAACGCTGCTCATATCACATATCAATAGACCTACCCCCCACCCTCTCCTCCCATCCTGCAGTCTCCTAGAACCAGGAGGGGCTTGAAGCAGTAAGGGCAACAACAACTTTTGCGCAGGAGGAGTCCCAGGGTGCAGGTGTGCAACCCAGCAGGGGAGGGTAAATAAGCAGGCAGTGGGGCTGGGTATCACTACTGCTACAACTGCTCTGCAGGGCTCAAATCTCTGGGAGACAGTTGCTTAGTAGTGGTTACAGGTGTATGTGCATGTGTAGGGACGCAGGTGGCGCTGTGGTCTAAACCACTGGGCCTCTTGGGCTTGCTGATCGGAAGGTTGGTGGTTCAAATCCCCATGAAGGGGTGAGCTCCCGTTGTTCAGTCCCAGTTCCTGCCAACCTAGCAGTTCGAAAGCATGCCAGTGCAAATAGATAAATAAGTACCGCTGTGGCGGGAAGGTAAACAGCATTTCCGTGCACTCTGGCACTCATCACGGTCCTCCATGCACCAGTAGCGGTTTAGTCATGCTGGCCACATGACCAGGAAAACTGTCTATGGACAAACGCTGGCTCCCTTGGCCTGAAAGCGAGATGAGTACGCAACCCCATAGTCACCTTTGACTGGACTTAACTGTCATGGGGTCCTTTACCTTTTACCTTTTTAAAAAAAATGTGCGTGTGTGCATCAGGAAGTTGCTTTAAGTACTTCTTTTGTCAATCAAGACTTAACTATCATATGTGCGCCTTTCTTGGCTGGGGTGAGCCAGCACATTTATTTATTTATTTATTTATTTATTTATTTATTTGGATTTATATACCACCCTATGCCCGGAGGTCTCAGGGTGGTTCACAGAAAAGATCATAATATATAAAATCAAAATAAGAGGAATAACCCAATAACACCCCCCCCAAAAAAAGAGCCACATTTTTAAAGGGTATAGGGTGACATGGAGTCATGGGGACTGTCTGTCTTGCAATCAAAGATATTTCTGTAAATACATTTTCCCAGAACTTTTCTATTTTGGGACACTCCCACTACATATGCTGATATGTTCCTATAATAGGGCATCCTTTCCAACACATGGGAGAACTGTTTGGTATTATATACATCAGGACTCAGCTACATTAGTAAACAAAGAGTGTTCTATATGTGTTATACAGAGTGAGTCTTTTAAAAGAGGCCGCTTGGAACACGTGTACTCTGTATCCATGGGGCCTCTTTTAAAGGACTGACTCTGTAACACTGTGGTACCAGGTGGCGCTGTGGAGTTGTCTTTCGCCAACGTGATTTCCCCCTTTGGCGTTTACAATGTGTTTTTCTGAAGTGCTTTTTTGATGTGTCTAGGTACAGCCTAGGTGTCCAGCTGTGCACAATTTTGAGGGCTCTTTCTCTGGTCATTGCTGATATGTACTTGTTTAGTACTTTTGTTCACTGTCTGTTCCATGCCTCTTCTTCACTTTGGCCATTTTTAGTTGCTAGTAGGGATGAGTGAACCCATCAACTTTGGTTGGACTATATGACTCTTGAGGTCCATTCCAGCTCTACAATTCCATGATTCTATGATAGATGTACCCCACAGACAAGCAAGTTCTGGAGTGCTTTATTCTGACCAGGAAGATAGCAGATGACATTCTGTACTTAGAGATGCTGTTATTCAGAAGACATAACAAAGATTGATGTTTCGCTGCAGTACTAGTGAAACTGGAGAGTTGAGTACTGAAATAAAGAGAGAGAGAGAGAGATTCATTCAGGAATGTTCATAGCTCAATGAAGCTATAGGCCTCTGAGTCCGGAGGGGCTGCAATGCACAGATGGAATGTTCAGCGATTCATTGTGAAATGTAACAGCCCAGGCCTGTCAAAATTTTGCATACACTAATGGAGACTTTGCATTCACTTTGAGAGAAATAATCTGTAAAAAAGTCATGCAGCAATGGACAAAAGTACAAGAAAATGCTTTTTGAGGCAACGGAAAGGAATATTCAAAATCCTCTATTATTGAAGTTTTACAACACAAAGGAAAGATTAGCTTACAGTGTGAAATGATGCATCAGGGATAGTGCTAATGCTGGGAGAGGAGTCATGAGCATTCGGAAAACAACTCTTATGAGATATGGTATGAACTAGGCACTAAAAAAAATCCCTGTTAGTAGAACTGCTTAGCATGAAATTGCCATATTACTTTGCATAAGCACAATTTAGTTTTTGGGGGGTCCTTAAAAACATGTCCCTTTGCCCTTTCGTAGATTTTTAGATTGCAATCCTAGACACACTTCAGTGTTGAAGTAAGTCCCTTTGCAGTCAGTGGGAGTTAATTCCTAGTAAGCATGCATGGCATCATACTGCAAATAGCATTGTGAATGATGCACTTATTATTTCTGACATAGGTCTGGCGTCAAAGATGGGCATCAAAGGAAACCCTCCAACTAACCAGATCCCTTTGTTACTGCTTTTCATTACCCCCCTCCACACACCCTCTTGCTCACACTCTCAGTCTGCACCTGCCACAAAGGGGGAAAGGGTGGGAGTAATGACTGGTGATGCCTCCTGTCGCAAAGGTGAGGAAAATCTGAGTTGGCAGCTTTGCTTCCATCTGTCTCTTAGCTGCTTTTGCATTGGCAAGGAGGAGGTCAAGATGAAGTTATTAGTGCTTGGCTTCCTCATTTCCTGCAGCAGTGAAGGCTGAGGAAGGAGAGGGCACTAAGACAAGTTGGTGGCTCTGCCACTGATCTGTTGTCTGCCATTTCCTGCACCATTGTCAAGCAACAATGACAGTGATGGTGATCAGGAAGCAGAAGATGACTCTGGCTTTTGAGGTGTTTATTTTTAGGACTCAGTTTATTTTGTAATTGTAAGTTGTATTGTATTGTTTTTAGTATTGAGTTTTAATGTTATAACACACCCTGGAATCTTAGGGTGAGTAGGTTAATAGTAATAATAATGTTGTTGTTGTTGTTGTTGTTGTTTAGTTGTTTAGTCGTGTCCAACTCTTCGTGACTCCATGGACCAGAGCACGCCAGGCACTCCTGTCTTCCACTGCCTCCCGCAGTTTGGTCAAACTCATGCTGGTAGCTTCGAGAACACTGTCCAATCATCTTGTCCTCTGTCGTCCCCTTCTCCTTGTGCCTTCCATCTTTCCCAACATCAGGGTCTTTTCCAGGGAGTCTTCTCTTCTCATGAGGTGGCCAAAGTATTGGAGCCTCAGCTTCAGGATCTGTCCTTCCAGTGAGCACTCAGGGCTGATTTCCTTAAGAATGGATAGGTTTGATCTTCTTGCAGTCCATGGGACTCTCAAGAAGAAGAAGAAGAGTTTGGATTTGAGGACTCCTTTAAGGAGTTTCAAAGCAGCTAACATTCTCTTTTCCCTTCCTCCCTCACAACAAACACTCTGTGAGGTGAGTGGGGCTGAGAGACTTCAAAGAAGTGTGACTGGCCCAAGGTCACCCAGCAGCTGCATGTGGAGGAGCAGAGACGCAAACCCGGTTCCCCAGATTACGAGACTAGCGCTCTTAACCACTACACCACACTGAAAGCGTCAATTCTTCGGCGATCAGCCTTCTTTATGGTCCAGCTCTCACTTCCATACATCACTACTGGGAAAATCATAGTTTTAACTATGTGGACCTTTGTTGGCAAGGTGATGTAATAATAATAATTGTATAGCCCTCTATATAGATATTATTTTATGGCATTTCCTAATGGTGACACTAATCGACAGGCTTCTCTAAAACCTTTGTTTTTTGGATCCATGTTGCTGATCTGTAACCATGGTGCGATTGGTTACTGCTGTGCTGTCTTCATAAGACCAAGGCTACTTAGGAACAAACACTTTATTAGCAACGAAAAAATTTACAGCTTACTAAAGGAATGTGCAAAGGCACCCTAAGCATCAAAGTAATCCCTACAATGAAATGTGCAATCTAATAGGCCTTTATTGTTCAGTAAAGCTGGGTTAATTTGTTTTTTAATTAGCAGAGTCAAAGTGGCAGCCATCACAACTCCCCCTATTTTTTTTATAGTGAGTTTGTGATTACTCTGGGCTGTTCATTCCCACCCATGCTGACAGGTATACCTGACCATCCTTTTGCTATAATAACAGGAGGCCTGTGTTGTGACCTGTGATGCTGAACCCATTTATACAGTATGGCAGTCCTTTTAAGATTGCCAACATGGGCTTCTCCAAAAATTTTTGGGGGGAGACCCCACCCAGAAGTTAGAGTGGCTCCCTCCTTGTTGTCCTTTTGCTATCAGGTGAAGACTTTCTTGTTCCAATAGGAACAAGAAAACTGACCGATTTTCATGAAAGGGATGGTGCTGTGCTGCTTTGATTGTAATTATTTTCTTATGCGTGTGTGTATTCTCATATATACGCGTGTGTGTGTGTGTGTGTGTGTGTGTGTGTGTACTGTAATGATTTTTCCATATGTTTTTAGCTGTTCTTATTTTTAAGCCACATTCTCTAGTGCTGAACCCCCTGGAAGAGAATGAAAATGAAAAGTTACACTTTCTAGCTGTGTAAGGCCATCTCTTTACCAATGCCATAATTTAGCAGGGACTTGTTCTTTTTTTTCCTATAAAAAGGCTTTCACTTCCTATATTTCCCTTGTTATTATTGGTTTTTCTTATGAAATAAGAAATGTTCCCCTTGGGATCATTTGTGCCTGAACTCCCTTTAGATTATTTTTGTTTAAATATGACTCCCTACCCGTTTTTCCCTTAAAATTGCTCTGCTCTTGTTAATTAAAAATAACCCTGGGTGTATAACAGTAATTACAGACTTGAGTTCTTCCCTGCATACCGGGTTAGGAGATTTTTTGTTGTTTTGAGTGCTGGCAACTGGAGGATTTACAACCTGGAGTGCTAAACGGAGCTTTTAATTATAACTTAAATATGCTATTAAATCTTTTTAAACTGGAAACCATAACATGTTGATTTCCAGACACAATTTACTAACTGCTCAAGAGTAACTTATGTGAAGCAGGCAGCCAGTGTGCTACTGGGGACTCATTTCCTTTTGCATTACAGGAAACTTGCCGTGAACCTGAAATTGGTTGTAAAATTGCGCGCTCTTATCGGCGCTGCTTCTTCTCACATCACTTTAGCATTCATGGCATTTCAATTTGCATATCCTTTCCTGACAGAAGACCTGCATACAGCAAGACTCTGAGGCTGGCCATAATTCAATTTGGAGTTAAGTGCACTTAAGCCTGTTCTTGGAGATGATGTTATCAGATGCAATCTCGCTCTGTCAGCATGCTGGGCACACAACCAACACACCAGGCTGCAAAAGAGCAACCTGATGCCCTTGGGTCTTCTCACCGGAAGAGACTCATATCAAGACCCCCATGACTCTGTTGCACCTACCAATAACTGCCAGAGCACTTTATCTCTTCCTTTAACTTGGTGTGTTAAGTTGGTGGCTTCAAAGTACAATGGGTTGTAAGCAGGACTGTTTTTTCAGCTGGAGCTCACCGGAGCTCAGCTCCAGCACCTCTCAGATGGGCACCATTGTCATTGTAAGAGAACAAGGGAGAAGTTCGTGGTGAGCTCCAACACCTCATTTTCTAGAAAAATAGCACTGGTTGCAAGAACATTAAGAGGAGCTTTGCTGGATCAGGCCAAAGGCCCATTTAGTCCAACATCCTGTTCTCACAGTCACCAACTAGATGCAAGCAGGAAATGAGTACTACCATTGTCTTCCCAACTTCGGACCCCCAGCAGGTGGTATTCATAAGCATGCTGCCTCTAACAGCAGTCCAGTATATCTGAAGGAGCGTCTCCACCTCCATCGTTCAGCCAGGACACTGAGGTCCAGCTCCGAGGGCCTTCTGGCAGTTCCCTCACTGCGAGAAGCCAAGTTACAGGGAACCAGGCAGAGGGCCTTCTCGGGAGTGGCACCCGCCCTGTGGAACTCCCTCCCACCAGATGTCAAAGAGAAAAATAACTGCCAGACTTTTAGAAGACATCTGAAGGCAGCCCTGTTTAGGGAAGCTTTTAACGTTTGATGTATTACTGTATTTTAATATTTTGTTGGAAGCCACCCAGAGTGGCTGGGGAAGGCCAGCCAGATGGGTGGGGTATAAATAATAAATGAAGGGGTGAGCTCCCGTTGTTCAGTCCCAGTTCCTGCCAACATAGCAGTTCGAAAGCGCACCAGTGCAAGTAGATAAATAGTTACTGCTGCGGTGGGAAGGTAAATGGTGTTTCCGTGTGCTCTAGCACTCGTCACAGTCCTCCGTGTACCAGTAGTGGCTTAGTCATGCTGCCCACAGGACCGGGAAAGCTGTCTATGGGCAAATGCCAGCTCCCTTGGCCTGAAAGATAACCATGTGGTCGTCTTTGACTGGACTTAACTGCCCAAGGGTCCTTTACCTTTTACCTTTACCTGTGGGGTATAGTCTCCTTGATCCACAACACCCTGCCTCAATCTCTGCATAAAACAGAAGCTCAACTATAGTATATGCTGCTGTTTTGATCTACAAAGTGATCAGAGCTCCACCCAACTACTTTGTTGGTGTCTTTCTGGCATCTGCACTACCTCAGTCTCCTCTTTTTCTAGCATCATTTGAAAGGTCTGCTATTACGTTGAATTATAAGATTACTGAGCATTATCACTTCACACGAATGTGGAGCAAGGTCTCTAGTAATTACTTCTTCCTGGTTCCCCAGCAGCTAACAGCATGCAGGAATGCTTTATTGTTAGCCTTCAAAGCCTGCAATATCATAAAGATTTGCCATTTTGCCCATTTTTGTATTGTCTTTTATGGGTGAAGCTATATCTGCTAGGTTTCGAGACCATATTCTCAGTTTCCTGTGGAACAGTAACTCAGACAGGGATTTTTCACTGCTCCAGAAATGATGCTGCAACATTTTGAGACATTGGAATCACTGGCAAATGATTCCATAAGACTAGCAGTCTTATGAATCTAATGGCTGATGGATGGTGGGCATTTCTAACTCGGCGTGACATTGCAAAGGGCATAATGAGCCTTGTGCCACTGGCTGCCTTGGGGGGTGGGGATTCAACAACAGTGAAAGTAGGCATCCAGTGCCAGGGCCTTAGCATGGCACTGCCTCGTTCTTTCACATTTCATTCTGCTGCATGACTAGAGCTGTAACTGACATTAAAAGTAATTGAGAGCTCTAACTGACATAAAGACCCATTCCTCCTAATCACTCTAGGGGATTAGAGGGTATTTCAACACTGCAAGTTTGCTCCCATTGGCCAGAATAGCCTGTAGAGGGAGCAGCATTCATTCTGACTGAGTCCCACCAGTCAGTGGACATTTTACAGTCTTTCTCAACAATAATAGGGACTAGAAGCTTGCTTAACAAGAAAGAAAGCTCAGGATCCTGGCCAAATGATGGTATCTAGATCAATCTTCACTAACCAGATGCCATGAGATGGTGTTGTTGGAATAACTCCCATTCCCTGACTGTGGAACATGCTGGCTTATGGAAGTTGCTTCAAAAACATCTGCAGGGCAGATGTTGCATGATGAAAAAAATGGCAGAAAGGTCTGGAGAAGTAATATCCAATTTTCTGTGCAATATAGCAACTCTAAATCTGAAGGAGACTGTCTTAGGATAATGCTCCAGTATCTTAAGCGTGGACTCAAGAAACCTCTTTCCCTAAGGACTGGATTTGCCAGTCCACTCTCAGTAACACTGTATTTTTCCATCTCAGATTTGAAAGTTGGAGTGTGTATCTTCAAATCAAATCAGTTTGGAACTGCTTCTTCAGCTGAAACTTTCATCTTGCCAGCTATATTTGTATACCATTAATTCTTTATCAGATTTGGCTGGGTTACATTGAAAGCTCCAGGCAGGCCTCATATCATTTGATTGGTTTATTTATACATTTATTAGTAATAGCCGGAATGAATATTTATAAAGTACTTTGAGGTTGCAACATGAAAGTCCTGCACAGGAAGTGTATAATTTTATATTAGCATGGTGGCCACAGTCAGCACCTATATTTAGCAGGAGACAACTGTGAATGGGGATGAAGGGCCAAGCCCCCCACTGTTCCCCACTAGGGACAGACTCTGTTCTCCTTCTTTACTCTTCCCCTTCAGTTGGAGACTTCATTCATCAGAAAGAGGAGAATTCTCTGGAATGCCCTGCAGCACTCTCTGTCCATTTACCTCATCCCACTCCACCTGGAGAGAAGGTTGAAAGGAGAAAGCTCTTGGGAGAAAGTTAGCAAGCAGCAAAGGTATATTTCTAGAAAAAGAGGGGCTGGAACTCACTACGAACACCTCCCTCATTTTCTTAGAATAGCAATGGCACCTACCTGAGAGGTGCCAGAACTGAGTTCCAGTGAGTTCTGGCTGAAAAAAGGGCTCTGGCAAGCAGAGGATGCCCTCTTACACCTGCAAACTTAAGTTAGGTTGGGAAATCTCTTGCATGAGATGCATGAAGGTTTTCTAGCTTATGACCATCGCATCCTGTGGGTTTAACTACAGGAAGAAATATTTAGAGCTGAGTTCTTCTGCAGGGTGGGAGAGGAATCTCTCCAGCTGTATGCAATCGTGGCCAACCTGTCATGGGCCCCTTTGACAAGTGAGTGAGTGTCTAGCTGTCAGTCACCTGATATTATATGATGGCATGTCAATCCAGGGTTGCAAGGGAAAAATGTTCCTCTTGAGTTCTGGCTCCTCTGGAGCCTCACCTCTCCTTGGTTGAGGTAAATATTCATCTCATGACAGTCCAACCCATGATAATATACCTGGAATTTGTTGGTGGAACAATACAATTGTGTGTCATTTCTACATTACCTCAAAGCACACATTGACATCAGATTCCCTGCAGTCTAATAATTGATTTCATCTTCCTTTTATAACTTTCTGGATATATATTCAAAACCAGACAGAAGTATGAAAATAAATGCAACTCCCTTAAGTCAATAAAACTGGCTGCACACATAGCTATTATATTGGATTCCAATAAGAATAATAAAGAAACCTGTTTTTTGCCTTGAGCAGTTTCCCTGCTTAGAGCCTGTCTTTGTCCTTTTTATTTTATTTTTATCTTGTGCCAATCCTTCTGACACATCACAAACTTCCATGTCCTTTTCTCATCATTTTGCTTCACTTCAAATAACCTTTGGTATTTTCTTTTGGTCTTTTTTTTTTTTTTTTTTTGGTCTTTTCTATTTTTGTACTTTCTTCATGAGTTATTCCTTCCTGGATGTATGAATTGGCCTAGTTGCTCCTTTATTGATTCATCTACAGTATCTCTGGGACGCAGGTGGCGCTGTGGGTTAAAACCTCAGCGCCTAGGACTTGCCGATCGAAAGGTCGGCGGTTCGAATCCCTGCGGCGGGGTGCGCTCCCGCTGCTGGGTCCCAGCGCCTGCCAACCTAGCAGTTCGAAAGCACCTCCGGGTGCAACTAGATAAATAGGGACTGCTTACCAGCGGGAAGGTAAACGGCGTTTCCGTGTGCGGCTCTGGCTCGCCAGAGCAGCGATGTCACGCTGGCCACGTGACCCGGAAGTGTCTCCGGACAGCGCTGGCCCCTGGCCTCTTGAGTGAGATGGGCGCACAACCCCAGAGTCTGTCAAGACTGGCCCGTACGGGCAAGGGTACTTTTACCTTTACCTTTACCTTACAGTATCTCTAAAGTTAAGGGAACCTGATTTTATCTAAAATGCACGGTTAAGGCTATGGGTGTCCATAAACCAGTTGCAATTTGGTGATAAGTTTGGACATAGTTTGTGAATTCAGTGGGGCTTACTTTTGAGTAGACATGGATAGAATTGCACTGCCAATTACATGCTACCCCAGCTGATCCTACCAACTATGTCCCACAAGAACACACAGATCCTAGACAGTGTTTAAGGATATTAGCCAAAATTCAAAAATTTTTATTGTGGTACTTTTACAGATCCACATAAACCCAGTGGAAGTGGAATACTAATTTGTTGTAAGATTTATCCATTTATTTATGAAAACTATCTGCCTCACCTTTGAATTGATTTTATATGTGGTGTTTTTAAAGTGTTTGCTTTATAGATGTGTGTGTGCAATTGTTTGGTGTATGTTTTTATAGTAGTATAAATCTCTATGGGAAGCGATTCATTTGAATAACAACAATGCAAAATCTTTCCAGGATTGATTGGCATTCCCAGGATGGCATAGAAAAGAGTAAAACAAAAAACAGAAAGCAAATCACAAATAAATACAAGACAACTGGAAGAGAAATGGGGAATCTTTTTGTGTTTTCATCTCCCCTCGCCCTGGTGGACCAAACTTGACTGGTGGGCACTGCTGTCATTGTGATGTCAGGTGATGCTTCCCTTTGAAGCCCAGAATTTTGGAACTTCAGACTGAACTGGGGGGCTTTCAAACAGCCCTTTGTAAACATCCTCATGTAGGATGTTTACAAAGGATTTCAAAGCCACTGCCCCCCACATTTCTTCTTCAATCTGTAGAAGTTTGAAGGAGAACGTTAAGTTTAAGGATCATTCAACTGCTGCCTACAATGCCTTGCTCAATCAAAAGAACATCTGGGAGATTTAAGAAATAAATATTATGTATGATGCCTAGGATTAAAGATGTATGATGTCAGGGGTGGGGCAGGTATTCCCAAGAAATCAAACCCTGGTCCAAATGGGAAGGCCCTGAGGACCATGTTTGATTTCCCCAACCTGAACTAATATAACAGAATGGCAGCACAGTGCAGGGTTAAAAATTCTATTCAATAAAAACAAACTAAAGTTAGCAATGTTAAGAAGCTCTAGGTTGAAAAGCAACAGCAGTCAAAACACCCTAAAGGGGGTTGTGGAATAAAAGTGGGTAGTGCTTGGGCAGGGTCAGAGCGAAACTCCTCAATCCCAAAAGAAATTAGCAAGGGCTCCATGTGTAAACAGGTAGTCATGTACAAAATTAACAGAAAGAAAACAGCTGTGTTTATGAAAGGGGAGAGATAATTGCAGAGAGAGACACCATGATATGTTCACCCAACCATGAACAAGGAACACTGAAAGGAGGTTAGGATAGGGGGTTAATGAGGTATTTATGTTACAGGAACCCAGAAATTAAGATAATTCACAGTAATGTGGTGGGGCAGGTCACACAGTTTATCATGGTTGATGGCTGCTGTGTTCTTAAATAATTATTATAATTGGCAATATTGTAAGCAGTTTTGAAGGCTACTGGAGAGCAAGTAGACAAGGTATAGATTTTTAAATGAAGAAACAAATATTTCATCTCATATCCAGGGACAAAATACACCTAAAGCAGCTGCTCTGGGCAAACTATTTCACTAGGTAGAGGTAAAGGTAAAGGGACCCCTGACCATTAAGTCCAGTCGTGGCGACTCTGGGGTTGCGGCGTTCATCTTGCTTTATTGGCCGAGGGAGCCGGTGTACAGCTTCCGGGTCATGTGGCCAGCATGACTAAGCCGCTTCTGGCAAACCAGAGCAGCGCACGGAAACGCCATTTACCTTCCCGCCGGAGTGGTACCTATTCATCTACTTGCACTTTGATGTACTTTTGAACTGCTAGGTTGGCAGGAGCAGGGACCGAGCAACGGGAGCTCACCCCATTGTGGGGATTCGAACCGCCGACCTTCTGATCGGCAAGTTCTAGGCTCTGTGGTTTAACCCACAGTGCCACTCGCATCCCTGTTAGCAACATGCCCAGTGCTCTTTTGTTAATTGTTCCCTTTCTTTTTTCATGTTCAGGTTTCGGGGATAACACTACCCCTCCCCAACTTTTATAGAATTTGAAAACATCATTCAAAAGTAGCACTGAAATCCCTTACCCCCAATGGAGAAAGTATTACACAAGCCATCTTCGGGCCTTCTTGCTTTATATGACGATTATTAGAATTTAGGTGCAGCAGCACATATGTGCATTATCTAAATGTAAGACGTATCTATTTATATAATAATTTATATGATTTCCCATATTCTAAAACAAGCAAGGAATCACAGGCCAAACATATGTTTTTTGTTTCCTGACCCCCATCAGCCGCGGTCAGTGTTAGTAAAAGTTAAGGGGGATAGAAATTGTAGTCCAATATCTGGAAAGTCACGTTTTTCTTTGGAGTGAGGGCAGGATAGAAGCATGTGCATTGCATTGTCTTTGGTGCTGATTAGATTTCATTTGTTTAGACTATGAATAGTGATGATAATAATAATAATGATGATGATATTTTTTTATTTATACCCTGCCCTTCTGGCTGGGTTGCCCCAGCCACTCTGGGTGGCTTCCAACACATCAATAATAACAATAAAATAACAATAAAACATCAAACATTAATGGTAACAATCTGATCCAATATAAAAAGTCACAATAACCTTAAAATGAACAACTTACCTCAATATTCAATAATCCACTAGAATCCAATAGTAAACAGTAAAATTAAAGATGAGCAAATAATAATTAAACAGTTTACACTTATTACAATAAAGAATTACTAATCTATGGTGATCTGTTTTAAATGTATTTATGCATGGAATTTGGTGCTTCTGGACTAAGGATGTCAGAGAATTCCAACAAAAATGGAAAAGGAAATTGCTGCAGTTTGCATTTTCATCTGTCGGCAGGACGGACATTGCTCAAGCAAAGATGATCCGTATTAGTTCACATCGCTGTTGTTTTAAGTCTACAAACATATCATTAATGATTTTTTTAAATATTCTTTTGATGTTTCATTCACATTGAAATGAATGTAAGTTATGTAAGGTACATAAATAAGCTAAATAGGAAATAGGAAGATGTGGTATTTGGCCGGAAATGAACTGCAGTGGAATGGAAACAGCGTTGAATGTTGGTTGGAACAGAAGAATTTCTGCCTTCTTACATCTCTGTCATCTTACCTAATCTAGCCTTGCCCACATCAGACCACCTTTTGCTTTGAACACCTGCTTATGTACCAGCTGCTTGTGCATTGGAAGTTTGTGTGTGTGTGTCTGTGTGTGTGTGTGTGTGTTTAAAAAAAGTTCATCTAAATATATGCAAAAAAAATTATGGAAAAAACATACCCAAGGAAGTAATGTATAATATGTATAAAACTGTCAAGCGACATGTTTCTATGATGTAATTTTATAAGCATTATTTAATACATAAGCATTTTTACACAGTTATATGCATTGCTGTTTAAGTGCTGGTTGCTTTAGGAAACCTGGAGAGAGAGAAAATATACTGGAATTGTTCATCTTTTTAGTGGAACCAGTAAAGAAATAACTAGCTTTTCATCATAAGCAAGAAATAATCAGTATCTTTCTTTTCTTTTTTACAAAAATCCGTGTGAGTAAGCTGCTCATCGAGATGTTCTGAAAATTCAATCCCAGTCCAGATTTACTACTCCTTCTCCATAAATCTCCATCCTGTTGACTCTCCACATATCCTTTGTACTTGAAAATATATGCAGTGATGAGCTGGGGAATGGTGCCTTCACTGATGAAAAATAAATTAGACCCAACTGGATGGTTACAATTAAAAATGTTCGGTATTGTGCTGGAACGAAATTGATAAAATGCTCTGCCACTTTCGGTTGGAGTCTAATAGCTTTCTGGGAATTCCCCCAGTGATTTGACATCATGTTCCTTTTGACTCCATAGGCTTGCTGGTGTGTTTTGCCATTTTAAAAAGGCATATTTAATTAAGATCTTGTTTATCACAAAACTAATGGGCTTAGACTAATGATCAGCTAGCTGAAGCCAATGGGTTTTTTGTTTATCTATTTCAAAAAAAATTTGGTATGTTAAACAGTAAAATGTTATAAAGTGAATATGACTATACTTCAAATCCGCCTCTCGAACTAGCTAATCCATGTGGGCTAATGACTTGACCTTGTCAAGGCAGCATGGCTTCCCAAGGTTGTGGTTTTCTATTGCTCTGTGCAGTTTTTAATAAGCTGCTCAGTAGGGCTTCTTCAGTATTTCTTGGGAGACCTTTTCAAAGTCTAATGCAATTGTGCAAGATAGCTGCAGTCTCCAAAGAAGAAAATGAGGCACTTTTGCAGTTTCTCCAGACTTGTTTCTTGAGCGTTCATCCTGATTTGCTTCTACAAAGCTTGCCTGGAGGTTATACAGAGCCGTGTTTACCCGGGGGTGCAAGGGGTGCGGGGCACCTGGGCGCCAAATTCTGGGGGCTGCCAAATGTCTTCAGGGGGGTGTCAAATGTACACCTACTGTATACCAGTCCCTCTCGATTGGGGGTGGGTAAACTAAATTTGGGGGTGCTGGGCGGATCTTTGCACCCCAGCTGTACATATGCTAAAGACGGCTCTGAGGTTATACAATGACCAGTCTTCATCAGACATTCATTCTGACGTGTTTGCAGGGAGGTTATACGACAACGAGTGCTCGTCCTGATTTGTTTGGGCAGAGGTTATAGGACTTTGTGTCGATTGATCACTACCCCACACTTTGCAGGTGCCACTTTCCTAGCTGCAAAACCTCCATTAAGAAAAGGATTTGTTGCACCAGAACACTTTAATACATTTAATATAATTACAAGGGATTACTTTAAGGTAAAAAGCCCTTCCTAAATAGCTAAAGCATTATGGATGGAACATAATATGTAGTAAATAAACTCCCTTTAATTTAATTAATTTAAATTATTCAGGAAGCAAAAGTGCCTAGCAGAGAACTGCAGTTACAAGTAGGCTATATTTTGGGATATTTAGGTTGCAAACTAACCCTACATGTTAGGGGTGCAAAGCCTCAACCCTGTGGGCCAAATGTGGCCCTAAGGCCTCTTTATCAGACCCTTAGAACTCCCCATACCGCACCCCTTCTTCCGATGCCACACCGCTCAAACCCAGGACGAAAGGAAGAAACAAGTTAAGAGGAAGGCACGTTTGACAAACCCTCACCGTGATCAACTCCTGCCCGGAATCCTATGTCCCCACTGTGGAAGGGTGTGTAGATCCAGAATTGGCCCCCACAGTCACTTATAGACTCACTGTTAAGATCGTGTTTATGGAAGACAATCTTACACGGCTACAAGTGATTGCCAAAGGAAGAACTCACTAGCCCTACTTTGCATCCTCCTTCACTGTTTTTGCTGGTTGGAATGCGTCCTTGAACTTGTGATAATGCCTCTTGCTTCTCTGGCTGGGTGATACACACACAGGGGAGTGTGTGAGTATCTGTAGAGGCTAGCCTTTCGTACAAAGTGTAAAATTTGCATTTCTTGCTCCACCCACTTTTGCCCACCAGTGGCACGTGGACTGAAAATGCTCCTGTGCCCCTCACAATACATACTTACCTGAGACTAAGCCCCACTGAAAACTGGGCTTATTTCTGAGTAAACATGTGCCAGATTGCACTGTTGGAAGAAAAAGCTAGCTTTCTCCTATTTACGGGAGAATGTAACCACAATCCCTCCTAAAGCAACTTTCATCTGATAAAAACTGAAGACGGAAGAGTGCTTGTCAGCAGGATTTGTGCTCCCTTCCCTGTAAAGCTCTCATCCTCTGTAGTTGGAAACATCTGTAACAATTTATCTTTCCTGTCTGAAATGAGGAGCTCAGAGGGGTCTTAGATTGTGAAAGGCTGACATATCTCACAAACAACAGATAGATCGGTTTATAAACCCACACTTTTGAAAAATGAAGCTCTTGTGGTTGTCAGTAACTGGTAATTAGCCCCCTGTGCTGCTTCACAGCAAATTTGGTGAGTTCAAGATGGAAGATTTTTCCGGCAGAAGGAAAAATTGCTCCTAAAAGAGCAGGACAGGAAGAAATACCTCGTTGGAAGAGAAATGAAGCGCAGCAACATCAACTTTGTCCATAAATAAAAATTTCTCATCTGTCTACCTTTTATCTTTCTACCCTTATACTAATATCCCAAGCTCACTTTATCTAACCGCCTTCACTCAACAAGAAAAAGTCATTGCATCATCCAGAGGGGTAGCTGGGTTCGTCTGTTGCCACAAACACACAAAAAGGTACATAAGATGAGCCTGTCTGCTGGATCCATCTTCCAGCATCCTATTCTCACAGTGGCCAACTAGATGCCTCTGTGAGGACCACAAGCAGGGCCTGAGTACAACCACACTCTCCCCCTTTGCGATCCTCAGCAACTGGTAGTCAGAGACATTCTGCCTTTAACAATAGAAGGTAGAACATAATCATTGTGTCTAGTAGCCTTGATAGCCTTATCCTCCAAGAATGTGCCTAATGCTCTTTCCACATGTGCCTAATGCTCTTTCCCACTCCTCCACATGTAGCTGCTGGGTGACCTTGGGCTAGTCACACTTGTCCGGTGGCGTAGCGTGGGGGGTGCAGGGGGGGCCGGCCGCACCGGGCGCAACATCTGGGGGTTAGGGTTAGGGTGCGCAAATCCATGGGTTAGGGGGCGCAAATTACTTGCCTTGCCCCGGGTGCTGACAACCCACGCTACGCCACTGCACTTGTCTGAAGTCTCTCAGCCTCACTCACCTAACAGAGTGTTTATTGTGGGGGAGGAAGGGAAAGGAGATTGTTAGCCGCTTTGAGACTCCTTCGGGTAGTGATAAAGCGGGATATCAAATCCAAACTCTTCTTCTTCTTCAAAGCTATCCAAGTTGGTGACCTTGTGGGAGAAAATTTCAGGTTTTAACTACGCACTTTCTTTTTTCTGTCCTGAATCTTCCAACATCCAGTTTCATTTGATTTTCCCACAGGATCTATTATTATAAGATAGGGAGGAAAACTTTCTCCGTCCACATTCTCCACGCAATGCATAATTTTATACACTTCTATCATGTTCCCCCTTACATGCCCTTTCCCTATACTGTACGAAAAAGCCCCAAATGTTGCAACCGTTTTGTTATAGGGGATTGGCCTGCTCTGGCCCTGAGCTACATCTCTTCCCTTTTGGAAATGGCTGTGTACAGAGATGAATATAGAGAGCATCTGCTCAGCTCAGAGCTAAATGTAAGCTGACCTGCGATGACTGCAGGACTGGGCAGAATGAACACAGCTGGGCTATGCTTGCAATGACCTTGATACTTACAGTTCATGGGCTTTGGAAAAGCTAGTGGGTTAAATTGGGGCATTTTTACGAGCCAGCATTTCTAAAGCGTAAGGGCAGCTCAAAAATATGAGCTGGGCACAGCTCAAGACCAACACTAGTAGCTCCATTCTCAAAAATAAAAAGGGAACTTTCAGACTATTTTCTGTGAATCAGAAGATCAAGAATAAAGCTTTTAACTATTCTGGCCAGGCAGCTGTTTAGACATTTGGCTGCTGTAGACACACTTCCTTCTGTCTCAGGTCCATCTACCTTAACATAACCTAGAGCACTACCAGAGTTGCATATGAATTGTTTTCTCTACTATGTTACCCTGCAGATGTTAGGGGAGAGGTAGTACCTCTGGTGGAGGACATGTCATGCTCCTTCTAGGGTACTTTGTCCACCTTTGGTCCCCAGCCCACACTCAGCACTCACCTGTGGCTCCTAGAAACTGTCAGCATGTAACAGTGGCCACCCCCAGGAAACAGCTGTGACTGGCCGGCTAAACAAGGTGAGGGTAGCTGATGGGTCTCAAACCCTCAATACATTGATTAGGCACTTCCCCTGCATATGAAGAAAGGCTCTGGCAGATTGAGTAGATAAGATTAATAGTGGGTCCAATGGTCAACATGGCAGTTTCTGCACACAAAGTAGAGGGAATTGAGGGGCAGGTGGGGCTTATCAACCTGGGAAGCTAGCCCACCTAGGAAAAGGAAAACTCTGATCCTAAACCTCTGCTGTCTTGCAGGATAACTTCAGGAGAAGAAAAAGGCTAAGGAGTAAATCCTACACAAATCCACAGGGAAGTCCCTAAGATGGTAGGATGGTGTCTTGTATACCTCCTTCTGGCAACTCATGCGGCCACAGTGGTGCCAAATGTATTGCTCTGCTTTCCTTTGGACCACATCAGTGAGGCCAAGAGGGGGGTCTTGTCATTTGGACACTGCCCAGGCTTGTGTCCTGAGGAGGTCACTTTGGTGTTTGACTTCACCCCCAGAGGTGCACTCCATTGTCTCTCAAGACAGACGGATGCCAACAACAACAACAACAGTATCCTTATTTTGCATAGTCTTTGATTTACTTAGCAGTAGTATGGAAGCAAAAATTTAGGTGGTCTGTAACTAAATGCTGTCAGCTGGACCACCAAAAAACTCTATGATTATGTGATCTCTTGCCTTGTCATGAAATTAAAATTTCCTATTATTTTGATCCTGCACAAGCCTCCCTGAGATCTATAATACGATATTATTAGAGTTATTTAGGATACTTGCAGGGGTTTTTTAATGGCCAGTTCACAGCTTCTCCTGGTTTGCATGCTCAACATGTGATGGTATATGAGCCTTTGGCTGGGACATCCAAAACAATGGAGAAGGTTGTATGTGAATGATGTCAGCATACATGCTATGTGAACCACCCCCTGCCCATGATTAATCTGACAAAAACACCCAGTGAATGGATGGACTGGGTGGCTGGAAATTTGCTTCTAGGGGCCCCTGTCCAGATGCCTGTATGCAGTGTGTATGAATTGACACTGACATCCTGTTCAGTTTTACCATGGGGAGCCTCTGAAAATGAAGGTGGGACCATGTTTCCTCTTCCCCAAAGGAAACTAGGGCAAAACAAGGGCATGAATGTCACATACTGTATTACAATTAACTATATTTAAGTGTGTGTGTGTGTGTGTGTGTGTGTGTGCTTTTTTAAAAAACCCAACAGATACTCTCAAAGGAACCTTCCACTCCTTAACCAAGCACAGGATTTATGAGTGGACATACAATATATTGTTATGGATTTCCTATCAGAGTTCTGTAAGTAGAGTTATCAGCATGCGTTGCCCAGAGGCAACACCTCATCACAAAAGAGTGTTGATAACCTGTAATAATCAGATAATGTGCCTCAATGGGATATCGGATGGCCCAGGATGACATACATGATGGGCAAGTATGACTTATCCTGATTTTCCCCAGAAGCCGCAGGGGAAGGTGTAAGCCAAGTGTCTGAGTAAAAGAAAGTAAAAGAAAGCAAATGGATAGGACTGCAGTTTGACTCAGAGAGAGATGAGCACAGAGTTCTGATTTTTGGAGATCCGAAGGTGATGTGGTTCAGTGAAGTGAATTTTTTGAGGTATTTTAAGCTGTACCTCCTGTCAACATCGCCCTTGAGCCAGTGCCACCAACTGGACTCACACACTTCAGCCCCAACTGGGCTAGGCGAGCTGGGTAGCACTTCCAGAGACTACCTTCTCCACAGGAACAGGTCAAAGTCCTGTGGACTCACAGCTTAGAGTTGTGAGCACTGGATTCACTCCAACAAGAAGACAGTCATCGCACAGCAGAGTATAGCAGAGCATAAACGACTCAGAGAGCAGCTCTGTAGAATATCTTCTTTATTCTATCTATAACTATAATACACAACTATGTACAGAGCTAAATGAGGTCTAAACGAAAATGCTGAACTGCACTGAGTGTCTGCAGCTGCTCTTAGCAGTAACCTTATCTATACACACAATCTCTCTCTAACACTCAGTCTCTCTCTCTCTTTTATGTGAGGCTGGAGTGGAATAAGTAGAGAGCAGAAGCCGCCCCCTCCTCTCTGGAGAATCAGCAGAGAACATCAGCAGATTCTTGGATATGGGAGGGGTGAAATCTCCTCACCTCCTCCTATGCTCAACCCGCACATTTGTAAATGGAAACATTATAAAACACCAGTAAACTTCCAGTGACCTCCTTCCAAAGGAAACCTGGGTAAGTGCCACACCCTGGAAACTTCTCGTTGTTTGGAGGATTGGGGCAAGTGCAACAGCATGCAAGCTTTTCAGGGTCAAATCAAGCATTTGCTTTCCTACATGGACCATATTTACTTGAATGTAATGTACACCTTTTTTTGGCCAAATTGTGTCGCAAAAATTAGGGTGCACATTGGATTTGATGGTGCATTAGATTTGATTTCAAGCTTGAAAAACACTGCTGACATAGCAGATAGGTTTAGAAAATTGAAGTGCGCATTAGATTCAATAGCGCATTAGATTCACATAAATACAGTAACATTGGTGACCCCTCTCCCTCTCCCTCCCAGGTATGATTGAATATTTATTACCATTTTGCCTTTGTTATTTTGTGCTTTCAAGCCACATGGTCTTCTTGTCTTCATTTTTTTGCCTTTATGGATTCTTTTTGTTTTTTTATAGTCAAGGAAAGATTTCATTTGTGGTACACAGTGTGATTCCTGTCCTGAAATAAATAACTTTAATGATCTCATTTTGGCAGTAAACACACACACAAACCCCAAAATCTGTGTGCACACTAGGCTCCATTTTTCAAGGCATAGACTTGATGGTGTTTTCAGATATGTCAGAAATGACATTGCCCCTGGGCATAACTAACTTTATTTGCAAGCTTTCATTCCTCGTCCTTTCCCTTTATTTGGAAGAAACTAATGCCTGGATAGTAACGGAGCAGCAACTGTTCTGGATTGCCTTAATATTTAATTGGCATATGGTATTGTACCTTTTACTGATAGCTGTCAGGAACTTCCTGCATTTCATGCCTACTGCTGTATGAACACTTCTGATAGGATTGGTTCAGCTTGTTGATGATGTTTGAGATCGATTGCAAAGTGTCAACAATGTGACTTGCCTTTCTCCCTTCTTGAAAAAAAATGAGAAATGCTTCTGGTGTGCCCTTATACTGTGTTACTTCAAGGAATGTCACAGCATTCCCAATAACTCATTTCATCATATAAGCAATTGTTAGAATGAGCGTTCAAATGCTGGAGGCTAAGAAAGCAACTGTATTAAGAAAGGCCCAAGTTGACAATAATTAAAAGACACTGTCAGATTGCATCTTCCACCATCAGCCCCACACAGGTGTATAGACCTCCATACCATTTGTTATAAGCCCCAAACAAGAACCCATTCAGAAGCTTGGTCTCAGATACTGTGTCACCATGCAGGGAGTCTATTTGTTTTTCACCAAAAGAATCATGCATCCCAAGCCCATTTAATTTGCTGCATTTGTGGGTCATGGGAAACGGTCAAGATACATAATCTGTTTCATGGCCTTCATTCCCCAGTCTTGCTAGCCCAGAGTGTACCACTATCGCAGATGTAGTGAGTACACAGTTACTGAGCAACAAGGAGTTTTTTGTATTGCGTTTCATTTATTAACACAATACTTCTATACATCCATAATATCAGAGAAAATCATTAAATCCCTAGCATCATAAAGGAGTAACATTAATCATAACAAAATGCACAATAAAACTCTAGACAGTCAATCTGATAATTATAATATAATCTAATATTAACAGAAGGGTAAAAAGGTAAAAGGACCTCTGACTGTTAAGTCCAGTCATGAACGACTCTGGGGTTGTGGCACTCATCTCATTTGACTGGCCGAGGGAACCAACGTTTGTCCGCAGACAGTTTTTCTGGGTCATGTGGCCAGCATGACTAAGCCGCTTCTGGCGAAACTAGAGCAGTGCACAGAAACACCATTTACCTTCCTGCCGGAGCAGTACCTATTACTTATTCTTAAAGAAGTATAAATGCACATGATAAATGACCACATGCATTTGATGCTGGGTGAAGTTTGGCCCTAACAGAGATTCATAGCCCTTGGTTTTCCTTTTAAAAGGTAAAGGGACCCCTGACTGTTAGGTCCAGTTGCAAATGACTCTGGGGCTGCGGCACTCATCTCACTTCATTGGTCGAGGGAGCCGGCATACAGCTTCTGGGTCATGTGGCCAGCATGACTAAGCCACTTCTGGCGAACCAGAGCAGTGCACGGAAACACTGTTTACCTTCCCGCCAGAGCGGTACCTATTTACCTACTTGCACTTTGATGTGCCTTTGAACTCCTAGGTTGGCAGGAGCAGGGACTGAGCAACGGGAGCTCACCCCATCACGGGGATTCAAACCATTGACCTTCTGATTGGCAAGCCCTAGGCTCAGTGGTTTAGACCACAGCGCCACCCGTGTCCCTTTTATTGTTGATTTATTCCAACTCAAAAAAGAAAAAAGAAGAAAACAATGATTCACATTTCTATATTTGACTAATATCTCTCAGAGGGAGCAATCAGTTTTACTGAGGACTGGAATTTTACTTTTTCCACATGAAATGACCACTTATGCCATTTACTTCAAGTTTGTGTGTACTGTGAATGTCCACAATACCTTTGTCAAAATTCTTCATCTTTTGAAGAAGCCCATACTTCAAACTCAGGACTGTCATTCACATCTTTGAATGGGCTGTACATGGAGCTGCTGTTGATAAGTGTCCAAAAGCTTCAGTTAGTGCAACCTGTCTGCTGTTAAGGGAAAAATGGAGTACAGTAAGTTCATTGGGAGCACATGCAGAAGGTCCCAATTGTTGATCACCCAGCAGATGTGTTGGTTGATAACGATTATAAGCCAATGCCTAAGCCAAACCTCTTACACCTGTAATCAATAAAGTTGTGGCCTAATTTGAACCATACTTTGTTGTCATGAGTGGTCTTTGCGTAGTGCCCAGCTCATAGCACTTGGGCATGCAAATATGCCTGTTTGGCCTTCTACAGCTGAGGCATTATGTGTCAGAGAGATCTCCTTCCCTCCTAAGCCCTGAGTATTGTTCCAATAGTATAATTTTATGTTCTGTTACAACTGAAGCAAGAATTGTCTTAAAATCGATTTTGGATACTTAAAGATGCAAGTGGGTCATATAAATTCATTCAGGCTATTACAAGACAGATTCTGTGAAGGGGATCTGCTCTCAAAGCGGTGATTGTCCACCTTTGAAAGAGCAGGTCCCTCCCTATCGAAGCCAAAATGACCACTCCACTGAAAACACTGGCTAACTTATTGATGGTCTTGAAAGAGAACTTGCTGCTTCAATAATACCTGCTTAGGACATTATTCTCCTTTGTGGGAAATGAAAGGAATGAAGCCGGGTAGAACAGAAAGACTTCTGTTCTACAAAATATTCCTTCCCCTGTCTCCAAGTGGCAAATGGGGATGCAAAGAAAGCATTGCCTTGATTTCTCGGAGGTGAAGGGCACCAAGAGGCTTCGATTTTGTCAATTTGCACAACAGACTGCATTTTCTGTTGTTGTTGTTGTTGTTGTTGTTGTTGTTTTGCATATGAGAAGAATCTCCAATATTTTGCTTCACGCATATATGTTCTCACTCTGTCCTTCTTGTTGCTGTTGCTACATTTGATATTTCCAGCTAAGAAACATTAGGCTTCTCCTCCTCACCCCTCCTTCTCCTGCAGTTATATTAGTTCTTTGTCTTGGGGAAATGATTTCTCTCCTGAAAATCAGATTAAGCCAAATAGGGTTGCCTAACCAGCAAACGGGACTGTGGCAGTTCTGTGTGGCTGAACTAATTTGCACTTGCCTGACCGATCATTCCTTCCTCTGGTGTCTTAATTATAAGTTTTAATCCCTTTGATTTTGGACCCAAAGAAATAAGGATTGTAGCAGTGGGATTTGAGTACAGTTATTTAATATACGGAGAGATGGTTTAAGAACTTCATTTAACACACAGTGTCAGCGCCAATGGCACATGTTCATGCTCATATATTTTTTTTAAAAATAAGAATCCATGCTTCTTCTTTTTTTAAAAAAAGTTTCCCCAGCATGCTGCTGTTCTGCTCCAGGCTTAGCTTGAGATTTCAATCAGAAAGGCATTTCCAGATTTTTATTTTTATTTTTAGAAACAGGGTTTTTAAATAAATAAAAAATGGTATGCATAATTTCAGTTTTGTTTGTTTCTGAATCAAGGTCAGCTCTGTGCATCTGTCACAATTTTTCAGGCTACCACAAATCTTCTAAACAAGATGCAAATTGTGCTGCTAGTGAACAGCCCATTTGCCACTGAGTATGGTTCAGTGATGAAGAATTCTCCTGCATCATCTGCATCTTAAACTCAAAATGAGCGGAGCCGGTCAAAAGCACTCCTGTGAATGTCTGCCAGGTCTCTTGATAGGTAACTGGTATCAAGGGCAACATAAAGATCTAACAGGATCAAGAGAACACAACGGCTGCATCAATGTATAGATCGAGGTCACTGATAAAGCCACACAATGTCAATATCACATGGAAAGCAAAGCAGATATTGACAGAAGTTCAGACAATGGTACCTAACTGCCAAAGCCATGTAGCAGGGATGGGGCACCTTTGGCCCTCTCAGTGTTGCTGAACTTACAGGATTCATCATCCCTGGCCATTGGCCATGCTTCCTGAGGTTGATGGGAGTTGTAGTTCAGCAGCATCTGGAAGGCTAAACTCCTATTATAGGACAACTGCTCAATCAGCATCCTTCACTAATGAGGCAAGATTGAAAGGCAGACAGTGGGTGGGTGGAGTAATCAGGTTTATATTTATAAAGGGGGGGGGCAGAATGAATGCACAGCCTTCCCCAACCTCTAGGTGTTTGCTACTGCAGTTCCCACCATCACTGGCCAGGGTGGGGTTTGTGGGAATTGTAATGCAAAACACTTGGAGGACACCACATTGGTGGAGGCGATCTTTCGTTTCCAAAGAGATCAGTAATGCCTTGCTTATCTTGAATGGCTTTTCCCAGCCAGAGATTTAACTCACTAGTGGTCACCTCTATTCCCCATGCAGCAATGCTTACAATACAAGGATGCCAGAAGGGGCATGTCCCCCCTTATCTGTTGCTGTTCCCCCAGCTATTGCTTTTAGAAGCCTACTGGGTGTGTGTGCTAAAATGTGGGTGGGTGGGCTTCATTAGGTGGAGCTTGTAGGCTTTATTATCTTGCTCCCTGCCGTAAGTCAAGAACAGCCAAACATAGAGGATTTCTCTTGCACACTAGAGAAACAAGGGTACCCATCTCATTTGTTTTATGCTGCCGAGACCACTTGCCTGAGACAGAAATTAGGAAACATTTATAACATATAACTTGATCCCGACACTGTATTTAAATTTGTACCCACCACCACCCAAGATAAGTGAATATAAATCATTTTGCCTGCAAATGAGGTGGCAAAGTCATTACAGTGGTCATTGGATGGCAGTCTTGCACTTTCTTCCCCGTCTGTCAAGAGCTAATGGCCCTGCCTCTGCCCAGCATTCCTCTTTCTGAGGAGAAGTGGATATCAGAATTGAACACTCCTATTAAGCAAGCGTACGGCTATTAGAATTGCATTAGGCAAGAGCTCTTGCCAGCCTAGAGTGGTGTTCACTATATGGATAATAGGACCATAGCTTTCATAGTGACCCTCAGCACTCTCTGGTTGAGTCAATTTTGATTCTTCACACCATTTCAACACTGCTGAAGATTAAAGTCTCTCTCTCTCCATTTTTGAGCTGCGTCTGCCTTACCCATCAGCCATTAACTGTTTGCTTTCATGGAGATCTGAGAATCAAAATAAGTAAGAAATTAAAACCTCTCTCTCACTCACTCTCGTCGTTCAAGGAATTGCAGATTCTGAAGGACAACTGCAATTTTACCTAGCCACTGGACCAACAAAATCTTTGGCTATATTGCACCCTGTATGCTGTCGCTGAAGGAAATGTTTTCATTTTCATTTGTGTGTGTTTTTTAAGATTGTGCTTGCAAGTCAGTAACAGAACTGCAGCATGTGCCTTTAGCCATTCTCTAGGCAGTATGGGCAAACTTGTATAAACATAACTCAGTGGTGCTTTTGAGGAAGAAAAACCACTTTTGGAGTGGGGAGGAGAAGTGGCATATGGGATCACAGGAAAATAAGAGCCTACTGGATCAGACAAAAGGCCTCTCTAGTCCAGTGTGCTGTTTTCCACAGTGGTCAACCAGATGCCAATTGGAAGTCCACAAACAGGAGACAAGGCCAAGAGATTTCCTCTTATGGCCACAGTTGGCCAAGCTCTTGAGAGCCAGTGTGGTGTAGTGGTTAAGAGCGGTAGACTCGTAATCTGGGGAACCGGGTTTGCGTCTCCGCTCCTCCACATGCAGCTGCTGGGTGACCTTGGGCCAGTCACACTTGTCTGAAGTCTCTCAGCCCCACTCACCTCACAGAGTGTCTGTTATGGGGGAGGAAGGGAAAGGAGAATGTTAGCCGCTTTGAGACTCCTTAAAGGGAGTGAAAGGCGGGATATCAAACTCTTTCCATATCCCCTTACAGTCTCCCATTACAGGGCATCCATAAATTATTGGGATGCAGCTTTGCTCAAATGGATAAGCTGATGGTTATGCAAGATATTAGGGTTAGACCTCATTATTTTTGTCCTCTCACACATGTAGTTCAAATCAGAAGGCTATTTATGTCACTTGTTGCCCAGTTTAATTTTCATTCAAACTGGCACCCACCAGCTTTCTTCAATTTTCTGACCTTTCTCTACGGGCTCTCGTCCCAAGTGCCCCCCCCCCGAGGATAAAGAGGAGAGGCATTTAAAGAGCTGGAACAAAGTGCTTCTTCAGAGCTCAGCGCCTGAATCAGCAGCCTGCTGACTTAATGAACTGACACAAATTATTGTTCCTTTCCTCAGACAAGCTGCCTTCTTGTCTAGAGAGGCCAATGCAAAGTGACAGATCCGAAACCAGGGTTAGAGCTCCAAAAAGGACAAGGATACAAGTGAGCTAAATCACCCAGAGCAAGAGAACATTGCTAGAAGAGGTGAGAAGCTGTAAGATCTGGGCTGGAGACCACTTCAATCTCTTCCTTCCTGTGGGTAAAAAGGAATATTTTGTAAACAAACCAAAAATAAATGTTTCAATTTTTTGAAGAGAATTCTAGACTCCCTAATGTTTAGCCTTCCGGGCAAAGAAGCAAGGTGTAAACATGGAGAACTAAAATTTACTCCTCCCTCCTGCCTTATATAGCCCAATCAACCCCATTCCTGCCATCCCCTCTAGCTCCAGCTTTCCCTTTCCTGCCCTCCCTCCCATATGCTTTCTTTTCACATCTCTGACCCCATTCACCCCATTTTCTGCCCCTGCTGACTTTATGCTTCCTACCTTTCCCTTCACACACACAAAGTTCAGCCACCACATGTTCTTCCCCCTTCCATACAGCCAACCCAAAGCCTGCTGCCGTCCAATCAGAATGAAAGTGGGCATGTACTACAAAGGCCTGGCAAGCTGCCAGGGGCCATATTAATCTTGGATGCTGTTTTGTTTATTATTCTGGGGATCTTGGTGCAGAGGGCCTGAAGGGCAGCAAGGCAGTCCACTGGGTGCAGCCTGGTGTTTGCATGCTGAAGGCCACCAATTCAATCCCTGGTATCTCCAGGTAGGGCTGAGAAATAGTGCTGTCTAAAACCCTGGGATGCTGCTGCTTGTCTGTGTAGTCAGTAGATGAATCAATTATCTGACTTGGTAGAAGGCAGCTTCTTATGATCCTGTGAGTTGGGGCCCCCAGTAGCAAACCTCTAGAAGCTGCTCTGCAATCTTGTAATAGTCAGAATGAAGTAGGTTCAGTATGGTTTCCTATTCAGAATGTAATGATTTTATGTTGTGTTGTAGACCTTCTATTGATCTTAAATACCATTAGCCTCTGTCATCCCCCTGGATGGAATGGGCTAAAAAGTAAGCCAACAAAGCAGAAAGAAATTCTTGATCGTGGTGCTTTGTAACAGCAATACCTCTTTTCTATACAGACCCGAATAAAATATGTCATCCATGTTGCGCCTGGGTAATGATGAGTTATCCCATCTTTTCATGAATATTCTCATTGCTGTATCAACTGGAGCAGCAAAAAAGATGACACTACAGCTTTAAAATGGTGTCCAATTTAGAAATCTTACAAGAGCTGGTAATGGCCAGGAGAAATTGGCTGGGTAATATGTGAATGTGGGAAAGACCACTGAGGCTTATACTTAAATTAGATGCATGCATGCAATGCACTATTTATTATAAACACCATGAATAAATGTATTATGGTCACACTTAGCAGGTGACAAAAGCTCCCCACAAACTGGCAAGATTGTCTCTTCATATACTGTCAGCATACATCTAAGTACTGTTGTTTGAGATCGCCTTGAAATCTCCACATGTGATGATGTTTAACCTAAAAAAAGAGGGGATGTTTTATCCTTGCCTACTGTTAGAAGTTGCTGGATCTGTGTAAAGGTCATCTATTTGGTGAACTGCTGAACTTCCTAGTGAAGTAGCTTCAGGCCCTGAACTGACTCCAACTAGCCAGGCTGATCACTGGATCATTCTGGGAAAAGTGTATAAAAGTATCTTGTTACAGGTGAGCCTTGCCTAAGGAACCCGGTGTTCCTGAATTCTGGTGTCTTCTTGTATCCTTGGTCCTACCTTTTGCCTAATTCTCCCATTTTAGCATGCTCTTTGGCTCAGTTTTCTCGCTTGCTCCTTGAGCCTGCCTCCTTGCATACCCTTATGTATGGACTAGCTCGTAGTCCTGACTTCTGGCTTGTTCTTGATCCTACTTCATGACTTGTTCTTCAGTTCTGACTTGATCTTCAGTCCTAACTCCTGACTACTGGCTTGTCCCATGGCTTTTGGTTTCCAGGACCTGGATGGTCTACCAATGGCCCTATTCTGACATCCCCATGCCATTTCTGCAATCTAAATCAAGCCCCACCCCTGCAGCTACTGTTAGCCACATGGGTGGAAAATACACACACATTAGAGAAGGCAATACCAGTTGCTGCATTCCTCCTGCAGTGGATAACATTCAGACCTGCTGGAAATAATGGAGACAAATGGATGCAGTATTTTGCTGCATGACATGGAGGAGAATCCAATAGTGGCAGAAACTATCTTCCAATCAGTTAAAATACTGGAAGTCAGCCCAGAAAGCAATTTTATAAATAGCGCTATAAATTCTGTTTACTCGTTAGATTTGGAGAAAGGCTCATTGAAACAACGATGCCATGTTTAGTAAGAGAGCACATTATCAATAAGGTTTGAGAACTTCTGACTGGAAAGTGTTTTTTAATTATTAAAAAACAACAACACATAGCTTTCCTGACTGTGCTATGGCAGATTAGAGAAATGTCCCCCCTTTTTATTTGTTTTTAAAATCCTTTTGATGACTAGACAATGCCCCAGATTTACTAGGTTTATAAAGGAAGAACAACCACTGTACTTGTCAGACATCACAGAGTCTGAACTATGATCCTTACAGAGGGATCCAAGTCACTTATGGAACTACAACTCAGGCAACTTCAGAGGCCAACCAGGGAATTACAGTCACTCCAACTGAGACACAGTGAGAGACTCCTGCTAACAGCTCAAAAAAATATTACAGCAACCACATTACACTTCACAGTTTATAACATCTTGTCTTTCCTTCGCTGGTTGTCTCCAAGTAACTTGTAAAACCTTGCAATATTGAAGGAGTCTATATGAGATCTGACTTGCCCTAGATTTTGCCTGTTTAGCCAACCTGTTCACCTATCTTCTTCTTCTCCTCTTGGATGGAATATCTTTTCCTTCTCTCATTTTGCTGGATGTGAGGCTCAGTGTTATAGTTATTCTAAGCCCCTCACCACAGCTGCTCCAGGTCTACAGGGCCAGTTGGCATATGGACATCTGAGGAGACCTCCGCTCATGATGCACTGACTTCTAGCATCCACTCTGGAATCAACTAAGTATTGGTTATAGTCAGCAAGATGGCAACACTCAGCTGATTGGCTCCTCTGATGCATTTGTACAGCACTGACCTCACTAGTGACTCCCCTCCCCCTCTCCCTTCCTAGTAAGCAGCAGTGATCTGGGCAATGGGAGGTCAGGTGCATGCCACAGCCCCACCCCACTGACCAACACACACACACATACTCAATGAGCAGCAACATTAATTCTAAATAGCAAATGTAACTATGCAAGCCAAGCACAAATAACTACAGTTCATTATAAATCACAGTGTCACTTCTACAGTTTCTCAGGCTGTCAGTGGCTTCTGCTGCTGAGTTCCACTGTTCCTCACTGGGGCTGGGGGCTGCTCCCCTTGACTGCTCCTCCTTTCTCTTCACACTTGGCTTTGCCACTCTGCGTGCACTTTTCCTCAGCTGCCCTTGTTTCCTCCTTGGCCATCTCTGCTGCAGCTCCAATAGACTTTTTAACATATCCCTGCCTCCCTTCTCTGTATTGCATCCGTCCCCTGTTTAGAGCTCACATTCCTTATGGTATTCTATTCAGATGCTGGGTGAAGTTATATGGGGATTTGGTGAACAGGATCATTGGTCTCAATTGTTATCTAAATCAGGAGCTGCTGTTCAGACTGAATCACTGCTAACTCTAGATAATTTATGAACATGTTTAAAAACACAGGTCCCAGTACTGATCCTTGGGGAACTCCACTTTCTACTTCTCTCCCTTTAGAGAATTGTCCATTTATTCCTACTCTTTGCTTCCTGCAACTTAAACAATTCCTGATCCACAAGAGGACCTCTCCTCTTATTCTCTGACTACTAAGGTTTCTCAGGAGTCTTTGGTGAGATACTTTGCCAAAAGCTTTTTGAAAGTCCACACACGCTAAGTCAACTGAATCACTTCTCTATATGCTTGTTAACACTCTCAAAAACAGGAAACAGGACTTGTCCTTGCAGAAGCCATGCTGGCTCTGCTTCAGTGATGCTTGTTCTTCTATATGCTTCGTTATTTTATCTTTAACAATACTTTCCACCAGCTAATCAACCTATAATTTCCAGGATTCCCCCCCTCCCACCAATCCCTTTAAAAAATGGTGTTACCTTGGGTACTTTACTCCTTAGATATGGAAGCTGATCCAAGAGATGAGTTGCCTTATCTCACATTTGAGTTCTTTGAGAACCTCTCACCAGTACAGTGGACGCTCGGGTTGCGAACGTGATCTGTGCGGGATGCACGCTTGCAACCCACAGCATTTGCAACCCGTGTCTGCGTGTCAGCGCATGCACGGGTTGCAATTCGGTGCTTTTGTGCATACGCAAAGCACGATTTAGCACCTCTGCACATGCGCGACCACCGAAACCTGGAAGTAACCCGTTCTGGTACTTCTGGATTTCAGTGGTCCGCAACCCAAAAAACTGCAACCTCAAGTAGCTGTAACCCGAGGTATGACTGGACTTACCTACAAGGAAAAAAAGATGACAACGTCTTAGGCTTAGGGGAGCAGCCCTCCCTAAATGCTCATAAGCGGGACTGGGGTGAACAGCAGGGAGCAAAGCAGGTGTTTGCTCTACTCTGTAAGACCGATGGGTAAACTCTGATTCTTTTCATAGGCACAAAAGGCATCTCCTTTTCAATCTGGATGGTGGGGAAGGAAGAGTTTAGCTTTTGGAGTTGTGCTTCCAATCATTTCACAGGAAAGCTGAGCTTCTTGGGATCAGTCAATATAGATGAGACTCCATGGTCAGGTAAGCAGTGACAATGCTTCCTCTAAAGCAATAATTTACTTTATATGCTTTTAGCAGTCACAAAGGATCCCCCTATGGATTCCTTTGAAACCCAAGCAGTCTAGCTGACAATTCAAGCCAGAGTGATGGGCCACCAAGATAAGAGAAAAAGCAAATGACTGGCAATACACATTTGGTAAACAACTGGAGCAAGTGATATCTAGATAAGATGACAGTTTGACAATTAGTTCGAAACCCACATTTCCTCAGATTGTCACTGCGGAGGGCATGTTTGCAAAACAAAGGTGGCTGTGTGTGTAATGTGTCAACCTGCTTTGATGGCAACCAGGGAGTCAGGTTGGATATCTTGCATAAAAATTAGATCCAAAAAGGACCTTTCTGTCAAAACAAAAACAAGTTCAGATGAGACCAACAATAGCTATGCTGCTTAGAATTATGTCGGGGCTTAAGGACTCAGGGCTGGTTCTTTAGAAAGTGCTGAGGACACTAGCTTGATCCCGCAAAGCAGAAACCTCTGTGGAAACCAGCCTAACCCCATTGACATTAATGGAACTCAGCTGTTTAAAGTTAAGCATGTCCTCAAGAGACTCATCTAACAAGCCGAGTGAGATTCTGAGCACTCTGCAACTTCAAGCCCTTATGACCTGTTTTGTGTCGAGTCTTGTGCAGTTTCTGATCTTTAATGGGCCCAAACTGTGGAATTGAATTTCCCGTCTCAGATGAAAGAGATTTGGCACTTCCAGAACTACTCTGCACCCCAACTCAATTCTGGCTCATTCCTCTGGTGCCGCTGAGGAAGGAAAGCAGTGAGGATTAAATCTCCAAGCAGTCTCCTATGACCCTTCAGGCTTCTCCTGCAGATTTCTAATCACAGTATTAACCGAGCCTGAACCCAGTTTAGAAACAGAATTCTGACAAAACAGCATCACAAGGTGCAGATGAAAGAAGCTGTTCGCTGGCATCATAGCCATGTGAGTCCCTAATGATGGATTAAGGGATAAGAGAAGTTTGGAATCCAAGGCAAAAAAGATAAAAAAGTTACAGAAAAACAAGCATGCACTGAGTACTAAAGACACATCTTTCACCAGTAGATTTTCCGGCGTTGGTATTTATTCTTGTACTGTGCACCACCCTGCCCCATAACTGAAACTCCAGCTGGCTAGAGAAAAGGATTAACTCTCTCCCAAGTCATCAGGTAATAATGGAAACCCTGGAACATCTGTATTTCTTTGTTCAAATAAATCTATCTTATACCAAGTCAGACCATCGGTCCATCTTACTACACTGACTGACTGTGTCATGTGCTTTTCTTTTCTTTTCTTATTGTTTGGATCAGCTCACACACACTTCATTGTGTTATTTATTCATGATTTCTCTCCTTTATTCTGCAACGATACAGAATTACAGAAATTCATGTCTAGATGGAATTAGCTGATCCATTGCTAATTGATCCTGTGCTTGCACTGCAATCAAAAGCAGAGTGAGTCAAGATATTCAGTTCAAGGAACAGCCGTCCATAAGTAAATAGCTATGGTATGCCAGCTTGACACTAGCAAAATTATATGTTTTAAAGAAACATCTCCAATTACTGAAAAACAAGTTTACTCTCTTTTTGCAGGAGCCTTTGCTGATGACATCAAAGAAAAGAAAAACCGGCACAAAGTTAAATAAACAATTTGTTCCATTGTACAGAGAGTGACAGAGACTGCTCCAAAGGAGCTGATTGATTTCCTCCTGAGTCACACTGTGCAATCCTCATCCATTAATCGATCAGAGCTTTGCAGGTAGATTACAATTGGATGGGGACTCAACATGCAGTATCTCAACGGCAGATCTAGGAAGAAAACACAACCCCAGGAAGCTGACTTCTTGCCTGATTATGTATTCATGCTTCCAGGTGCAAATGCTGGATGTGACATTTGTTTGGTAGAACAAGTGAACAATTGTCAGGAGCAACATATATCTTTTCAAAAATTGGCCACTGACATGCCAATAGGCAAATCCTCATTTTAGGGCAACAAACTTCCAGCTTGAGGCCATTATTAGACCTGCCAGGCCTCTGAATTTGGGCTGCCAGGCCCTTTTGGACAAACCACACCCACCTGTAAGTCACCTGATGCCATACCATGTGAGGTGAGGTGCCGAGGGCTGGTTCAGCTGCAGGTCAGCACAGAATATCAGAGACAAGTAGTAAAGTTAATTATTTATTCAAGGAAACAGAATACAAACAGAGAAACCTACGGGCAAGACTGGCTCCCAGTAAAGCCATTTCCATGATTGACAATCTGTGCTTCCCACTTCCCTCTAAATCTCCTTCTTGGCCGGATGTTTTCCAAGCAGCCTTAAAATCTGTTGGGGGTGGGGGGAGCTGTGCTCTCTGTGATCTTTGTTTTGCTTCATTCAAGGCCCTCCGTGCCCTTGGAGACAAGGGAGGAGGGGAGCTTAATATAGGAGAACTGGCAGGCTCTTGTGAAGTTGTTGCATCCTCTGTCCCTTCCTCCTCCTCAGCTGCCTGTCCTGCGTCTGCAGTGCTTTCTGCCTCTCGTTCTTCTCTCATACTCAAGCCTGTTGCTTGTTCAGCTTCCAACCATTCTGCCCCTGCTTCATCCTCTGACCTGTCTTCACTGTCCCCTCTCTCCCCCCCCCCCCCCGGCTCTGATCCTTCCTCCTCTGAGGCTTCCCTGGGGAGTTCTCTGGCTGCATCCTTCAACCATTCCTCATCATCCAGCCAGTGGCTGACAAGAGATCTGTAATCTCTGATTTAAGCACTAAGTGCTAAGGTTGGAGATCCAGCACCTCTGATCTTAGCACTAAGCATTGCAGTGATCACAGATTCGTTTCTGCCTATTTCCTTTCCAAGAGCAAGAGGGTGCTGTTTTCTGATCTTAGTGTTGTGGGACTACAGTGCTAAGACTGGAGATAATCATGTGCCTGCTGGTGGTTTAAACTCTGAACAACCTGATGTCACTTCTGAATATCAGAATAAAATAAATGAAATAAACGAAACCTAGGGATGGATGCTACTGAGAACTGTCTCCTTGTGGTGGTACTCCATGGATGGGCTATAATATACTCAGCCCTCCTGGGTGCATGGGAAGTCTTCATCCCCACCATTAGCAGTCCCAGGAACAAATTGTTCACATTAAGTGGCCCTCCGTTGTAGGAAAACTGAATGGAACTCTAGCAAGTTTGTGTTTTAATCCAATATTGTAAATAGCATGGTGTCTGGTGGTAGGCTGCAGGGAAATCTTTTGGAAGTAGGAATCCTCTTTCCCGCATCAGAATATTCAAGTCAAGAAACTCACTAAATTGCTACATGGAGCAAATACCAAGCTGATTTCCCAGTCTAGCCACCTTCATTTACTTAAAGGGGTAGGGTGGGGATGGGATGTCATTTGGGACAAAATGAAATATTTGTACTTGATTGTACATTATGAAAAAGGGTTTGTGGGATGGCGTTTGATTACAGCAAAGATCCACAATCCCCTCTTTTCTGCTTGTTTGTTTGCTTGCTTGTTTGTTTGTTTGTTTGCTTGTTTGTTTGCTTGCTTGTTTGTTTGTTTGCTTGCTTGCTTGCTTATTTATTTATTCATTCATTCATTCATTCATTCATTCAATTTACAGCCTGTCCTTCACCAAAAGGTTACAGGGTTGTTTTTACAAAAAAAGGGGGGGCTACTTCTGCCCAACTATTAAGGTGCAATAGCTTGGAATCACTCTGGAATCCATTTGTACTCTGTGTAATATGAACATTTTAGAAATTATAGGTTTATTAGACTCACTTTATGCCAAGTAGTCCCTGGCTAAGCTAATTTGCTTCATCTTATCGGACTCAGGCATTCTTTTTCATTATAATCCTATACTCTCTTCCTGTAAGCAGTAGGGGTAACTGACCATGATTCTCATAACATTGTTCCATTGTGTCGGTAATCATGTACTTAAGGGATGTGAATTCTCACAAGAATATATAAGAAAATGCACTTTTACAAAACCACCTAGCAGGGATGCCTTCATCCTATTAGCAAGTTATTTATTCATGCCTAAAGTAGGGAGAGCTCTGCTAATAACAATTTTCTTAGATCTCCCAAGGTATTTAAGTGAACCATTTCCTATTTGTTCCTCCTGGGTTTAGTTCCCAAGCAGCTAGATCTCTCCCATAACTAGCTAACCAGCTGATAATCAAGTTTCTTCCCTTGATGGCTTGCTGTTAAGGAGCTTGATGTACTTTTGTTTAAAGTTGGCTGTTATTTCATGTTGGGCACACTTATTCATGCATGTGCACACACACATGCACACACTCACCATTAGGGGTGTGGCAGAAATTTAGGTCAGTCTGCCTTTAAAGGCAAACCTTTTTCATTCGGACTTCCCAAAACAATACTCAAAGCCAAGTAATGTGTACACATATACATATACAATGGTACCTCGGGTTACAGACGCTTCAGCTTACAGACTCTGCTAACCCAGAAATATTACCTCAGGTTAAGAACTTTACCACAGGATGAGAACAGAAATCACATGGTGGCAGTGCTGCGGCAGCGGGAGGCCCCATTAGCTAAAGTGGTACCTCAGGTTAAGAACAGTTTCAGGTTAAGAACAGACCTCCAGAACGAATTAAGTTCTTAACCTGAGGTACCACTGTACTGGAGTAACATGTGCATAAATATACACATATTAGTGAAAATAACACAGAGAAATTCATTACATTAGGGGAAATGGAACCTAATAATGTAAGAGGAGCCTTCTGGATCAGGCCAATGGCCCATCTAGTCCAATATCCTTTTCTCACAGTGGCCAACCAGATGCCTATGGAGAGCATGCAAGCAGGGCTCCAGCACAATAGCAATCTCCCTTCCTCTTGTTTCCAGCAACTGGCTTGAAAAAATGTGTATATGAGGCAAAAATGCAATTTGCACTAAAATCATGATGAATTTACAAACACACAGAGAGAGAGAAAGAAAGAGAGGGACTTCCGGAGGCGGCGCGAACGGCAATGGCGGTCCTCTTCCTTTGGTGAAGGGGAAGCTCCGTGGGAAACGGGTCGTCCGCTACGGCGAAGCGGAGACCCACGTCGGAAACCCACAGGCAGCAAGAGCCTGTAGTCTCGGGACCCGGCGGGCGCCTTAAGCAACCCCTGAAACGTTGAAGGAACCCCGTAAGGGGCTCCGGAACGGGGAGGGGGTAGCGGCGCTGTGGGTCGTTTCGCAAGCTACGGAGTGAAGCCGCGCTGCTGCTGCCGGTGAGCGCTGACCTTTCTTCCTGAAACTTTTTGATTTGGAAAAGCAACAACCCGTGAGTAAAGAAGGACTTTATTAAATTGGAGACTTAAAATTTATTGAATTTGGTTGAAAGCGGAGCGACGAAAAACAGGAAGTCCGTCTTCCGCTGTCACTGAACTTTAAAGCAAAGAGCTGGAGGAGTGGAGGCAAAGAAAGAACTTTTAACCTAACGGATGCGGAGAAGGCCTTCGGCAATATCTCCTGGAAATTTATGAAGGGAAATTTAAAAGAAATGGGAGTGGGATGGGGTTTTGAGAATGGGATTGATGCAATATATTCAGAACAAAAGGCTAAATTGATAGTCAACAATGTGGTTACAGAAGAGTTTAAAATTGAAAAAGGAACACGACAAGGCTGCCCTATTTCCCCTTTGTTGTTTATTTCGGTTCTGGAGGTGCTCCTGAACATGATTAGAGGGGACCGGTTGGTGGAAGGAATTCAGGTCGGAGCGAAACAATATAAACTTAAAGCTTTTGCAGATGACCTAGTTTTGACCCTGCAGGAGCCAGAATCTAGTACGAAAAGAGTATTACAACTGATTCAAGATTTTGGTCGGGTGGCGGGATTTAAATTAAACAAACAGAAAACTAAGGTATTGGAAAAAAATTTGACAAATACAGAGTCAGAACAGTTTCAGAGAGAGACAGAATTAAATGTGGTTAAAAAAGTAAAGTACCTAGGGGTAAATATAACAGCAAAAAATCTGAGTCTATTTAAGGATAATTATGAAAAATGTTGGTCAGAAATTAAGAGAGACTTAGATAGTTGGACAAAATTGCCTTTCTTTGCTAGGCCGAATTGCTGCTATCAAGATGAATGTATTGCCAAAAATGTTGTTTTTGTTCCAAACACTACAGATTGTGGACAAGACGGAGTGCTTCCGGAAGTGGCAGAGAGACATCTCTAAGTTTGTCTGGCAGGGCAAAAAGCCCAGAATTAAGTTTAAGATATTAACCGATGCGAAAGAAAGAGGCGGCTTTGCCCTGCCAGACCTAAAGCTATACTACGAGGCCGCAGCTTTCTGCTGGCTAAAAGACTGGCTACTTCTTGAGGACACTGACGTTCTGGATCTGGAAGGTTTTAACAATGCTTTTGGTTGGCATGCATACTTGTGGTATGACAAGGTTAAGATCAATAAGGCCTTTAAGAACCATATTGTCAGAAAAGCAGTGTTTAATGTCTGGACAAAATATAAAGACTTATTGGAAAATAAAACTCCAAGGTGGCTTTCACCGCTGGAAGCTAAGGCCCGAAAAAGACCCAATATGGAGGCCAAATGGCCAAAATATTGGGAAATATTAGAAAAAGATGGAGACAATTGGAAATTGCAGAGTTTGGAGAAAATGAAGGACAAAGTGCGAGACTGGTTACATTACGCTCAGATTAAAGAAGTTTTTAAAAATGACAAAAAGTTAGGGTTCCAGGTGGAGAAATCGAAATTGGAAACAGAACTGTTAGAACCTAAGACTAAGGTACTTTCAAGAATGTATAACTTGCTGTTAAAATGGAATACACAAGATGAAATGGTTAAATCGGCTATGATAAAGTGGGCACAGGACATTGGACATAATATCATGTTTGAGGACTGGGAAAGGTTGTGGACCAACGGGCTGAACTTCACTGCATGTAATGCTTTGAAGGAAAATGTGATGAAAATGATATATAGATGGTACATGACCCCAGTTAAACTTGCTAAAATATACCATTTGTCTGATAACAAATGTTGGAAATGTAAAGAAAATGATGGAACATTCTTTCACCTCTGGTGGACCTGCCCTAGAGTGAAGGCCTTCTGGGAAATGATATATAATGAGCTGAAAAAGGTATTTAGGTATACCTTTACTAAGAAACCAGAGGCCTTCCTTTTGGGTATTGTCGGCCAGAAGGTGTTAAAGAAGGACCGAACATTTTTTATGTATGCAACAACGGCAGCAAGGATACTCATCGCTAAGCATTGGAAAACTCAAGATCTACCCACACTGGAAGAGTGGCAGATGCAACTGATAGACTATATGGAATTAGCTGAGATGACCGGCAGAATCCGAGACCTGGGAGAAGAGAAGGTTGAAGAAGATTGGAAGAAATTTAAGATTTATTTTAAAAAGTATTGTAATTTGGTTGAATGTTAAGATGGAGGCTAGATCATAAATAATTGACCACCACTAAATTAGATGCAACTAGGATGCTAAGTGAGATTGAGGAAAAATCATAAACCTTGGGAGAAATATTAGATTATATTTTAAATGAATGGGACATAAGTATGTAAACAAGATGGTAAATTGCGGGCAAGAATTGACAATGATGCAAGTGGGAGCGGGAGACGTGAGGAAGTCAAAAGAAGTGAAGAAAATATGTTATGATATGTGTTATATTGTTCACTATATTTGCATTTATGTTTAAAAATCTTAATAAAAATATTTTTTAAAAAAAGAGAGAGAGAGAGAGATGGAAATGCAGAGGACTGAAGTTAAGAGTGGAAAAATGAGAAAGAAAGGGTGGAGTTCAGCATGGCACTAAAGAGATTGTTCTGTCAATGCAAGTGTTTCTGCTTGCCTGGAGGAATGATTTCCCCTCTCCTCCCTGTGTGCTGTGTGTGTCTCCTGGCCCTCCATATTGGATGTGGGGGAAGATCGGGGGGGGGGGGCAGCCCTGTTGCAGCGTAAGTCCTTACCCCAGCTTCTGCTTGGGAAACAGGTTAGTTGAATCCTGTCCGGACAAACCAAAATAGACCGATTTGCCCACCCCCTGCTCTATATAAAGTGCACACATGTTGCACACATACATATCACAGTGCTGGGGTGGGACGCTCACTTCTTAGCTCAACACTGTGATGGGGAGGGGAATCAGGGCGGACATTGGTCTTTCAAATTTCAGCGGTGCCCTGTGTGAGGAAAATTCGACCTGAATTCAACCACCACCTTTTTCCCTCCGTACTATGCATGCATTGTGTCATAGTTGCAATGACTGGCGGTCCCCCTCAGCTCGGCACCCAGTGTGGGGGAACTGGTCGTGCCACTTCAAATCTGCCTCTGGCAGAATTACTGCATTCTCCCCCACCCACCCATAGTGATTATGGGCTAGGAGAAGAGCCTTCTTGCCCAGGACTGATAGCCTTTCCAAATAGATCACTTCTTATCTTTCATAAGCTTAGCTATTTCTTCCATGCTAGAGGGAGAAGTGGCACTTTTCAGAGGTGACTTGAGGTACCGAGGTACCCAATTTTAGAAAAAGGTGGTGGGACAAACCTACTGATAGAATTCCACTGACAGGTTCATTTTCCAGCAACTTCTTTCTATGGAAAATCCACGGAATGAAGAGACGCCTACCTGCTTCTGTGTGTACTTACCTAGTTCATTGCTGTCGGAATAATTTGATGCAGTCTATGTCCTAGATGATGTTATGTGTGCATTTTCAGTGTGCAGCCATACCACCACATTGGATTAGTATATACCATAGCTTCCTGCATGTGCATATTTTGTTCATTGTTGCAGTACATCATGACATTTACGATCTCAAAGCAGAGAAACCACGAATTCACTCTTGTGCCTGTCAAGCTCAGTGCAGGAACATTAAAATGGTATGAGAAGGAACACTCCTTGGTGTCAGGGTTAAAATATAGCCACCCTATCATATATTTATGATGACCAGCTTCTGATCTTCAGCTGTATTTCCCTTCCAGACACAGAAGTTTCACTGAGCTATCATGTCACATAGCTGTTCTGCTCACTGCACCACAAAAAGTGTATCACAGCACTGGGAAAGGTTTAGAAAAGGGCAACCAAATGATCACACATCCAGAACATCTCACCTATCAGGGAAGGCCATAAGGGCTTTTTAGTTTAGAAAAAAGTGGAGTGGGGAATATGGTAGAGAGTTATGCATGTTGTGAGGAGAGAAAGAGAGAGAGAGAGAGGCTTTTCTCCATAATACTTGAACTTAGGGTCATCCAGTGAAGCTTAATGTCGAAAGATTCAGGACAGAAGGAAGGGTGGGATAAAATTCCATATATAATATTGTTAGACTATGAAATTTACTCCCACAAGTGGTAGCCATCACCACCAACTTGGATGGCTTTAAAAGGGGATAGACAAACTCATGGAGGAAAGGTGTTACGGTCTAAACCACTAAACCTCTTGGGCTTGCCACCTGGAAGGTCAGCAGTTCGAATCCCCGCAAGGGGGTGAGCTCTCGTTGCTCAGTCCCAGCTTCTGTCAACCTAGCAGTTTGAAAGCATACTAGTGCAAGTAGATAAATAGGTACTGCTGCAGCAAGCAGGTAAATGTCATTTCCGTGCACTCTGGCTTCCATCACGGTGTCCCGTTGTGCCAGAAGTGACCCGGAAAGCTGTCTATGGACAAACGCTGGCTCTCTTGGCCTGAAGCGAGATGAGCACCACACCCCATAGTCCAGGGATCCTTTAGCTTTACCTTACCTTACTAGCCATGCTAGAGGTGCACTACCCCCAATATCAGAGACTTCTTCATGCCTTCAAATACCAGTTGTTGCAAAGCACAAGTGGGGAGGATGCTGTTGTGTCCATGTCCTACTTTTGGTTTCACAAAGTTTCTGGTTGGCCACTGTTAGCACTGAGTGCTGCACTAGAAGGGCCTTTGGCCTGAGCCAGCAGGACCCTCGTTATGTCCTTATGGATACATTTGTCATCCTGTCCCCTCCTATCAGGTGACAGAATTCCCCTGTGGTAACCTTTGGCAGGCTGATTCAGGATTTATTTGAACTTGCACACACACCAGTTCTAGTTTTCTAGAAAAAGAGGTGACAGAACTCATGAGGAACACCTCCCTTGTTCTCTTATAATGACAATGGTGCTCACCTGAGAGGTGCCAGAGCTGAGTTCCCATGAGTTCAGGCTGAAAAAAAACCCTGGCGCACACATTCCTAGCTCTTTCTTTAGAGTGTTCTTCCTGAAAATTCACAAAGGCATGTTCCAGTACGGAAAGCATTTAGCAGATTGGCTGAGACCCAAGAAGAGGGTAATCCCAATAAAACATAAGGCTGCCTAGCTGATGAAGTTGGGTGAGGGTTCCCTAGATTTATAGCAGCTGAATAGCAAATGCAGGCATGGATCCAGAATCCTTAATGCCTGATTATTGAATGTTAACAGACTAGCAGCAGCAGAGAAAAAAATATAGCCTGTTCAGGTGATAATTCCCCTAGTTCTGAGAGGTACACTTTTATGAGATGGCTTTTGATGTGCATGAATCCATGCACTGGGTGTCTCATCTACAGTGCACTTCACACTAACCCTTCATATTTCTCAACAAGCTCCCATCACTGTCAGATTGCCTATTTTCTAGTCTTTGGATGATTTGTGTGGCTTTCCTTTGAACTCTCTTTACTAGGACCTCATTCTTCAAGTACGGAAACAAGTAACGAACAGCATGCCAGCAGCAGTCCCTGAACCTATTCTTATAACCATTGCAGTGCATGCTCTACCACACTATATTTAGCTTGTGACACAGTACCACTAACTACAGAACTCCAACTAGTGTGCTGCTGATGTGCTAGTGGTGATGGTGGTTGCTTTTTTATTTAAGGTTGTTATTTTATCTAAGGTTCTTATATTACTTAAGGTATGTGTTTTTTAAACAATTCCCGTCTAGGGGCGGTACACTTTGTTTATGAGTTTGTCCTGAGACAGACAGATAAAGGGGTTCAATCTTCACCACTGAAACCAAGCGATAGATATAAAAGATTGGTCAGGAAAAGGATCAGAGGGACCCAAGGGGGAAAATAAGAGACCTAGATACAGGCAGGCAGGAGACTTGATAATATAAAGCAGGTGAGAGGAACCTTAGTGGTACAGATGTTGTTGAACTACAAGCTCCATTAGCCCCAACAAGCATGGCCAATACCCAGGGATGGTGGGAGTTGTAGTTCAACAACATCAGGAGGGCCAAACATTCCTCACACCTGATATAAAGGAAGATTCAGGGATATGACCTGGGGAATGGAGCTCAGAGGTCCACTAAAAGAACGACAGTAGGAATGTGAAGAAGATGAATCTCTTATGGATAAACTCCTATCCCACCCACCAAAACTCCTTCCTCCATCATAAGGAAGAGAACAAGCCACTTAGATCATGGACTTTCCCAAGAACACAGAGGGAAAATGGCACCCAGAGTTTCTCACCTCCTCTTCTTTTCCTGACCAGTGATGAGCACCATAATTGGTCTGTCTCCTAGACACCGCAGCATATGTGATGGTCACACCAAATCCTGCTAACCACTTGCTTAAATTGCCACTCATGTTTCACCTGAATGCATGCAGCACATCAATGGGGTGGATTTAATATGTTGTTGTCTTCACTTGTTCCCTCTTGAACCACCAAATGAGCCCCGTGCATTCCTGCCTGTAAACAGATGGTGCTTTGTTTGTGAGTTATTGAATCTATTTTAGAATCGTACTAGAGTAAAGTTAAGTAGAATGAGGGACAAAGGCGAACTTTTATTTCAGTCAGCATTTTAAAGCAAACTGGCCTAATTTGCACCCCCTGGACTAATGCACAGATTGGAATGTCATTAATTATCCGTCAGATTTCACACTTCTCCAGATTTTGCAATACAGTTATTGGCTCAAAGCACACACACTGTGATGTGTTTAAAAATGTATTTTAGGTTTACATATGTTCAGAAATGTGTACATTGGGTGGAATTCAATGTAGCACCAAGGAGATCATTCCATCAGTGCAAGCATGAAGGATTGGTTTCCCCTCCCCCCTGCATGCTGTTCTCTCAGCCCTCCCCACTTTTCAGAGTGGATTTTAGGGAGGCACAGTGGGGTGCAGGCAGAGGAGAGGGGAAAGCCCCATTTTGCAAGCGGGAGTCCTTGTGCTCACTTCCACTAGCAGAACAGGTTAGCTGAATCCAGCCCACTGGGATGCAATATGTACCTTGCATTCAAGTACTATTTAAATATGATTTTTGGGGGGTACATTTTAAAATTTCGTCCAGTAATGCAGAAACGGGAGGCCATGGATTAATGAATGAACATATGCAAAAATTGAGAAGGACTGGAAACAGACTGCTCTGTCAGTCCCTAGACAGAATATATTTATTTTATCTTTGGCTGCTTTTTATTTCTTTTACTCATCTCCCTTGAATAGTTAAGAATGCTTTTAAAATTGGAAAATGGAGTACATGAATGAATTTTGCCTAGACCAGTAAGCTGCAGTGGCAAAGGTCAGTTGAGCACTGTTGATGGCAATTACTGGATAACTGGACAAAGAAGCCAATCTCCCCTGTGCTGCCTCACAGGACAGGTGGAAAGCTTCCATCACACAGTTGGAACCACCGTGTGTTTTTGGCACTTGGTGGAAACAAACATAGCTGCAGTGGAGCAGTGTCCAAACAAAGCCACAAGAAATACAATTTTCTTGTTTCTCACAGAGTAATGCAGGCCCTTGCAAGGATGAACTCAGAGGGATGAGGGACTCAAATCAATTTTTAGGGATCTAGTGGGGTGGGGCTAGGCTATGAAAATATGGGGAAAAAATAGTTTCATTCACTGATGATATATCCCAAATATAATAATTAAAGAGTACTGACCATGCCTATGGCTGTGATAGCCTCTTTCCGAAGATACATAATAAATACTTTAATCACAGTAGTTCTGAGACACATGTCTCCACAAAGTGACTCTGCAAGAATATAACCCTTTAATAGAATAATGGTCTGCTTTAAACCAAGTTAGGTCAAAGTTCTGCCCCCCAAATTTCCCCAGAATATTATTTCCCTGTGAAAATGGGATGTAACTTTCTGCTGCTTCCTTGGGGAAGGGGAAACTTCTCTGAAATTTTCAGGAAGGGTTTACCTTACTAGGAGTTGTCAGGAGACACAACTGACAGGAAGCTATGGGGAGAGGCTTCCACCACTTCCCTTTGGCCACACTTCCTGGAATGATTTGGAATGTGACATTGGCCCCAAGGCACTCCAGAAAAAAACATCAATTAGCAAGCTAGAGAGAAAGCCTGTGGCCACATGATGAGGGTAAATAAGATAAGTAGCAACTTATCTCCTTCTCAGATCTCCAATTATCTTTGGGAGGATTTCATTTCATACCCACCCGCTCAATGGTTGAAAAATAAATTTCCACATTTTTAGAGCTTTACTTTAATGAAATTATTTGTCATATCAGCAACCAGTGCAACTATAATATATATACTGCATGTACCAAGCAAAATAAAAACAATAGTCACTCAGTACCCTTTGTGAACTCACCTGTTAGGAAAACATCTAGATCCATCACCTTATGGAATTGTATTGCTGTTATTTTACATGATCTTGGAGAGGGTGGGGCGTTATATTTTTTTCTGGGCACATTGTGCTTCATATGAGGTTACAAGGATGTTACCAAACCTTGATACACAATGATTTCTAATTTGTTCTATTATTCTTATAACCATATCTGTAGAATAACTGCATGGTCCTCAACAGTATGCTTTGTGCTGAAACATGCATTAGCCTTGGCCTCTTATTGTGCAGCAATTACATGGTACCTCGGGTTACAGACACTTCAGGTTACGCGTTTTCAGGTTGCGGACCGCGCCAAACCCTGAAGGACCAGAAGGACCAGAAGTGCCTGGGGACTGTCTCGCCAGAGTGGTGCATGCTCTGGTTATCTCGCTTGGACTACTGCAATGCGCTCTACGTGGGGCTACCTTTGAAGGTGACCCGGAAACTACAGCTAATCCAGAATGCGGCAGCTAGACTGGTGACTGGGAGCGGCCGCCGAGACCATATAACACCGGTTCTGAGAGATCTGCACTGGCTCCCAGAACGTTTCCGAGCACAATTCAAAGTGTTGGTGCTGACCTTTAAAGCCCTAAACGGCCTCGGTCCAGTATACCTGAAGGAGCGTCTCCACCCCCATCATTCTGCCCGGACACTGAGGTCCAGCGCCGAGGGCCTTCTGGCGGTTCCCTCATTGCGAGAAGCAAAGCTACAGGGAACCAGGCAGAGGGCCTTTTCGGTAGTGGCGCCCACCCTGTGGAACGCGCTCCCATCAGATGTCAAAACGATAAACAACTACCTGACATTCAGAAGACATCTTAAGGCAGTTTTTAATGTATGATATTTTAGTGTTTTCTGGTTTCTATGGAAGCCGCCCAGAGTGGCTGGGGAAACCCAGCCAGATGGGCGGGGTACAAATAATAAATTATTATTATTATTATTATTATTATTATTATTATTATTATTATTATTATTACCAGAAAGGGTTACTTCCAGCTTTCAGCACTCGCACATGCACAGAAGCACTAAATTGCACTTTGTGCATGCGCAGAAGCGCCGAATTGCAACCCACACATCCACAGACGCAGCTCTGCGGGTTGCAAATGCTGCTGGTTGCAAACGCTGTGGTTGCGAACACTGCAGGTTGCGAACATGCCTCCTGCACAGATCACGTTTGCAACCCAAGGTTCCACTGTACATCGTTTTGACTGAACTGTTAACATTTTTTCTTGACTGTTCAGCACATATTTCAACTGGGCATCACTCATTTGATACATGTACCCTGATCCAAGTAGACATATCTGAACTCACACCCAGAATCATGAGACAAAATGTGAGTCACTGGGTTAACTAAGTCAAGACATGAACAAAGAATGGTGATAAAGATGACATAGGCTTCTGGCCCCACTCCAACCAGAGTTGGCATAGTGTGCATCTGCATGCTGGTGATCACATGTGTCCTGGCCACAACCTGGGCTGGCTGCAATGCTACCCTCAACTGAACTCTATTGGATTAGGCAGGCAGAACAGATATCTGTAAACATATCCCTAGCTGAATGAAGAAAAACAGATTCAAAATTGTATGCATATACAGTCCCTTGCCCAATACAACTTCTGAGACTGCAGGTGTGTAGTTGTGGTGAGAATGTTGAAAAGAGCTCCAATTAGTTTTTCAGGAAGGGAAGCCTGGGGCTGGATTTAATCCACACACACACCCCCATCTGATTATGGCTATTCATGCACAGAGGAGCCAGCTTATTTGCAGTTGCATGGGGTAGTTGGCCATGATGAGTTGTTACAGGAGCACCTTTTGTGCACTTGCCACTGTTTGCTGTGATCGCCTCCCTCTTCTGCAACTGGATTTCAGCACAGAGACCGTGTTCAGCCCCATGAACAAGTTGTGCAAAAGCACCAAACACCGTTTGCTTGTCAATTCAAGTTAATAGAGCAATGTGTCTGGAGATGCGAGCTAACCTTTGCTGTCTTGAGCAGCATGAAACTTCCTTACAATCTATCATTGCTTAGCTGGGATAAAGGTGCACATTTCATTTTCCAATTAAGTCAAAATCCAGAACAAGGAGAATAAAGGTATTTCTGAGACAAATGGGTAATGTAATCTTTGGAAATATGCTAAGCTTAAGATGTGTCGACTCAGACATGACTTTCTCTCATTAAGATTTAAGGTCCCCCCCCCCCCACTTTTTTCATATCTCTTCCTCCCAAGGCCCAAAGCAGCAATGACTTCCAGTATAAATTGACTTAGAGGAAGCCATCCCAAGTCACAGTAAGCCTCTTAAGGAACTTTGTCTTCGTCATGGTTAACCAATCCTGCTGTGCAGCTGTGGAAGTGATTTGCGGCGCACACAAAAACCCACAACCCAAACCCCCAAATCCCACTGAAGGAATGGCCTGGCTTTCGGGAGCATAGACTTGGCAAAGCTAAAGAAACTTCTCAAATATTCTTTGGGCTCTTATGGAGACTCAGGATAAAACTTTTCCAAATTATCGAACCGAGGGAAGCAGTGATTTGAAGGGAAGGCTCTTCTCCAATGAAACTATCAGCATTTTGCAGATTTGGTACAGAACACATTGAAACATAACATGGCAATATCTCTGTTGATTGGACTGCCATAGATTTAATTGTATTCCAACAAGGAAACATTCTCCTTCTGCTTCACATACAGAATAAATCCTTGGTCATTGTACATTGTGTAATCTCAGATTTGAAGACTAGATATGAAGGCATTCCTTACTATTATTATCAGAGAATAACTATGGGCTCCTAAACAAATTTGAAACAGTCTTTAGTGACTCATCAAGTGTCAAATTTTGATCCTGTTTTAGGATTGGATTTTAGTCATCTGTGGAGATGCAACATCCTATTTATCTCTGAGTACTAGTAACTCCAGAAACCAGCCATGAAAGCTGTTTTGCACTCTGTGCCTGGCGCTTTCTCTCCCTCCCCCCCCCCCCCGCCACACCTAATAATTTCACCTAGCAAAGTAGCCTGGAAGATTTGATTCAGTACCAGAAGAACAAGCCAGAGTGGGGAGTAATACAGTATAACACTGAACTTGTCTTCAGATATGATAATGGAGCTAGCCAACCATGTGGTCACTTCCCCATTTGGCTAATGGTGCAAAGTGGGCAATTCTAAATTGGAATTTGCCCATTATAACATGGCACTCCTGTACTGCTAGCTGAATGCAAAAATGACCACACACTGTTTCCTTACCAGCTCTCCCCCAATTACAAACAGTAGGCATGAAAGAGGGATTCTGATCAGGACCACAGTGGGTATAAAACCTATGCCCTGTTCCTATGCCATGTCCCCCACCCCTGGGCTGCTAAAGAAAAACCATGACATAGCGCCAGATCCCATAGCTGACATGTCTAGTTTGGTCCTAAATCCAATAGATTAGAGGGTGTGTGATATGAATTTTAGATACCAGTAAAATTTCAGGTGAAGTTTTCATGAAAATGACAATTTGTAACATTCATTTAATAAATTCCCTGCACATACTTGTCCAGTTTCCTGGGAATGTCAATCAGTGGTGTGAAAGAAGAAGCCTGCAATTCTTCAGAACCCAACCCAATAAAATCTCCCTTCCTCTCCCTCTTTCTATTTCCTTCCTTCCCCAGAGAGCCCACTGACACTTCAGCAAATTCTTGCTTTAAAGAGTTTTAGAAATAACTATGATTATATTTACTGGTATATACTTAACTCTGATTCATTTTGGGGATAAAGAAAAGTTAGCAGTCAGTGTTGTGTTTCTCTCAACTTTTATACCTCACAAGCAAATTTAAATGGCATTTCTAAAGGTGTCTGACTTTTCTCCTTCTCTGTTTGCTGCTTGTTAGTTCTGAATAATTTAAGGGCAGCTGGGTTACATCTAAGTATCAATATTTGATGCTGAAGATCACTGCAGTACAATGCTCACTCCGCTCACTTGGATGAGTACTCTGACTTGATTGCATCAAGCCTCCATGCTAAATGTACCATCGTTCAAAGGCAAATGTGTGCGTTGCCAACATACCATGCTGAGCTTTTGCATACAGCCAACAGATGATCTGTACACAGAGTCCACTAGATAGATGCACCACACACCATCTGTCACTGTCTTTCATTAGCTGAACCCCTAAAACATTGACTCAGGGCCAGCCCACCCATGAGGCAAGATGAGGTGAGCACCTCAGATGGAAAAATCCACAGGGGCAGCAGGCCCCAATGTAGATATTTAATTGTTTCTGATGTAGATCTCCATTCACTCCACTCTACCCTAACAGGGAGGAAGCGCCATTTTGTGGTTCTCCTCAGGGGCCAAAATGTCTCGGGCTGGCCCTGGATTGACTATATTGTGGCTTTTGGATGGAGTCCAGACGCTTCACTGGCACTCTGCTCCACACTGGACCTCCAGGGAACAGCTCTCCGTGGACTCCCTGTAGCAGAGTTTCCGCAGCGTAGAAACTGATGTGGTGCGTGTGTGATAAATCAAGACTCCAGACGGGCGTTCTGGCTTAGCTTTTCTCTTTAATCGTGTAGAAAAACAAACATAAATCAGACAGAAGTCGCACCTGGTGAGAGAGCACACATCTTGCTTCCTCACCGCGAAAGCGAAAGGAACAAAGACACAGAGAAAACACTCCCCTCTGTGTAAACTGGCCACGCCTCAGGAATGTGAGACGTCACTCAGAACTTCTTAACCCTGTAAGTTCTGAATCTCTCCACATATATACAGCAAACAGAATGTCCAAATGAAGAAACAAGTCTCTACAGAGGAAAGGGAAGAATGATTGTACCTGTGTCAATCATAATCAAGTCCACATACTCCGAAGAGGAGCCAACTGACTCTTTCTGCTGCGTTTTTCTCTTTGCTGGTCTGATATCAGTTTATTTGTGCCATGAGAAGAGTGGGTGGTGGGAGTGGGTGACAAAGCAAACAGTTAAACCAATAAAGGGTGGAGGGTAGTTGCCACTGTGTAGGGTGCAAATTGATCTGCACTGCATGATGCTGGTCCCAGGTTCAATCCAGCTCCAGGCAGAGGTAGGAGAGATCCCTGCCTGAAATTCTGGAGAGCCAGTGCCAGTCAGCATAGACAATACTGAGCTAGATGGTCCAATAGTCTGACTCAGCATAAAGCTGCTCCTGATATTAGTATATTACCCTGCCTTGATTTCTTTCAGTGAGGGGCAAGGTATGGCTTTTCAGTAGCAAGCTCTGACCCATTGCGTAGCATAGGACACTTCTTTAAATGAAGTGCTACCAATCCTACTGAACCTTCAGCATCTGGAACAGCCCCATAGAATCCAGCAGTAAGATGGCCCCTATATTCAGTATTTTGCAGTAAATCAGATTAAGCAAAAACTGTAATTGATGGATTGGAAATTTTAATAGATTCATCCATGGACTGTAAGGAAACCCAACTCAGCATATCTACTCTGTATATTATTCTGGGAGCATTTGATCATAAAAAGCATATTGCCATGAATGCATTGTCAATATTGGTTACTAGTAAGTTTCTGGAAATGTCATTCATAAAAGCCACACCACATGTTGTTACATATGGATTTCCTATACCATTTTGTTCATTTTATTCTCATTTTTTTATTCTTTTAATCAATCAGCTATATTCTGGCGCTATAGAACATAATCCTACAGGAAAGCACAGTGCAGAACAGAGCTACGTTTTATTGCTTTATCAATTTAGTACACAAAACAAGATTTCTCATGAATCTTCACCAGTGAAGAATGAGTAATAATATTAGCATTATGCACCAATGATGAGATTTTATGTTAAGCTTATGACAAAGTTCTATATGTGAATAGCTCCAGAACATGCCTAAGATAATCATTAGAGTCTGGAAATCAGGCCATAGAAGGAGGAGGTAGTCATAGAGCTTCAGATGCCCCAGCACCAACACATATAGGGCAGTGGGGCTTGGTGATGGGGCAACAAGCACAGGCCTGCTCTCCCCTCACCTGATTTGAACCACAGGAGGGCTAACAATTAAACAGGACTACCAAACAGAGCTACTGAGCCTGTGGCACAATGGATGGTTTGTTAGATTTAGATGCAGGATTCAAATCCCTACTTCACTATGAATTACAGGTAAGTAGCCATGTTGGTCTGCCGTAATCTAAACAAAACAAAATAAATAAAATAAAATAAAAGATATAAAAAATTCCTTCCAGTAGCACCTTAGAGACCAACTAAGTTAGTTATTGGTATGAGCTTTTGTGTGCATGCACACTTCTTCAGATACACTGAATCAGAAGTCAACAGACCCTTATATATACAGAGATAGCCATCTCACCCCTTGCTTTTTCCTGTAAGACCAATTGCAGTCGTTAACAGTCGTCAACAGGTTTACCACACCTATCAGCCAATCACCCATTCCCACCACCCTTCTGAGTAATACCCCCACCCACCCTCTCACTATGGCCTTGGGCAAGTCAACTCCTCCAGCCTAAGGGTACTGTGAAGCTATGAAGTAGAATGACATTCTGGGAGAGATCAGGCAATCTCCAACACTGGATGGTTTCCATCAGAAGTTAAAAATGTACTCATTTATGTGGGCAATTTCCTGACCTGTTCTGATGTTCCAGTATTGACACTGTATCCCCTCCTTCCCCCTTCCCATTCTGATCTGGTTTTAATAATTGGATAATATTGATTGCATTGCATTGAACTATGTTTTATATGTAAACCACTTTGGTAGGGGAAATGTGGCAAAGAATTTCTCTAAATAACAAAATGCTATAAAAATGATCATACTTGTATCAAGTCCTTTTGTAATTAACTTACAGAATTTGTTGTCAGGAGATGCAGTGACCACATGCTTAAAGGGCTGTAAAAGGAGATAAGACAAATTCATAGAAGATATCAATGGATGCTAGTCATGATGACAGCTACCGGTATATGCTCCTTCCAGCTTTGGAGGTGATTTATGCCTCTGAATTACCAGCTGCTAAGGAGCAGTCATGAGTAGGGAAGGATGATACCCTCCATGACCTGCATGTGAGCTTCCCTAAGGCATCTGGCTGGGCACCACAGGAACAGGATTCTGGGCTAGAGGAGCTTTTCTCATGTTCTTTGTGTGACAAAGAAAGGGCAGAAGCTGCTTGCATCTAAAACATTTCAGTAGAGAAACCTGAAACTAACATTGCTCTCCCCAACACAACTTGCTAGCTATGCTGCAAATGTGATGTTCAGACTGAAGCATGTCAGTTTACATACAGCAAAGGCCTTACCCATGTGTGGGAGGACTTCAGGGCAGGTGTGGGGAACCTTTTGGCCTTCAGATGTTGTTAAACTACAACTTTCACCAGCCCAAGCATGCATGGCCAATGGCCAAGGATAATGGGCATTGTTGTTCAGCAACATCTGGAGGGAAAAAGGTTCCCCATTCCTGTTCTAGGGTAATACCATGGGATCTGTAGTCAAGTGGAGGAATCCAGGCCAGGAGTCTTCCACAACTGCTCTATCTTGTGTCTGGGAGCCATTGCAGCATAGATCTCAGCAGAACTGGGCAGTAGCCTTATTCAGTGCTACAAAATCCCCCCTTCAATGAGGGACAGTGATTAGCTCTGTTTCCCCATTGGAGCTGTTTCCCCAGTTCCCATGGACTGCAGTAGAGAGACACTTCAGCTTATGTGGGTATCCTGTGTGATATAGAATCCTGCTCATCCCCACTCTCCATCATCACATGAAGAGTTAGAACACTTCAATAGGGCTAAAGTCTAATGTATTATTTCTATACCTCTGCTTTCACAGATTTTCCTGGTACCCATATCTGTGTGACATAAAAATGCAGGGTATTTATTCATTTTTAAATACCAGCTTTCATCCTGAAACATTTTAAAATTAAATTTATCTATACTCTGCCCTTTGGATGTGCAATTCACCTAAGAAATTGGGATCCCCCCCCCTCTTGACCTTTATCTTGTACATTAAAGAATGTGTATTTTCACTTCTGAGACATGTTTCAATTGAAGGTTTATCAAAGATGCCTCTTACGTTGTAGCAAAAAGCAAACACATCTGACCCAAATCAAAAGTAGATTCAGAAGGGGATAAACACCTCTTGCTGATTGAACAGCTAACTGTACAATAAAGTATAGTATTTCAAACAACAACCCAACTGTTCTAAAAAAGAAAAGAAAAAACTAGAAACCAACAGATAATATGGTATCCAACCTTAACATCGCCCATAAAAATGTCTAAAAGGAAGAACTGGGCAAGACTGACATGAATATTCATACTGGGATTGGAAAAGTTAACCTATTTTGATTGGGGATACTGTATATACCCTATTTTATATGGGGTATTACTCCACTGAAAACAGCAAGTTTTCAACTTATGGGTGCTAGATCCAGAGTTCTAGCCCAGGTGGGAGTGGTGTACCAACACCATCGGATGAGCTAGACCTAGACTCAATTATTCACGCTGTGGTAAGTGACTCCAGGGTGGGATTCTGCATGGCATCTATGTGGAGCTAATATTGAAGGTGTTTCAGAAACTTCTAAATAAGAAGAGCCCTGCTGGATCAGACCAAAGGCTGCCTAGTCCAGCATTCTGTTCTCACAGTGGGCAGCCAGATGCCTGTGGAGAAGTAATAAGTAAGACATGAGTGTAACAACCCTCTCCCGCTCATGGTCCACAGTAACAGGTATTCATGTAGCCATCATGATTAGAAGCCATTGGTAGTCTCTATCTTAACATACTGATTTTACTGAGAAAGTGTTTATATTGTAGTGAAGTGTTCTGGAATTTTTAATGAAGGATGATATAGGATTGTTTTAAATAAAAAAAATTTTTAAAAAAACTATTAAACCAAGGTTTTTGAAAGGGTCAGGAAACTGAAGCATGTTATTCTCATTATAAAGCAACTATACTGGGAAAATGCTCTGTAGGCGCCCATGCTTGAGAGCCTTTTGGAGTGTGTATGTGGGGTAGAGGGACGCAGGTGGTGCTGTGGTCTAAACCACTGAGGCTTGCTGATCAAAAGGTTGGCGCTTTAAATCCCCGTGACGGGGTGAGCTCCTGTTGCTCGGTCCCAGCTCCTGCCAACCTAGCAGTTTGAAAGCACACCCCAAAGTGCAAGTAGATTAGTAGGTACCACTCTGGCAGGAAGTAAACAGCTCTGGTGTCGGTGTTCCCTTGTGCCAGAAGCGGCTTAGTCATGCTGGCCACATGACCCAGAAAAACTGTCTGCAGACAAACACTGGCTCCCTCGGCGTGTAAAGTGAGATGAGCACCACAACCCCAGAGTCATTCACAACTGGATTTAACTGTCAGGGGTCCCTTTACCTTTACATGGGGTAGAAATCATTGAAATAAACTAATAAGGCTGTGAACATGAGGTGAAGGTTCTTCCCCACTCATAATTGGTAGTTATCACACTCCCTTCTGCTACTTGGTATCATTTTGTCTCTATGATGGCCCACAGAATGCCAGAGTGAGGGTAGGGAATGTTGTCCTAACTCTGTTTTGGTGTTTGACATCATCAGTTACCCAAATATCATTGGCTGTGTGGCACAATTACAAAGCCAATCAGAGGTTCAGGCAATGCTTCCGGGCCTCTCTGACATCTTGAGAGAGATAATAGTGACCAGTAGCAGCAAGAAGTGAAACTTTCACCTCCCCAAAGCCCCCTGTTTCTAGCTGGAAAGATTCTCCACATATGCTAACACACGCAGTACATCAAAGTGCAACCGGCATTGCGGCAAGGCTTTGAAGGAGGCAAGCGATGTGCAAAATACAGGGAGCTGTCCAAGTGCTGAAGAGTCTCTTCTAGTTGAAATTCAGCCTAATGCCTCTCTGAACTGATAGCGCCTCCAACAGCAATGTATGGATTGAGGAGATAAGATGAAACTATCCCAAATTCTGCACTAGTTACTAGGTAATGCATGTTTCTTAAGCAAGCTTGTATACCAGCCACAAGATTTAGTTTGGGGTGGGGGTTTTTTGGAACTAGGCAATATTTTTATGTATGAAAATGGCACACATCATGGAAGGACCCCTAGGAAAGTAGTATGTTAAATTTCAGAAGAACAGCTGCAGGGGCTAAGAAGCTTTAATGAATTGGGTGGGGGGCAGTTGCAGACTTATGTCTACTGCTTCTTAGTACAGTGGTACCTCAGTTTTCAAACGTAATCTGTTCCGGAAGACCGTTCAAAAACCGAGGCGCAAAGGGCAGTCTGCAAAAAAACAGAACAAAATAACATGTACACACAGCAGAAGCCGCTCGACTTCCAAGGCGCGTTCAAAAACATAAGCATTTACTTCTGGGTTTTCAGAGTTTGAAAACCAAAACATTCAGCTTCCAAGACGCTCAAAAACCAAGGTACCACTGTATTTCCTTTGTCCTCCCTTCTATGTATGTGAAAATCATAGAACTGTATAGTTGGAAGGAACCACAATGGTTATCTACTCCAACCCCCAGGAAACACAACTGAAATAGCAGACTGAGACAAAGAAATTGTTCTGTATGATGACATGTCACACCAATTTCCAGTAACTGTTTCTGCAATATCACCATTTTGCATCATCACTTTTGACCCAGAAGTAAGACTGAACATTGGTTCAGTGGCTTTGGGAACAGCCTCCTTAAACTGGAAGTTAGGAGGATTATGAAATTTCATGCTTCTAGACAGTTTTCACAACAGCAATTTAAAACATCTCCTGATGACCATTTAATCCATAGCTTACTTTATCATTTTTTAATTTAAAAAACAACACTTCTGCATTCCTACCTGGGGAAATAATGTGGAAGTGTCATAATGAGTCCTTTGGAAACATTAATCCAGCTTCCCTTCTAGGTTGTTTTTATTAAGAGATATGAAGCTAACCCAGCCCCCAAAATGGAAAACAACAACTTGCCTATGAGGGACTGCACACTTGCTGAATATTTATATAGAGTGACAGTGACATTTGACTTTGGATTTCCTGTCACATAAATTGTCTCCGTTCAACTGTGAACCATTTCTCTTCATCCTGACAAGTTGGGGGCAGGCATGGCACCTTGGACAGAAAGACCTGGATTCTTCATTTCATCTTCAAAAAAACTTTGATGTAAATTTGCAGCCTGTCAGGTGCAATCCAGATTTTCAAGTGAAACTCAGAGATAATTAACTATAATATAAGGCTTCAAAGGTAGCACAAGTCTTTTATCAGTGTTCACATTTATTCCCTTCCTAACGCATCCAAATTTTTCATGGATGTATGTGTGACCCATTTGCCTTTTCTGATGTGTTGTATGCACACACATGTGTGCACAAGCACACACTGTTAAATTCCTTAATTGCACAGCCTCATACATGCCTACAGGAGCAGTATTTGTACAACAACAACAACAACAACAACAACAATTTATTATTTGTACCCCGCCCATCTGGCTGGGTTTCCCCAGCCACTCTGGGCAGCTTCCACAAAGACCAAAAATAAACTAAGATGTCACACATTAAAAACTTCCCTGAACAGGGCTGCCTTAAGATGTCTTCTGAATGTCAGGTAGTTGTTTATCTCTTTGACATCTGATGGGAGGGCGTTCCACAGGGTGGGTGCCACTACCGAGAAGGCTCTCTGCCTGGTTCCCTGTAGCTTTGCTTCTCTCAATGAGGGAACCGCCAGAAGGCCCTCGGCGGTGGACCTCAGTGTCTGGGCAGAACAATGGGGGTGGAGATGCTCCTTCAGGTATAACTTCCTGTGCATTCTGCTGTCATAACACACACCATCCTGTTGTACAAACAATGTAGTCATTGCATACCACAACCATTCTATAAACTATTTATTGTGCATTATCTAGGAAAGGGAATGATTGCCCAGGTCTGCAGAAGCCTTATGAGTTTTGATAGTGTAATAACTTGTAGACACCCTGACTTCAAAGCTGCTGCTTCATTTTTGTAAAAACTTTTGAGTTTGTGTTACTGGGATACTCATCCATCATATAAAATGAAGTGGAAAGAGGAAGGAATCCAAAGATATATGGAATTCATCGTCTCTTTCTTCACCATCCACCAATATCAGGGAAATCATTTTTAAAGCAATGACAAGATGATACCATATGGGGGGGATATTAACAGTAAGCATCCCAATAAATGTTGGAAGTGGTGTGGCAATATATGCATATATGATGGTCATGCCCAAAGACAACTGAATACTGACAAAAGATCTTCAGATATATAAAGTCCAAAATAGGGCATACAGTCCCTTTAAACCCATTTGCCGTTTTGCTTCGCTACTTGGAGATAGAGAATATTCCAACTTCATGATGAGGATTAACAGGCCCTTGTTAACAACAGCCAAATTTCAACTGGCCTCATGATGTAAATGCCATCAGATATCACCTATTCAGGAGTGATTTAACACAAAGCATGGACATTGCTTTAAGTAAGGTAAAGGGACCCCTGACCATTAGGTCCAGTCGTGGCCGTCTCTGGGGTTGCGGCGCTCATCTCGCTTTACTGGCTGAGGGAGCCGGCGTGCAGCTTCTGGGTCATGTGGCCAGCATGACTAAGTCACTTCTGGCGAACCAGAGCAGCGCATGGAAACACCGTTTACCTTCCCGCCGGAGCGGTACCTATTTATCTACTTGCATTTTGACGTGCTTTCAAACTGCTAGGTTGGCAGGAGCAGGGACGGGACGGGAGCTCACCCCATCACGGGGAATCGAACTGCCGACCTTCTGATCGGCAAGTCCTAGGCTTTGTGGTTTAACCCACAGCGCCACCCGCGTCCCTTTGCTTTAAGTGGGGCTATGCAAATATAGACCACTCTGCACCCTAATTTTGATGATTTATTGGGGAAATTATTCCTATTTATGCCAAATATTGGCTATAAAAGAGGTCCGTAAAGCCTGATAGGCTCAGTTTTATATTTATACAGTGAGATTAACTCCAAGAATGGCTCACTGGGGTGGGTAAGCCTCAACAATAGCTTCTGGGCAACAGCATTGCTGCTGCATAGCCAGAGAGGGAAAGCCAAAGTGGCAGTGAAGTCAAGGCGGTACAGGCACACTGGAACAGCCAGTCTGGCACTTCCACCAGTACGCCCACACAGCCCAGACCTCCCCTCTGCCCCTTGGATGCCATTGTTGTGGCCTTCAACAGGCAAGTTGTTTCTGATTCTTGCTAACAATATCTGTTACATGATAACTATAAAAGGAGGGTAAATGTCTGCTAGACTTGATTTATACAATTTATACAGTGATATTATATGTTTGACCACATTTATGAGATATTGGTGAAGGCGATGCAAGTTTGCTGCATGGGCTATACTTTCAATGAATATGCTCCCTTGTAACTCTGAAAAGTTAACTCTGAAATAAGCAAGTGAAATGTGTAAAACCACTTTGAAGTTTGTGTGTGTGTTTCACAGTCAAGCAGTATTTAAATTTTATGAAATAAATTAAATAAATAAATGTTGTGGCTATGTTGGCTAATGTGTTGCTCTTCAAAAAAAATTTGTTTTTTGTTTTGTTTTTGTTTTAAAGCACTGTTTTGAGAATTGAGCTGTTAAAATAAAATAAAATCTTTTCTTTTCACCCCAATGAGATACACTCAGAGATGATTCCGTCTCTCTATCCTCATCACAGAACCTTGGGGCCTTTGTGAACCTTGTAGCCATCAGAAGCGGACAACCAGGCTCAGTGAGATTATTATTGCAATGCTTGGAGAGTTATTCCAATGAATACCCCTGCACATTGAGAGCGTGTCCCACAGCAGCTTAAGGTTATAGGCTGATTCAGTTGGCTTCCCTCGGCTTTTCACAGCTTGCAGAGAACTGGGGCAGCTCGGAGGCACTTGGGTGCCAATCAAAACCAAACCAAACAAAAACAAATCCTCCTTGCACTTAAAGTCCAAGAGAATCTTTCTGAAGGGCAATAGGTAAGAAACACTTCCCATTCCAAGCTGAGGAAGATAACTAGCTTCATCCAGGGGGGGAAAAGCTCTATTGTTCAAAAATATTTACTTCCATTTTTACGCAGTGGTGTGTGTGTGTGTGGTTTTTCAAAATTTTGATTGACACAGCTATTTATTGATGCCTGTTCTTTCCATTAGATAAGGAGGAAATGCCAGAGAGAGGCAATCGGCTTGCAGCATTCAGCTACCAGGGGATCGGACTTCAGAAGCAGTAGAAAGTGTTCTTGTACTTGGTTAGGTTTTTAAATTTTATTTTAGAGGTGCTTCTCGACACTGGCCTTTACTACTGCTTGTGTATTACCCAAAGCAAGACCAGCAAGATAAAAGCAAAGTTGCTTTTGATTTCATGTGCCTGTAAGCCAAGAGGATCTAGAAAGCATTAAGAGATCAGATGCGAGTACACACAAAGAGGGAGAAAGGGTTTAGTTTTCACCGCAAACCTTTTACCTCATCACTGAAGCCAGCTTAAAACAAGAACGAAAACTTTGTGCACACATCAAACCGGGTTGAAAATGTCTCTGCATTTATGTCATTGCACTTCAGTTCTAAACTGCATTTGCAAGAAAGAGCCAGTTCACATGCTCAATGCCACACATGCTCAGTGGTGGAAATAATAAATACATGCATGAGGCAGCAGACCTCTGAGCACAGCCCTGATATGTGCATGGCTGACAGGCAGCAGAGGAACCAACCCCCCTGGCAGGTTTCCAGGAACGGATAGGACAAGGAAAAGTCCTTACCATCTGCTTTTATTCAATATTCTAAAATCAATTCATTCTAAAATCAATTCAGAATCAAATTAATGGCAACCATTGGGCTAGAGTTCTATGAGGATTATCAAAGGAGGGGGGTCAGGCTGTGCCCTGGCCAAAGGCCTGGTGGAACAGCTCTATCTTGCAGGACCTGCAGAAAGATGTCAAGCCCTGCAGGGCCCTAATGTCTTGTGACAGAGCATTCCACCAGATTGGAGCCGCAGCCGAAAAAGCCCTGGCTCTAGTTGAGGCCAGCCTAACTTCTCTGTGGCCCGGGACCTCCAAGATGTTTTTGTTTGAAGACAATAAGGTCCTCCGTGGGACATACCCGGAGAGGTGGTCCCCCCCCTTTTCTCTCCCACTTCCTCATTTGTCACCTCTTCTATGGGTGGCACTGAGGGCCCTTCGCTTCTGAGTCCTTTGCTCTCCTACTTTTAAGGCTTGTCAGGTTTTAGGAGATGGTGGGTCTGGAATGCTTTCTAGTGATAACGTGTCAGCCAGCTGCCTCCTCCTCTCATTATTTACCAACTTTCCCCCTCATCTTCCTCTGAGCTGTGATCTCCCTCAAACCCCTGTTGTAGTTCTGAACTGTCTTCTTCTTCTCTGGAAGGGTCAGGTTGGGGAGGCGGTCTCCACCATTCTTCCTCTGCCCAGACCCTGACAATAGCTTGACATTTAACACGGAGCACAACCGTGTATTGATGTACACAATGGAAACTGGTTGGCAGCACAGGATTTGTGAATAGTGGATACTCGCTGGTAAGAGGAACAAATTGGGAAGCAACTTACACACATTTTTGCCACAAAAGGCCTTCTGCAGAAGAGTCATATAAAAGCTTCTTGTGTAAATGAGTTAAGCATAGTCTTAGCAGCCTCCACAATACATGCCAAGGAAATAAAGCTGGCAGAAGGACATCTGAGCAGAAAAATTGCCTTCCCATGGGTATCCTCCACGAGAGCCAATTAAAAAAAACCTATTTGGAATAAAGATTGTGTCAGGACTGCCGCTAGGTCCCAGCTCACAGAGGACCAACGCCCAGTGGATATTATATACAAAAGTCTTTATTGAAGTTTAGTTTCCATTTCCAAGCTCTGGGCGCGCAGACCCACGTCTTAACGCTAGACCGGCTAAGTCCCCTCTGACTCACTGCTCCACCCACACCAGTTTAAGATTCTAGCCCGGCTCCACCTCTTGCGCTGCTCTTTCCTGCGTTGGGTCCTTCTGCCCTCTGGGGTTCCCTCCTTCCTGGACTCCTCTGACGCGGAGCCTCCTGAGTCTTGCCCCTCCCTCCGGCGGGCTTTAGGACCTGGCTCCCTTCCCGGGCTCCCCGCTGTGCCGCGCTCCTGTACATTTGAACTTGGCGCACGCGCCCAGCCGGTGACTTTCCTTCTGACCGTTTCCCCGCTTCCTGATGTGGGTGTTGCCAAACCTGACTCCTCTCCTCCCTCTGGTGGTGAGGACACTGGTCCCGACTCCTGGGACTCCCCCTCCCCACTGCGCTCTGGTGGAGACGCTGGTCCTGATCTCCAGCTGCTGCTCAGGGACTCCCCGCTGGCCCCTCCCTCTTGAGGTTTCTCCCTTGGAATCTCCCTTGCTCTGGCCACCGGCGCTCCCTTCTGTGAGTCCTCCGATTCGCTAGAGAGGCTTGTGGAATAACTCTGGCCACTGTCACTGCCTGCGCCCCCCTCGTACTCCTCCTCCTCACTCTCCATTTGCTCCCCCTCCTGTGTCTCTCCTTCTGAACCCCTGACAGATTGAATTAAATTAAACAATGGTTGTGTGAGCCTGCTCTTCTTTGCTCACTAGAAAACAGGGGGTGTGGAAGGTTTTCCAGAGGAAAAGTCTGGCAGGCTGGATGCAGCCTGCACAATTCCTTATCCACATGTATAATTCAGAGTTAATGGTGAGTGCAATGATTAGAGTGATTATGTGTACAATACTTCCACTCTCTATTATTCTGTCCCAGGCAGTGATTGCAGCCTGGTTCATGTGCAAGCCTGAGCAGGGATTCAACTGGGAATACAGATAATGATGGGCATTCAGGCCCAAAGAGAGTCTCCAGCACATGCAGGACCTCGGTCAGGGCGGATGCTAAGGGCCCAGATGTTGTGATGTGTGATCACTATGCCTTTAAATAAGGTGCAGCTCAGTCTAAAGGGGGGGGTCATTGTTTTGCTGTTTTGTTTTCATTATTTACTTGTTTTTCTTCTTCTTGTATTTTATTCTATGAACAGCCCCGAGATCTTATGATGAAGGTTGGTATATAGATTTAATAAATAACTGAATTTATTTGATAACTATGACCCCATAGGACTTGCCGATCAGAAGGTCGGTGGTTTGAATCCCCACGACAGGGTGAGCTCCTGTTGCTCTGTCTCAGCTCCTGCCAACCTAGCAGTTCGAAAGCACGTCAAAGTGCAAGTAGATAAATAGGTACTGCTCTGGTGGGAAGGTAAACGGTGTTTCAGTGCGCTGCTCTGGTTCGCCAGAAGCGGCTTAGTCATGCTGGCCACATGACCCGGAAGCTGTACGCCGGCTCCCTCGGCCAATAAAGTGAGATGAGCGCCACAACCCCAGAGTCATTTGCAACTGAACCTAACAATCTCTGTTAGGGCCAAACTTCATCCAGCATTAAATGCATGTGGTCATTTATCATGTGCATTGTACCGCTCTGGCAGGAAGGTAAATGGTGTTTCTGTGCACTGCTCTGGTTTCACCAGAAGCGGCTTAGTCATGCTGGCCACATGACCCAGAAGCTGTACGCCGGCTCCCTCGGCCAATAAAGCGAGATGAGCTCCGCAAGCCCAGAGTCGGCCACGACTGGACCTAATGGTCAGGGGTCCCTTTACCTTTACCTTATGACCCCACTGGGAAACACACACACACCCCTAGTATTTAAAGGGGATATGCCTTATTCTGCAAGTCCTGGGTCCAACAGGACTGAGTGGCGAAGGAGGGGATTGCAGTTTGCCTGCATTTCTAGGATGGAATGCTTGGAATCTGAGGGTGATGATAAAAAGATTGGAGAAGAGGAAGTAGGGTGAACTCTCAGGGTTTAATCAGGGAAGCAGGGTCTTCTGGGGCCTATATGAAAAGTGAATCTCATCCCCACTCTGCTTCTTCCTTAAATTCTACAACTTAATTCCCCCAAGCATGGACAATCCATCCCTAGGATTATGATAAACACTCATGTGTACCTGCAGTTTGTGAGCATCAGGAGGAAGAAGAAACCATGTCATAGATTTAATCTTATGCTTCTTTGTATAGATCCTACTGGTTCTGGTCCAGAGAAGACAATGTCATATCCAGAATCAAAGCTTCTGCAGTGAAGCCAAGGGAAAGTCAACACAGAAGTTCTACCCATCCACTGTTGTGTTAATTATGCAGCTTCACTGTTGTTGGGTTATGATGTGCTTGGCTATGAATATCTGATCAGACATGGCTGCTATTTGCAACTACAGATCCTTCACTATGGGGAAAATCCATTTGAAGGAGAACATAGAAGAACATGCTGTAGGCTGCCATTCAATGTAAAATAGAACTGCCACCACGTATGAATTAATAATATGCTGCTTACATTTAATTGGACACCTCTGCTTTCCCTCCATATTGCCTCCCTCCCACCATTTCCCCTATTCTCAAAATATTTTTTTTCTCACCAGCAGAGGATTGTCTCTGAGGACTGCTAGGATTATAAACTCCAGGAGTAAAGCAAGAAGACTAACACCAGGAGCCTGCCTTCTCAGTTACAATGAGCAGCACTAGGTCAGATTCACCTTTTCTGTAACTCTCCTCTGTGTCCATGAGACTTAGATCATGTATTGATTCACCCCCATCTAATTTGGAGAGATCATATTAGATATCAGCAGTTCAAGATAAATGAAGAAAGAATAGTCAAGCCTGTGGAGAATACAGTATGCTTTTCTCCAAATATATTTTTGATCATTTTCTGACTTTATGACGGCGGAGAGAGGAAAAAGGCAGACTTCTATTTACAAGTCTTATGCTGTGACCCTTTTGCTGTTACCGATGATGCTACCTAGGGTGTCTCTGGGTTGTGGCTGGTCAACCCCATTCCCTCTGCCTTCCTATGATCTAGGAAGCAAGAAAAAGAGGGGGAAGGGTGGTGGCACCCATCCAAATGCCCCAGGATCATTTACAACAATAAAATATACAATCAACAATCAACAATATGATATTAAAATCAATCTCAATAAAAACACACATCTACTCAGGGTACCACATTTCTGTAGTCCAAGGACTGACGTTTATGTTCAAAAACCTGTTGAAAGGTTTTCATCTGGCATCTAGAACTGAAAAGAGTTGAAGCCGACCAAACCTTCAAGGGGTGTGTGTTCATAATGGGGGTACCATTGCTGAGAAGACCTGCTGACAAATAATGCCTCCTTGAGCTTCTCTTGCAGATTACCTCTCTTTTGCTTTGTTGTTGTTGTTTAACCATTTAGTCATGTTTGACTCTTCGTGACCCCATGGACCACAGCACGCCAGGCACTCCTGTCTTCCACTGCTTCCCGGAGTTTCATCAAATTCATGTTGGTAGCTTCGAGAACACTGTCCAACCTTCTCATCCTCTGTCGTCCCCTTCTCCTTGTGCCCTCAATCTTTCCCAACATCAGGGTCTTTTCCAGGGAGTCTTCTCTTCTCATGAGGTGGCCAAAGTACTGGAGCCTCAGCTTCATGATCTGTCCTTCCAGTGAGCACTCAGGGCTGATTTCCTTCAGAATGGATGGGTTTGATCTTCTTGCAGTCCATGGGACTCTCAAGAGTCTCCTCCAGCACCACAATTCAAAAGCATCAATTCTTTGGTGATCAGCCTTCTTTATGGTCCAGTTCCCACTTCCATACATCCCTACTGGGAAAACCATAGCTTTAACTATACAGATTTTTGTCGGCAAGGTGATGTCTCTGCTTTTTAAGATGCTGTCTAGGTTTGTCATCACTTTTCTCCCAAGAAGCAGGTGTCTTTTAATTTCATGACTGCTGTCACCATCTGCAGTGATCATGGAGCACTCTTTTGCTTAGACCTCCCTTTTTCTGCAGTTACTGCATTCAAAATGAGTTCACAACAGCATGTGTATGTCTCTGTGTATGTGTGTGTGTCACAATGATTAAGGTCATTACAAAAATGAAAAAGACACTGACACAAATGATTGCAGGACAGACACTTTCAATCATCAATGCAATATTCAGTTAACAATTCATGACACCAACCAGAACAGCACTATAATGACAGGATTAAAAAGACAGTTGCGGTTAAGTTAGAGGGAAGCATTGCCTTTCTGAGAAATAGCACAGAGACATAAATGCACAACAGGAGAGGCTTGAAAAGCTATTCCTCTATGGAGTTTCTAATCAAGTCTCCAATGGAACTAACAAGTTCCTGTGAGGGAGAGTTCTTTACTTACTATATTTATATAAGGCCATCAAACAATGTTCTCTGAGCAGCTTGCAAATAAAATAACACACATTTAAAAAATATGAGATCATAAAATGGCAAATTGCAGCATAAAATTCCAGCAGAATGTCTTATTTAAGCAGATTGCTGTACTTCAGCAGGACACTGCGGGCTATAGACAGGGGTCTATCTATTGGCAATTATTTTTTAAAGTTCTGGATATAAAGTCTAAGAGAGACTCAAAGCCAGAGAACTGACTGGCTAGTTCAATTCACTATGTGAAACTCAAGAAAGCCAATATTACTTATTGGACCTCTTCAGGTTGTCTGGGCAAATTGCTGCAGTCATAGTTGTGGTCACAGCTAGCAGAATGCCCTTGTTGGAGTCTGGATGAGCCTTCTCTGGCTTTGGTGACCTCCAGGGGTTTTCTGGCTGGGTGTCACACTCCAGTGGGTGTTCTCAGGAGCTAGAGTCCCAGACCTGAGAAATAAAATCCTATGTCTAAAGCACTTACCAGCACAGACAGGAGGATTTCTGGTGCCACACAGTCTAAACAAACCAAGGTCAAACATAAGAAATCAGTATAAGTCCAAACCTGATCCAGAAGCAAGCTCAAGGTCAATATTACATGGTATCTTACAAGATTGAACAGAGCAAGGAGGAGTAACTAGAGTCAGGGACAAGGAACGAGGCTACAGGGAACAAGGAATCAGAGATCTGCAAGGGAAGACTTAAATGCTTTGTTCTCCTAAACCACACTCTAACCACAACTGCTGGTATTGAAGGAATATCGGGAATTGCTAACTTACAACTAGACCAACAACTCTTAGTCCATGGAGACATACTATGTTATCACTCCGCAGCCTAGACCTGACGCTTCTAGTGCTGACGCTCTTGAGGGCTGGAGGCAACATTCACCATAGCATGTCGCTAAATTTTTGGGGGCCCTGAACTTGGAAGCAAGGGATGTAAGTAAATGCTATTAACAAAAACAATAACATGCCCATGCACACTCAAAAACAGTGAAAATTCAGTGGCTGACATTGTGCACATTTAACGGTGGTGGCATTGTAGTGGAACAAATTAATGGGAGATGCCCTGTCCCTGGTGTATCAGAATGTAGGCAAATAATAGGGTTTTGAGATGATGTTGGATGAATGAGACCAGTTTGAAGGATGGAGCGTTGGACACGCCCAAAGTCCAATATGTAAAGGGTTAGAGTGAACACCTGCAAGCAGAGCTGTCATTTTATTCTAAAACCATTCTTGGTAAATAATGCTCTTCTTCATGGGAAGTTGCTATGAAAACATTTTAGCACCCTCAATATAAAAACACAAAGCTCCAAATCAAAAAATAAAACTAACCACAGTCCAGCATAATTGTAGTGTGCCAGGATCAAAATCTGCTTTTTGTTTGTTTGATGCTCACCACAAGCCTATCTATAAGCCAAGGCTAGGGATTCTGGGTCTATCTGTTGCAGTCAGCTGGCTAATGGCTATGGATGGCTATGGATCCAACAGGATCTGGAAGGACACAGGTTCTCCATGCCTACTAACTCCACCCCCTGTATCAAAATTGCTTTGCTGAATTAGCATTCTTTTTCCAATGGTGGCCAGCTGCTTGCGTCTAGATCAGAGGTTCCCAAACTGTGGTCTGCAGTCTGTGAGTTTCATTCAGGTGGTCCACAACACATCTGTGGATTTGTGGTTGAAGACAAGAGATGGCACATCCATCACATTAAATATTAAAAATGAGTGGGATTCGCGTAACCAGCCCCAGCAGTGAAGTCATGTACAAGGACTTTTGCTTGTGCAATGGGGCTTTCCCCTTTCCCACCATGCATCCCCTGAAATTGGATTGGTGGGGTTGGATCAGGAGAATCCCTGGAACAGTACAGAAGAAAGGGGGGATCCTTCCATCTTGCAAGCTGGAATGCATGTGAAGATGGAATGATTGGAAGAATGTGACGTCAAATTCCACCCAGTGATTTTTTATCGTATTTTTATTGCTTCTTTTATTTCTTATACTGTATTTTACTGTATTCAAAATCTGTTTAATTCAGATGGTAATGCAATAAAATACAATACATAAGAAATAAAAGAAGCAGCAAAAAGCCATTTAAAATCATACAGCATCTAGCACATTGCAATCACTACAACAGGCAGAAAAATAGTTAAATGGTTTGCCAAGACTTTTACCAATTTCCAAGTGGTCTGTGGGAGAAAAAATTTGGAAACCACTGGTGTAGACTCTCAGAAGACAGAGCATGACTGCTATGACCTCCCCCTTTTGTTTATCATCAGCATTCCCTGCCTCATGAAAGCAATATAGAGTAAGTGGCATAAATGGCCAGAGCAACTTAATAAAGGCAATGGAAAAGCCATCTTAATAAAGACTGCCATCTCTAAATATTTAATATAATCTCTATCAATATTTAAATAAATGCCTTCAACAAGGCTGCCAATATTGACATGCTTTCCATTACAACATTGACTGTCACTTCTCCATTACTATAAAATGCTTCCAGTGCATAAATAAGCAGAAAGCCAGCTATGCGCAGTGCTGAGGCCACAGAAAAAATCACCACAGCATCCCAGAGCCTTTATTTAGTTATTAATCGGGAGAACTGGAAACCAGCATTGTCAAACACTTCTTCTTTAAAGCCTCCAAATTAGCTAAATCACTAGATTAGATGAAAAGAAAGAAATTACAGTGGTACCTCGGGTTAAGAACTTAATTCATTCTGGAGGTCCGTTCTTAACCTGAAACTGTTCTTAACCTGAAGCACCACTTTAGCTAATGGGGCCTCCCACTGCTGCCGCACCACCAGAGCACAATTTCTGTTCTCATCCTGAAGCAAAGTTCTTAACCCGAGGTACTATTTCTGGGTTAGCAGAGTCTGTAACCTGAAGCGTCTGTAACCTGAAGAGTCTGTAACCCAAGGTACCACTATACTTGTACACCTGATCTTCAGTGGTGGAGCCAAAGAAAAGAAAAGAAAAGAATCCCACAAAACCAGAATGGGCTGGGCTGGGCTGGACCAATTTTGGAACAGAAATGGAAAAGAACAATTCAAGCAACTACTTTCAGGAAAAACATATAAATATTTGATACCATATGACATTATTTAATCCTAACTCAGCACATTCACCTTACTCAGAATGCAGTTCTTTGAATTTTGTTTCCTTTTCTATGATGGAAACAGAATTCCATCTTTTAATAAAGGGATCCAATGGATTCTGGCCTTGAAGGGGATTAATGAAAAGCCTATATGGTTAGGACAACGATTCCCTATCAACACCACACCTATCTTTAAAAGGTCTTGCATAGATTGAGTCATTTTCCTAGTATTGGCACAACTGATGAATCTTCAAGGCCTTAATGATTCCAAAAGTGCTTACCCTCAGAATACTTAAATAACTATTCTATAGCTATAAGAATATGGGTCAGCACAATGAATAAAACATCCTTTGGCTCAGATAATGTTGCTGACTTTTCAGGGATTGATGATGAACAAGTGCAGAAGAAAACCACTTGTCTTAGATTTACATGGGAATTGGAGCATAGTTCACTTGAAGGTTAAAAAGATGCCTGGGATTTTCATGTCCACCACGCTGCAGCTTTGGAAAGTACAAATGGCTAAGCTGATCCCAGAGCATAAAGAACATAAGACAAGCCTGTTGGATCAGGCCAATGGCCCATCTAATGCAGCATCGTGCTCTCAAAATGGCCGACAAGATACCTGTGTGGGAAGCCAAGCAAACTACAGTATACAAGTACTGGATTCCAACTGTGGGGCTAAAAGCAGTGGGTGGTTGTTGTTTCTTTGGAGGGGATATACGAATTAGGTAGGCCCACAATACAAAGAAACCAAATTAAATTTCCCCCACCCCTGCTCTTGCTCATAACTTTCTGCCCCAAATCACTTTTTAAGCTGCATTTCACTTTTCTTCCAGACGCTGAGTTGCACTAGAAGAAAAATGGCTTTAAAAGAATGGACTGCTCGCATTACATTTTAAATTGCACCACCCTGCAGCTTTACAGAATCCCATCTAGCTTGGCCTTCATTGTTTATAAGAAAAGGCACTCCACATGTCGAATGAATAAGTAGGCTAGAAAAGATCTGAGAAATAGCCAAATTTTGGCTTGGAAAAGGAATTTCAGGTGGTCTTTCTGCCTGCCTGACATAAAAAGCCCCGCTGGTGTAGCACATTCATAAACACACACAATTCCCTTCATTAGTACTGTGTATAGAACTGCACATGCTGCATGGGAATACCGAGAGAAATCTCAGTCTAATCTGAGTAATACCAAACAGCAGCTGCAGAGCCAGCATATGTCAAGAGCTGATATTTTATAGTAGATGTTGCCTCCTTCCGCACTTCCCTGAGAACTTGTGGTAAGTGAAGGATGTGAGCTATATATTTTCCTTCAGGAAAGGAACAGAATAAAGAGCAGCAATAAATGAGCGGACTTGGATGGCGTGAATTTATATTTGGTCATTCTGCTATATATAGGATGGAGCTGTCAATCTCTATACATCAAGCAACTCCATCTCCAGCTGAGGTCCAGAAGCCATATCCCAAAGGGATGGAACTGTAGTTGAGTGTACTATACATTTTCTGCCTCTGAAGTTTTCAGAACTGTCCAATATGGCCACAAGACTCAGAAAAGCTGCTGCTGTGGCGCTAATTGATACACAAAGACTCTTTTTGCTGTCCATCTAGCGTAGGATTGTTTACTATGATTGGCAGTGGTTCTCCAAGACCTCAGAAGGAGCTTTTGCCAGTCCTGCTACCTGACATCCTTTTTACTGCAAATAGCGAGGACTCAGCTCTGTTCTTGTTGTTGTTTAAATAGCCTCTCTCCCCCTGGGAACAATGGCAGAGAAATAGAGCCCTCCCTCTCTGTGTCCTAAGAGAGGGAAATCCAATACTTCCTTTGACCCCTGGGGCACCATCTCAGGGACCATAGGATTGCAAGACCTATATATACATATGACTCCTAAATAACTCCCCAAAATAACATTTTGGGACACACTGGATCTTTAGATTGATTCTTTAAAGAAAAATAGCCCTCCCCTACCTCTCACTTTTGCAGGCACATTTAAATTCCTGGAGAGGGCATAGCCTGGACCATATTTTGAAATCACCCAGTGATTTTGTCCTTGAAAAGCAGCTTAAATGTTGAATGCTCATAGGCATTCTTCGATGTTAAGATGAATGTCTTCAGGCTGAAGCTATACGAACTGTTTCTGAAATCTGGCTCGGAGATTTTGAACAGCAGTTGCCAAGTGGGAATTATACATACTAAATAAATGTAAAAGCAAGCAAACAGGCCTAGATCTCAAGTAGCATAGCTGGGTGCAGAAGCAGCCCCTAACTGCATTTATGATTGTCACGAGGAGCACAACCGCATCCAGAGGAGGCTAAGCAACTACTTCCTGATTAAAACTCCCCCTACCATTAGTATCTGTGGATTGGGTTTTAGTTTATTGGTCCCCATCCAGCTCATTACTGACTCTAGACATCTGGCCAGAGATTCCACAGTCTCACTAGAGTTTGAGGAAAATGAGAAATATAGTGCAGTGGATTCCAAAGCCTCACAGTACTTTTCTCAGTGGCAGATATTAAACAACATGGGGGGACAAGCTGGAATACTGCAGCACTCCACAGAATAACTCCCATGAGATGAAGCAGCAAGCTGAGAAGCATTCAGATCCATCAGGTCCTGCGAATGAAACTTGCTCCAAGAGTGCAGGAAGCTCCCTGCTTCAGAAATTCTGGCCACCTCACTTTAAAAAACCATATTGCAGAGTTGGAAGAGGTTCAGAAAAGGGCAACCAAAGTTATGAAGGGGTTGGAGCAACCCCCCCCCCTTTGAGGAAAGGTTGCAGCATTTGAGGCTTCCCCCCCCCCCAAAGCTGAGCAGTTGTGGGGAGGGCAAGAGAAAGAGAGATAAAATTATGCAGAGCATGGAGAAAGTGGACAGTGAGAAGCTTTTTTCCCTCTCTATTAGAACTCAACCTCAGATATGCAGATGACACAACCTTGATGGCAGAAAGTGAGGAGGAATTAAAGAACCTTTTATTGAGGGTAAAAGAGGAGAGCGCAAAATATGGTCTGAAGCTCAACATCAAAAAAACGAAGATCATGGCCACTGGTCCCATCACCTCCTGGCAAATAGAAGGGGAAGAAATGGAGGCAGTGAGAGATTTTACTTTCTTGGGCTCCATGATCACTGCAGATGGTGACAGCAGACACGACATTAAAAGACGCCTGCTGCGTGGGAGAAAAGCAATGACAAACCTAGACAGCATCTTAAAAAGTAGAGACATCACCTTGCCAACAAAGGTCCGTATAGTAAAATCTATGGTTTTCCCAGTAGTGATGTATGGAAGTGAGAGCTGGACCATAAAGAAGACTGATTGCCGAAGAATTGATGCTTTTGAATTATGGTGCTGAAGGAGACTCTTGAGAGTCCCATGGACTGCAAGAAGATCGAACCTATCCATTCTGAAGGAAATCAGCCCTGAGTGCTCACTGGAAGGACAGATCCTGAAGCTGAGTCTCCAATACTTTGGCCACCTCATGAGAAGAGAAGACTCCCTGGAAAAGACCCTGATGTTGGGAAAGATGGAGGGCACAAGGAGAAGGGGACGACAGAAGATGAGATGGTTGGATAGTGTTCTCGAAGCTACCAGCATAAGTCTGACCAAACTGCGGGAGGCAGTGGAAGACAGAAGTGCCTGGCGTGCTCTGGTCCATGGGGTCACGAAGTGTCGGACACGACTAAACAACTAAACAACAACAACAACATTAGAACTCATGGGCATCAAATGAAGCTGAATGGAGGAAGATTCAGGACTGACCGAGGAACCTACTTCTTTATGCAGCACATAGTTAAACTCTGGAGTTGGCTTCCACAAAACAGAATGATGGCTGCCAACTAGGATGGGATTAAAATAGGATTATATAGATTCATGGCTATCAATGGCTACTAGCCACAATGGTAATATTCCACCTCCAGTGTCAGAGGCAGTATCCGGACCATCAGTTGCTGAGGAGCACAAGTGAGGCAAGTGCTGCTGTGCTAATATCCTGCCCTCACTTTAAAGAGTCTTGCTGCAGTTCTCAGCAAGGTCTGGCACCTCTCAGGTGGGTGCCATTGCCATTATAAGAGAACAAGCACTTCTTTTTCTAGAAAAATAGCACTGCTAGGGATAATTATAAAAAAGCAAATTATGATACCTTTAGCTCTCCTTAAGGATACCATAACTGACTAGAAAACACCCAGAAAGGTCTTAACCTTTTCCCTGGAACCAGGCGCGGTGGGATGATAAGAAGGCGGATAATGATTTTTTTTTTTTGTATGCCCCAGCAATACCTCAGGTAAAGTACTTAATTCATTTTGGAGGTCTGTTCTTAACTTGAAACTGTTCTTAACCTGAGGCACTACTTTAGCTAATGAGGCCTCCCACTGCCGCCACACGATTTCTGTTCTCATCCTGAAGCAAAGTTCTTAACCCGAGGTACTATTTCTGGGTTAGCAGAGTCTGTAACCTGAAACGTATGTCACCTGAAGCGTATGTAACCCGAGGTACCACTGTAATATTATGCTCACAAGGGACTTGGTCCCCATAATCCTGCCCCCCCCCCCCGCAGGGTTATAACTCTTTTAGCAGCCAGCTGTTAAGAAATGTAAAAAGGGCCGAGGAAGGAGAGGCTTGAGTTTCTTTATATCATTTGGCTAGCAGATTTCGGAATTCAAAATAATTATATTTTTGTCAAAACTGAATTAGGGACCTTGCTTTTCTGAATAAACATCTACCTTCTGCCTACACAGCATATATGTATGTTTTTTGGGGGTGGGGGTCTAAAATACTAACAGTTGTAGGCTTCATGCCAAACTTTAGTCCAGATCATATTATGAGAAAATCCCACCTCTTGGCATTCCATAATCCAAGTAATTCAAATTCAGACTGAAGTGGAGGTATCAGCATCAAGACAAGAGACATGCATTTTAAAAAGTTTTACCATTCAAGCATTATGGGCTGCTTTGGAGTGGACAGGACGGCACATTATTAATCCAAATTGCCTCTCCTCCAAATAATGCAAGTGGGGAGCTTTAGTTATTAAGTGGATTTTTGCAATGTTTATGGATGTTGTTGTTGTTTTTCTTTTTTAAAAAAATCCTCACTGGGAAGCAACCAAGAATACAAGTACTGATTGTTTTATAATAGAATCCAAATGAAATGATTTGCCATGTGGGGCCTGATAATTAACTAAATAAGATTCCCTGAAATAAGCAAATCTAACTTGTTTTTATAGCTACATTAAAATGTGAATCTTAAGCAAAACAAGAGCATAAATCTTGCCAGAAGCTGCTGTAGTAAAAATCAAACTGGTTTCGTAGAAGTCAGAGTGCTTTATTGAAGGCTATAAAGCTTCCTCACATGCCAGCGGGGAAAAAAATTATGATCATAAAATCAGCTCCAGTTTAATGACTTGGTAAATGAACAGAACATTTTTGTGTGGAGTCATGCAGGCTCCCAACAGTTCATCACAACATCCCCTTCTCCTCACTGTTGGATAGCGCTGTGCTTAATTTTTTTCTTTTTAAAAAAAAAGACTTTTAATTTCTAAAACGACTGTCTCACCTTAGTGAAAAGTTATCATATATGTATTTACACTGTGTATTTATGCTTGAAGGATTGCCTCCATATATACTCACTTGACCACATCAATGAGTGCATAGCTAAACTGCGGCATTGCTCTCACAGGAGGCTGTGATGGCTACCAACTTCAATATCTTTAAAAGAGGAATAGATAAATTCATGGAATACAAGGCTACGAGTGGCTCCTAGCTCTATGTGGAATGCTCACTCTCCCCAGGGAGGCTTGCCTGATGCCATCATTATCAATCTTTAGGCACCAGGCAAAAACTTTCATCTGTAACCGGGCCTTGGGCCTTTAAATTATTCGTGGCCTTTTTGAAGTGGGTGGGATGTTTTCTTTTTCCTCTCAGTTTTAATGTATCTGTGGAGTTTTTTGTTCTGTCCATTTGGTTGTAAGGCCCTTTGGGTTGCCCTGGGGAAGATAAAGTGACTAACAAATTAATTAATGGTGATGATGATGATGATGATGATGATGATGATGGCCATGGTGGCTGTGTTCTACCTCCACTGTCAGAGACATTTGTTAGTTTGCATTTCTTGGTACAGAAAGTATTGATCCTATTCTACTTAATTCAAGAAGGTTCTGGAAGCTTCTCTCTGTGAAAGAAGCAAGCAGAAGGTTCATGATGTTTGGGTTATACCAGGGGTCAGCAAACTTTTTCAGCAGGGGGCAGTCTACTGGCCCTCAGACCTTGTGGGGGGCCGGACTATTTGGGGGGGGAGGGAGGGAAATGAATGAATTCCTATGGCCCACAAATAACCCAGAGATGTATTTTAAATAAAAGCACACATTCTACTCATGTAAAAACACATCCACAGGCCGGATTTAGAAGGTGATTGGGTTGGATCCGGCCCCTGGGCTTTAGATTGCCTACCCATGGGTTATACCTTCGGAGAAGCTGAGCACAGCTGGTTTAAACTGGTTCTGTTACCTCTTCTTCAAGGTCATGCTGGCTATAATAAGAGGCCAGAAGGAGCCTGGGTTCCACTCTTTTCTTTTTCTATCTCCATTCTTTCTGGTGTGGTGTTCTGCACATAGTATGCTTAGTGTTCAGGTATAGTCTTATTATAAGTTATTGTAAGTTTAAGTTAATTCTGCTGCTACTGGATTTCTTATGGACAGTGCCAATCCTGAATTTACTGGATTTGTGACCATTATGCTCAGTTGCCTTCAGTAGCAGTAAAGCTCTGCTGGTTGAAATACAATTGCCTCTGGTCTGTTTTTTGGGGGGAATCCTACAACGTGTTTAAGTTGTTACTCTGCTAACTATACATTGTAATCTACTCTGGATCAATATTGAGTAGAATTTCATGACAACATTATGCCTCTGAATACCAGTGGCTGGGAATCGCAGCTGGCTAGTGTGTGCAGCTTGAAGGCTTCCCACAGGCATTTGACGGACCACTGTGAGAACAGGATGCTGGACTAGATGGGCCATGATCCAGCAGGCTCATCTTATGTTCTTAAGAGTGCCAGCACCAAATTTGTATCAAGGAAAAGCACTGAGAATGATTAAAGTCTTAAGATATCCAGGTGCAGATCCATAATTTACTCACAAATATTCTTGCCACTGACTTTAAAAGGTATAAACTAAAGTCAAAACCACAGTGGCATTAGGGATAGTCCTCTGTGAGGAAGTAAACCTGTTTTGGACTACGCCACTTCATCAGACTGCAGGTGAGGGTCTCATGTGGCTGCCTGCTCCTCCACACAGAAAGAACTTCCTGCTTATTTTATTTTTTAAATCTAGGTCTCAAGGAGAAGGCAGCCCAGAACACTTCTCCCTGACATTTAGTTTTTAATGTGGATTTGTGTGTATGTTTGCTTTTGATTTCTCAGATTGTACTTTTTAAAGTCAATGGCATGGATGTTTGCAAGTGAATGATGCAGAGTCAACTTATGGATAGCATAAATTTTCAACCATCCTATTACTCAGGCCCTAGACACGTGTGGCAAGGGTCATTAAGCTGAATAGGGAAGATAAAATATATCAACCTCCTATATAAAATATATCAGCCACTTTGTGCCTCCCCCTCTTCACACTAACTGAAAGGCCACATCTTTATGTAAGAAGCTACCATTAAAGCGCGAGAGTTAGAAAGGGGCTGTTCTCACGTAATTGGCTCACAAATTATAGACTTTCACCGAACATTTTAACGTAAAGTTAAAGTATCTTGGATAAAAATGGTAAAGATTACTGTTCTAAAACAGCCAGATCTGCCGCTGGAAATGACAGAGTTGACTCCTTGGTTCAAATGTCAACCACTATTATATAGCCATGTTGTGAAGACAATCCAGGGTGAGGGCAGGAAGAAGAAGAAGAAGAAGAAGAAGAGTTTGGATTTGATATCCCGCCTTTCACTCCCCTTAAGGAGTCTCAAAGCGGCTAACAACCTCCTTTCCCTTCCTCCCCCACAACAAACACTCTGTGAGGTAAGTGGGGCTGAGAGACTTCAAGGAAGTGTGACTGGCCCAAGGTCACCCAGCAGCTGCATGTGGAGGAGCGGAGATGCGAACCCGGTTCCCCAGATTACAAGACTACCGCTCTTAACCACTACACCACACTGGCTCACTACACCTCACTGGTTCAAATGTCAACCACTATTATATAGCCATGTTGTGAAGACAATCCAGGGTGAGGGCAGGAAGAAACTGACCTTTCTCTGAATGTGTAAATATTTCTGCTTCTGTTCCCAGTTTTCCTTTAAAAATTACCTCAAAGAGCGGAGGGGAGTTATTAATTAATTTATTTAGTATATAATATAATATAATATAATATAATATAATATAATATAATATAATAATAATTAATATACATCTTTAACAAGTATGGGAGACAAGATGGAAACCTGGCAGTCCAGTGGGTTAAATTATGGCTGGGTCCTAAAGTAGCTCTTGCTGGGCACATTTGGGATGGCAGAAGGGGTGAATATTCAGGTGAGAGGATCTTTCAGGTGTGAGGGGTCTTTTAGATGCAGTAGCCTCTTTTCTTTTCTTTTAAAAGGTTACTAAGTATGCACCTGGGAACAGTACTACATGATGATGAAAGCAGTGCTCCATTCTTGGCTCCATTTTCAGTGCAGTCAGTGCAGCCAAGACCACCTGGTCAACTTGTTGAAATAATAAGTACCCTCCACCTGAAAGTGCAATTTTTTGCTCTTTGGAAAGTCGCAGAAATCTACTTCCTGCCTTTTTTCCCAGGAGAGGAAGAAGGTGATAAAGGAGGTTCATGTACAGCTCTAGCATAAGTTCCACCGAATCAAGCAGTAGGTCCCCAGGCCCACCCTCTAGTACTGGTCCTCTAGGAAGCAGTGGGAAAACAACACCTTTAGTCCCCAGCCTGGATAGCTATGCAGGAGGATACAATAATTGGTGGCAACAATAGCCACTGAGAGGGTCAGGATAATTGGCAGAATTGTACCTCCCTTATAGGCCATCCATTCAGGGCTTCCAAGATAATGTTGGTGCAAACACCAGGTCTGAAACCAGATTAGAATGGATCTAACTAGTTCCTGCAAGACTTAATAGAAGTGCATAGAAACCACCCACTCAGGCACTTTGCCCAAGAAAGGAATGTTTCATTTGCAGTTACTTGTTAAGTATTAAGGTCCTTTGGGTTAAAGGAGAATTTCTTTAGGAGTGGGAGGGCTTGAACTAGATAATTGACTCCTGGACCCAGCCAGCTTATCTACTCCTCCTATTCCGCTATTGATGCTGTTGGAGCTGGCTAGCACTACTAGCTACTTTCACCTTCATCTCACACCATCACAACTTTGCAAGAACCAAGTCACATAATCTTTTCCAAAGCACAAATAAACTTTCAGATGCCAGCAGGAGGCTAACACTAGCAAAAAAGAAGGGGGAGGGGAATCCTCCAAGTGTATGCTCTATTTGTTCAGGAGTAACTTTGCATTCCAGGGCTATCATCTGACGTCTACATTTTCTTGGCTTTTCATCTTCTTGAAGATCACTGCAAATACTGATTTACTCAACACAGAAGGAAAACGACCTCGAGAAAGATAATCAAATAAACATTGCAATTGGAAGTTTGTGTCTCTGTGGGCTTCACACTCAGATGAACAATTCATTTTTTGGTCTGCGCTAGCATATCCCCATATTGAAAGCCAGGGAGCCATGAACACATAGCTAGCCAGCCTAAGTGAAAACTTTAGACAGAGTGCTCTGTGCAATGGCTGAGTCTATTTTTAAACTTACAAAGTCAACAATATTTCTGTATCTGAAATGGTATTTGTTTCAATCATATTCTGTAATGGAACAATCCAGACATGCTAAGCATAAAAGTGACATTATTCATTAGAAGAAATGGGTTGAGTTTCAGTACTCCCTGCCAAAGGAGCAAACACAGACAATGGGCAGATCTTGCTTAAATAAGGAGCTTAGGGGGCTGAAATTGGATTCTCCTACTTTATCTTCACAAAAAACCATGTGAGGTACAGCAGGGTGGGAAATATTAACTAGCCCATGAGCTTCATGGATAAGAAAAAATTTCACCCTCACTCTCCCAAGTCCAAACCAGACATCATACCCACCATACACACTGCCTCCTATTTACATTGAACTCAGTTTCTGAGGTGAATGTCTGAGTGAGCTATGTTTCAAATTCGGGTGTGTTCTCTTTGTAAAAAAAATACAGCTGCTTTATTAAGCATCAGTCTAAAGCCTCCCCCCCCTCCACAAAAACTATTGGGGTTTTTTTGGAAATACATTTGGAAATCTGAGAAAATGTCATAGGCATCACAAACTATCCATTTCTCAGCGAGAAAACTGGATGGTGCTCAGAGAAATGTACACTCCCCGAAACAAGAAACAAAACAACCTCAGAGGCAAAACACTCCCCCTCCAAAGACATATTCTCAATCATACAAAACAAAATAGGTGACACCCACGCCCTGCAACGAAACAAAATAGGCAAAACACATCCACTGAATCAATCAAACAAACAAACAAACAAGGAGAAATAATCCCTCCCAGCATAGGGAAAAAAGGAGGGGGGACAAATGAAAAAGCAGGCGTCCCCTTCCCCTTGAAAAATCAATCAAAGTTTACACACCCAGGTCATGTCATGCCTCCATCCCCAAACATACCAGGCATGTCAGAGTATGCAAAGGGCATCCCAGCAGCTCTGCCCTCTTCTACTCCAATGAAGAGTGTCTTTGGGTCCACATGAAGCCCAGAAAGGCAATCTGGATAAAGGAATGGAAGAGGGCAGGGCAGCTAGAGGCCTGTATGTTTCTTTTCAGCCGCCACAACTGCAACCCAAGATAAATAAACCCAACCCCATGTGAAAAAATAAAAAATAGAAATCTGGATTTGTACAGGTGCCTTTGCAGCTGCTGGGGGAGTGTCTGTGGATGCCATCTTGGAGACCCCACACTCAAGGCTCAAGGAGTTATGTGTGGATTCAAGTGATGGAGAGTGAAGCTGATAAAATGTTTGCACACTTCTTTGCATTTCTCAAGGAAATTCCAATTTTGGTCTCATTTAAGTTGAAATTGGCATATCTATGGTGAGAAGATACAAAACAGCAGTTCAGTCTATAAATTCATTTCCCTCCTATAGCTTAGAAAAACAGCTGTTTAGGAAAGCTGAGCTCATAATTGATGGGAATGTCCTTTACTTGGTTTCAGTTGGCTTTAAAACGCAAAGAAAAATATCCTTTTTGCAATTTCCCCCATTTGACTGCAAAGAAGATAAGTGAGAAGGCTTGGCGCTAACTATATATTGCTGCTTCGGTAATATATAGTTTGTGTTTGCTCAGATGAGGCACCAACTGGAGATCAGTTTTAAAATTTATAATTTATTTATTTTCCAATAAAAGCAAACAAATTGCCTTTACATTAGCAAAGGGCTTACAGCATGCAAAAGGCATTTCCAATTGTATCATCTATATTTAATTCCTCCCTTTCAGCATTCGGGAAGCTGAAACCATCTTTGACCAGCTGGAAATCCTACACCATAAACATTTCTCCCAACACAAAGAGAAGTCTAAAACACTTCTTGGCACCAAGCTCTGATTGATTACCTAGCATGATTAATTCATTAACCACATTCAAAATCTATATTTTAATCAAATTCTAATTAGAGCTGGTCTCTAGTTATCACAGCTAATGGAGTATTCCAGCTCCCAGTGTGTGTGGTGCTGTGCTGTGCATAAGCCCAGATTGTCATCAGTGGAAAGTGAGACGTGTCAGCACCAGGGACAGCTCTGCCGTTGGACAGAGGGAAGCTACTGCCTCAGACAGCAAATGCTAGCGAAAGATGCTGGGGAATACTGCTATATATGGCCACTGCTAAACTCCCTAGGGCAGGAGTAATGAACATGGTGCCCACAAGATGTTGTTGGATTATAATTCCCATCAGCCCCAGTGTAACATAGCAGTGTAGATGATCAAGTTGAGAGACCTGGGAGGCGAAAGAGTGTATGGCAACAGTCATCTTTTGGGGTGAATGTTGCCATACAGGTTTTTGCAACAGTCATTAAGGAAATGAGTTCATTTTATGAATGTGAGCCTCCAGGACTCTGTATCTGGCCCTCAGGACTTTCTCCAGGCCATGTCCCTCTCCCAGTTGCACCCTCCTTGATGTCAGGAGCCAGAGTTACTGGTCAGCAATAAAACACTCAGTGTCAGTGAAGGTAACTCTTTATTCAAAGAAACCAAAACAGCGCAAACCTAGTGGTCACAACAACTTTTCACAGTAGGTCTTGCCCCAATGAGGCAGTTGCGAGGACTGAAGGTCCCTGCCTTCCCACCACTCTCTAAGGCTCCTCCCATAGTTCCCTTCCCTCTCATTGCCCTGCCCTCTTCATTCCTCTCTGTGTTCTGGGAGACCAGGAGGGAGGGGAGCTGGTTACAGCAGGAGGGGGAGACTCCCAGAATTTTCAGCGTCCTTCCTCATCTCTGTCTCCTGTCTCCCCTCCTCCTGCCTCTGAGGGTGAACTGCCCTCTGCCCCAGCCTTTTCCTGCTCACTAAATCCTGTCACCTCTTCTGCTGCTGACCCCCTCTCCTCCCAGTCTTCTCCCTCTTTTCTCTCTGAACACTCACTGTTGCCCCACCACAAATTCCCTGGCTCTGAGCCTTCTTCCCCTGGAGGTTCCCTTGGGGGCTCCCCAGCTGGTGCCTCTCCCCACTCTCCTGCATTCAGCCGGTCCATGACTCTGAGTCTTTTTACCTGGCTGGAGGACTCTGCTACTGCCACTTCCTGCTTGCCCTGGACAGGGAGGTGTGTGTACAGCACAGTAGACTGCCTACAAAGGTCAAATTTATATGTTTGTCCCTCCACCCACTTTTGCCTCTGGCCCTACTCACTATAAGCATGTGGCCCCCAGAAAGCAGCCCAGCAAGGAATGCTGCCCTCAGACTGAAAAAGATTTCCCATCTGTGAACCAGATGGATCTTTGGTCTGATCTAGCAAGGCTCTGCTTCTGTTCTTGAGCTTGTCTTGTGACTCTGAAAAAATCTCCCAGGCTGTTTGGATGATGGAGAACAGCCCTGCCATGCATTACACAACCCCACTTGCTTTATATTTATCATCTCAACAAATGTGATAAAGGAATCTGGTGCAATTGGTTTGATGAAGGATCACACAGCAAGGGGGAAATTAATCAGAATAACAGGGCCGTTTCAGAAATGTGTGAGAAGCAGCAGATTTGTTACTTGGGGAAAAACATACTCTCCTTCATACAATGTTTTATTTAGAAAATTTGCAAATTAAGCCAGAGAAACAACATTAACAATTAATGGGACACATTAAAAGCAAATTCGTTTGATAGTGGGCTGCAGTTTCCCCAGCGGCAACTGCCGAGTTGGAAAAATTAGGCGAAAATGAAGCTGATATTTCATGGCCAATAAAGCAGCTCCTACATTGCCATTATCAAAGGGCCTGGGTGATTCTTGAACTAATCTACAACTGTCTTCCTCACTTTAGGTTTCCTAAACTATCCAGGAGAACTCATTGCCCTCGGCTGCCCTACCCAAAATACACATCTAAAAACTTTTGTCGATTCTAAGGAGCACTTATCCAACACCTTAAACTACTAGAGGAAATGCAAATGAAGCAGATCCTTTTCGAGATGCCTTTTCTCTGTAGAACAAGACATGCCTATCTTTCTTGAGATAAGGACCTGGCCTTCACATAGAGCTTCAAAAGGAATAGGAATGAGGCGCAAGAGTGCTGAGGTGGCACACTGGACTGCACCACTTGAAAATGCAAGTTTGGAAGTTTGGAATGTTCCACATAAAGTAGAAAGCTATCACACTGGGTAGAAAGATTTTAGCTCACACTGCTTCCTACTCTACTAGGTGTGTGTCTGTGTGTGTGCATACGCTTTCCTTTCCTTTCCTTTCCTTTCCTTTGCTTTGCTTTGCTTTGCTTTGCTTTGCTTTGCTTTGCTTTGCTTTGCTTTGCTTTGCTTTGCTTTGCTTTGCTTTGCTTTGCTTTGCTTTGCTTTGCTTTGCTTTGCTTTGCTTTGCTAGGTCTGGGCTACATATTTTAAGGTTGTTTCTTCACCTGCATTTTTTAATCTTAAGTCACAGTCCTATAGAGGGTATAAAAAGGGCCCTTGAGTTTTGAAGGTCTCCCTATCTGTAGGTGGAGCAGGAGATCTAACGATGAAGCTTCCTCATTGTGGCTGTGGAAACCTTCATGCTTCAGTGGTGGTACCAAAAGGCTTGTGGTGCCAAAGCCATTGTACTACCAACTTTACTGTACACTTGTGAAACATGTTCATTCAACTTCAGCACAGGGCTCAGGACTTGGCAGCTCTACCATCACCTATTTTCCCACCCATAGGATTGCCCAGGGATATATTCCAGCCATATGCACCAACTCCTAGGGGCCCAGGTCACTCCCCCCCAATAAAATATTTGAGCCCTCTCCACCCCCCCAAAAAAAGTTGATGGGCATTTCTCTCTTCCTTTCTTTTCCATCTTTGGACTTTGTTTCCCCAACAAGTCTTGTAAAAGAACTTGTAAAAGGGTTGCTGGATAGCAAGAGAGCTGGGATTGGGCAAAAACCTCCAACATCGTTTCTTACGGCCCTTGTGATTAGAGCAGAGAGAGAGAGAGAATGCAAACTGTTTGCTCTGTGGGGCAGGTTCACACAGCTCTGTTAGGGACGAGAGAGGACATGTCTCCCATTGCTTTTCATTTTAAAAAAATTAACAAGGACTCCTCTCAATTAAATCCCTGCCAGACCCACAATTTCAACCACATAAGAGCTAGGGGAGGAGGGAAGAGGAGAGGGACATTTTCCAGAGTTTCACCATTCCCTTTCAAGTTTCTTTTCTGCCATCCCTTCTTCCTCCCCACTCCCTGGCCTTCTTCCACATCGCTGTCCTTGTCTGTCTCCCCTCTAGATTTTCTTCAAGTTGGTGCCTCTGATTCTGGCCATCCTACTCTACTCTCATTCCTTCTTCATTCTGCTGCTTTTGAAGAACAGGCAAAGAAAGCATTGGAACTGACACACTTGTGCTTGCTGGCACTTGTCCTCACCCCAACTTGAGTTAAAAATGGAAGAGGTTCATGGCACTTTGCTTTTCCCCAGTAGAAGGTATCCTACCAACTAGACCAAGCATGACAAACTGCAACAGACTACTACAGTCCCAAGAATACGATGACACTAAAAAAAAATATACTCAGTGTTCTCCTTGTAATGTAAAGTCAAAATACCACTCTTTGATCCAAGAAAAGAGGGCAGTGGCCCTCTAGAGCATAGGACTATGTGAGTCAACTGGAAAGTCGGGAGCACAAGAGAAATGGTAGTAGAATGTTAGGTACTTTGGAGAACAACAAAAAACAGGAAATGCTCAAACAAAGCTCTGTCAAGGTAAATGGACTTCAGCTAGAACAGCAAAAATAGCCTGGACCAAGGGAATGGTGCTGCATCTCACAGAACGCTAGGCAAGGGTGTTCTATACAGTTTGCCCATTTTATTGAATCCTTGGCTCCAAAAAATGATATAGAAATAGTTCAAGAAAGCTGAACACAAAACTATGCCTTTATGTGAGTTTTGTAGTGGTGGTGAGAGTTACAAACCTGATGCAGTCCATGACTAAAAGGAATAATCCAGTGCATTTAGTGAAATATCAGGGTTTCAAGGAGATTATACCAAATCTAAATTATTAAAGGTAGATCTAGCAAAAACTATAGCCAGGCAGCTGAAGGAAATATATGGATTTGTGTATACTAATAAAATACTTCAGAGTTAGTATTTTTCTAAACTTCTGTCAGTAATATGGCATTAATTTTTATCCTGCTGCTTCAAAGCTTTAAAGTAACATGTTATATTAGGGAGGAAAATTAAATTTGACCCAGTGTGACTAAACAGAAATAATAATCATGAACTGGAGACCAGTAATTGATTTTCTAGTTCAAGTGCTACCAGTAAAACAAAACAAAAAACTTGGGAAGAGTTAGAGATATTATTTTTAAATGGAACAATAAATCCCAAAAAATCTTGTATACAATGACTATGAAAGGCAAATCTCCAGTATGTTATTAAATGCTGGAAGCTCAGTTGAGGTCACTATCAGCCTGGTACCATTATGGTGATGATAGAAAACCACTGGCTGAGTTTTGATCAAGATCCTCAATATAAACTAATTATAGGGTTGCCATATTTTGAAGAGCAAAAAAGAGGACACATTTGCCGACTTCTACTTTTAACTATGGATTGCTATGACAACTCTACCCATGAAAAAGAGGACAGGTCCTGGAAAAAGAGGACATCTGGCAGTTTTCAAACTGTGTTCTAGGGAACTCTGAAATCCTTTTGAAACCTTCATCTTCATTGGGCAGATGAATAATAATAGGCAAATTTAGCTAAAAACTAAAACAAAAGAACAGCTTTCCCAGAAGTGTTGATCTTGGTTTGCAAGGTGCAGCCACAGTAGTTTATTCTACATATTGCTCTGTGGTGCCACAGGAACCCTTATCTGCAATGGGACCACAGGTCAAGTAGGATCAACTCTTCCCTGAATCACATGAACATAAACCCACATATTAGCCTACTTGGACCCTGAGATCAATGGCATCTTTCTCACTGACCCATGGGTGGGTGTGGCTGTGGTGACATTGGGCCAGACATTATTTCTTGCCCTAACCTACCTCACTGGCTTGCTGCAAGGATAAAAGATGGGAGAGAATCATGTAGGCTGCCTGGAACCCTTTGGAGTAAAGGTGGAATATCAATGTAATAAAAATATAAATATATTGTGCATAGAATTGCTCCCACTGCACTTTCCCCCAATTGCATTGGCTCTAAAAAGTGTCTCCACAATTGTAGATGTCACAGTGCGAATGCATCCACAAAGCACACGGACAGTGTGGAAGCAATTTGCATGTGTGAATCCACACCAAATGTATATGATCGAAATCTCTGAGAGGCAGCATGGGCTGCTGGGGCAGGCCTCTTAATCTTTTGCCGTCAGCTCTAATGAGCACAGTTGGGCAGGGTAATTAGAGCTTGATACTCTAATAATCAGAATTTAGAGATTCCTAAGATTCCAGCAAGCTGCAGGGCACAGAGCTTTGATTTGGGCTGCTGTATAATCCAGCTCCATGCAAAGTACTCTGGAGGATTTTGAACTAGAAACAGTAAGATGTTTTTCCCCTCTGCTGCCTGGCTAATACCTCTTATTTTCTATTGAACTGGAAGGGAAAATGATGTGTGACAACCTTTGTAAGGCAAGCAAAATTAATTTCTACATCAAAACACACAAACTCCAATAACTTTTCAAATAAAAGCTAGTTTTAAGATGAATAAAACTAAGGTGCAATTAGAAGCTTGCACATGCAAGGTTTAGAGATTCTGTTTTTAAAAAATGAATGAGTTGAATGAAGTTATTTACCAAAACATTTCTGTCATTGTTGAAAGCCTCTTTTGCCTTTTAGGATACTTTTGGGGGACAGCTGTGTAAGACGATGAAGTATTTCCCTTATTGTCCTAGGTAGACATAATTTGCCATCACATATTTAAAAGTCACATACGAAAAAGTTCGTTGTGTGATTTCCTCACCTACATTACCAGTCTATGAAATGCTGCCCTAAGTGCTGCTCATTTGCACTAAGTGCTGCTAATATATATCAAAATCTGAGTGGCTATTTTATATCATAACATCTTTACAATCACTTTCTGATTCCTGATTGGTTGGGATCACACTGTAAAGGGATGGATAGATCCCCAACAAGGGAGCGGGGAAACCCACACACACACCAAACCAGTAGCAGATTTAGGGTCGGGGATGTCAATTGACAGGACTGATTAAGGTGGACAGTCACATATTTAACGGGATTTGGAAAACATTTCTGCACATTCACACACAAACTACTTTCACTCTGAAAACTGAAAGAAAAATGGGTACATAGATGGTTCAGCCCTGAATTTTAATTTAGAAAATTAGTGGACTGCAGATGAATCAGAGTTCAACACCTAATTCCATTTGAGAGGAAATTAAATATCAACCGCTTTTGCTATTTTAAACCTTCCTGTGATGGTGAGTGATATAGCAACAGGATATCACAGATATACAGTACCTTACAAACAGTAAGGCCACACTGTTCTTGCAATAAATTACAAGGGCCTCTAAGAAAAAGTGAAAGCCATATGTTAAAACACCATTATTGATTGACTTATTAAGTATGAGAATTCCTTGCAGATGGCCGCATTGCCTGGAGACAGACAGGCAGGTCATGTATCCATAGTAGTCACCAGAGGAGAAATGACTTCTGAGACAGTCATAGTAGTAGCAAAACGAGATGCCTTCATCTGCCCTAACAGCAATTTAAAAAATGTATGTCTCATATTGGTCTCTACAGAGAGCCAGTGTGGTGTAGTGGTTAAGAGCAGTGGACTCGTAATCTGGGGAACCGGGTTCAATTCCCTGCTCCTCCACATGCAGCTGCTGGGTGACCTTGGGCCAGTCACACTTCTTTGAAGTCTCTCAGCCCCACTCACCTCACAGAGTGTTTGTTGTGGGGGAGGAAGGGAAAGGAGATTGTTAGCCGCTTTGAGACTCCTTAAGGGGAGTGAAAGGCGGGATATCAAATCCAAACTCTTCTTCTTCTACAGCCACAGCAAGTGCTGTAACTCTCCAATTTTAACTCTCCAACTTTACCCCCAATGGTACACACTTCCGTTGTCTCCTGAGACAGATGGATGACAGCAAGGGTGTCGGAACAAAGGGGGAAATAATATCATCCCTGATCTTACACGGCAGGATCTCCCCACTCTGCAAATGCCTACTGTTTCTGGAACTTCTGATAACTGAGGCATGCCTTCTCCTATCGAAACTTCAACCGCATGCCACTATTAGAACTGCTACGTGAGGCAAACAGACTGTCATCAGTTCTGTTTGCATTTCCCAGACCTAAAGTGGCAAGGAGAGGTGGATGAATCTGTCAGTTTCCGTCGCCAGATTCTGATTCCATGTGGAGGAAGATTTGGTATGACAGAGTGGGATGGATCTTCGCTGAACTTGTTCAAAGAGAAACAAAAAGATTCAAGAGGAAGCTCTGCTGGAAACTCAAGTGTCAAACTCTAAGCTCCCCCCACCCCTTCCCAATTTCAAAGCTAGATGACAGGTTCATGCAACACTTTCTTTACAACAACCTCCTCAACACAAGTAGATAATGTTTGTGATTATGGAATATGGCTCAACAGGTCACTAGGTGCTTCCTGCAGATAACAACAGTCTGAAGTCCTTGAAATTACTTAAGACCGTGCATTGCCAAAAATGTGTAGGCAGTCAGCCATTGTGTCTGTGGGGTTGGTAGTTCAATAGAAGCAAGCCATGAGCACTTGCGCCTTTTTACACAGCTTGTGTTTCTTCCATAGTGAGGCTGTTGAAAAGGACTTAAGGGGCTCCCTTTCATTGTTCACAGTGCTATTCTGGGGGTATCAAGAAAAATGAATACAACTACATAACTGTGCTCTTGTTCCCTGAGTATTGATAATAAAAAGTTGCTAAGCTGTTGAATACTTCTTCAAAACAAATAAGAATATTTTGTAGAGGAGTAGTGACTTGAGGGGGAAAGAAGTTCTCAAATCACACTACTCATCAGGAAGAGACTAAGGAGAAAACAAAACAAAAATCCTACAAGTCTTGAATGTATTCCTTCTCATTAAGGGCGATGTGTGATCATAAGTTAGCACAGAAGGCTATAGGGGAATTAGAGGTAAAAACTGGATTCAGAATTCAAACTATAAGATGGCAGAGCAGAGTTGCAACCCGAGGTGCATCTGATGTTATGGGGCTTAGTCCTGCAATCACTGAGAAGACGCCTAGCTGGAGTGGGTGCAGGAGAAAAGACAGGAACCTGCAAGGCAGGAAGTCAAAGCTAGCAGCTCTTGTGGTGAAGGAAATATGCCTTTGCCTGCCAATGGCAACAGCTACCCCAGCAGCAACCTTGGAAGCCACTTGGAGAAGGCTTGGTGGGAGGAGCCTCGAGATGTGTTCACTATTTAAAACACATTATGCACCCCCTTTTTTGCAAAAACGTGCCAGTGCTCTTCCTGTCCTTTCCCTGCTTTTTCTATCTCATAAAAACATTAGCCATCTGCAAAAACACACCAAAGGGCTGTTTCTTCTGCTTGCCGAGCGGATCTGCTATTGCTTCTGCCAAGCCACTCTTGGATCCTTCTTCCAGACTAGTAGTTTTGCTGCTCCTACAGAGCACAGTGGACACGGGTGGTGCTGTGGTCTAAACCACTGAGCCTCTTGGGCTTGCTGATAGGAAGGTCGGCAGTTCGAATCCAAGTGACAGTGGTGAGCTCCCATTGCTCCGTCTCAGCTTCTGCCAACCTAGCAGTTCGAAAGCACACCAGTGCTAGTAGATAAATAGGTACTGCTACGGCAGGAAGGTAAATGGCATTTCCATGTGCTCTGGCTTCTGTTACTGTGTTTAGTTGCACCAGAAGCAGTTTAGTCATGCTGGCCACATGACCTGGAAAGCTGTCTGTGGACAAAAGCCGGTACCCTTGGCCTGAAAAGTGAGATGAGCGCCACACCCCATAGTCGCTTTTGACTGGACTTAACTGTCCAGGGGTCATTTACCTTTTGCCTTTTACAGAGCACCAATACCCATTCACTCAGCTGCTTTGCTTCCCCCTGCTTCCAAACAAAGCCCTCTGCAGGGTTTGTGAGGGCACAGGAGAGAGCCAAAGCAAATAAGTGAATGGATCCATGAGATTTGCTGCTTGGCAAAACACCATACTGGCCACAATGCTAGTTTGGAGGGTAAGACCAAGAACTCAGCTACATTGGCACAGAAAAAGCACTTTAGATGTGTTGTTTATGCATTCTAACACTGTGGCACCACTGTGGAGTTCCATTTTTGTTAACCCGATTTCTCATACAAAGTTTGAAACCTGTTGAACTGAAACACTTCTTTTATGTGTCTAGATCCAGCCCAAGAGAGAAGCATCCATAGAGTTGCTTGGGCACCAGAAGAAATCATGTAGCTGCTTTTTTTTCCCCAGGAAGTACATGGTGCCACTTGGGGCAACGAGGAATAGTGTAGGGCTTAAGAGAAAAACCAGGAAGGTAACAGCAGCAACCAAGCAGTTGGGGGCTGTACAGAAAGCACTTGGGGGCCACATGTGGGGCACAGTTAGGGGTTCACCGGTTTCAACCATTCTTTGTTGTCTAATTGTGCTGATTTTGGTTGATTAAAACAGGTAACTCTTGTGATGATGGCCTGCTCGTAAGTGGATGATTCCATTCACTGGGTCTGCTTCCCCATCACATTCCCTGTGGGAAACATGCTGGTGAATCACAGCCCTGCAGCCAACAGCAGCACTGAATCCTCCTGTTTTGGGAGGTGCATCGTCCGCTTTCCTCACTGCTGAGAGGTGCTGCAGAAGCACCAGTGGGCAAGGCTGGTGGCTGCACTGTGTCCCACCTGAAAGACCTCAAGGGGCAGCTGGGCACCAGTGGGCACAAAGAGCACTAGGATCAGTTGAAGGTGGAAGAGGTCCCAAAACCCACCCACCCAGCCAGACTTGGTGCCATCTGTGGGCTCTGCTGCCAGGAAAAGGGGCATCTTGGTGCTTACATTAAAGGCAAGATTGGCAAGGAGGAGCAATCCTGATGGGCTCTGCTTCCCCAACACATTCCCTACTGCCTGCTTCTCCTTCGTCCCATCCAACACCCCACCCCATGACAACCCCAGATCACGCTGGGTGGTCCAACCCAAAGCAGGCTGATCTGGGTCTCCAGTCGACTTGGTTGAAGCCCAACACTGTCCAAATCAGCTTGAAACAGTTCAGTCTTTGGCTCCTTGCAGATCCCTGATGCAAGGGTGGCTAAAGCCTTCCTTCTACCATTTGGAATGTTGCACCCTTATTTTCTCCCATCTGTAAAATTGTCAGAGATAAATGTGGCTTAAATATAAATTACTATTCTACTTTTTTGCCTTTGTGATATGCAGGATACTCAGCTGAGTGTTTCTGATGCTCTTAAATTGTGAGGATGTGACTTCAGTGCACATACGACAAACAGTGATGCTTCACTAACTGACATTTCCAGAAATGAGGGAAGCCATGACCATATTGTTTGAGCCTGAATAGAAGAATTCTGAGATGCCTTTTGCGAGCATTGCCTGCTTTATACGACTAAAGAATCACAAAGCGGGTTTCTAACAGATTGGGATCTGGCTTTCTATGGTCTGGAGAGCTGGTTCCTTCATGTAACAAAAGCCTCCCTCAAATTTCTTCACAATCCGATTAGTCAGAAAAGCATCTCCTTCACAGCAGGGCTGAGTCTGCATGAGGAGATTTATCTCTAGTTAATTAAAGATCAGCTCAATGTGTGTGTTTTTTTTAAGATGATGAAAGGTGACTTCTTCATGCTGAATTGATAAGAACCCAATAGGAGGCAACTATAGAAAGGTGAGGAGTAGGGTAGTGGGCGGCGTGTCACCTGGCTGTGCAGGGAAGTAACCTTTATTAACAAATCAGAGAAATTCTGACTTCACCTTCTTTCACATTATGTCAGAACATCTGACAGTCTTTAAAGTCTCAGATCTAATACTGTTTTAAGATGAAAGCTACCTGGAGTGATCAGAGAGCCCGTGAATCAGTCAGACAGTTTCCCTTTCCTGCTGTGCACCATTTCTTCCTTCTTGGTGCAAGCAGCACATTTTCATACCTAACCCTAAACCTTTTCCTGAAGGAAGACAACAATTGGCCCTAAGTACCTATAATTAAAAGGGACGCGGGTGGCACTGTGGGTTAAACCACAGAGCCTAGGGCTTGCCGATCAGAAGGTCAGTGGTTCTAATCTCCATGACGGGGTGAGCTCCCGTTGCTCAGTCCCAGCTCCTGCCAACCTAGCAATTTGAAAGCACATCAAAGTGCAAGTAGATAAATAGGTACCGCTCCGGCGGGAAGGTATACAGCGTTTCCGTGCGCTGCTCTGGTTCACCAGAAGCAGCTTTGTCATGCTGGCCACATGACCCGGAAGCTGTATGCCAGCTCCCTCGGCCAATAAAGCGAGATGAGCACCACAACCCCAGAGTCATCCGTGACTGGCAGGGGTCCCTTTACCTTTACCTATAATTAGGTAGGCACTGGGTCACTCAATCAGGTTTGGAGCTTCTGAATGTTTAGCTTAGCTCACATATTTTTCACTTTTTGGTAAGGATGGAAGAGAAACGTGTTCATTTTGTATTTTAATGTCAACCTATCCATTTCACAATTCCGGAACTAATAAGCAAACCAAAGCACAGCAACCCTTTGAAATTTGCACTTCTCCAAATGTTCTGATGCAATTTTTCAACCAAAAAGCATGCATGGCAATACATAGTGTTATGAGGTGAGGTGGGGTGGGGTGGGGGAGGCTGTATGCTTGAGCCCCCTTCTAATTCCTGGATCAAGCATGGATTCAATTCCTGGAATAGCCGGACTAGCTTCCTGGTCAAGTAATGGCCCTCTAACAATGGACCATTAAGGTAACAAAGGAAGTAGCTTTGTGCCATAAATCAAATGGGTTGGCCCCACTCCCTCAGCTCTCTGGTAGTTAGAAAGAGAAAATCCAGAGCTGAGAGTTGAGTTATCTGAACTAGAAGCTAGAAGCTAGAAGCAATGCTGCAGGCTGGGCAGCTGGGAGACAGAGCTATGCTTAATTTCCATGGGAATCCAAGACTGTGGCTATGGGAGAAGCAAGAGCCTCTTGGGGTTTTGATGCTGTGAACCCCTCCATCATACACTCAGGATGTTTCCATGTGTAGATAAACACATGTGTAGATAAACACTACAGTCTCTGGTGTCCCTCATTCTGAAGAAGCACAAACTCTGGATAAGTATCTGGAATGCCTGGAATCTTGCACCGCTTGGAGATTAGGGCTGCGTTCAACAATATATTAATGGAAATAATGGAAAATCTGCATGAAATTTGGGGGAACTGCTTGCATAAAATGCTTATATTAGTCAGAATATGTACCAAATTGACTATTTTAGGAAAACATGCATGGAAATGTATACAGATTTATGTGTGGATTTTTAAAAGAAAAATTAACCAATTGATCTGGAAATGGCATAAATAAAACATAAGGTAGGAAAAATGAGAAATGGCAAGAAACAAAAATGGAGAGATTCATCCATTCATACCTGTGAGACATACATGTTTGATAACAAGTGGAAACTGCAAAATGTGAATATTAAAACCTAAACCATATATTTGCCCAGATCTACATACATATCGAATCCAGAAAAGGAAATTGCACACAGAAGCAAGCTTTTATAGGAGGTCCTCTGCTTTGCACATTTCAGTCCCAAAGTTGGATCAGGAAGATGATGAGTGAAGATGGGATTTTCATCCAGAAGTGAATCTGTACCTTTGACACATGTTTTATTTCTATCCCATGTTTCTTTAAACAATTCAATATGGCAAACAACACACTAAAGTTAAAGCAATATATGCAAAATTGTCAATTTAAAATTACCCTAAAACTAAATACAGTGATGCCTCGCAAGACGAAAATAATTCGTTCCGCGAGTCTTTTTGTCTTGCGATGTTTTTTGAAGGATGTTTTGCACGGTCCTTCGCAACTGCGCCTCTTCAAGCGGCTTTAGGAAAAAAGCGAACAAACTCGCAAGACATTTTCGTCTTGCAAAGCAAGCCCATAGGGAAATTCGTCTTGCGAAGCGACGCAAAAACCAAAAAACCCTTTCGTCTTGCGCGTTTTTCGTTTTGCGAGGCATTCCTATTGCGGGGCACCACTGTAAAAGGCAAAACTGATTTGAACAGGAGCACTGGAGTCTAGTTTAAAAGGCAATGCCTAGAAGCACCTGCTTAGAGATTGGATTTGGCTAAGCACCAGGAGGGGAGCCATGAAAGGGTCAGACACAATTCCTTTGACTCAGCATTCCATCATCTTGGTACCACAATAGATACAGCCCTGTCTCTTCTGCCTACTCATCACATTTCAGCAGGACCTCGGTGGGCAATTCCATGTAGGTAAAGGCTGTTCTTTATGTCATCTAGAGATTTAAATGTCAAAATCAGCATACTGAATTGCACACAGAATGAAATTGTTAGCCACCGCAGGTTGACATTGTATGTTCTGATCTACCTGTTCCAGCTAACATCCTTGGCAGCCACTTTCTGGTCTAATTAAATTTCCACCTGTTTTCAAAGGCAACCCCACATAGATTGCATTATGGTAGTGTAGCCTGGCAGTGACTAGAGCATGAATTAAGCAACAGCAGCTTGAGGAAAGCGCACAGCTGGAGCGCCAGCCAAAGCTAGTAAAAGGCACTCATAGTCACTGCTGCTATAGCTTGACTCTCCAGGAATATCTGAAAGCTAGAAATCTGATTTTTAGCTGGAGAGCAATCCCACCACAACAGGCTGTACTCCTAAGAGACTTAAGGAGTTCAGTCTTTGCAAATTCAAATATGAACTGACCTGATCCACACCTCTACAACTGATGTGTGGAATAGAATGAGACTTTGGAGTCGCTGTGGATAGCTCAACGAAGATGTCAACCCTGTGTGCGGCAGTTTACATCTGAGAATAACATGGCTCCAGGCAGCTGCTTTTACATCTTCTCTTATCAGTATTTACATTGTACACCTTTATGTCACTTCCCAAATGCATGGGTTAAGCTCTTCCATTTTTATTTTATTACCTCTGGTGTAGTTTTAAAGCACAGCTCTAGAACACATTGTTGCTTATAATTTATAATTTGCAATTATTAATGAGAAGGAAGGGTGTTTAGTAAGACATGCTGGCTCATAAAGATAATTCTCCATGTTGGCCAGACCTTTCTTCCCTAGCAAGGGGAGGACGCCACCCCGACACACACCCTTGCTGCCCCCCTCCACCAAAGCTTTGCTTACCGAGGTCACATGGCAGCGGCTTCTGGATGGGTCTTGTGAGATCTTACTGGAAGTCATCATCACCGCTTGTCCTCACTTCTCCCGTGTCACTGTCTCATGGGATTCCACCACTCGAGGTGGTGCCTCATGGGTGGGACAGTCCCAAGCACTTGGCATCACAAAGCCCAGCAAGAGATCGGATCCTGGAGCAAAAAAGGAGAAGTCCTCATGCCTTCTACCTGTCAGGCTTCAGGGAATCAGCTTTCTCCCCCCTGTAGCAGTAGATAAGCAGAACAAAGGAAAAGGAGTCTTCTTACCAGTTAGAAACTTTAATGATTACAACGAGAGAACAAAGAACCCATCTTCTAGGAATGGCGGTGCTCCCAATTATGAATTCCAGCCCCTTACATCCCTAGTTACCCACGTCACTCCTACGTTTTGTAACCTGAGCTTGTACCCTCCGTGCTTTCTGTTTCTCAGCTCTTCTTGATCTTGGGGAGAGCGGATGGATGCTTTCCAGAGACAGTAAAGCTGTTAACTCTCTCTCTCTCTCTCTCCCAGTGTTTCTTCTCCTAGCTGTTCCCCATCCGGTATTTCCCAGCTTCTGCCATCTGAACTATGTCCCTCTGCACAGGGGCGGAACTTCATGCTCCGGCACCAGGGGGTGGAGAGCAGGCAGGGGCGTGGCTGGCGTGCGTTATGGGGGTGTGGTGCACGTCTAGGGGCGTGGCATACCACCTGCGTGCCCCGTTGGCACCCCACCAGGTTTGCGCTGCTGGGGGCGGTACAAACCACTGTTCCAAATCTATACAGTCCTCCTGCTCCTGGGAAGATTCAGGATCCTGATCAGAAGCAGGGGGAAGGGGAGGCACCCACCATTCCACCTCAGTGCAGCTATGCTCAGCACAGTCCCTGACACTACCGTAGCTAGCAGGTGCCAGCAGGGACTCACATGTAGTGGAAGTGCCTGCTTAGGCCTCAGGTTAGGATTTCTCTGTCACTGTTTCTGCCTTAAAGACCACATAATCATTTCAATCACCTTGATATATTCTGTATAGAGGAAAAGCAGATCTGCCTCAAAATCAAGCAGTGACTATGTTCTTCCAGAGTTTGTCAAAACTTCTGATCTGGTAAAATATTTCCCATGAGCCCTCCTTTCTAGGTATGCTACGGAAAGCTACCTGTATCATGTTTGCAATACCCATGCAGAAGGTTGACCATCTGTATATGGAACACCCATAATAGTAGAGAAAGATGGGAAATCTAGGGCAGTGAGAAGAGATCAAAATCCAGGAGAGGCTAAAATGAATATGATGTGATGAACAATCATGGGGGGGGGGTGGAATATTGAAATAAACAACCATAGAAGAAAATATTGTCACCAAGGGAAATCCTAAATTACATTTTGCACAGTGTTATTGAAGCATCTTGAGCTTTGGCCAGTGTTCTTCCATCCAAACCTGAGCCTCCTCAGATTGCTCAACCAAATTGTCCTATTAAAATGTTACCCTGAAGTTAGATGAGCTATTTCCTCACAGTTTCAATGAGAGGCTTGTTGCCTTTCTCATGCGATCTACTTGGCCCATGCCTTGGAGAGCCTGCCAGATCATAACAGATATTTGTCACGGCTCTGCTTATTGCCATTAGAGGAGAAGAAATACTGGCTGTGACTCGCTAAGACCATTGAGACTGTTTCTTCAGGGACAATGTGTCATTTCTTCTTGAGTGGCTTCAACTTCTTTGCTTCATTAACCTTGCCCAGAAGGGCCTTTAGCAAAGGGCTATTATATGCAGGAAGAAGTTGCTTCTTTAACTCTGCTTGGCATTAGTCTTGCCTCCTACTCACCATTCTGCCTGAACTACTAATCATCTTATGGTTTGTTTGTTTGTTTGTTAGAAAGATAGCTTTGACTGGAGTTTATGTGCATCATTTAATAGTGCATATTTCTTAGCTACAATATTATATTTACTGCTGATTTTATGGGTCTGCACTCAGAAGCGTTGCCCACCGTTCCGGGGAAGATCCTCTTCCTTCCTCTGTCCCAAAGCTCCTAAGCCTTCTCCACTGAATGATTTAGGCTAACATAGCCTGCTCATGCACACAATCCCACATTACAATGTTTTAAGGGGAATAAATGGGTATTTAGAGGCTTTCATTTCAATTACTGATCTTTGTGATGTTAAAATGAATTACAGTACCTCACATTGTTAGAAGTATTATAGTTTATGCCATTACCCTTTATGGATTTTTATACAGATTGTGCACAGATACATTATCTATGCTTGGCTCACCCCTCCCAAATCACTGTCTTAACCAACCCTATCCAGACCTTTCTAAAGTGAGGTCCATCCCCGAGGGCCTTCTGGTGGTTCCCTCACTGCAAGAAGTGAATCTACAGGGAACCAGGCAGAGGGCCTTCTCGGTAGTGGAACCCGCCCTGTGGAAAGCCCTACCATCAGATGTCAAGGAAATAAACAACTATCTGACTTTTAGAGGACATCTGAAGGCAGCCCTGTCTAGGGAAGTTTTAATGTTTGATGTTGTTGCTTTTTTATTATTGTTATTGGTGTTCTGTTGGGAGCCGCACAGAGTGACTAGGGAAACCCAGCCAGATGGGCGGGGTATAAATAATAATAAATTATTAAATTATTACATCAAATGCAATCATTTACATATGGTTTTCATCAGTGTGGAAGAATGCAACAATACCATGTAGTGAGTTGCAGTTTATGAACCAGTGTTTGTAAGTCAGGCTTATCAAATAAGTCAGACTTATCAAAAGCCCTAGTCCAGTGTCCATCCGCCCTGATCAGGAGCACATCTGTCTTGTTTGGATTGAACTTCAGTTCACTGGCATTCCACAGTTCCTTTTTCATTCAAGCGTCAACATTAGGATACCACCAAGTCTGCTGGATTGAATTCAATGCTGAAACAATCAAAGGGATGTAATCTGGGGAAATAAATCATCTTTGGCTGCCTGTACTTTGTTCTTCCTCTACCTGATCACTTTTCACCTGTTCTTGTCTGCCTCTTCTGAAGTACCGACTGTTGGTTATTGTTTGAGACAACAGATATGCTGGGATTGATGGACCATTGCTTTGACCCACAACAGCACATCTGATGTTCTCAAGGTTATATTTTCCCCTGCACAACTTCTAAGAATGCTGCCCAGGAAAATCAGATATCACCACTGAAATTAAACAGACAGGAAACTGCCAATAAAAGACTGCAGAAAGTTTTCTACATTGATGCTCATGCTTAATTTGCCAAATTTGGGTCAAGCAAAAGATGAGACGATAGGATGAGATGATAGGATGCCATATCAATGCTCAGAGTGCTTCCTTTTGACTTATCTAATTATACCAATACATTTTGTTGCAAATCCATGAAATAGATTAATTAAATAGGAGTGTTTATCTTACAATTGACACAGCTATGTTTTGTAGCGAGAGGCCTTTAAATCAGATGTCATGGCTAAAATTAAACTAGCAGAACATTGGGTGATATCCAGTTAAATAAAAGTAGATAATAAAAGAAATGAATAAAAAACAGCTTTTAAATGCGAAGTAAGAATTAGAATTTTTAAAAATACAATGTATCAAAATTATATATAGGAACAGATCTTTGACATTATAAGGGTAAATAGCACAATATATTTAATGATAATGCTAAATCTTGGGCAGAGCAATCCAATGGCACCTCTAACACCTGCCTGATGCCATCATATGTCTGGGTTGTGGCCACGATGTGGACAGGCGTGTCACTGAAAATGATGTGATTGATATGCTAAGAACTGGAGAGTGTGATTCTATTCTTATTCTGAATCCTCATTAGTGGATTCAATTAAAGTCAATGGAATTGCACTGCTGTACAAAAGCATAGTTTTGAATTTTCAGACCTGCAGGGCTCTTTCTTCTGTATCTCTAGAAGACATCCTTCTCTTGCAGAGTGATATGCTCAGTAAAAATGGCACTCAGACTGGTTGATTGAAAGTTTTAAGTTCCATGACACTTTTTCATCATTCCCCACCCCTGGGGGAAAAAATAGCAGAAGAATGCATTATTCCCTCTCACACACTAAAACACACGTTCTATACAAAGAAAACTTAAATGTCATGTACTTTTAAAAAAACCAAAAACCTTGCAATTTTTTAGTTACATCTGAAGTGAACAGCACTACAAATTCAAATCGTGCAGATGGCTGTTGGAACAGGACGTTGTTCTTTAATGAAACAATATTCAGCAAAGCACAATGCATTTCAAGCTGAAATAGCTCTTCATGGGGAGAGTATTGGTTTGATTGAAAATCTCTTCTTAAATGCCAGAAGAGGAGCTCTACAGACTCCCCACCCGCTGCCACCCTACAAGCAATAATCTCAATAATTTTAAAAAGGGCAACCCAAGCATTTTGGTGCTTGAGTGATACAGTGTGGAGATGAGAGTGCTCAGTCTCCCTGAAGAAGTTTTCTTTAAAAAAGTGATGAACACCAGCAAGAGTGAAGCACATATCACTTAGCAATTTCATGAACATTTTCCTTTCTTTTCTTCTTAAAAAAAGGACTTCTTTGAAAGCTGTACATTTCATTTGACCAGCATCCTAATACACATCTTCTTTTCTTTCCTTTTTTTTCCTTTTTGTAATTTAGGAAATAGCAATGATTCAGCAGCACTTTTAGCACAGCTATCTTTCACTACCTGGGGATATGTTCCTGTGTAATGGGTGCTAGATGAGAACCAGCACAAATATATCACCAAGTGAAGAGGGCAGGGGGTGTTACCAGCTGGAATGATCCATGCATCATAAAGCTATTCTGGAGATCCATGCATAGTACAGTTATGTGGGAAACAGTATGATGTTAAAAGGATGCTTCCTTGGAAAGCAGTAGAAATTATGAGGAAGCAGTCAGATCATTTATGCCCCATGCCAACAGAAATGTAATAACAAGCAAGGTTAATGTTTATTTTCCCTCTAACTGCTGGTAGACTTTAGCCATGAGATATCCAACAACACAGCAGTCAAATAATTGAGCGGGAGTTGAAATGAAAAGCAATTAAGTTGCCTAGAAACATCTGGTTGATATTGGGAACTTGCTATCTTTTTACTAGACATGGAAAATCAAGGATTCTGAAGCTATATCTTAATTTTCAGTTTTATTGTTTAACTTTTTGTTTGTTTGAGCTATGTATATTATCTTAATTTTCAGTTTTATTGTTTAACTTTTTGTTTGTTTGAGCTATGTATATTATCTTAATTTTCAGTTTTATTGTTTAACTTTTTGTTTGTTTGAGCTATGTATATTTTTGCTCCGGGATCTTCAGGTGAAGGGGACATTACTGTATTAATAAATGAATAAATGGAACATGAATCCTTGTTGTTGCTCTCAATTCACAAAGTAGCAGCTCCATACAGTGACCATGAGCATTTCTCACCCCAAAGTCCAGGGATGGCCCTTTATATTAACTGCACCACAACCTCTGCCTTCCCTGTCCATTGGCCATGCTGGCTGGAGTTGATGGAGGCCAATAACATTAAGGAGTCCCACAGGATCCCCACCCTAGCCATGGTCTTTTTGATAGCTTGGATAGCTTCTGCGGCTGAACCAATGAACAAAAGGAATATGTGGCACTGGTTTGGAGACTCTCCCTTTGACTGGTGACAATCCAAATCTCAGATAGTTCTCAGTATTGCATTGCACCACTGCAGTGTGATAATGCGTTCAGTGTCTTCCATGGTGAATATAAAGTAAACCTCACAGTTCTGCTGTGGAATGAATTCTGTCATCCCTGGTCATTGGCCATGCCATATGGCTCTGAGGGAACTGAAGTCCAAGAACATCTGGAGGGCTGCATGTTTCTAATATGTGCTCTAGATATTGATGAGAATTAATATCTCACTCTTACTTGTGGTGAAACCTGAACCTGACATTGTGTTCCTGTTAATACTGGAATTTAGGGACTTGGGCAATGGGAACAAATGTCAAGTGATGACCGTATGGGGCTTCCATGCAAGCTTCTAATTATTTTCTTTTTATTCCTCCCCATAGCTCCTCTAGTATTTTCACAAACTCCTGTTCTTATATCTCCGTCTACAGTTCCTGGTGCTGACCAATTAAGTTCAAAACCCTTGACAATCCGAACGCTGCTTTAAAAGCAACCCTATATGTACACTAAGCCTTTCCATTTTTAAGTTGTTAGAAAAATTATATGAACATGAAGAAATGTAGAAGACCAGGTACCACAAACTGTACTGCATTGTCAACAGAGGCATCCTTATGGTTATAAATGCTGTAACCATCCTCAATGAAAAATGGTCACTTGGCATTCTGGAGTATGCATAAAGGCAATGAGCTATTGCTCCTTAGTCAGATAAAATGAATTACCCACAAAACTAATATGCTCCAAAAGGGTGGGGGAAGTGGTAGTGCTATAGATAAGAGAATTCTTGCTTGTTTTAGTGGCAACTTTCCATAGCAGAAATTTAGAATAGGCATGAGGAGCAGATAAAAGGGGGATCACATTGATCATTTAAATGTCGGAAACATTTTCTGACTGTAAAGATTGCAGGCCTCAAGTGGCAACCCCCCCCCCCCAAAAAAAAAGGTTATAGTTTTAGGCTGTCAAATCCCCTTCTTGTCTAAAAGATGTTTGGCGAATATGCTTTGAAATTTGCTGCAGGTAAAAGTGTCAGCAAATCCCACAAGAAATCTATTTTCCTAGATAAGGAGCTGAATGTGCTTCAAAGATTATTAATGAGGAAAGTAAAGGGAGTCTTTTCCAATGACTTTAGGGGGCAGGTGGAGGAGATTGCAGCAAGAGCAGCAAGAAGAAGTTCACTATCCCACACGTTTGTGCTACAGTTGTCATCACATGACCAGGTACCAGAGTGGGGAGTGGGGAGACCTCTACGCCTTCTATCTCTGACACCGAGGCAATAACAGCTACCAGGGAAATGGGTCAGAGAGAAAAGAGAATCTAGGAGATTGAAGATGAGTGGGGCTGAGGGCCTGTCTGGATGGGAGGGAGGAGGGTGAAAGGGTGAAATCCAAACCAGAGAAGAACTTAGGGGTATATCTCACCTAAGACATATTAGCTCCATAAATGTCTCTATCAAGAATAGAAAAATGAAGTGTTCATGAATTAAACAACAACCACTCTAACATAACCACTATCATAAAAAATATGGCCTGATTTTTACACCATATTAGAGCCCCTCCTCTGCTGGCACCATTATCTGGTAGCAATAACTTCCCGCACCAAAGAACACCGTAATACACCAAGACTACTCTACTTATTTAATTAATGTTACTCAGACTTTTGTTCACCTTTCATGTTTACTGTAGACAGATTACATTATAATGGTTTCAGACAGGACAGGCTCCATAATAGATCACTAAAGGTATTTGTAAGAAACTGAGAAACTCTTTGTGATTTATACCTGTAGGCTTGCCATATGTCAGGAAAATTCCTGACATGTCCTGGTTTTCGGATGTAAAAATGGTGTCAGGGGGGATTTTTGTTGAAGGTAAATGGCGTTTTCGTGTACTCAGGCACTTGTCACAGTCCTCCTTGCGCCAGTAGTGGTTTAGTCATGCTGGCCACATGACCCAGAAAACTGTCTGTGGACAAATGCTGTCTCCCTTGGCCTGAAAGCGAGATGAGCGCCACAACCCCATAGTCACCTTTGACTGGACTTAATTGTTCAGGGGTCCTTTACCTTTTGGAAATATGGCAACCCTAATACCTGCCTAATGTACAATGGTTTATCAGCCAATTGACTCTCAGGCACAGCACTGCACATTTCTCTCCTGTTGAGGGTGCATATACAACAGACGCTCCCACAGGGCTCTCTAATTTCAAACTAGCAAAGTGGTCCCATGTAGAATGTACTTACTTTCTTTCTTAGAATATAATGGCACTCATTCACTTCTGTGGAAGGAAGTAGCTTCAAATGGAAACACATAGGAGATGAAGCAATATTTCAGTCTGCCGTCTGCCCCTTTAGTGGCACCCTAATGTCAGGGGGAGGTATGCTTTCTCCTCACCTCCACTGTGTCCCTAACTGCAACCACTTACTTTGTTCCCACAGAAGTGAACAGCTGCCATTAATGTCTAACAGAGAGAATAAATACAGCTCATCATAGTGACAGGAACTTTACTAGTAATCACTTAAGCCCTCTGGCTATTCTTTCCTGTTACAAACTGATGCTTCTTTCTGTCAGGAAAATTTCAAAACATTTTAAAATAAAAACATAATGGCATAAATCTGAGTTACTATAAATATGAGGTTGTCTAAAATGTATGTGAATACTAGAGTCATCACAGTTGTAAAAATAGCAATCCTGAATATAAAAACCTCCTTCAATATTCTTCAGCTGCCAAGACTCAACTTTGTTCCTGAATTTATATTTGAAGCAATTTTCTCCTATTATGTACATTTCCCTTTGAAGTCCTTACTGATCAGGTATCTTTGTTGGTAACACTGATTAACTTTAAGGTGCCATAAGATGATTTGTTGTTTTTACTGATTATCTTTGCCAAAGGATTTCTAGAATACTATGGCCCTTCCCTGAATTACCATCAATGTTAATGCCTTCTTTGAAGTACCAGTTGTCATTTCAGTATCAAATTATTCTTGAGCAAGGATGGGAAACCTGTGGCACTCCAACTACTATCGGCTCCAGCTACGATGGCCAATGATAAAGGATAATGGGAGTCATAGTCCAACAAAATCTGCAGACCAGAGTTTTTCCACCCCTGTTCTAGAGTTATCCTTTTACCTACATGGTATCCTGGTTAAGACAACTCAAGGTTAGGGAAATAGTCCTCCCATCCCAGATGCTATCCTGTGGACCATTTATTGTTCCTGGTCCATGACTGTTCGCAATCCGCAAAGCTGCATCTTTACTGTCCTGCTGAGTTATAGTGGCTAACATTACTGCTGGCTTCTAACACAACAAGAGTTTGATGGTAGGTATCCAACACAACTTCCAGTACCGTTGATGTTATTTCCGTATGTTTCCTAACTGTTTCCATTCACAAATCAGTGAATCAGCTAATTGCCCATGAATTAGCCACCTGCTCACAGGGTTATTGTCTGTCTGGGATATAAGTGATGAAAGGACAAAAATAAGATGGTGAGCTTCAACATAGACATGGTGGTGGTGATACTTGCTGCGCTGAGCTGAACAGAATTATTTTAAAATATTTTGTTATGGTGAAACTGAATACACTAACCTACCTTGTAGTTTTATGGAGATGGGAGAAATGGGACACATGGAAAGTTTACTCCAACTCCAGCTTGATTATTACCAGCAATAGTGCCCTGGAGCAATGTTTTGTTGTGTTTTATGAATTACCTAAAGATATTGTTCAAGGTTTGGATTGACAACCATGCACCACATTCCTCTGATCTGACTCTTAGAGAGTAAACAAGTTTCCCTTGCATCTGACTGCGACATGCACACTAGTGCTCAGGTGTCCAGTGGCCACCACACATCATTCACAGCAACCCTGCAAGTCAGAATTACAAGCTTCAATTTTTCAACCATCTCAAGGTCATACATTGAGCTTCATGGTTAAATGTGCATTTATGTTGATATATCAAAAGACATAGTCTGGTTATGGTTCCAAAGCATACCTTGATTTGAATTTGGTTAAATCACAGAATTTACATTATCCAGAAAAAAATAGCCTCTGGGTTTTTTTTTTTAAAAAAAATACAGAATCTTAATGTGTTGTGAACAGTAATGTAATGTTTGGTAAGGACCAGTAGAAAACAAAAACAATTTAGGTTGCAAACCTATGTAGACTTACTTCAGAGTGATTCCAGTTGAACACAATGGGATTACTTTTGAGTAAGCATGTACAGGGTTCCACTGTTGGCTAATCTGGAAGGATAGGCATATCTTTGACTACAGATCTAGAATTATAAGAGCATGCACTTATCTTCTGTTTTATTGTGTATTTTAATTATGGGTATTGATTTTTTAATATTTGTGTAATCGGTTTTCATACTTGAAAACTGTTTAGAAGCCTATTTTGGCATTAAGCACTATATAATAATCATAATTATAATAAATTTGTTGTTTTTAGAACCTCAAGAAATCAATAATGCAGCTGGATGCAGTCCACCAGCACAGATGTACATTTGTTAAGTGTTGTGATTCATATTCTCTCAATCTGTGATTGTAAGTTGTTTTAAACTGTTTTTAAAATTGTGTTTTAGGGACGAGACTGGCGCTGTGGGTTAAACCACAGAGCCTAGGACTTGCCCATCAGAAGGTCGGCAGTTTGAATCCCCGCGATGGGGTGAGCTCCCGTTGCTCGGTCCCTGCTCTTGCCAACCTCGCAGTTTGAAAGCACGTCAAAGTGTAAGTAGATAAATAGGTACCGCTCCAGCGGGAAGGTAAACAGCGTGTCTGTGCGCTGCTCTGGTTCGCCAGAAGCGGCTTAGTCATGCTGGCCACATGACCCAGAAGCTATACGCCGGCTCCCTATGCCAATAAAGCGAGATGAGCGCCGCAACCCAAGAGTCGGTCACGACTGGACCTATGGGTCAGGGGTCCCTTTACCTTTACTTAAATTTGTGTTTTAAATGTTGTAACCTACCCTGGGATCTTAGGGTGAAGGGCAAGTAAATACTACTACTACTACTGATGATGATGATGATAAGTTTTGATAGTGTGATGCCCAAGCCTTCTCACCTCATTCATCATGCTTCCAGCATCAGACTGCTAAACATCATTCTTCTTTTGTCATTTCACTGATTGGGTTTGCCAAACTGCCAATGCAACAGACGCCCATAGAAATTAACATAAGTGGAATAAAACCAACATTAATATTGACCTCATTTCATTAAATGGTGTTGTAAAGTTCACCAAACTTTTTTTCTTAAAGAAGAAGTAAGAAATCAGTATAAGAGAAAGCCAATGGGCATTTGTGTGAAAGGCATCAAGTTGTCCTCAGGATAAATGGGCCAACTGTGGCAGAATCTGCCAACATTAAAAACAAAAACAAAAAAACCCCAGAAAAGGAATTGATGTTCCTTTTCTCTTGTAGCAATACTGAATGAAAACAAGCAGTTTGTCTAGTAATTTAATATAAGCTAATACATTGAAATATGAAGAAAAACTCCACGTGTCTCTAATTTATGACAGCATCACAGATTTGCTTAATTTGGAAAGGCAATAGAGCAGTACAGCCGTCTATGATCCTGAGGGAAACCTAATTGAAATAAAGGAACTTTTGAAAAAGTTGAAAAAAGGAGCGGCACAATAAAAGAAAATATACTGGGAAATGCGTGACTTTTTTTTTAATGAAGGATAAAGTGCGAGACTGGTTACATTACGCTCAGATTAAAGAAGTCTTTAAAAATGATAAAAAGTTAGGGTTCCAGGTGGAGAAATCGAAGTTGGAAACAGAATTGTTAGAACCAAAGACTAAGGTATTATCAAGAATGTATAACCTGCTGTTAAAATGGAACACACAAGACGAAATGGTTAAATCGGCTATGATAAAATGGGCTCAGGACATTGGGCATAACATTATGTTTGAGGACTGGGAAAGGTTGTGGACCACCGGGCTGAACTTCACTGCATGTAATGCTCTGAAGGAAAATGTAATGAAAATGATATATAGATGGTACATGACCCCAGTTAAACTTGCCAAAATATACCATTTGTCTGATAATAAATGTTGGAAATGTAAAGAAAATGAAGGAACATTCTTTCACCTCTGGTGGACCTGCCCTAAAGTGAAGGCCTTCTGGGAAATGATATATAATGAGTTGAAAAAGGTGTTCAAGTATACCTTTACTAAGAAACCAGAGGCCTTCCTTCTGGGCATTGTCGGCCAGAAGGTGTTAAAGAAGGACCGAACATTCTTTATGTATGCAACAACGGCAGCAAGGATACTCATCGCTAAGAGTTGGAAAACTCAAGATCTACCCACGCTGGAAGAGTGGCAGATGCAGCTGATGGACTATATGCAACTGGCCGAGATGACTGGCAGAATCCGGGACCTGGAAGAAGAGAGGGTTGAAGAAGACTGGAAGAAATTTAAGATTTATCTACAAAAATATTGTAATTTGGTTGAATGTTAAGAAGGATGCTAGATCACAAATAATTGCCCACCACTGAATTAGATCCGAATTTGACGATAAGTGAGATTAAGGAAAATATAAATCTTTTGGAGAACTGCTAGATTCTATTTAAATGAGCGGATACAAGATTGTAAGCAAGATGGTAATTTGCTTGGAAAAACCTTTTTTAACGATGTAAGTGAGAGCGGGAGACGTGAGGGAGTCCAAAGAAGTGATGAAATTATGTTATGATATAAATAATGTTGTTTATTATTTATGCATTTGTATTCGAAAACCTTAATAAATATTTATAAAAAAGAAAGAAAGAAATGTGTGACTTTTTTTATAGACAAAATAATCCTTCCCACTACTTCTGATGACTTGTCTCTTTCCAATAAACCACTTCCAGCTTGATTGACTGGTTTTGTTGATGTTGTTTTGAAAGAATCTGGCAAATTACCCTGCAATAAAGTGACATTTCTATTCATACTTGTAATTGATCAGTGCCATGGTTTTTTTGTTGAGCTTCCTTCCCCAAGCCCCTCTTCCCGCATGTTCCTGGTACCAGGGTACCAATGGGACAGAACAGCCCAAATCATTCAGGCTGGTAATAAAACATCATTAAACCTACACAACTGAGTGAAGATGCCACTTTGCTATCTCCTTCCCGAGCTATAAAAGATTCCTTATGATTGAAAGGACTTCATTCTGCTGCACCGTTAGTTGCTTGCCCTCCACAAGCCGCTCCGAAGGCCGAGAGGATATTGCTCATCATGATGAGTCTTTATAGCTGATGGCCCCTGCCCATTACTCAAGGTAGCGAATCTCTTTTATGTGCTGTTGCATCTATCCTGCAAGTGCTTTTATCTGCCCTCTGATGACTACAAGACACATCACCACTACAGGCCTCTCTGCCCTAGAATGTGCTTTTCTGTTGTCGACATGAGCAACATGCTGGTACACAAGAATGTGTATGGTTCTGGTATGAATACCTGGGAGAAATAATGAATTAAGCATGAGTATTCAAAAGCCTGGATCATCAAAGAGGCTCACATGGTAAACATTTCTAGCTGTAGGTGCACCAGTTTTCTGATGAAAAGGAGACAACCAGCACAGGAAAACATATACATCCTCAACAGGCAGTGAGATTAGTTTCTGAGAGGACTAATAATGCTGACCAATGCTCTTTCTGGACTGCAAAACAGACTAATGAGATCTTACAGTGCAGGATGGAGGCAAGTTCTTGTGTTAAGAAATATTATAAAATATTGACCAAGCTGAAGGGAATTGAGAGCAAAATGCATATCTAGTCAAACTCACTCAAGTATGAAGGCGGCAGCCTGGAGCCATACTGAATTCACACTTCATATATAATATAGTGCATTATATTTGGTAATTCAGAATGCTGACAAAAAACCCCAACCCATTACTGTTTGTTCCCACTTCCTTAATGTAGTCAAATGATAAGAATGCTATTGCCAGCTTATTTCCTTTAAACTTCCCCCTCATTCACGAGGTGACGATGACAAGCTTTTCTTCCCTGACCTGTTATTTAGGGCCAGCCGAATACTAAGACAGAAAGAAACCGTTTCAGGTGGTGGGCGAGAGAGGGCACCGTTTTTGCTCATCCGCTCATTGTGCAGGGGCCGAGGGAACTCTTGCTCTCACTACAGTATATATTTAAAGCAAATACCCCCCCCCCCATAAGAATCCTGGGGGCAGAACGGTAAGTCTGTGAGGGGTAAACCACTGTTCTCAGGATTCTTTGAGGGAAGCATTCTGTAAATGTATGGTGTGTTCAAATGGACGTTTATATATCTTTCAACATATTGGGTGGGGGGAGCCAGTAAGGCTTTTCAAACTTAGACTTTAAAAAATAATGAAACAACCAGATTGGAATGGAGTCAAAGGAAGCTGCTCGGATAAAAAGACAGTTGGAAAAATATATACTAACAAAGCTGTATTCGGCGGATGAAAATACATGATGTTTGACACGATTGAGAATCGTGGACTCAGGGACGGAGAATTATAAAGCGTCAAAATCGAGATGTGGAAAATATGGAAACAACAAAGAGAGGCAGGACTGAGATGTGGAGATATGCTTCAGAGATCCAGACTGTGGGGAGCTCTGAAAAATTAATAATTATAATTTGGGCTATAATTTGGTCTTTTTTATTTTAGGTTTTTTATTTTAATTGGAGTATTAGGATTGGATATATTAATTGGATGTTTTCGATTGGAAAATCAATAAAAATGATTTTAATAATAATAATGATGATGATGATGATGAAACAAAGGCACTCTCCTGGCCACTTAGCCCAGAATGGCTGGCTCTGAAGAAAGACTCCCTTGGCCATTTCTCAGAGCAAGGCAGGGAGAAGGAGTTGGCAGAGAAGCAGGCATGACCTCTTGTGGATTTTTTAAAGGATATATCTTGTGCACTGTGGATTTTTTACAGGGGATATTTAGTGACACCTATCAGAAGCACCATAGAAAGCATGGGCAGGTGCTTTCTGACGCTTGCTCTAGGGTTTCAGAAAAGAGTCCTCTCCGGTCCTATATGGGGGGATACAGGAGATGAGCCTGGGGTCATTTGTATGCCTTCCGCAACTCTCTCTCTCTCTCTCTCTCTCTCTCTCTCTCTCTCTCTCTCTCAGCCTCAGCCCCCATCCATCTGCAATTATAAATAAGCTAAACAATCAGATGAAGCCAATAGTTTTATTATTTTATTATTACTATTATTTTCTGCAAAATAATTATTTCAATCTGAATATCAGTGTTAACCAGAAAGCCTTGCCTTACGAAAGCAAGAAAAAAATATATAAAAGAAATGTCATGTTAAATTACATCGTAAGTAGATTTCCCCTGGTGGGGAATGAAGATTATAATCATCTTGTTTTTAGCATTTCTCACACAAATACATGCAAAATCCTGTTTTAGACATCTGGCGTTGCATACAAGAACATCCTATTTATTAAAAGAAACCAAGGTTTATTATTTCAAAGGAGACACTATCTACCTCAGATGTGCTTATAACAGATTAAAAGATGGCTGCAAATGGGTTTGAAAAAGTTTCAATGACAGCTGCTCTGAATTTTCAGCTTTTCTGAAGTAATTGCTGCTTTTTTTATTAGTCCATGGTTTTGTACTAAATGCAGAAATACACTAATATTGGCTATTAAGTTTTATCAAACCGTAGCCTATGCTGCTTATTGAGCTTGGAAGAACACTAAATTATAATTTTAAAAACACTTTCCATTTTAATAAAAAAAAAATATGCCTTAACCAAAATGGAGAATTATATTTGCACTTCAGGTAATTTAACTCAGCCTTCCTTTGAGCTTCTCATCTTATTTTCCATATCCCTGGTCGCTCCTCCCGCTCCCCATGAGCTTTCATAATACACTTACAGCTATTATCCTTTCACCTAAATAATCCCTCATTTTTCCATTTTGGGAAGCAATGATGGCTGAAAGACTAACCCAGGCTGAAACCTTTAATGTCTTCCTCGAATGGGTAATCAGTGGTGATATTTGGCATTCAGTTATGTTGACCTTATTAGAATTGTCAGAGGTTATTCAGGTCCTTCACTTTCTCATTTCCTAACATGAAAATGCACCTTTAAAATACATTACCAGATTGCAAAACCTTCGGAATAATCTGTGGCATCATCCACTCAGAGGTAAGCACCTTAAAACCCCATTTGTTCCAAAAGAAGAGTCAAGCACGTGCTTAACTTTCTGATTGAAATTAAATAAACTTAATTTTAGCCTGACTATGCTCTTGATTATTATGCTTGGGAAGATATTCCAAAAACAAACAGGATCTGCTTCACCATGGCATTAATTTAAATAAATGCACAGGATAGAACATATATAGCTGGATGTTTCATTTACATACTTTCCTGTTTCCACTATTGGGGCAAACTGCGTATTGGCTGCATTCAGATGATCATATTGCAGCTTCTTAAGAGGGATGCAGGTGGCGTTGTGGTCTAAACCACTAAGCCTCTTCGGCTTGCTGATCAAAAAGTCAATGTTTTGAATCCCCAGGACAGCATGGGCTCCCACTGCTCTGTCTCAGCTTTTGCCAACCAAGCAGTTTGAAAGCACACTAGTGCAAGTAGATAAATAGGTACTGCTATGGCGGGAAGGTAAATGGATTTTTCCATGCACTCTGGCTTTCGTCATGGTGTTCTGTTGTACCAGAAACAGTTTAGTCATGCTGGCCAAATGACCTAGAAAGCTGTCTGTGGACTAACACCGGCTCCCTTGGCCTGAAGCAAGATGAGCACCGCACCCCATAGTTGCCTTTGACTGGACTTAACCATCCAGGGGTCCTTTACCTTTACCTTTTTAAGTCAAAATATGCACTAGACTTTTGCCTTCAAAAGGAGCCACAATTAAACTGAGGCGTCTCGAAACACTGGTTAACTTCCTACTTTAAACAAGGCTCATGCACAGGGCTAAATCTATCATTTTTAGTTCCTCTCCTTTTCTCATTTTCCAATCTTAAATTTTCTTCTCCACATTTTCAGGTTTGCAATTTTTTAAAAAAACACTGTCATAAAAAGTCATCTGCACTGTGAAAAATTATCCTAATATACACATTATTGATGCAATTTTGCCTAATATACACAGTATTGTAAAGCAATTTCCTCTAATATAAAGCAATTTAAAATGTTATTTTCAGTAATATATGCATTTTTATGCACACTTTACTCTTTTATATGCATTTTTGTATATATTGGGATTAGGCTGGAGGACTGCATTGCAAGATTTGGACAAGTAGGAATTTCCCATGGTGGGCAACTGCTCAATGCATACTAAATTGAATTTTTCACACATCCCTACTCAAGCAAAGGGAGGAGCAAAGAGGATCTGTGAGCAAACAAAAGACTAGGGAAGCTGAGATAGGAGGATTCAAACTGGGCTGCTATGATAGGAAGTTGCCTTGCCCTGATTCAAACTATGGGTCTACCTAGTTCAGTGTTGCCTACACTAACTGGCTGTGGCTCTCCAGGGCTTCAGACAGGGGACGTCCCCTGCCTTACATGTCTGGCATTGAACGTGGAAGATGTCTGGCATTGAACATGGAAGGTTCTGAATACTTCAGGTATGTTGTACCACCAAGCAACAGTCATTCCACAAGTCCTGTCAGTGTAGGGTCCCCTCTTCATTTGCATGGCTCCACTGTGTCTTGGTCACTCTGGAAGATGATTGGTTCCAGAGGTCACCTTTCCACTTGGGAGGGTTTTGCAAATTTCAAGTATCAATGGTCTGATCACTCATGTGATCTTGTTGTTGCCTCTTTGCTGATAAAAGAGATTCGTTCATCTGCCCTGGTTCTAATCACAAAATTTCTAGTTGAAATGTCACAAAATATTACTGTTACTGATTTAATCATTTCTCATTTAAAAGCTGCTCTATAAAATCTAGTTTTAAATAACTGTGTAGGCTTTCCATGGGACAGGGGTTTTTTGAGTGGGCAGGAGAACTGCTTCAGAATGTATCTTATTTTTTACATTTTGGCCTGGCAGCTTTAACCTGGTTTCTTGACTTAAGTTATAATTCACTCTAAAAAGTCTACCAGCCCTTATTTCTTTGAATGAAAACTAAATTTGCGCTGATTTACTGTTCCCACAGTTCTCTGCATCAGAATGATAAAAAGCTCAAACTTTCTAGGCAATCCCAATTTCTTCCCTCTCTGTTAGGCATACCCTGGGACAAAAAGGCTTTGCGCAGAAGACAAATTATTATTATTTCGTTATATAATGTATTAAACATTTTCTCATAAATTGTTCAAAGCACTCCTTTTTTGGTGAGGTGTTTTTTTTAACAAGAAAACAAAATGAGAAGGGGGAGGCTGGCCAAGAAGGACTGCCAAGTCTCTGCTGACCATTACATTGCAGTGCACAGTTAGACATGCAGCAGTTCCCATTTTTCATCTGAGGCCTGCATGCTGCCTCTCTCCTCCCTTGCTAGAGCAAAGACATCCTCCTATTACTGCTTACACAATCAAAGGATTAATCCAAGCCTAGAGTTCAAATTTAGAGAATCTGCCCAGAGAGATAATGTGCAACTCTTCACTTCTGTTTCATCTCAGGATGATTTTTGACAGCGTGCTCCTTATCTCAATATGCAAAGGTGGAATGAGCTCAACTCACACATTGTTTCAAGGCAATGAGACTATTTTAAGAGTGATTTAAGGTAGTGAGTAAGAAGGTGTGGATAATAAAGCTGGGATTTCCTGCCTATGCAGATGTCTTCTGCTGTCCTTCAACACAGGGTTGTCCACTAGCAGCACAACCACCAGCAGATCCTGATTTCAAGGAACCACGGGAGTGTGGTTGTAGGGTGTGGATCAGCTTGTGTGCCATTGAAGAGAAGCCACAACTGGAAAAGATGGGCACTCTTTCGTAGCATACCCTCTTTGCATCCTCCAAACTCTGTCACAGAAAAGGTGTGTGGGCTCAAGTCTGTGAGCTAACATGATGTTCTCTGCAAGTCTCTGTGAACTTTTAGAGGGGAGGGAATATACATAGTGAAGCAACCCATTCCTGCCCCACCTAAGTCGTATCAGAGAAGACCCACTGAAATCAGTGGACTTCAATTAGCCAATTCCATGTGTTTTAATGGATCCACTCTGAGTATGACTGAGCTGGATGCAACCCAGTATGTTCACCCGCTCCCCCCTGCCACAATGCACCGTGCTGCCTCTTAAAAATCTATGGGGTAGGTGAATTATATCCCAAACCTGCTTTGACATTTTTCATTACTGGTGCCTCATCAGTCCCACTGGTGCTTGGAATCATGGCTACACACATCACACCCCAAGTCACTAGCAGTCTCATGCCTACTGCATCAGAGGGGACCCCTGCCATCCCCATTCTTTCATTCATCCTACCAGCTACTGATATAAGCAACAAGCAAGCACAGTCAATTCACCTGAAGATTCCTTGGCCAATAGACTATGGCTCAGGTACTTCCAATAAGGCAATATAATGCCAGAACAATATGGCATTCCCATCTGAAATTGGGCCTGAAAATCCAAGGAAGAAATGTGATGGCATGGATGATAAGCTATAGGCAAGGATAGTTTGAGGCATTGCATAACATAATTACTTATCACATGTTATGTTTCTTAAGGCATTGACCTTAGCTTTCGATTTCCTAGCTTTCTGGATCTGAAGCCAGCATATAGATAGCCTTAACTCTGGTCTTAAACTGGCAAGTATTTTTTTTAATCATTGAATAACACTGGCATTGAGGAGAAAAGCTCACACCCGTTTCCAAACTGCCGCATAACTTTGACCTTTTCCATTTCACCTTGATAACATTTATTAACTACTGTGAGGCTGCCTCTTTCATTCTCTTCCTTTTTGCTGATTTATAGCATTCAGCAAATGGATGGGTTGCCTTCAGTTTGGAGTGTATTTGTCTCAGACAGCAAACATTATATCAGCTTTGACATGTAATGTATTTTATCAGGTGAAATCTCTCCATAATGTGTGCAATGAATCTGATTCCGGCTTGATCCAATTTGGCCAAGTGATGCATGCAGCTGCAATTCAGCATCTGAAAGATTGATCAGATGGGTAATTTGTTCTCTTGGAGCAGACATGAGGCTAAGGGAGATGCGCACAGGAAAATCTGATACACAGATGGCAGCAGAGCAAACCACAATAACTTTTTCCTAGCCCACTGCTACCTCCTAATGACTGCTGCTGCCAGTTGTCTACACTGCATGTGAACAAAACAGCCTGTGCATTAGGAACACACTGCGGGAAATGGTGTCTCCTAAAGAAAGTTCAAATATTTGCTCATTCTTCCATGTGGAACAGCCCTGGGGATATCAGCTGGCCCATCCCTAGTTACAGTTGCCTCTTCCCAGCAGTTATTTATATGAGAGTCACAGCTGGCAAATGTAACTTTATTTGTATCTCCTTCGCAGGAATTCTTGAGATGCTTTACATGGAGAACCCGACTTCCATTTGAACCATCCTATTCATTTCATGGACTCAAACCATCCATGCTTCATGTAGAATCGATTCAGGATCATATATCCCAGATTTTTGCTCTGACAAGATGCCATAATTTAACTTTTTCCCCAGGGCGAAAGGAACCTCCCTTCATAATGACTCACCTTCAAATCAACCAGACTCCTCCACAGCCTTCTCAGACAATTTACTCCATCCTGATAGTCAATGTAACCCACTTCTATTGAACTTTAATGTCTACCACCCCAAAAAAGAGACTTTGGTAAGTTTTTCTTGCTAGGTTTGCAGAGACCTTGAGGAAGATATCCTGCAGGAAGAATTTGTTTGAGTTTGTTAACTGTGCACAAATGCCCTGGTCTGGAGCTGACCTGCCTTCTGATCAAAGGGAGCAGGAATCAGGCATCTTTACTAACAACATGTGCTAAGTAAGGGACTCCTTTGTTTGGAAATTCCCCACATGTCTGCCTCTCCTGTCTCTTGGAAATATATTAATTGTTAAGGACTGGGAGGGGGGAAAGATAAAAAGATCTGCATCCTTTCCGATTTCATCTTCTCGCCATTAACATAATAATCTCCCTCAGTTTTGTCAAGAGTCCTGGGGTAGATGTGGCCCTACCTCATAATGTTACTGATGGGACAGATAATCCATTGATCCTATAATTGACCATGTTTTCCATGCACAACTTACCACCTTAGAAAGCTCTTGCAAGGCACACTGGGAGTAAGTTCCTTTTAAGTCGGTGGGATTTATTTTTGAGACAACGTGCCTTGTATAAAGATGCACATGAAGGAGAGGGGAACCAAAAAATGGAAAAGGGGGAAAGAAGGTAATGTGACAGAGGCATCTTGTAGATTTGTTTTCTTTTTTATATATTTATTTTATATTTATTTTATAGGGTCTTAATGTTTCACTGCCTGCCATAAGCAAGATTTATTTAAAATAAATAAATAAAAACAAATTGGTTTTTTAAAAAAATCCATTATGCAGCTGAGCACATATATAGAGTTCTAAATTGGTGCCCTCAGAGATGAGATAGGATAACTGCAAAGAGATTTATAAATTCCCTCACTGGCGCTTTCTCCAAAGAAATTAGGTGGGGATCATTTCCCATGTGAATAGGTTGCTCATTAATTGCTAATTTTGGGATTCCTTGCAACTTTCTCCAAAGCATCTGGCGCTGGCCATTGGCCAAGGCACAGTTTCAGACCAGATGGATTGCTAGTCTGATCCATTAGGGTAATTACTATGTTCCTGAACATAGCAGGGTTTTCCCCCCTTGCGTTAAGAACATTTGGTGGTAAGCAAAAGAGAAAAAACACACATCACAGATGTTTTACTTGTACAAATGCAGAGTGATAGTAATTAACTGCAGACCAAAAATCCTCGGCACCCGTTATATGAACACCCGCTCCTCTTTCTGACAGCAATAATGAGCACACAGTCAGTCGCAAGAATTGTGACACTGGCAGTTCTTGTGGTGTATTTGTTCAGGCAGTTATCCCAAACCTGGATAACAGTCTGTGGACTGGAAAGAGGAAATGGGAAAATGGGTAGCGGGGAGGGGGAAGCAGAGAATACTCACCTCTACAGCATCTCTTTCCAAGTTCACTCAGCTTTAATTTTAATCTTCACGGTCTCCAAGCATTAAGCTTAAATGGGCAGACTGCTGGTGTGCATTTATCCAAGGAGATAATATGAAACATTTACAGGATTTTACTCCTGCTGTTATTGAGAGATGTTAAAATAAAAGCCCCCTATGAGACTTCCTCAAAGTTAATGAGAACTGAGCTGACTGTCTATTGACGGTCCTTATTTTAGGAAGCTCTTGCTTAAATTACTGTCTTTAGCTCGTAACACAAATATCAGGAATCCTGTATATTTATTAATTGCTAGGACAGCCCAGTGCAAATGAAAACGGTGCTCTTGTACCTTAAAATTTGCTTTTAAAAAGCATTTTAGGTTGGACCACTTTTTCTTATTACTATATGAAACTGCACATACCAAAGTTTCCTCTTCTAAATCGCTATTAGAGAGTTCTCTCCTTTTTTCCCACTCTTCCTGGGCAGTTACTCAACCTAACCAAGGCTACACTTTGTCCAGAGTATTGCCAGCATAGTGCAGTCAACAGAGCAGGGATAAGGAATTTTTGGTCCTCTAGATGTTTTTGGTCTCCTCAGCCACAGGCAATGTGGTCAATGGCCAGTGATGATGGGATTTATCATCCAATAGCATGTGGGGGAGCAGGGGTATCACAGGTGAGCAACCTTTGGTATACAGAATGGAAACTAGTGAATGTGAATAGCCCAACTCAATTCACTGGGGATGGTGGACAAATTGCTATCTCAGATTTTTTCAATTTCATATATAAATGTAAAGAGAGGAGAAAAGAAACTCTAATGCATTTTGCACACTTGACAGGTGCTGTAGACCTTTCATCCATAACCCAGTGCTAATTTAGGTATTCTCAAAGGCTTGCCCATTATCCAGTGGCACTTCTGACATGTTTTGTAGGAGCACCATGTCCTTGAACTTTTTTTTTATTAACTATCCTTGCTCCTGTGCTTTTAACAGAAAGTTTCAGAAAGGTTTAATGCTTTTTTACTTCTTTTCTTTTAAACTTCTTTTAATGACATGATACTATTCTTAGTAATATTTTGAGTTGTTTTTAGCATTTCTTTTACTATTTATTTACTTTATTGTTTTGTTGGCTTTGAGTTTATTAATAAAGAAGTAGTGGACTTTTCTTTGATAGAGGTATTTAAGAGGAGGCTGGAAAGCCATCTGTGGTGTAGAAGTTGCATGCTTCCCACATTCAATGAGCAGGTCCAGGGTCCCTTCTAGCACTAAAATTCTATGGTTGAAATTCAGCATGCCACTAAGGAGATTGTTCCATCAGTGCACTGATGTATTGTTCTGCTGTGCACTGTTATGGAGGTGCTCCCAATCTTTCAGAGCAAATCTGGGGTAGGGGTGAAGCCCCTTTGCACTAGCAGGAGTCCTTGAGCTGGCTTCCATTAATGAATCTGACCGTATGATTCTATGGAAAATGGAGTCAAATTGTCTATATTTGTAAGTGATTAATTTAATTAAAATTTATGTCCTATTCACCTGCTATAAAATGTATGGCTCCAAATATGCTACTTAGTGAGAATGGGGAAGCTAACTGCATGGAGTGGGCAGGGGAAACTGTGGCTCCCTTATGTCCTAGTACACCTGGGTTTTAAAGGGACAGGCAGATGCCTATATTGGAACCTGCAATTTTACCAGTCTCTCCACCCCTATAGTAGTGTCAATATATCATACAGCTAAGATTGTCATCTTCTCCTGCATGAAACCTTTGCACATTTAACAACTGTATGATAACCAGATGTTCTGTTATTGTAACCTCACTCCCTGCATCTAGATGCAGTGGCAATGAACAGTCTCCTTGTCACACGGCTATGGAGGGACAGCTATTAAAGGATGACATTTGTCAGAAAAAGGGCCATACTGGCAACCCCGCCTAAAACTGTACCACTTCTATATTGTGTCCAGAAAATGAGGTCCAGCTCTGAGGGCTTTCTGGCAGTTCCCTCATCGCAAGAAGTGAAGTTATGAGGAACCAGGCAGAAGGCCTTCTTGGCAGTGGTGCCCACCCTGTGGAAGACAATGCCCCCATCAGATGTCAATGAGAAAAATACAACTGATGTCTTCTAAAATACAACTTTTAGAAGACATCTGAAGGCAGCCCTGTTTTGGGAGGTAGTTAATGTTTGGTGTTTTTATAGGTGCTGGAAGCCATCCAGAGTAGCTGGGGCAAGTCAGCCAGATGGATGGGGTATAAATAATACAATTAATAGTAAAAGTAGTAGTAGTAGTAGTAGTAAGTTGCACCTAGATGAGGTTGTCCAACTTCCAAACAAAGCACTAGGAATCTAATATATGTATAAGTAGAGAGTCTATTGTACAAAGTATTGCATGATAGGTTTTATGATTTTGTTTTGGTAATTTCAGCTCGATAGAATCTGGAAGATACAAGTTGCAACAATGGAGGAGCACAGCAGAGAAGGCTAAGCAGGATGTTCTCACTTGAAACGTTTATCCCTCAGCACATAGCAACTGATGCTGAACAGTCTGTGTAAATTGTTTGCTAGGTAACAAATTATCCCATAACAAATGGTTGCACACAAAGTGCTGTGCACGTAAACAAAAAGCACATATGTTGGAGGGAATATAATGCAGAGTCAAAAATAGAAACAGGCTAGTCAAAGGCAGGCCAATAGAAGGGGGGAACCTGCAAGCACTGGGACTCTTATTCTTGTGCCATTTGCCCTACTCCCTGTTATGAAGTGCCCTTGAAATATTTGGCACAATATATCACTGGCCTTTCTTGTGGATCTGTAGACAAGTGGCTATACAATGTTATAGCCCAGAGTTGTACAGTCTGAATCATAGCAGCTCTCCAAGGTCCTGAAATCCATTTTAAACCACAGAAGCCAATAACTGAGCCTGAGTCTTTATGCATGTGCTTTACAGGTATTGGGCTCCTTCCCAAAAGGTTAATAATATTTTTTTAAAAAATGAACACATTACCATACATTTCTATCACTTGTAAAACAAAACTTAAAAGAGAAGAGTGATAAAGGAATGTTTGAGGACTCAGGAATGGAATTCAGTGGCAATTCCTTCTGTATTACTCAGGGGATAAGGATAATGGAGGAAATAATAATAATTATTATTTAGAGTTCCAATAATCTGAGTATGTTCTAATCTTCTTCCTTTTCACCTTCTCAACTTGGATTTTAACCCATTGATACACATACCTGTTTTCATCAAAGTGCACCTCTTGAGTTGTTATTGTTATTGCCATCTCTAGAGCACTTACCATCTGGTGATCTAAGAGTGGTTTACATACACACACACACGCGCGCGCACACACACACACACAGAGAGAGAGAGAGAGAGAGAGAGAGAGAACAATAAAAACAATATCTAATGCTTTCTGTAAAAAGACCCACAACATCCATAAACTCAATATCAATATAGAAGCAGAGTATTGCAAGGCAGCATAATGTAAAATGCCAACCAACATAAAACACACTATTCAGAAAATCACCAACACAATCTTACTCCCATTATTATTATTATTATTATTATTATTATTATTATTATTATTAAAATTTCTATACCACCTTTCATCCAAGAATCACAGGGCAGTTTACAATATAAAAACACAAAAATACACACCATAGTACTAAACAAAAACAATGCCCCCTCACAATTTAAAAGGCCATAGATTGTTTAATTAGCTAAAGGCCTGGGAAAAGAGGAATGTTTTTGCCTGGTGCCTAAAGATATGTAATGAAGGCACCAGGCAAACCTCACTGGAATCATCTATTCTTATACATTATCTCTGTCAACCAGACACTCATACACAAACCACTCATACTCAGCTGCATTACAATTCACAGACAAAGGATTCCTGCCCAGCATACCGATATAAGCTACTCTCCCCATCTCTAAAGCACTAATGCCCCTGAACCACTGGACCATTGAATACCTCTCTCTCATCTTTCATCTGGAAGGGATCCAGTTCTACACCAGAGCAGGTTTTCACCCCAAGGAGGTATAAAACTGCTTCTGTCCAAATGCTTCCAACCACATAATTATACCACACATACAGGGGTGGCCATAGGGGTGGCCAAGCTGGGCAATCCAGGATGTTGGGGGGCGGTTTCAAGTTGAACTGAAGGGGAACTGCGCTCAGTAGCTATTTTTTTAATGCACCATCTCCAGTGACCTAGGGTGGCAGAAAGGCAGTGTCTGTAACATTTGTTCAAGATTCTAAAGGTTGTTTGGATACTATATAAACACTCTTCCTTCAATTAGCTTTAAAGTATGTTTCTTTTTCAGGTCCCACTATGATATCATTCGCACTGGGTAAAAATCAGTGGAACACAACTTTACTTTGAAGCAGCATTACTGAGGACATAGCACTTCAAATACTATGAGCACTATATATGTAATAGTATATTACATATAAGAGGTCCGCTGCCTGCCTTTTTATTTATAACTCTATTATTTGTCAAGATGAAAATAATGGTTATTGTAAAATAAAGAATGCTTTGTAAAAGATAGCAACTGATGCAAAACAAAAAAAAATATTAGAAGTAAAAGCTGTAATAGTTCTGCTGTGCTGCATTGTGTACTGCCACAGTTCAGAATAAGACTTCTGGAGTGTTGACTTGTGCAAACTCTAGCACAGTGGCTGAGATATCAATATTCTGAGCAGTGCCATGCTTTGTGGTTAGGACAGCATGTGATGTGAGCCTCTCGTCTGCCATTGTAGATCACGTGCACATTTTGGTGGGCTTCATTTTTGAAAAACTGTGCTCACTACTGGCAACTGCAACTGACAGTGTCAGGATAATTCATAGTGTTATCCAGATGTTTGGGAAGACATCAGACATTTTAGTATTGTGGATGTACTGCATGGCATCTCATGGTGAGCCTTTTCCAGGAGACAGAATGTGACCAAGGTGGCCTTGCTTAACACAAGGATCTGCACCACTGATAGTGGGGTGGTTGCCATTGGTGAGAGCTCTGTGGGTGGTAAGTGTCTCTTCTGGTTGCTTTTCAAGAATGTGCAAGAATCTCCATATATTCCAGTGAGATTCAAGATGCTTAAATAGCTCTTCAATTGAAACATGAGCAATGTTGAAAGGAGTGTACAGAAACTCCCATTTGAAGATTTCTTCTGGGCTACCGCACTCCTCATCGTGAATCTGACCCTCATATTCAAACTGCCTCTTCTTGTGGCACTTATATGGGGGCTCCTTATAAGTAGAACCAGTGTCAAAGATAGTTCTTTTGCTGTGATAACTGCCTCTGCATAACTGCTTTCCCTGTATTTCTTCACAAGGGAGGGAGCAGTTATGATGTTCATTGTAAGTCATTGCAGAGGTGACCCTACAAAGCTGTCCATGGGTGCGGTTGGGTGGCCAAAGGCACTCCTCGGCCAATAAAGTGCTGGTAGCAGACCCTAACATCACCCTCACACCCAAAGTGGCCCCAAAGGCCACCATAAACTCAAGTTGTTGCAGCAAACCAGTGGCTCTACTGTCCTCTCCACTTCAGCATATTGGGTGCAATGTAGAAATTGTTCATGGGGCTTATGTGATGGCAAGTTTGACTCCTAATGTAGTGTGAGTTGGCCTGCTCTATCTCATTATCCTTTGACATCTTCTTGGCCAGGATATTGTGCTCTGGCTGCTCGCCCTTGACTGAGAGGCACAGAATGAGAGACCTTTTGCTCTCACCCTTTGGCTTGCTCCAATGGCTCATGCCATTGCCAGGCACGAGGCTTAAATAAAGGACCTGGAGAAGAAAACTGTTTCTTATTATAGTTCTCATCACAACATATCAGTTAGGAATAGTTCAAACATTCAGACACATCGCAGGATGAGATTCACATCTCAGATCAAACACAGCAGACTGTCCATCCACAACCCCACAAATGCAATGTTTTTTCAGTGGAATCAATTTGCAAATTTACCTGTGAGCCAAGGGATAAAAAGTCATTGCCTGATATTATGTGCCTTGCCAGTCTCCAAGGCAAGGATGGAAGCCAATGGCCCACTAGATGCTGTTGGACTCCAACTTCCATCAGCCCCAGTCAGCATGGCAGAGGGTCAGGGGTGATGGGAGTTGTGGCTCAGCTGCACCTGGGCCCCCATCCCTGCTCTAGGGTGTAATGGTGCACTTCAGTAGTAGATACTGAGCAAACTTGCTTGGAAGTAAGCCTGACTGAACTCCATGGCCTTTGCTTCTGAATAAACATATTTCAGATCAGGGAGCTTGGCTTTTCTTGTTGTTTGGCTCCCCCTCCCCCGCTATGTACTAGCATACCTAATCTTTTGGAATGAAATATGCTATAATTGATCACGAAATAATGGGCAGGCAAACAGCAAAAAAATACCTCCCACAGAAGCCAGGCCTGCTGCTAAGGAGAGAGAAAGAAAGGAAGAAAGTGGAACAGCTGGCAGGATTGATTCTTTGAGAGAACTGAACAAACTGCTTTTGCTTGAAACTTGGCTTTCTTCTGAAGGTTTGAATTTGGTGACTTGAAAAAGAAGAGGCATCCAATGTGAATTATTGTCCTTCACATGTGTTGGCGTCTACTGTGAAAGATCTGAAGGGCACATGTTCCCCTGTGCCTCCGAACATGTGCAGTTCTCTCATCGGCACATATTGCTCTTGACTTCCCAGAGAGAAACTCTTCCCCAGGAATGTTTATTGGAGTGTGCTCACTCCAGCAGCAAAGACTAGGGAGGGATATACAATTAGAAGTGTAGAAACATAACACTTTGAACAGAATACAAGCCATAGTTTGGTGTGATTGTGGAGGCAACAGAAATGTGACTAGTTCTTGAATATTGCTATGGGATATCTTCCCTAAAGATGCATAAACAGAGTTGATACAGATATTCAATATCTTCCTAGTGAAGAGCAGCCTAAATAGAGAAACAAGCTCCCATAGAGAATTCAATGTGCAAATAAGTGCTCCCAAGCATACACAGTGAAGAACCATATGCCATATGGATACCTGGGAAATCAAGCTCCCAATCTTGTCGTCCCCCCCCCCCCCCCAATTGAGCCAGGAAGCATTTGAAAATACTTATCCCTGACTTCCTGACAAAAAACCTGGAGGAGCAGCCAGGCACAATCTCCCGACAACACATGCATAGAAGCTCATTTACCATTCTCATCTGCAGAAGACCTTGGTGAGAAGGACACCGCTCGCTTCATCTACATCCACTGAGCATTATGAAAAGTTGCCAACATATCTAATTACTTGGTTTTCAAAACAATTTTTGCTGACTTACCAGGCCCTGCTGATTACTCTGATTCAGCAGAACGTAGAATGCTATCACAGTGGTGGTCAGCTATTAGATACTGTGTGTGAATGGAGTTGCATATCTGGGAGAGGTTTGTGACTAGCAAATGTTAGCAGTGTGCTTGTATGAGAATAATGTGTAGTTAGTGTGAATGGGTACATGAGACAGAAGAAAGGGGTAATGGGCCCAGAGGAGGCCTATGCACACCAAAACCTATCAATGAACATAGCTGTACCTTTGACATGAAATGTCACACCAAGGGTGTGGTCTCCTTGGGTCAGAGCTCTGGATGGACCTGGTAGGATTGCACTCACTGCAGTATAGCATAAGAACATAAGAAGTTCCCTTACCAAAGCCCACCTAGTCCAACATTCTGTTTTCACTTTGGGTAACTGGATGCCCATGGGAAGCTTGCAAGCAGAACCTGAGTGCATCGGCACTCTCCTGACTTGTGGTACCTAGTAACTGGTAGTCAAAGGCATACAGCCTCCAAAAGCAAAGTTAAAGCATAAGCACTGGCTGTCCATATGCTACCAGGCCAGGTTCAAAAGTTCTTGTCTTAATTTGCAAGGTTCTTTGGGACTAGGATACCTGATTATTTATGTCCATGCCTGTTCACTGAGGTCTTTGGGGAAGGCACTGTTAGTGATCTCCTGGTGCTCAGCTACAAAACCTATATCCACCATAAGTCTACTCATAACTTTGATTTTATTTATTATATTTCTATGCTGCTTTTCATTGAAATGAATCCCAAAGCAGCTTACAAGCAATAAATATAACATAATAGGTAAAGGCAAAGGACCCCTGACAGTTAAGTCCAGTCGTGAACGACTCTGGGCTTGTGGCACTCATCTCGCTTTACTGGCCGAGGGAGCCAATGTCTGTCCACAGACAGTTTTTTTGGATCATGTGGCCAGCATGACTAAGCCACTGCTGGCGAAACCAGAGCAGTGCACAGAAACACCGTTTACCTTCCCACCGGAGTGGTACCTATTTATCTACTTGCACTTTGATGTGCTTTCAAACTGCTAGGTTGGCAGGAGCTGGATTTGAACCACTGACCTTCTGATCGGCAGGCCCTAGGCTCAGTGGTTGTAGACCACAGCACCACCCGCGTCCCCCAATAACATAATAGAGCATCACAAATACAATATAAATCATATTAACAAATTATCAGGGAAACAATTACAACCTATAAAATACAGTTAACAAAGCAACAACTAAAAAATAAGCTAAACATCACAATTAAAGCAAAAGGCATATTATATGATTAAGAAATCAATACAGCATTTATAATCTATAAAATAATATTAACAACCTTAACAAAACAGCAAACAGAGTCTCTTTCCCCTCAGAATTCTTCCCCTGGAAACAACTCCCTTATGAAGGCTAGAGGGTGGGGCAAGGAGAGTGAGAAAAGCCATTTTTTGCTGGCTAACACAGTCTCTCTCCCCTCGCAGTTCTTCCTGTGGAAATAGCTCCCCACCTTATAAGCTAGTGAATGTTGACTGCAATAAAGAGCCACCCAGTTTTCGGATAAGTAAGAGACAGTCTGGACTAATCCAGAATTGGAGAGATAAGTAAGGAAATTAGTCCTCTAGATAAGGGAGAGGGAAATTATAAAGCATGTGGAAAGCTCTGTTTAGAGATGAGGTTTGAAATGAGATAGAGAGTCAATGAGGCAAAGAGATAAAGTCCAGCTGTTAACAAATGCAAGGAGATATAGAGGAGAAATAAGAATGTAGTGACTTAGGTATATGAAAGGAAAGTCCAGGATTTTCAGGCTACAGAACACTGGCTTCACTACCAGTCTCTTGTGGGACTCCAGACGTGAAGAAGTAATGTTGTGCTGCAGAAGACAGCATAGGTAATTAAATACAGTCCCCAGTTCTAGAAGGCGACTAAGTTCTACTTTGCCCAGAAAAAAACCAAGGAAATGGACTTCAGTCCCATGTGCTTGCTTAGTAAACCCTACTGATCACACTGTGACTTACCGGTACTTCTTAGTCACTATTTATACAACTTGTCTGTAGATCTGGGGAAAGTCCTCATCTAGCAGAGAAAGCAACTGGCTTCTGTAAGCCTTACCTCTCTAACAAGTGAGTGGTGACTACGGTAATTGAGGGTTACCTATTAACACAGTGATGGAGCACTAGCTGGGATTTAGATTTGTGTTACAAATTTAAATAACAAAATGACAGAATTGGAAGGGACCCCAATGGTCATTTAGTCCCTGCAATGCAGGGATCTCAACTAAAGCATCCATGACAGGTCATCCCCCCTCTGCTTAAAAACCTCCAATGAAAGAGAGTCCACAAGCTCCCAAGGGAGTCCGTTCCACTTTCAAACAGCTTTTACTGTCAGAAAGTCCTAATCTTTAGTCAGAAGCTCTTTTCTGGTAACTTGAAGCCATTGGTTTGAGTCCTACCCTCTAGAGCAGGAGAAAGTTTGCTCCATCTTCCATTTGTCAGTCCTTGAGATATTTTAACATGGCTATCATATATCCTCTCAGTCTCTTTCCCAGGCTAAACATACCCAGCTTCTTCAACTGTTCCTCATAAGGCTTGGTTTCCCGACCCTTGATAATCTTGGTTGCCCTCCTCTGCACATGTTCCAGCTTGTCTATATATTTTTTAATTTGTGGTGCCCATGCCTGGGTCTGACCAAGGCAGAATAGAGAAGGACTATTCCTTCTCTCGAGTGGGAGACTATATTTCTGTTGACGCAGCCTAGAGCAGCATTAGCCTTTTTTGCTGCTGCATCACACTGTTGACTCATGTTATGTTTGTAGTCTACTAAGACCTCTAGGTTCTTTTCACATGTACTACTGGTAAATCAGGTATCCCTCATCTTCTATTTGGGCAGCTGGTTCTTCTACCTAAGTGTAGAATCTTACATTTGTCCCTATTGAAATGAGTGGCATCAATGTTAGGGCATTGGGTCTGTCTCCTGCTTTTTGTTGTTTAGTTGTTTAGTCGTGTCCGACTCTTCATGACCCCATGGACCAGAGCACGCCAGGCACTCCTGTCTTCCACTGCCTTTTGCAGTTTGGTCAGACTCATGTTTGTAGCTTCGAGAACACTGTCCAACCATCTCGTCCTCTGTTGTCCCCTTCTCCTTGTGCCTTCCATCTTTCCCAACATCAGGGTCTTTTCCAGGGAGTCTTCTCTTCTTATGAGGTGGCCAATGTATTGGAGCCTCAGCTTCAGGATCTGTCCTTCCAGTGAGCACTCAGGCCTAATTTCCTTAAGAATGGATGTGTTTGATGTTTTTGCAGTCCATGGGACTCTCAAGTGTCTCCTCCAGCACCATAATTCAAAAGCATCAGTTCTTCGGTGATCAGCCTTCTTTATGGTCCAGCTCTCACTTCCATACATCACTACCGGGAAAACCATGGCTTTAACTATACGGACCTTTGTTGGCAAGGTGATGTTGCTTTTAGTGCAGACTAATTAATGCTTTTAAATGGAGGAAATTATTTTTCCTGAACTAAGGAAAGGGCTGGAGACACCAAATCTGCCATGTGTTTTTGGGTAAACACATTAGGTTCTACCAGGTAATCCCATATTATGTCTTTTTTCTGCATCTCTATCTGGATGGACCTGCTAAGATTCATTATCAACAGAACCAAGCTGATACAGAGGTTACTCCAAACCTCTGCTTCCTCCTAGTCTTAAGGCCCAGTGGACCAGATCACAATATTTTCTCCAAGCTATTCATTTTGTCCCAATGCTAGGGAACATAAATATGGAGAGACAGCTTCTGAAGCCAATACCAAGTCAGCACAATTTCCTAATTTTGCTGTGGAAAGCACTAGCTGATGCTTTCTGTATTGCTGATTTGTCTTTTGGGACGAGCTCCTGCAGTTAATCCTTTTGATGCTGGACTAATGTTTGCATTTTTCTGCTGACACTTCAAAAGACTTGGGGCCAAGTGCTCAGTGGGTATATACAGGCTTAGCTCCAAAACAACTCAAGGTGAAGATCTGTCTTATGATTCCTAGAAAATGGGTGGATGCAGAACAGACCAGTAGAGGACCATTTAACTGTTAAAACAGCCAGGGCTGCTTATGGGAAAGGAATGATTGGGACTGTGTCAGGGGCACTGGGCTCCTCAAGGGAAGGTCATATAGATATCTAGTCCTACA